>NC_091471.1:173745414-176145414 GCF_036971445.1 Narcine bancroftii | reverse complement strand
CATTCAGTTCAATCAATCATTTAGATTTTAGAACATTATTATAGACTTCAGGCAACAAAATAACAGTGTTTGAGTTCTTCCCTCTGGGCCACATGTGGATTTTGTGACAGGATGATTTGTAACGACTGCTGAGCCAACATGTTGGGACAGTTGTCACTTTTGAACACATGAATGCCAGCACGTTCCTCATGGAGAAGTAACCATTTTGAATGGAACAAATTCAAAGGTGGATTTTCCCCTTATGAAGCCTCATATTTTAAAACTATAAGGAGCCAGCAAAGAGTTTTCGTACAAGGATACACTCAAGATCAGGCAAATAATCTTTCCATCTCAGTATGAGGAATAATGAGGCAGATTTTCCATGTATGAAGGTTGTTTTTTTTTTTAAATCATCTTAGGAAGCAGTTTATCCTGGAAGCTGTTAAAAAGAGTGGACACACACAAAAATGGAACAAGTGAAAAAGAACAGAAGCTGTTAAAAAGAGTGGACACACACAAAAATGGAGCAAGTGAAAAAGAACAGAAGCTGTTAAAAAGAGTGGACACACACAAAAATGGAGCAAGTGAAAAAGAACAGAAGCTGTTAAAAAGAGTGGACACACACAAAAATGGAGCAAGTGAAAAAGAACAGAAGCTGTTAAAAAGAGTGGACACACACAAAAATGGAGCAAGTGAAAAAGAACAGAAGCTGTTAAAAAGAGTGGACACACACAAAAATGGAGCAAGTGAAAAAGAACAGAAGCTGTTAAAAAGAGTGGACACACACAAAAATGGAGCAAGTGAAAAAGAACAGAAGCTGTTAAAAAGAGTGGACACACAAAAATGGAGCAAGTGAAAAAGAACAGAAGCTGTTAAAAAGAGTGGACACACACAAAAATGGAGCAAGTGAAAAAGAACAGAAGCAGGAAATTTGTGAGAAATCAATGCCACAGATATAATAAAATAGAATTAGGTACTACTCATGGAAAAATACAGCATTTAACAGATCAGTCAATGTCAGAATGGTAAAATTGATATTTGAACAATAAC
Source organism: Narcine bancroftii (assembly GCF_036971445.1). Taxonomy (NCBI): domain Eukaryota; kingdom Metazoa; phylum Chordata; class Chondrichthyes; order Torpediniformes; family Narcinidae; genus Narcine; species Narcine bancroftii. Next base: position 176,144,385 of record NC_091471.1, on the reverse strand, counting down.
TTAGAATTACAAATGTACTCATCATCTGTCTCCAGAAACATAGCACAACAAACACTTTGTTTGTGTTGGTGCACAGAGTACTGAAATTCTCAGCCACAGACATGACATTACTGTCACTACCAATCTCTGCTTTCTTAAAACAAAACCTCTTGTAGATGTCCTCAATGGAATGGAGACTGATGCATGTTGTCGACTCAAGTTAGTCACATTTATCCTAATTCAGCCCATTATCACAATCACCTGAGATTACATCTGAAGTCATGTTAACACTTTGAATTTGATTGACATTTATAATGAAATGTTCATAGAGCTGTCAATGTGTCATTGTAGTTATGAGGAAGTATCCTGAAATCTCCTCACTAAAATATATTGGATGACAGTGAACCTTGCTGAAAGCTTATTTTCTCTACGCAAGGACAGATTCACTGTATCAACCAAAGCATTGACTGCCAAGTTGCAAGTATTCATGTCTACCCAAAGCTGATTGTCAAAAGTGTGAAGAATAACAAATGTGTGGTCAGGATGATCAGAAAAAAATTGATGATCTCGAGCTTGGCTTCAGCACTTGCTAGAGATTTTAATGAATTTAGCTTCTGCTTGTTGAACAAATTTTATAGAAGACTAAACCTTGCACATTATTTCTTCATTGGCATTGTAGTGTACAACCATTGCAAATAGTTCTTGCTATCAATTGTATTTATCGTTCTGAATGAAAAGATCTGTTCTGGTATGTGTTTTCTCTTTCAATTCTCCTCACAGCCTTGTGGTTTCTATAAATCAACTATCCACTGTAAGTAAATGCGATCCTACTAACACATTAATCTCAGATATTTTGATATCCATTTTTAAAATTTTTTATTTATTTTTCACACTATGAACCATACTGTCCAAAATACACACAAACATTTCCCTCTTGAATAAACACAGTGTCATTTTCTCACCTTTTCCCCCCTCCCTTCCCTCCCTCCTTCACCCCAACTCCCCACCCACTCAACGTTCAACATATATGATACATTAAACCCATTAAACAATGTCATCACATAATGAAAATAAACAAGAAATTTGTGTCTTCTACTTTTACATACTTGGTCAGTTCATTTTGTCTTCTCCTTCTGTCATTTTAGGTGGTGGAGGTCCACGGTAGGACGTCTCTGTTGTGTTCCATGTAAGGTTCCCAAATTTGTTCGAATACTGTGATGTTATTTCTTAAATTATATGTTCTCCGAGAATCACAGTGCGGCTTTCACGCAAACAAAGGAATTACTGACATGGTCTTTGCCCTCAGACACCTCCAAGAAAAGTGCAGAGAACAAAACAAAGGACTTTACATCACCTTTGTTGACCTCACCAAAGCTTTCGACATTGTGAGCAGAAAAGGACTTTGGCAAATACTAGAGCGCCTCGGATGCCCCCCAAAGTTCCTCAACATGGTTATCCAATTGCACGAAAACCAACAAGGTCGGGTCAGATACAGCAATGAGCTCTCTGAACCCTTCTCCATTAACAATGGCGTGAAGCAAGGCTGTGTTCTCGCACCAACCCTCTTTTCAATCTTCTTCAGCCTGATGCTGAAACAAGCCATGAAAGACCTCAAAAATGAAGACTCTGTTTACATCCGGTACCGCACGGATGGCAATCTCTTCAATCTGAGGCGCCTGCAAGCTCACACCAAGACACAAGAGCAACTTGTCCGTGAACTACTCTTTGCAGATGATGCTGCTTTAGTTGCCCATTCAGAGCCAGTTCTCCAGCGCTTGAGGTCCTCCATCAGCCAGCTCCCCACCATGACTACCAGCCCCCCCACATCTCCATCGGGCACACAAAACGGTCAACCAGTTTACCTATCTCGGCTGCACTATTTCATCGGATGCAAGGATCGACAATGAGATAGACAACAGACTTGCCAAGGCAAATAGCGCCTTTGGAAGACTACACAAAAGAGTCTGGAAAAACAACCAACTGAAAAACCTCACAAAGATTAGCGTATACAGAGCCGTTGTCATACCCACACTCCTGTTCGGCTCCGAATCATGGGTCCTCTACCGGCATCACCTACGGCTCTAGAACGCTTCCACCAGTGTTGTCTCCGCTCCATCCTCAACATTCATTGGAGCGACTTCATCCCTAACATCGAAGTACTCGAGATGGCAGAGGCCGACAGCATCGAATCCACGCTGCTGAAGATCCAACTGCGCTGGGTAGGTCACGTCTCCAGAATGGAGGACCATCGCCTTCCCAAGATCGTGTTATATGGTGAGCTCTCCACTGGCCACCATGACAGAGGTGCATCAAAGAAGAGGTACAAGGACTGCCTAAAGAAATCTCTTGGTGCCTGCCACATTGACTGTCACATTTGTGGCCTGAAATGTGAAGTTAATAAAACATTAAACACAAGTTTATCAGGTAAAATTCTTTGCGTCTTTTTATTCTCCCGTTTCCTTTGTTCTCCTGCTTGTGTTCTTATCTCTCTCTCATACCACGTGACTTCCGGTACATCTCATACATATTCATTATCATGACATCCCTCCTTTAATCAGAAATAAACTTTACCTTCACTTATCAATATCCCTCGGAAACATACAAACATCGTAACTAATGGTAATACTATAACTCAACAACATAAAGTTTACTTCCTACAGCACTCACACATGCACTTTATGATATAAGATTAAAATACTGTCCCAAAGTTCTTATTAAAACTATGGCACAAAGTCTTCGTATCGTTTGGGCACTTTCCGGTTTCGTTTCGGCCTGCCTGCGATATTGTCGTCGCTTCTCGGTTGTTCACGCTCAGCGTCGGAAATACTGCTCGCCACGGCTTCGGGTGTTTCTGGCGCTCTAATCACTTCATCAGGAGTGCTGGTAACTGCCTCTGGAACATCATCAGGTCTCTCAGTTTCAGCATCTTGTATTGGCCTTTCAACCTCTTCGCTCGATGTATCTCTGGACTGGTACCTTTTTACACCTGAGACATTTCTCTTATACAGGATTCCAGTCGGAGACTTGACTGTCACCATACTGCCACTTCTGGATACGACAGTATAGGGTTGATGGTAATAAGGTGTGTCTAGCTTACCACCAGTTTCATGCCTCACTAGAACATTATCTCCTGGCATGATGTCTGAGTACTTGGCTCCACGTTTCGAATCTGTGTACAGCTTCGCTGCATATTTCTTTTCAGCATCGTGGTCCCTCATCTCCTGGTCGTCTCGGATTTCCTTTATTTCTGGCATTTTTGTACAGATTTTTCTCCCAAAAAATGCTTCTGCGGGACTTTTTCCAGTGGTTGCATGAGGCGTTGCTCGATAGACAGCCACATAAGATAGCAATGCTTCTCGCCAATTTTGTCCTTCTGTGTGTGCAATCCTCAATCGTTTTTCAATGGACTGATTTTGTCTCTCTACTTCTCCATTGGCTTGCGGCCATTTCGGAGTTACTTTATGATGGTGGATACCTGTGGTCCTCATGTATTCCGTAAATGTCTCTGAAATGAATTGTGGACCATTGTCAGAGTATAATGTGACAGGTAATCCATATCTTGCGAATATCTCTGCTAACGCTTGTATTGTGTTTTCAGTGGTTGTGGACTTCAACACCACGTACTCATAGTATCTGCTGTAGTAATCTATCACTACCATAATTGATTCACCCGTCGGTAAAGGTCCAAGAAAATCAACAGCTACGTCAATCCATGGTCCTGTCGGAAGTTGCGTACTCCGGATCAGTTCTGGCGGATTACTCCTACTTGTGATTTGACATCCGTGACAAGTTTTAACAAATTTCTCTGCGTCTTTATCACAACTTGGCCACCATACCTTGGTCCTGAGGTTTTGCTTGGTACTAACAATGCCTAGGTGTCCTTCATGCGCTAAGGATACGATCTTCGGTCTCAATCATTGTGGTATCACCAATCTGCAACCTCTTAATACACACTGTCCGATGCAACAAAGTTCGTCTCTAATGGGAATGTAAGCCTTGTGAGTACACTTGTCCCATTGTCCACTCTGTATGCATTCTCTTACTTCCTTGAGTTCTGGATCACGTTCGGATTCTCTCTCGACTTCCTTCGTAGTCACAGCTTTCGGTGTCGCCTGAATAGCTACGAAGCGTACAAAGCTCTCTGTTTCTGTTCCCAATTCTGACTTGGATTATGGACCACCATCCTTCACCAATCTGGACAGCGGTTCAGCAATGTTTGCTTTCCCTGCAATGTGGATTACTTTATATTTGTAGGGTTGTAGTCTGAGTACCCATCTCTCTATTCTGGCACATGGTTTGGATCTAGGTGCATAGATCACCTCTAATGGCTTATGATCTGTGATGAGTTCAAATTCAATGCCGTATAAATATGCATGGAACCTCTCACAGGCCCATACAAGTCCGAGTGCTTCTTTATCTGTCTGAGAGTATCTTCTTTCCACATCTGATAACGATCTGCTGGCATAGGCAATGATTCTTGGTCCTCCATCATGCATCTGAACCAACACGGCTCCTAAACCAACTGGGCTGGCATCCGTTATGACTTTGGTTGATGCCGCCGGATCGTAATATCCAAGAGTTTTTGCATCTGTCAGGCTTTGCTTCAGCGCTGTGAACGCTTTCTTCTGCTCAGATCCAAAATGAAATGGTACTCCTTTCCTGGTTAGTTTCCTTAGTGGTTCTGCCACTGTAGCGAAATTAGGAATGAACTTTGCACAAAAATTGACCAATCCCAGGAAACTCCTCACCTCTGTTGCGTTCTGAGGTGCACGTGCCTCATCAATAGCTTTCACCTTGGCCTCTGCAGGGTTTAGTCCTTTCCGTGTAAGTCTGTGTCCCATGAAGTCCATTTCTGACACACCGAACTGGCACTTGTTTCCATTCACGGTAAGGCCTGCCTCCTGTAGTCTAGACAGTACACGCCTCAACTGTTTGTCATGCTCTTCCTTCATTGGTGCATGGACTATGATGTCGTCAGAAATGTTGGCAACTCCAGGAATGCCTTGAATCACTCGATGGATTTCATATTGGTAGATCACCGAAGCTGCATTAATTCCAAATGATAGTCTCTTGTAACGATACAATCCACAGTGAGTCACAAATGTTGTCACTTCTCGGGAACCTGGATCCAGCTCTAATTGATAATAGCCCCATTTCAGATCAATTTTTGAGAATACCTTGCTGGTAGTTAGTTCTTGAAGTATTTCCTCCACCGTTGGTATAGGGTGTCGTTCTCTAATTATAGCTTCATTGGCCATTCTCATGTCAACACATAGTCTTATGTCACCCTTTGGTTTGGGCACAATCACTGACCCATTGTGTCGAATGTTCCACCGGTTCAATAATGTCTTGCTCGATCAACTCATTAATTTTGGCTTCAACTTTCCCACGAAGTCCAAACGGAGTTCGGCGCATTGGTTGTGCCTTGGGTTTGACCGTTTCATCTACCGCTAGCTTCAATTGTCGACCTTTCAGCTTTCCTACTCCTTGGAAGACTGCAGGGAATTCTTGCTTCATATCCTCGTATGACTGAATTGAATTGACACAAGCTCCAATATGAAGTATTGCCAGGTCTTGCGCTGTCCTTCTACTCAACAATGGTTCTCCCCTCTCTTCTATGACCATAAACTCTGCTTCGGTGTACTTATCTCCAGCTTCAACAGTTGCAGTAAAACATCCAATGGTCTGCAATGGCTTTGTTGCTGTGTATGGATTCTTGGAACACTTCTTTGAGGTACACATGATCTTTTTCCTTTTCAACTTCTCCCATAAATGTCGATCAATCACATTACTGTCACTGCCTGAGTCTACAATGACCTGAACTGTCACTCCACCAATGATCACTGGGACCTTCTCATGATGTACTTCATTCAACGTAAATTGGTAACTACTGTGTTCCTCCTGGGTATCATCATCGTCACCGTCTATCTGGCGAATGGTATCTTTCTTTCCAGGATACTTTCCTTTCCCCCAGGCTTTGCCTTTGGAAATTGTACTCTTCCTCTTCTGGTCTGCATTGGACTTGCTTTTGCACTTCTTTGCAAAGTGGTCCTTACCTCCACACTTTCTGCAAACTTTGCCTTTGGCCGGGCAATATGGGTCTTTTCCAAAGTGACCTCGGTTTCCACATCGATAACACTCCACGTCCTGTGTCGACGTATATCTTGGCTGATTATGGCGATGTGAGAGCCTCTTAATTTGCTGGCTTGAGTTGGCTTTCAGGGTCATGGTATGAAATTGCCCTTCAACAGCCTCTAATGCAGCAGCAATGGTTAAAGCATCAGTGAGTTCCAACTCACTCCCTCTTTCCAGTAGACGTCTTCTGAGTTTATCTGATCTGCAGTGGTGTACGACTTGATCGAATAATTGGTTGTCCAAATCAGCTGGCATGTAATTGCATCCAACAGCTAGTTGGCGTAGTCTCGTCACGTACTGAGCAATTGTCTGGCCATCTTCTTGTCTCGTTTTCCGAAACAAATGGCGTTGAAATGTAGCATTCGGTGTCACTACATAGTGTGCATTTAATGCATCTACCGCTTTCCGGTACTCATCCTTTCTTCCAGTATTCAAAAGTGTCTTAAATGTTTCCCGAACTGCAGGTCCAGCAGTGAAAAGAAGTAACGCCCTTCTCTGTGCTTTTTGTTCAACTGTACCGGTATCTAGAAATAGGCCACGACTCGGCATAGGATTCAAATTCTTCCAGCCATGCCTTCCACTTCACACTTACAGTGCTTGCATCACCCGTTGGGTCAAAATGAGCAATTCCACTATGTGTTAGAAAGTCACCGTCTGCCCCAGCCATGAGGAAATATTCCAGCCCCAAAAGTACTGAGTCACAGAGAAAATTCTTATCACCTTGAAGTTGTCTGTAATCCTCTGTAATCTTGTTTAGTCTTTAATTTTCTTCAAGCTTCTTTCATCCTCGTCGCCAATGTCACATTTGTGGCCCGAAATGTGAAGTTAATAAAACATTAAACACAAGTTTATCAGGTAAACTTCTTTGTGTCTCTTTATTCTCCCGTTTTCTTTGTTCTCTTGCTTGTGTTCTTATCTCTCTCTCATAGCACGCGACTTCCGGTACATCTCATACATATTCATTATCATGACATTGACCACCACCAGTGGGCTGATATCGCCTCAAACTGTGCATCTTGGCACCTTACAGTTCAGCGGGCAGCAACCTCCTTTGAAGAAGACCGCAGAGTCCACCTCACTGACAAAAGACAAAGGAGGAAAAACCCAACACCCAACTCCAACCAACAAATTTTCCCTTGAAACCATGTCTGCCTGTCCCGCATCGGACTTGTCAGCCACAAACGAGCCTGCAGCTGACGTGGACATTACCCCTCCATAAATCTTCGTCCATGAAGCCAAGCCAAAGAAAAAGAAATTAAATGTTATTTTTTCCAATGGAATACATTTATCCATTTCTGTGTACTATTGCTGTATTCTCAGGCTATCTTCTAATTTCCAGGTTGACATAATACATTTTTTTGCTACAGCTAAGGCTATCATAATAAATCTTTTTTGTGCTCCATCCAAATCGAGTCCAAGTTCTGAACTTCTTATATTAAGATCAATGCAAATAAAAGTGAAGCAATGCCAATGAATAATGCGGATTTCACAAAGTTTAAGAAAGAATCACCATTTAGATGGCAAACACAAGCAATCCGATACCTAGGTATACAACTAGATAATAATCTAGGCCATCTATACAAACTAAATTATCACTCATTAATGAAGAAATTACAAGATGACTTAGAACATTAGAAAGACTTACCACTAACACTTGATAGGAAGGGTAAATTGCATTAAAATGAATATCTTCCCGAGGATACAATATCTATTCCAATCATTACCAATTCACCTAACAGAGAAATTCTTCAAGGAGCTAAAGAAAATAACAAGGAAATTCTTATGGAAAGGGTGGGGGGGGGGGAAACCGAGGATAGCGCTATATAAATTAACAGAATGGTACAAACAAGGGGGCTTACAGCTACCAAACTTTAAGAATTATTATAGAGCAGCACAATTAAGATACCTATCAGATTTTTATCAAACAAGGGAAAAACCAGATTGGACCAGATTAGAGCTAGATAAAATAGGGGAGAAGGTACCTGAACATATACTATATAAGTGGGATGAAAAGCTGGTGCAACATAGGAATTCACCAATACTGCACTATCTGCTCAACATTTGGAAGAAGATTCACGTAGAAAGGAATAAAACAAATTATCAACTACCAAAATTAATATTGATGCAAAATCAACTAATCCCTTTCACAATAGATAACCTTTCCTTTAGAGAATGAGAGGGAAAAAGGATCAAAAGAATAGAAAATTGTTTTTCGGGAGATATCCTTTTCAAGGGCTTTTTGTCCAAGTTACTTTGATGCTAATCCTTTCAGCCTACTGAAAATCAAAAATAGCGTAGTTTGCAGCAAGTCATCTTTGCAATATTGTTGCTTTCTTGCTTCTTCTAGTAGTCTGGATTCCACTGTGCAGTGAAATGTTTATGCAGTCAATGCAGATTTTGCTCTGCATTAATTGCGAGTGAAAACATTTAATTAATATTTTATTCAACATTACCATTATAAAGTAACAGGAGAACTACTTTTCTAACACTCTCTGTGATTCCAAATCCAGTCATTTCTCCTTTGAATCCACAAAGCCATTTTTCTCAGCAAGACAGGATCATGGATGTCTCAGAACACACATCAGATGGCAGGAGGTCATCAGATTAATAATGTATGAATTCACCATGAGTGTATAATGAGTGTGGCTCTTTATTTAAAAGCTTATTGCTGACATTGGTTGACTTGAACAGATTCATTAGATTAAGTATGAGAATTTGCAATTTTCTTGGCATTTGTGATCTGGCTTGGTTTCAGATATCCTAACAGATCAAAAACTTGACAGTCAAAGATAGTTATTTGGGTATTCTTAACACACACACCCTAAAGATAACTTTAGAGGAATCCTTCTCGATGTACAAGGTATTTTGCGGCAAGCAAACTTAAACATGCACGCACATACAATGTTAAACGGAATTCTCGATCCTTCCTCTTTATCACCATTGAAACTGAAAAGGTTTGCCAATTGGCATCAATGATTAATCATGCAGATTAATGCCGTAAATGATATAATAAAATTGATATTTTAATTTATTGCAAAACCTGGAATACTGGACATACATTGCACATTTTTTTCCATTCATAATCAAGCTGGTAATCATTTCTCAGGGAAATCACATCCAAGGGGAAATTGGCATGGGCACTTCTGTGCCTAATTCACCTCAGACTGGCTGAGAACTTTGTGGTATCACAGGCCAAAAACTGAAAGTTTCCATTATTGCTCATTTTACACACAGTATAAAGAGGTGATGGGAAGTGTTGAGGCAAACAATGTTTATCCATGAGAGGAGGGGCTGATAGACAGATAGAGCCAGTTGGTAGAGGGAAAGTTGGAGACAGCGAGAGAGCAGAGGTGGAGAACAACAAAGGGCTGCAGATTATGGAGATTATCTGAAATGATGGCAATGAATGGATCTAAATATGAGCATATAGGAAAGTAGGGGAAGGGATAGGGGCCCCAGTGGGCTGAGTGTATGCACAATGTGGATAGAACCAGATGGGGGAGGGAAAATAAGGATGAGTGAGAACCCAAGTGGAGAGAAAAGAGGGGATGGAGGTTGCCTGAAATTGGAGAATTCAGTCTTGATGAAAGGTTCAGATCGAAAACACTGACTATTTCTACTCATGGATGTTGCTTTATTTCTTGAGTTCCTCCAGCAATTCTTTGTCAGCTTATGATTCCAGGATCTACAGCTTTTGTGTTTCTCCAACTCGTTGTTGAAAATGCAATGATGTTCCTCCAGCTCCTCTGTATTAATTGACTAGATTAGACATGGATTTTATGGAACTATACTATTTGCAAGAATTTAAATTAAGACAAATCTGATTGTAACTCATAGTTAATCATTGATTTAATGTACCATTAAAAAAAACTGGCACTAGGTACCATGTGATTTATTTATGTAACAGCATTTTTCAATGGATGTTACTCAAAAAAAATGGCAGCACTGGCAGAGCTGCTATAACAGCAGTGCAGCCACTGGTGTGGACCCAGGAATGCAGGAAGTGGAGACACAGCACTGTTCTGCAGGGTCCTACTGCCTCATACTAATGCTGACGGCTCCATACAGGTTTTAAATGGGCTGTTAAAAGAGCTGATGGTGTTTTTTTTTAAATCCTGCAACTGTGAGGTTGTTTCCAAGGTGGTGGCGCCTCTGCTGACCAGGAGTACCAAGAGGGATTACAGACTCTGAGGGAGCAGCAAACTGGCACTGGGCATCAGAAACAGGAAAAACCCACCTGTCATTCCCCCTCCACCTGTTGAGAAGGAGAATCATGAGAGATGACTGTACTGGGGGGCGAAGGTGACCATGGCAGCAAACCAGCAAGGGGCTCAGCAGCTGAAACAAGCAATGTGTATCCATGTGAGGAGAGGCTGATAGGCAAATAGAGTCAGTTGCAATCGAAGGACTCATACAGATTGCAGGCTGCTGGCAACTTGCAGTCAAAGGATCCACACGGAGCTAATAGGCTGCTGGTGACTGATTCATGGGCTAGGTATTAGAACGAGGGCAATCAGGGCTCCTGCTTAGGCAGTAAAGTCTTCCTGATCGTATCAGGAATTTGGATCTGAAGCTCAGGATCCAATGCACTAAACTGGAGTCTGTGTGGAAAATCCAAGGACACTCAATGGCTCTGAAGAGGACTCCTATTGTTAGAGGTGCTGGGCAATGCTCATGACAACTCTATCTTTGCCTTATAGCAGACAAAAATTGAAGTATATCATGTATTATAAGAGTAATATGACGTGACAATAAAAGGAACCTTAACCAAGATCTTTATCTGGGTTCATTGAGATTTACTTTCAGCAGTTAACATGGAACGTTACTGCACAATATGGGCCCTTCAGCCCACGATATTTTGTTGACCTATATAAACCTAATCAACAATCTAAACCTTCTCTACCTCTTAACCAAAACTATCTATTTTCTTGTACCCATGTGCCTGTCTAAGTGTCTTTTAAAATGTCTTTATTGTACTATCATCCACCACCACCCCTAGTAATGCATTCCAGGCACCCACAACTCCCTGTGTAAAAACCTACTCCTGATGTCTCCCCTAAACTTTCCTCACTTCACTTAGTAAAGAAGCTCTCTGCTGTTTTCTACCCCCACACTGGGAATAAAGATGCAGGCTGTCTACCAACAGAGCTACTAAAAGGGATCCAATAGCTCAGTGGTTAGAACACTGGTATTGTAAACCAGAGATTATGAGTTCATTCCTTGCTGGGGCCTCATTTCTGTGAGGGGCACTGGACAAAGTGATTCCTCATGGTAGACAAAGCTAAAGAATTTCAAGTATGTTATATTCTAACTGCAATATTACATGACAATAATGGAACCTTTATAATCTTGTTCTTTTTTCTTTGGCTTGGCTTCGCGGACGAAGATTTATGGAGGGGTAATGTCCACGTCAGCTGCAGGCTCGTTTGAGGCTGACAAGTCTGATGCGGGACAGGCAGACACGGTTGCAGCGGTTGCAAGGGAAAATTGGTTGGTTGGAGTTGGGTGTTGGGTTTTTCCTCCTTTGTCTTTTGTCAGTGAGTTGGCTCTGGGGTCTTCTTCAAAGGAGGTTGCTGCCCGCCGAACTGTGAGGCGCCAAGATGCATGGTTTGAAGCGATATCAGCCCACTGGCAGTGATCAATGTGGCAGGCACCAAGAGATTTCTTTAAGCAGTCCTTGTACCTCTTCTTTGGTGCACCTCTGTCTCAATGGCCAGTGGAGAGCTCGCCATAGAACACGATCTCGGGAAGGCGATGGTCCTCCATTCTGGAGACGTGACCTACCCAGCGCAGTTGGATCTTCAGCAGCATGGATTCGATACTGTCGGCCTCTGCCATCTTGAGTACTTCGACGTTGGTGATGAAGTCGCTCCAATGAACGTTCAGGATGGAGCGGAGACAATGCTGGTGGAAGCGTATTAAGTCATCTCTTCTCCTTCACTCCTAGCTCTGCTAACCTTGCCTCATAAGGCATATTTCCCAATCTAGCCAACAGCTTGGTAAATCTCCTCTGCATAGCTTCCATATCCTTCCTGTGCTGAGGTGACCAGAATTGAACACAATACTGTAAATGTGGTCTTACCAGAGTTTTATAGAGCTGCAACATTACCTCATAACTCTTGAACTCAATCCCCCTACTAATGAAGGCCAGCATACAATAAGCCATCTTAAATATCCTATCAACCTACATGGCCATCTTGAGAGATCTATGGATTCCCTTATCTATGGATAGGGGAATGACCCTATTTGAACTATTTACTCTACCTTTAAGTTCAACCTTCCAAAATGCATCACTTCACACTTACCCGGATTGAACTGCCACTTTTCTGCCCAACTATGCATCCTGTCTATATCCCATTTGTAACCTAAGGCAACCTTCTACACTATCTATGACACCTCCAATCTTTCTGTCATTTGGAAACTTACTGGTCCATCCTTCTAATTCTTCACCCAGGTCATTTATAAAAATCACAAAGAGCAGGGGTTCCAGAGCAGATCCCTGCAGAACTCCATTTCTCACTGATCTCCAGGCAGAATTCATTTCATCTACTACTACCCTCTGTTTTCTGCAAGCAAGCCAATTCGGAATCCACAAAGCCAAGGTTACATGGATTCCATGACTCATACCTTCTGAATGAGTCTACCACGGGGGGCCTTAAATCATTGGATTTTCTCTTAAATGTTGAAATGCTGTAACTTCCTGCTTTTAATTTACTTCCATTTACATTTTCTACTGATTTAATCCTCTCAAAATAAAAAAGGAACTCCATTTTGAAATGCCTTGAGGAAAGATTTACTGTTATCCCAAAGTGCTAACAATCTTCATTATAACTGATCAATAATATCTGTTGAAACTCTGTCATTTGCTTTAATTGAAAACTATGACAAAATATTGAAAGTGAGGAAATAGTGTTTGGAATAAAAGGACTACTTTTTTTTATTTAGATGTACAGCATGACAACAGGCCCTTCTGGCCCATGAGCCTGTGCTGCCCAAATACCCCAATTAGTCTCCAAACACTGTAGGTTTTTAAGGTGGGAGGAAACTGAAGCACCCAGAGGAAACCCATGTAGACATGGCGAGAACATAAAAACTTCTTACGTACAGCGCCAGATTCGAACCCGGGTCGTTGTTTTAATAGCGCTATGCTAACTGCTTTGTGAACCATGCAGCCATCATCTTCACCTTTTTATCCCTCTGCCCTCTCTCCAATCAGCTTTTCTCTTCTAGCCTCCCACCTGCATTCACTCATTACCTCTTACCCATTAGCCTTGTGCTCCACCTCCTTCCCCTTGCTCTTTCCTCTCCTGTCCTCCCCCATCTCTTTTATTCAGATGTCTACTTGTTTTTCCAGATTCCCAGCGAAGGGCTCAGGCCCGAAATGTTGATCACCATTTACTTCTGGTGAATGCTGCGTGCCCTGCTGAGTATATCTAACAATTTTGTGCATTGTCCTTGGTCCAGATATTGCTTTCATTTTACTACATGTCAAAGTTTAAGAACAATTTCTTTCCAACAGCTATCAGGCTCTTGAATTTCCTTTTTGTAACGCTAATCAGGGCTGCTCCGACACTATAAAAAGAATTGTCCACAATATCACCAAGTCACTTTTTTTGTACTAGGATAACTATGAATATTTATTATCTATTTCTTTGTATTTATTGACTCTTTTGCTGTTTGCTGTTTTTTTTTCAAAAAGTCACTTTTATAAATTGAATTTATTTATTTATTTTTACAAAGTACCCATTCAGCTGCAGCAAGAATTTTTCTACCGATGTACATTGTACAATGCTGATGACAGTAAACTTGTTATCATGAACCTGTTATGGATTATACTGTTTTCTTCTGGTGAGGTGTGGCATTGCCAATTAGCCAAGCTAACCAAAAACTACCTACTCCCTATTGCTGAAGTCAGGAATTTTAATTATGGTGCTCATAATTTCAGAAGTCAAGAAGGAAGTATTGAAAACAACCAATAAACTCCAGCCAATCCACTCATTACCATTATCATTCCCATAGCCACATCTGGATTTCTGAAAAATATGTGCAATTCATAGCTAACAAAAATGAGCAATATAACACTAAAATAGAATGTTCTGGAAATGCTCAGCTGGTCTAGCACTTTCAATCGTTAAGTCGTTTGACTCGAAACAGTAGCTTTCACAGAAATTGCCTGAGATCCTGAGCACTTAGCTATTTTCTGACTTATTTCAGTGTTTCAGGATCCACAGTGTTTCATTGTTACAGTTTTGTGTTAACAAATGACTCTGGTTGTAGAAACAGACCACACACAATACTAGATGTTTTAATAAAGGCACATTTATCAATATATATTTTATTTTGTGATTATACACTAATTGCATTCATCCAAATGAAATTTACTGAGATACATTTTTTCATAGTATTGTTAATTATGGTATTGTTAATGAACATTAAAGTATCATTTACCTTTCCAAAGCTTCCTTTTCCAATTGCACGAAGGATCTGAAAGTGGTCAAAGTTAACTGTAAAAAGAACACAAAAGAAACAGAAATATTGCATAGTCATTTCAATTACTAATTCTCAAAAAGTTTTAACCATGTTATACAAATTCAATCGTTGTGAAGCAGTAGCTCACATTGTAACCATAACATTTTGGAACAGCCACACTGAATGTCCGAAGGCACTTTACGGCAGGTCAATGGACTTCAAAGAGGAAGTAAGGAGGAGCTTGGAGAAATGGCAGCAAACATAATTTTGTTTTTAATTTATTTACCACAAGGCAGAAGCTGATTCTGGCCATTGAAACCAGTGCCCGCAATTACATCCAATTGACCAACAAACCCCACATATTTTTGGAGTGTGGGAGGAAACTGGAGCATCCAGAGAAAACCCATGCAGGTCACATGGAGCATAGGCTTCTTACAGACAGTGGGTGGATTTGAACCTGGATCGCTGGCGCTGTAATAGCACTGCACTAACTGCTATCCTAATCGTGCAGCCCTTCCTAGGGAGATTTCAAAAGTCAGGCAAGGGGTAGGAAAACAAAGAGGATTTTGCCAGAACATTTGAGCTTCCAGTCATAATGAGGCAAACACAGGCAAGTGATGTTATAGAGATAGAAGTAAATAGTTTTGTAATGGACCAGATATGGGGTACAAATCTCAGCTCAGGACCCAGTACCATCTAGTTGAAGTTTAAAGGAAGCCCAAGGGTGAAAGATGGAATTAGACCACGAGTAACCACTTTTCCCATTGGAACTTAACAGGACACCTTTATCAAAACAACAAAGTTCCAGAAAGAGATCGATAATGACAGCAGCATAATGGCAGAGGACAAAAGAGAACAAAATCTCAGAGAATTAGTTTGTAAGGATTTGATTCTATGCAGATGATGAAGTAACATCAAACTGTTTCATGAAGCAAAGGATAAAGACTGAGTGCATTGGGCTGATAATTTTTTTGAATTATCTGCTTGTAAAGAAAAACAAATGAAAGATTAATAGGAGGATTTATTAATCAATAATGAAAAGGTGTCATATATTCTATGGATGGCTCGCAAATTTGTTCAAATCAAGTATGTTTATCTTCTAGATTGTAGGTAATTTTTTTTGTAATGGGATACACTTGTTCATTTCTATGTTCCATTGTTGTATTTTTAAGGTTGCCTCCATTTTCCAGTTATCATTATGCACGGTTTCATAACTCCAAAGGAAATGGGCCAATGACAATTTTTCTCAAGCAAAATATTTCAGTAACAATTGGGTCTACAGCAGTGATCCTGAACCTTCCCTTCCCACTCACATCCCACCTTAAGCAATCCCTTACTAATCACAGAGCACTTAATGGTATAGGGATTGCTTAAAGTGGAATGTGAGTGGGACATGAAAGTTGAGAATCACTGGTTCAATTGGAACTGGGTGTTTAACAGTTCATTGGATCAAGACAAGGTGTGATCGACAATGTTGTAGATGTGATTGCAATAGGCAACATATTTAAATAAGAAAATCCTTGTTAAAATTGTTATTAAAGTGACAGTGTCTCACAATAATTCCCGCCTGAAATTCACTAGGATCTATAACCACCCAAGGTTCTTCATGGGCTCCTGCTAAAAGGCCTTCTCCCCTGCCACAGACATAATTTTGGATTTTTAACAGTCATCCCAATGCACAAAAAAAAACAACTAATTGTTTGTTGTTAAATCATATTAAATGCTGCAGATGGATTGTTCACTATCACTTCAGGACTTCGTTACAGTCCCAGTCTTGATCAAATATATCATCTTCTCACTTCGTATTGAAGTGTGGACTTCCTACTATCCTTTATAAAGTAGATTCAGACCCCGGCTCAGCTGTTGCTTCAATGTATAATCCTATCAGTTAGATGCAAACTGAACTCAGTATTCACATGATAACCCAAAGTTATAGTTATTCAATTGGAAATAGGAATCAAATGTAAAAAGTTACATGTTCTGCAGTAATATACATCAGGAAACTAAACTTTATCAGAAAGAGAATAATTAGAGACAGGAAATAGCTAATAATAGTCTGCATAGAGTTTAACTCCGATAATAATATAGTCTGCATACAATTTGATTCTGATAATGATGCAGTCTGAGGACAAACTGACTGTTAATAATAGTCTGTATTTGTGTCTAATTCTGATAATGATATAGTATACATACAATCTTGCCATAAATGTAAAAATGCCCTTAAAATTCCCATATCTGCATTCATAATGAAAATGATTAACCAAATTTATCTCCATATAATTATAGCTTCGTACCAGAAGTGATACTGCAGTATTTGAAAAAGGTAATGACAGTAACAACTTGTTATTTTTAGCATTCTAACAGAAAACTTAATCCTGAAAACTTCACAGGAATGTTGTCACTAAGCCACAAGAGATTTTAGGACAAATAGCCAAAAACTTGGGTGCTATAGCATCTATTAAGGGGGATTTAAAAGATTAATTCAGTACAGTACCCCATATCCGAAGTGCTTGGGAGCAGACGTTTTTGGGTTTTTTTCAGAACAATGGAACTAAGCAGCACAGTTGTGTCAGCAGAAAACTTGCATCAGTGGTTAAACAGCACCAACAAACAACGGCAGGCGTTTCGAGTGCCAACATGACGCCATGTTTATTCAGGTCAGAGACTGTGGTGGTCGTTCCAATGTCATACTCTTCCATAAGATGTTTCACACTTACCCCATTGTCCGGTTTTGCCATCAGCTTCACTTTCTGTTCTAGAAACATAAACGCTTCCTCTTTTTCTTATCACTGACATCCATAGTGGTATCTGCAGGCCTTTTGACCATTTTCCATGATATCTCTGTACACCAGAGCTCTGTTGTTATCAAAATGGCACCAACAGAGCCCCTCAGGCGCAAGTCAGGTGGTGAATTTCTTTCAACTTGTGATGTCACGTCAGCGCTTTTTAAAAAAATTCAGTTTTGGGATCTGTCAGAAACACAAATTCTCACAAATGAGTCTCTTTAAGATCGGTGACACGACAAGCTTTATTCACAAGTCTGCAGAGTTGGACTCAACCGGCTTCTTGCCAAGTCAAGCCTCGATACATACAGTGCGTTGTTTTTTATACAATTTGCTTGTCCTTCGGCATCTCCACTACACTGCTTTAATTGGTTAGTTTTTGCAGAATCATCCTGATTACTGTTAGTCACGCACACCACGATCATTCATGACCTCTGCTCACACCAAATCCTGTTTTTCACTCTTTATCAATCTTTGGCTCCTGCATGTCTCTCTGTAGTTAAATCTGTTGCAAGTCTGTTGTAACAATTTCCAGCTAAACTCTAGTGGTTAGCCCCCTTTTATGACTAATCATCACATTTTAACTTAAACCCTTTTTAACCCAAATTCTCTATCTATAACAGGATCTTTTCAATCTTCGGATATGGGTACTCGGCCTTTATTATTCTAGCACCATACAAGGTGAAACATTGGCAGAGTGTGGGAAATTGTAGCAACAAGAACTTTCAAAGTTTCCTTTTATTGCCATGTAGTACAGTAATACAAAAAAATATATATGATATATATCAGCTTTTGCCTGTTGTAAAGGCAAACAAAGAGTTGTCCAGCACCCCTAATAGTAAGAGGAGGAGAAGTAAAAGAATCTTGCAGTCTCACAGACTGCTCAATCCATTGGCAAACTGAGCTTCAGATCCAAATCTCTGAAACAATCAGGAAGCTTTCAGTGCCAGAGGCTCTTTGAGAGCTCTCTTGCCCTCAGCAACATCTCAAATTCTGGTTCCAATACCTGGTTGCCCTGAGCCAGTCTCCAGCAGACAAAATAAACTCGTGAGTATTCCTTCGACCGCAAGTCGTCAGCAGTCTGTGGGGGTCCTTTGACCACAAGTCACCAACAACCTGCAACCTGTACTTCAGCTGCTGAGCACTTCACTAGTCTGCTGCCACGTTCACCTTCCTGTTGGTCAGTTCCCAGTCTTCTGCTTCTCAATCTTCCTCATTTCTGGTCCCCTATGCCTGTCCACTACTCCACAGCGTCTGCAGCTCCTTGTGGTCCATTGCCCAGCACGGGCATTGCCACCTTGAGCATAGACCTCCATGTTTGCATAACACTGTACATTAAAAAAAAACACACACCGTCAGCTCACCTAACAAGCTGTTTAAAGCCTGTATGGAACCAACAAAATCAGAAACAAGCAATAGAACACTGTTGCCTCTCTGCTTCCCATTCTCTTGGCTTCCCACCAGCAGCAACTGGTGACCTAAGCGCTTGATGGTCAAGCAAACTGACTCCAAGTGTAACGTGCATGCCATCAGAGCATCCACACCAAAGAGAGCGCCACACGTCCTTCTCTTCCATTAAAAGCAAGGAGCCATGTGCGCACAGGCCACACGCTTACGTAGCCTTGACACGACTCCCAGCACATGGGGACAGGAGTTTCAAGTGCCTTAAGAATGCTGCGTGTGAGACGAAATAAAGTCATGAGTTCTGAATGAACCCGCTGACTACCGATCTCATCTTTCACTCTGCTAGCATGGACGCTACAGTGTAGCAATAGTTCCGGCAGAGCCATCACTTTTACTTACAAGATTGCAATCGTGAAAAGATTATAGTAAGTTATGAGTTTGATATTCTCCAGCAATTCATGAAAAGAAGCAAATATATGTATGGTTAGGAAGAAGATAATTTTAGGTGGGAAATCATAAGCAAATCTGATGCGGATCATTGCAATTATATTGTATGGAGGCTACAGGGTTATCAAAATTAGACTGAAAACCAGCTAATTATTATCAGTCGGTTTGAAAGCAGAATAATTTATTATCAGAATCAAATTGTATGCAATCCGTTATGTTATCAGAACTGAATGCAGGCTATCACTGAATCACATAAAGAGATATTTGAGTAGATAGCCTAAGGTCTGATCACAGTGCCATGCATTGGTAGGTTTTTGAAGAGAGAAAGAAACAAGCTGGAGATGACAGGCAGATTTATCATTTATCAGAAATAAGTTAAAGAAGTGTGCAATCAGCCAAAACTGGAGTAGAGGTCTTGGACAATGAGTTACAGAGCTATGAAGTAACATGATTCTGGAAGGATATGAACATGAAACTGAACATTTTAAAACTGAACCACTGCTGGATTATGAAATAGTATTCAATCAGAAGTATAGCCACAAAAATATATCATTGAAACATTTAATTTCATTATAATTTTTGTAACATTTTTGAGAGGTATTAGTCTTAATTCTATCATTTGATTCCTTAGCTATGAAATTACCTTTGTAGCCAAAACTCTAGCAAGATACTGAAACAGGAATTTTCTGCATGAATCACTTTTGTTCTAAAGCCCAAGGTCTTATTTAAATAACATTGAACTGTGGACATCAAGTGGGCAATACAGCCTCAAACCACAGCTAATACAAATTAAATTCTTGGATAATGAATTTTGGAATTGGCTTTCAATTCTGCAATTCGGATTTTATTTCCATTGAAAATTGAGCAACTTCTGGTCCTCAG
The DNA here is from genome assembly GCF_036971445.1 of Narcine bancroftii. Classification (NCBI taxonomy): domain Eukaryota; kingdom Metazoa; phylum Chordata; class Chondrichthyes; order Torpediniformes; family Narcinidae; genus Narcine; species Narcine bancroftii. Next base: position 176,124,286 of record NC_091471.1, on the reverse strand, counting down.
GCAATAGGAATATAAAGAGAAACATTCTGTCACCTCCAAAGGTTGGATCTGGAGGTGGAACGTCATGTCAAAAGCTATAATTTATTGGGTTTTTTTATAGCAGTCTCCAGTGGTTGTTTAAGGATCTCCATTTAGGCCAGATAAGCACAAACTAATTTTTGAGTTTTACGGCGACCTATCCGGTCGGTGTTCCTAAAAGGCACTTGTGGAGGCTATAGAGCAATTTTACTTAATTACATTTATGCAATGCCAGAGCAGCAAGAGTGATTTAGTTTTCTGAGAAAATCAAATTTAATTGCAGAAAGTGTTTCCAAAATACTAATAAAAGTTCCAAGAATCCAAAGCAATAAAACAAACGTAACTCAAACCAATCCCTTAGCAATTCATTTTTTTTAAATTCAGGGCTGTTTTCATATATTTTTGTTTTATTGGAGCCACATAATTTTAAGCTGTTGTCTGAGCCTTTCCAGATTGGAACCCTTGTATGGGTCCCCTGATCCCACAGGCCACTGTTCCTGTCCTGGTAATTCATCTCATTAACAGACTTGCATGGAGTTTTCCATGCATAAATAGAAAGAACGCAATTTACTGTAATATGAAAGAAACATAAATTGCTAACTATAAACAGTGGAGAATATTCAATGCAATGATCACTCTTTAATAAAGTGACTTCTGGCATTTATTTTATTTTTGAGGCTGAAGCCTATCTGTAGTTAATTGGACCCGACTCCTGGCAAACCTGGGAGATAAAATAGTGGAAATGGAATGATTATGAAAATGCAATCCTTGGCACCTGATTTTAACCACCTGCCAAACAAATTTGAGGTTCAGTATAAAACTTCTTGTGTACTAGTCAGATTATAAGCTTCCAATCAACCATGAAATTAGCAGTATGAAATGATTTCCTATCCCTGGCCCAAGATACTTATAGCTAGAAATAGTAACTCTATCATTTAAGTTTCTATGAACTACAGGAGTATAATTATGACAAACTATTGTTCTAATACATTCTTGTACATCTCTTTCTTTATTATTCCTATTCTGGTGAATAGACTAATCAGCAAGTTATATCAGAAATCTCATCCAAAACAATACAGATTTTTCTGATAAGTTTAAATGTCTTGCAACTCATAAAACATTTATTCATTTGTGGGATGTGGGCTTTGCCTACTCACCTCATGTCTATTGCCAAACCTGTTTGCTCCAAACTCAGTGGTTGCTAGGCCATTTCAAGCCAGAGTCAACAAAATGCTCTGGACTTGGAGTAACATATCGGTCATGACAGCACATTAGTGAAACAGCTGGGATTTTATAATAATCCCGTCGTTTCATGATTTTCTTCACAGGCACCAGATATTTATTCCAGATTTAAAATTCACCAACTGTCTTGGTAGATTGAAAAGCGTGTGTTTACATCAATAGTCCCAGACTCTGGACATTAATTAAATAAATACAGTAATTTAACCATAATGTTTTTGTTTCCACAAAAATACTGGAGAAACTCAACAGGTCACGCAGAGTTTTTTTACGTAGCAAAGATAAAGATAAAGAAACTGTTGTTTCAGGCCTGATGTATGAGTAAAAAGCTGACAGGCACCTGAATAAAATGGAAGGGGGAGGTCAGGGGAGGTGCAAGGGTCCTCAGGCAACAGGTCATAGGTGGATATGGGTTGGAGGGCACAAAAGAAAAAAAGCTGAGATTTGAAAGGGGAAGGGAGAGCCCTCTTAATGGAGAGGGAAGAGGGTGGAGAGCTAGGGGAAAGGAGACAGAGGGATAGGGAAGAGAGGAAAACAGGGAGGAGCCTAATAGAAACCATAGAAGTCAATGTTAATGTCATCTGGGTGGAGAGATGCCCAGATAAAATATTTGGTGTTGATTCAACAAATATTCAGTTTGCCTTCAGCTTGGCAGTGCACGAGGCCATGGTCAGACATGTCGACGTGGGGAACAGAATTGAAATGGTTGGCCACTGGGATATATCCCCCTATTTGTCACAGGAATAGTAAAGTTGTTCAATGAAATGATCTCCCAGTTCGCACCCAGTGCCTCCGATGTAGAGAAGTCCACAACGGGAATACAGAATGCAATAGATAACCTCTGCAGATTCACAAGTGAAGTGTTGCTTCACTTGAAAGGAGTATTTGGAGCCCCAAATGGTAGCAATAAAGGACATATAGGTGCAAATGTAGCATTTCCTGTGGTCATAGGGGTAAGTATCAAGGTGCACTTAGTGGGAAGTGGATGAGGGAGTCACGGAAGGAGCTGTCCCTGCAGTAAGCAGAGAGGAGAGGAAAGGGGATGATGTGTCTAGTGGTGGGAATCCCATTGTTGGTGATGGAAAATGTAGAGGAAAGTATGTTGTATGTGGAGGCTGGTGGGTGCTAGGTGAGGACAAAAGGAATCCTGTCCTCATTGTGACAATGGGAGGAGGGACCAGGGCAGATGTGCGATAAATGAAGGAGATGCAGTTTGGTATGAGTTGATGATGGTGGAGGGGAACCCATGTCTTTAGAAGAAGGAGGACATTTCAGATAACCTGGAATGGAAGACCTCATCCTGGAATCAGATGCAACTGAGTCAAGAGGAATTGAGAGAAAGGAATAGAATCTTTACAGAGAACAGGATGTGAAAATGTGTAGTCAAGGTCATTGTAGAGAAAATATCTGTAGAGAGTTTGTTTCTGCAGATGGAGACAGAGAGAGATCGAGAAAGGGGAGAGTGTTTCCAGGAATGGACCAAGTGAACTTGAGATCAGGGTGAAAGTTAACAGCAAAGTGGATAAAGTTGATGAGCTCATTGTGGATGCATGAGGTAGGACCAATGTATTCATCAATAGAGTGGAGGAAGATTTTAGGAGACTTGCCTGTGTAGGCTTGTAGCATGGATTGGTCCACATAGCCAACAAAAAGCCAGCCATAGCTGTAAGCCATGCAAGTACCCATGGCTATCCTTTTGATAAGTCAGAGGAGAACTTATGGAGAATGAAATCAAGCTCTGCCAGACAGGAGGATGGTGGTGCAGGGGGTGGGGGCTTGTTGGGTTTGTTTTTTTAGAAAAAAGCGAAAGACTTTGAGACATTTGATATGGAGGAATGGAGGTGTATAGAGAATGGATGCCCATAGTAAAATGAAGCAGTCAAGATCAGGGAACTGGAAGTTGTTAAGTAATGGAGGGCACGTGAGTTATCACGGATGTTGATAGGGAGGAACTGGATCAGGAGGGAAAAAAGTTCAGTCAAGGTAAGATGATGCCAGTTTGGTATGGCAGGAGTAGGCAGGACTATTGGCTTTGTGGATTTTGGGTAGGAGGTAGACTGGGCACTGCAGGGTTGGGAAACAATGAGGATTGGAGGCTGTGGGAGTGAGCTGACTGGAAATGATGATGATAGAGATGATAGGTGAGATGGTGGTGGGGTCCTATTGAAGGGAGATGTCGCTGATCCCCAGAAGGATCTCAGGTACCTGTGCTTCACTTCTCATGCCATATCCTACAGACTACCCTCAGCTTGATGCAGGTACCAGCAGACCTTCACTCTCTCGCTACCATAGCTCTGTACCTCACTCGTCACTTATCTGCTACAGATCTCTTCATCTTCCGCCGGGTCCACACATTCAAACGTTGATTCTATGCATCAAGGATCAGAAGCTCACGCCCCTGGAAACTGCCACCTTGGTGTCCTCCCCACCTGCATCTCCACTTTTGCCTAGGTGACATACAGGGCAGAGCTCCTGATGTGGGTCTCTATCTTAGCCCCAGTGACCTAGAGGATCAAGCCTCCATCATGAACTTTCATCCTTAACCCGCTGGCCCACAGGACCAAATTTCACACACGGGTCTCTGTTTCAGACGGACCCAACAACCTGCAGGATCGAGCCTCCTTCATGAACTTTCACCCTGAATTCAGTGACCAACAGAACCGAGCTTCAGACATTGGTTTCCATCTTGGCCCCTGTGAGCTACACGACTGAGCCTCCTTCATGAACCCTGGCTCTGGGAGCACATGGGCCCCCCTCTCTCTCTCTCTCCACTCTCTGACTTTCCCAACCCTTCCCATCCTCCCTTGGACCCTTCCTACTCTCCACCACCTGATCCACTTCATCCTCCTTCCTTTCCAACACCCTGCACTCCAATGCACTACCCCCAACCCCTCCCTGGTTTTCACCATCCACTCCAACATTCCTCTCTCAAAGACTGAACGTTCTGTCCTCAGTAGAGGCCTCATATTCGTTCCAAGTTCACCCACACCTTAATGAGTTCCATGCATGCCATGCTGCTGAACTCTTCTTCCATTGGCTCTGTCTCCATGCTTACTTCCAAAACCATAATTCTCCACCACACACTACAGATCCCTTGCCCTGCTTTAAAATTTCCTCCTTCTGTCCTCAGCGCTATAGCCAATGCTCTTTGTCGCAATGGGCTTGCAATCCGGGTCAGGTTCTCAAATAATGATGGAGGGGGTACACGGAGGGTGGAGAGGCTGCAGGTGGGACTGGCTGGCTGGGACAGTGAGTTATATACCATTAACTGCAGTTGTGGTCCTCCAAACACCATTGTGTCACTCCTGAACTGGCTCTGGAAGTCGTTCAGGATAGTTGGCGTGTAGAGCTGTGGCATTACAAGCAAATGAAAGTTATCGTCGTGTTGGCCCACCCCCCCAACCACAGTTAACGACACTACACAATACCCACAGATCACAGCAGATTGGTCCTTCGAGGCCATCAAGATGGTGCCGCTCACGGGTCTAACCGGGAGAGAGCTTGCTGGCAGTCTATGGGTGGATGAAACTCTCCGTGCTCTCACTATTGAACAGGCAGTTAGTTCTCTTCCTGTTTAACCATCATCAAATGGGCAATCGGGTGGGGACTGCCTTTGTTGAGTACGATCGAAGCCAGGACAGTCATCATCGCTGTCGGAAGGGAGGCCTGGTCGGTAAGATGGTGGCCTCCATATTGACCATGCAGTCGTCTCAGGTAATGAGGAGGAAGGCAGAGGTGACATCATCTATGAGAGAGAAGAAGGTGGAAGTGACATCTGATAAGATGGCGATTCTTGGGTTGCACACGCGGTCGAGCCATTCAGGATCTGAAGTGACATCGGGATCAATGGCCCACCCCCAGGGGCGTTCGCAGCACTGCTTGCACAGGAGGGTTTGGACACAGACTTGCTGGTAGCATCCTTTCTTCTCACTCCCGAAGCAGGTGGCTTCTTTAGCGTGGCAGAGTCGTTGGGGTGCTTTAGTTGGCTGCAGTAAATGCACTTTGGGTGTCCAATTGCAGCAGCAGCAGGGTCATCGTTGGCTTGCACAGCACTGGTCTGTGAGGCAGGGCTTCCAAAATGGCGGCGCCCGCGGCCCACACTTGGAGGACCCATTCTTACCAGCAATTGCCTCGGAGTTGCACTGGGCCGAATTGAGAATCCTGGCCAGCTGAAATGCTCTTTTCATGGGCAGCATGTCCTCCTTGAGCAGTCGCTGACAGATGTAGACAAGACCTCACCCCAGACGTGCAGGCATCCTGGACCCAACTCTTCCATGCACTGGGCTGCAGACATGGGTGCTGACACAGCACTCCAGCAGTCTCTCCCCAGGTCATACAGGGCCCAAAGAACTTGCCCATAGACTCACCGGTCCGTGGCTTTCTTGAGGCCAGGAGACACCATGAATACACCTCATTCACCCAGGGGTCAGAAGAAGTTGCGGAGTTAGGCATGGCCTCTGTGTACGATGTGCAGCTCCTGATTGCCTGTCATGCTTGGTGGCCTACCCTTGCTTGTAGGACCTTGAGCCTCTTTTCATCTGAATCCACCAGGCTCGCAGTGACTTTGAGAAAGTTGGAGAAGCAGGTGATCCACTGCTTGTACTGTTCAGCAGCTCCTGGTGCCTGAGGATCGATGTCCAGCCTGTCGGGTCTCAGCAGCTTGTCCATCTCATGTGGCAGGAATAATGTGCATTAAATTTACATGCTCTATCAATAACACCAAAGACTGAGTGAGGTGAATGATAGGCTTTAATACATATTAGATTGTAGCTGGCCCGACTCCATGTGCTCGAATGGAGGATGAGAAAGTGAGGTTGACCTTTATGGCCAGGTCACAAGGGGAGGAGTCACTAGGGAGCGAGTCATCAGTGGGCGGGCCAGCCACTCATACACAGCACAATATATACATATCACCACTAGACATGTGTTCCCCTCTCCACCTTCTGCAGGCTCCTCTCCCTCAGTGACTCCCTTGTCCACTCCTCACTCCACAACAATCATCCCCTTAAGACCTACAGGAGATACTCCACTTGTGCCCACATCTCCTCCTCCACCATCACTTGGGGCCCCAAACAGTCCTTCCAAGTGAAGCAACATTTCACTTGTTCATCGGAGAGACTGGACGCAGACTGGGAGATCGCTTTGTTGAGCACCTCAGCTCTGTCTGCAGTCTGTCCATGGCCTCTTGTACCGCCATACTGCGACCACCTGTAAATTCAAGGAACACACCTCATTTTCTGACTGGCCACCCTCCAACCGGATGGCATCAATATCAACTTCTCTGGCTTTCATTCAACCCCTTCTTCCTCAGTCGTCTCTCCATTCACTGTCCTCCTTTCGCACAGACTTGATAAATTCTACCTAGTCCCGTATAATATCCAATTAGCACCTTTTCTAGATTCCTCCCTCATTGTTCGAATTCCGAGACTATCCGATATATCCTGGTTCTTCCTTTTTTGATTTTTCCTTGAGGAAGAGCTCGGGTCCTAAATATCAAGAATATATCTTTGTCTCCTATAGATGCTGAAAAGACCGGCCGAGTTCCTCCAACATTTCAGCACACTTATTACAATCACAGCCTAATCGCATTTCACATGCAACAGAACAAAAGTTTGGCATTGTGGCACGCACGGAACTCATTGAGTGGGTGAAGGGGGATGAAGATAAGACCTCTACAGAGGAAAGAGTTTTCCGTCTTTGAGAGTGGAAGGTTTTTGTCAATCTTTTCATTTATTTTCCAGAAACATACTCCTTCTTTATACTATTAACATTTACAACCTATGAATATCAGAAAAATCTTGATGGCTGGAATTTAACTGAATAATTTGTGCAACTTAAATTATGCTTAGTTCACACATCAATGCTTCTAATGTACTGATCTGGTGACAATGTGCAAATATGGTGTATGCATCACCTCCATATTAATAATATAATCTTTCCAGATATTGAAGTGAAAATGTTAGTTGATTTACTTTGTAAGTCTGACATTATTTCAGTTAGAAAAAGCAACTTGCAAACCATATCTTACTATGGTTGAAATTGCAGCAAAGGTATATTAAAAAGATTGGTTCAATGGTGTGCCTTCATAGATCTAATTGCCCACTTAATAAATAATACTTCACAGATCAACAAGGCAAGAGAAACAGCATAATTTCTTTCTTTGGCTTGGCTTCACGGACGAAGATTTATAAAGGGGTAAATGTCCACGTCAGCTGCAGGCTCATTTGTGGCTGACAAGTCCGATGCGGGACAGGCAGACACGGTTGCAGCAGTTGCAGGGGAAAATTTGTTGGTTGGGGTTGGGTGTTGGGTTTTTCCTCCTTTGTCTTTTGTCAGTGAGGTGGGCTCTGCGGTCTTCTTCAAAGAAGGTTGCTGCCTGCCGAACTGTGAGGCACCAAGATGCACAGTTTGAGGTGATATCAGCCCACTGGCGGTGGTCAATGTGGCAGGCACCAAGAGATTTCTTTAGGCAGTCCTTGTACCTCTTCTTTGGTGCACCTCTGACACGATGGCCAGTGGAGAGCTCGCCATATAACACGATCTTGGGAAGGCGATGGTCCTCCATTCTGGAGACGTGACCTACCCAGCGCAGTTGGATCTTCAACAGCGTGGATTCGATGCTGTCGGCCTCTGCCATCTCGAGTACTTCGATGTTAGGGATGAAGTCGCTCCAATAAATGTTGAGGATGGAGCGGAGACAACGCTGGTGGAAGCGTTCTAGGAGCCGTAGGTGATGCCGGTAGAGGACCCATGATTCAGAGCCGAAAAGGAGCGTGGATATGAAAACGGCTCTGTATACGCTTATCTTTGTGAGGTTTTTCAGTTGATAGCATAAAATAGGTAAAAGTGAAAGCCTCTCATCCTGAAGGAATATGGCTCCCATGAATGATAACTGCTAAGTTTAATTCATATTCACCAATGCCAACATTGTTTTCTCAGTCTAGCTCAATGAACAGGAGTTCTTGGTCACTACTGACTATGAATGTGTAATGTCATTACATGCAAGAAATGGCAAACATGAAGTCAAGCCCCATTGGTTCATTGCAAATTGTAAATGGCTACATTGACTGAATCAAGTCTTAAAATGATGAATCTCATTCAGAATGTGATCAGCATCTTACTTCAGAGATGAATAACCAAGAGATAAAATGTGAAAAGACACTGATTTACATCATTTTATCTTCTTCCAAAAGAATGCTTTAATCTTGGCAAAACAAATTAGAAAAAGAAATGTGGATAATTGAGAAATATAAAAATATACAATACTTTTGATCATTCATAAGCATGTTCAAGTTTTCTGACATACTTTTCAATATATATCTTTTCATGCTCAATTTTATGGATTTTTTTTGCTCTACAGAAAAAGACAATTTCTTGAAATGAAAGCAAGTCTGTGTGTGTATTCACTCTGCAGTTGTTTATTTTGTCCCCAATAATTCTCATCATTTTCTTTTACAATCCTTTGTTGCTTGCATTTCATTTTATTTATTTTTTTGTAACCTTTTCTATTCAACCCTATCTTTGAGATTCCATGTACCCCAAAGTCTTTTTTTCTTTTGTTGATCAGGTCACATTTTTCTTGCTTACCACATTGGCTCATTCCCCAAGCTTTTGTTGCTGGTTTTCATTCTCCCTTAAGCTTTCTAAGAACCATTTTCCTCGTAATCCACAAGTATCCCTTGCAAAGCTCAAAATAAGAATGCTCTGGTCTTCTTAGGAGAAGCATTGGATTCTTTAGAAGGATTCAAAACTCCATTAGCCAGGGTACATATTTCTATGTTGAATTTAGTGCCTCAATATCATCACATGTATAATCAAGGTCAGTGAATACATCTTCAAAGAGGTGGTCTCACCAAGTTTTCCAAGAGCCTCACATACAGCCTAATGCATAACATCTCCAATACTCAACTATAAACAACCACAATGAATCAGGACTCATACAAACTTACCCCCTTCCCCAAAATGTCTGAAGAGGTTCTGATGTATTAATATTGTATTTCTTTTTTTTTGGATGGCTTTAACTTCATTGTGTCTGCAGAACATCAAGTCTGCCATTTCCTTATTCACTGCATATAATGATTATGTTGTTGGTTAATTATTAGCAATTTATCTTCATTATTTCATGTACAACTGGCACAACAATGGCAAAATGTCAGTCACTGTGGCAATTATTACAAACCCGCATATTCTTCCAAGTTACTCCACAACTATCGTAAGACCAAAGATCTGCATGCCAAATTATTACTTTCAGGAAGGAAGCTATTGAATCTGTATTTGAATGAATCAATACTAACTGCATCCATAACCTCCCTGGAAAGCCAATTCCATTGACAAAACACATGTTGCAGTTAGCTTTGAATACACATCAGGTTTAATTCTACACTTCTGTACAAGGTGAAATAACTCATTATTGTCATTACAAACTTATCCCTTTACAAATTTACAAACCACCTTCTCAATGTTCTTTTGCAGTGAAAACATCAATTTGCGTAATTGATCTTTGTAAGATACCTCCATCATCCAATTACCTGGCTCTTCTCATCTGTATTTTGTTAACATATCAACTTCAATTCTTTATTGTTTAAGACATAGATTCTCATGGTGGGGCATACACCCCACCGGTGGGGTGTAGGAATATTTTAAATTAAAAATCTGGTTTTAAAAAATAAACTGGTTATGTTGGTGTTAAAGATGTGACTTGGCAATACTGTCAGTACAACACAATTGTGGTAACTTCCAAGTAAAATTACTTTGTTCTTTTTACTCTCATAAAATGTGTTTTTGCTCTTCCGATATCTCTCTTATTTTAACTGTTGTTATCCTTGGTTAACATTATAATTATTTTTTTTCTGACAGGTCTTATTATCATCCATTCCAAATTATCTCATTGGCAACAAGTATCGAATCAAGTATCGAATCAGGTCAAATAATGTCAACACTCTTAGGTTGAGTTCAAATATGTTGTCTTTATTCCACCATTACTGTTTTTCACTCCTTCATGGTCCCATGCAACATGCCAGCCATTACAGTTGATAACCAATCTAAATTATCCTTCAAGGCATTATAGTCAATAACCGAACTATATTATTCATCACTATGACATTCCTCCCTTAACAAATAAAAGGATCATCAAATAAATGAATAATGCTTAAACTACTTTTAAACCAGTCAACTTTGAATACTGATTATTTTCCATACCAATATCAACGTCAATTTCCAAATCACATATTTTCCTGGATGATTTACAACACAGATTTCCAAACCATAAAATACAAAGTTCTCCACGCTATTACATCATGAAGTCTTGAAATCTCCTAGATGGTCATTGCTGACATTGCAGTCTACCTCCTGTATATGTCTGGCCCACTTCTGGACTGCTGACTGCAATGTTTTGCTCAGTTTGTCTACCACCTTGATGCTGGTTTCCAATAGTTTCTCTTTCCAGCTGGTTCATTCCAGGTCCATCAAACTGGTCATCTCAGCTCTGCCCTCTTGCAGTTTCATCTGACATTGACATCACTGGAGTGTTGCGACGATACTTTTGCACGTGATGTGTTTCTGTCATAAGAAACACCTAGTGACCGGACTGTCATCTGATTTCAATCACTATGTCAACAGCCTGTGGTATTTTGGTTCTGATCCTTCTTTCGAACAAGAGTTCTGCTGGACTTTCTCCTGTGGTGCTATGTGGTGTTGCTCTGTATGCTGCTACATAGGTTAAAGAGCTTCTTTCCAGTCCTTGCCTTCTGCTTGAGCAATTCTCATTCTTTTCTCCAGTGACTGATTCTGACGTTCAACTTCTTCATTGGCCTGTGGCCATTTTGGTGTAACCTTGTGGTGGTGTACACCAATGGTTCTCATGAATTCTCAGAATATCTCTGATTTGAATTGAGGTCCATTGTCTGAATTTTATTGGTAAGCCACGTCTGGTAAAAAATCTCCCTCAGTGCCGCGATAGTCTTTTCTGCTGTTGTTGATTTTATTATAACATACTCATAATATCTACTGTAATAGTCAAAAACCACCATAATCGACTCTCCAGTTGGGAATGGGCCCCAGAAGTCTACTGCAATACCCTCCCATGGTCCTGCTGGTAGCAGTGTGCTTTGTATCAGTTCAGGTGGGTTAGGTCTGCTTGTCACCTGACACCCATGACATGATCTCACTTATTTTTCCACATCTTTTTCCATTCCTGGTCACAAAGTGTTTGTACAGAGGTTTTATTTTGTCCCAACAATTCCCAAATGTCCCTCGTGAGCCAGTGCTACCATCTTCCCTCTCATTCTGTGGAATGACAAATTGGTTTCCCCCAAGTACACATCTACCAGTTGTGCACAGTTCATCTCTGATGGCCACATAGGTTTTGTTTTGACAGCTGTTCCAGTCACCGCTGTTGATCCAATCCCTAATGTTCATCAGTTCTGGGTCCATGCACAATTCCTCCTCTAGCTCCCTGGTTTGTACTGCCAATGGTGTAGCATTCACCATAATGAATCTCACAAATGATTCAGCCTCCATCTCAAGCATTGAGTGCTTTACCCCATTGTCTTTCAGCAACCTTGATAGTGAATCAGCAATATTGTTTTCCCCTGCTATTTAAAATCACCCTGTAGCAATATTGTTGTCGTCTCAGGATCCATCTTTCAATTCTAGCATACGGCTTTGATCTCGGAGAATAAATGGCTTCCAGTGGTCTGTGATCGTTTAAGAGCTGGAACTCTATGCCACATAGATAAGCATTGAAACGTTCGCAGGCTCACACGAGTCCCAGGGCCTCCTTCTCGGTCTCTGAATAATGTCTTTCATCATCAGTAAGTGACTTGCTCACATATGCAGTCACCCTCCATTGTTTCCCTTCCTTCTAAAGTATGACTGCTCCTAGTCCCACTGGGCTATGACTTGTGTCTGAGCCTTTGGATCAAAATATCCCAATGTATGTGCACTCATCAGGCTTCTTATCAATTTCTAAAATGCCTTCCTTTGGTCGGGGACGAACACAAAATGAGCATTTTCCTTGTTAACCTCCTCAGTGGTTCTGTAATGGTTGCTAAATTTAGTATGAACCTGGCACAAAAGTTAATTAGGCCCAGGAAGCTCCTCACTTCTGTTCCTTGGTTCTCGATACCTTCACTCGTCAGCTTGTGACCCATGAACACCATCTCGGATACAGCCAGCAAACATTTGTCTGCATTTACTGTCAATCCAGCATCTCTCAACCGGGCTAATGCCCATCTAAGTCTCTCATCATGTTCCTCACATGTGGCACCATGGTCAATTATATCATCTGAGATGTTAGTTGTACCTGGAACTCCTTGGATCACTTTGTGGATTTCGTGTTGATAGATCTCTGGAGCAGCGTTTACACCAAATATTAACCTCTTGTATCTAAACAATCCACAAAGTGTGACGAATGTAGTGATTTTTCTTGACTCTGGCCCTAGTTCTAGCTGGTGGAAATCCCATTTCAAATCCAACTTCAAGAAGACTTTGCTCATCGATAGTTCCTGTAGGACCTCATCCACTGTAGGAATGGGGTGCCTTTCCCTCACTACTGCTTTGTTTGCTCTCCTCATATCAACACATAGTCTGATCTCTCCACTGGGCTGACCCAAGGTGTTGGCTCCTCCATTGGTTCAATGATGTCTTGTTGGATAAGTTTATGTATTTTTACTTCTACTTCCTCCCTCAGCCCAAATGGTGTCCTTCTCATAGGTTATACTACTGGCCTGACCACTGGATCCATTTTCAGTTTGATCTGCCTGTTCCTTAGTTTTCCAAATCCTTCAAAAACTGACTGAAATTCCTCCTTCAGATCAATATAGGATGGCACAGAGTTCACATTCAGTCCTAGATGTAATACACCCATTGCCTGTACCGTCTCCCTACTCAGTAGAGGTTCCCCTCGTTCCTCTATGACAACAAACTCTGCTATCGCGGTAGGAGGTGTAAGATTACTCTGGGCATCTATCTGCACCTCTGTTATAAAGCATCCAATTGTATGAAGCGGCTTTGATGAAGTGTATGGTAACAACTTTTTCTCACATCTTGTTGTATCTTTTTCAGTTCCTCCCACAATTCTTTGTCTATGATGTTGGTGTCACTCCCACTGTCCACCATGACGTCAACCCTCACACCTCCAATTACTACTGGCACCTTTGCATTTGCATGTTTATTGTTAATGGCAAAAGCACATCTTGTCTCAGTTTGTTTTTCCTGATCACCATCACGTGTATATTCACATTCATGTGAGCCCTTTTCAATATGACGTACATTTTGTTCGCCCCTCAACCTACATCCTTGTGCCATGCCACCCAGCGAGCACTTGCTTCTCCAGTCAGGTCGAATGGAGCCAAACCTTTAATTACTGTGGCTTCGATTACTCCAAATGCCATATTTTCTCTTGTGTAGCTAAATATCAAGAATCTCAGTTCATCCTTGTTGCCAATGTCAAATCATGAGGTCAAATAAAATCATCACACTGAGGTTGAGTTCGAATATGCTCAGTTTTTATTCCACCATTACTGTTTTTTTACTCCCTCATCCTCCTGTGCAACATGCCAGCCATTACAGTCAATAACCAATCTATATTATCCTTCAAGGCATTATAGTCGATAATCTGTACTGAGAATAACCACACCAGCAGTGCAAGTATAAGACAGCTTTAATAAATTAAAATGTACTCTAAGAGGTCTTGTCTCTCTGCAAGATGAACCTAGAAGGATAGACTGTAGCTCTGAAATGCTTTATCTACAAGGTCACCAAGATGACCCCTGGTGACCTAGTGGTGTAATTACATATCTTTTCTTCTCTTTGGCTTGGCTTCACGGACGAAGATTTATGGATGGGTATGTCCACGTCTGCTGCAGGCTCGTTGGTGACTGACAAGTCCGATGCGGGACAGGCAGACACGGTTGCAGCGGTTGCAAGGGAAAATTGGTTGGTTGGGGTTGGGTGTTGGGTTTTTCCTCCTTTGTCTTTTGTCAGTGAGGTGGGCTCTGCGGTCTTCTTCAAAGAAGGTTGCTGCCCGCCAAACTGTGAGGCGTCAAGATGCACAGTTGGAGGCGATATCAGCCCACTGGCGGTGGTCAATGTGGCAGGCACCAAGAGATTTCTTTAAGCAGTCCTTGTACCTCTTCTTTGGTACACCTCTGTCTCGGTGGCCAGTGGAGAGCTCACCATAGAACATGATCTTGGGAAGGCGATGGTCCTCCATTCTGGAGATGTGACCCACTGTAAGGTAAAACATCATGAGATGGGAATGTGTAAGGAGTTACCCTGTACAGGGCTGTAACAAGATGTGAATGCATCCTTGTACTTACAAGATAAGAGAGACATTGATGGATTGAGAGGCAGGAAGCTAGCAGGGAAAGGATAGCAACAGTTTTAGTCATTGGACAAGTAATGATATGATGATGTTCTAAGCACGTATCCAAGGGTATAAAAAATCACCATTTTGCTGATAACGGCAGAATGCATTCTCCGACTAACATCGTTAGTCGCAAGTGTTACAATCCGGTAATAAAGGACAAAGAACCCTGATTTCGACTCAGTCTGGTGTTTGTCTCACTCATTCATGAACAAAGCAGACCTAACACCCACCCAGCGCAGTTGGGTCTTCAGCAGCATGAATTCGATGCTTGCGGACTCTGCCAGTTCGAGTACTTCGATGTTGGTGATGAGGTCAATCCAATGAATGTTGAGGATGGAGCGGAGACAACGCTGATGGAAGTGTTCTAGGAGCCGTAGGTGATGCCGGTAGAGGAACCATGATTCGGAGCCGAACAGGAGCATGGGTATGACAACGGCTCTGTACACGTTGATCTTTGTGTGTTTCTTCAGGTGGTTGTTTTTCCAGACTCTTTTGTGTAGTCTTCCAAAGGCGCTATTTGCCTTGGCGAGTCTGTTGTCTATCTCTTTGTCGATCCTTGCATCAGATGAAATGGTGCAGCCAAGGTAGGTAAACTGGTTGACTGTTTTGAGTTCAGTGTGCCCGATGGAGATGTGGGGGGGCTGGTAGTCATGGTGGGGAGCTGGCTGATGGAGGACCTCAGTTTTCTTCAGGCTGACTTCCAGGCCAAACATTTTGGCAGTTTCCGCAAAACAGGACGTCACGCGCTGGAGAGCTGGCTCTGAATGGGCAACTAAAGCGGCATCATCTGCAAAGAGTAGTTCACGGACAAGTTGCTCTTGTGTCTTGGTGTGAGCTTGCAGGTGCCTCAGATTGAAGAGACTGCCATCCGTGCGGTACCGGATGTAAACACCATCTTCATTGTTGAGGTCTTTATTGGCTTGTTTCAGCATCATGCTGAAGAAGATAGTAAAGAGGGTTGGTGCGAGGATGCAGCCTTGCTTCACTCCGTTGTCAATGGAGAAGGGTTCGGAGAGCTCATTGCTGTATCTGACCCGACCTTGTTGGTTTTCGTGCAGTTGGATAACCATGTTGAGGAAATTGGGGGGGCATCCGAGGCGCTCTAGTATTTGCCAAAGCCCTTTCCTGCTCACGGTGTCAAAGGCTTTGGTGAGGTCAACGAAGGTGATGGAGAGTCCTTTGTTTTGTTCTCTGCACTTTTCTTGGAGCTGTCTGAGGGCAAAGACCACATCAGTAGTTCCTCTGTTTGCGCGAAAGCCACACTGTGATTCTGGGAGGACATTTTCGGTGACACTAGGTATTAGTCTATTAAGGAGAATCCTAGCGAAGATTTTGCCTGCAATGGAGAGCAGCGTGATTCCCCTGTAGTTTGAGCAGACTGATTTCTCGCCTTTGTTTTTGTACAAGGTGACCATTACCAAACTATGTTATTTATCACTATGACAACAAGGATTCCAAATGATCTCAATAACCATGTCTCCGTCCATAACCCTTTACTTTTTCAGTTCAGGAGTGAGACCTGTACCTGTATACCTTTTTGTACACTAGCGTATTGATTGGGGGGGTGGGGAAAATGGAAAAAATAGGGACCCCAGAAAGTAAAGCACGAGGCTATTGCAGTTTTGATGCACAGTCTGCGAGAAAAAAGTCAGAAACCATGCTAGTGTTTTTTCTCATTTTTTTTTTTAGGGTCAATATTCTTCCTTTGATTCGATCATTACTTTTATTACATTTTTCTTTTATAAGTCATAAAATATTGATTAATCTGTTTCAGGGAGCTCAAGATGTTGTATATTCAAAATGAGCCGAACAAGCCAGCAAAAGGTTCATCAATATTCAGTGGAATTCTTGAAGTTTGGGTTTATACCTGCTGTACACAATGAATGTACACCTTTGTGTCTATTTTGCCAACAAACTTTGATAAATGAATCAATGAAAGGCGGCCGTCTTGAAGCTCATTTGAGACTAAAACATCCTAACCAGGTCAATTCAAAATTGGAATATTTTAAAATCATTGAAAAAGAAGTTTGAAAATAGATTTTTTTTTTTAAATCACTTCATTATTTGCTGCGCAAACTGCAGCCCTGAATCGTAACCTTGAAGCTCGTTATGAAATTTCTCTGCTGATAGCAAAACAGGATCATACGATTGGGGAAGAACTGATTAAACCCACAATATCATTGTTTCTCAAAACAGTTCTGCAAAAGGATGACAAATATCGGAGCAATGCCATTGAGTAATAGTACAGTCTGCAACAGAATAGATGACATGGGTTAAGATGTTGAAAAACAGCTTTGATGAAATCACCAAAGTTCTCAATACAACTGAATGAATCTACTGTCCGGGACAGCAAGGCTCTGTTATTGGCATAACACGAGATATATTGATCAGGAAAAGTTTCAAGAAGAGATGTTTTGTAAATCATTGGAAATAACCACTACTGTGGTCAATATCTACAGCAAACTCAAAAATTATTTGGATGAAAATGAAATACCAAAAGGAAACATTATTTCTTGTAATGTAGATATTCATTCAAAGATTCTCAATTATAACAAAAGATCTCAAAAGTCTAGTGAGCAAACGAGTACAAACACAGTGGTGAATGCCCAATCAGCCTCTAGATGAATTCCTCCTTCATTCTAACATTGAAGCTATGTCCCTTTGTTACTTATTAGCCAAGCATTAAAAACAAATTTATTTCTTTGCATTTCCTATTATAATGTGACAATGGTTGTTTGATTCCCTGTGGACTATTCTGTTCTACTTTTTAAATATGTTACATTTTCAACCTTTCACATAACTATAAATTCTCATTATATTTATAATTCTTGTGAAAATTTGCTGTGCTATTTCAATGGTTATAATAACCTGAATGGCAAGGATCAAATACAAAACTCCAAATAAAAAAAAGTGGCATCAGAAATATTTGAACAAATATGGGAGCCTTACATGAAACACAATAGAGAAAATCTACCGGGGACATTCACTACCTAAATTAACGAAAGGAGAAGGAAATGAAAAGAATTGACTCAGTGGAATTTCTTGTTTATTTTTATTGAATGACAACATTGTTTGACTGGTTTAATGTATCTTAGATTTTGTACTTTAAATGGATGGGGGGAGAGGTAGGGAGGGTGGGATGGGAGGAGGGAGGGGGGGATAAAATGGCACTGTATATATTTGAAAAGGAAAATGTATGTATCATGGTCAATGTGGTTTATGGTGTGAAAAATAAAAAAATTAAAAAATAAACCAATTATTAGAACTCTGCATTTTTTGAATATACCAGTTGTACATGTCTTCATATTCAATTTCAAGCCTGTTCTCATTCATAGGTAATAATGTGATTTCTTCCTCATTTTGCAATACCTACTCCATTTAGCCTTTGCAGTTATTACAAATCCAAGATTGCTAGACATATCTAATCAAGCTTAAAGTTCTGGCTTGTATATATAACTATGCAAGGTAACAATTAAGTTCATTCCAGATGAACTCAATGTCTTCTATGCCCAATTTAATGTCAATAACAAGGAAGAACACCACTTCACACCCTCATGACCCCTGATCCTCTTCTGTCTGTAACCAAGGATGACCATGCGGATTAACTTCAGGAGAGTGAATCTGAGGAAAGCATCCAGTCCAGAAGGAGAAACCAGCCAAGTATTAAAATACTGTGCTGACCATCTTGACAATGTATTTTCAATATCTCACTCCAGCAGGGCCGATTACCCACCTGTTTCAAACTGTTATCAATTGTACCGGTGCCCAAGAAGTGTGTGCTAACCTGCCGAAATGACTATCAACCAGTAGCAGTCGCATCAACGGTGATGAAGTATTTTGAATGGCTGATGCTGAAGCATATCAGCTCCTGTCTGAGCGGGGTCATGGTTCAATTCCAATTCACCTATCCTAGCAACAAGTCTAAGGTGGATGACATTTCACTGGCTCTACACGAAGTCCTCGAAAACCTGGACAGCAAAGATGCATACATCTTTATCAAATACAATTTGGCTTTTAACACCATCATCCCCTCAAAATTGATTAGCAAACTCCAAGACATGGGACTCAACACCCTGTGTAAATGGAACATGGATTTCCTCACCTCCAGATCACAATCAGTGAGGATTGGTAAGAATATCTCCTCCACAATCTCCATCAGTACCAGAGACCACAGAGCTGCATCCTTAGACCCCTGCTCTACTCACTTGACACCTACGACTGTGTGCCTTGGTACAACAACAACACCATCTACAAATTTACTGACGATACTATGGTTGTGGGTTGAACAAAAAGGAGTGATGAGACAGCATACAGGAGAAAAACTGAAAACTTGGCTGAATGGTGCACCAACAACAACCTCACACTCAATGTCACCAAAACCAAGGAGCTGATTGTTAACTTCAGGAAAGAAAAACCAGAGGTGTACGACCAGTGATCAATGCAGGTTAAGAAGTGGAGAGATATAAATTCTTGGTAGCCACTATCTCGGAGGATCTTTCCTGGATCCAACACACTAATAACATTGAGATGAAAGTACATCAGCACCTCTACTTTCTCAGGAGTTTGCAGAGGTTTGGTATGACATCAGAAACCCTTGGTGGAAAGCCCTCTAAAAGATAGTAGGCATAGCCCAGGACATTACAGGCAAACCCCTCCCAACCAACGAGAACATCTACAAGAACACTGCTGTCAGAGAGCAAAATGATCAAGGATGCACACCACCCAGCACATGCTGTTCTCACTGGTACCAACAGGAAAGAGGTACATGTGTCACAGGACTTGCACCTCCAGGTTCAGGAACAGCTGCTACCCCTCCACCATCAGACTCCTCAACAACAAATTCAATGAGGAACTCATTTAAGGATTCTTACTTTTGCGCTTTTCTCTCTCTATATTGCACAGTTTGTTTACATGTGTACATTGAGTACAGATGTTTTTGCACTAACAATAAGTGGTAATTCTGCCTCGCCTGCAGGAAAAAGGTTGTATATGATGTCATGTATGTGCTCTGACAATAAATCTGAAATCTCTGCATTGAGGTACATCAATTTACTATTGTGTGCAACATTGCTGCCTGTTGTGGTCACAACTAAAAATTGTCTGAGTTGAAAGGTTTTTTTAAAAATATTACATATTGAATGTTTGTTCTCTGATGGCAGCCCTATTATCATGCTAAATGAGGCACAGTTTGGCAGTCCATCATGGAATTAAAGGAACTCTCCACTTAGGCTACTAAGGGTGGTAGAGGGGAAAGAGAGAGAGGGAGGGAGGGCAAGAGAGGGAGAGAGAGAGAAAAAAATGTGTAAAAACTGTCTCCACATCAGATTCTTTCAGATACCTTACCTTTATCCTTCACTGTATATTCTAGTCCCCAACCATTCACTGTATAATAGACAATCTTTCATGTTAGTTTAGGCTCTCTCATCTTCAATCTGTTTTGTTTCATTCTTTACCTTTTCACCAAATTGGACAATTTGTATACTCTATATATTTTGAGAGATTAAAAACCTCAGACCTTCAGTTCCCTCACACCATTCCTCCCCCCTCCCCCAAAAGAGCATAACTCCAATTTTCCAGGTACAAAAAGCAGGAAAAACTCAGTTGAGACAGCCTCTATGGAAAGGAAAAACAAAATTAACATTTGAAGTCAGAAACACTTCTTCAGAATTCGGTCTTCAACCTGAAGTATTGACTGTGTCCATTTCCATAGATGCTGACTGACCTGCTGTGTTTCCAGCATTTTCTGTTTTTGTTTAGATTTCCAGCAAATGCCTTTTCTCTTAATATTTTTAACCTTCCATTCTATCTGCACAAGTAAAGCTCCTTGTCCCCACAGTAATGTCTCAAGCCTTTACATTTTTCTTGAAGCATTCATTATATACAACATATTCAGAAGGTAAGTTAAAAATTTTGGTACTTATTTCACAGGAATTCTAACTGAAATTCCATTCTTCATATTTTGGATCCACTCATTGTTACTCCAGATATTCAGTACTTCCAGAATCTAGTTTGTCATCAGACCAGTATCCAATAATATGCATTACATACATGATCTTTACTTCACCCTCCAGTAGCACTGATTGATTTTCTCTCAAACCTGCCCCAGTCCAGATTTTTTTACCATATCCAATGCTAGAACAAAACAATTTTCTCTTTCTTGCATATCTAGAATCACAAATGCTTCCATAGAAAGATAATTGACATGAAAATATTAACTCATTCTTTCCATAGCTGCTGACCGATCTGTTGAATATATCCAGCTTTTACAGTTTTATTTCAGAAAGAGAATTATGTTGGTCCGACAATTATGTTAAATTGGCAATAATTAACTGAAAATGTCAATCATTTTATTTTGACAGTTTAATCCTTCAGATTCTGAACACTTTCCTCCGCTGTTTTGCTTAGACAATTTGTGGCTTCATATTTTCACCTGAAGGATTGTTATTTCCAGGAATTCAGTGAAGGCATTTTTAATCAATTGGATGTGTAATCTCCATTTGCCATTTCAGATCCAGCTGCAATAGATATTTGATTGCTCATTGAAATTATTCCTGTGCACTTAGCTTGAAAGAAAGCTCTCTCTAATTTCAGCTATTTTAATCACACAGTTCTTTTCATGAAAGAGAATAGTTAAAATACTGTGTGAAGCTACTGATCATTATATTAATATAGTTATATAGTTATCTCTTGATGACATCATGTACTCTGGTTACATTCTCATCTAACGGAAATAAAATTGGTTTCCACAGATTATGCCTTGGAAGCCAGCTGTTTCTTCTAAACCAGTATGGTATTTTTAAAATTCTTGATTGAGAATTTATGAATGCTGCTAATTTGTGTATGCTATGAGAAGATCAAGGTTGCATTACATCTCCTGGAATATACATTCTCCTTGTAGTGAGAAAAGGAATCTCAGTAATATTACCTTTCTGTAATTCTCATCTGCATTTAACACATCAGAGGTGGGATGGAGAACTAATTCTTTGCACATAAGCCCAGCCACCTTAATGACCTAAAGGACCAAACCTCTGACGCAAACTCTAACCATGGCCTTGGCAGCCAACAGGCCTTCCAAGTGAAGCAAAACGTCACCTGTGAATCTGCAGAGATCATCTACTGCATCCGGTGCCTCTGTTGTAGTCTCACCTATAATTGGAGAGACCAGATGCAGACTGGGAGATTGCTTTATTAAGCACCTTGGGTCTGTCTGCCATTTGGCATGGATTTCCCAGTTCTAGCTTATTTAGTGCCCTGCCCCATTCCCTTGCTGACATGTCTGTTCAAGGTCTCATGCACAGTCAGACTGAGACCACCCACAAATTGGAGGAACATCTCATATTCCATCTAGACATCCTCCAACTGAATGGTATTAACATAGACTTCTCCTGGTTCCACTAACACTCCTCCCTTCATGTTTTCCTGGTTTCCTTTTCCCTCAGTCTCCCTTCACAGAGCCAAAAACTCCCCCCCCCATATAATTTCTCATATTTCCTTTCCTGCCCTCTTATATCCAATTACACCTTTTGTCTATTAGTCTGTACTCCTTCACCTCCCATTCTTCCCTTTGCACCAGCTTTGCCCTGCCTGCTTTTTGTTCACACCTTGCAGAAAGTCTCAGGCCCGCAACATTGATAATATATCTTTACCTCCTATGGACACTGAAACCTGCTGAGTTTCTCCAACATTTTGGTGTTTTTATTATAATCACAGCATCTGCAGACTTTCATGTTTCACTGCAACCAGAAAGGATACTTAACTCATTATATACATTTAAAAACATTCTAAATGGTGAAGAAATTAAGAAGACAAGTTTGGGAATCATGAAAGATTAATGTTAACAATATTAAAATACTGATGAGTGGTTTTATACAGTAGCTTGGCATAGAAAAGTTCAGATCTAATGTGGGCAAATGGTATTGGTAAGGCTGAACAGAAACTTTGGCATGGTCGCAATGAGCGAAACAGCCCACTTCTGTACTGAACAGCTTTATGACTCTATAATGAGTAAGAAAGCATGATAAATAGCTTTGTCTTCTGACCATAATTATTTTCCTTGCAAATAGAGATAGCCAAGGTAGCACTGTAGTTGACTAAAACTAGGTCAGTCAAATGATTCAAATTATATTAGTCAAATGAATTTTTATAATAGGCAATTTGCTGATTTTTTTATTGCATCTATAATAAACTAGACAGAAGGTACAGCAGAGAGACAGGCCATTAACTCAGCTTGTCCATGCTGTTATTTATGTTCTAAAAGGGTCTTATCCCACTCAACTCCATCTATTGTTAGCAACATAACCATTTGTTCTGTCTTACCTTTTGCGTGTATCTTCGTTCCCTTTAAAAGCATCGATGTTCCTTGCTTCAAATACCCCATGATTTAGGGTGTTTCACAGTTTAATGATCCTCTGTGTGAACAGTTTCTCCAAAATTCTGAATATATGGGTCACTTTTTTTTTTAAATATAAAGTGTTTGCTAATGTGAAGCTCATATAATAGAAACACTGATGTCTACTCTTATCAAATCCCTTAATGATCTTGAAGACATCTGCTTTGTTTGTTTTGTGTCTTTATCAACTTCTGTTGATTCTGTCCTATAAATATGTAAACCTGGAACAATTCCATTTCCTCAGTTCAAGCACTCAAATAGACAAGAGCTCCAGTCTACAAAGATGACAAAAATTGGGAATGCATTGGAGGTTAGAAGCTGGAGAACAACGTCCAATCTTGAGCTTAAAGATCAGACACACTTTGCATCTGGCCCCTCAGCATAATGTCAGCCATGGCAGATGGACAAGTTATTACTGAGGAGCTACTTACGAAATATTTCAAGCAATTATTCCATTCATTGAGGGTTTTTTCCTTTACTTATTTTGCATTACATTTTTTGTTCTTTACGTATTCAATCTAAAAAATTTTAATTACATCTTTATTTTAAAAATGTATTTAAACTGTTTAAATAATTTCAGATGTCTGAACATCAGACACAGTAAAGAAGGTAGTGGTAGTGGTCTGGGGCAGGACCACTACTGGGTACTTGACCATTACACATCATGAACAACAATGCTCTCAGCACTTCTTGGATACTTGTTTTCCCCCCCTCCCCACCCCCAGTCAGTCAAATTAACTACTTTAATCCCTCTTACTTATCTTCCAAATTTGTAGTCATGAATGTGCCATGTGATGTCAAATTTAAAGCCTTTTGAAACTCCAAATAAATTACATCAACTGTGTTATTTTGGATGTGGATGGCTTCACAATAACAGATCCACAGAAGTAGCATTGGTAGTTACCATGCTTTTTTCTTCTTCTTTGGCTTGGCTTCGCGGACGAAGATTTATGGAGGGGGTAAAAAGTCCACGTCAGCTGCAGGCTCGTTTGTGGCTGACCAGTCCGATGCGGGACAGGCAGACACGATTGCAGCGGTTGCAAGGGAAAATTGGTTGGTTGGGGTTGGGTGTTGGGTTTTTCCTCCTTTGCCTTTTGTCAGTGAGGTGGGCTCTGCGGTCTTCTTCAAAGGAGGCTGCTGCCCGCCAAACTGTGAGGCGCCAAGATGCACGGTTTGAGGCGTTATCAGCCCACTGGCGGTGGTCAATGTGGCAGGCACCAAGAGATTTCTTTAGGCAGTCCTTGTACCTTTTCTTTGGTGCACCTCTGTCACGGTGGCCAGTGGAGAGCTCGCCATATAATACGATCTTGGGAAGGCGATGGTCCTCCATTCTGGAGACGTGACCCATCCAGCGCAGCTGGATCTTCAGCAGCGTGGACTCGATGCTGTCGACCTCTGCCATCTCGAGTACCTCGACGTTAGGGGTGTGAGCGCTCCAATGGATGTTGAGGATGGAGCGGAGACAACGCTGGTGGAAGCGTTCTAGGAGCCGTAGGTGGTGCCGGTAGAGGACCCATGATTCGGAGCCGAACAGGAGTGTGGGTATGACAACGGCTCTGTATACGCTTATCTTTGTGAGGTTTTTCAGTTGGTTGTTTTTCCAGACTCTTTTGTGTAGTCTTCCAAAGGCGCTATTTGCCTTGGCGAGTCTGTTGTCTATCTCATTGTCGATCCTTGCATCTGATGAAATGGTGCAGCCGAGATAGGTAAACTGGTTGACCGTTTTGAGTTTTGTGTGCCCGATGGAGATGTGGGGGGGCTGGTAGTCATGGTGGGGAGCTGGCTGATGGAGGACCTCAGTTTTCTTCAGGCTGACTTCCAGGCCAAACATTTTGGCAGTTTCCGCAAAGCAGGACGTCAAGCGCTGAAGAGCTTACCATGCACATACATATTAAGTGGCACAGGTGTACATTCTTTTCTTTCCAAATTTTGTTTATTAATCAACAGGTGCACATTCTGAATCATTAACTTTCCAATTACTATTATTCATTTAACGGATCTTCCCCAGAGTAGACTCGTAGCAAAGGCCAGGGGCAGGTTTTATAGGTAAATATTCAGATTGATGGAAGATATTCCATTGGGATTTGTGTTTGGCACTGATGCAGATTCCTAGATATTTTCTCTCTTTTTAAAAATTCAATCATATTTGCCCTCCAGCTATATTATTTCTACAATTTATGTACTGTGGTATATGCAGATGTACATTGGTATTGTATACATTCTAATGGATATTCAGCTATATTCTTCATAATCTTTTAATTGGTGCAGATGCCACCAATCCAATGTTTCTCAGTTTTCCTTATTAATTGTCTTTGCATTTCTTTTTAGTCTTTACTCTAATATCTTGCCCAACATAGTTTCCCCTATTTAAACATTGTGCTGAAATGTAGCAATTATTTAAAAACTTTGAACTCGTTCTGTCAATATCTTATGCTTTTGTTGCTATAATGATTTTTTAGTTATTTGTATATTGTTAATTGATTTTAAATGTCATGATAATTTAATATGTAGTTCATCTGTATTTCAAAACAATTCCAATGTTTTTTTTTAAACTTTATTTATTCGTTCAAAAAACAAATGACATACACAGCAATTAAACATGAACATGAATATATATATATATATATATATTTATATTCATGTTCATGTTTAATTGCTGTGTATGTCATTTGTTTATATATATATATATATAAAACATATATATATATAAAACATATATATGTGTGTTTTATATAAATATATATATATATAAAACATATATATATATATGTGTGTTTTATATAAATATATATATATAAAACATATATAAAGAAAAAAGAACCCACCCCCCCTTCAGCCAACTCTCCTAAGGAGAGCCATAAAAAAGAAAAAATATTAAAAAGAGTTAAATATACATGTTAAAATCTAATCAATATAGATTGAAATGTAAATATTCTGAGTATAACAGCCACTTATTAATTAAAAAATTATAATTATCATGTGAAACATATGTAATTTTTTCCATCATTAAACAATATTTCATCTCATTATGCCATCTATTAATATGGCATCTATTAATATCAATCATATTTGTATCTTTCCACGTACTAGCAATACATTTTTTCACTACAGATAAAGCTAAATATACAAAAGCAAACTAGAATTTATCTAATCCAAAACCTTTCAGTGGTTGCAAACTACCCAATAAAAATACTATTGGATCTAAAACTATTTTAATCTTATACAGGTATTCTAAAAATGATTGAATTTTCTTCCAAAAAGATTATATATGTATACATAACCAAACAGCATGAAAAAATGTTCCAACCGTATCACCACATCTACAACACAAATCTGATTCATTAAAACCATATATTTTTTAATTTTTCAGGTGTCAAATATAATTGATGTAAAAAATTGTAATTAATCATTCATAACATGCATTTATCAATCTAGTTACACTATCATAACAGATATCTAATCAATCCTCTTCAGAAAAAATAAAACCGATATCCGCTTCCCATTTAATTTTAGATCTATCCCAACCCTTTTTATCTATATCATCCTGTAATATTTCATACATAAATGAAATAGAACCCTTCTCTGGTATCTTCATAAGAAAAGTCTCAAATTTAGTCATTTTAGGTAAAATCATATCTCTACCAAACATACATTTTACGAAAGATCAAATTTGATAATAGAGTTCTTATCAATACCAAAATCTTCCCTTATCTTATTAAAAGATAAAAACTTGCCCTCTTTAAAACAATCTCCCAAATTTTTCACACCTTTAAATCTCCAGTTCAATAAACTTTGATTATGTATTGAAAAATAAATAAGTTGATTATTATACAACGGAGTCAAAGCCAATAATTTACCCCTAGAGCCTATCATTTTATTTTTCTTTATCCATAACTTCATTAACTGTTTTAGTATAGGCACATTATATTGTTGTAACAAATTTATATTCCACCTAAACAAAAATTGATGTATTTCAAATTCAGAAATACTTGCCATCTCAATTTTAGCCCAACTAGGAGGCCGTAACAAATCCATCAATGAACTAATAAATTTAAGTTGGGCTTCCTCAATAATTTTGAAATTGTGGTAAATGTAGTCCCCCTAACTCATATTTCCAAGTTAATTTATTCAAAGTTACTCTCGAAAATTTACCCCTCCATAAAAACTCCCTAACCATTTTATTTAAAATCTCGAAAAAAAATTTTATCAAGTAAATACAGAATAGATTGAAACAAATATTGTATACGCGGAAAGATATTCATCTTAATTGTATTTATCCTTCCCATTAAATTAATAGGTAAATCTTTCCATTTAATCAAATCAGTTTTAATTTTTTTCATTAATGGAGCATAATTTAATTTATATAAAGATTGATAATTAACATTCAAAATTATACCCAGATATTTAATTCAATCAGTCCACTTCAAATTAATAATATTCTTATAAACTGAATAATCACCTTCATTTACTGGTAATAATTCACTTTTTTCCCCAATTAACTTTATATCCAGACAAAGATCCATATTGTGTTAAACACTCCTTCAAGTGTAAAAGTGACTGAGCTGGGTTTGTTAAATACACCAATACATCATCAGCAAATAGATTAATTTTATACTCCTCATCTAAAACTTTCATACCTTGTATCTGTGTATTTTGTCTTATCAACTGTGCTAAAGGTTCAATCACTAACACAAACAAAGCTGGTGATAAAGGACAACCTTGACGAATTGATCGAGTTAACTTTAAGATTCCGAAATCAAACCATTCGTCAATACTCTAGCTACCGGTTTACTAAATAGAGCCGTAATCCAACCAATAAAAGGACCAAACTTAAATTTCAACAATTCCAATCGTTTGTTTTCAAATTCCTTCCTTTTGGGATTCCTCTGTTTTAGGCTGAAAGCCCTCCAGTGCTCAAATTATTAGCTGTGCTATAATTAGCCAAAACAGTGAGGCCAACAGTCCATGGATATGAAAAGAACATAATCTAGGTCACAAGGTTCTCCATTCACTTTACAAAAAGCATAAAGCAGCTAGTGATGAGGATAAAATGAATGCTGATATACAAAGTTTAGGTGTATCTAATTCAAAATGTTTTGCACTGTATTTTTAAAATTAGACTGAAGGAAAAGAGCTCAGTTGTGCTGGGACAAATTATATCTCCATGGGGAGAGAACAGATGAGCATTTTTAATTTATTGGAACCTTAAATAACAAGCTTTCAGTCCAGAGAGCAAGTGATGCAGAGTGATTACTGGATGAGAGAATGGAAGAAGCCCGAGATATTTCTCAGTGGGTAGATGAACTTAAAAATAAAAAAAAACATCCAACTTTAATACTCATTGTTCAAATCTTTTCCACAAAAGAATTGATACTGGACAGTCACCAAGCCTGAGGAAATATCTGACCAATTTTAATAAAGGGATTAAAAAAAAAATCAAGAAAATATAAGTTATTTATTAGTCGTCCAAACCACGACTAATGATCGGCAAAACTTCCAGCTATCAACTCGGGTTAACCCAATCCCGTTATTTCCTCCCATAGGTCTTAAATTTTCTCTTCAAAGTAATTGCATCAATTCCAAATCATTCTCTCAGCAGGTTTACAACTTCCTCAGTCACACCAAGGTCACCATGAGCTTCTGCAAAAAAAAAAAGGAGGACGTTGCAAGCCAAAGCGCACACACACAACTTAGCAAACAGGGAGAGTACAATTTTTAATGTCCCAGTAAATTTCCATAAAATTACTAAACAATAACTTGTAAGTCAATGTTTGCACATGATTGAATTAGCTTTCCA
Source organism: Narcine bancroftii (assembly GCF_036971445.1). NCBI lineage: Eukaryota > Metazoa > Chordata > Chondrichthyes > Torpediniformes > Narcinidae > Narcine > Narcine bancroftii. The sequence goes on along the minus strand of NC_091471.1, from coordinate 176,095,474 downwards.
AATGGTATGATAACAAAAATTTAATTTAGCTGTGGTAAATTTTAATTTGGGCTCATGTACTTGTTGAATTGCTTTGCAAATCCTTAAATAAGCAACACAGAATATATATATTTTTTGTCCTTAGATTTTAAAGCAAATGCACTGCTATTTTGCAACATTATCTTTTTTTTTGTTTTCATTTTCCTTTACGAATCAGGCTTACTTTTGAAACTATTCTGTGACAGGCACACAGACACAATTATGACTGAATGGTTAATAATTATTTGAAATACTTTGACTACTCCTTTATGCTGAAGAAAGAGGTTTCCAAACCAACAAGCAATATACTAAATGCTTTAAATATTCAGGAGTGGAATTAATCATTGAAATCTGCTTCTGATATACGATTCATCACCTTTCCTCAAATCTTTGTGGAACAGCACAAGCAGGGGAGAAAGCACAAAAATGACCAGACTGATTGTTTGGATCCATAAGGGGCCACCACAATAGCTTGTGGGAGCTAAAAATAGAGCCAGTTAAATGAAACAACTCGCATGGTCTGAGATTAGAAACTACCCATTGGCTTATTAGAGACAATTGTAGCTGTAAAATAATGCAACCAATTAGAAGGTGGCTGAAGAAAAAACTCTACCTGTAACTTGACCTCAACTTTGACAGCTATAAATACACAAGGGAGCTTTGTATTTTTTCTACAAATGATAATTGCTTCCTATACTAATATTTGTAATTTGCTCTGGATAAACAGTAAGATAAAAAAAATCTTCATAGCTTTGAAATTCCTGAGAAAATTATTCAAACCATTGAACCTGTAACTGTGGTGCACTGCTCAGGATTATAGCCTGGGTGGTTGATTGACAGCTGGCCGGGTGTAGTTGGGTCTATTCAGGTCGGCTGATTGGCAGCCAGCCAGGTGTGTTCTATCCTTCGGTGATCTTCCTCCAGGTACAGAGATTGCCCCTGCAGTAGGCCAGTGATGTATCACCACTAACAATTAGGAAATTGGAAAGACTGTGGCGGCTCACCACTAGGCAGGCGAACCGGCCCTGCTTGTAAGCCAGCTGGCCAAAATGGCACCGTCGGGGGTGTTCCCTTCCTCCCAGCACGGGGCTCAGAAGCCCGCGCTGGGGGCCCATGTGATGCCCGGGTGACGTCAGCGCCCTCAGCACGGTTCTCAGCCAGGTCCGGGCTGGGAGTACAAGTACAGATCAGCAGCCTGCAATAAACTAGTCTGCTCACTGAGCTCAACCCGTCTGGTTTTGTGTGTTATTGCAGGAGCAGAGTAGCTGCCGCTACAAGACCTCAATTTATTTAAAAGCATGAATGGTTAATTTTTTTTAAATTGAGGGTGGGGTTCAATATCAGCTTTACGTCTTAGAATCATGTTATTTCTCAATATTTCACAAATAATCTTTTAGTTACTACGGTAACAATGAAAACAAAGTTTAATTATTAACTTGTATGATGGTTTGTTACGCAGAATGGGCATTTTTTGGCAAAATTATTTTATTTGAGATCGAGACCCATCAATCTCAAATTTCCATCAAAGTGGTTCAAAATTCAAAATTTTCCATCAAAAGTCTTTACTATAGAGTCCTTTTGAGGTGACCACTTACATTGCATCTTTGCCTGAAATCGTTGGGCTCAAAAGTGAAGCAAAAAGGAATCCAGAGGTCTACTGCATCAGGATGATAATTTTGCATGAACGCGGCATCTGGAAATATTAATACAAAGGCCAGGCATACTGCATGTGACCTCAATCATCCATAAGACGGAAGACCAGTGTTGTGGAAGCACTAAAGCTGTTCAAGAGTAGAGAATTTAAAATGAGATCACACACGAGATAAATTACATTAAGAGGTACATTCCATGGCTGTGGTAATGCAAATACATGAACAAAAGGTTGTACATTTTCCAATTAGGGTAAATACCAATTACTATTTGTATCAACTTTTAGCCTTTTTCTGGAGGTCTATATGCTAGCTCTTCAAACTGTGAACTAAAGTGGCCCAAAGCTGAATGCTCAAGAAGTTGGCTTTGTTAGCCAGAAAGATCGCTACACAGAAGATTGCAGCACAGGCCCTTCAGCACACCATGTTGTTGTTGGGTATAAGCCTGCCCTCTGCTGGACATTATGATGCCCACATCATGATGTCGTCGGTCGGTAGATCGCTAGGACAAGAAGGTATCACGTGTCCAATTCTTAATTGTGAGTGCATACACAACAGTGGCAACAAGGAACTAAACGAACCCTACACATACTCCATACACTAACCGGGAGAAGGAAAACAACTACCTAACAACCCCAACAAATTTCCCCCAAAATATCAAGGTGAAAGCATGCCAAGATGGCGGAAGGAAAGTTCAGGGAATTCAACGAAGTAGAAGTTGGGATAACTATGTAGAACAGTTTATTGTGGAAGGTCCAGTAAACTGCAAACGTGCCCTCTTAATCAGTATAATGGGCAGCAAAATATTTGACCTCCTTAAGACCTTGCTGTTCCTGGAGGATCCAGGGATGAAGACATTCAATGAATTATGCACAGCTCTAAGGAACCATTTAAGCCCCCAAACCACCAGTTATGGCAGAAAGGCAATGATTCTATGAAAAAAGAAAAGGACCAGGAGAAACAGTAAGTGAATACCTGGCAACGATGATAATAACAGCCCAATGGCTGACCTTCAAGCTCCTGAAATGTCAGCTCCTGAGATATTACATAGCTGAAAAATAAACAGAGGAAACATAGCAATCTTTATACAGCTAAAAATAACCAGACACCCCCTGAAGATGGAATTAGACACAGGGGCAGAGGTGTCCCTAATGCCATTACATGTAAAGGAACGCTTGCTTCCACATCTCCTGGTAAAAACAATTGAAATAACTAAGATCTGTTACAGGAGACAGAATCAAAGTATTTGGAAAGTGAACGGTCCAAGTACAATACCAACAACAGCAACCAAAAACACTCTCTCCACATCATAGCTACCCAGGGACCAGCACTTTTCAGAAGGAACTGGCTATAACACATTCCCCTAGACTGTCTGGAAATCAGTTTAATACTAAATGTAAACCACACAGACACCTCCCAATCAGAACTCAACCAAATCTTCAACAACCATGCAGTGGTTTTCCAACAAGAATTGGGGAAAATCAAAGGTGTTCAAGTCAAACTACAGTTAAAAGATAATGCAGAACCAAAATTTTTCAAAGACAGAACAGTCCCATTTGTTATATAACCATATAACTATTAACAGAGCTGAAACAGGCCATGTTGGCCTTCCAAGTCCACACCGGTTCACTGATTTGTGCGCCGTCTTCAGGCATTGGTCCCGGTAGATCTTCATTCAATAACGATGGGTGAATTCAATGCAGGTGGAATCAGTCGTAGAAATGTTATGAAAGAGAAAATTGAGGCCGAATTAAACAGACTAAAATAAGAAGGCATATTGACCATATAACAATTACAATATGGAAACAGGACATCTCAGCCCCTCTAGTTTGTACAGATCTAAGTGATTTCCTCTAGTCCCACTTACCTGCATTCTGTCCATAACTCTCCAATCCCCTCATATCCATGCACCTATCTAACTTTCCCTTAAATGACAAAATTGACCTTGCTTCAACCACCTCTTCTGAAAGGTCATTCCACTTAGCCACTACTCTGAGAGAAGTTCCCTCTCATGTTACTTCTAAACTTTTGCCCCCGAACATACAACTCATGACCTCTCGTGTCAATCTCATCTATCCTCAAGGGGAAGAGCCTATTCACATCTACTCTATCTATCCCCTTCATAATTTTAATCACCTCTATCAAATCCCCCCTCAACCTTCTACGCTCCAATGAATAAAGATCCAGTCTACTCAATCTTTCTTTGTATTCTAGATACTGCAATCCAGGCAACATATTAGTAAATCTTCTCTGAACCTACTCTACCTTATTGATAGCCTTCCTATAATTTGGGGTCCAGAATTGCACACAGTATTCCAAATACGGCCTCACCAATGCCTTCAATAATCTCAACATGGAGGAGTCACGTGATGGAGTAGTGGCCAGTAGGAGAATACCAGCCCTCTCCAAAAATGAAAAAAAAGCAAAGAAAAAGCAAAGCCCCAGACACACAAATCACAACTAAAAAATAAAGGTGTGGAGAAAATGGCACCCAAGAAAGAAAAACCAAAAACAACGGGAAGAAGGAAAGACGCCGGAAGAGAAAGGTGAAGGCCTTACCTGCACGAAAAAGCAGGTATCCGCCATGGAAAGAGGAGCCCACTCCCTGAGGTTAGTGGAGATCCCACAGGGTCGCGATCCACCAACCGCAGGACTTAAAAAATGGCTCACTGAGTCAAACAGAGGTGTGCAACTGCGCACGACAAGGAAAACACCAATGGGAGTGGGGGGGAACCAGCTGTGGAGTAAAACCACAGCACAAACAGCTGAGAGATGCCCGACAGCAGGGCTCCCAGCTAGAAGATAAAGAAAGCAACGGGAAAGGGAGGGGTAAAAGGAAGCAAGAGACACAACAGATAACCAGCCCAGAAGAGGAACAACGTCAAGAAATCATGGAAAAAAAATACTCAACAAACAGACAAGCAACTCAACAAAAAAGTCAAAAGAGACACAGATACAAGGAAGAGAAATAGAAGACACAAACCCAAGAGCAGACACAGAAGAAGGAGAACACCAAGCTCTGCACAGAGGAATAGGAGGTAAAATGAATGGACAGTGCATAGATAAAAAAAATTTTCAAGAACAAATGAAAGCATTAAAAGAATGGTTGACACTAGAATTTAGTGAAATAAAAAGAAAAATGAAAAGTACAGAAGAAAGAGTGAGTAGAAGAGCTGGTCATAACAGATGTAGGGAAAGGATTAGAAAATGTGGAAGAACATGTAATGGCGGTAGAAATGTAAGTGAACAACTTAAAAAGAATATTGGAAGAAAGTGACAAAACAGTTAAAGAAACACAGGAGTTGTTAGCTCAGAAGATGGATATAATGGAAAACTATAGTAGGCGAAACAATATAAAGATAGTGAGCCTTAAGGAAGATGAAGAAGGCAAAGATATGAAAGAATTTATAAAAGAATGGATCCCAAAAGTCCTGGGAATGCCAGAAATGCAGGAGGGAATGGAAATAGAAAGGGCACACAAAACACTAGCCCCAAAACCACAGTCCCAACAAAATTTAGTAAAATTTCTGAGATACACGACAAGAGAAAATATATTGGAGAAGGCAATGAATAAAATTAGAGAAGACAAGAAACTACTGGAATACAAAGATCAAAATTTTTTTTCTACCCAGACATAAGTTTTGAGCTCCTAAAGAAGGAGTTTAACACAGCAAAATCAATCCTATGAAAAAGGCTATACATTTATGGATTTATGGGAAATTTAGGATATCCAGCTGTGCTTCAAAATAGTTACCCCAGGGAAGCAAAACAGACTGTTCTTGGATCTGGAGAAAGCACGAGAATTTGCAGAACACCTGCAAGACAGAAAAAGAGATGTAACAAGAACAAAGAACAATGACAAACTACATATAAAGATGTAAAAATAATGTACAAGTAAGAACTAAAAGAGTGAAGAAAAGGGAAGTAAGGGAGAAGGGGGGAAAAAAGAGAAGTGGTTTAAAAAAAGAAAAAGAAAAAGAGAAGAGGGGGAGCTTTGTTGTAATGTGAAGTTAAGTCTTTTCTGGAGGGGGCTGAATGGGAGAGAATAACATTCACTGAGAAATCAGTTGACACTTGCCAACGAGTTTGGAGTCCGAATGGAGAGGGGAGTTGTGGTTGCCCGTCAAGGGATGAGGGGTGACTCGGGGGGGGGGGAACACTTGGGGTTAAGGGAATTTTAGATCTGGGAATGGTTGAAATACTTTATGTTTTAGCAGTGTTGTCATACAGTGCGTTCAAAAAAAGAAAACTGAGAAATGAAAATGGGGAAAAGGGGAAAGGTGGTGGTGAGGAAGTGGAAATGAGATGTGAACAGAGTATGAGATGGCCATGTTGAACTTTATGACTATAAATATTAATGGAATACATAACCAAATCAAAAGGAAGAGGCTATTAAATTTAATGAAAAAAGAAAAAATAAATATAGCATTCATGCAGGAAACACATCTAACTGAAGTGGAACACAATAAATTAAGGAGAGACTGGGGAGGGCTCGTAACGGCAGCATCATATAATTCAAAAGCCAGAGGAGTAGCTATATTAATCAATAAAAATGTACCAATCAAAATAGAGGAGTAAATAATAGATCCAGCAGGGAGATATGTAATGATAAAATGTCAGATATATTCAGAGCTCTGGAATTTGGTCAATATATATATTTATATATATTTATATTCTGTATTTATTTCAAAATGCATTTTAATTTGGCGCTCAATAAATTCTCTAAATTCCTGTCTTTTAAGTAGCATGGACTTTAATCTCCATCTATAAGTTCTTGGTGGGATGTCCTCCAGTTCTATTGCTAATAACAGGGGTGAGTGATCAGATAACAATCTAGCTTTATATTCCATTTTCCTAACTCTACCTTGGATATGGGCTGACAACAGGAATAGGTCAATCCTTGAGTATGTTTTATGTCTACTCAAATAGTATGAGTATTCCTTCTCCTTTTGGGTGTTGTCTCCTCCATACATTCAAAAGTTGCATTTCTTGCATTGATTTAATCATAAATTTGGCCACTTTGTTCTTTCTGCTAGTCTTTTGTCCAGTTTTATCCATCTTTGAATCCAAATTAAGGTTAAAGTCCCCTCCTATCAATATATTCCCCTGCATATCTACAATCTTCAAAAAAATTTGCATAAATTTTTGATCCTCTTCATTAGGTGCATATATATATATATATATATATATAAAAATATATATATATATAAAAATATATATATATATAAAAAAAAATATATATATAAAAATATATATATATAAAAATATATATATATATAAATATATATATAGAAATATATATAAAAATATATATATATAAAAAAATATATATAGAAATATATATATATATATATATATAAATATATATATATATATTTTTATATATATATATATTTTTATATATATATATATTTTTATATATATATATTTTTATATATATATATTTATATATATATATATATTTATATATATATATTTATATATATATATATATATTTTTATATATATATATTTATATATATATATATATATATATATTTATATATATATATTTTTATGTATATATATATATTTATATATATATATATATATTTTTATGTATATATATATATTTATATATATATATATTTTTATATATATATATATATTTTTATATATATATTTTTTTTTATATATATATATATTTTTATATATATATATATATATTTTTTTTTTATATATATATATATATTTTTTTTTTATATATATATATATATTTTTTTTTATATATATATATATATATATATATGCACCTAATGAAGAGGATCAAAAATTTATGCAAATTTTTTTGAAGATTGTAGATATGCAGGGGAATATATTGATAGGAGGGGACTTTAACCTTAATTTGGATTCAAAGATGGATAAAACTGGACAAAAGACTAGCAGAAAGAACAAAGTGGCCAAATTTATGATTAAATCAATGCAAGAAATGCAACTTTTGAATGTATGGAGGAGACAACACCCAAAAGGAGAAGGAATACTCATACTATTTGAGTAGACATAAAACATACTCAAGGATTGACCTATTCCTGTTGTCAGCCCATATCCAAGGTAGAGTTAGGAAAATGGAATATAAAGCTAGATTGTTATCTGATCACTCACCCCTGTTATTAGCAATAGAACTGGAGGACATCCCACCAAGAACTTATAGATGGAGATTAAAGTCCATGCTACTTAAAAGACAGGAATTTAGAGAATTTATTGAGCGCCAAATTAAAATGCATTTTGAAATAAATACAGAATTAAAGAAAGACAAATTTATATTATGGGATGCAATGAAAGCCTTCATCAGAGCGCAGATAATAAGTTATGTAACTAAGATGAAAAAGGACTGCAATCGGGAAATAGAATAGCTGGAAAGGGACAGAAAAAGAACTAGCAACAAGGGAGGATACAACAAAAAGAGAATTGGTGGACAAAAAAATAAAATACGAAACATTACAAACGTATAAGGTGGAGAAGAACATAATGAAAATAAAGCAGAAGTATTATCAGCTCGGAGAAAAAAAATGCACAAAATACTAGCCTGGCAACTTAAAACAGAACAAGCAAAAAGAACTGTATTGGCATCAAGGAAAAAGGACAAATAAATTACATATAACTCAACAGAGATCAATGAAAACCTTAAGGAATTCTACGAGCAATTATGCCGAACTGAAAATGAAGGGAAAGAAGACAAAATAGATGAGTTTCTAGCTAAAATTGAACTACCGGAATTGCAAGAAAAGGAGCAAAACAAATTGATAAAACCATTTGAAAACCTAATACCGATCCCTGAGGCACACTGCTTGTTACCGGCCTCCATCCTAACAGACAATTATCCACCATGGCATCTACCTTCTAGCCACTGTTGAACTCATTTGACTATACAATACAGGGTTTGGGCAGCACCCATTATACCCTTACGAAAAGCAAACTGTGAGATTCGCATATGCGGCGATTATAAAGTCATCATCAATCCATCACTCAAAATATCTGAGCAACCCAATGACCAAGGCAGAAGAATTGTTCCAAGCACTAAACAGAGGGCAAAAATTTACAAAACTAGATTTGTCACAAGCATAACAAATGGAATTGGACAAAAAAAAAATCAAGAGAATATGTGACAATCAATACCCATCTGGGACTATTCCCCTATACTTTGGCTTGGCTTCGCGGACGAAGATTTATGGAGGGGGTAAAAAGTCCACGTCAGCTGCAGGCTCGTTTGTGGCTGACAAGTCCGATGCGGGACAGGCAGACACGATTGCAGCGGTTGCAGGGGAAAATTGGTTGGTTGGGGTTGGGTGTTGGGTTTTCCTCCTTTGCCTTTTGTCAGTGAGGTGGGCTCTGCGGTCTTCTTCAAAGGAGGTTGCTGCCCGCCAAACTGTGAGGCGCCAAGATGCACGGCTTGAGGCGTTATCAGCCCACTGGCGGTGGTCAATGTGGCAGGCACCAAGAGATTTCTTTAGGCAGTCCTTGTACCTTTTCTTTGGTGCACCTCTGTCACGGTGGCCAGTGGAGAGCTCGCCATATAACACGATCTTGGGAAGGCGATGGTCCTCCATTCTGGAGACGTGACCCATCCAGCGCAGCTGGATCTTCAGCAGCGTGGACTCGATGCTGTCGACCTCTGCCATCTCGAGTACTTCGACGTTAGGGATGTAAGCGCTCCAATGGATGTTGAGGATGGAGCGGAGACAACGCTGGTGGAAGCGTTCTAGGAGCCGTAGGTGGTGCCGGTAGAGGACCCATGATTCGGAGCCGAACAGGAGTGTGGGTATGACAACGGCTCTGTATACGCTTATCTTTGTGAGGTTTTTCAGTTGGTTGTTTTTCCAGACTCTTTTGTGTAGTCTTCCAAAGGCGCTATTTGCCTTGGCGAGTCTGTTGTCTATCTCATCGTCGATCCTGATGAAATGGTGCAGCCGAGATAGGTAAACTGGTTGACCGTTTTGAGTTTTGTGTGCCCGATGGAGATGTGGGGGGGCTGGTAGTCATGGTGGGGAGCTGGCTGATGGAGGACCTCAGTTTTCTTCAGGCTGACTTCCAGGCCAAACATTTTGGCAGTTTCCGCAAAGCAGGACGTCAAGCGCTGAAGAGCTGGCTCTGAATGGGCAACTAAAGCGGCATCGTCTGCAAAGAGTAGTTTCCCTATACACACACAGGATAATATACAATTAGGAAAGGACAAATGGGTCTTCATGCACCCCTCAGTAACATATCTTGGGCTTATGATTGACAATGAATGGGTGCGAATGAATCCAGCAGGAACAGAAGTCGTTCGCAAGCCCCCACACCCAACCAACAAATCAGAATTATATTCCTTCCGAGGACTTGTTAATCACTACCAAAAACATATACCTCATATGTCCACACTCTGCAGCCCACTGAACTAATTACTCAAGAAAAATCAAACATGGTATTGGAACACAGAAACTAAGAACACAGTTGATCAACTAAAGGAAATACTAATGTCAACAAATAATGTGCTGATCCACTACGACCCTAGCAAAGAAGTTACACTGGCCACAGATGCTTCACCAGTGGGACTAGGAGCAGTACTATCCCAAATCACAGAAAAAGGTGAGCAACCAGTAGCGTATGCTTCGCAAACCTTAACCACAAGCGAACACAATTATTCCCAACTAGAAAAAGAATTGGCAGTAATTTCTGGGGTAAAAATATTCCACCAATATCTTTACAGAGAGAGAAAAAAAAAAATCACCCTGATCACAGACAAGCCTCTTATTTTAATCCTGGGGCCGCACAAAAGTATACCAGTATTAGCTGCAGCCAGAATTCAAAGATGGGCAATGCTACTAGCGGCGTATAACTGTAATAAAATATAAACCAGGAACATTCACAGCCATGCAGATGCCTTACCACGCATGCCGCTACCAAGACAGATCAACGAGAAAAAATTATTAAATGGACAGCAGAGGTGGCAGCCGTCAACCAAGAACAACTTCAACAACTGCCCATTACAGCCCAGATGATCGGAAAGGAAACCCATAAAGAGGCAACATTACCTACAGATCCTATACTTCACCCTTAATGGGTGGCTCAAATCTCAAGTCATTTCAGAAGATCTAAAACCTTATCACACACGCCACCATGAACTATCAGTCGAAGGAGGATGTTTACTATGGGGAATCCATACAATATCCCAGCCAAATGGCAAGCTACTATGTTATCAGAACTACACCACAAACATCCAGGAATGGTACAAATGAAGGCACTGGCCCGGATGCATGCCTGGTGGCCTTCAATAGACAGAGACATTGAAACAACAGTAAGAGAATGCAAAGTATGTCAGACAATGCAGCCAAAAATACCACAAGCAGAAGCTAACCCATGGAAATGGTCATCCAAACCCTGGTACCAGATTCATGTAGACTTTGCTGGACCATTCATGGGTGAGACTTTAATAGCTGTGGACACAAACTCCAAATGGCCAGTAGTTTCACAGCTGAAAAACATCAAAGCAGATCCCACAATTGACTGTCTACAAGCTATCTTTGGCACTTATGGATTGCCTCATGAATTAGTTACGGACAATGAACCTCAATTTGTAGCAGAATTTTTTTTTTAAATTTATGTGCGACAACAATATCAGGCATATTTTATCCACACCTTATCGCCCAAGTATTAATGGGGAGGCAGAATGTTTTGTACAAATATCCAAACCATGAAACTTCTAAATGCCTCCTGGACACACAAATTCGCAGATTTCCGATTGGGACACAGAAACACACCACATTCTACCACAAAATGCACCCTGGCAGAACTAATGTTTGGCCACAACCTGAGGACCAGGCTCTCCACAGTTCATCCAGATCTGGGTCTCCGATGGCAAAAAAAAAACCATTGCCACAGAACTCACCTAGAACATTGGAAGTGGGCGAGAGGGTTCTGGTACAAGATTATAGACAACAAAGACCCATGGGTAGTAGGAGTAATCTTACAAAAATTGAGCCCCTGCTCATACTCTGTTCTAGTGGGGAAATCAATTGACCAATTACAAGCATTGACTGACACTAAAGTCCACAAACTGCCTCATGAACTGGAGGAAGTGGAACCAGACCTGCATTGGCCTGCCCCAACCATCCCACCCCTCTGGCCGAGTAGGGGGAGGGGTGCGCAGAGCTGAGGAATCTAATCTTATTAGTTCGAAGGGGTCCAGTCACCATTTACCACACCATTGTGAGGGGGGGGGGCGCGTGGAATGGGGGAAAGAGTGTTGGTTATAAGCACGTCCTCTGCTGGACATCGTGACACATATGTCACAATGTCACCCTAGCCCTGTTAGTCTAATAGAAGTAAAGGATGAGAAAGGATCACATCTCCAAGTCTTAACTGTAGGAGTGCATACACAACAATTGTGCCGACCTATGTCAATCTGCTCCACAATTGTGAGCGCTGCTGTGCGAATGATTCTGACGCAAAGTCCACAGATGGTACAACAGGCATTAATTACCTTAAACTTGAACACCAGTCTTAGTATCTTTGCTGGCTCCATGTGTGCCTGACTGTCCTTTGCTGGCTCCACGTGTCTGACTGTCCCCAGAAGGGACCCGCCTGATTCTTTATACGGGCCGGTGATTGAAAGGCGGCAGGTGGGGCCAGCCTCTCAGGATGCCTACCTGCAGGTACAATGGTTTCCCCCTGCAGTAGGCTGGTAGGAGTACGGCCAGTGTAGCGGTTGTATCACCACAACAATCTAATCTTGCACTACCTCACACCCATAACCCTCAATTTTTCTTACATCAATATGCCTATCAAAGAGTCTTTGAATGTTCCCATTGTACCACCCTCCACGACCAACCCTGGCAATGCATTCCAGACAGCCACCACTCTAAGTAAATAAAACCTAGATGCAACCCCTAAACGTTCCTCCAGTTGCCTCAATCAGACGTCTTCTGGTATTTTCTATTGTGGCCCCAGGAAAAATGTGCTGGATGTCCATAAATCTTATAGGCTGCTTATTATTTTATATACCTCTATTAAGTCACCTCTCATCCTTTGTCACTCCAAAGAGAAAACTAGCTCTATCAAACTTGCTTCAATAGGACATTCTCCAATCCAGGCAACATCCTGGTAAATCCCCTCTGCACACTCACCAAAGCATCTACATTCTTCCTACAATGAAGCGAGCCAAACTAAATGCAATACTCCAAGTGTGGTCCTAACCAGTGTTTTGTAGAGCTGCAACATTACCTCATGGCTCTTGAACTCAACCCCCAACTAATGAAGCCCAACATGCCTTCTTAATCACCTTATCAATTGGCATGGACAACCTTCAGGGATCGCTGGACCCCAACACCTCTCTTTTCCTCCACAGTTAAGAATCCTGCTCTTAACCACATATTCCGCTTTCAAGTTTGATCTTCAAAAGTGCATCACTTCACACTTAATCTGGATTAACCTTCATCTGCCACTTCTCCACCCAACTTTGGATCTTTTCTATATTGTATTTCAACCTACATCAACCTATAATATTCACACCACCACCTACTTTTGTAATCAACAAGCTAACTGACCCACACCTCCACTTCTTTATTGGTCATTTATAAAAATTACAAAGAGCAGGGGTACTAGAACAGATCCCTGTGGAACACCATGACACTGACTTCCAGGCAAAATACATTCTGCCTACTACTACCTTCTGCCTTCTCCAGGCAAGCCCATTTGGAGTCCAAGTACCCAAGGTTCTTTGCATCTAATGCTTTGACATGTCAGTGAAGCCCATAACATAAAAGATCCCCACCACCCTGCTCACTAATTCTTCTCACTGCTACCTTTGACAGAAGGTACAGAAGCCTGAAGACCACCACCACTCCATTCAAGAACTGTTTCTTTACAACAACTATCAGACTTTTGAACCTTCCCTTGTGACACAAATCATGGTCTGCTCCAACAGCACAAACGGACTGACACCTGTTTAGCTTGCAAAAGTGTAAAAATAAAACTAGGAGTAAACTTAATTAGATTAAAAATAATGATTATTATTTCTCATAACTATTCATGGTAATCCTAGTACAAAAAAGGTGACTTGTAAAGTGTATCAGTCCTTTTGTGCCGTTGGTGCAGACTATGATTTGTGTCACAAGGGAAGGTTCAGTATAGAAATCCTACTTGCTTAAACCTGCCATAGGCAGGGTGATCTGATTACAATGGGCATTTCACAGCAAGGAAACTACTTTGTCCACAATTAGTAGTGACAAACAAGGTCAATCGTGGGCCATCAGTTCATGCAAGACATGAACAGCATGAACACAGCTGTTCGTGTGTGTGTGTGTGTGTGTGTGTGTGTGTGTGTGTGTGTGTGTGTGTGTGTGTGTGTGTGTGTGTGTGTGTGTGTGTGTGTGTGTGTGTGTGTGTGTGTGTGTGCGCGCGCGTGCGCATGAACACAGCTGTGTGTGCGCGCGCGTGCGCATGAACACAGCTGTGTGTGCGCGCGCGTGCGCATGAACACAGCTGTGTGTGCGCGCGCGCGCATGAACACAGCTGTGTGTGCGCGCGCGTGCGCATGAACACAGCTGTGTGTGCGCGTGCGCATGAACACAGCTGTTCGTGTGCGCGTGCGCATGAACACAGCTGTTCGTGTGCGCGTGCGCATGAACACAGCTGTTCGTGTGCGCGTGCGCATGAACACAGCTGTTCGTGTGTGTGTGTGTGCATGAACACAGCTGTTCGTGTGTGTGTGTGTGCATGAACACAGCTGTTCGTGTGTGTGTGTGCATGAACACAGCTGTTCGTGTGTGTGTGTGCATGTGTGTGTGTGTGCGTGCATGTGCGTGTGTGTGCGTGTGCGTGTGCGTGTGCGTGTGTGCGTGTGCGTGTGTGCGTGTGCGTGTGCGTGTGTGAAAAAAAGTTTATTTGCCTTATTCTATTATAAATATTTAATGTTTCATTTTTACACCCAGCAAAAACATATTTAAAGTGAGACACTTTCACAATTTTACTTTTAATCTAATTTCCCCATAAATAAAATTTAACTTTCTGTACCATAATTAATAGGATAATGAATGCAACACAACTAAACCTTGCATATTATACCTTTTCATGCTTTGTCATTCAGTTTTGCAGATGAATAAGGTCAAGTGACTATTTTTTAATGTTGACCTTTATCAATTATTTACAAGAATTTAGAAGTTTGTAGATATCTTTGAATATATATTTTTAAATGGTACAATGGCTTCATGGGTCATGAAAAGAAATAAGACTCCAATCCCAGCTTAGTCTTCTATCAAGAAGAGTCAAAGTAGTCCAGGATTGGACTACTTTGCAACCTCATGATACCTCACTAGATGGCTCGTATTGTAGAGAGCCAGATGATCAGTTCTCTGAATCTACTTTTATGTCATCAACAAGCTAACTGACCCACACCTCCACTTCTTTATTGGTCATTTATAAAAATTACAACAAACAGGAGTACCAGAACAGATCCCTGTGGAACACCATGGCCCCGACTTCCAGGCAAAATACGTTCCACCTACTACCTTCTGCCTTCTCCAGGCAAGCCCATTTGGAATCTTCCAATCTTACACTACATTTACAGTCATGAAAGATCTCTTGGACGACAAAAAAATCTTCAATCTTTCTGAAAATAATTTTGTAAATTAAGTTAATGAAGGAGGTGCAACCAACTGTGAGCATTTATTAAACCTGACCTTGCACCTGGTCCTGGACTGCTCACCCATCAGAGCTCCTGACACCATGACTAATGCAATTATTTACTACAGTCAAAAGTAGTATGCATGTAATAGTTGCCCCCCCCCCCCCAAATGTTTTACCATAAAACTTTTCAGATGAAAATGCTCAAGTGATTGCCTTCCAATTTTATACACCGAAATAACTCCACACTTGTAAGTATAGTCCAGCATCTTTAAATCAGCTAATTGAACATTTAGTCCTTTTGAACCAGGCTCAGTAGACACCTCACTGACAAAAGGCAAAGGAGGAAAAACCCAACACCCAACTCCAACCAACCAATTTTCCCCTGCAACCGTGTCTGCCTGTCCCGCATCGGACTGGTCAGCCACAAACGAGCCTGCAGCTGACGTGGACATTTACCCCCTCCATAAATCTTCGTCCGCGAAGGCAAGCCAAAGAAAGAAAAGCAGACACATCATGCACTTAAAAAAAATCCTTCATTTCATAACTGACAATGATTGCTGCAGCAAATTTTCACAGCATGTTAACAGCATTGCAGGAGACCATCCATGAAGATGTGATTTTGGAACAAGCAGGCCACAGATAGAAGAGTCAGATTGGAAGAGGAATGCTGAATTAAAGTGACAAGCAACCAGAAGCTTGGGGTCACACCTTCAGATTGAACTGAGATGCTCTGCAAAGCAATCACTCAATTTACATTTAGTTTCTCCTGCAGAGATAAACTTTTTTTTTAAAAGACCGAATAAATTGAAAGAAGTGCAAGTGAAATGCTGCTTCACCTGCAAGGACTGCCAAAGTGTGATGATTCCTTTGCAAAGAACCCAGATAGTAAAATGAAAAAAAATCAAGTTGCTCAAAAAAGTCTGAAAATTTCAGTCACAAAATTTGTAAAAGTTTTTGAAACCCTTACAACAGCTTTGCAGAGAAACGTCATGTTTGACTTGTAAAACCAATGTCTTGGGTAAATATATTCACTAATGTAGCAGATGAATGTCAAGGGAAATTAACAATGTGGATTTATGAATTTATTATACTATGCAGCAGGAGCTTAATGCACAGAGATATTGTTAATGTCATGTCAGAAAATACAGCCTGTAAACAAAACATTGATTTCAAGTAAACTGTAATCAAGAGAATAAAACCATTTATGCTTTTCCACCAAGCATATTTACATCACCCATTGTTTTGAGGATTGAATTACAAGATTTTTTTTTATTCACCTTGGAAACTAAATCACCAGTGTTAGTTTGTTAAAAGAACACTCTTTTATACATTTCTCTCTCCATCAGATTTGTATTATTTTTCCCATTTTTATCCTCAATTAACCAGGTTGGTATGAAGCACATTTTCAAAATGAAACTAAATAATGTCATTAACAATATTTCTCAATTTGGGGAATTGAAGAGGAAGAAGTGGTTTGCCATGGAAGTATTTGTTGGGGAACTACTATATTTTGTGGACCAATTTTTATGGTAAAATTTGGGGGGGGGGGGCAACTATTACATGCATACTACTTTTGACTGTAGTAAATAATTGCATTAGTCATGGTGTCAGGAGCTCTGATGGGTGAGCAGTCCAGGACCAGGTGGTAAGTCCACATTCGGGGTGTCTGAAGCTCTGATGGATGACCGGAGGCAAGTCAGTGTTCAGGGTATCAGGAGCTCGGATGTGCCCGTGGCTGGGGCATCAGTAAAGGTCAGTCGTTGGGGCATCATGAGCTTGGATAGGCAGGCGAGGCCATAAAAAGGGGAGGGTTGACTTTTACATGGTGTCAACCATTACTCTAGTATATATTGCCTCTTACACTACATTTTCAAAACTGCCTCCATTCATGTCACTATAAAAAGTCAGATTTGTCTGCAATTTCTTTTTCATTGCTTCAGATCAGGTGGCAAATGATTTGTGCAAGTTAACATTTTTATTTCATCTACAGGGACTGATCATTCTGGCTACCAATACTTTATAACACCACACTACTGAGACAATATTTTGTTTTTCTATATTTCCCCATATCAAAACAGATAAACTCAAATTTCCCATGCTTAATTCCACTGTCCCTTTGCTGAATCACAACCAGCCTTGAACTGCAAGTACTCCCTGAGTTACAACCTACTTGACTTGTGTCCATCCACACACAAGACCAATTTTTTTTTAAACTTGTATGTGCAAAATGGTGGAATGAGACAAAGAAAAAAATGAGGTTGTAAAAGATTGATTCCTGTGCACATGCATAAGAACATAAGAAATAGGAGCAGGTGAAGGCCATCCAGCTCATTGAGCCAACTCCACCATTCAATAAGATCATGGCTGATTTGATCATTGACTCAACTCCACCTACCTGCCTTTTTCCCCCCATATCCTTTAAATCCTTTTTTTATGTAAAAATCTATCTTAACTGAACCTTAAATATGTTTAATGAAGTCGCCCCAACCACTTCTCTGGGTAGATAATTCCACAAATTCACTACTCTCTGGGGGAAAAACAGTTTTCCTCATCTCCATCTAAAAACTACTCCCCTTGCATCTTAAGGCTGTGTCCCCTAGTTCTGGTCTCACCTACCAGTGAAAAGAATTTTCCTGCCTCTATCTTATCTATTCCTTTCATAATTTTAAATGTTTCTACAAGATCTCCTCTCATTCTTCTGAAATTGAGTGAGTATAATCTCAAGCGATTTAGTCTTTCCTCATAGGTCAATCCCCTCATCTCTTTGATCAACCTGGTAAACCTCCTCTTGGCTGCCTCCAAGGCCAGTATATCCTTCCTCAAGTATGGAGACCAGAACTGCACAGTACTCCAGGTGCAGCCTCACCAGTACCATGCCCAATTGCAGCATGACCTCCCTCTTGAATTCAATTCCTCTAGCGATGAAGGCCACCATTCCATTTGCCTTCTTACCTGCAAATTGAGGGCATGAATTCAATATCGTCAGGGCACTTAACTATCACGGATATGCCAACCCACCACACATGCACCAACCGAAGGCCCCCGCATGCTCACAGGAATCAATATTGCCGCACTAAGCCTGTGGAACCTGGGACGCTAACTAACAAAGTAAGCACACACATTTTGGTTCTTACATGCCCTATATCCCCGATATAGTTTTGATGAAAAAAAAAAGTTTGTTTTCCCCTTTAAATATTTTTGAGTTTTGACATGTAAACTTGCATACAAAATTTTAAGGAAAACACACAAGTCATCTCATATACATACAAGTAGGAAAAAAGGATGGAACTGTAGCCAACCGCTACAAAGAAACACACACACACACACACCCACCCACCCACCCACCCACCCACACCATTCTTCCCCAGCCTGTTTCTACTGAGTTAGCTGGGCAGCTTGACTAATGCCATTTTAGGGCTGTTGGTCTGAATGCTGCCCCAGCTTCTACCCCTACCACTTAGTTGTCCTGGGAGCTGCTTTAGCGATCTCAGTCCACGTCTGCTGCCGCGCAATGTGCCGGCCCAATCTTCACAATTGTGGGCCGCCACAGAACTACATTGGACAGTTTCTTAATCCACATTAGAAACAAGTTACTGAATTAATCTATGATAACCATGATAACCAATTTTACAAATTAATCCAAATAAAAATTGATACAAGAAAAAAACCTAAAATCTAAATCTAATCTATCCCCTCTAATCAAGATTACCATTGTAAAAGAGAAATTGTGAATCTGATGGTGACCTCCAAACATCAGAAAGAGGATCTCAGGAACATGGAAATTCTTAATTCTTCCAATTATGACAGTATTCTATGAATGGGCCCCACATCTTTACAAATTGAAACTTTATCTTTAATGTTGTATCTAATTTTCTCCAATCTTAAATAAGACATTACATCATATAATCACTGCATATGGGTAGGTGAAGAGTCATCTTTCCATTTCAATAAAATTGCTCATCTGGCTATCAGTGGTATATCTGGCTCATGTGAAAAACCAAACAAAGCAATTAATGGACATGGTTCTGTTTTGATCTTAAAAATAATTAATTGTTTTTAAGGTAAGTTTTTAAGATAATAAGTTTAAAAAACATCTGTCCAAAATCTCTCTAGATTTGGGCATTCCCAAATCATATGGATCAGTGAAGCTTAAAAAAAAAAGTTTACTTTTTTTTTTTTACATAGTAGATCAATATCTGCATAAAAACATGATATCTTAAGTTTGGACATCTGTATTCTATGTACCTCCTTGAATTGTAATAAGCAATGCCTTGCACAAATTGAAGAATCATTAATCAAGCTGAGAGTAGAGAACCAGTGTTCATCTGAAAATATTATATTCAAATCTCATTCTCAGTCATTCTGAATCCCAGCCATTGAGGCTGATCTTAAATCCAATAAATCATTATAAATATACAATATTATTCCACTGTGGAAAAAAAGTTTTAAAAAATGAATCAAGGATATTAGTATTTGAGACTCAAGGAAAATCAGAAAGCTTGGACTGATCAAATGGTCTAAATTGTAACCATCTAAAAAAAAGTCTGCTAGAAAGATTAAATATGGCCGATAATTGTGCAAAAGTGGAAAAGTCATCTTGAATAAAAATATCACTATAAACTTTGGATACCTAATCTATACCATTCCTTGAAACCTATGTCCAGTACAGACAGCTGAAAAAGATTATTTTTAAAAAGTTTGTTTTAAGACTTCAGTACTCCACGCGCATGGGCAAAATTCCAACTTGTGTCCAATTCAACAAACTACCGATCCTGTGGTCCCTATTCCAGTCATAAGTCGGGGACTACCTGTAACTTCATAATTTACCAAATAAGCACTCCTTCTCAGTGATCTTCTTGCCCTCAGAAATTATAATGAATTAGTAAGGATATCCATAAAAATCAGAAGTGTAGCTTTCAAAAGAAAATTTACATTAACTGCTTCATCTTGCTCTGACTTTCGAACATTTGTGGAGATTAATGTAAGCTTGGAATTGAATCATTCTGATGATGATTTGGACCATGAGAATTCATTCTCATTACGCATTAATTTACAGTTCTATCAATTCCATGTCCGCATTTGGTTGACCTTTTCCAGGAAAGTGCAGGGAACTTTAATTAGGGGTGGATAAAGATACTTTTTTTCCCCAGTGTACTAATGGAGAGAAAGCTCATTATTTTGAATCGAAAAGTAAAAACTTCTTATGCTCTACTCTTTTTCTTTTAAAGAACCAGTTTTGTTCATTATTTATTGAGTAAGCTTCCACTAAGACATTACTTTGAGATGCAGAAACTTGAGAGGAATAGAGAGAAGACTTTGTGGAAACCAACTATATTTAACCCATGCACATGTGTGCACACTTGTAGATGTGCACAAATATAAATTAACAATATAAAAGTTTTGATTAATAATCATTTTTTTTTACAATTTACGTGGAATCACCTAATACAAATTGGAAAATAATTATCGGTAATTAAAGTAATTCAAACTGTTTTAGCAACTATCTGGAATGACCCGATAGTTCCCATCAACCCTCTTCCATTGCAACAACCAGGAGATGACTTTTAAATTGCCCTGGTGATTAATGTTCCCTCTAATTTTTAGTAGTCAGTGAATGCCAAAATCTTATGCTGTGCAAATGTAAACTTGAAATGCTTTCAAGATCATTTTGCTACAATCAATCTCTCATGGCCAATAAAGCTGCATTGGCATGTTTTAATAAAAGTTTGTTTGCATTCCACAAAATAACATTTATATTTTATTGGACAAATATAATTTATTAATTAATTACTACATTTTCGGTACCTCACCTTTTGTTTTGAGGCTGCCGCAAAACGTGTGCGCGCGCTCATGTGCCCAGCTTAGAGGGACCAAGGCTGGCAATAATTAATATTAAATGGAATACAGTGTATATTTAATGCTTGCACTCAGTAAAAGGAAGACTTGACTGAAATATATTTCCAGTGTTTATTCAGCCCTTTTATCTATACTGGGCAATCTCTAAATTAACCCAGAAATAATGGGGTTGTTTTGCTTATCAACAGTTGTCTTTTGCCTTCTCCAATGCATGTACTGAAAAAGAATTTATGTGGAGGTCCTTTTACATCCTAGGACAAACTTGTGCATTCTCTGCACTCATCATTCTAACAAAATTAATCATGCTCAGAGCCCTTTCCAGTGGCATTTAAATGATCCCAGTCTCAGAGGCTGAGAACACAGGTGCTTGCTAAGAAAACTGAAGCCAATTAATGTCTACCCCAACACAATGTCAGGTAAAATTATTTATGTATTATTGCATAAAAGAAAGCCATTCATCCCAACATGTCATGCCAGCTCTCAGCAGACCAATCCCATCATTTCTATTCCTCTCCTCCCTTGTCGCTTCCAATTTTTCTTTCACCTTCCCATAAACTTCCCTGTGCTATTTTTCCACTTAGCTACTTTCAAGGTGTAGTTTACAATAACCAATTAATAAATCTTCAAGTCTGCATCTGGTTTCTCTGATGTAGAGGAGGCCACAGCAGGAGCATCAGATGCATTAGATCAACCATGCAGATTCACAAATTAAGTGTTGCCCCAAATGGTGGTCAGGGAAGAGGTGTGCATGCAAGAGTAGCATTTCCTGCAGTCACAGGGGTAGGTATCAAGGGGGTGATTAGGATGAGGGATGGTCCCTGCAGAAGGAAGAGTTGGAGGAGAAGAGAAGATGTGTCAGGTGGCAGAATTACATTGTAAGTGGCAGAAACTGTGGAGGATGAGGTGTTGGATGTGAAGACTGGTTGGATGTTAGGCGAGGACAAATGGAATCCTCTCAGTGTTACATCTGGGGGCAGAGGGGGCAGGACAGATGTGCAGAAAATAGAGGAGATACTGGTAATGGCAGTAGAGGGGAAGCCATGTTTTCTGAAGGACACCTCGGATGATTTGGAATAGAAGACCTCATTCTAGGAGCAGATGTGACAGAGACAGAGGAATTGAGTGAAAGGAATAGAATACTTACAAAGGACATCACGTGAAGAGGTGCAGTCAAGGCAATTGTGGGAGTTGGAGTGGGTTTATATAAAATGAAAGTTTATCTCCCGAGATGGAGATAGAGAAATCAAGAAAGGGGATGAACCAAGCAAATTTGAGGTTGGGCTAAATATTAGCAGCAAAGTGGATAAACTTGATGCGTTCATCACGGGTGTATGAGAAAGCACCAATATAGTAGTCAATGAGTTGAGGAAGAGTTAAGGGGCCTTGCCTGTGCAGTCATGTAGCATGAACTGCTCCACATAGCCAACAAAAAGGCAGGCATAGCTGGGACCCCTGTGGGTATCCATGGATAACCCTTTGACTAACAGTCCTTCCAAGTGAAGCATCACTTCACTTGTGAAGCTGCAGGAGTCATCCACAATATCTGGGGCTCCCATTTCCCTCCTCAACATCAGAGAAACTGGACGCAGACTGGGAGATGGTTTGTTAAGCATCTTCATTCTGTCCACTGCAATAACAGGGATCTGTCTGTCCATGGCCTCGTGCACTGCCAAATTGGAACCACCTGCAAATTGAGGAAGAACCAATGCATATTTCATCTGGACACTCTCCAACCAGACAGCATCATCATCGACTTCTCCAGGTTCCACTAGGCCCCTCCCCTTTCTCTGTCTCTTTATCCCCGTCTTCTTTCCTCCAGCTCCCACCCCCCTTCCCTCTTCATTTACACAGCTTCCACTTCTGCTGACTTTCTTGTTCAACTTAGATATGAAAATGCCACTTTGAATAGATTTGAATTTCTGTGGTATCCTGTTTGCAACATTGCTTTAGTTATCCAATAAAATTAAAGCTGTGCATTAACAATAATCGAAAAAGGACAGTTTGTTTGCAGGTAATATCAAATAATGTAACAATGTGATTTTAATTTCACCATATGTTACCTGTGTTTTCACAGTGAACGAGATTTAAGAGATTAAACTGGAAATTACTCCATACTTTTTTTTTAATATATTTTATTCATAAATTTTAAAGCCCAATATTAATTACATTACATCAATTCAAAAAATTATTCAAAAAGTTATACGTGGTATTTAGGAAGAAAAAACACTACTCCCCTCCCTCCCTCCCCCAAAACCTCCCCCAAAAAAATGAGATGGTTGCTCTCCATCACATCTTTGTTTATTTTAGAAATAGAATACTTCGCAGAGCTTATGAGACAAGATCCTAAGATTAAAGTTTAATCAGGAAGAATATAAAATTAATTTATTTGCTGATGATGTTTTGGTTTATTTGACTGATCCTATAAAATCTTTGTCCCAATTACATACAAGGTTGGAAGAAAATGAAGAAATTTCTGGATATACAATTAATTGGTAGAAAAGTGAAGAAAGAAGGATTGGAGAATGCCAAGTGAATAAAGCATTTATAACACAAATTCTAATACTGGTGGTTACCAAGAAGAAAAGTTTACAGAAAGTTTATCAAACATACAAACCCACATTTTTGCAAATATGGGTGCCATATTTTTCAAAACACTTGATATTTCATAAACTATATGTAATTTTCTATAATGGTATAAAACTATGAGGTTCTGCATGCCATCTTTCCATACCTAAATCTATAATTGGATTTCCATGATATTGCTATGCATTTCCTAGAAACTGCTAAAGCAATTTGTACATATTCAATTTGATGCAGAGTTAATTTTAGTTTAGGTTTTATAACCCTAACATTGCTTAATAACATCAGATCCTATGGGAATTTGGCCCCCATAATTCGTTCCAAAATAATTACCCATTTCCAACCAAAAATATCTGACTTTAGGACATTGGCAAGTAGAATGCAAAGAAATTTCCAATCTCACATCCATATCTAAGGAAAATATTCATTTTAACACAATTTACCCTACCTACTAAAGTAATAGGTAGAGTACTCTACCTTTACAAGTCCTCAACAATTTTATTAACAATTTTAATAAATAATGTAATTTATATAAATTTCTTAAATCATTATCAACCTGAATACCTAAATATTTAATACCAGCATCTGGCCACCTAAATTTAGTAACCATTTTACAATTAGTATAATCACCCCTGACTAAAGGCAAAATTTCACTTTTCTCCCAATTAATTTTATATCCAGAAATTTCTTATTTTCTTCCAAACTTGTATGTAATTGGGACAAAGATTTTATAGGATCAGTCAAATAAACCAAAACATCATCAGCAAATAAATTAATTTTATATTCCTCCTGATTAACCTTTAATCTTAGGATCTTGTCTAATAAGCTCTGCTAAGGATTCTATTGCTAAAATAAGCAAAGAAGGTGATAGAGGGCAACCATGACAACTCTATCTAATTAATGGAAAAGAAGCAGCTATTTGTCCATTAGTAACCATTTTTGCACAAGGATTTTTATATGGCTTTAACCCAATTTATAAAGGTCAACCCAAAGCCAAATTTCTCTTGCACTTTAAATAAAAAATCCCATTCTAATCTATCAAAAGCCTTTTTCTGCATCCAAAGTTACTGTCACACTTAAATCACCTCTTTTTTGAATTAAATCAATTAAACTAATTAACGTGCAACATAATCAGCAGATTGTCGCTTTTTGACAAATCCTGTTTGGTCTATAGGAATTAAATTAGGTAAATATTTAGCTAGTCTATTTGCTAACATTTTTGAAAAAATTCAATAATGATATTGATTGATATTAATGATAAGACACTGGATTCCTGTAAGAAATGAAATTCAGCTGCTTGCTTCAACATCTCCATAAAAAGGATCCTTAAACTTTTATAAAACTCAGGCAGAAAACAATCCTCTCCCAGAGACTTACCATTTTGCAATAAACTAAGTACTTCACCAATTTTTCTTGCTGTAAAAGGAGCATCCAACTGTCTTTGATCTTGATGTTTCAAACTAGATAAATTTATCAGAGATAAAAATTCTTAATTTCAACTTCATCTCTTGTAAACTCAGATTGATACAAATTAGAATAAAAATCTTTTAAAGAATCATTAATTTATTGGGGTTTATAAATAATCATCTTTGAGCTTTTCCTAACAGCATTAATTATTCTAGAAGTTTTCAGTTTTTTACTGCCAAGCTAAAACCTTATGGGTCCTCTCTCCTAATTCATAATGTCTTTGCTTAGTTCTCTCAATTAATTTTCTATTCTACAAGTCTGAATCATATTATAGTGAAGTTTTTTCTTTATTAATTTCTTTCTTTTCTCTTCTGAAACCTTTATTTGTAATTCCTTCTCCAAATCTTCTATTTCTAAATGATCAATCTCTTTCAAATATTTTTTTTAAATTTTTTACCATAAAACTTATTACCTGCATTCTCAAAAATGCCTTTAATGCATCCCAAACAATAAATTTATTAACAACTGAAGTATAATTTATTTCTAAAAATTCCTGAATTTGCTTTCTTATAAAATCACAAAAATACCCCCTCTTTAATAGTATAGAATGGAGTCTCCACCTATAAACCAATTGCTCCTTTTCCAAAAGCAAATATGTCATTAAAAGTGGTGAATGATCAGATAAATTCTAGCCTTATAATCCACTTTCATAGCTCTTCCTTGCAATTGTGCCGAGATCAAAAACAAATCAGTCCTAGAATAAGAATCATGTCTATGTGAATAAAAAATTAATCCCTTTCTTTAGGATTTAATCTTCACCAAATATCTAACAAATTCAATGCTTTCATTACATTAAAGGTTACCTTTTCTGCTTTAGCTCAAATAACTGATTTTATTGATTTGTCCACAACCAGATCAAGACAAATTAAAATCCCCTCCTATCAATTTTTTTTTCCCAAGCACTTCAGCTAAAAACTAAAGTATCTCTAATAAATCCTTCATCATCTATATTTTGTGCATAAATATTCAATGTCCACATATCAGAACAAATTTGACAGTAAACCAAAACAAATCTTCCCAAAGGATCAATAACCACTCTGGATTTTTACAGGTAACACTATTTTTAACATAATTGCCACACATCTTGCTTTAGAATTAGAAGTTGAAGTTGCCACTTTTCCTACCCAATTGCTTTTCAATTTCTGATGTTCCTTCTCTGTTAAATGTGTTTCCTGGATAAAAGCAATATCAAGTTTAATTTTCTACAAATAAGCTAATACCCTCTTTCTTTTCATGTTATTAAGTCCATTTATATTAAAACTTACAAAATTTAATACCTTACTATTAGCCATTAAGCCACTTTCCAAAAATTGAAAACTCCCCTTTGCCTCTTCTCTTGGACCTCCCAAATCCCAAAACTATTAATCACACTTGACATCTCCATCCAAAGAAAGAAACAAAAGAGAATAATTCCTCCCCAAAAAAAGTACTACCTCCCTCTATTGTGCAGAAAGTGGCTCTCGCCACTTGGTGGCACATAAGCTAGGGAAGAAGATCAATACTCTCTTCACACACACCCCCCCCCACCCCGAAAGAACAATCATTATACAAACATCAAAAAAATAAATCATTCATCTTTAGGTATAGACAGCTGCTTCAAGATCTCTATCGACTTGTTCTTCATCAAGGTCATCCATTTCCTCTTGTGTCAATGCTTTCTCTCCAACTTGTATCTTCACAATTTGCTGAATATCTGCAGTTTGCATATCAACTTGTTGAGCCCTTTTATTACTTGGAAGAGAATTTTAAAATTCCAAAACTTCCATATAATTAAAAAAAATCTCGCCTGATTATCTTCCAAAACACCAAGTGCAACAGGGTGACAAAAAGAGAACACATTCTTTCTTCCACAAAACTGATTTTGCAGGATTAAATTCCTTTCTTTTCACAATCACCACATTCAAATCTGCATTAAAAAAAAACTTTCTTAGCGCCCACTACCAATGGACTTTGGAATTGATGACCCTTCTGAACAGCTGCTCTTAAAATGGTCTCTTTATCCTGATAAAACAACCATCTAATCAGATGTGGTGGCTGACCAGGTAACGGCTTCTTTCTGCTTGCCCTATGGACTCTGTCCAGTTCAGTTCCACTTGGAAAATGTTCGGGTCTCAAAACCTCTGATAACCATTTTTGAAAAAAAATTGTACAGGATTGGGACCTTCAAAATAGTCTATCAATCCAACAATTTTCATACTGTTTCTTTGACTATGATTTTCTAATATGCCAACTTTTTGTAAAAGCTCTTTTTTGTCTCAACTGAATCTTCCAACTTACTAACCACATCTTTACATTGGTCCACTTCATGATATACCTACAAATTTTCTTCAATTTTCTGAACTTGTGTTTTTACTTTATTACTTTAATATTTCATTTCTTCTTTCATAATCTTCATCTCTCCTTTAACATATTCAAATTGAGTATTAACATCATGCCATTTATCACTCAATTGATTCATCAAATGCCTGCCCATACCCTGTCCCCTAGCTGCAGGTGCCTTTACCTGCATAGTTTTCATTTCTTGTAGTAATTGGGCCTGCTGATATTCACCTTCATTCTCTTCCTCCACTTCTCTCTCTTGATCATCTTCTTCTTTATGTCACTTAACCTTGAAAAAAAAATTACTTCTGATTCTGCCTCTGATTCCAAGGGAGGCAGATCCTGTAAAATAACACTGCTGGGAACTGTTTTTCCAGTCTCCCATTGCATTATTGTTTGATCGGTTCTACACATGTGCAAATTTTCATGCGTGCACACTTATTTTTGTAGTCTCTATAGCTTGATCGCCTTCCGCCCGCCGGGCTCCAGGGCCGCCTTCCGCCCGCCGGGCTCCAGGGCCGCCTTCCGCCCGCCGGGCTCCAGGGCCGCCTTCCGCCCGCCGGGCTCCAGGGCCGCCTTCCGCCCGCCGGGCTCCAGGGCCGCCTTCCGCCCGCCGGGCTCCAGGGCCGCCTTCCGCCCGCCGGGCTCCAGGGCCGCCTTCCGCCCGCCGGGCTCCAGGGCCGCCTTCCGCCCGCCGGGCTCCAGGGCCGCCTTCCGCCCGCCGGGCTCCAGGGCCGCCTTCCGCCCGCCGGGCTCCAGGGCCGCCTTCCGCCCGCCGGGCTCCAGGGCCGCCTTCCGCCCGCCGGGCTCCAGGGCCGCCTTCCGCCCGCCGGGCTCCAGGGCCGCCTTCCGCCCGCCGGGCTCCAGGGCCGCCTTCCGCCCGCCGGGCTCCAGGGCCGCCTTCCGCCCGCCGGGCTCCAGGGCCGCCTTCCGCCCGCCGGGCTCCAGGGCCGCCTTCCGCCCGCCGGGCTCCAGTGCTACTTTCTTCAGCTACTCAGGGAAGTGGTGCTGGCATCATCTGGAATTACGCAGCTGTTATTCTCGTTGTTTATGGAGGAAGAGGAACTTCAGCCCAAGGCTCCGACATCAAGGTAGGCCCAATATTTTTTTTAAAACTTCCTTCAACACAATTCTTCCAGTTGGCTGAGACTTCCCTTTCCTTGCTGCCATGCTTAAAACTATGCAGGCAGATTCTGAATGCTAATTATTTAGAATTTTTAAAAACAATTTTTTTTAGAAGTCAGCTATAATTAATTCTCTCAAGGGAGGCGTATTCCCATATCCTTCGCTCACACCATGCTACACCACCCCGTTTATACACCTTTTTAAATGTGGCACTTTGCTACCTCAAGATGTCTCTGCCTTTTCACATCTACAGAATTATAACTCACTGATCTATCTGGGATTTATATATAATCAATGTATCAGCTGTTACAGGCCTAAAAGACCCCAAAACCTAGCAGCTATAGAAATTCACCAAGACAAATGGTTACTTAAATAAAAGTAGTTTTTAAATTTTCTTTAAAAAAAATTCAAACTTTAACTTATCACTATTACCTTAACTTAACCCCCTTCTAATTCTAAGTGCATGTGTAGGTAATGTGTACAAGTTCAGAAAAGTTATTGATTCACAGTCCAATCTCACTTCTCACTCCTCCAAGTTCACCGGTATCAGGCAATTCTTATACTGTGCACAGAATTTAACATATGAATTTTCACCAAGCTCTGGTACTGAAATGGTTACCGCTCAGAAAGGTTCTTATTGGTTTCAGAGAGAGATTTGTTGCTCATTGGACACAAAGTGATTCCCTCCGATCAGCCACTTCAGTGTCTTGCCGAAGAAACTTGCCCATCAGGGTTTTCCAAATAATAACCTCTTCTTCTGCAGGTCACCACAGAGTTCCTTTTTGTTTTCTTCTGAGTCCATTTATTTGTTGCTTTCAAAACAATAATCCATTACTCCACAGCATATCCAATTAACATCTACTTGTGAAGTCTATAAAAGGCATTCTTCAAAGTTTTTCCAAAAGCACTTGGAGTCTGGACTGTCTGGCTTCAGCAGAGCTCTGGTATTTTAAATGAGATCAGTTTTGTGAAGTGTTTGTTTGTGACCTACACTACTCCCACAATCTATCTCTTTCAAAAACATATCTTTCTACAATATAAAATACCATACAATCCATCACACTGCGATTTAACACGTTTTCTGTATTTTGTTGCTGAAGGCAAGCAAAGAAAAATAAAGATTAAGAGGATGGAATTTGTATTAAATAGAAAACATGCTAGAAATAGAAAAACTAATTTAAAAAAGGAAGAAAATAAGCACTAAAAGTGAGAGATCAGTTATACTTTTCAGTGATAACATGTCCTTGCAACTTTTTGAGATAATTTACTAAAGATGAGAGAGGTTCACAGTTTGGGCACATATCTGCAGTGTTCTGATTAGCAAGCATTCAAGGCCACAATTAGGACCTTCAAATAATTTTTAGCCTCATTATTTATTTACATTTTGTAACAAGGTGCAGGGGCCGGAGAAAAGCTTATGATTTTTGCAAGGAATTGCCAAATGACTTGGGTATGAAAGAGTGGATGAGAATGGGCAGATATTGAATCAGTTTTGCATGTGGCTGAATGCTGTTCCTAGTCTTGAAAGGATATCCTATACTGTATTTGGAATTCATTTCAGTGGTTCCTCTAAGTTACATTGTTGAGTCTACATTATTTCCTGAACAAGACAGAAACGGTACTGACACATACACTTCTCTTACCTTTTTCAAGAAAAAGTCATTGGTGTCTCTAAACTCACTTTGGTCATTATTTTACAAACACAATGAAATGTAATAGCCATGGCTCAATGATAGCATTTCTGCTCCCAAAGCTGAAAGGGTGTGGCATTACTGATCCTTCAACAAATATTTTGGATGGAGGAGTCACGTGATGGAGTAGTGGCCGGTAGGAGAACACCAGCTCTCTCCAGAAAAGAAGAAATAAAGTGAAGAAAACACAAAGTTCAAGAAACATAAAACACAACAAATTAAAGATAAAGTTGTGGAGAAAAGAAAGAAAATAGCACCCAAGAAGGAAAAAGCAAAAACAACGGGAAAAAAAAGGAAAGACGCCAGAAGAGAAAGAAGAAGGCCTTACCTGCATGAAGAAACAGGGAGCTGTCATGGAGAAAAGAGCCTGCTCCCCAAGGTTGGTGACAACCCTGCAGAGTTGCGACCTCTGGACTGCAAAAATGGCTCTCTGAGCCAAACAGAAGTGCGCAACTGAGAAAAAAAAACACCGACGGGAGGGGGGCCCAGCTGAGGAGTGAACTAACACAGTGTGACAGCAGGGCTCTCAGCTGGAAGAGGAAAGCAACAGGAAAGGGAGTGATAGGAAAGAAGAACAGCAACAGGAGGCCCTACAGATAACTAGTCCAGAAGAAGAGGACCAACAGCAAGAAGCCATGAAAAAAAAAAACACCCAGCAAATTGAGGCAAGAAGCTCAGCAAGAAAGTCAGAAGAGACACAGATACAAGGAAGAGAAGTAGAAGACACAAACACAGGTGCAGACACAGAAGACAAGGAAGACCAAGCTCTGCACAGAGGAATAGAAGGTAAAATAGATGGACAGTATATAGATTTTAAAAATTTCAAGAACAAATGAAAGCATTAAAAGAATGGTTGACATTGGAATTTAGTGAAATGAAAAGAAAAATGAAAAGTACAGAAGAAAAAGTGAGTAGAATAGAGCTGGTCATGACAGAAATAGGGAAAAGATTAGAAAATGTGGACAAATGAGAAATGGCTGTAGAAATGGAAGTGAATGACTTAAAGAAAATTGGAAGTGACAAAAAAGTTAGTCACAAGAGTTGTTAGCTCAGAAGATGGATATAATGGAAAACTATAGTAGGCGAAATAACAAAGATAATGGGCCTAAAGGAAGATGAAGGCAGCACAAATATGAAAGAATTTATAAAAGAATGATTCCCAAAGGTCCTGGGAATGCCAGAAATACAGGAAGGAATAGAAATAGAGAGGGAACACAGAACACTAGCCCCGAAACCACAGCCATAACAAAAACCAAGATCCGTTTTAGTAAAATTTCTGAGATACACGACAAGAGAAAATATACTGGAGAGGGCAAGGAATAAAATTAGAGAAGACAAAAAAACCATTGGAATACAAGGGTCAAAATATATTTTTTTTTAACCCATACACAAGTTTTGAACTCCTAAAGAAGAGGAAGGAGTTTAACACAACAAAAATCAATCCTATGGAAAAAAGGCTATAAATTTATGTTAAGATATCCAGCTGTGCTTAAAATATTTATCCCGGGGGAGCAAAACGGACTGTCCTCAAATCCGGAGAAAGAATGAGAATTTGCAGAATGCCTGCAGGACAGAAGGAGAGAGGAAGAGATGGAACAAGAACGAAGAATAACGACAAACTGCATATAAAGATGTAAAAATAATGTATCAGCAAGAACTAAAGAAGGGAAAGAAAAGGGAAGGGGGAAAAAAAAGAGGATGAGCTCTGTTAAATGTGAAGATAAAAGTCTATTCTGGAGGGAGTTGGGTGGGAGAGAATAACAGTCACTTGACGCTTGCGAGCAGGTTCGCAATACAAATGGAGAGGGGAATTGTGGTTGCCCGGCAAGGGACAAGGGGCAACTCAGAGAGGGAGGGCGACACTTGGGGTTAAGGGAATTTTAGATGTGGGAGTTGTTGAAGTATTTTATGTTTTAGAAGTGTTGTCATACATTGAGTTCAAAAAGGGAAAACTGAGAGATGAAAATGGGGAAAAGGGGGAAGGTGGTGGTGAGGAAGTAGAAATGAGGTGTAAACAGATTATGAGATGGCCATGTTGAACTATACGACTATAAATATTAATGGAATACATAACCAAATTAAAAGGAAGAGGGTATTTAATTTACTGAAAAAAGAAAAAATAGATATAGCATTTGTGCAGGAAATGCATCTAACTGAAGTGGAACATAACAAATTAAGGAGAGACTGGGTAGGACACGTAGCGGCAGCATCATATAATTCAAAAGCCAGAGGTATAGCTATATTAATCAATAAAAATGTACCATTCAAAATAAAGGAGGAAATAATAGATCCAGCAGGGAGGTATATAATGATAAAGTGTCAGATATAGTCAGAATTCTAGAATTTGATCAATAAATGCACCTAATGAAGAGGATCAAAAGTTTGTGCAAGATATTTTTTGAAGATTCTAGATACGCAGGGGAATATATTGATAGGAGGGGATTTTAACCTTAATTTGGACCCAAAGTTGGATAAAACGGGACAAAAGACTAGCAAAAAGAATAAAGTAGCCAAATTTATGGTTAAATCAATGCAGGAAATGAAACTTATGGATATATGGAGGAGGCAGCACCCAAGGGAGAAGGAATACTCATATTTGAGTAGGCATAAACATACTCAAGGATTGATATGTTTTTGTTGTTAGTCTATATTCAAGGGAGAGTTAGGAAAACTGAATATAAAGCTGGATTACTATTGCATTAATCGCTATTGGAGATTAATGAGAACTTTAAGGAATTTTATGAATAATTATACCAAACTGAGAACAAGGGGAAAGAAGACAAAATAGAAGAGTTTTTAGCTAAAATTGAACTACCAAAATTGCAAGAAGAGGAGCAAAACAATATGATAAAACCATTTGAAATAGAGAAAATACAGAATATATTAAAAAAGCTGCTGAACAATAAAATGCCTGGAGAGGATGGATTCCCAATAGAATTCTATAAAACATTTAAAGAGTTATTAATTCCTCCTCTCCTAGATGTAATGAACCAGATAGAAGAAACACAAAACCTGCCAGACTCATGTAAAACAGCAATAATTACAGTAATACAAAAGACAGGGAAGGATCCACCAACACCAGCATCAGATAGACCAATATCTCTACTTAATTCAGATTATAAGACAATAGCAAAACTATTAGCAAACTGATTGGCCGACTGCGTACCAAAAATAGAAAATCAAGACTGGATAAAAATCAATCTGGATTTATTAAGAAAAGGTGAACAGCGGATAATGTCTGCAAGTTCATTAATTTAATTCATGCAGTTCAAGGAAATAAGATACCAACAGAGGCTGTTGCTTTGGACGCAGAAAAAGCCTGACAGGGTAGAATGGAATTATTTATTCAAAGTATTACAGAAGTTCAACCTACCAGAAAAATATATTAATTGGATTAAAGCATTAAATAATGGACCATTTGCGAAGGTGACAGTAAATGGATATGTATCGAACCAATTTAAATTAAGTAGGTCAACTAGGCAGGGATGTCTACTATCTCCCTCACTTTTTGCTTTAGCAATAGAACCATTGGCAGAACTGATAAGAACAGAAAATAAAAAGGATAAAAATAAAGGAGGAGGAGTAGAAAATCAGTTTATTTGCAGATGACATCATAATATACTTAACAAAACCAGAAATATCAATAAAAGAAATACATAAGAAATTGAAGAAATATCGGGGTACAAGATCAACGCAAATAAAAGTGAAGCGATACCAATGAGTAATGCCGATCACACAGAATTTAAAAAAGAATCACCATTTAAATGGCAAACACAAGCAATCCGATACGTAGGTATTAGATTAGATAATAATTTAAGACACCTATACAAATTAAATTATCAGCCATTAATGAAGAAATTGCAGAAAGATTTAGAACATTGGAAAGAATTGCCACCAACATTGATAGGTTGGGTAAATTGCATTAAAATGAATGTCTTCCTAAGGATACAATACCTATTTCAATTGTTACCAATTCCCTTAACAGAGAAATTCTTCAATGAACTAAAGAGAATAATAAGGAAATTCTTATGGAAAGGGGGGAAAACCGAGAATAATAAATTAACAGAGTGGTACAACCAAGGTGGTTTGCAGTTACCAAACTTTAAAAATTATTATAGAGCAGCACAATTAAGGTATTTATCAGATCTTTAATCAGACAAGGAAAAAACCAGATTGGACTAAGATAGAGCTCGACAAAATAGGGGAGAAGGTACCAGAACATATATTTTATAAGTGGGAAGTGCAAAAAAGATTTATTATGAAAGCCTTAGCTGTAGCAAAAAAAATGTATAATGTCAACTTGGAAATCAGAAGAGAGCCTGAGAGTACAGCAATGGTACATGGAAATTAATAAATGTATTCATTGGAAAAAAATTAAAAAATAAAGTCACATTATTTGAACAAATTTGGGAACCATACATGGAACACAACACGAGAGGACCTACTGCGGACCTACACCCCCTAAAATGATAAGAAGACAAAACGACTTGATCCAGTGTGCAAAAGTAGATGACACAATTTTCTTGTTCATTTTCAATGTGCAATGACATTAATGGGTTTATTGTATTGGATATGTTGAACAGTTAAATGGGCTTGGAGGGGGTGGGAAGGGGGGAGGGAAGGGAGGGAGGAAAAAAGGGGAGAAAATGCCACTATGTATATTTAAGAGGGAAATGTTTGTATGCATTTTAATTGATATGGTTCACAGTGTGAAATTTTTTTTTTAATTTGTAAAATTAAGGGAGTGCCATGTTGTTGGATGGTGAAGCAAAAGCGCTCAGCATTGTTGAGGGGAGATCTGGATGGATATCATTCGCAGGTCACCTTGCCATTTTCCACTTTTGGAGGGATCAAGCTACCACTCCAGCTGAAAACATATGGTGGAATGATAAAAATACCTGTTTATTGCCTTACTGAGAGAACAATGGCCACACCTGGTATTTGATTTCAGAGCCTCAAATTCCTTAATACATCACACTCGGCTATCTTCAAGCACAGCAGGGAAGTCTTTCTTGGCATCCTCCCTAAAAATATCC
Source organism: Narcine bancroftii (assembly GCF_036971445.1). Taxonomy (NCBI): domain Eukaryota; kingdom Metazoa; phylum Chordata; class Chondrichthyes; order Torpediniformes; family Narcinidae; genus Narcine; species Narcine bancroftii. Next base: position 176,060,092 of record NC_091471.1, on the reverse strand, counting down.
CTTGACTAAGATAAATGAAACAATTATCTGTTAACATAATACACAAATTTTGAAATAACAAAAAATAGTGTAAAATTTCAACAAGTCAGGCAACAGCCATGAAGAGAAAAAGAACCAATATTTCAGGCCAATGCCTTTTCAATCCAAAAAAGTCTGCAGATGCTAAAGCTTAAATGAACAAAGAGAAACTCTTCCCCCTCCCTGCTTGCCATAGGATTACTACCTCGGTGTCTCCCTCATCCATTGTCCCTTCCCACCGATCATCCCCTTGGTGCCTACTACTTTTCAAGTGCTAAACTTACTTACCCCTACTCCCTCAACATTATTCATGCCCAAAATAGTTCTTCCTTGTCAATCTATAGGGGTTATTTACAGTATCCAATGCAGCCTTCTGTACTTTGGAGAGACTGGACACAGGCTGGGAGATTGCTTCATTTAATATTTTGCTCTGCCTGCTGCAAGGATCACTCAATGACCAACCACCAATTCCACACCTCATTGCTATACTGACCCATCTCTCCATGGCATCAGGTGCTGCCAGACTGAGGCCATCCATAAATTGGAGGAAGAGCATTTTATATCCCATCACAGCAGCCTCAAACCAGATTTCATAAATATTGACTCCTCCAATTTCTGTTAAACCCCTCCCAAATCTACTCCTTTCCCTCGTCCCTGTCTCCCTTCCTCCTTCCATTCCTTCTTCTATCAGAGAAGAATCTTTATTAGCCCTCTACCTTCTCCCTCTATCACCTCTCAGCTTCTTTTCTTTCTAACCTCCCACCTGTATCCATCTATTACATTTTATCTGTTAGCATGTTCTCCTCCCCGATCTTCTTATTCCAGTTTTTGCCACTCCCGAGAAGGGTTTAGGCACAAAATGTTGACTTCCTATTATTTCCTTTGTTGAGTTTCTCCAGCATTTTCATGTACTGCAAAGAGAAGCAAGAGCAGGAAGGACTCAGCAGGCCAGGCAGTATCCATAGATGGAAATGGTCAATGATGTGGGTTGACACATGAATATGCAGAAAATGGATGGATATATATGTATCGTACAAGCAGCAGAATTTTACTTTAATTTGGACATCACTATGGGCCAAGTGGATTGTTCCTCTCCTGGGCTGTTCTATGTCCAATGAATTAGCTGCCTCCGTTCCTTAGTACAGCACGAGTCTAATGCTTCATTGGAATACACAATTTGAGGGGTACTCATTCCATAAACAGCAGTAAAAGAATGCAAGTCTGCTTCCTTTTCTCTCCTTCCTCCCCACTAACCTGAGCTTAGAATGCCGGATGCCCTGTTGAAAGAACTAGCAAAAATTAAATCAGAAACATAAATGGGTGTGAAAAGAGTCTAAAAGGATTTCAAATCCAGATGGCGAGCAATTGGATCCTGTGCTCATGGCTTCATCGCCTCTCTGCACATATGTAATTGTGTTATGTGTTCTATTATTTCCTTTATGGGTAATCCCTTGATATGGTTTTGCTCTGCTGTTTTATGTCTGTTGCATATGCTGCTCTCTGTTAAAATGAGACTCTCAGTATGTCTAAAAATAACTTGCAAATTGACTTTGTATTTCAATGGTCTGAAAATTGTTTCATCATTAATCAAATCAGGAGTCATGCCAAAATTATTCTCAAGCTAAATTTATTTTTCTCATACATTTATAGTTATACTGAGTTGTTTGGGGGGGGGGGGAAAAAAACATACTATTTGATGTTCACACTTGCATTCAAAATGTTCTTTCAGGGATGTAATTATGCAGAATTATAAAGGAAATTGAATTCTCTTCCCTAAAACAAAAACAACACCAAGTTTTCAAAGAGTATTATTTTTAATGTTTTTTTTTTAAATGAGAAACAAGTTACTGCTGGTATTTTTTAATCCTTACTAATTATAAGAATGCAGATTTTGAACTACATTTTGCTACTGCAGCATATATTTATCTTTTACATGACCACAGCCAAGTGTTGTGGATGGTTGTCTGACTACTGAAGAGATTATGTACTGTTAAATTGAATTCTCTGTGCCATCAGCCAAAAGTTGCAGTTGAATTAAGTATCAGGCCTCTCGGAGGATGTCACGTGATGACAGAGTCAGGGCATGGAAATCTGGCTCTCCCAAAAAACAGTTAAATAAGGTAAAATAAAAGTAAAGAGACAGAAATTAAAGTGTAAGAAAGTGTAAAATAATTTACAGAGAACTGATATTAAAGCCTCCAAAGAAGGAAAAGAATGTTGCTGGAGCATCAGGAACTCTACAGAACAAAAAACAAGATCAAGGAAGGCCCACCTTACAAATGGATCTGGGTGCTGTAGTAAAAGTCTCTACCATTCAACAAAGGCTCTAAAGGTGGGCACACAGCGAACTGCAGCACCATTACTGCTGCAAATATGAAGGAATAATGAAGAGAAGCAAGATGCGCAAATGCACATTGGAGGAGATCGAAGACATCGTTAAGGAAGGTAATCTGCTCCAATTACTGCCTTTTGAAGGTGAATATCTTGTTGGACTTCAATCCAGTGGTGAAGAGGTACAAGAACACATTCTACAGGAAGAAGAGCTTGAAGAAGAAGAAGATACAACTGCAGCTAGAGGAAGTATTAAAGTCTAGAGCAGAATGAAAACTCAAAGAACAAGTCCTGAGACATCTCTTATAATGAAAGAGCTCAAACAAATTAGATTGGATATTAAAATCAGAGGAGAAAACTAAGAGATATTATGAAATTGTAAACAATGCAAAAAAAGATTTGAAGGTTATGGAAGGTAAATTTAAAAATGTGGAATTTGGTGTCAAAATGGTGCAAGAGGGAATGGGGAAAATGGAAATTGATGCAATTACTGTGGAAGATTAACGATTATCTGAGAAAGTGGACATAAGAGAATTTTAGTAGAATGAACAATATCAAGATAATATGATAACCTTTCTTCAATGTTGGATTCTAGAAACTTTTAGACACGTCCAATTTCAAGGAGATATTGAAATAGAAAGGGCGCATAGAGGTTTAAGATGAAGGGCTCAAGCCCAAACTGTTGGTGATGTATTTTTACCTTTGCTACATAAAGGCACTGTTTGATCTACTGAGACTCTCCAGCATTGGTGCATGTTTTTAATTTAACCACAGTGTCAACAGAATCCTGTGTTTTACCCCCGAGCTTTAAGACCTTGGCCACCATCTAAACAAAGGCCACGACCCATATTGATAAAGTTCCTTCGCTTTCAATTTTGGGAGAAGTTGATAAACTTGCTGCAAACCAAGCCAAAGAGAGAAGGGGATCATTGGAATACAGTGGAAGTAGTCTTTTTCTACCTTGACATTAGTTTTTAAAACTGCTGAAAAAATGGGAAAAATTTAACTCTTTGAAAAATGCTCTTTGGAAGAAAGGTTATAGCTTTTTATTTAATTTAATTCAAAAGCAAGAGGTGAAGCTATATTGAGAGATAAGAAACTTCCAATTAAAATACAAAACATACTCTGATCCTGCAAGATGTTATGATTTATTGTAAACATTTTTTAGAAAACTGGATTTTTATGAATATGTATGGGCCCAATGTAGATGAAAAAAGTTATATACAGAAAAAATTTTTGAATTTGGCAAATCCACATGAGAATAATTTGTGGGTACTTTAATTTTTGTTTAGACCCAGTCTTAGACAGGTCTACCAGAGTTGTAGTCTGGACTAAAGCAACATTATCATTGATAAAAGATTTAAATTTAGTAGATGCTTTGGAGAAGACCATCTGAAAAAAGAGATTACTCATTTTATTCAAGTTCACATAATTCTTATTCCAGGATCGATTTATTTTTGGTATCTGCACAGCTTCACAGTAGAATCCAACAAGCAGAATATAAAGCAAGAACTTTATCTAATTATTCTCCTCTATTGATGGCAATCACAATGGTGGATAGAGAATAAAAAGGAAAAATATTTGTGAATTTATAAGACAGAAGAATTTTCTATGAAACTAATTCTAACTTGGTTATAAATAAATGTATCTATAGGATGCAATGAAGGCATATTTATGTAGCCAAATAACAAGTTATACTTCACAAGAAAGATTATATGAAGAAAATAGAACAATTAGAGATGGACATTACCGGTTTGGAAATGGAATTAGAGGCAAATTAGTGAGGATATATGAAAATCTCTTATTAATAAATAATACTTAACAAACATAGAATAGAGAAAGTGATGATGAGAATAAAACAGAGTTATTATGAATTGGGTGAAAGGGCACACAAGGTTCTTGCTTGGCAGTTAAAGTACGAACAGCTATTAAGAACAATTACCGCATGAAAGAATAATTTGAACGTGCTTTCTGATTTAAAAACCTCAAGAAATTAATGTAAATTTTAAACTATTTTATACAAAATTATACCAGTTGGTATCTATGAAAGATAATAAAATAGATGTTTTGGAATCTCAAATTAGTTTACCTAAATTGAATCTGGAAGATTAAGAGAGAATTGGATGCTCCCTTTACTCTAATAGTGGTTAGGGATATCTCCAGGAGAGGATGGGTTTCTGCATGAATTTTATAAAAAGTTTAAAGATTTATTAATTCTTCAATTTATGGAAGTGCTAAGACAAGCAGAGGAAACACATGCTATACCAGAATCTTTTAAAACAGCAATAATAACTATGATTCCAAAAAAGATAGAGTTCCATTAAAGCCATATTCAGAGACCAATATCTTTATTAAATGCTGATTATAAAATATTAGAAAAATGTTGGCAAAATATTTACCAAAGTTAATAAGGATCAAACTGGCTTTGTTAAGAAAGTCAGCAGATAATATTACTACATTATTAAGTATCATTCATTTTGCACACAGAAAAGAGGAGATTTAAGTGTAGCAGTGGCATTAGACGTGGAAAAGGCATTTCATAGATTAGAATGGGATTTCTTATTTAAAGTTCTTGAAAAATATGGTTCTGGACAAATAGATTAAATTAAAGCCTTGCATTATGAACCAAGGGCTAAAGTAGTAATAAATGGACATTTCTGATTTTTGCAATTAACTAGATCTAGTAGACAAGGATGTCCATTGTCTCCAGCTTTGTCTTAGCAATAGAACCATTAGCAGAATTGATTAGGTCAGATGCTAAAATTAAAAGAGTTCAAAATTGGTGGAGAGGAATATTAAATTAATTTACTTGGAGATGATGTAATAATTTATTTGACTGAACTGAAAAATGCATTGAATAAATTATACAGTGAATTGAGATAAAAGTGAGATTATGCTTCTCACTAGGGGTGATTATATGCGGTGTAAACATACCCAATTTAAATGGCCAAAGAATGAAATAAAATATTTAGGGATTTGAATGGATTATAATTCAAATAATATATTTAATATGAATTATAATCCTTTTCTTAAGAAACCTGATGAGGATCTAAAATAAATGATGGATTTACTATAATTTTATTAGGTAGAGCTAATTGTATCAAGATGAATATTTTTTCAAGGTTACAATATCTCTTTCAATTATTGCCTGTATCTGTCTCACAAATGTTTTTTTTCCCCAAGTACTGAATAAATTCATAAGAAAGTTTCTTTGGAAGGGTAAAATTGAGGGTTTCATTACAAAAATTAACATGGAAATTTATACAACTTCCAAATTTTAAAAATTATATTGTGGCTCAAATGAGTTTTTTTTAAGTGGAAGGAGAGAAATTAGCATGGATTAAAATAGAGATGGATAAGAGTGATGATGTGTGAAGATTTTATTTATAAATGGGACACGAGATTAATAACTGAAGAGGGATACACCATTGCTGAAACATTTGATTACAGTATGGGATAAAATAAATGTTGGAAATGGGAATGAGAAATAATGTAATTAATAAAACACCATTGACACAAAATAGGCTTATACCATTCACAATGAATAATCAGTTATTTGACATTTGGTTTTCTAAAGGAATTAAGAAAACAACGGACTTCTTTAAAGAGGGAAAATTAATGACATTTAATCAATTAAAAATAATTTAATCAATTATTGATACAGAATAATACAATATTTTTTATTATCAAATAAAGGTGTATTTATGTGATAAATTAGGTCCAACAATGTTATTGTCTGAAAGGAGTGAGATGGAAATTATGATTTCTGTTAAAAAAAATATTTTGGCTATGTATGAATTATTGCGAATAGGAATGTGTAAATAAGGTATTCAATGGTCTAGACCGAGATGGAAAATGGATTTAAATATTAGTATTTGGAGAAAAATTGGCTAGAACTTTGTCATGATAGTATGGCAAATACAATAACTTAAGTACAGATTAGTACAGTATCATTTCTTACATCAATTGTACCTTACTCCACAGAAATTACATAGACTGAAATCAGATTTATCAGATAAGTGTTTTAGTGTATCAAAAGGGTACTTTTTTTTTTTTTTTTTTTTTTTTTTTTTTTTACACTCCACATGGTCATGTTCAAAATTGAGACCATTTTGGATGGAACTAGGAACATTTTTAGAACAGATTATGGGAGTTAAATTCCCTCAAGATCCTTTGCTTTTCTTATTAGCTAATGTATCAGGGATAAGATCAAAAATGTAACTTAATTTGTTTCCAAAAAATTGTGCAAATTGCATCAGCAGTTGCAAGAAAATGTATAGCGGTAACATGGAAATCAGATTCACATTTGGGACTGGACGCTGAAATTTGTAGTTGCATTCCCCTTGAGAAGGTTACATACAATTTGAGAAATAGATAGGATTCCATCTTGAAGATTTTGTGTCCATATTTACAAGTTGTAGGTATTCATTTATGAAAGTCATCCTCTATATTTCTGACATCATCAGCTCCTTGGAGTCAATTCATTAATATATTAAAATGCCAAGGTACAAGTTTATTTCAATAATCTGGTGTGTTCTTATCTCTATCTCTATATATCTATATTTATATATATATATATATCTATATATTTATATATATATATATATTTATATTTATATTTATATATATATATATATATTTATATTTATATATTTTTATATATTTATATTTATATATTTATATTTATATATTTATATTTATATATTTATATTTATATATTTATATTTATATATTTATATTTATATATTTATATTTATATATTTATATTTATATATTTATATTTATATATTTATATTTATATATTTATATTTATATATTTATATTTATATATTTATATTTATATATTTATATTTATATATTTATATTTATATATTTATATTTATATATTTATATTTATATATTTATATTTATATATTTATATTTATATATTTATTATATACACTGACACACACACATATATTAAAAAAGTCATGTATTATAATTAGGTTATGTGATTGATATATTCTGTATTTGGATTAATACACAAGTGGAATTTAAAAATCCAGCCCTCTCTGTAAACAGTAGTATTTATAACAAAAAATATATTTCTCAAAATAAGTTAATAAAATACCAGATTAATATGTCCCCTAATGTAGCCAGAACTTTGCTGACCAAAAATCGAATAGAGGTGCAAAAATATTAAAATCTACATGTAGAGCTCGTTGAAAGAGCCAAAGACTTGTTGATCCAAACCAAGGCTTTTATTAGTAAAAGACAGGAGCTCTTCACAGGTGGCCGACCAGTCTGGAATGATCCGACCTGGCTAGGGACACAACCCTTTAAGGCCCAGACAGTAGGCGTGGCTAAGCTCTCAGCCAATCGCTGTAAGCACAGTCTAGATACTGTAACTATATTCACTAGATACATTGGTGATAGATCTGTACCATCACACAACACCTTTTGTGTTATTGACCTCCTAAAATGAACATGCTGCAATTCCGTCAACTAAGTCTTGAGCAAATAGTTCCTCCACATCCTGGCCACACTTCACTAGACCTGACACGGTGAGAACCTCCGAACGTGTTTGGCTGGGGCACGCAATGCAGAGTTGTTCAAGAGAACCGAATCGAGTTTAAACTTAAATCCCCACGAACTCCTGGAGGAGGATTCGAAATGCCCGAATCGGCTTTGCCAGTCCTCCCGCAGCCAAAAACCCATTCCGTGGAATTAGCAGTACATTAAACGTCTTCGTATCGTACCTGGTTAACTCCCCCAAATCAAGTTGGCGTCAGTTTTGTATCAAACATGAACTTGAGCCACTTGTAATAATCCATGAAAAGGACATCTAATTTGGAGCGGTCTCTGAAAATTTTATTTCTGGCCAACTGATGAGAAGTTGTTTGAAAAACTATTTCACAATCACGGATTCTTCCTGATGTTACGTTAAAATCATATTCAGGGATTGGGAAGTAGTGCCGATTGTTTGCTCGATCCTGAACAGGAATCTTTCACTCTCAGTGGGAAAAACATGTTACGATAAATCGACACCACACGGGGAAAGTATCCATTGATTTTAAGCGGTCGGAACAATTAACAGTAGAAGTGGTTCGAACAAAGGGGGCAAGGATTTTATAGTAAAGGTATTAAAACATTTACTAGGATGATATCTTACCGTCTTCGTTTTCGTCAAAGACTGGGGTTTTATGGGAGTTGTTGGCGCCCATATTCCTGCTCTCCCGCATATCCCGACAAGCTGCGATCAAGCATCCCACCCAAACAAGAGCCCTCAGTGGAATAATTTCCAAGTCAGCTCGGACAGCGTGGTGCGGGCGCTTCACTGCTGAGTTACAGCTGGTGAACAGAAGAGTTCCTCCCCATACCCTCCAGATCTCAATTAAAACTTCTCCGATCCGGCAGGTCTGTGCAATTATCGCCGAGTAAAGGGGGGGGGGGGGGGGTTCCGGTTATCAATCCGACTTGCTCATTAATAGACGGCCGACTCTTCTCCAGAAGCGAAGACGGGCTGTTTCGAGCTCGGGGGCTGCGCTGGAATCTCCCCACCTTTCTGCTCCCAGTTCACGCGCGTTGGCAAAGTTGGGGGGGGGGGGGGGGACCAGGGTTCTTCCCGCCTCCCCAAGTTCGACTAGGTTGGAAATGATCCGAAGCACGGCTTAAAACATCCTGCTTTCTCGCCACAGTTGTCGTGCCCGTCGCTTGCGGCAATATTCCTGGCAACCTGAAGTGGGGGCTCTTTCTCTGTGGTTTTCTGGACTCTCGAGATCGTTTCCTGAATCTCAATAAGGCCAGTGAGGGTTGTAGTTTAAGCCAATCTCACGGCTTTTCAGTGGATACAGGGTTGCACGAAGAGACGGCAACTGTATTTAGCTTCTTAATACAGCCCAATGACAAATATACAGTATTGAAACTAGACCATTCGTTCCCAGTAATGAAAATATTAGTTGTCAAGTCACAACAGATTTTTTAAAAACTATCTTCCGCACTCATTTGAATTAAGCAGCGTTCGTCCCTCCAACCTGAATTGCACCGACACAGGTCCCGATGTCTTGCTCTGTGGTGTGTTGTTCAAAAAGTATCCGCGGGGCAATGCGACGTTGAAGCCTCCTCCGAGTTCCTGTCGGGTTCAAGTATTCACTCGCGGGGGTTGTTCATCTCACTGGGGGGGGGGGGTTCCTGGAGCAAGTGCAACGTTGAGTTTTTGGAGCCGTGAATAAATATTGTGCACAGGGAAGAGATGGGCGTGTTCGGAAGTAAATAATTGAGCGAGGCAGAACTTTCATGTATTTGCCCATGTGTTGCTCTTTAATCCGCTCATTCAAGAGTTGATTGACTTTCTGTGATTCATCGTCCCAATTTGCATTTTAATTGCACAATGCAAACGGGGTTTGTTTTGTCAAGTAATGTTAATTTTTAATTTCTCATTGTTCGAAATAGGTCGCAGCTGTGAAAGTGGCCACTGTTTCAATATAATGTAATTGACGGTCAGTCCGATTTCAGGTTCCATAATTCTATGAAATGGCGGAGCAATGTAAGATTTACACACCCGATCCCCATCTATTCAATCATCGCCTCCTCCAACATTATCCCTTGAACCCTGAAACCTTTGATTCCTATCTTGCGACACTATTGGAGGTTGGAGAACATTGAATCGCATGAGGGCCCTGGAGGAATATAGAGGCTGCAAGGAAGAGCTCCATCTAGTCCTTAGAAAAAAATGTTTTGGACAAGAGCAGGATGAAAGAGAATCGCAAGCCATTCCATCTATACTTACGTTAAAAACAAGGTGAGGGAGAGGATAAGAGCAGACAAGGTCAAAGAAGCGAAATTATGCTTGGAGTCAGAGGAATTGGGTCTGATACTCAATGAGTGCACCCCATCTGTATTGACAAACGAGGGCTTGTAGGATAGTGATATGGAGCACAATATGTGACAAGCATTCAAGTGGTTAAGGATCCATGGCCTGATGGTTATTGAATGATGCAAGTGAATAAGTTGCTGCGACCTTGAAGGGTGCAGTGAACTGGAATTCTCTATGTCCTTCAAATATCTGGCTCCACCCTCACCTACCCCAATATAAACCCTGGTTATCCCGCCTGATCTCAGATTCGCCTGAGAACTATTGTGTCTGCCGGCCATTGTAAGCTATTAAAAGCGTGTTTGTACTCTTCACTTGTCTCTTAGTGAATCAGTCATGTTACAATTTTAATAGCTTAACTTTGAAGCAGGATGGAAGCCCTGTTGAAGCCAGGCACACTCCAGGTCGACCCTCTGGCTCGAGTGCTTCCAGTCTTACCTGACAGCCACACAAGATGTCTTCAACTCTGATAGTCTCTGGAGATCTGCATTTCTCTCTCAAGTTGGCCCCAAGAGGTTTGCTGTTATCAGGGACTGCGCAACTTATAACTCTGCCATAGAAGGCCCATTACATGAGGCCTCAGAATGACATGCTGGCAAGGCAGCAGCTCTCTCAACATTGGCAATGTCCGGGTGAGTCACTGGATGATTATGTCCTTGAACTGTGGGCCCTGACTAGAAAATGGGACTACAAAATGGTCAGGGCCCAAGTGAGAAAGGAGAAACAAATCTGGGACACCCTCGTGGCATGAGCGAGGTCAAGATATGTAAGGCAGCAACTGCTAGATTTGGGGAAGAAAGACTTGGCCACCATCTTGGAGCTGGCGAAAGCACTCGAACAGGCTCAACTAAGAGCTGATGACCTTACGGGCAAAAGCAGTGCCTTTTCAGAAGACCAGGTCAGTGGGGTGCAGACAACCCCTGCAGCCCCAGCGCTGACTGCTGCAGCCACGTGAGACCGGAGATGCTACTTCTGTGGACAGGCACAGCACCCCCACACCTGATGCCCCGTGATGGACTCTGCTCAGGATGCGGTAAGAAAGGGCACTGGGTGAAGGTCTGCAGGGCTAAGAGGGCGACCGTATGTGTGACCACCAAAATGGCGTTCGACCTGTGCCCAAGTCCTGATGTACTGGCTACAGTCTCTCCATGCTGCTCGCTGCCAGCATCTTGTTGCACCTCATGGCGAGACCCATTACTGGAAGTAAAACATCGTGGGAAGCTACAGTGGCCATCTTGCCACGCCTCATGGTCGACGCCACCTAGTCCTCCTTCAGATCAAGATGGAGAGCGGTCAGATTGCCCACGTCGTGGTTGACGACATAATGTCTGCCCACGGGCCAAGAGGAGCGCATGGAGAGCAACATAATTTCCAGACCACTGGCATCGGTCGTCCTGGATCAGGCAATACCTCACCAATTGAATAATTCGACAATGGAGGTGAGGGTAAATGGACAAGTGACTGATTGTTTGGCAGACACTGGCTCCACTGTAATATTACAGGCAAGGTACTCTCAATGAACTTCCAGATGCCCTGACAAGAGGAAGTTGTGCCTCTGCACACATCGGCCAGTTGTGGTCACTTTACAATGAGCTTTTCCATCTGCGCATCACCCGGATGCCTCATTTCGTCAAGGCATGCAACTTGCCCTACACCATTGAGGACATTAGAGAAATGACCAGGTCCTGCTAGGTCTGCGCTGAGTGCAAATCACACTTCTACCACCCCGATAAAGCAGATCTGAAAAACACATCTTGCCCCTTTAAAGGACTCAGTATCGATTTCAAGGGTCCCCTCCTTCCACCAACAGAAATGTGTACTTTATCAACATCATCAACGAGTATTCATGTTTTCCATTCAGCATCCCCTGCCCAGACATGACCACCACCACAGTCATCAGGGCCTTGCACTCTATTTTCACCTTGTTCAGGTATCCCAGCTATATCCAGAGTGACCAGGCCTCATCATTTATGAGCGAAGAGCTACGCCAATACCTGCTCGTAAGAAGCATTGCCTCAAGCAGGATGACTAGCTACAATTCCTAAGGGAATGGACAAGTTGAAAAAGAGAATGCGATGGTACGGAATGGATTGTAATTGGCTCTCTGGTCCAAAGGCCTTCCAGACTCCTGCTGGAAGAAGACTTACCCATGGTGCTCCACTCCATAAAGTCACTCCTCTGCACTGCGACCAGTGCAACTCCTCACAAGCTCATGTTCACTTTCCAGAGGAAATCCACATCCAGGACCACTCCTGGTTTGGCTAATGGCTCCATGGCCAGTCCTGCTGAGAAAGCACATGAGGAGGAGCAAGTTAGACCCCCCCCCCCCGATCAAGAAGGTGCACCTGCTGCATGCCCACCCAACATATGTCTACATGGCATACCCTGGTGGCAGAGAGGACACTCATAGAGACCTGGCACCTACCATAACTGAGGATCCAATGCCTCAAACAAGCCAGGAATCACCGAGCACAACACCCAGGGATCCAGATAGCTCTGTTCAGGAAGTGGGTCAATCTTCTCTGTGACTATTGCTGGAGCCCTCAAGCCCCAGTAACCCTGTACCATAGGGGGTCCAGGAAGTTCAGGAAGCCCAAAGTCTTCCAGTACTGAGGTGCTCAACCAGAATTACTAGATACACTGACAGGCTTAACTTGTAAATATTTGTAAACTATTAGTCACTTTTTTTTAATGAATGGTCTCTGTTTTTCACCCACAGGTTTTATTCTGAAGGAAGGGGTGAATGCAGTGAACTGGAATTCACTGTCTATGTATTGTTCAGATGGCTGGCTCCTCCCTTGGCTTGACTCTTACCTACCCCAATATAAACCCTGGTTTTTCCGTCTTACTTCAGATTCACCTGAGGACTATTGAGTTTACCGGCTGTAGAGCTCGTCGAAAGAACCAAAGACTTGTTGATCCGAACCAAGGCTTTTATTAGCAAAAGACCGGAGCTCTTCACAGGTGGCCGACCAGTCCGGAATGATCCGACCTGGCTAGGGACACAACCCTTTAAGGCCCAGACAATAGGTGTGGCTTAGCTCTCAGCCAATCGCTGTAAGCACAGTCTAGATACAGTAACTATATACACTATGTACATTGGTGATCTTTTCTTTGGCTTGGCTTCGCGGACGAAGATTTATGGAGGGGGTAAAATGTCCACGTCAGATGCAGGCTCGTTTGTGGCTGGCAAGTCCGATGCGGGACAGGCAGACACAGTTGCAGCGGTTGCAAGGGAAAATTGGTTGGTTGGTGTTGGGTGTTGGGTTTTTCCTCCTTTGCCTTTTGTCAGTGAGGTGGGCTCTGCGGTCTTCTTCAAAGGAGGTTGCTGCCCATTAGTGATAGATCTGTACTATCACACCAGCCATTGATTGTAACCTATTAAAAGTGTGTTTGTACTTCTCACTTGCCTCTGAGTGCAATCAGTCATGTTGCAATGGGCAAACAAACTATTTCTGGCCATCCGTTATATCTTTATGCCACCACAGACCTTTGCTAATGAATTTGAGGACCATCTGGGTCAGAAATATCAGCCTTCTCAATACAGAGAAGGCAAGTTTAATTGGCTGGAGAATGCAATGCTCTAAGGACCGGCTCCTCCCCTGACTCTGCTCCTGTAGAACCTGATATAAACCCTGGATCCCCGCCAAAAAGCCCAGTTCAGTCCACAGACCATGTGTGCCATTCTTATTGAATAAAAGCGTGTTGTACTCTCTCTGCTCTTGAGTGCTCTCTGTTGCGCTAAAACTTTATTCAATGAAGAATGGGATGGAAGCGGTATTGAATCCCGCGATGCTCCTCGTTGACTCTCTGTCCCCGGAGGCCCTGGCTGCAGTGCTTCCAAATGTACCTGTTGGCCATGCAAGAGGTCTACTCAATGGATGAGCTCAAAAGGTCAGCACTCCTCTCACACGTCTGACCTAAAGGATTCCCGATCATCAAGGACTGCACGACTTCTGCAGCGGCTGCTGAGAAGCTGAAGGCCTGCTACAAGGGGGCCAAAACTTCATCCTAGGAAGGCATCAACTCTCGCAACGGAAGCAGAAATCTGGTGAGTCCACTATGTCCTCATCCTACAAGCACTCACAAGGAAATGAGGGTATGAGATGACACAGCCCAAGAATGGGAGAATTAGCATATGCTGGACACTCTGGTGGCTGGGGTGTGGTCCAAATACATTCAACAGCAGTTACTGGAGAAAGGCAGTGCAGTGCTGCCTGATAACGTACGACTGGCCAAGTCGCTGGAGATGGCCCAACTGGGCTGATAATTCGGAAGACGGCAGCACCCTTCAAGAGGACATCGGTCCCACACACTGCATCAGCTCTGATGGTAGCGGCCTTGGGTGCCAATGGATGCTTCTTCTGCGGACAGCAACAGCACCCAAGCCCAGCAAAAGTTTGGGGGTGGATTTACAGGTGATTGAGAAAGAAAATGATCAGTACAGTGATGGAGGGGAAATGATGGAAAGAAATAATAAAGTTGACTAAAAAGATAGGGACAAACAGAGAGAAAGATGTGACAAGTCTCAAAAATGCATTTACTTTAATGTGAGGAGTACTATAAGGAAGGTGGACGAGCTGAAGGTGTGGATAGACACTTGGCAGTATGACATGGTAACGATTAGTGAGACATGGTTGCAGGAGGGTTGTGACTGGCAGATAAATATTCCTGGATTTTGCTGCTTTAGGTGTGATAGAATTGGAGGAGCGAGAGGGGATGTTGTAACTTTGCTTGTCAGGGAAAATATTATAGCGGTGCTGATGCGAGATAGATTGGAGGTCTCGTCAAGGGAGGCGGTATGAGTGGAATTGAGAAATGGGAAAGGAGAAGTTACACTTATAGGGGTGTATTATAGACCATCTAGTGAGGAGCGAGAAATAGAGGAGAAAACTTTTAAGGAAATAGCAGATATTTGTAATAAGCATAGGGTTGTGTTAGTGGGGGATTTTAATTTTCCTAATATAGATTGGGAAACATATTCTGTGAAAGGGCTAGATGGATTAGAATTTGTAAAATGTGTGCAAGATAGTTTTTTGAAGCATACGTTGAGGTACCCACTAGAGAAAGGGGAATGTTGGATCTACTTTTGGGGAATGAGATAGGGCAGGTGACAGAGGTATGTGTTGGGGAGCACTTCGGATCCAGTGATCACAGTACCATTAGTTTCATTATAATTATGGAAAGGGATGGGTCTGGTCCAAAGATTGAGGTTTTTGAGTGGGGAAAAGCCAGATTGGAAGAGATAAGAAAGGATTTGTGAGGAGTGGATTGGGATGATGTGTTTTATGGGAAGGATGTAGAGGAGAATTGGAGGTCTTTTAAAGGTGAGATGTTGAGGGTACAGAATCTTTATGTTCCTGTTAGGATAAAATGTGGAGCCAAAAGTTCGAGAGAGCCATGGTTTTCAAGGGAGATTAGAAATGTGGTTTGAATAAAAAGGGAGCCCTACATTAAATATAAGAAACAAGGTATGGACGAGGTGCTTCAAAAATATATGGATTGTAAAAAGAATCTTAAGAAAGAAATTTGGAAAGGGAAAAGAAGGTTCGAGCTGGCTATAGCAGACAGGGTGAAAGTAAATCCGAAGGGTTTTTACAAATATGTAAATAGCAAAAGGAGAATGAAGGATAAAATTTGTCCCTTAGAGAATCAGGATAGACATCTGTGTGCGGAGCCAAATGAGATGGAGGAGATATTGAACAAGTTTTCTTCTTCAGTACAGGTACACAATCCTTTATTCAGACATCTAAAATCCAAAAAGCTCCAAACACCTTTTAAGGACTTTTGCTGAGTTTGGGGGTGGTAACTTCTTAAGGGGGGCCAATCTTTCCGGGTCGGAGAGGATTTCACCCTTGCGGACAATGTAGCCCAGAATGGGTAGCTTTGTCGCGTTGAACACATTTGCCCTCGTTAAATGCAAGGTTGAGTTCTTTAGCTGTTGCTAAAAATTTCTTTAAGTTGTTGTCGTGCTCAGCCTGTGTTTTCCCACAGATAGTGACATTATTCAGATAGGGAAATGTACCCTGTAACTCATACATCCTAACAATCTTATTCATTTCCCTCTGAAACACGGACACACCATTAGTGACCCCAAAAGGTAACCTTTTAAACTGGTATAACCCCCCATCAGCCTCAAAAGCTGTATAGGGCTGTTCCCTTTTCTTAATGGGGATTTGGTGATAAGCTGCTTTGAGGTCGATAGTGGAGTACACTTGGTATTGCGCTATCTGATTAATCATTTCATTGATGCGTGGCAGGGCTAGCCATCCAGGTTCGTGTAACGGTTGATTGTCTGGCTGTAGTCAATAGCCAGTCGTCTCTTAGAGTGATTTTTCACGACTACCACTTGGGCCTGCCACGGACTCTTACTAGGTTCAATTACTCCTTCTTTAAGCAGTCTCTGGGTCTCAGCTTTGATAAACTCACGATCCTCTTTGCTGTAAGAATGGCTCTTAGTGACAATTGGCTGACATTCAGGATAAATCACTGAACAGTGAAGGAGCTTTGATCTTTAATGCGGACAGACTGCAGTAACTAGCACGAGGGGTGGTAAGTGTGGGTAGTGGCCCACCGAAATGTAACACGACACTTCATCTGAGATTGAATATCTAACCCCAGTACCACATGGGGGGCAGAACTCCGGCATAATAAAGAGCCATACATCAGCCAGGCAATGTCCCTGAAAATTTAAAGTAACTTTACACTTGTCCCATACAGTTTTTGTAAGTTCACTACAAGCCATCGATATCTTTCGGTTCACTGGATATCTCCGCAAATTTAAGGCTCTGGCAACTCTCTCGTGGATGTAGCTGTCAGTACTCCCCGAGTCTATTAGACAATCAAGAGTCTCACCATTCACATCCCCTTTCATAGTTGACCGTTCCAGTCTGTAACATCCCCCAAGCTTTGGAGTCAATTGAGCTATCACTTGATCTCACCTCGCCGTCTCTTGAAGTCGATTCAGCCTGCTTGTCTGAAGATTCCCCCTTTTCACAGTTATCTTCCATTCCTACAGCTCCAGGATGCATTTTCTTGGTGCTTTTCTTCTTCTTATCAGTGGGAGTACTTTTCGCCTTACACACTTTAGTCAAGTGGCCGAGTTTCCCACAATAGCTGCAGGTAGCAAATCGAGCCAGGCACTTCTGTCTGAGGTGCCAACTCTTATCACAGAATAGCATTTTTCAGGAGTTCGCCCTTTTCTTTCCTTCGGGGTTCCAGGACTCCTGGGTGTTTCCTTTTCAGTTTCTAGCATTTCACTGGACCGCATGGCAATTCTCAGTGTTTTGGTTAGAGTGTCTGCCCGGTCATAGGTTAAGAGCTCCATCTCCAGCAGCCTCTGTTGGATGTAACTGGAGTCAATCCCGTTGACAAAGCATCCAGCTTCAATGCATTGCGGTGTTGTTGCACATTGACTGCCCTGACATCACATTCCTTTGCCAGTGCATAGGCAGCATCACTTTCACCGGGTTTCTGGCATCTAGTCAGCAACTGGTGTCGAGCAAGCACCACGTTCCGTGACGCTGCATTGTAAGCAGTCAGACGTTCCCGGGCTATAGCCAGAGTGGTAGCTTCTTGCGTTACGGCGAAAGGGACCTCACCCAGCAGAGAGTTCAGGTAGCCCCACTCTATCGCCTCATCGATCACGTTGTTTCGAGCCATGTAGTAATTGAAACAAGCAATCCAGTGGTTGAAAATTTCTCTGGCCCTCGGGGCAGACTGGTCGATTATCAGCCGCTCTGGCTTGAGTGCTGCATCCATTTCTGTTAATAAAATTGAAATGCCAGTTGATGAAGTAGACAAAGTCGATGTGGTCAAACAATAATCATGGCTTTTATTAGCAGAAACTCATGGTACAATAATGAAAGACAATAGGTGCATATACAGTTATATCCAAGGGGAGTGTCCTTAACAGTAGAGATAATGCACAGCCAATGTTAGTACAGCAAGGATCATCAGAAGGGAGTCAGGCAGCTTGGGAGACATTCACCACAGTGGTGACTAGGAATGTTGCTGAGGGTAGAGCAGTAGATATTGTCTATATGGATTTCAGTAAGGCCTTTGATAAGGTTCCACATGGAAGGTTGGAAAGGAAGGTTCAGGCGCTAGGTATTAACTTTGAGATAGTCAGATGGGTTTAACAGTGGCTAGAAGGTAGATACCAGAGAGTCATGGTAGGTAACTGTCTGTAAGGATGGAGGATGGTAATAAGCGGTGTGCCTCGGGGATTGGTATTGGGTCCCTTGTTATTTATTATTTACATTAATGATTTGGATGATGGAGTGGTAAACAGGATTAGTAAATAAGCAGATAATACAAAGACAGGTGGAGTTGTGGATAGTGAGGAAGGTTTTCAGAAATTACAGAAGGATTTGGATGGCTTAGAAGAATGGGCTGAAAGATGGCAGGTGGAGTTTAATAGTGAAAAGTGTGAAGTGCTTCATTTTGGAAAAAAACAATCAAAACAGGACATATGCAGTAAACGGGAGGGCATTGAGAAATGCAAAGGAACAGAGAGATCTTGGAATAACGGTTCATCATTCTTAGGGTGAAATCTCATGTGGATAGAGTAGTGCAGAAAGCTTTTGGTATGCTGGCCTTCATGAATCAAAGCATAGAATATAGGAGTTGGGAGGTGATGTTGAGACTATTCAAGGCATTGGTGAGGCCAAATTTAGAATACTGTGTGCAGTTCTAGTCACCAAATTATAGGAAGGATATCAGTAAGGTAGAGAGGGTGCAGAGAAGATTTACTAAAATATTGCCTGGATTTTAGAATCTAGATTACAAAGAAAGATTGAGTAAATTTGTCTTTATTCATTGGAGCATAGAAGGTTAAGGGGATGGATTTGATAGAGGTACTTAATATTATGAGGGGATAGATAGAGTAGATGTGAATAGGTTCTTTACCTTGAAGGTAGGTGAGATTCAAACAAGAGGTCACGAGTTAAGAGCTAGGGGGCATAAGTTTAGAAGTAACATGAGAAGGAACTTCTTTACTCAGAGAGTGGTGGCTGAGTGAAATGACCTCCCGGAAGAGGTGGTCGCAGCAAAGTCAATTTTGGATAGGTATATGGATAGGTATATGGATGAGAGGGGATTGGAGGGTTATGGGCATAGTGCAGGTAGGTGGGACTAGAGGAGATCACTTAGATCGGTATGGACTACAGGGGCTGAGATGGCCTATTTCCATACTGTAATTGTTATATGGTTATAAAGATTCCATCTGCTCCGGTTGTAGTAAAAAGGGGTATTGAGTGCAGGACGAGGGGGTGCGCTGAGAGGTCCAATGCATGTGTTTCCCCTGAAGGGCCAACCGAGATGAGCCTGAAACCCAAACCCCCGGCCTCCTAATGCCAGTGTTGTATGCCATGGCCTTCCTGCGGGGCTACGTAGTGACAGCAGCGGCTCGGGAAATCCCAGTGGCCATCCTGTTGCATTTCGAAGCTGGCACCACCTTCATCTAATGAGGAGAGTGTGTGGCCATCTTGCTGGTCTCTGCCATCTTGCTGGTATTCAAATTCCATGCCATCAACAAAGGTGGAAGAAGAAGGAGGCCAGACAGAGTCTTGGCAGTTATGGTGTTGGACCATCTGAACAATTCCACGACAAAGGTGTGGGTTAACGGACATAAACTGAAATGCTCTGGCTCGACTGCGAGCTTCATAAATGCAGAAACAGTCCAAAATCTCAAAGTGTATCCCGCTAATTATCATATTTATTTAGTGTTCTGTAAATATGCATTCTGTAAATATTCAAGAACATTGTATGGTTAATTTATCTTTACAGGAGGGGGAATTCTGTAAGTTCAAACTGTATGTACATAAAAATTTATATGCTCAGGTTTTGCTGGGTCTTGACTTGTGTCACTTTAAAAACATGACCCTGGAGTATTCTGGCCATCTCCCTCCCATTATGGTTCTGAACAGAAGATCTCAATATTCTGACGCCATTTGCTGTCTCTCCACACTAAATAAGGAACTACCTCCTATGTTCCCCAATCCGAAAGATGATTCCAGACCAATTGCTACAAAAAGCAGGTGCTACAGCGCAGTGGACCGGACATTCATTAAGGCTGAGACACAACGACTGCTTGGTGAGAACATTATCAATCACAGTACCAGCCCATGGAGAGCATAGGTGGTTGTCATAAAAGGGGAAGAAAAATCCAGACTAGTAATTGACTATAGCCAAACTATTATTCACCTCACACTCCTGGACACATACCCCTTCCCTCGCATTTCAGACATGGTGAACAAAATTTCACAGTACAAGGTCAATTCGACCATTGGCCTTAAAGCTGCTTACCACTAGTTGCCAATCTATTCCGAGGGCCATCCTTACACTGCCTTTGAGGCTAATGGGAGACTCTGTCAGTTCCGGAGGGTCGCATTTGGTATCACAAATGGGGTCTCAATCTTCCAAAGATTTCAGATGGACTGAATGGTAGACGAATTTAAGTTGAAGGCCACCTTCCTATACCTCAACAGCATTACCATTTGTGGCCACACTCTAGAGGACCATGATGCCAACCTCCAGAACTTTCTCATGCAACTAAAGCCTGGAACCTCACTTAATACACCAGTAAGTGTGTGTTCAAAGCCAGACGCCTAGCCATCCTGGGCTACGTGGTGGAGAATGGCATAATTGGCCCCAACCCTGAGAGGAACTCTTGATTCCGAGGACCATAAAGGTGAGGAGGTGCCTGGGCTTCTTTGCATATTATGCTAAGTGGGTCCCCCAATATGCCGACAAGATCTGACCCATCCTAAAAATCACTTGTTTTCCACTGACAGCCGAAGCTCAACTTTCATGTCAGAAGCCACATTGTAAACGCCACCATGCATGCGGTGAATGAAAATGTAGCTTTCCAGGTGGAAAGCGACCCTTCAGATGTAGCCCTGGTTGCAATCCTTAATCAGGTGGGTAGGCCGGTTGCATTTTTTTTCCGGGACCCTACAAGGCCACGAGCTTCGGAATCCATCAGTAGAGAAAAAGGCACAAGTCATTGTAGAGGCCATCTGGCACCAGAGGCACTACCTGATGGGTATGAAATTCACGCTCCTCTCGGACCAGTGATCGGTGGCTTTCGTGTTCAACAACACAAAATGAGGCAAAAGTAAAAATTACAAAATTGCAAGGTGAAGGATCGAACTCTCCACCTACAACTATGACATAATCTACTGACCTGTTTCCTTCAATGAGCCTCCAGATGCCCTGGCCAGAGGAAAATGTGGCTCTGCACACACCGGTCGGTCGTGATCACTGCACAATGAGCTCTACCACCCAGGCATCACTCATATGGCTCATTTTATCAAGACACACAATTTATCCTACTCAATTGAGGATGTCAGGGAAATGACCAGGTCTGCGCAAAGTGCATGCCGCATTTCTATTGTCCCAGAAAGATGCACTTGATAAAGACATCCATGCCCTTCGAATGGCTGTCACTAGGGCCCTAGACTCTATTTTCGCTGTTTGGATATCCTGGCTATATCCATAGCGATCGGGCTCATCATTTATGAGCGAAGAGCCACGCCAGTTTCTGCTGGTGAGAGGCATTGCATCCAGCAGGATGACGAGCTATAACATCTGGGGTAACAGATAGGTTGAGAAAGAGAATGCTATAGTTTTGAAGAATGTAAAATTGGCTCTCCAGTCCAAATGACTTCCAGACTCACACTGGCAGGATGTCTAACCTATGGTGCTCCACTCCATTAGGTCACTACTTTGCAATGCGACCAATGTGACTCCTCACGAGCTGATGTTTTCTTTCGCGAGAAACTCAAAGTCAGGGACCACCCTCTTGGCTTAGAGCAACAGGACCAGGGCTGCTCCGAAAGCATGAGGAGGAGAAAATCCAATCCCCTAGTCAAGAAGGTGCACCTACTCCATGCCAACCCCTCTTACACCTACATGGCATACCCAGATGGCAGGGAGGACACTGTCTCGATTAGAGACCTGGAGAGTTAACCACCTCAAGGGGGCCAGGACTCTGACCTACTCAGGGTTCCCTGGAAAAATGCCAAGGGACTCAGGTGAGATGATACATGAAGTGGCTCCAGCCACCCCTCAACCAGAGCTAGATTAACCACGCTCTAAGGTCCAGGAACCATAGGAGGGTCAGGAAGCCCAGGGCCAGCCAACGCAGTGCTCTGCCTGCATTTCCAGACCTCCTGACAGGTTGAACTTGTAAATATTGTAAATATTTTTTGTGACCATCTGATGTTCTCTGTTGTCACCCGCAGGCTTCATTCAAAAGGAAGGGGTGAATGTAGTGAACTGGGAATTCACTACTGGTGTGATGCTCTAAGGACTGGCTCCTCCCCTGACTCCACTCCCCGCATATAAACCCTGGACCCCCGCCAAAACACCAATTCAGTCCACAGACCTTGTGAGCCATTCTTATTGAATAAAAGCGTGTTGTACTCTCTCTGGTCTTGAGTGCTCACTATCGCACTACAGGGTGCAGATGGCAAGCCCACCTGTGAAAACAAAGCCACAGAAGTGGGAAGAACTCCATGGCAGGAAGGGTAAGTGATGAATATGAATGAGTGATTGACAAATCCTAACAACATATGACTGAGTGCAGCTACAAACAATGTGTAATTGAGAAAAAAAAGACAAGATATAAACAATAACTAACACACTACAGGTGCCAGGTATTCAATTGCCTCTTCTGTAATGCTCATGTGTCGAAGCTGAGGCCAGTGATGGGATGGAATATTTTGAGCAGGATAGTATTCTCAGATGTGCAGCTCTTTGACCACATCATGGCAGTCATGAAGCCCACTCATGGCAGTCATGAAGCCCACTCATGGCAGTCATGAAGCCCACTCATGGCAGTCATGAAGCCCACTCATGGCAGTCATGAAGCCCACTCATGGCAGTCATGAAGCCCACTCATGGCAGTCATGAAGCCCACTCATGGCAGTCATGAAGCCCACTCATGGCAGTCATGAAGCCCACTCATGGCAGTCATGAAGCCCACTCATGGCAGTCATGAAGCCCACTCATGGCAGTCATGAAGCCCACTCATGGCAGTCATGAAGCCCACTCATGGCAGTCATGAAGCCCACTCATGGCAGTCATGAAGCCCACTCATGGCAGTCATGAAGCCCACTAATGCCTCTACTTTCTAAGAAATCTGAGAAAATTCAGTATGTTGTTGAATAATCTATCAAACCTCTACAGGTATACTGTGGAAAGTATATTGATTGGTTGCATCAAGTAAAATACAAAAATCTGCAGACCCCGTGTTTGAAGTACACAAAGCTGGAGTAACTCAGCAGATCAATGGGTGTTCTTTATTTAGCAAAGATAAAAATACATAACCAACATTTTGGGCTAGAGCCCTTCATCAAGTTACCTGCTGAATTTCTCTAATTGTGTGTTTTTACTTGACTGGTTGCATTGCAGCCTAGTTTGGAAACTCAGGAACATAGAAGGTTCCTGACAGTGGCAAGCCTAGCTGTCCATTACAGGCACTGACATTCCATCCATTGAAGACATCGATGTGAGGTGCTGCCTCAAGAAGGCAGCCCATGGGGGGCGTCACATGATTTCCCTCTTGGGAAATCTTTCAACAAAGTTCAGCTAAGAAATGTTTCAAATGATTAAAAACTTTTTAAAACACATTTAAACACTTACTTAATATTTTCCACTATGCCTCCCGAAAAATCTGACATGAGGGCAAAACAAAAGAAGATACAAGGCCTACCGGATCTAAGAATCAGGGAACTTACATCTGTGCAGCTCCCTGGGTGAGTAATCCTGTTGAGGGCACATAATTCAATGTCGCTCTCTCCTGACTGTTGAGAAGTGGCATCGAGGAAATGATGTGGCGCGCATGCATGAACAACGGAAGCCTGAACAAGATTTGGGCTTCCAGGCATCAGGCAGGGAAGAGGAGGAAGATTCAGAAGAAGAAGGTAAAGAGAAAAGCAAAGTAGTAGAATTGCTATAGCAAAGCTCCAATGAATATAGTTATCATTGTCGGTTGTATATATGGAGCTGGCCCACCCACAGATGGCTCATACCATATGACTCCTCCGCTGTGGTCCTGGGCCATAAAGGTCGAGCCACCTTTTCCTGTGCCGCTATTCCTATCCAGGGATTCGGGCCAGCAAGGTTCCTCTGTGTATTAAAGCCTATCGATCCCTCAGCTTATCTCTGTGGTTACTGGTAGTGCCCTACTCATTAATAACTGTGGCTGAATGTGAAGGGGGAAATAATTAAAGTGTTGGGGGCTGTCAACAAGATGGAGAGAAAAAAATAAATCAAAAAGTCAATGAAGAGAGTCCAAGAAGATGTTCAACATGTTGAACATAGAGTTACTATTGTAGAAGATACCACTACTGCTTTGACAATGGAAAACAAAAAGCTGCAGCAAAAAGTGGATGTATAAGAAAACTTTCATTGGAGAAATATTATTAAGATTGTGGGTCTTAAAAAAGGTGTTGGAAAACAAGATATGTCTACTTTTCTTTTGGAATGGCTCTCTGAAATGTTAAGATCTGAAATTTTTGATCGCCCCATGGAGACTGCTCTTAGACCCAAGCAGCCTCAAAATCAAATTCCACGTTCAATACTGATTAAATATCTTCATTTTCAAGATAAAGATAAGATTCTTTCATTAGTAGCAGCAAAGACTAAATTGGCGGGAGCTCCGCTTGAGAATGAAGGTGCAAGAGTTTTATTTTATCTTGATATAAATGCTGCTCTACTTAAAAGAAGAGAATTCAATCCAGTCAAGAAAGTCTTATGGGAGAAGGGATATAGATTTATCTTGCATCACCCAGCAACATTGAAGATTTTTGTACAGAATGAAGAAAATAATTTTTTAATGAATGTGATGGAAGCAGAAGAGTCTATTCAAAATCTTCTAATTGTTCAGAGGGAGAGAAGAATACGAGAACTTCTTGTCTTCTGATCAACTATTCTCTCTGTTTTGTTTATACAGTGAAAATTAACAAAGTGTCTTATCTTGATTTTTTTCTCTTTATCTCTACATAAATGTATTATTCATGTATGTTATTTATTTTTTTTTAAATTATAGTTTAAAGCAAGATTTGAAGGTTTGATGTCAGAGTACCAGGAGGGTTGGGGAGAGTAGGAAGTTCTGACCTCTAGTGTGTCATGTGGGTAGTTGAGACTTTCGTCATGGCCCATAAAATAGGTAATAGTGTTCTCAACACCCATTGGGAGGGAGTTTTTCTACTTTTTTTATAATTGCATGTATTTTTGAAGTTATTTCATTCTTTTCCATCTTTCTTTTACTGTATCTGGATTGTCAGAGGAGAGGTGTTTGATTATGGTGGTTTTCTCTGCAAGGGTATTAAAGGGAGAAGATTTGTAGGCAGAGGCAGAAACGCTTTAGAAACAAGAAGATGACTAATCTGCTTAAAATTGTAAATTATAATATTAATGGTTTAAATGGAAATGTTGAGCAAAAGAGTTTTGATGTATTTTTTAAAAATTAGCTATTGAAATAGCTTTTTTTGCAGTAAACTCATCTGCCGGAGAAAGAATATTTGAAGTTAAAAAGAGATTGGGTTGAATATATAGTTGCTTCTTTTAATTTTAAAGGAAGAAGAGTAGCTATTTTCGTTAAAAGGAATACACCAATTAAAATACAGAACGTAGTGGTAGACCCTGCAAGAAGATATGTAATAATTCACTGTCAAATATTCTCAGAATTATGGACGTTTTTTAATCTCTATGCACCAAATATAGATGATGAGAGATTTATCCAAGAGACCTTCTTGAATCTAGCAGAAGCATATGATAACATCTTGATAGGTAGATATTTGAATTTCTGTTTAGATCCAATTTTAGATAGATGAGAACAAAGGCAGCAAAAGCAACATTGGATTTGATGAAAGACTTGAATTTGATAGTTCCTTGGAGAAGAATACATCCCAGAGAAAGAGACTATTCCTTTTATTCAAACAGGCACAATTCATATTCTAGAATAGATTTATTATTAATATCTGCTCAATTACAAGGTAGGATATTGGATGTGGAATACAAAGCGAGAATACAGTTGGATCATTCATCTCTGTTAATGACAATCAATGCGAGCTAAAGAAAAATCAGTATATAGATGAAGATTAAATTCAACACTATTAAAAAGAAAAGATTTTTGTGACTTTGTTTTGCGATGCAAATAAATTCGGTTGAGAAAAAATTGTAATCTGAGATGCATTAAAAGCGTATTTGAGAGGTAAAATTATAAGTTTTTCAACTAAGATTAAGAAGGACTATATGAAAGAAGTAGAACAGTTGCAACATGAGACACGAGTATTACAAAAAGACCTTCAGAAGTGTGCTTCTGCACATAAGCATATGCACTTAATTAATATAAAACTGCAATATAATATATTGCAAACCTACAGAAATAAAAAAATGATTACAAGAATTAAACAGATATTATGAACTAGGGGATTGAGTACACAAGTACTTGCATGGTGATTAAAGTCTAAATAGGCTTTAAGAATGATTAATGCAATTTTAAAAATTCTAATACTGTGACTTATAAGCTTCAAGAAATAAATTAAACTTTTCAGAACTTTTATGTGAAGTTGTACAGTTCAGAATCTTTAAAAGATGATGATAAAATAGATAGATATTTATGAATATAAATTTACTCACTTTAAGTCTGGAAGAGCAAACAGAACTAAGTGTACAATTCTTATAATTAGAGGTAAAAAAAAATTGCAACAGTTTTACTACAATGCAACAAATCGCCGAGTGAAGATGGATTTTCTCCTGAGTTTTATAAAGAATTTAAAGAGAAATTGCTACCTATTTTTATGGAAATGTTAGATCAAGCCTCTAGAACTCATACTTACCAAATTCATTTTCAACATCAATAATTATAATGATACTGAAAAAGGATAGAGACCCTTTAAAACCTTCTTGTAAGCCAATTTCCTATTGAATGGAGATTATAAAATAGTAGCCAAAATTTTGGCAAATAGAATTACAAAATTATTGCCTAAATTAAGAAATATGGATCAAACAGGATTTGTTGAACAAAGACTTTCAGCAGACAGTGTAGTTAGATTAATTAGTATTATACATGGAGCACAAAAATCAACAGATATGAGTGTAGCAGTGGCTTTTGATGCTGAAAAGGCTTTTAATACATCAGAATGGGACTTTTTGTTTAAAGTTCTGGTTAAATTTGGGTTTGGTCATTTTTTATAAATTGTATAAGGGCATTATATAATGATACTAAAGCAAAATTGGTAATCAATGGACAAATTTCCAATCCTTTTTTTTTAAAGAGGTCTAGTAGACAAGGCTGTCCCTTATCCCCAGCTTTATTTATTTTAGTCATAGAGCCACTGTCTGAGATTATTAGGAGTGATATGGAAATAAAGGGGTTTAAGGTTGGTCAAGAGGAGGTTAATATAAGTTTATTTGCAGGTGATGTCTTGATTTACTTGTCTGAACCAGAGACATCCTTATGTAAATTGTATTTCAAATTGGAAGAATATGGTAAGATCTCAGGTTATAAGGTAAATTGAAGTTATGGCCCTTACTCAAGGTGATTATACTCTCTATCAAAGGAATAATCAATTTTAATGGCCAAAAGAGCGATTAAATATTTCAGTATATGGAGAGATAATAATTTAAATAATTTGCATAAATTGAATTATTTACCATTGCTTTAAAAAGTTGAAGAGGATTTTTAAAAATGGGTCACCTTGCAAATAACATTACTGGGTAGAGTAAAATGTTTTAAGATGAATATTTTTATACAGATAAATTACCTTTTTCAAACATTGCCAATATTATTACCACAAAAATTCTTTCAAAAATTAAATAAATATATTAGAAAATTTCTCTGAAAAGGAAAGATGCCAAGGGTATCTGTAGAAAAATTAATATGGAAATATGAATTAGGAGGTTTCCAACTCCCTAATTTCAAGAATTATTACCAAGTGGCTCAAATGAGATAGAAACATAGAAACATAGAAGATAGGAGCAGGAGTAGGTCATTCGACCCTTCGAGCCTGCTCCGCCATTCAACGAGATCATGGCTGATCTTAAAGTTCAGTACCCCGCCTTCTCTCCGTAACCTTTAATACCCTTAAACTGAAGAAATAGATCTAATTCCCTCTTAAATATATTTAATGAACCTGCCTCTACTGCCCTCTGTGGCAATGAACTCCACAGATTCACCACCCTCTGGGTCAAGAAATTCCTCCTCATCTCGGTCCTAAATGGTTTGCCTATTATCCTCAAACCATGGCCCCGGGTTCTGGATGTTCCCATCATTGGAAACATCCCATCTGCATCTATTCTGTCCAGTCCTGCCAGAATTTTATATGTCTCTATGAGATCCCCTCTCAATCTTCTAAACTCCAGGGAGTACAATCCCAATTTGCACAATCTTTCCTCATAAGTCATTCCTGCCATTCCAGGTATCAGCCTGGTGAATCGCCTCTGCACTCCCTCCATTGCAAGAACATCCTTCCTTAGATAAGGTGACCAAAACTGCACATAATACTCCAGGTGGGGTCTCACCAAGGCCCTGTACAGCTGCAGTAAGGTATCCTTGTTCCTATACTCAAACCCTCTTGATATGAAGGCCAACATACCATTTGCCTTTTTAACTGCCTGCTGTACCTGCATGCTCACCTTCAGAGACTGATGTACAAGTACCCCTAGGTCTCTCTGCACTTCCCCATCTCTTAATCTATTGCCATTCAAATAGTAATCTGCCCTCTGGTTTGTATTACCAAAGTGGATAACCTCACATTTATCCACATTGTAGTGCATTTGCCATGTATCTGCCCAGTCCCTCAATTTATCCAAATCACACTGGAGCTTCCTGACCCTCTCTTCCATGCACACAACCCCTCCTAGCTTAGTGTCATCTGCAAATTTGGAGATATTACATCCAATCCCCTCATCCAGATCATTAATGTAAATTGTGAACAGCTGGGGTCCCAGTACAGATCCCTGTGGCACCCCACTGGTCACCGCCTGCCACTCAGAAAACGAGCCATTTATCCCAACTCTCTGTCTTCTACCTGCCAGCCAATTCTCAATCCACATCAATACTTTGCCCCCAATCCCATGAGCCTTGATTTTGGAAGCCAGTCGTTTATGCGGGACCTTATCAAAGGCCTTCTGGAAGTCCAGGTACACCACATCCACTGGCTCTCCCCCATCTATTTTACCTGTCACCATCTCAAAGAATTCCAATAGATTTGTCAAGCACGATTTACCTTTTGTAAATCCATGTTGACTCCGTCCGATCCCTTCTCTGCTAGTCATATGCTCCGCTATTACATCCTTAATAATGGATTCCATCATTTTGCCCACTACTGATGTAAGGCTCACCGGCCTATAATTCCCCGCTTTTTCTCTGCCCTCCTTTTTAAATAGTGGGGTAACATTAGCTACCCTCCAATCCATGGGTACTGATCCTGAGTCTATCGAGTTCTGGAAAATAATTCTTAAAGCATCTGCTATCTGAATGGCCACTTCCTTGAGTACCCTAGGATGTAGATTATCAGGCCCTTGGAATTTATCTGCCTTCAATCCCATCAATTTCCCTAAGACCATGTCCTTAGAGATACTGATTTCTTTCAGTTCCTCCCTTGCATTAGTCTCTATGTTTCCCAACATCCTTGGGAGGTTATTTGTATCCTCTCTTGTAAAAACAGAACTAAAGTAAGAATTTAATTGGTCTGCCATTTCCTTATTCCCCATTATATATTCCCCTGATTCCGACTGCAAGGGACCTACTCTGGATTTCACCAGTCTTTTCCTCTTGACATATTTATAAAAGCTTTTGCAGTCGGTTTTTATATTTGCCGCAAGCTTACTTTCATAATTTATTTTTGCTCTCTTGATTAATCCCTTTGTCCTCCTTTGGTGCATCTTGAACTGCTCCCAGTCTTCGGTTGTGGTACTTTTTTTGGCCAATTGATATGCTCTCTCTTTGGACTTAATGCTGTCTCTAATTTCCCTTGTTATCCACGGTTGAGTCACCTTTTTTGGTTTATTTTTATGTCAAACTGGTATAAACGTTTTTTGCAATTTCTCCATTAGATCTGTGAATGCTTTCCATTGTCTATCCACAGTCAACTCCCCCATAAACACCACCCAATCAATCTTACTCAACTCCCGTCTCATGCCATCATAATTCCCTTTATTTAAATTCAGGACCTTAGTCTCGGTTTTAATTTCATCACTCTCCATGTCGAGTGAGAATTCGATCATATTGTGATCGCTCCTACCCACAAGGGCCTCGTACAACAAGATTGTTGATTAGCCCCTTATCATTGCATAATACCCAATCTAAAATGGCCTGCTCCCGAGTTGGTTCCTCGACATATTGGTCTAGATAACCGTCCCGTAAACATTCAAGGAATTCCTCCTCCTCAGTATTTTTACTAATTTGGCTAGTCCAATCTATATGCAAATTAAAGTCTCCCATGATGACAGCTGTTCCCTTATTGCACGCTTTTCTAATTTCTCTTTTAATGCCTTCCCTCACCTCTACACTACTATTTGGAGGCCTATATACCACCCCCACTAACGTTTTCCACCCCTTGCTATTACTCAGTTCTACCCATATAGATTCCGCATCTTCCGAGTTGATATCCTTTCTGTCAATCATGTCGGTCCCTTCTCTCACCATCAATACTACCCCATCCCCTTTTCTTTCTTGCCGATCCCTCCTAAATATCGTATACCCTGGGATGTTAAGTTCCCAGGCTTACCCACCCTGCAGCCATGTGTCTGTAATCCCAATAAAATCATATTTGTTTATCTCAATTTCCACAGCTAATTCATCTACCTTGTTCCGAATGCTTCTTGCATTAAGATATAAAGCCTTCAGATTTGCTTTTTTCACCCTCCTTGCTCTTTCTGATTTTTTACTTTCGCTGCCTAACCTAACTTTTCCTGTTTTATCTTTTCTGTCCTTCGCCCTATCATACAGGTTCCCACCCCCCTGCCAAATTAGTTTAAACCGCACCGGACGGCTGTACCAAACCTAGCTGCCAATATATTGACCCCTTTTGGATTTCTGACCTCTTTATTTGAGGGACTGAGAAAACTGGGATGGGTTAAAATGGAATTGGATAAAATTGGAGAGAATTTAGCAGAAGAATTTATTTATAAATGAGATTCAAAATTAATAACTAGTCTGAGGGAAGCAACCTTTGCTTAAACACTTGTTACAGAGTATTTAGAGGTGGTTTGGGAGGAATTGTTAGAGCAGCTTGCACACACACATATTTTAAAACACAGAAAATTTGCAGGACTTTTGCAGAATGCTTTTTGCAGGAGGCAACAAAGTTTCGACACCAGCTTGCCTGGGAGAGCATGTGATGTTTGCAGGGAGAGAAGAGTTTTGCTCTCAGAGAGGGAGGGTGTGAAACAGAAAGAGAGGAGACAGAAATCAGTTCCAGAAGGACAAGCTGGCAAACTTTGGAAGGCTACCTGGCCAAAGGAGGAAATTGGCGGTCTGAAAGGTGACCTGAAATAAAGAGAATCATCTGGAGAACCCTGAAGGGGGAAAGTTTTGTCAGCAAGACTGATTGAGAAGGAATCAGTTGTGGATGCCCTGGAAAAGGAATCTCTGACAATCATCAAGAACCTTCTTGAGTGGTAACCATTTGCCTGTTAAGCACCAAAGACTGGTGAACTTTGTTAATGCTAACTTCTGTGCACAGGACAAGAATTGCCTGCCACCAGTGAGATTGGATTGTGATCCAAAGAAGTTTTCTAATCTTAAATATACATTACACATACCTGCACTTAGTATTAGAGGGGGGATTAAGTAGTTAGGTAGGTTAAGTAATAAGTTAGAGTTTAATTCTGTTTTCTTGTTCAAATATAATTAAAAACAACTTTCATTTAAGTAACCCTGTGTTGTGGTGCATATATATTTCTGCTGGTTTTTGTGGTCCTCTGGACTCCGTTACAAGCTGATCAATATTTGGAATATAACCATATAACCTCTTACAGCACAGAACAGGCCAGTTCGGCCCTACTAGTCCATGCCGTAGCAAATCCCCACCCTCCTAGTCCCACTGACCAGCACCCGGTCCATACCCCTCTAGTCCCCTCCTATCCATGTAACAATCCAATCTTTCCTTAAACGTAACCAATGATCCCGCCTCGACCACGTCTGCTGGAAGCTCATTCCACATCCCCACCACCCTCTGCGTAAAGAAATTTCCCCTCATGTTCCCCTTATAATTTTCCCCCTTCAATCTTAAACCATGTCTTCTAGTTTGAATTTCCCCCTTTCTTAATTGAAAAAGCCTATCCACATTTACTCTGTCTGTCCCTTTTAAAATCTTAAACATCTCTATCAAGTCCCTTCTCAATCTTCTACGCTCCAGAGAAAAGAGCCCCAGTCTGCACAACCTTTCCCTGTAACTCAGACCCTGAAATCCTGTCAACATTCTCGTGAACCTTCTCTGCACTCTCTCTATTTTGTTTATATCATTCCTATAATTTGGTGACCAAAACTGTACACAGTACTCCAAATTTGGCCTCACCAATGCCTTGTACTATTTCATCATAACCTCCCTACTCTTGAATTCAATACTCCGATTTATGAAGGCCAACATTCCAAATGCCTTCTTCACCACACCATCTACCTGAGTATCAGCCTTGAGGGTACTAAGTAACTCCACTAGTCACCGGCCTCCAATTGGACTTTGTTGCTCTGCACTCCTCAATTGTCTACCATTCAATGTATATGACCTATTTATTGCCTTTTCAAAATGTAGCACCTCACATTTATCTGTATTAAATTCCATCAGCCATTTCTCAACCCACTCCTCCAGCCTTCCTAAATCACCTTTTAATCTATGGTAATCTACCTCGCTGACCACAACACCACCAATCTTTGTGTCATCCGCAAACTTGCTAATCCAATTCTCTACCCCTACATCCAGATCGTTTATATAACAAATAATAGTGGACCCAGGACCGAACCCTGAGGAACTCCACTAGTCACCGGCCTCCAATTGGACAAACAATTTTCTACCACTACTCTCTGACACCTTCCATCCAACCACTGCTGAATCCATTTCACTACCTCCTTATTTAAGTTGAATAAAGAAATTGGATCAAAAGGTAGTACATTGCCTAAAATTACTTTGTTTCAAAATAAACTTGTACCTTTTTCTAAAGATAATTAATTTATGCATATTGGTTTCAAAAATGGTATCAAAACTGGAGAGCATTACTTTGAACAAGGCCAATTGATGTCATTTCAACAATTAAGAAATAAGAATGGAATTTTGCAAAATACACTTTTTTGCTATTTACATTTGAGAAAATATTTTTGGGAAAAATTAGGTGCAACCATGCTATTACCAAACTGTAGTGCCCTTATCAGGGAAGGTTATATGAAGACATTCATTTCCGTAATGTACCTCTTACTACAAGCAGGCACCATTTAAAAGGGAGTTCATAAATCAAGACAATAATAGGAAGTTGATCTGAATAGCTGAGAAAAGATGGTAAGAACTTTGCCATGACAGTATGACCAACATTATAAATATTAGATATAATTTAGTTCAATATAATTACCTATATCAACTATACCTAACATCTCAAAAACTGCACAAAATGAAATCAGATTTATCAGATCAATGTTTTAGATGTGGTGATGAAACAGGTACTTTTTTATCACTCTATTTGACCATGTTCTAAGGTTAGAATTTTTTGGGAGGATCTGAGAAAGTTTTTAGGACAAATTACTGGTATTGCTTTTCCACAAAATCCAGATTTATTTTTAATGGGGAACATTGAAGGAACTAGACTTAAAATAAATTTAATAATTCAAGTCAAATTTGTTAAAATAGCTTTAGCAGTGGCAAGAAAGTGTATTGCAGTTACCTGGAAATTGGATGTGTATCTAGGTATGGAAAGATGGCATTTGGAGATACAAATCTGTATTCCTTTGGAGAAAATTATTTAAAATGTAAATAAAATTTTTGTGCAGATTTGGAGCCCATATATGCAATGATTAGGAATAAATATGTAAAAAATGCACTTCTGGCCTTCCAAGTCCTGTATTAATCTTCTTCTCTATAAGTGATAATACATATAAATATTGTACAATACCAGCATGTGAGCCAATCCTCTGTGCAATCCAGTACACACTTTATTTTCTTTCCTTTGATTTTTCGTTCATGTTTTTTCAATCAATTACATATTTACTGTATTATATATTCTACATAGAGGGAGGGGTGGGGTTTAAATACCATGTAATCACTGTACTTTTAGTTTGTTTAAGTATTGTTTATATAACCGTACAATTACATGGTTGGAAAATTTAAATATTCAAAAAGGTAGCAAACATCATAAATTATCCCCATAACCCTGGTCATAATCTCTTCTCACTGCTACCTTCATGCAGAAGTTCCAGAAGCCTGAAGTTCAGCATTTCTAGATTTAAGAACATTTTTTTCCAATGGGTCTCATGGTCTTGAACTTCTCCATACCATCTGAACACTATCCATGATCTACTCTGTGATCATTGAAAGATCTGTCCATACTACTAAAACATCACTACATATAACGGTGAAAATTTATCTATCAGTCCTTTTATATTTATCTCTTTTTCTGTCCCATGGCATATTATGGTATTTTAACTTATACTATTGTAGTTGGTGTTCCAGTGTGGATGCAGCAAGTAAGAATTTCAATGCCTCTGTTCATTGTACTTATGTATATGAAAATAAACTATCATTCTTATTTATTCATTATCTTTCTCACACCCCAAACTACTTTCAGTACTGATTTATTCCTTCTGAAATTCTGGTGACATCCAATGACATAGTTTTCAAATTCAAAAAACAATGCTTTATATTTTTAAATGTTTGAAAGATCTCTCCTAACTTCTCTTGTGAATTCATCTTAGCTTTAGAATGCATATCGTATAGTTACAATGAATGATGTATTGCTATATGTGAAGTCTTGCTGATCATTGCAAACTATGACTTGCGATAAATAAAGTGCCCTTAGCCTCATTCAATTTGCACTCATCTAATTCTGAGTACCTGATGCACTGTTGAGGTTCGTAGAGGATTACACAGCACAGTACAAGCTCTTCAGTTCATGTTGTGCTGATCACCCAGGAATTTGAAGTTCTTGACCATAAAAAAACTAAATGCTCCCTGCCTCATAACCCTCTATTTTTCTTTCATTCATGTGCCTGTCTAAGAATCTCTTAAATGCACCTATTGACCCTCTGGCAATGCATTACAGACACCCATAACTCTGTGTAAAATACTTACCCCTGATGTCTCCCCAAAACCTTCCTCCCTTAACTTTGAACAGATGACCTCTGGTGTTTTTTAAGCCTGGACAGTGGAAAGGTGCTGGCTATTTATCTTATCTATGCCTTTCAAAATCTTGTAGACCTCTCCTCCTTTGCTTCATACAGAAAAGTCCCAGCTCTGCTAACCATGCCTCTTAAGGCATATTTTCCAATCCAGGCTACATCCTAGTAAATTTTCTCTGCATCCTCTCCTAGCTTCCACATCATTCCTATAATGAGGTGACCAGAACTGAACTGAATATTCTAAGTGTGGTCTCACCAGCAATTTATAGAGGTGCAACATCATCTCACAACTCCTGAACTCAATCTCCTGACTAATTGTGCACTGAGGTAGCAGCAAGCAAACACAAACTGAAAATACAACAGGCTTTATTCCAGTGAAAGTCTGAACACCAGTTCAAGCATTGGTGGCTCCCTGCGGGACTGGCTCAGGAGGGGCTGGCTCAGGTTTATATTCAGGTCACTGATTGACAGCCGGTCAAGTGGAGTCAGCCCTTAGGTCGCCTTCCTGCAGGTACACAGATTGCCCACTGCATTAGTGTGGTCGTATCACCAATGAAACCCAGCATACCACAGGCCTTCTTAACTATCCTATTGATGTGCGCAGGAACTTTGAGAGATCTATGGATTTAGACCCCAAGGACCCTCTGTTCTTCCACACTTCCAAAATGCATCACCTCACAATTATTCAGATTGAAGTCCATCTGCCACTTCAGAATCAGAATTTATTGTCATAAACAAGTCATGAAATTTGGTGATTTGAAGCCATACATATTATAACCATTTTAATGACATTACAATAAAAAAAATAAAAGAATAACAATAGTGCCTGAAAAGTAACGCAGTGTCTTTGGTTCATTGATCATTCAGGAATCTGATGGCAGTGGGGAAGTGCTGCTGAGTGCTCATCTTTAGACTCCTGTTCCTTTTCCCTGATGGTGACAGAGTGAAGACGGCATGGCCTGGGTGGCGGGAGTCTTTGAGGATAGATGCTGCTTTATTAGACACCACCTCGTAGATGTCCTCGATGGTGTGAAGTCTGGTGCCTGTGATGTCCAGGCCGAGTTAACAGCCCTCTGGAGTTTATTCTTGTCCTGCCAGTTGGCACCTCCATACCAGGCAGTGATGCAACCATCCAGAATGCTCTCCATGGTACACCTGTATAAGTATACAAGTCTTCGGTGACATAACGAATCTCCTCAAACATCTCACAAAGTATAGCCTCTGGCGAGCCTTCTTTGTGATTCCATCTACATGGAGGGTCCAGGACAGATCCTTGGAGATGTTGACACCCAGGAATTTGAAGTTCTGGACCTTCTCCACTACTGAGCCCTCAATGAGGACTGGGTTGTGTTCCACTGACTTCCTCCTGAAGTCCACAGTCATCTCCTTGGATTTGCTGATGTTGAGCGCAATGTTGTTGTCGTTACACCATTCAACGTGCTGATCTATCTCCCTTCTGTACGCTTCCTCATTGCCATTTGTGATTCTGCTGACAACTGTGGTGTCATTGGCAAACTTGTAGATGGCATTGGAATTGTGCCTGGCCACACAGTCATGGCCATGGGTATATAACGAGTAGAGCAGTGGGCTAAGCACGCATCCTTGGGGTGTGCCTGTGTTGATAATCAGTGAGGAGAAGACGTTGTTTCCAATTCGTACTGACTGTGGTCTTCCGATGAGAAAGTCAAGGATCCAGTTGCAGAATGGGGTACAGAGGCCTAGAGTTTGTAGTTTCTTGACCAGCACTGAGGGAATAATGGTATTGAAGGCTGAGCTGCAGTCTATGAAGAGCAGCTGTATATATGAATTATTGTTTTTGAGGGGATCCAGAGCTGCGTGGAAACCCAACGATATTGCATCTGTCATGGCGAATTGCAGTGGGTCCAGATCTGCATTCACCAATCTGCACATTGTATCCTGGCCCATCTCAAGAAATTAACATTTACAATTGGGGCTTGGTACATTAAATGGCTGAACAATTTCTACACAAGTAAATATAAAGGCTGGCATTTAAAAACAGAATTTGAAATGGTAAAAATCAAGATCAGTGAAGCCTCATGTAAATTTTGGGATGCATTTACACAGATCGCTAAAATTAATGGTCAAAGTTTAACTATAAGCATAAAAGGTAATGGAATCTTCACCTTTCACAGCTGCAAGCTTTTCATTTGCTGTTAGATCATATCTAGTCTACTGTACAGGACAAGGCAATTCATGGCATAAGGCTATATATAGGTCTGGATTTCTTGGAATGGATAAAATAAATGATTTGTTTGCAGATGAGAGGTTTATAAAAATGCTTAGGTAGATAGAATAAAAAAAATTGATGGGAAGTTTTGAATAAAGTCTGAAGTTGGAAGAGTCACCTTCAACTTCGGTTCTGCATGAATGTTAAAGCTGCAATATTTATGTGAAGTTCCTCAACCCCACTGTGCTATTAGATGGTTTAATGTGTAACTTGTGGGCATTTTTTTTCCATTCTACCTGTTTTTCTTTGAAAGTTTAGATGTTCTAACCACCATGAAAGTGTAACTGAGCCAGTTGTACAGTTCTGCTCATGCAGAAAGCACGTCCATTGTTTAGGCAATCTGCACCATGCACATAAAACTGATTGAGGTTTTGGTAGTGAAATGGTAATTCTTCAGATTAATGTATTTTCCTACACCAACACGTTTTTAATTCCTGATTTAAAGATGACACTGTATCATGTCAGACATATTCATTGCGTATTATCTGGCTGTATAACAAATGAAAAATATTAATTACTTAACTATGCAAGTTAAAAAATGTATGTCTTAATATTTATGTGTATTTTTTAAATTTAGGGTCCCTTTATAACATATGCAACAGGCCCCACACAAGCTTAATCTGGCCCTGATGAAAATGATAATACATTTTCCAGTGAAACGAGAGTTTATAGCAGAGCGTTGGAAATAATGGCCCATTGAATTTCAAGGGAGTGCAGTGGAAACGGGACCCCCTTGAATTTCCAACGACTGCAAGTAATAGGGTTAAAACACAGGGTTCTCTGACACCGTGGTTAAGTGCAAAAGCACACAAATGCTGAAGAAACAGCCCGAAACGTTGATGATGTATCTTTCCCTTTGCTACCTAAAGGCACTGTTTGACCTGCTGAGTTTCTCCAGCATTGGTGTGGTTTTGCAATAGGGCCGTGGTTTAGTGCCGAGGGTAACAGCTCAATTAGTCAAGGAAGCATGTGAACGGGGTCCTCAAAGAGTTTGGGGGGAGTCCTGTAAAAGTCACATGCGGTTAGTAACTCTTGCGAAGAGCAAAGGGAACTAAAGACACACAGGAGACTGCAGATGTCAAGGAGAGTTTCTGTCGGGGTGAGGGGTTTTATTTCTACCCTCTCGTCTTTTTTTTTAAAACACTCCTTACCGCTTGGCAGCAATAAACAGAATTCGTGGCGTTTTGGTTTGCCCCCAAACTCACAAGAACCTTCAAAGAACCCATCAGTCGGGTAATAGGGAAGCTCCATGTAAGCCCAGCATCGTCTGTAGGTGTGTGTGTGTCTCGCAGTTCCCCAGGTTAAACATCGGTCTCGCACCCCCTCGCGTGGCTTCCATCCGCAATGCAGCAATAGTGAGTGGTCTTTATTCCATTAAAAATAAGGCCCAACCCACCCCCCATCCCCCACCCCCATCCCCCACCCCCACTCCCCACCCCCACCAACAGCAGCATCGTTATCTTCCAAAATTGCTGGAAGGTGCTTTCACAAGCTTTCATGCTATGTCCTACAGTCACCACACCTCAGAAGATTCCTGATTGGCTTTGAGGCAATCTTTATGTTATGTAAATATGAATGTTCCTTGCTCTGATGAAAGAACATTAGATCAGCGCATTACATAACTAGGATCTTGCCTGATGATTTGCCCTTGAAACTTTATAATCTACAGTTTGAAACTGAATTGCTCACACATGCCCGAGTCCAGGTTACAGAGAGTTTCCAAACTAGGTAATTGCACCATTTCATCAGATGCAAGGATCGACAACGAGATAGACAACAGACTCGCCAAGGCAAATAGCGCCTTTGGAAGACTACACAAAAGAGTCTGGAAAAACAACCAACTGAAAAACCTCACAAAGATAAGCATATACAGAGCCGTTGTCATACCCACACTCCTGTTCGGCTCCGAATCATGGGTCCTCTACCGGCATCACCTACGGCTCCTAGAACGCTTCCACCAGCGTTGTCTCCGCTCCATCCTCAACATCCATTGGAGCGCTTTCATCCCTAACGTCGAAGTACTCGAGATGGCAGAGGTCGACAGCATCGAGTCCACGCTGCTGAAGATCCAGCTGCACTGGGTGGGTCACGTCTCCAGAATGGAGGACCATCACCTTCCCAAGATCGTGTTATATGGCGAGCTCTCCACTGGCCACCGTGACAGAGGTGCACCAAAGAAAAGGTACAAGGACTGCCTAAAGAAATCTCTTGGTGCCTGCCACATTGATCACCGCCAGTGGGCTGATATCGCCTCAAACCGTGCATCTTGGCGCCTCACAGTTTGGCGGGCAGCAACCTCCTTTGAAGAAGACCGCAGAGCCCACCTTACTGACAAAAGGCAAAGGAGGAAAAACCCAACACCCAACCCCAACCAACCAATTTTCCCCTGCAGCCGCTGCAACCGTGTCTGCCTGTCCTGCATCGGATTTGTCAGCCACAAACGAGCCTGCAGCTGACGTGGACTTTTTACCCCCTCCATAAATCTTCGTCCGCGAAGCCAAGCCAAAGAAGAATTGTCACAATTCACCGTCGACTCTGGTTTCAACCCAGTTTTCAGATGGAACTAAGTCTTCCATGGCAAATCATCCGAAATGTCCTCCTCCTTCCAAAAAAAAGTGGCTTCACCTCTACCGTCATCAACTTGACCTTCACCCAGATATCCTCCATCACCTGCCTTGGCCCCCACCACCCCCATGCACATCAAGGACAGGATTCCCTTTGTCCTCACCTACCAGTCTCCACATTCAATCTATCATCCTCAACCATTTCCACCACATACTATGTGATCCCACCACCAGACTCATCTTCCCCTCTCCGCCTTCCACAGGGACTGCTCCCCAGTGACGTAGCTGGGGGTGGGGGGGGGTGGGGGATGGTTCAGGAGGTGGGACTGCTTTTCAAATTTTTCAAAAGTGCTGAATTTTCAAAAGTGGACCCTTTCTTCCCCCCCCCCCCCCCACTCCTATGCCACTGCTGCCTCTCTGCTCCGCTGCCACCACCTCCACCCCGACACCACAAAAAAATAAATGCAGCCACGCCATTCAACTCCCGCTCGTCATCTGGCATATGCTGCGGTGCCTTCTTTTAATATGCTTGCTCTACGCTCCT
Source organism: Narcine bancroftii (assembly GCF_036971445.1). NCBI lineage: Eukaryota > Metazoa > Chordata > Chondrichthyes > Torpediniformes > Narcinidae > Narcine > Narcine bancroftii. The sequence goes on along the minus strand of NC_091471.1, from coordinate 176,019,196 downwards.
GCTGCCCTTCATCCATTCCTTCCTTCCCATCAATTGCCGCCTTGGCATCTACTCTTGTGATTGCAGGAGGATCAATGCGTGCACACACCTCCTCCCTCACCACCATTCAGGACTCCAAACTGACCTTCCAAATGAAGCTAAGTTTCACTTATGAATCTGCAGGGGTCATCTACTGCATCCAGTACTCCCGTGATGGTCTCCTCTACATTGGAGAGACTGAACCCAGTCTCAGAGATCATTTTGTTGAGCACTTCAGCTCTGCCTACTGCAATAGTGGGGATCTCCCAGTGACTATCCATTTCAGTTCCCCGCCCCATTCCCATGCTGACATGTCTGTCCATGGTCCCGTGAATTGCCAGAATGAGACTACCCACATAGTGGAGGAACAACACATCATATTCTGCAGGGCACCCTTCAACTGGATGGCATCAACATTGACTTTTCTGGTTTCCGTTGCCCCCCCCCCCCCCCCACTTCAATCCCTATTTCTCTTTTCCTCTAGCTCTGCATATACAAAGCCACCCCCTTCCCTGATCAATCTTGCCTTTCCTCTCTGGTCCCCCTATCCATGTCAAACTATCACTCTTTGTCTGTTGGTCTTTGATCAATCCCCCCCCCCCGTTCTTTCTTTCCTTCTCTCCAGCCTTTTAATTCCGATACCTGCCATAAGGGCTGAGGCCCAAAACTTTGGTTATAAATTGTTGCCTCCCATGGACGCTGCAAGACATGCTGAGTTCCTACAGCATTTCTGTTTTTACTACAGTCACAGTTAATGCAGATGTTCATGTTTTACCCATTTTATTCTTCCAACATTCCCATCAGCTTCAGCCATATGCTACCACTCACTGTCTTACTAAGGCAAATTATAATGCCCAAATAACCTACCAATGAACACCATTATGTTGGGAAACTGAAGCCCCAGCATGGAATCCACCTATCTCAGAGTTATATAGCATAGAACAGGTGCTTTTGCCCAACTGATTGGGGGATCAGAGGTGGAGAGTATGAGCCAAGTACTTGGGAGTCACTATCTCGGAGTATCTTTCCTGGACCCAACACACTACTGGCATCATGAAAAAAGCACATCAGCAACTTTAATTCCTCGGGAGTTTGTGGGGGTTTGATATAACACCAGGCACCCTGACAAATCTCTACAGATGTATGGTGGAAAATGTGCTGACTGGCTGCAATCACATTGTGCTAGGGGGACACCAATTCACTGAATGTAAAGCACTCCAAAAGGTAGTGGACACAGCCTAGGGCATCATAGACAAAACTCTTCCCACTATTGAGTACATCTGCAGGGAACGCTGCCATCAGAGAGCAGCAGCAATCATCAAGGATTCACACCACCCAGCACATGCTCTTCTTACTGCTGCCATCAGAAGAGGTATATGTGCCACAAGACTCACATCACAAGGTTCAGGAACAGCTGCTACCCCTCTGTTGAAATGTAGAAAGTCGTGTTTTTAAGATAGCTACAAAAATAATTTATAAGAAAACCAGCATAAGTTTTACTCAGTCAAGAAGCCTCCAGAGAACAGGGTATAAACCTTCCAAACAGAAATCAATTCTCACCCCTTCCACAGAACCCCCAGGTTACAGATATCCTGATACCTGCCTGATCTCTTTAACACAATAGTGCTAACTACGAATCGTGTCAACGAGCTGTCAAAAGGGAGCCCATTCATAAATTGGCTTCCCACCCAAAACTAGCTGATTGAGTTACTCTTTGGCTTGGCTTCGCGGATGAAGATTTATGGAGGGGATAAAAAGTCCACGTCAGCTGCAGGCTCGTTTGTGGCTGACAAGTCCGATGCGGGACAGGCAGACACGGTTGCAGGGGAATATTGGTTGGTTGGGGTTGGGTGTTGGGTTTTTCCTCCTTTGCCTTTTGTCAGTGAGGTGGGCTCTGCGGTCTTCTTCAAAGGAGGTTGCTGCCCGCCAAACTGTGAGGCGCCAAGATGCACGGTTTGAGGCGTTATCAGCCCACTGGCGGTGGTCAATGTGGCAGGCACCAAGAGATTTCTTTAGGCAGTCCTTGTACCTTTTCTTTGGTGCACCTCTGTCACGGTGGCCAGTGGAGAGCTCGCCATATAACACGATCTTGGGAAGGCGATGGTCCTCCATTCTGGAGACGTGACTCCATCGGGCACACAAAACTCAAAACGGTCAACCAGTTTACCTATCTCGGCTGCACCATTTCATCAGATGCAAGGATCGACAATGAGTAAGACAACAGACTCGCCAAGGCAAATAGCGCCTTTGGAAGACTACACAAAAGAGTCTGGAAAAACAACCAACTGAAAAACCTCACAAAGATAAGCGTATACAGAGCCGTTGTCATACCCACACTCCTGTTCGGCTCCGAATCATGGGTCCTCTACCGGCACCACCTACGGCTCCTAGAACGCTTCCACCAGCGTTGTCTCCGCTCCATCCTCAACATCCATTGGAGCGCTTTCATCCCTAACGTCGAAGTACTCGAGATGGCAGAGGTCGACAGCTGAAGATCCAGCTGCGCTGGATTGAGTTACTACTTGTCAGACAAGATGTAAATTGTCAAAGGCTGCTCTAAATGTCCAGTAACACTGATGGTGCCACTCAGTCCCTGGTTGGCATTGTTTCTGCTCAGAAGTTTTGGCCACCATTGTTAACTTCAATAATTTAAGATTCATTAGCCATTTGCATGTGTTAATTGAAAACTAGAAATGAGGTAGGCAGAGAACTGATATTGGTGGTTACTGAGAGTAACCCTTCCAGACTTCTGTGATTTTTCTATTCATGGATGTCTCTTAATTGAGACATACATAAGAATAAATGATTGACAACAAATCCTTCAAGAAGAAGATATGCAAAATGCAGAACATAAGTTGTAAATACATTCAAAGAAATGATATCCAATTTGTATGCAGGAAAATGCCTTAAATATTGTACCCTGTGACTGTGTTCTTTGAATGAGACCAAACAGTCTTAGTGAGGTGACCTTGTCTACCCAACACTAACGACTGCTCATTCCCACTAGCATTATTCAAATAAAGTCTGTTTGAATTGTACTGTGTTGCTTGGTTGTACTTTTTGTACCTTGACTGGAGCATGGCTATCACACCTCCACCTATTAGACTCCTCAACAACAAACTCACTTAAGGACTTGTGCATTATATTGATTTTTTAAAAATTCTCTCTGTATTGCAGTCAGTGTTTACATTTATCTGTTTACAGATCTTTATTTGTTTACATGTATATGCTGTGTACAGTTTTTTTTGCACTACCAATATTCTGGGCTAATCCCACTTGCCTGCAATTGTCCTGTCTTCTCCATTAATTTGTACAAATGTCTTTTGAATGTTATCATTGTGCCCACATCTATAGTTTCCTCTCATTCCAGTTGCAGACCACTCTCTAAGTTAAAGAATTTCCTTTCAAATCCCTCCGAAATCTTTCCATCTCAACTTAAACACATACCCTCTAGTACTGGAATTATGTACCCTGGGAAATAGACAGTGAGCATTCACTTTATCCATAACCCTTATGATTTTATAAACCATACAGTTAGCCTCCTTCACTCAGTCTGTCCAACCTCTCCCTATAGCTCAACATCTCCAATCCCAGCAACATCCCTGTGAAGTAAAAACACAATGCTGGAGGTGTACTATAGCAAAGATAAAGGTATATAACCAATGTTTTGGGTTTGAGCCTTTCATCATTCTAGTGAATCTCCTCTGCATCCTTTTCAAATTATTAATGTCCTTCCAAAAGCTGGGTGATCAGAACTACACATAGTATTCCAAGAATATTCTCACCAGTGCTTTGCACAGCTGAATTGTGAGTTCCAAAATGTTGTACTCTGTACCCTGCCCAATAAAGTCCACCATGCCAAATGCCTTCTTCACGACTGTATCCATCTGTTTCAACTTTCAAGCAACTATGCACCTGTAACTCGCTAGGTCTCTCTGTTCCACAATACCTGGCTATTCATCATGTACAGTGCCCTCCATAATGTTTGGGAGAAAGTCATTTTTTTCTTTATTTTCCTCTGGTGATCCACAGTTTTGAATTTGTAATTAAACAATTTACATGTGATTAAAGTGCACATTCCAGATCTTATTAAAGGGTAAGTGTGTACATTTTGGTTTGACCATGTAGAAATTAAAGCACTTTAATCCCCTGATTTCAAGGCACATAGCAATGCTCTGTATGTTAAAGTAGTCATGTTTAAATTTAAATTTTTAAAATTTAGATATACAGCAAAGTAACAGGCCATTTTGGCCCACAAGTCTGTACGCCCAATTTACACCCAATTAACCTACACCCCGGTACATTTCAAATGGTGAGAGGAAACCATAGCCCCTGGGAAAAACCCTTGCAGACATGGGGAGAACATAAACTCCTTACAGACAGCACAGGATTTGAACTCCAGTCCCAATTGCTAGCACTGTAAAGGCGTTGCACTAACTGCTACAATAACTGAACCGCAGTTTGTTGCATATCTTTTGCATGCAATGACTGTTTGAAGTTTGTGATTCACAACATCACCAGTGCTAAGCATCTTCTCTGGTGATACTCTACCAGGCCACTACTGCAGCCATCTTCAGCTCCTGCTTGTTTTGGGGACTTATCTACTTAAATTTTCTCTTCAGCATATTAGATATAGATCAGGTGACTGACTTGGCCATTCAGGAATTTTCCTGTTTTTTAGCTTTGAAAAACTTTGTTACTTTAGCAGTATGTTTGGGATCATTGTCTTGCTGTAGGATGATGTAGGATGGGATTTTTCTTCATTATAATGAGCTTATTTCATTAACATAGGAGGTCTTTCTTGGCCTTCCAGTCCCTTTCTGATTATTGAGCTCACCAGTACACTCTTTCTTAATGATGTTCTAAATTGTTGATTTTGGTAATCCTAAAGTTTGGGCAATGTCTCTTACTGTTTTATTCTTGTTTTTTTTTTATCCTCATAGTGGCTTCTTTGACTTTCATTGTCACAGCTCTGGTCCTTATGTTGAAAATTTATGTTACAAATTCCAAAGATGATCAAAAGCTTAGAAGCAAGCCTATCTCGCTTATACCTGCATCAATGAAGCAATTAAACATACCTGAGGACTCACAAATACTTATGAAGCCAAATGTCCCAAACATTATGATGCCTGAAATGGAGGAACTATGTATGAAAAGTGCTGTAATTTCACCAAAATATATACAAATAAGCTTGAATAAAATGTGGAATGTGCACTTCATATGAATTGTTTGTTTGATTACAAATTTAAAACTGGAGCAAAGAGACAAATAAAGGAAAAATAATGTCTTTATCCCAAACATTATGGAAGTTTGTATGTCCCACCCTAGTTTGACTTCCCAATACAACACTTTACATTGGTCAGAGTTAAATTCCATTTGCCATTCCTTGGCCCACCTACCCAACTGATCTAGATCCTGTTGTACACTTAGATATTCTTCTTCACTATACACTAAGCCACCAATCTTGGTGTTATCTGCAAAGTTACTCATCAAGTTAATCAAGTTGCAATCTAAATTGTTAATATTGATGACAAACAGCAGTGGACCCAGTACCAACACCAGCGAAACACCACTGGACACAGGTCTTCTATCAGGTATACATCCTTCTACTACTGGCCTCTGCCTCCATCTACAAATCCAGTTTTGAATCCATTGGGCCAGCTCATCTCAGATCCCAAGGGATTTAATCTTCCAGATGGACCTTGTTGAAAGCCTTGCTACATATATAATGTCCACTGCCCCCCTTCCCTCTTCAACTCTATAGGCCATCTCTTCAAAAAACACAGATTCATGAGACATGAATTGGACTACCTCCAATTAGTCCCTGACTGTCCAAGTGCTCCCTCAGAGTCCTCTCCAGCTCATTGGCTTGTAGTTGCCTGGCTTGGCTATGCTGCTTTTTTTTAAAAAAATGACAGCACAATATTAGCCACCCTCTAGTCTTCTGGCATTTTACCCAAGCCCAATGCTTCATTAACCATTTTGGCTCAAAATGTCAACCATTATTTTCCTCCTGCTAATGGTGATTGACCTGCTGGGTTCCTTCAGCAGATTATGTTTTGTTTTTAAAGAGCAGTATTTGTTTTCATTGCTTTAATGTAAAGATTTGCATGATAATTCAACACAGGACTAGTTACTTTAGTTTCTCCGTATTGTGTTTCCTGCTTCTTATTACTGCAACCGCAGTTATAGGGAATGTATTTTAAAAGCCAGACTGGCAATTTAGGGGTTTTTTTGATGAATGGATGGAATGCTGACATACTAAACTCTACTTTTCTTGCAATTACATTATACAGTACTAGAAACACACAATGGATCTTTTGTCCCAGTTAAAAATGAACAGAAGAGAAATTTTGCTGAGGAATAGGACACAATATATAGTTGCATTAAAAATACTGAATGAGTCTTCAATGTTGTTGGAAATATGTTGATTTAAAAAAAAAATCACTAGATAAAACTTGGCCAAGTTTGAAGTTAAGCTTGAAATCTTGTAGAGTCAAACTATTAGAGCTAGCAAGGCCGAATAGTGAGGAAGTTTGGTTAGGTAATGCCAACAATGTTGTGGTAGCAGTAAAGAATTTACTCATTTAGGTGTCTGAAGATACAAAGCAAGTATCTAAAATATATTCCATCAAAATATATTTAAGCAAGACTAAAATTATCTAAAAATAAAAACACAGTTATTGTGATCAACTTCTTTATTAGATGGTTAAGCTTGCCATTCACAAGAGCACTGCTTACGTAAACTATTTTAGGTCAATCCAATTAGTCACTTAACAATTCATTCCTTGAAATGATATAATTAATTCAGTGATTAAATTATCTGTCATTAGTATCTGATGACATTTATTCCAAGCACTCAAGAGAGAAACTGTCACTTCAGAGAGTAATACTTGCAAATTGGAAGCCTCCACATCTAATGAAACACAACAATTGGGATATCTCTTCTGGGGAATGTCTGACCTGTGCAAAAAGGACGGGCTGCACCTGAACTGAAGGGGGACCAATAGCCAGGCAGGCAGGTTTTCTAGAGTTATTGGGGAGGGTTCAGGTGGGAATCAGAATGTGAGTGCAGTGATTAGGATAGAAGGATAAAAGCATGAAGCCATGTGCTCTGATTTGGTGAGGAAGGACAGGCAAGGGACAAAACATAAATGAAGCCATTTAGAAGGGTCAAAATGTGTCTATTTCAGTGCTAGGAGTATTAGGAATAAAGGGGATGAAATTAGAGCATGGATCAGTATGTGGATGTTGTGGCTTTCAACAATGTTGTGGCTGTTACTGAAACTTGGCTGGAGGAAGGGCAAGATTGGCTGATCATGCAGTACCGCGTTTACGTGTTTTAAAAATAGGATGGGAGATAGAAGGGGATGGGGCATAGCATGACTGGTCGGGGATAATATCATGGCTATAGAAAGGAAGGACGCTGTAGGGAGTTGATGTGGGTGGAAGTCAGAAAATGAGAAGGGTGCTATCACTGTGCTGGGAGTCATCTATAGGCCCCCATATAACTCTTGGGACACCGAGGAGCAGATAAGCAGACAGATTTTGGAATGGTGCAGGGAAATACAGGGTTGTAGTTACGGGTGATTTCACCTTCCCTAATATTGACTGGCACCTCCTGACAGCAAGAGGAATAAATGGGGCTTAATTTGTCAGATGTATTCAGGACATTGTATGTGGACCAGCCAAAGAGAGGAGAGGCCATACTGGATCTGGTTCTGAGTAATGAACCTGGTCAGGTGGCTGGGCTCTTGGTAGGTGAGCATTTTGGCGACCACAACTCCCTTAGCTTCAGTATAGCTATGGAAAGAGATAAAAACAGTCAAATAGGGCAAGTGCTTAACTGGGGAAGGGCTAATTATGAAGGGATGAAGCAGGAACTAGCAAGAGGAAATTGGAAACAGATGTTTAAGCAATGGCACCCAGGCCCATAGGCTGAGCTTTAGTAAGGCTCCCCCTGACCTTACCCCCCTGCCCCACCCTTCATTGAATAGAATAAAATGAGATTAAGTTACATTAAATAATTTATATTAGGGCTCTCAAAAGTGGTAGATATCGACCCCTGAAGGTTAATGGAACCATCCAAGGGGTCAAAAAATGCCAGGGGGTCAAAAGGGGGTCAATAAACACCAGGGAATTGATTGAACTTTTTGGGTTGAAAGAATTGAAGAGCCCATGATCCCCACTCCTACCGAGAGCCCAACGTCCTTGGTTTTTCCAGGCCTCCCTTCTGGGCCCCCCAAAGGTCAATCTACCACTGTTTTTAAGGGTTAAAATACAGAAGTAATGTGAAGGAAGTTTAGGGACCACTTGCGTAAGTTTCAGGATAAATTTGTCGACTAGGACAAGGAAAAGGTGGTAGGAAAAGGGAACCATTGTTGCCAAAACAGGTAAGACAACTAGTCAAGAGGAAGGAGGAAGCACATGTTAGTTATATGAAGCAGGAAATAGAAAGGGCTCATGAGAAATATATGGTAGCCAGGAAGGAGCTTAAGAAAGGGCTTAGGAGAGCTCGAATGGCCATGAGAAGGCTTTGGACCTTGGCATGTCGGATATTCTATGTGTATGTGAGGAACAGAAGGATGAAGAGAATGAAGGTGGGGCTGCTAAAGGATAAAGGAGGCAACATGCGCCTAAAGGTGGAGGAGGTTGGGGAGGTCCTAAATGAATACTTTGAATCAGTATTCACAAAAGAAAAGGACCTTGATCATGGTGAGGGTTGAAATTGAACAAGCCTCTGTGTTGGACAATGTGGTGATTAAGGAAGTGGAAATGTTGGATCTTCTTTAAAACATCTAGATTGAAAAGTCCCTGGGGCCAGATGTGATATCCCAAGGTTGCTTTTGGGAAGTGAGAAAAGAGATAGCTGGGGTAGTAGCTTTGATCTTTGAATCCTCTTTGGCTGCAGGTGAGGTGCCAGAGGATTGAAGAATGGCAAATGTCATCCCCCTTGTTTCAAAAAGGTAATAGGGAGAATCCTGGGAATTATAGACCAGTGAGTCTTTCATCAGTGGTACGCAAACCATTCTTAAGAATAGGATTTATGACCATTTGGATAAGTGCAGTCTACTCAAGGATAGTCAGCATAGCTTTGTGAAGCGAAGGTCATGCCTCATGAGTCTAATTGAGTTTTTGAAGAGGTAACAAAATAAATTGATAAGGGAAGGGTAGTAGATGTGGTCTACATGGATTTTAGAAAGGCATTTGACAAGGTGCCCCATGGGAGACTCATCCAAAAAGTCATCAGGCATGGGATCAGTGGAACCTTGGCTGTGTGGATTAAAAATGGGCTTGCAGGTAGAAAGCAGAGAGTAGTAGTGGAAGGAAAGTATTCTATCTGGAGATCAGAGACTAATGGAGTGCCACAAGGATCGGTTCTTGGACCCCTGCCCTTTGTGATTTTTATAAATTACCTTGATGGAGGCAGAAAGATGGGTTAGTAAGTTTGTGGATGACCCAAAGGTTGAAGGAGTTTTGGATGGAGCTGAAGGTTGTCGAAGGATACAAGACAATATAGGCAGGATGCAGAGTTGGGCATAAAAATGGCCGATAGAGTTCAATTTAGGTAAGTGCGAACTGATGCACTTGGAAAAGACAAACCAGAAGGCTGAATATGGGGTTAATGGCTTAAGAGTGTGGATGAACAAACATACCTTGGGGTTCAAATCCATACATCCCTCAATGTCACTGCAGAGGTTGATAGGATAGTTCAGAAGGCCTATGTGAAGCTGGGCTTCATTAATAAGAGGAGAGTTCAGGAGTGGACAGGTCATGTTGCAACTCTGCAAATCTCTGGTAAGACCACACCTAGAGTTTAGTGTTGAGTTCTGGTCACCTCATTATATGAAGGATGTGGACGCTCTAAAGAGGATGCAGAGATATACCAGGATGTTTCCAGGATTGGAAAACAAGTCTTATGAGGCAAGGTTATCAGAGCTGGGACTTTTCTCTTTGATGTGTAGAAGGATGAGAGGAGATATGATAGAGATATACAAGATTATAAGAGGCATAGATAGGGTGGACACCCAGTGCCAGTTTCCCAGGGCAGGAATAGCAAATGCCAGAGGACATATGTACAAGGTTAAGGGATGGGAGTATAAGGGAGACATCAGGAGTAAGTTTTTTTACTCAGAGAGTTGTGGGTGCGTGGATGCCTTGCCGACAATGGTTGTGGAGACTGAAACATTAGGGCCATTTAAGAGACTTTTAGACAGGCACATGGATGAAAGTAAGATAGAAGGTTACAGGGTAGGGTGGGTTTAATACTTTTAAATAGATCATATAGGTTGGCACAACATCAAGGGTCAAAGTATTTTATCTTCTATGTTTTAACGCACAGCGGAAACTCTCAAAGTGATGGGAAAAAAGTTATGAACTGATCCAGTTATGTATTAGAGCTATATCCAATACATAAGTATATCCAGATCACCAAGGCAATGTTAAGTTCCTCTGTCAATTCAATCCAACTTCACTTCAACTTTAATTTCCCTCTTCAAAGGAATGATGGTTTCTTATTAGATCTCACAGCTTCATAAAGATCCCTCAGAGAAAACTCTGGGGCAATCTTAACCTACTTTGCAACTATCTTTTAGAAGCAGACAAATAAGTTTACAAACCAAAAGGTTGCTCACATTCAATGAATGCAATGTGCTTTTCAGAGCATCCTGGAATGCTGCTTGAAAATTAAATGTGGAAGAGGCCCATCAACAAAATAGGCTGGCTTTCACCAAAATCTCTACTTTGTTGTGCCCACCACATTGGTTTCTAAAATATTTTGCTCCAAGCTTCTAAATGTAATCATTTTAAGGATGATTGAAGAGGTCCCAATCTCAGAAAATGGTACCAGTTCTTTGTTATTCCAACTACCACTATTACTTCTCCATAATTTACCTGTGCTGTGTACAAAGCTGTGCACAATTTATTTGAGCTACTTAAAACAAAGAAATGCAGGGTGAATAGTTAATACTTCTCATAGAATCATTTCAACCATCAAATCATTAAATTCTTGGCAATGGCTGTTGATTACACATTGACCTTTAGCTCACAATCTGACAAACTAAATTAAAAAAAAAATTAAGTTTAGGTTCATTTGTCACAGGATACCTCGTACTGTAAGAAGGGTTCTTTTGCAAACAGACTAACAGGTTGTCTCTAAGTTCATACAGTCGTGTAAAGAGCACAATTACTGATTACAGGACTGCAATGAAAAGAAAGATCAATTGGCAGCATGACAGCCCTGTTATGGGGTTTATTCAGGAGCCTATGGGCTGAGGAAAGAAATTGTCTTGAAGTCCTGTTGATCACAATCACCATCCTTCTCTCCTCTGGGAGGAATGAGAAAACAGTTTATCCAGGGTGTGATGGGTCCTTCGTTCCAAGGCAGACAGAAACATAGATGGTGTTCATGGAAGGGAGGGAAGTTTGTGTTATATTCTGATCTGTGTTCACTGCCTTCAGTATCTTCTTCCAATCTTGATCAGAGTAGCTCCCATGCCATATTGTGTTGCATCCCATAGGATGATTTTCATGAGACACCTGTTGAGGTTGTTGTAGGACATGGAGGACATGCTGAACTTCCTTAGTTTTCTATGAAGCTAAACACATGGATGGGTTTTCCTGACTGTGACACAGCACAAAGAACAGTACATCAAAATACAACCCCATCAGCCTACTATGATGTGCCATCCTCTATAAGCCTACTCCACTTCAATTTAATCCTTCCCATTCTCACAACCCATAACCCTCTATTTCTTTTACATCCATGTGCCTACCTAGCAGTATTTAAAATTATTCCCATTGTACCAACCACCATTTCCAGCAAATCATTCTGGTCACCTACCATGTGCTGTGTAAAAAAAATTGTATCTTTGACATTTCCCACAAATTCTCCTCCACTCACCTTAAACAGATATCCTCTGATATTTGATATTGTCACCCTGGGAAAAAGGTTCTGGCTGTCCATGCTATCTATGCCTCTCATAATCTTATATAACTTCCATTAACCCACTTCATCTCCCATCATTTGTCGTTTCAAAGAGACAACTCCTACCTTGGTCAACTATGCTTCATTTGACACATTCTCCAATCCAGGCCACAACCTGAAATCTCCTCTGCGCCCTCTCTAAAGGTTCCACATTCTTCCTGCAATGAGAACTGAACATAATAATCTAAATGTGGTTAAACTAGAGTTTTATAGAGTGCAAAATCAACTTGATTGGTCCATGTGCACTCATTGGAGATGTTTACTCCTAAGAACTTCAAGCAATGAACTCTTGCTATTTCAGTGACATTAATCTGGGCATAGGTATGGGTCTTGCCTCCTCTGCTAAAGTCATTGACCATTGCCGCCATCTTGGTGATGTTGCGAGAGATTTTATAAACATCGAGTTATTTTAGAAATTGGTGTTGACCATTAAATGTTATTGTGCAGATTATTATCTCTATGGAAGATTCCTGTAGAAAATTATAAACCTTACAACAAATGTTTGTACTACTTATCCATGTTTTTTATTATTGTAGTAAATTAATTGAACTATGCATTAATAAATTGTTGTCCCTCAGATAAACTTCAGAAAAACATGAAATAGTTTATATTTAATTTCAAATCTGAAACATATTTTGTCAAGTTCAAAGGAACCACAGGCATCTTGTGTCTCTAAAAAATATTATTTCCCCAAATAAATAAAGCAGAGTATTTCAGGCACGCTGGTCTCCTGGTGGGATAAAAGTACTGCTGCTGGAATGACAACTAAACCTCAGCCAATGCAAAAATTTAGGAAATTCAAGAAAAGGATGAAACCCCTGACACCCAATTAACCTACAGCCCCAAACACTCTGGACGGTGGGAGAAACCTGGAGCATCCAGGGAAAACCCATGCAGGTCACAGGGAGAACATACAAATTCCTTACAGTCAGTGCCAGATTCAAACCCGGGTCACTGGCACTTGAATAACATCGTGCCACCCACTCTGCCAACCATGCCACCCTATTAGACTTTTTCTCACAGTGAACCTCAATATCCATTAAAGAGTTATCCTGGACACAACAGATTTGTCACAGCATAAATCAATGAATCGAATCAAATGTAGATGAAGCCCAGAGGCTAAAATTGTCTAGACTTCACTAACTTCTCTCACTAACTTACACCATATTTTGATCCTCTCAGCACTTCAACTATCTCTTCCTTTCAATCATTTAATCCCATGATCTTCTTACCAATTATTGGTCCTATTCCATCTCCTGACCATGTCTCCTCTCAGCTTCTGTCTCTATCCCTGCCCCAAGCTTTGCTCACTAAATTCTATCTCTCTTCAATGTCCTTCCTTCTCTGTCAAGCTTCTGCCATTGTTCCCTCTTCGAGCCACTTCCGGGATATTAATTTCTCTTTTGATAAAATTATTGACCTTGGCACAATTTATAGAATATAGATTATCAGAACTGCAAGCAAATTTCTTTCTTCACTCGTCTGTTAACTTGATCTATTTTATATCATTCAGGATGGAAACAGATCCTTTTGTGACCATCAAATATCTTCTCACATTCCCATCAGCACCCACAATTCTACCACTCATCAACACATTAGGACAATTAAAGTGGCCAATTGACCTATCAATATGCACATCTTTTGGATGAGGAGGGGATAACTGGTGGAACTGGGTAGAATTCAGGGATCGAAGGGAGATGCAAACTCCATTTATACACCAGGGTTGCTGAAGCTGTGAGACTCCACTGTGCAGCTCATCTTTACAAATGGAAACATCAGGAAATAGACACTCAGCCAGAATCTCGAGCCTGCCCAATGATCAAGGGATGAGGCCCAGACGATTGGACAAAAACACTTTCACCTTTACAAGTGGCAGGAATAGTGTAGTGGTTAGCAGAATGCAATTACAGTGCCAGTGACCCTGGTTTGAATCCGGCCCTGTCTGTAAGGAGGTTGTACGTTCTCCCCATTCCTGCTTGGGTTTCCTCTGGGTGCTTTGGTTTCCTCCTACATTCCAAAGGTATACAGGGCTTAGTATGTTAAGTGGCCACATGATTGTATTTGGGAAGTGCAGGTTCATGAGCCTGGTACCATGCTATATCTATTAAAATATTGAAAAGCACTGACTGAGGATATGATGGCTACTAAAGCTTTCTAAAGGGCATTAGAAAATATTTGAAAAAAAATCCTAGGATTTGAGGGAAAATGGAAGTGGAATGTACACATTTATGTATGATAATGGCCTCCTTATGCCACACTGATCTCTAGTTCTGTCCCCTGTAAAGTTATTGCCTGTGTTACCCAACAGAATCACATCCACTGAATGCTTCGTTCTGTTGGTTTATGGAGTATACGGACTCAAAATGTTGATTTAGGATTTGTTTCAACCTCCTAGCGTTTTATAATCCAATTTCATTAAAATGATTCGATTTCGCACATGCAATGATAGGAATTGACAATACTCCGTTCACACAAGACAGACTATAGTGCTAAAGACACCAGCTCACACGACTTGTATTAAATAATATAGGTAATTACGATTTCAACAAAAACTATTTGCATTGGCCATGAATAATGAAACCCGAAATATCAAATCAAATCCCTGATGAACAGAACGTTTCTGTTCATTATAGACGGGTCTGAACGTGATCAACAGAAGGTTCTGTGTGGTGGTTTTGATCGGAATGCAAGAAACATGTTCCGAAATGAGAGTCTGGTTCATATTTGGGCTCCTTCTGGTGGAAGGACGCCAGGAATGGTCCTTGCCGAATCCAAGGGTTCATGCGCAAGATTAATAAATAGGACACACTTCAAGATCAGGGGGCTTCGCTTGCAAAGTTACAGTCGGCTGTATATTGTGACCGGTTATAATGGATCCGCTCAGAAAACTTATTCTCTTGTCCATGCTCTTGATAATTGCTGATTCTGCTCTGCCGACGTGTTATTCGGCGGTTTTGAAATTAGGCAAAAGGAATCACGGTGTCAATGGAAAGATTAGAGAAGTTTCCCGTCACAGTAAATTAGAACGGCAATTTAGCGACTTGATTACGTGTTGTACGTGGACTAGTGATGTCAATATGTTTCTTCCACAGAGACGATGTGTTGCTCACTTGCCTATGGAAAAACAACCAACTGAAAATCTTCACAAAGATAAGCGTATATAGAGCCGTTGTCATACCCACACTCCTGTTCGGCTCCGAATCATGGGTCCTCTACCGGCATCACCTACGGCTCCTAGAACGCTTCCACCAGTGTTGTCTCCACTCCATCCTCAACATTCATTGGAGCGACTTCATCCCTAACATCGAAGTACTCGAGATGGCAGAGGCCAACAGCATCGAGTCCACGCTGCTGAAGATCCAGCTGCGTTGGGTGGGTCACATCTCCAGAATGGAGGACCATCACCTTCCCAAGATCGTGTTATATGGCGAGCTCTCCACTGGCCACCGTGACAGAGGTGCACCAAAGAAGAGGTACAAGGACTGCCTAAAGAAATCTCTTGATGCCTGCCACATTGACCACCGCCAGTGGGCTGATATCGCCTCAAACCGTGCATCTTGGCGCCTCACAGTTCGGCGGGCAGCAACCTCCTTTGAAGAAGACCACAGAGCCCACCTCACTGACAAAAGACAAAGGAGGAAAACCCAACACCCAACCCTAACCAACCAATTTTCTCTTGCAACCGCGTGTGCCTGTCTTGCATCGGACTTGTCAGCCACAAACGAGCCTGCAGCTGACGTGGACATTTACCCCCTTTATAAATCTTCGTTCGTGAAGCCAAGCCAAAGAAGAAGAAGACATTAATGTGCACATAAGTACTTTGGTCTTGAGATCAGCTGCACTTGGCTCCGTTCTGTCAGCGAGCCTTGGAATAATAGACTAACGACACATTTTTCGCGTTGCAGAAAGCTTGCGTGTTGGTCAAACTTCGCGACCATGTCTATGCTTTGGAAAACCTCATCACTCCGAAATGCAAGGAGTTGAAACGAATCGCTTTCCTGAAATTGCGCATGGAGCGCTTGTATCATCTGATCAGCCGACTCTGCCGCCGGGTAACGTATCACATCTGCTTCATATCGTCTCGCTTTCAGTTCCCCTTCCCAGGCGAGAGCTCGAGGTGGATGGGTTTTTCTTCCATGCTCTTTATTCACAACAAATCCTCATTTTCAAAACAATGACTATTATTCCAGCGCCTCATCAGTCATCCTCATTTGTAGATAGTTCTGAGCGTGGTCATCTCAATATTATAATGCAACACTTCATACGCTTTCCTGATTTTCTAGTTTGGTAAGGTTCGACCGACCCAGCACATTGTATTTTAATGAAAAGAAAATCACTGCACGGCAGAAAATGATTCTGGCCATTTAAAGCCCCACACCACCCCCCAAATTATGGTGGGAAGAAACTGGAGCCACTGGGAGAACGTGCAAACTCCTTCCAGACAGCCTCCAGCCCGAGCGATTGTCGCAGGGTTGGCTTACCACGACGCTAACCCAATTGGACGAAGTGAGGGGAGGAAAGTTTGAAGGAGTCGTCAGGGCAAGTTTTTAAAAAATCTTATACAGGGAGGAGCGGGAGCTTGGAATGCATTGGGCAGGTGTGGTGGTGAAGGCTGGTACAATAGGGACTTTTAAAAGACTTAGCTAGGCAGGTGGATGCAAGAAAAATAGAGGGTTGTGCGTGTAAGGTAGTTTGTTGAGTAGGTTTCATATCAGTTGCAGAACATCGTGGGCCAAAGGGCCTCAACCATGCTGTTATGTTCTATGTGTAGAATGTTGTGCCAATAACTACACTCGTTATTTTTACAGGACCTTGTGTTTTTTATTGATGATTGTCCGGCCCTAGAATATCCTCCACCTCCACCCACAGAACCTCCGGACAGCTTGAAGTGAAATTTTCTGCTTTAACAACTGAGGTTTCCCTTGTTCTGCATTGATACAACCTACCAATTAAAAAAATTAGTTGTTTTAATAGAGGATGTTTGTTTTTATACAAGGTGGTGAAAACATGGATTATTCAATGAACTAATTAGTTTGTGACCTTCATCATGAGGGGAGAGGTGTGTTGTGGCAGTGTACTAAAACTGTTTTGATTAGTGCTAGAATATTCAAAAGTCAGAAAAATAAATGACATGTTTCTATATACAGTGCATTCCTGTCTTGTCAATTGTGTGATTGTTGGAACTGCTGTCCCTGCACAGGAGGTTGTAAAAACCCTTGGTGCTGATGATTGCGCCTATTAAATCAAGTTCACCCCACTACAGTTTGTACATAGCCGAATACAAACGATTTTCTTTTCAACTAGAAATCCAATCATCTTATTAAAATAATTGATAAATCTTCTCTCACCAGTATTTCATGCTGTACAATCACCTCAGTCCCAGCACATCACTGTAGGAGTACCTCAGAAAAGTGTCCGAGGCCCAATCATCTTCAGCTGTGTCATCAATATTTCCATGCGAAGTTCAGAAGTGGGAATGTTCTTTGATGATTTCGAAGTGTTCAAGCCCTCGAGCAATTCTTCAGCAAATTAACCAGTTTACATTAGACTTAGATATGTGACAAGATCTGTGTCAAAAAAAACCTACTTATTATTGTTGACATTCAATGCCATTGCTATTTCCTAATACTTACAGTCAATAACCTGGGGTTCGTCATTGACCAAATGAACCACCCAAATACATGCTATGGCTGCAAAAGCAGATCAAAGGCTGGTATTCTGCAATGTTATTCATCTTCTAACAGCTCAAAGACTTACTACGGTCTACAAGGTACAAGTTAAGAACAGGACTTGAAATATTTTCCACTGGCTTGAAAGATTGCAGCTTCAACAAGCTCAACACTTTCAGGATAAAGAACCTCACTTCTCAGTTATCCAATAGATCACCCACAATGTTAATTCCTTACAAAATTTACAGACATGCCCCACATTTAATACATTTACAAAGTACAGTACAATTACCCTGGCTACCTCAACAGCACTCCCAAAGGTTAAGGACAGCCGATACATTGGATCACATTCTTCAGACTCCCCAGAATGTCAGACACCAATCTGACTTTAAAATATATCATCAATCCTTCATCGTCACTGGCCCTAAACCCTGGAGCTCCCTAGTCAATGGCATTAATGAAGTACCTTCACCAGAAGGATTAAACTCTGAGAAGGTGTTTAACCACCAACCTCTTAGGACTGAACAATATATCTGCTTTCAACAACAATGATCACGTCCCAAAAAAAAATAAACAAACATCTGATTTCTTTTACAATTCTGAATTAGTTGATGAAAACAACCAACCACCTGAAACATTACATTTTTAAATTTAAATATAGACAAACAGCACGGTAACAGGGCCTTTTGTCTCATGACCCCGTGCCGCCCAATTACACCCAAATGACCAACAATCCCTGGTATGCTTTGAAGGGTGGGAGGAAACTAGAGCATCCAGAGGAGATCATGCAGGCTCAAGGAGAACATACAGATTTCTTACAGACAGTGCTGGATTGGAACCCTGGTTGCAAGTGCTGTAATGTAACTGTTTTGCTAACTGCTACGTTAACCGTGCCACCTCTTTTTTCTGTTAACTGCTTCTCTTTCCGCAGAATACAGTTTCTTCCTGTATTTTACATAGAACAAATGACACTAAACAGGTCAGCTCAGGGACAAGCCCTGAGGCCCACAATATCTGTGCTGCCCATGTTGCCAAATCAAACTGATCCCATCTGATTCCAAATGGTCTCTGCCTTTCATATGCCTTTTGAATGCCTCTTAAACTTTGTTTCCACCTTCCTCCTGGCAACATATTCCATACATTCCCAACAATCTGTGCAAAAATCGATCTTACAAATCTCATTAAAACATTCTCCCTCTCATTTTCATACTATGCCCTTCCCTCTCATTTTCATACTATGCCCTTCAGTATATAGAACATGGAACAGTACAGCACAGGGACAGGCTCTTATACCCACATTTGCTGTGGCAAACATAATATCCTAATTAAACTAAAATGTTGCTGCTTGAACATATCCCTCTATTCCTTGCATATTTATGTTTCTGTCAACAGGATTCTACCATATCAGCATCCACCACTGCCCCTGGCAGCCTGTTCCAGGTATCTACCATTTCTTTCTTCTGGCAGTCTGTGAGATTAATGAACAATATTCTGTAATGGAATAAATCATCCCAGAAAATTTCTATATATTTATTTTAAATTGTATCTTTATGTATATAATTTGTAAATATTATATCCTATGTAATGAGTGTGTGTTTGTGTGTTGTGGTCTGGAGAAACTGGAGAAATGCTGTTTCAGAAGGCTGACAAATTTGAACTGTATGTAAAAAAACTTGCCACACTAATCTCCTTAGAACATAGAAGATAAACGCAACAGCACAGTACTGGCCCTTGATGTTGTGACGAGCTATATAACCCACCAAAAACAAAACCTTCCTACCTCATAACCCTCTATTTTTCTTTCATTCATGTGCCTCTCCAAGAGGCTCTTAAATGTCCCTAATGTTTCAGCCTCTGCCAAGGCATTCCAGGCTCTGTGCAAAAATTTATCCCTGATATCTCCCCTAAACTTTCCTCCCTTCACTTTGTACTGGTGTCTTCAGATGTTTGCTTCCTGCCCTGGGGAAAATGTACTGGATGCTTCCTAGAATTTTGTAGACATCTATTAAGTCACCTTGCTCCTTTTTTGCTCCAGAGAGAAAAATTCTAGGTCTGCTAACCTTGCCTCATAAGACATTTTCGAATCCAGGGAAAATCCTCTGCACTCTCTCCATAGCTTCCATATCCTTCCTATAATGAGGTGGCCAGAACTGAACACAATATTCCAAATGTGGTCTCATGAGAAATTTGTAGAACAGGGGTCCCTGAGCAGATTCCTGCATAACTCCACTAGTTATTGACCTCCAGGTGGAATACTTTCTGTCCAAGACTACTCCATGGTTTTTACTGGCAAGCCAGTTCTGAATCCACACAGCCAAGGTTCCATGAATCCCATGCCTTGTGATTTTCTGAACAAGTCTTTCATGAGAGAATTTGTCAGATGCCTTACAAATCCATATACATCACATCTTCCACCCTACTTTCATCAATTTCTTTTGAAATCTCCTCAAAGAACTCAATTAGCCTCATGAGTCATGACCTTCCCCCTCAGAAGGCCAAGCTGACTATCCTTGAGTAGACTGTACTTAAGGATTCTTGTCCTTAAGAATTCTCTCCAAGAGTTTACAAGACTCACTGGTCTATAATTCCCAGAATTCTCCCCATTGCCTTTTTTAAACCAAGGTTCCACATTTGCCATTCTCCAATCCTCCAGCAACTCCGCTGTGGCCAAGGAGGATAGAAAGATCATAGCCAATGCCCCAGCTAATACTTCCCTCCTAAAACAGCCTGGGGTATATCTCATCCAGCCCTGAGGACTGATCAATCTTAACGTTTTTAAGAAGATCCATTACTTATTTTCTAATCGTCCCATGCACACAAGCTTGTTCTATTCTGATTTCACCTTTAACAAAGGTTCTTTTCTCTGGTGAATAATGGAGCAAAGTATCATTTAGGACCTCCACAACTTCCTCCATCTCCGTGCACATGCTTCCTCCTTTATCGTTAAGTGGCCCTACCTTCACTCTTGTCACCTTTCTGTTCTTCACATATGCGTAGAATGTTTTGGAGTTCTCCTTAATCCTACTTGCCAATAATTGTAGAGGAACACAAGGCCTCCCTGTCTGGAACATTGTAGATTGTAGAGGGTCATGTGACCTCCCTGTTTAAAACTTATTTGGAGGTCACATGACCTGCCGATCAAGGTTGGACTCCTACCATCCATTAGTGCCTACCTTACCATTGGCTCATTTAAATGACTCAGTGTCTTGATGGCCAGATGCCCAGCTCAGAATAGCATAAAACATTGATGCATGCCACATTTCTCTCTCGCTGCTTCTTGGTCCAAGTCCTAGACATAGCTCAATGCTGGGTTGCTACTGTGGACATCACTGGAGGAGTTGCTTGCAAGGTGTGCATCACACTTAGTTGAGACATAGTACTGCAATAGATTAGTGCATGCAGAGGTCCACACCTGCTTTGTTACAGGGAATCAGGAGTGTGCTTGAAAGTCCCTGTTTGTGGAAAGGCAAAATGCCAAAAGTTTCTGTAGAATGGTTAATGTGAAATATGAATTAGGAGGATTTACAACTCCCTAACTTTAAGTATTATTATCAAGCAGCTCAACTGAGATTCCTTGCTTTTCTTTTTTGAAGTGGTCAGAAAACCGACATGGGTCAAAATAGAGTTTGATAAAATAGGAGAGAAATTGGCAGAAGAATTTATATATAAATGGGATTCAAAATTGCCAACTGGGGATAAAGAGTCACTATTGTTGAAACATTTGATTATTGAGAGGAAGATAAAAGACAAAATTGAAATAAGAGATGGGTAATTTTCTTGCATTCTACTTGGCCATTTTCTAAGGTAAAACTTTTCTGGGTGGATATACAAAACTTTTTAGAACAAATTACAGGTACACTATTTCCATTAAACCCAGATTTATTTCTTTTGGGAAACAGAAGGAACAAGATCTAAACTAAAGCGAGGAAATGTATTGTAATGACTTGGAAATTGGACTTTACATAGATAAGGGAAGATGGAAAGCAAAAATCCAAAGCTGTATTCCCCTTAGAGTTATAAAGAGAGCTTTTGGCATATTGGCTTTCATAAATCAAAGTATTGGGATGTTATGGTAAAGTTGTACAAGACATTGGTGAGGCCAAATTTGGAGTAGAGTGTGCAGCTTTGGTTACCTAACTACAGGAAATATATCAATAGGATAGAAAGAGTGCAGAGAAGATTTACTAGGACATTGCCTGGACTTCAGGAACTATGTTACAGGTAAAAGTTAAACAGGTTAGGACTTTATTCCCTGGAGTATGGAAGAATGAGGGGAGATTTGACAGCAGTGTTTATGAGGGGGATAGACAGCGTAAATGTAGGCACCTTTTTCCACTGAGGGTTGGTGAGATACAAACCAGAGGATATGGGTTAAGGTTGTAAGGGGAAAAGTTTAGGGGGAACTTCTTCACACAAATTGGTGGGAGTATGGAATGAGCTGCTAGCTGAAGTGGTGAATGCAAGCTCAATTTTAACACTCAAGAAGAATTTGGATAGGTATGTAGATGGGAGAGGTATGGAGGGCTATGGACTGGGTTCAGGTCAGTGGGATTAGACAAATAAAAAGGTTTGGCACAGACTAGAAGGGCCGAAGAGGCCTGTTTCTGTGCTCTAATGTTTGATGTTTCTAAGATTTTATAAACATCTGTAAGCTCATCTTCTGCTCCCCCACCCTATTCATCAGGGAGAATTATCCGAGCCTATCAAGTCTCTCCTTACCATTCAAGTCAACCAATCCCGGTAATATTTTTATAAATCTTTTCTGCACCTTACCTCCTCTAATACCTTCTCCAATCATTTTGGTGTCTGTGCTGGAGATGGACACTTCTGAGAGGTTTGCTTATGGGAAAGGCACTGTATAAAAGCAACTTGATATTTGTCAGGTCCATAAAGAATACAGACTGGTGGCATCATGTTTGTGTTTGGGAATTTGATTGCCCAGGAATGCAGAAGGTTCCAGAAGGCAGCAAACCTAGCCAGACCCAACACAGGCTCTGATCTTCCAGCTTTTGAATATATCTATGTGAGCTGTTGCCTCAAGACACCCATCACCCTGATCATAACTTCTGCCTACTGCTATCTTTGGACAGAAGGCACAGCCTGATAAATGTGAAGACCAGCATTTAAAGGTTCAGCAACAGTTTCTAACAACTATCTGGGTCTTGAACCTCCCCTCCTTACATTAACCAGGAACTGCTCCTATACCACAAGACGATTGCACTTTTGCAGAGTCACTTTTTTTTGCACTGTGTATATTTTTACAGACATGCAGCCCTTTGGCCCAACATACCTGCACTAACCAAAATGCCCCATTCACACTATCTTTTATATTTATAGTTTTTTTAATCAATTATGCATACTAGTTGTATTTCACAAAGTATGTGTTCGGCTGCAGCAAGTACATGTTCAGTGCATATGTACAATGTATCTGACAATAAACCTATAATCGATCATATTCACTGGTGTGATGTGTCTCTAAGCCAAGGCATTTGCCTGGCAACACTGGAAGGGCCCTGAATGGACAATGCTCTAACATTCACCCACTGAGTTGTCTGTGTTTGCTTCAAATCGTGCACACCTAGTATTTAAAAACAGCCATGAACCCATCTGCAAATGGATTATCAACAATCCTAAATTACAAAAATCCCCATGGTGACCACAGCAATGCTGTTACACTGCAGAGAAAACTTCCCAACATTGCTTTTGGACAGATTAGAAATTTAATCTACCTCCACCTTGAACTGAATTGAATGCATCAATGAACATTAGCTCGCTGGACTCTCCGTTTTCTTTTATGCCTGTGAATATGCCAGTTATGGGGACTGCTTTTATTTATTCTCTAGTATTGTTCCCTGGGTTTTAAAGGAGTGTCTCAGGCTAGGACCATCCTGCATGGCACAGCGCCTCTGTCATGCTCCGGTACTGGTGCAGTGCGGTGGCTTTAATTCCTCATGGACCTCAGTTTGAAGCCCCTTGACTCCTTGGCTCAGCATGGTCTCTGCACTCCAGCTGCGGATAATTGGCAAGGTGAGAGTGCAAGGCGGTCTGATGTCTGGTGTAGCAACAAGTCACTAGATCTTTCCAAGAACAACCTAACCTGCCTGAGTTGTGATATGCCAAGATATATCAAGGTAAATTGGCTTTTATTTTCTTTGTCATGTGGCTTCCATGTCTTTTCTATTTGGTTAATCTGGTTCACTAGAATATAGCATTCTTGTAGCGACTTCAGCAGAAGTGACAAGTGGTTTGTGCTAAAGATCCTTTAACTGCATTGACCTGCCGACCTCACTGTTAACCCTGCTAGCCCCTGACCCCTTGAGATTCCAATTGCACAAAGCAATCTGTCAGGTAGAGATGGGCTTCTGCAATTGAGGTTCCAAAGGGTCATTTCAAGCCCAGTAAGGCCAGGTAAATGAATGAAGTGAAATTAAATGAAAAATCCATGCTCTTCTCCCTTCTCCTGAAGCTAATCATTAAATCAGTTCTGAATCAAAACAGTCATCTGAAGAATGAGGAGTGTCATGGTCGCAGTTAGTGCTGTGGCCTTGCAGTTTCAGAGAGGAGGGTTTAATCCTGATTTTGAATGCTGTCAACATAGAGTTGACACTTTGTAAGTTTCCATTGGGTGCACAGGTTTCCTCCTATCCTAAAGAAGCAGTAGTAGATTAAATTGGCTCTTGCAAACTATCGATTTAGCATTCGTAAATGCCAAGGGAACCAGGAGAACGGGCACGAGAGAGAAAACAAGTGGCAGGGCCACAGGGAAATAGGGAGAAGGAAATATGACTAATATGCTTATTTTGTTTTAAAAGAATATATTTCTTAGGAAGGAGGTTATGACCAGTACTTATAACCAAGAGTAACCACAATTCAAAATGCCAGCCTCACTGGCATGAAATGGAACTTGCAATGCAGTGGAAGAATAAATTGATTTTGCTTGTGATGGGACACCAAAGACACCGATGTTAGTTGACTATACATTGATTACTGCTCCACATTCTATACCATTATCCTAAGCAAATTCATTTCCAAACTCTAGGATCTAGGCCTCCATAATGAAATTCTTGACTTTCTGTCTAGCACACTCTGCCATCAGTGAAGGTGGCTAGCAATATCTCCATGATCACACTCATACTCAGTCCTTGACTACAATCCCTCCACACCATGAATATACAGACAAATACAATTCCATCTCCATCTTCAAATTCACCGACAACAGCACAGTAATGGTATCAAATGATGATGAGACAGAATACAGCAAGGAGTTTGAAAGTCTAGTAGCATGGTGCCAAGGTAACAACTTTTTTCTCAATGTCAATAAGGAGATGATCATCGATTTCAGGAGAGCATGATGGTGTTCTGTGTTAAATATCTATTATAGAAAAGGAAATTGAGGAACAATGTCACTAAAGGCCATCATTAGAATATAGGTCTAGAAATCTGAGAGAAAATTGAGAAGAAGCCTATCTACATTTACTATATCCTTCTCATAAAATGGGAGGAGAAGACTTCAATTGGTATATATTTCTGTGCCTTAGGATCTATGTAATCCTGTGTAAGTAACAGGCAGCGCATTTGAGATTCTCCAAATTCATTCTTAATTCTTAAATTAAAATACTGTATTTTTATTTGTCTGCATTTTTGTGGCCTGTTTTACTAAAATATATCAAACATAATAGGAACATAGGAAGTAGGAACAGGAGTAGGCCAAAAATGGCCCATCGAGCCTGCTCCGCCATTCAATACGATCATGGCTGATCTAATTTATGACCTAACTCCACCTATCTGCCTTCTCCCCATATCCCCTAATTCCTCTATCATGTAAAAATTTATATAACCGAATTTTAAATATGTTTAATGAAACAGCCTCAACCACTTCCCTGGTTAGAGAATTCCAAACATTCACTACTCACTGGGAAAAACTATTTTTCCTCATCTCTGTCCTAAATCTACTCCCCCGAAGCTTGAGACTGAGTCCTCTCGTTTTAGTTTCCCCAGCCAGCTCAAAAAACCTTCCTACATCTATCCTATCCATACCCTTCATAATCCTATATGTTTCTATAAGATCTCCTCTCATTCTTCTGAACTCGAGCGAATGCAATCCTAGACAATTTAATCTTTCATCATACGTCAACCCCTTAATCCCAGGGATCAACCTAGTAAACCTCCTCTGGACCGTCTCCAAAGCCAGTATATCCTTCCTCAAATATGGAGACCAGAACTGGACACAGTACTCTAGGTGCGGTCTCACCAGTACCTTGTACAGTTGCAACATTACCTCCCTACCCATGAATTCAATTCCTCTAGCGATGAAGGCCAACATTCCATTTGCCTTCTTAATAACCTTCTGCACCTGCAACCTAACTTTTTCCGATTCATGCACAAGCACTCCCAAGTCCTTCTGCACAACAGCATGCTGTAGTTTTTCACCCTTTAAATAATATTCCGTTTTGAGTTTTGTGTGCCCGATGGAGATGTGGGGGGGCTGGTAGTCATGGTGGGGAGCTGGCTGATGGAGGACCTCAGTTTTCTTCAGGCTGACTTCCAGGCCAAATATTTTGGCAGTTTACGCAAAACAGGACATCAAGCGCTGGAGAGCTGGCTCTGAATGGGCAACTAAAGAGGCATCGTCTGCAAAGAGTAGTTCACGGACAAATTGCTCTTGTGTCTTGGTGTGAGCTGCAGGCGCCTCAGATTGAAGAGACTGCCATCCGTGCAG
This sequence comes from Narcine bancroftii, assembly GCF_036971445.1. NCBI lineage: Eukaryota > Metazoa > Chordata > Chondrichthyes > Torpediniformes > Narcinidae > Narcine > Narcine bancroftii. The sequence goes on along the minus strand of NC_091471.1, from coordinate 175,992,804 downwards.
AACCGGATGTAAACCTATCTCGGCTGCACCATTTCATCGGATGCAAGGATCGACAACAAGCTAGACAACAGACTCGCCAAGGCAAATAGCGCCTTTGGAAGACTACACAAAAGAGTCTGGAATAACAACCAACTGAAAAACCTCACAAAGATTAGCGTATACAGAGCCGTTGTCATATCCACACTCCTGTTTGGCTCCAAATCATGGGTCCTCTACCGGCATCACCTACGGCTCCTAGAACGCTTCCACCAGCCTTGTCTCCGCTCCATCCTCAACATTCATTGGAGCGACTTCATCCCTAACATTGAAATACTCGAGATGGCAGAGGTCGACAGCATCGAATCCACGCTGCTGAAGATCCAACTGCGCTGGGTAGGTCACGTCTCCAGAATGGAGGACCATCGCCTTCCCAAGATCGTATTATATGGCGAGCTCTCCATTGGCCACCGTGACAGAGGTGCACCAAAGAAGAGGTACAAGGACTGCCTAAAGAAATCTCTTGGTGCCTGCCACATTGACCACTGCCAGTGGGCTGATATCGCCTCAAACCGTGCATCGTGGCGCCTCACAGTTCGGTGGGCAGCAACCTCCTTTGAAGAAGACTGCAGAGCCCACCTCACTGACAAAAGACAAAGGAGGAAAAACAAAACACCCAACCCCAACCAACCAATTTTCCCCTGCAACCGCTGCAACCGTGTCTGCCTGTCCCGCATCGGACTTGTCAGCCACAATCGAGCCTGCAGCTGACGTGGACATTACCCCTCCATAAATCTTCATCCGTGAAGCCAAGCCAAAGAAGAAGAAATAATATTCAGCTCTTTTATTTTTCTTGCTAAAGTGGATAACCTCACACTTACTAACATTGTACTCCATCTGCCAGACCTTTGCCCACTCATCCATCTTAACTATATCCCTCTGCAGACTCTCCACATCCTCATTACAATTTGTTCTTCCACTCAATTTGGTGTCATCCACAAACTTGGCTACACCACATTTTGTACCCTCCTCCAAGTCATCAATGTAAATGATGAACAGTTGTGGGCCTAACACTGACCCCTGCAGCACCCCACTTACCACTCTCTGCCAACCTGAAAAACTCCCATTTGTCCCAACTCTCTGCCTCCTGTCAGACAACCAATTTTCAATCCAGGCCAATATATTTCCCCGGACTCCACTTTGCTGTAACGTACTGATAAGTCTCTTGTGCGGCACCTTATCAAACGCTTTCTGGAAATCCAAATATACAACATCAACCTGTTCCCCTCTATCCACCGCACCCATTATATCCTCAAAGAATCCTAACAAGTTTGTCAAACAAGGTCTTCCCTTTCTAAAACCATGCTGCGTCTGCCTGATTGAACCCTTACGTTCCAAAAGTTTCACTATTTCATCTTTAATGACGGCTTCAAGCATTTTTCCAACTACAGATGTCAAGCTAATTGGCCGATAATTTCCAGTCTTTTGCCAGTCTTCTTAAAAAGTGGCATGACATTTGCTGTCTTCCAGTCTGCTGGGACCTGCCCAGAATCCAAGGAATTTTGGTATATGACCACCAATGTATCAACTATAACTTCTGCCATTTCCTTCAGAACCCTTGGATGCATATCAGGACCAGGTGATTTGTCTGGCTTTAGTCCCATTAGTTTCTCCATCATTACTTCCTTTGCAACAACTATTTTATCAAGGCCTTCCCCAACATTCGCATCCTTAACTCCGCACTTGGGCATGCTGGACGTGTCTTCCACCGTGAAGACTGACACAAAATATTTGTTCAATACCTTGGCCATTTCCTCATTTTTTGCTACCAGTTTTCCTTTCTCATACTCCAAGGGTCCTATGTTAACTCTGGCCACCCTCTTCCGTTTTATATATTTATAAAATTTTTTGCTTTCTGTTTTTATATTTTTTGCCAATTTACTTTCATAATCCTTTTTCCCATTTCTTATTACCTGATTTGTAACCCCTTGTCATCTCTTAAAGTTATCCCAATCTTCCAGTTTCCCACTGCTCTTTGCAGCTTTGTACACCTGCACCTTCAATTTTATACTCTCCTTTATTTCCTTTGTTAACCACGGTTGATTTTTCCCTCCCTTGCTGCCCTTTTTCCTGACCAGAATATTTTTTGTTGAGCATTACAAAATATTTCTTTGAAAATCTTCCACTGTTCTTCAACTGTTTCATCAATTAGCCTGTGCTCTCAGTCCACTCTGCCCAATTCCTCCCTCATCCTATGGTAGTCATCCCTGTTTAAGCATAATATATTAGTTGTAGATATAACTATTTCCCCTTCCATCTGAATGAGAAATTCAATCATACTATGATCACTATTTCCCAGATGGTCTCTGACTATTACATCATTTACTCTATCTATCTCATTGCACAACACTAGATCCAGGAGAACATTTTCTCTTGTGGGTTCCTTAACATGTTGCTCAAGAAAGCTATCGCGGATGCATTCTATGAAGTCCTCTTCCAGATTCCCACGACCAACTTGATTTTCCCAATCTATGTGGAAGTTAAAGTCCCCCATGACTACTGCCATATCATTATTACATGCCTCACTTATCTCTCTATTTATTTCCTGTGCCACTAAACTATTGTTATTTGGTGGGCGATAGATAACACCCACCAATAATTTTTTCCCTTTGTTATTCTTTATCTCTACCCAAATGGACTCAACATTATGCTCTTTAGATCTTATATCATTCCTCACTATTGCCTGGAGCTCATCTTTGATTAAGAGTGCAACTCCACCTCCCTTACCATCCTGTCTATCTCTTTGCACCATCTGATACCCTTGAAAGTTTAATTCCCATTTAGGGTCACCTTGTAGCCATGTTTCCGTGATGACTACCAAATCATAGGCATGGGTACCGATTTGCGCCTCAAGTTCACTAACCTTATTTCTAATACTGCGTGCATTCAGATAAAGTGCCCTTATGCTCTTTGTCCTTTTAATATCTAGTGACTTCTGTAACCTTTTCTTTTGATTTTTCTGCCCACTATTTTTCTTTGTAATTTTCTTAACACTATCATTGACCCAAAAACTCACTGCACCATCTGATTTTTTACTTTCTCCTCCCAACATTACTTTTCCTATTTTACTTTTCCTGGCCATTACTTTATCTTCCCTACCCTTTTTCCTATCACTCTGGTTCCCATACCCCTGCCAAATTAGTTTAAACCTTGCCCCACAAATATAATGATAGTCTAGTTTGGGCTAATCTTTGTATATTTGAGTTAAAGTTTAGAAAATAGTAAATAATTTAACTTTACTGACAGTATCAATACCTTCTGGTATCCCACAGCATCTGTATCTGGAAGGCAACTTGCTTCAAGAGTTGCCAGAGGAAATGTTTGATCACCTGCCACAGCTTGTATGGTTGGATTTAAGAAAAGAACCAACTGGAAAAACTACCTGCTGGAATTGGAAATTACAGGTATGGAACCAGAATCCTCTGGGTTGCATAATAGGAAGACATTATAGCTGATTCATTCAATGCTGTCTGGAGTTGATTGCTATTACATAGAACTGCTTCTAAAGCTGAAAAGCTTTTCTTAGCAGAATACTTGTTGCCATTTGGTCTCTTTGCAAGCCATTGAAAGCATCCCATCAAGCTCATATATTTGGGAAAATGTAATAATGTATTTTTTTTTAAATGTGTTCTTTTAAAATAAACCACTTTTAATGATCCTTTAAGACAGCATTAATATCTTGAAAGATCATTGGTCCAGGAATATATTAGGACCTCACTTCACAGCTATCAATATAATGAAAAGCTCCACCTCCAGCTGCCAGCACTTCCCCAAAGAAAAATGCAGAGAACAAAACAAAGGACTCTCCATCACCTTTGTTGACCTCACCAAAGCCTTTGACACTATGAGCAGGAAAGGGCTTTGGCAAGTACTAGAGCGCCTCGGATGCCCCCCCAAGTTCCTCAATATGGTTATCCAACTGCACGAAAACCAACAAGGTCGGGTCAGATACAGCAATGAGCTCTCCGAACCCTTCTCCATTGACAACGGCGTGAAGCAAGGCTGCATCCTCGCACCAACCCTCTTTACTATCTTCAGCATGATGCTGAAACAAGCCATGAAAGACCTCAAAAATGAAGACGCTGGTTACATCCGGTACCGCACGGATGGCAGTCTCTTCAATCTGAGGTGCCTGCAAGCTCACACCAAGACACAAGAGCAACTTGTCCGTGAACTACTCTTTGCAGACAATGCCGCTTTAGTTGCCCATTCAGAGCCAGCTCTCCAGCGCATGACGTCCTGTTTTGCGGAAACTGCCAAAATGTTTGGCCTGGAAGTCAACCTGAAGAAAACTGAGGTCCTCCATCAGCCAGCTCCCCACCATGACCACCAGCCCCCCTCACATCTCCATTGGGCACACTGAACTCAAAACGGTCAACCAGTTTACCTACCTTGGCTGCATCATTTCATCTGATGCAAGGATCGACAAAGAGATAGACAACAGACTCACCAAGGCAAATAGCGCCTTTGGAAGACTACACAAAAGAGTCTGGAAAAACAACCACCTGAAGAAACACACAAAGATCAGCGTGTACAGAGCCGTTGTCATACCCGCGCTCCTGTTCGGCTCTGAATCATGGGTCCTCTACCAGCATCACCTACGGCTCCTAGAACGCTTCCATCAGCGCTGTCTCCGCTCCATCCTCAACATTCATTGGAATGACTTCATCACCAACATCGAAGTACTCGAGCTGGCAGAGTCTGCAAGCATCGAATCCATACTGCTGAAGACCCAACTGCACTGGGTGGGTCACATCTCCAGAATGGAGGACCATTGCCTTCCCAAGATTGTGTTCTATGTCCACTGGCTACCGAGACAGAGGTACACCAAAGAAAAGGTACAAGGACTGCTTAAAGAAATCTCTTGGTGCCTGCCACATTGACCACCGCCAGTGGGCTGATATCGCCTCCAACAGTGCATCTTGGCGCCTCACAGTTCGGTGGGCTGCAACCTCCTTTGAAGAAGACCGCAGAGCCAACCTCACTGACAAAAGACAAAGGAGGAAAAACCCAACACCCAACCCCAACCAACCAATTTTCCCTTGCAACCGCTGCAACCGTGTCTGCCTATCTCACATCGGACTTGTCAGTCACCAACGAGCCTGCAGCAGACGTGGACATATCCCTCCATAAATCTCCATCCGCAAAGCCAAGCCAAAGAAGAAAAAGAATATCTTGAAAGATCGTTGGTCCAGGAATATATCTGGAGCCCACTTCACAGCCATCAATATAATGAAAAGCTCCAGCTCTAGCTGCCAGTACTTCCCCAAATTCCAGGGAAGAAATTATTTAATTGATCATGTTAGTACCTGTATTGCATCCATTAAGTTACCATCAAGTCCGAGTGGCATGATGGCATTGGGTGCATCCATATAAAGTGAAAATAAATTATTTGTTCAAATCTTTGAAATCTGATAAAACAGGCCATTTCATTAGTTTGAGAGTGGGGGTGTTTATAAATGTCATAGGACCTATTACAATCCTCTGGCAGCATGTGAATCACTATAAAAGTGAGAGTTCCTGGAAAATCTGTCATACAACATGAATTGTTTCCATAGTGCATGCTTACCAAATGGCAGTTGATACATTTTCACTTTGAGAATTGGAACTTAGAATTTTCTAGCCATGAGGGACATTTCCCTATTCTGCAAAATGAAAGAATCAACTCATCCCAAAGCATACTCATCCCAAAGCATACTCATCCCAAAGCATACTCATCCCAAAGCATACTCATCCCAAAGCATACTCATCCCAAAGCATACTCATCCCAAGGCATACTCATCCCAAGGCATACTCATCCCAAGGCATACTCATCCCAAGGCATACTCATCCTAAGGCATACTCATCCCAAAGCATACTCATCCCAAAGCATACTCATCCCAAAGCATACTCATCCCAAAGCATACTCATCCCAAAGCATACTCATCCCAAAGCATACTCATCCCAAGGCATACTCATCCCAAGGCATACTCATCCCAAGGCATACTCATCCCAAAGCATACTCATCCCAAAGCATACTCATCCCAAAGCATACCAATCCTAAACTAATCCCAAAGCATACTAATCCTAAACTAACCCCAAAGCATACTAATCCTAAACTAATCCCAAAGCATACTAATCCTAAACTAATCCCAAAGCATACTAATCCTAAACTAATCCCAAAACATACTAATCCTAAACTAATCCCAAAACGTACAGCCAAAAAGGAGGTCATTAGGTCTGTCATGGATGTACTGATTCTGTGAATGAGATTCACTCTCCTGCTACTTTCTCCTCTGTACGGATTGTTCAGGTTTATGGCCATGCACAATTCCCTTGTGAAATGTTACTATTTAATCCATTTTCCACATGTTGCCAGGCATTCAATGCCACTTTACAACAACAACAATACTTAGTTACTTATTTGTAGTGGAAATTTTTAGTTACTACCTTGTATTCAGAATGTGAATAACAACAGAAATATACCATTGTTATAGAGCAGAAAGTACCAGAAATGCTCAACAGAGTTACAGTAACTTTCAGGTCAATGACATTCCAGCAGATTGTAATGTTTCTGGCTTTACAATGAGTGCGTAATTCTTTTTGCTACAACTAGATAACATAGCTTTGGGCTAAGATAGGTATTTGATTCCAAACTTCCTGATTTCAGTGCAAATCTCATTGGGTTTTTACAATATGAAAAAATGTTTTAATTAACATCTTTGAATTTATTTGTTACTCTCTTGGTTGTGAATCAAGGGGTGTTATTGCAAACTCCTGTCTAAGATGAGAATATGCAGTATCTGTTGATGATTCATCGTATCACTGAAAAAATAAGAGCAATCGTTTTCACCACCATGAATTGTATGTTTAACCTCGCCATTTATTATGAGTGGGGATTGACAGAATAAATATAGATTTCCACTGAGGGTATGAGAGATACAAAACAGAGGACATGGGTTAAGGGTGAGAGGGGAAAGATTTAGGGGAAACATGAGGGGGAACTTCACTGCGAGTGGTGAAAGTGTGGAACAAGCTGCCAGCTGAGGTGGTGAATGTGAGCTCAGTTTTAACATTTAAGAGGAATTTGGACAGGTACAGGGATGAGAGAGGTATGGAGGGCTATGGACTGGGTGCAGGTCAGTGGGACTAGGCATAAAAATGGTTCAGCACAGACTAGAAGGGTCAAAGGGGCCTATTTCTGTGCTGTAATGTTCTATGGTTCTATGTTTGTTTACCCAGCACAGCTTCTTGGCACACTAAAGTAATATTTTTTCGATTTTACAGGAAATGTACAATCTCTTAAAGCAATTACTCTGATGAACTACCCACTTCAATTTCCACCTTTACATGTAATACATTTAGGCATGCAAGTTATTCTTTCTTTTCTTTGGGAGCAGGCTACTAAACCTCTCCCTCAAATTCCAAATAAAGAAGCAGGCAGCAATTAAAAATCTATTACTATTTTAAAATTCAAAACTTTTGAAGACAGTGTCAGAAGAATTTTTTGTATGTTTTGATGTCAAAATATATTGTTTACGAAGTGAATTCCAATTGTTTCATGTGCATAGGTTTTGGAAGATCCTTTCATTAAGCATCTTTCTGATCAGCAAACATTTCAATCTCTTTCATTTCTGGAGCCTACCCATTAAATTTTCAATTATAATACTGTACCTTACTGAAAAGATTTGAGAAAAAAAGCAATGTTTGTAAAATATATGAAATCTGAAGAGATCAGCAAGGATTGACAGTCTTCTATGTGATATTAAAAATAACAGTAAATTGAAAATACCAATTTTCTGTTAGCTCAGTTATTATTAAATAACTTTAAAATGATCCTAATTTCCAGTTTCTCGCATTGTAACCAAATGCTGGGATACACTATTCTGTGTCTTTTGATACCCTCTGATTTATCTAGTTTGCAAAATATATTTGTAGCTTTTGTTAATTTAGAGAATAACATTTCCTTCTCATAGGATTTATTTTATGATAATTGTATTGCCAGAGAGGAAATTAATGTACTTGCACATAAATGTTTCAAATAAAGTATGAGCAAGTCACCAATAACCTTAGGGATAATTTCTCTCAGCCTGTCACAAGACAAATTTGTATTGAATATTTGTCCAAGATCTGTTTATATATTCAACTATCAAACTTTTTTTTTTAAAGATGCATCATGTCTTCAATTTTGGCTTAATACAGTGCATGAGATTTTAACTGATTTGTTCCTTTACAATTAGAATGCACAAAGCCCAAACTTTATGGTCTTGCATAAGGTTACTGGCCTGTTTTCAGTCAATGTGTTTCTTGCTGTCAAGTTGATATTAATGCCCACTGTGGCCTAATATCATCTGACTGCCCAAATGCTGCATGCAACAAACCAATTGTACACAATCAGTGAACACTGAAACATAGTTAAAACCAGGAATGCAGTTCAGCAGGAGCTCACAGGAGTGCCGTTCTGGCACCTCATAGGGCAGCTCCAGTACCTCCTTGTTGCCATTTCTGGAGAGCCCCAGCACCTAAAATATTACTGCACCACTGGTTCAAACCAAGATTTATGGGAGAAGGAGAGAAAAGATTTCTTTCAAAAGATGTAAAATGAATCCTTTGGACAGATTCTGTGCGGTTAATGTAGATTATTACAGTGGCCTGGGGTTTGAATCTAATGCTGCCTATAAAAAGTTTGTATGTTCTCTCTGTGTCTGTGTGGAATTCCTCCCACCAAAAACCTAAGGTGTTTTTATGCCAGGCCTCCACTTCAAGGCCAGCTTCAAATGTGGGTAAAATTTTAAACTTGTCTGTTTATGGAGCAGCTCTAAAAGGAGCGTTTTCTGGATTTGCTGTAGGTGGGGCGACTGTTGTCAGAACAGTTCCAGCTGCATGGGGTATTATGGGTAGGGTAAAAGCCCATTGCTCTGCAATGTATTGAGCCGCTGGTGCCAACGAGTGGCCTCAAAGGTTGAAGCAGCCTGGTGAGGTGCTGGAAGCCAGAGTGGCCAGTGGGGATGACACAGTCCTCCCCGTCCGCCCCTGCCCTGCTGGCCCCAGCCGTCCGCCCCTGCCCTGCTGGCCCCAGCCGTCCACCCCTGCCCTGCTGGCCCCTGCCGTCCGCCCCTGCCCTGAGGGTGTCATGGAAGGAGAAGGGTAAATGAGTGGGAGAGAGAGAAGTGAATTGGGTCGCGGGCTGACAATGTCATTGCGACATCATCAGCCTGCTCCTAGCCAGCCACTTACAGCAGATGTACCTTTATATAGTGAGGTGGAGCACACCGCTCCACTTTTAGAATGACCTTAGAGCGGTTGGAGTCGCCACCTTGCAGCTGCTCATGGACCATTTATGAAGGTAAGTTTTCCAACGTGAAGGTGGAGAATCTCCGCCTTTACATTCAGATTTTTTTGCTTTATAAAAGGGCCTCTAGAGAGTTTATAGGTTAATTGGTGTATTGGGGTGGATGGGCCTGTTACAGAGCTGTACTGTATATCTAAAAAAGACACCAAGTTATTTGAATTAAACAATAAGGTGTGCAGATGCTGAGGTCGAGTGCCTAGGCCCAAAACATTGGTTACCCTTTGGATGCTGTGTGACCTGCTGAGTTTCTTCAGCATTTTGTGAATTCTAAGCAAGTTATTGCTCATGATCATTCCATTACCACCTGTTTAATGTGTTCATTGAAGGTGAATTTCACATTCTTTATACCAACTATCCAAAACCTGTCAGGCTGCCCTAGCTCACTTTTATAATTAGTTACCAGCAGAATTAGTTTTGTTTGCATTTTTAGCAGATTTGTTTTTGCTTACACTTTTTTTTGGTGGGGAGAATTGTCTTGCAAACCTCCCTCGACAATTTGAACAAAAGACAATGATCTTTTGTTCATTTCACGTCCATAGACATAAAGAACCAACACTTGCAGTGGTTCTAATTACTGAGGCATAAACCTTTGATCATAATGCAAAAACTTAGTTTATTATATTTATTGATTTCCTACTTGTTTGCTGCAGATGTAAATCATTCCATTAAAAAAGCAAACGGGGATCGTAAAATGATCACGAAGCAAAATTCACTGGAGCTTCATTCCGATGTCCAAAGTGGAGATGACCTCCAAAGAACCACAGAATCACTGATATCAGTCCAGGGTCAAACACTTCATTACAAGTTTCAACATTACAACTGTCTGCACTGCAACATCATTAACAACAGAAAAAATACTTGACAAAAGTAGGCATTCCTTCATTGTGTAAATTAGCAATTATGTAACAATGAATGCAATCTCAATGGAAAATATCAACAAAGATCATTTTTAGTCATTCTAATGAAAGGTCTCCAACTTGAAATGTTAACTGTTTCTCTTTCTTTCCTGCCTGAACTGCTGAGTATTTCCAGCATTTTTTCCTTTTATTTCACATGTTCAGTATCGTCAGGGCTTTCTAACATTCACTGATCATTTTCATAATGCTCAATGTAAAATGTTGCTAAAGATCAATTTTGTAAGATGTGGAAACTCTATAGCTAACAGTCTCAATTTACGTTCTTCTTCAAGTTCAGATATTAAAGCTAACTTTACTATCTGAAACTTCCTATCCAACATGATAGACCAAAGTAATTCAACAAGGCAGCTCATTTATCTTCTCAACAATCATCAGGGATGGATAATAAATATACAAGTAGTAATGACTAAACCTGGCAAAATATTTTTTTCTAAAAATACAGAAATGCTGGAGGATCACAGCAGGTCTTGCATTATCCATAGGAGCTAAAGATATATAACCAATGTTTTGACTCTGAGCCCTTTTTAAAGTAGGAGTAAAAAGCAGAGAGGTGTCCCCACCAGGAACACCTGATACAGTTGATGACCCCTACAGATTCATAAGTTGTAGCTTCACTTGGAAGGACTGTTGGGGAGCCTGAATGGTGGTGAGGGAGGAGGTGTGGGTGCAAGTGGAGCATTTTCTGAGGTCTTGGGATGGGTGCTTGGGGAATGATTGATGGGAAGGGATGAGGGAGAGAGAGTGGTCCCTGGAGAAGTTGAAGAGGGGAGGAGAGGGAAAATGTGTCTAGTGCTGGGATCATGTAATAAGTGGCAGAAATGGGATATGTTGGATGTGGAGGCTCATGGTGTGGTAGGTGAGGGCAAGTGGAATCCTATCCCTGTTAGGTGTGGGGACAAAGGGGGACATCTGGGTGATGGATTGTATGTGGCTGAGGGCTGAGTTGGTGCTGGAAAAGTGAAGCTGTACTTTTTGAAGGAGGAGGACTTCTTGGATGATCTGGCATGGAAGACCTCTTCCTGGGAGCCAATGTGGTGGAGATGGGAATTGAGAGAAAGGAATGCAAACTTTATAAGGAACAGCATGTGAAGAGGTGTAGTTGAGGTAGCTGTGGGAGTTGGTGTGTTTGTAAAAAAAATTTTTAAAAAAAATCTGTTGAGAGTTTGTCTCCAAGATGGAGACAGAGAGATCAAGAAAGGGAAGAACATTGCCAGAAATGGACCAAGCGAATTTGAGGTCAGGGTGGAATCTAACAGCAAAGTGGCTCATCATGGGTGCATGAGGCAGCAGGAAAGTAGTTGTTAATGGAGTGTTGGAAGAGTTGAGGGGCTTTGCCTGTGTAGACTTATTGCATGGATTGCTCCACATAAGCATCAAACAGGCAGTATGGCGGGGGCCCCATGCAGATACCCATGGCTGCCTCTTCGATGCAAGAAAGGGGGATGAGTCAAAGGATAAAGTATTGATGATGATGATGAGTACAAGTTCTGCCAGCTGGAGGAGGGTAGAGCTAGAGGGCCCTGATTCATCTGTTTTCTAGGATGAAAACAGTATAGGGGATGGAGTATTATAGAGACTGGATGTCCATAGTGATGATGAGATAGTTGAGTTTAGAGAACTAGATGGAGTGATGGAGGGCATATGAAGTATCACAGATGAAGGTGGGAAGAGACTGGACCAAGGGAGACAAAAAGTCGAAATAAGTCAATATCATTTTGGTGGGGCAGGAGCACGCAGTAACGATAGGTCTACCATGACAATTGGATGGGTGAATCTTGGGTAGGAGATAGAACCTGGCTGTGTCGGGTTGGGAAACAATGAGGTTGGAGACTGTGGAAGGGAGATGACTGGATGTAATGAGATTAATGATGGTGCATGAGGCAGTGATTTGATAAGTTTTGATGGAGTCCTGTTGGGGTAAGTAAGAGGAGGTGTCAAAGTTGTTGTCTGGCTTCAGTCAGATAGAGGTCAGCACGCCAGACCACTACAGTGCCACCCTTGTCTTTGAATTTGATGACGAGGTTGGGATTAATTTGGAGCTAGAGGAGGGCCAGGCATTCTGAGGGGGTGAGTTTAGAGTGAGTGAGGGGAGAGTTGAAGTAGACAGTTGATGTCTCTGCAGCAGAAGGCCTGAATGAGGTATCCAGAAAGAAGAAGAAGAAGGTTTAAGGAGGGAGAAAGGATCTGTAGTGAGGGTTGGAGGATCCTGGGGGGCCCTCAAACAGTCTTTCCAAGTGCAGCAACACCACACTTATCAATCTGCTGGGGTCATCTACTACATCTGGTACTCCCGTTGTGGTCTTCTCTACATTGGAGAGACTGGGAGATCACCTTGTTGAGCACTCCTGTTTGCCACAATAGCAGGGATTTCTCAGTGTCAACCCATTTCATTTCCCTGCCCCACTCCCATACCAACATGTCTGTCCATGGTCTCACACCCTGCCAGACTGAGATCTCTAGTAAATTGGAGGGGAATCAAAGGAATACCTCAAACTCTGACTCATTAATAACTACTTTAGTTTCCATCAGCCAACCCTCCCCATCCCTATTTTTCCTTTCCTCAAGCCATCTGTCTCTCTCTTTCTTTTCCCATCTGTCTCCTTGCCTCCAGATCTACATGAATAACCCCAACCCCTCCTCCCATCAATTCTCACCTGCCCACCTATCTATGTCCAATTATCACTCTGTCTGTTGGTCTGCACTCCTCCCCTTGCTCTTTCTTTCCTTCTTCCCAGCATTTTAATTCAGGCACCTACCCGCTTTTTACTCATACATTGAAGAGCTCAGGCTCAAAATGTCAGTGATATATCTTTGCCTCATTATGGATGCTGTAAAACCTTTGAGTTCCTCTAGCATTTCTTGACTTTACTGCAATCACAGCGCTAACTGCTACGCTAACCATGCCATCCCCCGGTAAAAGGTATTAGAGAATTGCAAAAGCTCCAGGTGCTGAATCTTGAGTAAACAAAACAATTGCTGGAGCATTGCATGCAGTTCTGGTTGCCCAAATATAGGAAGTATGACAGTAAGATTGAAAGAATGCAGAGAAGATTTACTAGAATGTTGCTGGGTCTTCATGAATTGAGTTACAGAGAAAGATAAAAACAGTTTAGGACTCTATTCCTCGGAGTGTAGAGAATGAGGGGAGATTTGATAGAGGTTTACAAAATTATGCAGGGTACAGACAGAGTAAATGCAGGTAGGCTTTTTCCTCCACCCACTTCCACTTTTCAACCCCCGCAGGTGTCATCGATGCTTCCCTCTTGGTGTGAAGGGTTCTCCAGGATATGACAAGCCTGATTCCCCAGCAAGTTCAGATGATCAAATATTTAATTGAAAAGTACGATGAGGAAATATTCACATTACAAATAGTTGCTGTAATTAAGTGCTTTATTTAATTAAAAATTACAAGATTGGAAAGACATTTAGAAAAGTATATGGGTATGAAAGATCTAGGAATGAGTTAGATATCATGCTAATGGATAAAGAGCAAAGGTTATAGAGGAGAAAGCAGGAACAGGGTACTGTATTCAAATGCCAATCATATTGATTGGTGGGCCACAGTTAAGGTCTTATTGGCATATGCCTCTTCATAATTTCCTTGTGTATTTTTGTTTCCTCAGCACAAAATGAAGCCACCAATAAGGCATGAAATTGCAAAGCAACAACAATAGCTTTTGTTTGAGCTTGCTTCTGCCAGTTTTGTTCCAACGCTAGAGATCTTCTCGCAAAGTTTTCAAAATTTTAACAATTCTCTTTGCTAAATTTAGTTTATTGAACTTTTTTTTTCATAAGCTAATTCAGTATAATGCCCACAGTGGTGATTGTAAGCTAAACTTTGAGGGTGAGCTTGACAATTTACATCAGAAAAGAAATATTAAGGGGAAAGTGCATCCTGCTGGGAAACAATTGATGAAAAAGCAAGGTTGCACGGAACAAATCCAAATGTAAGCAGAGTATTAAATGGAACCTCTGTAATCAATTAAAACAAATGTTCTAAGAATTGGTCCCATGTGCATAATCTTCACATAATATTTATTTCACATTCCATGGAAGTGAATTCTGCGTTGAGATTTGCTGAGTTTGTCATCTGCCTTGGGTCACATTTTTTCTTTGCCTTTATGCCTTCTTCTCTGGCCTCTAACTTGCTTGATCCCTGAAGATTGTTCTGGGCCACAAGAAATCAAAAACAAATGTATTTCCCTGGGCTCATCCATTTAAGAAAACCCAAGAATGACTGTTTAAAGAGTCATATTTTACAGAAGACTGCTTGACTTTAAAATTGGTAACCTGCACTAAATTAGCACTAGGCATAGAAAAATTTTGAGGCAGGCAAATTTTTTTTAAAGCCAGGGCATTCATGATCATTTCATGAATTAGAAGTGAAGATATATCTTCTCTCATTTAGATGCATTCTTTACTACCCCCCTGCAGTTGTTTTAAGAAAATAATATTTTTTTTGTTTTGTTGTCATTTTTGTTCTGGTGTTGTTCTAATAATGTATGTTGGAGAATTCTGGAATAATAGTAGTGATGAAGGGATAAAAATGTTTTTATCAGAGAACTGAGAGGCTAAAAGAATCAAGCAGCAAGCTTCTCCAGAATTATCAATCCTCTGACCTCACTCTGATCAGTTTCCATGTTTCCTAATTTTATGACACAGGAGTAGGCTATTTATTCCACTGAGTCTGCAAGGTCGCAGAGCAATCCCACTCCCCCACTAATTTCCCTTCTAACTGATTCTCATGATATTCCCATCAAGCCTTACAAGATTTGACCATTTATCTACACAACCAATTTTCCCCTGCAACCGCTGCAACCGTGTCTGCCTGTCCCGCATCGGACTTGTCAGCCACCAACGAGCCTGCAGCTGACGTGGACATTTACCCCCTCCATAAATCTTCGTCCGTGAAGCCAAGCCAAAGAAAGAAAGGAACAACTTGAAGTAGTCAATTAACCAGCACACCTGCATATCTTTGGGTTGTGGGAAGAAACTGCAGCATGCAGAAGAAACTCATGTGGTCACAGGGAGAATGTAAAAACTCCATACAGAGGCCAGGATTCAACTTGAATGCCTGGTAGCTTTACCAACTGAACCACTCCACTACCAGGGTAATAGCATGCATTGGACTAATGCCACTTCAGATTGGGGCTAATTAAAACATTAACTTTTGAAGTGAGAAAAGCTATTTTCTTTAAAAGAGTTTTTAATTTTAGAACCAAAGTACAATTGCATTTAGTGCATGCACAGAGCAGGAATTTCTGCGCACAAAAATGAACAAAGCCTTCTAAATGAGACTTAAACAAGTGTAAAATATAATTGCTTATTTAGTTTTGGGAATGCACCCTATACATTTTGATTATAGCTGTGAAGCTCCATGGGATTTTATATCTATATATTTATCATTCTCCATGAACATTAGTTCAGCTTTTTTTAAAAATATGTAATCTAAGGTTAGCCTGGACCATATGGTATGTTGCTTGATTTTCCATAACAATGCATGCAATAAAGTTCAAGATATTGTCATGTTCAGCTGTACAAGGTATTGGAGACCACACTTAGAATACTGTGTGGATTTCTGATCAAACAGCTAAAGGAAATGCCTCAATGTGTTGGAAAGAGTGCAGGGAGATTCACCAGGATGTTGTTGGGAATGATGGCTCGACTTGTAGGCTTGATAGGCTGTCTATCTCCTCAAGTGAAGAAAGCTCACAGATGATCTTATAGAGCAGTGTTTCACAACCTTTTTCTTTTCACTCACATACCACTTTACGTATTCCCTGTGCCACAAGTGCTCTGATTAGTAAGGGATTGCTTAAGGTGGTATGTGAGTGGAAAGAAAAAGTTTGAAAACCACTGTTTTAATCGTACCTAATTGACTCGTGTGCATAGTTTCATAACTCCAAAGGAAATGGGCCAATGACAATTTTTCTCAAGCAAAATTTTTCAGTAACAATTGGGTCTAGAGCAATGATTCTCAACCTTCCCTTCCCACCCACATAAGCAATCCCTTACTAATCAAAGAGCACCAATGGCATAAAGTGATATGTGAGAGGAAAGAAAAAGGTTGAGAACCATTATTGTAGAGGTTTATGAAATCAGGAGGGGCATAGATAAAGTGCTCAGCCTTTTTCCCCCCAGGGTTGATGATTCTAGAATTAGAGGGGAATAATTTACGAGGGACCTGATAAGAAATTTTTCTCACTCAGATGGTGGTCCTCATCTGGAATGAGCTGTCAGAGGAAAACAGAAGCCGGCCCAATAACAACATTCAAAAGACATTTTGACAGAGTTATGTATTGGAGGGGCTTAGAGAAATATTGACCAAATGCAGACAAATAGGATAGCCCAAAATTCCAAATTGGTCAGAAGGAGCTAGTTGGGCTGAAGGGCCTGTGCTATGATGTATGGACCTATGACTACATGCACTGACCTATGGTGAGAACATTTGCAAGTAATCCATGATGAACAAATTGCCTTTTTTTGTCTTTTTATGATGCTTGCTCAGGAGGACTGAGTCACCTATGGCAGAATAGTTGATATCCTCAGCTCAATGACCTCTTGGCAGCAATTTTCATAATGAAGCCAATTTAGGCACCATTTAACTTTGATACAATTGGTCACTAAACATTCAGGGATTGAAACTCTTCTTCAGACACTTCTGAAATAGGAGTGCAATGCAAGGGCTGGAAAAGTCTTAGATTTACCAGCTTTATTTCCAAGCTATTAGTTTCTCTGGATTCCATAGCAGGGATTTTCCTGCACCACTTTCCTGCTACAACAACTAAGATTTAGCCCTGCAACTGTGGGTTCACACCTTTCCTGCCTGGTCCATTGATTGGTAGATGGATATTGTACCCAATCACAGTAGTTGTTTATTCTTTTTATCCAAATTATAACCATGTGTGACAGATTATGTTATATTTTATATTGTATATAGATATGTTTTAAAGGAGATAAATTGTGGCAGGTTTTTTGTAGTGCAGGTCACACACAGATACAAACACTTCAAAATAGATCTCATTTAAAATCCTGGAGCTCTGCTCAAGCCAGACAGTCCAGGTTCCGAGAGCCTTTGCAAAAATTTTGAAGAATGCCTCTAAGGACTTCACAAGTAGGTGTTAATTGGACATGCTGTGGAGTAATGGATTATTGTTTTGGAAAGCTAGAGATGAACAAACTCAGAAGATTGGGTCCGGTGCCGCAGTCTGAGTGCAGTTTGCTGTTCTAAGTGGGTCATGTGGTTTTCTCTGAGAGAGAGCGAGAGAGGGAGAATTCAGTTCTACAGTTCAGCAGCAGCAGCTGGGACTGGAACAGGACAAGCTGGCAAGTTTGTGGAAAAACCCCATTTTGAAGATGGGTTGTGAGTTCTTAGTTCAGCCTGGTCGAAGCAATTGTGATTCGTACAAGAGGAGATGGCTGGCTATATAATGTTTCACTAGAAATAAGGGAAACAAAACAATGCATGGTGATCTGAAAGAAAGAGGTTATCATCTGGAAAACCATGATGGGGCAAGTTTCTTTGGCAAGACACTGAAGTGGGTGATCCAAAGGAATCAGTTATGGGTGTCCCACAAGCAACAAATCTCTCTCTGAAAACCAAAAGAACTTTCCTGAGCAGTAACCATTTACCTTTCAAGCATCAAAGCCTGGTGAACTTCATAAATGTTAAATTCTGTGCACAGTACAAGACTTACCTGATACCAGTGAACTTGGAGGAGTGAGAAGTGAAATTGGACTGTGAATCAAATAACTTTTCTGAACTTACACACACATTAAATACACATGCACTTAGAATTAGAAGGGGGTTAAGTTAGGTTAAATTAAGTTAATAGTTTGATCCTGTTTTCATGTTTAAAGATAATTAAAAGCAACTTTTGTTTAAGTAACCATTTGTCTTGGTGAATTTCTAATGTTGCTGGATTTTGGGGTCCTCTGGGCTCATAACACCTCCCCCAGAGCTACTCTGGAGGTTACGGTAGTAGGCTGTAGGATGCACCTAATTGTCCCATGTGCCCATGTAGAGAACTGTTTTTTTTTAATATAGATTATTCCTCTTCCATTTCTCCCCCAACATTTACCATTTGACACTTGAGTCGAAAGCAAAAGCATTTACTGGTAATTGTCATCAAAATTGACTTCTAGTTACTCTTTCTCTTTAATGTCCCAGGCTGGATCTCCTTGCACTGTGACCACATAGCTGTTGGAATTCTCATGGACATCAGATGTCTCCCTTTTACTAATATGATCCCTCATTGGTTCATGCAGAAAGACCCCATCTTTGATATCTAGATTGTAGTACAAGTCTACTGGGTGACGAAACCCTATCCTTTCAATATTTCATCTCAAAGAGAAAGGTTCTTCTGTATATCATGGGTGGAAAATAAGCATAAAAGGTTTTGAATGATATTTGCTTCCAATAGAATCAGAAAAGCAATGGGTCTAAAAGAGTTTACATTTGGAAAGGCATAGAATCAAGTGGCATGGTGTCCTCTGTGACATTTGACTACTTCTCCCCTGTACCAGGAGTTAATGCGCCTGAGACTGATATGCATGTTAATTTTGTTATGTGGGATTTGATTAACAAACACCCAAAGACATGGAATAAGCATGACATCAATGCATGGGGCCTATATAGATTTCGCCCCTCAGTTGATCAAATTAATTGGAATGAAATGATGGCAAAGTCTATCACTTACCATGGCTGGGAGGATGCTGTACTTCACATCCCTGACTTTGACTCTCTCTGTATCCTGCTTAGGTGAAGCATTGGAGGCTGACAACACAACTCAGAATGGTGGGAATGAAGAAAAGCTGTTCATTGTTATGGAAATTGAATAGGTTGTGAAGTATAAATATTTTAATAAGCAAAAGACTATTTGTAGAGAAAAAATAACGAATCCATTGTGTCACAACAAGTAACTGAATCAAAGTGACTGTACAAACAGAAAGTGAAAGGAGGAGAGTCACCAACATTCAATAAATCAAGAAAAAGTAGAGTACAAAATTCTCCCTTGTCCCCTCAGGAAATAATCAAGTTATCATTCTTCAGGGCATAGACGGTTTAAAAAAAATCTGCTTTCCCTCACGAGGAACAGTATAACTGATGTGTTGCTGCCTTGCATTACTGAAGAAAGGCAAAATATCGTTGCTTACAAGGTCAGATAATAAGCCTTTTTGTACATTTTTAAGCTTGTGAATAATAGGCTAAAAATAAATACAGCTCCAGACTAAAGAAAACCTATATGTATTTTTCTGGTGTCATTTTACCAGTGCAAAAGTACATCAAATGGGAATTGTTAGAGAGAGATCTGCATTCTTGGTTAAACAGGAGAAATTTCAATGACTACAGGATGCTTTGGTTGAGTGAACATTTTGTGCTGTGGCTGATGAATATGAAACACTGAAAAGACTTTGTTTGGAAAAAAATACTGTCAATGGTTTCTTATCCACAGAACAGTAGAGGGAAGTCATGCAAGAAGGGGTGATGCAAATTAGAATCCTGATAGATTTGTACCTTGGTGTTTATAGCTAATAGCATTCATTATCATATTCATGGAGCTCACTACAGCGGTCCTGGATTTTACCTAACAAAAATTGAATATAAATTTAGCACTTCTAAATACTAATTGGTCTTGGAGATTGTGCTGTTGTTATCACTCATATTACATACAGAAGCATCTTGACATTTGCACAACATTAGTTTATCTTCAATATTTGAAACACATTCATAAATTCCTATTGTTACTGGTCGCAGTCAAACCTTTTTTTGTGTAAGCTACGATCATTAAAATATTGTCAACAGAGGTATGAAGAGCCAAATGGACTCTCATGTAATTACCATTCTGTAATTCCATCATCTTCAGAGACTTTTGTAAAATAAAACTCTTATAGGAAACTATAGATCAGTTCTCTTTGGCTTAAGATACCTAGGAGACTTTTTCTTTCAATGTGCTACACAAATGCAGACTATCATTTAATGATAGAAGGGTTACTTTGCTCAGAGCCATAAAACTATGGCTGAGTTGGGTTGCTTAAATTATATTCAGATTCCACTAATCTATCCGAGCATTTTACTATTTGGATTCCACCAGCTTTTACTCAGTTTTTGAGCTGATTTTTCACTTATTCCCCACTAATTTTCTTGCAACTCTACATTAAAGCCATTTAGAATGGCATATTAACTGATGATTACTTTCTTGAGAGGACTCTACATCACCTTTGTTGACCTCACCAAAGCCTTCGACACCGTGAGCAGGAAAGGGCTTTGGCAAATACTAGAGCGCATCAGATGTCCCCCAAAGTTCCTCAACATGATTATCCAACTGCACGAAAACCAACAAGGTCGGGTCAGATACAGCAATGAGCTCTCTGAACCCTTCTCCATTAACAATGGCGTGAAGCAAGGCTATGTTCTCGCACCAACCCTCTTTTCAATCTTCTTCAGCATGATGCTGAACCAAGCCATGAAAGACCCCAACAATGAAGACGCTGTTTACATCCGGTACCGCACGGATGGCAGTCTCTTCAATCTGAGGCGCCTGCAAGCTCACACCAAGACACAAGAGAAAGTTGTCCGTGAACTACTCTTTGCAGATGATGCCGCTTTAGTTGCCCATACAGAGCCAGCTCTTCAGCGCTTGTCGTCCTGCTTTGCGGAAACTGCCAAAATGTTTGGCCTGGAAGTCAGCCTGAAGAAAACTGAGGTCCTCCATCAGCCAGCTCCCCACCATGACTACCAGCCCCCCCACATCTCCATCGGGCACACAAAACTCAAAACGGTCAACCAGTTTACCTATCTCGGCTGCACCATTTCATCAGATGCAAGGATCGACAATGAGATAGACAACAGACTCGCCAAGGCAAATAGCGCCTTTGGAAGACTACACAAAAGAGTCTGGAAAAACAACCAACTGAAAAACCTCACAAAGATAAGCGTATACAGAGCCGTTGTCATACCCACACTCCTGTTCGGCTCCGAATCATGGGTCCTCTACCGGCACCACCTACGGCTCCTAGAACGCTTCCACCAGCGTTGTCTCCGCTCCATCCTCAACATCCATTGGAGCGCTTACACCCCTAACGTCGAAGTACTCGAGATGACAGAGGTCGACAGCATCGAGTCCACGCTGCTGAAGATCCAGCTGCGCTGGATGGGTCACGTCTCCAGAATGGAGGACCATCGCCTTCCCAAGATCGTGTTATATGGCGAGCTCTCCACTGGCCACCGTGACAGAGGTGCACCAAAGAAAAGGTACAAGGACTGCCTAAAGAAATCTCTTGGTGCCTGCCACATTGACCACCGCCAGTGGGCTGATAACGCCTCAAACCGTGCATCTTGGCGCCTCACAGTTTGGCAGGCAGCAACCTCCTTTGAAGAAGACCGCAGAGCCCACCTCACTGACAAAAGGCAAAGGAGGAAAAACCCAACACCCAACCTCAACCAACCAATTTTCCCTTGCAACCGCTGCAATCGTGTCTGCCTGTCCCGCATCGGACTTGTCAGCCACAAACGAGCCTGCAGCTGACGTGGACTTTTTACCCCCTCCATAAATCTTCGTCCGCGAAGCCAAGCCAAAGAAAAACTTTCTTGAGATGTGGGTGGAAACTAGCTCACAGGGAGAACATGAAAACTACATTCAATCAATACTAAGGTCAGGATAGAACCCGAGACATCGAACCTCTGCCTCTGTGCCATTGTGTGCCTCTCACTAACATTTAAACAGATACAAGATTGTATCAAAAAACCCAAAAGAAAAATGAAAACCAAATATCTTTAATTAAAAGTTTGCAATTAACTAAGGGAATACCAATATTGTTTTTAATGTTGTTATGGGGAGACTATTTGAAAAATCTAAATGCATTAATGCAGGTAGCAAATATTACTGTAGTGGTGACACTAGTGACTCAGGCATTGTCAGTAAGGAGCTTGTACATTCTCCCTGTAACCATGGGGGTTTCCTCCAGGTGCTCTGGTTTCCTCCCACCCTCCAAAAATATATAGGGTGTGTAGGTTAATTGGTGTATTTGGGTGACAAGCGCTGCAAGGATCTGTTACCATGCTGTATCTCCAAGTTAAATAAACTAAAATAAATTTAAAAATATATAAACTATATAAACCAAGTGGCATGAAAGCAACATTCTTTTTTGTTAATCTAATTGCTATGTAGATTATTTCTTATTCTGTATCATTACACAAGGATTGATCAAAATAAATCCAATCAAAACTATATTTGGACAGCACGGGCTCGTGGGCGAGAAGAGCCAGTTACCATACTGTATATCTAATTATTTTTATTCTAATTTACAGTCCTACAATATAAAGCAGATGATTGATTTCATATCAGAATTCCAGATTTTTCTAATAGTACATAAATTAGAAAAATTTAGTTATGGATCCACTCCTAGCTTGCTAATATTATCATTTTCAATTACTCTTGCTCAAATGAAGAAGCCAGCATTCAGAATAACTGAATTGTGGAAGTCAGGTAGTGATCAAGTTTCAAAGGGTTATAATTTGATATTTAAACAAACAATATTGCAGTTTAATTAACCCCATGTGTTGACTACTAATTACATAAGCTTTATTATTCAAGAAGGAAGAAGCAATTAAAGAAACAAGATATGCAACGTGATGAAAAGTTGAAATCATTAGGAGATCAGTCAGGTAAATGACAAATTGCTTTAAGACATGCTGGATTTGTACAATAATTGCCCACTTATGCCAGTACAGGAAGTTTACTGTCACAAAAGTGGCATATGTACATTTTGACATTTTAATTGTCAATACAATGCCTACAAATTTATCAATTTAATTGATGGAGAAAAAAAAAATCTTAGAGGTAAACTTCTTTCTCTTAGTTGTAATTTTACTGTTGTGTATCTTTCAATGAAGCCCAATTTTACTTTGCATGGAATTAACCCTCATCTCTTCTTTTCAAATGTTGCATTTTTTTTCTTAATCCTGGCATCTCAAATTAGGGATACATGCTTTTGGATTGATCATTCACTGTTCAACGTCTGCCACAACCTTGTCGCTTCCAGCAAGTTGTACCCTTCGAGCCTTTGAGGTTAAGAACACAGAGTAGCATGTATAAAAGTGCCAATATTTATGCCATACCTATAACACATATTTGATATTTCCAGTTTAATATTATGTAACTTGTGAGGTGTGCAGAGGCGATTCACCAGGCTGATACCTGGAATGGCAGGAATGACTTATGAGGAAAGATTGCGCAAATTGGGATTGTACTCCCTGGAGTTTAGAAGATTGAGAGGGGATCTCATAGAGACCTATAAAATTCTGGCAGGACTGGACAGAATGGATGCAGATGGGATGTTTCCAAGGATGGGAAAATCCAGAACCCGGGGCCATGGTTTGAGGATAATAGGCAAACCATTTAGGACCGAGATGAGGAGGAATTTCTTGACCCAGAGGGTGGTGAATCTCTGGAATTCATTGCCACAGAGGGCAGAAGAGGCAGGTTCATTAAATCTATTTAAGAGGGAATTAGATCTATCTCTTCAGTATAAGGGTATTAAAGGTTACGGAGAGAAGGCGGGGTCAGGGTACTGAACTTTAAGATCAGCCATGATCTCGTTGAATGGCGGAGCAGGCTCGAAGGGTCGAATGACCTACTCCTGCTCCTATCTTCTATGTTTCTATGTTTCTATGTGTGAGATATAGTTGATGTAAAAAGTTGAAATGTATAATTCTATATCATGAATTAACAAGAGCTGTCTTACTATCCAAGCATAAATTTGACCTGCATTGTTGATCAATTACAATGCCCAAATTCTATATATGTGACCCAATTTTTGGGCTTTGGTCATGGAGCAGGAAATAGATAGTAGAAATAAATTTTGTTGCATTCCCCTTTTGAATTAGATCCTCCTTGTCTATGCATATTGTCAATGATGGTCCCAACGTATCCGTTAAAAAAGATCATAATTGGAGAGAGCAGGACAATGTTCTATTAGTCAAATTATTTTTATTTTTTTGTTTCTCAAAAGACATGAATTGCTTCTGTTGATTGCAACAATCCAGATATTTAAAATCCAGGTACCAGGTATTTAAAATTTTATTCCCCGAAATCATGGGTATTATATTATTTTGAAATCCCTTTTAGTACCATAAATTGTTTGATCTTGTCCAGACATAAAATACATGCCTCAATATTGAGGATTATTTGTTTTTTTCCCCCCGAGATTAATTTAGAATTCTATTTATATACAAATTCTTCTGCCATCTCTTCTCCTACCATGCACAAACCCATTGTAACCCAGGAAGGAATGACCACCTGATTAAAAAAGGAAGCAACAAATCCAGTTTGTCCAGCTAAATAATATTTCTTAAATCAGGTAGTCTTAACCTTCCTAATTTGTAATCCAAGGACAATATTTCCATTGGAGATACTAGATATCTTGCCTGACCATCAAAATAAATGAACATGTCCATTTAATTTTTATTTAATTAGTAGATAATGGGATAGGTAACGATTGAAAAAGATATTGAAATCTAGGCATTATTTTCATTTTAAATCAATTCACTCTGCCCAACAATGTGATGAGCAGATTCATCCATTTATGTAGGTCCTCAATTTTCCACAGCAAGGGGAGATTATTAAGTTTATATAAATCCTTTAAATTACTATTAAATTTGATCCATAAATCTTTCATTTCTGTTTTAACATGATTAAAGTGACTGTGATGTTGATATTGAGTATAGTCTGTGTTAAAGGTAACATTTTACTTTTGTCCCAATTGATAACCAGAGACTATACTATAATTATCCATATAGTCTTGAGCCTAACCAATGACTTGGCTGGGTCAACCTAATATATTAGAATATTATCAGCAAATAAATTGATTTTATATTCTTTCTGGTCCACTTTAAACCCATTTATGCCTGGATCCAATCTGATAAGTTCAGCTAATGGCTCTATTGCCAACTCAAATAGAGTTGGAGACAGCAGGAAACCTTGTCTAGTGGATCTATGTAATAAGAAAATTGATGAAATCTATCTATTAGTTATTATTTTGGATTTAGCTTGATGATAGAGAGCTCTTATCCAATTTATTAATGTTTAACCTAATCCAATTCTCTCCATTATCTTGAATGGAAAATCCCATTCAAGTCGATCAAAAGCTTTTTCAGTGTCTAAAGCTACTGCCACGCTCAGGTCCACCTTTGTCTTAGCTAAATATAACATGGTTAGCAATCTACAAATATTGTCTGATGATTATTTATTTTTGATAAGTCCAGATCAATCAGATTTAATCAATTTTGGTAAATATTGAAATAATCTGTTAGCTAATGCCTTAGCAATTATTTTGTAATCTGTATTCAATAATGATATTGGTCAATAAGACACTGGTTCAAGTGAGTCTTTATTCTTTTTAAGTATCAATGTTATAATTGCTGTTGAGGAAGAATCTGAGAGGGTATGAGTCTCCTCAGCCTGAATCAGTACCCTCCTAAAAAGAGATAAAGAATTTAAAGATAAATTATTATAAAATTCCAGGTGAAAACCATCATCTCCCAACAGGGTGGTCCCAAGCTGACAAAGAGGGAAAACAAAGAGCACATGGCACCTTTATAGTGGTGGAGGGACAAGCCCACATCATTTACTGGGGGCCAATAGCACAGTGGCAGGAGGGTTAATCTCATTATAACAGCCAATGGCCCAAGGCCAAGTATAGGCAGGCTGGCGAATGGTGTCCAGGTAATTTACATATGGCCAACAGCAAGGTGTGCACTAATGGGTGGGGCGGAACCAAACCTTGATTGGCAGCTGGTGTGTCCTCTGACTAGGTGGGGGGGGGGGGCAGTGCTGTCACATGACAGCCACAACCCTTCCCAATACATTAGTCTACTGGAGGAAACAAAGATAATAGCAACGATCTGGCAATCACAACAGTGACAAGATTGAAAGCATCTTTGATTTCACATCTGTCTCTATTGCACTGAAATTGGTAGACAGTAACTTCAGGCAAGTATCAGACTTGTGTTAAAGATGTGGGAAAGGAACTGCACTATTAAGTTAAGTGGGAGCCAACCATTTCTTAGCCTCTCTTCCACCTATACATTGATGCAGCACAGCACCTAACACCCTGAATATGCCCGAGATTGTCTGATCTCAGATGCTAAGCAGTACTTGGAGGGTCAGTACTTGGAGGGAAACCGCCTAGGAATACCAGGGTCTGTAGATTTCTGTGAGGGGCACTGGATAAAGTGGTGACTCTCTGTCTGCCTTATGGAAGACAAAAGTTAAAGAATTTTATGTTACATTCTAAATGCAGTTTTATGTGACAATAATGGAACCTTTAACTTTTACTTGATTCTTTTGGACTTAGCATCCTTAGTGCTATTAATGACAACAACCCTAATATATATTCTAATGACCAATTATTTGGGCAAGCAATATTTTGAGGGAGGTTTTAAAAAAGCCATTTTACAGTATATTCTGGCATATTTTTCTCCAATTTCCCCAAGGCAGTCAAGAAAACTTCTGAAGGTCAGCAATCAAATGGAAAGCTTACTGTTTTTAGTTCCCTTCTACTTACTCTCAATGCTCGTCTCCCTCAGTAACTTTGTCTATTCAAATAGTGAGTCAAAATCAGTCATTTCCCTTTGACACTGATAATTCTCTGTCAAAGCGGCATTTCCTCACAATTAATCATTTTGCAGGTTAATATATAAAGAAATAAAGGACCATTGATGGACATGTAAATAAGTACAAGCAACGGACATACAGGGATTTCAATGAAGCAGATTCTAATTAATAGGATTGGTTCCCTGTAAGTCAGCATTGATCCTTATACGCAAATAAAACATATGATAAAATTTATGTTAATTCCAAGTCAAATTTAGTTAATTGCTTTTATTCACTGGGCAGAACTCAGGATCACAACCAATAATTCCTCAGTTTCCATTATCTTTGCTTAATATGGAAGCAGCAGGGAATTTGGGGCAGATAGGAACAAAATCACTTGGAGAACAGGCACCACTTAATTGCCTTGATCCACAACCTTTGCTGGTGAAGCAGTCAGCGCAGAGAAGATGGATGGTGGTGGGGGGGTGGGCAGGGGGGGGCTGGTGGGGGGGGTGGGCAGGGGGGGGCTGGTGGGGGGGGTGGGCAGGGGGGGGCTGGTGGGGGGGTGGGCAGGGGGGGGCTGGTGGGGGGGGTGGGCAGGGGGGGGGCTGGTGGGGGGGGTGGGCTGGTGGGGGGGGTGGGCAGGGGGGGGCTGGTGGGGGGGGTGGGCAGGGGGGGGCTGGTGGGGGGGCGAGGTGTGGGAGGACAAATCTGGCTGAGTTGGATTAAACATTAGTGTTCCATTTTCTTTTAGTTTTTGAAGAGGATTTCAACTAATTTCAGTTGGAATCACAATTGAAAAACATTTTCTCCAATTTTATGAACAATAAATAAAAGCAATAAAGTAATTACTTTATATTTTCATTGTGAACATAGAAGAAAACTGAACATGAGATAAACAATGTTATGGAAAATGATTCTCAAGCAAAAGCTGAAGAATAAAAAGGCAAAACAACCAATGTAAGGAGCCCAAACATTTTTCAAAGATGTGTCATAGTGTATTTTTTCCATGCTGAAAAGTATGGGCATCATTTGATGTAAAATGTAGTATTAATTGAATTAATCTATCAAAAGCTTTCATGTATTTTATGCCATGCCGTGAACTTAAACAAATCTAACTTCCCAACTCAACCACATTCTAGGGAGTTTTTCAACTCAGTTTAAGATCTAAATTGGGCAGTAACACTGCAGAAATGTGGGTCCGTAACTCATTTTGACTGGAACAGATCTGTTTCAGTTCTATTCAGGCTTCCTCCCTCAACTCTGTTTCTAGTATATTGACAAATGTACTGGTATTCTTCTTGAACTCACTCAGAACTCAAAAGTCTCACCATTTTTGCCACCATTGTCTTCCTTACTCTCACTTACACACAGCCCATCTCTAAATCTTTCCTTCTCTTTTTAGAAGGGATATATTAATGCCAATATTCATTAATAGTAAATGAAAATCAAAATACTGCTGATACAGGAAGATGGAATTAAAAACAGGAAATACAAAAAAAGCTCAGCAAGTCAGATAGTGTCAACAGAATAAAATGCAGACCTAATGTTAATGCTCTCATAGCCTTTCCCACCCTATAAGATGCAAGCACTCCATTTCTTCCCAGTTTCAGATTGCTCTGTCTCCACCTGCTTTGATGATGTGATTACCATACGGGTATCTCCAACATACTTTCATTCACCACAAATGTGGCTTGCCCTCTGTCATAGCCTTTGACTGCATCTCATTGTTCCCGACTGTCAGGTCCTGGCCATAGTGAGGATATGATTCCCATCAATCTCAGAATTCCACAGGTCATATTTCACAATTCCACTTGCACAAGAAGATTCCACCACCAACCACTCCTCCCCCTTTCAGCATTCCAAAGTGTTAATTTCCTTTTGTCCCCTTGGTCTGCTCTTTCATCCCTACAAACCGCTCTCCTTCTGATGGTAATTAACCTGCTCTATTACCTTGTATCCTCCCACTATCCAGGGACCTAAAAAGTTCTTCCAGGCAAGCCAACTCTCGCATGTACTTCCTTTAATCTAATATATTGCATTCAATGCTTGAACTGTGGACTCCTGTACCAAACACAGATTGGGTGACTGTTGTGTAGAACTCCTCTGTTTAGTCTGCAGCGATGATCCTGAGCCTCCAAATGCCTGTCACTTTAAATTTCCAGCCCACTCACAATCTGACTTTAATGTCCGTGGCTACCTGCACTATTCTAATGAGGCCCAAATCAGGCTTAAGGAGCAAAACCTTCACCTTCTAACTGGGCATGGTGCAGCCTTCAATATTGAGACCTGAAGGCTGTTCAGCTCTCTGATAGGAGAAGGAAGAAAAGGGTGCAGGGGGCTGGGGGAAAGGAGAAAATTTCCCTGCATTTTATGATTTTACATCAAATTTCCATTTTTCCCATTTAATTTGACTTCCAGTCATCACTTCATTCTTCCTGTCATCTCCAAGACAACCAGGTAGTTGGTTCCTATAATATCCAAAATTAGAAATATTCCAATGGTTGAAGCAGCATTAATCAAAAGAAAAAAGCTGCATTAACATTTCAGGTTGATGACCTTTCATATAAACTGGGAAAACCCAAGGATTAAATGAACTTGAAAGTAAGAAGAGGAATTGAAAAGAATTGGGCTAAAAGATCAGTGTGAGCATGATGGGCTGAAGGGCCCATTTCTGTTCTGTACTGTGACAAAGGAAATTAATGTCCATATGGGGTACCATTTGCCTGTTTACATTTGAACATCTGGCTATAGGATCCTCAATATTATGAGAACCATGTCATCAGCATTCCTGTGGTCAGTGTACTATAAATAGTACACTGCTTCTCGTCTTTCACTCCTTTCCTCCCTGACATGAAACTGAAAAACAGTGCGCCTTTTTGAAGAATGACCTACAGAAAGAGATCAAAAGGTGTTAAAATGAACAGGGAGGTTCAGGCATATGTGGCTGTGAACTGAGGGACGACAACCAGCTGAGAGACAAAATTAACTGGGAACAGGAGTTGTGAAAGTGTGCAGTTTACATGTGGGTAGAGGTAAAAGGTCTCTCTGTTGGGGTTAAGGACCAGTCTGTTTTTGAATGCCAAATGAATAGAGCACACCGGTAAAGTTGAGTAGCCCAAAAGGAAGGAGAAGTTTTTGTTGATATCTTTTGTCGCAACAGGGCATTACTTCTTAAGTATGATTTGTGTTGCTATAAAGCGATATCTATTAATAATAAGGTATCTAATGACAAATTACAAAGAAGTATGTAAGTCAAAATTCACAATGACAGGCCCTTTGCTAGCTTTTGTTCTGCATTCAAGCCTCCTTATCTCTTCCATCATCTAAATGATACAGATGACAATTTAATCTGTATTCAGTGGCTTGATAAAGGAAGAAATGTTGACCAGAATGACCGTTAGAAGTTTCCTTTAACTGGTGTCACAAGTATTCACTTCAAAATACAATTATATTTTAAAACTATTGGACAATTCTGTTTACTTAAGAAAGAAATGCATCACAATTAAGAGAAATTATTACCCTCACAATCTTCAAATAGCTGGGTTAATACTTGAATTGCCGAAGCACAGAAGTCTATTGACCAAGTGCTGGAAAATGGGATTACCATTGATATACATTTGGTATTCCAAGGACATCATGGGCTGCAGGCATTATTATGTGTTGTTTGACTCCTACTGACATTTGTGCTTAGTCATATTCAAAAGATCATTGCTCTTCTTGACTGCCACTGTCACTGTCTCTTCCTCTAAGGACTGGCCCTTGACCTCTCCAAATTTAAACGTCATTCTGTCACAACTCCTGTTCCCAATTAACTTTGGCCCTCAGCTGGTTATCTTCCCTCAATTCACAGCCATATGTGCTTGCCGCTCCATGTACATTTTAGCACCTTTTGATCTCTTTCCGCAGATCACGCTGGCAGTATTAACCCCCCATGGTTCTTCAGTTCCTGCAGAAACCTTTTATCCTTCTCCACCTCTAGTAGCATCCTCTCTCCCTCCCCTCTGACATTGTGCTGGTATTACAACAGATCCTGTTAAAAATAACAGCATGGCTGGTTTGCATTAATGACTCTTAACTATAGATGGGGTAAAATGTGCATTTGAAACTTGGTAAAACTTTTATTTTATGATGTCTAGCATTTCTCAAAGCAATGACTTCGACATGGAATTACAGCTCCTGCTCCAACAACAACAGAAGCAAAGAAGAAAGAAGTCTGCAAACATTACAGATTCACATGAGGATGAAAGCATTAAAGTAGAGAAAGATCATTTTAAAGCACATCTTATTAGAATTTTGAGTAGATTGAACCATGAAATTATTGTTTCTCAGAAATCAATTAAAATTTCAGAATGGTGTTTTGGAAATGTATACATGTTGTGAAAATAAAGAAAAACTGCAGAGTCTGGGAAAAAAAACCAGAATGCTGGAAAAACTCAGTGAGTCAACCAGCATCTGTTGAAGGAAGAACATCTAATATTTCAGGTCTGAAGTCCATCATCAGAATTGAGGAAAGTGAAGAGGAATGTTTGGCCGATGTCACGTTGATAAAGAAACCGACCCAAGTGACCTACAAAACAGTTTTCTTACATTCATGTATATATATCTGGAACACAGGGGAGAAGTGGAGCAGCTGATCCCAAATTTAACACTTTGTGTCCTTTTTGCCTTTCATTTCCTATCTCCAGTCTCCCAGCACTTGCTTAAAGCCCTGATCTATTAACCCAACAGATGCAAGACATACACCTTGCAATGCACAGCATGCCCAATATAGAGGATAACAAGAAGTTTAAAAGCCATAAGTATCCTGATGAATTCATGAATATACAAGGCAAGGACCAGTTTATATTTTCTGCTGAGATATCTGGCCTGAGCAAAGATGACTTAAAGTAGCAAAATATTGCTCAGGTGTCATAAAACATAATTGTACTATTCATACAATCTAGTGCCTCCTTCAGGTGGAGCAGCATTTCCACAGCTTATGAATTATAGAGGATGACTAATGCATGGCAACTATATTGACCAGATCTTCCAGGGAGAAAGCAAGGAGAGAAAATACTCTTCAGGAAACAAAAATAGAACAAAATTAAAAATAAATGGTGTGTGACTTAGATGTAACAAAATGTTAATGAAACTATTTTGAATAGGGTGCACTTGATATTGGGATATGTTAACACATGAATCATTAAATATTATAAAAGGATATTTCTTGAGTTTATGTAAAACAAAGATGCTGAAATAGATCTACGTACTGGAGGGAGAGAATAGAAAATATAATTTTAGGGAGCTCTCAGGAAGTGATGTAAAGTGTGTATTTTCCTTTTGTTTGAGAGCTTATCTCAAAATCAAAACAACCAACAAACTTGGATCATTTTATAATCAGTGGCAAGGTTGATTATTGTCTTTTGGATGAGTGGAGATTTGTAGATCAGAAATTTACAGGACAGGCCCTTCAGCCCATAGTGTTGTGCCAGCATGATAACTTATTCAACAACTGCCTAGAATACACCAGTGTATTCTAGTTCCATGTTCCATGTACCTATCAAATAGTCTCTTAAAATATGCTATTGCACCTGCATCACTGGCAGTGCATATCATGCACCCACCATTCTCTGTGTGAAGAACGTATCTTTTCATTCCCCTGCACTTACTCTCAAGCAACTTAAAAATATGCCCTCTGATATTAGCCGTTTAATCCCTGGAAAAAAAAGCTCCTGATTATCCAAATGATCAATGCCTCTATCATCTTGAACATCTCTATCAAGTCATCCCTCATTCTCTGTCACTCTAAGGAGAAAAAACCAAGTTCACTCATCTTGTCCTCATAAAGCATCCTCCTCACTCCATACAACATCCTTGTAAATCTCCTTTCCCCCCTCTCTACTGGGGATTCGCATCTTTCCTGAAATGAGGTGACCAAAACTGAACACAATTTTTCAAGTGGGGTCTAACCAAGGTTTTGTATAGCTTCAACATTACCTCATGGCTTAATTATGACACTCAATTAAACTCCATGACACTCAATAAGAAGCATTATTGGAATTTCTAGAACTTTATTCATTTGAAACATCAGTATCTGCTCCAAAATTGCTAACATGGAGAAATTATCAACATTAATGATACTTGGAATTTCCCCTCTTGGAAGTATCTTGTAACTTACTGTTGAGATGACTTATGTCGCATTTAGTCCAATGGAAATGCCCAATAAAATTGTTTGCTTTTGAAAATAAGGAGAAAAATGTTTTAAATATTTCAATGTTTTCATATTAACTTTCACTCACATATGGGAGAGACACCCAACAGCCTGCCACCAGTTCCCCCACACTGATTCCACCATCCTGCTCCCCCCAACAACCCACCACCAGCCCCCAACGATAGATGACAGTGATGTTAGTGAACCATACAGCGACGACGATCACTGTCAGCGTTACTCACTATTATCACCCTAATTTCAACTTTGCATATAAGATCCGGGGAATATTTTTGAGTAATTTTTTTGGGGAAAACGTGGGTCTTATATGCCATCAAATACGTTATATTAAAGGTGACACTAGATGCCGTCGCTATTGTGTTACACGCCTCACCTCCTTTGCTCCCAGAATGCCAGCGTGCTGTGTAAAATGACACACTGACCCGACATTATGCCGCCTTTGTTTGGTTTAGTGTAAATGACCAAAGCCAGCTTAAAGGCGGGTCTTCTTTATGAAATATTGCAGGATTTCTGTGTAAAAAGCCCTTTTCTCTCTGCTTCATGGTCCAAGCCCCAGGCATCGCTTCATGCCAGGTCGCTACTGTGGACGTCGCTGAAAGCGTCACGGATAAGGTTGACCAGTAGTATTGGGATGGACCAATACTTGCAGGATGCCACACCCCTTTTGGTCAGAGAACTGGGTGTGTGTAAGAGTCCCTGTTTATAGTTTGTGAGCGGGTCGAGTATAGGTTTACTGTTGTCGTTCAACTGAAGTCCGAGGTGAATGCCTATGTCATCACTTAAGTGAAATAGTGATTGAGTACCATTTAACATTCTCCCCTGTTTGTTTCCATGCGTTAATAAAAGTTACGTGTGATTCCAACAATTGCACACAGACTCATCTTTCTGTGAATCCACTGAACCTAATACTCTTCCCAACATGACAAATGGCGCTGCGAGCAGGGTTCAAAGAGTTTCAGATGGACACAAGTGAAGTGTGTCCAGTCATGTGGAAGTGGAAGATTGTGCTAACAATGTGTGAGATTGTATTAAGGATGTGTGTGGGCATCCTGTCGGGTCCATGTGTAATTGTGTACCCACTCACCAATGGGAGCAGAAGAAGGTGACCCACAGATAAGGAAGGGACCCCAGAGTCAGATTATAATATGCCAGGTGATCCAATGACCATCAAGCCATGCCATACCAGTCATTTGGGTTGACAGGTTGGACCCCTACAGAGAGAAGATAGGGCCTCCCATCTGAAGTTACTGGGGTTTCCCAAGGCTGGGGGGAGTTGTAGGGGAACCCTATGGTTACTGATGTCCCTACTTAGGTAGTAATGGAGTATCATGTCTGAGTTAGTAAGAAAGATAGGGAGGTTGAATCCCTTGGGGTATAGGTATGTGTGGATGGATGATGATAACCATGAGGAAACTAAATCCCATGACAAACTTCCTCCTTCCTGCATGCACAAACTTTTACAAACCCGACCAGTGACCACACAGTCCCTGACCTGTTATGAGGGCATCCGCCAACTCTCCAAAATGGGGAGGTAGCTGAAAATGGGGGACCTTGGGTGGACACACACATGGTCACTGTGAGATAATGGAAATCTGAGACTATTCCTTCAAGGAGTTAACCAAGCTAGGGCAAACACCTAGCCATGCCACTGTCGTGGCTGTAGAATGAAGGGAGGCCCCAATTTCCACCTCTCAAATTGGGAAGTAAACCCCAGAAGGGGTTGATGTTGGCACCACCCTATGGGAACAGGTGGTGACTGCAATCTGGGCCAGGTTCCCTTCCCTCCTAGAATGGGGCCTATATAGCTAGCCACAGGGGAACACCTTTGGTGTGGGGATGTGGGCTGTTAGGGAGTGGACATTGATCTTAGGTATCTATGGGGGTGTCCACGGGCACCACTTCCCAGGGAGCAGGAAGGTGACTGGTGCGTTGGTGGGCTATTTAGTCACCACCTCACACCCAGTCCTCGGAGGGATGGTCTTGCCCCTCAAGGGACTAGAAAACAGTCCATGAAGCCATTTCCTTCCTGGAGGGTTCGGAGTACACAAAGTGGAGAGCTCCCACTCGAATTTTCAAGGCTGAGGGAAAGTTTGGCATCATCACTCTGCCAGTGTCTCAGAGACATGTGTACTCTCTGGAGAGAGTATTGCAGGGGGAAAGATGCCTAGTGGTTGTGGAGCTTCCTATGTGCTGCCCACTCTGACCTGGTTCAGCCTCACCTCTGGTGCTCCCTCACCAGAGGTGGCCCCTGACCAATCTATATTCTGAGCTCTCACAACCCTTCTCCCCGCACAGGAGAAGAGTACCCTTCAAGCTATATCTCTTCTCGATGTGAGGGTCTACAAAATGCTCACCAACACAGACTGTGGTGATCTTGTCACAAATTTTAAACATAATAATTACAGCAACCAGCAAGAAACAGCTTTTGTCACCAATTATGCAAAGAACTCTCAGCAAAACAGGCAAGATCTGTTGTCATGGAAACCTAAACCTCAGCATTGGACATTCTATTGCATCTATTGTTATTCACATTACGGGCGCAGACTTTGTAATGGACCTTTTGTGTTGTTTTTCTCCTTTTTAATCACCCTAGCTGTAATAATGATGTCTTTAAACACAATCAGGAAATTCAAAGTTATAGTTTATAAGTTGAGTGTCATTGATCAAACAATAGTAGGAAACATACATATATTTTGTTTCACTTGACAATGGCAGCATCACCCTGGCCCTCCCATTAACTGAAACAAATACCTCATGTGGTGAGGGCTTCAGGAGCTTTTATTTAAAATCACAAACTTTCACTCCTGACTGCTCCTCGGTATCGTTACACTGATCCAACAATGGCACATGGTACCTGTTTAAAGAGAACGCAAGCAGGAATGCTGGTGTTGGATAACAGCCCAGGAAAATGGGGCGTCCCAGGTACACCCTGGATATATGTTTGTTGGCTTTCCCCCTGCTTCTCCATGGGATAGCATGGCAATGGCCATTTGGGCATTGTGCTTAGGAGTGCCCAAGCACGAGTCCAAGGAGCAAGATGCACAAACCAAAAAAGGCTCTGGTGCTTGATGGATGAATTTTCATTGGTGGTAATGGTGTTCACATTTGCCAAGCTGGAGAAATCAGGCATGCATGTTGGTGACCAGACAGATTTATTTCTCTACCCTTCCTTCTGACATTGGGAGCAGTTCCCACACCAGCCTGCACCATCAGGGAACCTGTTTGGTTGGGGGAGGGGAACTGTGAGGCGCTGTCATTGAATTTAATGTGCCTTGTCCAGCATACAGAAGGCACTTGTGTATATATTGATTTGCTTAATTGGTATTGATTTTTTAACATCTTTTTGCTCTTTTTTCTTTTCCTTTTTTATCATCATAACTTGTACATAGAATTATTGATTATCTTCATAGTAATTGCAGGGTAAGGTGACTTCCAAGGGGTGGAATGTTGTATGTGGAGGAAACGTGGCCTGCCTCCCTGTCTGGATTGTGTGTATTGCGGGTGGTCATGTGTCCTCCCTGTCTGAAACTTATTCAGAAGTTACATCACCTGTCAATCAAGGTTGGGCTCTGGCCATCCATAAGTGCACACCTTGCCGTTGGCTTATTTAAATCAGCTAGGATCATTAACTGGCTCGAAGCACAAATTACCCCTGTATATAACACCAATGCCCAGCACATTCTTTCTCTCTGCTTCATGGTCTAAGCCCCAGACACTGCTCCACACCAGGTTGCTACTGTGGATATCATTGGAAATGTATCAGGTAAGGCGTGCACTACACTGAAGCTGAGCCGTAACATTGTAATAGATCAATACTTGCAGGAAACCACACCCCCATTGGTCAGGGAACCAGGTGTGTGTAAGAGTTCCTGTTTGTAGTGTGTGATCAGGTCGAGTATAGGTTTATCGTTGTTGGAGTCCAACCAAAGTCCAAAGTGAATTCCTATATTGTCGCTTAAGTGAAATAGTGATTGAGTCTTTTTCTTTGGCTTGGCTTCGCGGACGAAGATTTATGGAGGGGGTAAAAAGTCCACGTCAGCTGCAGGCTCGTTTGTGGCTGACAAGTCCGATGCGGGACAGGCAGACACAATTGCAGCGGTTGCAAGGGAAAATTGGTTGGTTGGGGTTGGGTGTTGGGTTTTTCCTCCTTTGCCTTTTGTCAGTGAGGTGGGCTCTGCGGTCTTCTTCAAAGGAGGTTGCTGCCCGCCAAACTGTGAGGCGCCAAGATGCACGGTTTGAGGCGTTATCAGCCCACTGGCGGTGGTCAATGTGGCAGGCACCAAGATATTTCTTTAGGCAGTCCTTGTACCTTTTCTTTGGTGCACCTCTGTCACGGTGGCCAGTGGAGAGCTCGCCATATAACACGATCTTGGGAAGGCGATGGTCCTCCATTCTGGAGACGTGACCCATCCAGCGCAGCTGAATCTTCAGCAGCGTGGACTCGATGCTGTCGACCTCTGCCATCTCGAGTACTTCGACGTTAGGGGTGTAAGCGCTCCAATGGATGTTGAGGATGGAGCGGAGACAACGCTGGTGGAAGCGTTCTAGGAGCCGTAGGTGGTGCCAGTAGAGGACCCATGATTCGGAGCTGAACAGGTGTGTGGGTATGACAACGGCTCTGTATACGCTTATCTTTGTGAGGTTTTTCAGTTGGTTGTTTTTCCAGACTCTTTTGTGTAGTCTTCCAAAGGCGCTATTTGCCTTGGCGAGTCTGTTGTCTATCTCATTGTCGATCCTTGCATCTGATGAAATGGTGCAGTCGAGATAGGTAAACTGGTTGACCGTTTTGAGTTTTGTGTGCCCGATGGAGATGTGGGGGGGCTGGTAGTCATGGTGGGGAGCTGGCTGATGGAGGACCTCAGTTTTCTTCAGGCTGACTTCCAGGCCAAACATTTTGGCAGTTTCCGCAAAGCAGGACGTCAAGCGCTGAAGAGCTGGCTCTGAATGGGCAACTAAAGCGGCATCATCTGCAAAGAGTAGTTCACGGACAAGTTTCTCTTGTGTCTTGGTGTGAGCTTGCAGGCGCCTCAGATTGAAGAGACTGCCATCCGTGCGGTACCGGATGTAAACAGCGTCTTCATTGTTGCACGAAAACCAACAAGGTCGGGTCAGATACAGCAATGAGCTCTCTGAACCCTTCTCCATTAACAATGGCGTGAAGCAAGGCTGTGTTCTCGCACCAACCCTCTTTTCAATCTTCTTCAGCATGATGCTGAACCAAGCCATGAAAAGTGATTGAGTACCAGTTAACATTCTCCCCTGTTTGTTTCACACATGTTAATAAAAGTTACATGTGATTGTAACACTTATGTTCAGATTCATCTCTCTGTGAACCCACGGAACCTGATACTCTTCCCAATACTGGGAACCCCCCCCCCCCACCCCGACATGGGGAGAACATACAAACTCCATGGAGACCACATCAGAAATGAGATTGGAACATTTCTTGATTTGTGAAGCACCAATACTAACCATCACTGAATATAAGATTATGCAAACATTATAAATTGATACAAAAGATGTGAATTATTCATAAGCAAACTCACACAACACAATTTCATGACATTTGTTGAAGCGGAAAAATTCTTGTTAACGTTTTGGTAATGATCAAACACAATTCAATTAACACCAGCAAAGACAGGGAATTTTATAATTCATATTGCATTGTCCCATTGACCTTTAGATTTCAAGGGCACCAGAAATATATTTTCCCTGAGTAGAATGTAATATGAATTAGCAATGAGGAAAGATTTCCCAATACATTTCACTTTGTTTCCCTGATATTGAGAAGTACGATTTTTCATGGAAGTAGTGCAAATAAAAAGGTGACAATAGATACAAGATCAGAAAGATAAATGACACTAGGGAACTTGTTTCTAGTTTTAATAAACAAACAACAACTGAACAAATACCCAATTTTAAAGTCAATCTGTACACTTGAAGCAAGTCTCAACTTATCTTGTGCCTTGTGAATATTTATCTTTTGTGAAGAGATACATTAGAACATTTAGTTACAACTGGAAAGCTGGAAGGGAAAAAGCAGAGGCAGACAGAGAATGAAAATGATAAATGGATTAACATCATGGTTAGAGATAGGGGAGGCATCAACTACAACTTGGAGGGTCAGAGACTGTGATGGATGCAGAGACATGATTGCCCACGTTAATCGATTTTTAACATATTGTAGTTTTTTTCTTGAAGTACCTGTTCAGCTGCAGCAAGTACGGATTTTGGTACATATGTTTTTTTCTTTCTTCTTTGGCTTGGCTTCGCGGACGAAGATTTATGGAGGGGGTAAAAAGTCCACGTCAGCTGCAGGCTCGTTTGTGGCTGACCAGTCCGATGCGGGACAGGCAGACACGATTGCAGCGGTTGCAAGGGAAAATTGGTTGGTTGGGGTTGGGTGTTGGGTTTTTCCTCCTTTGACTTTTGTCAGTGAGGTGGGCTCTGCGGTCTTCTTCAAAGGAGGTTGCTGCCCGCCAAACTGTGAGGCGCCAAGATGCACGGTTTGAGGCGTTATCAGCCCACTGGCGGTGGTCAATGTGGCAGGCACCAAGAGATTTCTTTAGGCAGTCCTTGTACCTTTTCTTTGGTGCACCTCTGTCACGGTGGCCAGTGGAGAGCTCGCCATATAATACGATCTTGGGAAGGCGATGGTCCTCCATTCTGGAGACGTGACCCATCCAGCGCAGCTGGATCTTCAGCAGCGTGGACTCGATGCAGTCGACCTCTGCCATCTCGAGTACCTCGACGTTAGGGGTGTGAGCGCTCCAATGGATGTTGAGGATGGAGCGGAGACAACGCTGGTGGAAGCGTTCTAGGAGCCGTAGGTGGTGCCGGTAGAGGACCCATGATTCGGAGCCGAACAGGAGTGTGGGTATGACAACGGCTCTGTATACGCTTATCTTTGTGAGGTTTTTCAGTTGGTTGTACATTGCACAATAAATATGAACAGTGACTCATTATTGTTGTCATTAATGTCATCATCGCAGGTGGTGAAGCTTAGGAAATAATAAAGTTAATGAAGGACTATTAGAGTGCCAGCATTCCAGGTTCTTATCTGCTCTGTGTGTAAGGAGTTTCTATGTTTTCCCCTTTACTTGCATGGAATTTCTCCAGTTGCTACAGTTTCTCTCCACCTTCCAAAGTCATATGGGGTCATAGGTTAATTGGGTGTAACTGGCTGGCACGGGTCTCAATGGGCAGAATTAGCTTCTACCATGTGGCCAATAAAATTGAGCAATGTAAATTTAGAAATTAATTTTTTCTATTGCCGTATATCAAATATTGCACCTGAAGGGTGACATCCTTGGGTAGATATGCTATGATTATAGTAAGATAGACATCTTTGATGGTTATATGGAGAGATTAGATGCGGGGGAAAGGGTGCAAATAGATCAGAATCTAGAACACAGAACAGTATGGCAGAGGAACAGACTCTTCAGCCCATAACGTCTGTGTCCAACATAAACTAAAACTCTGCTGCTTGCACATGATACATATTTCTTTATTCTCTGAATATTAATGCGTCTATCTCAAAGCCTCTTAAACATTATTATTGCATCTGCAACACTTGTTCTACACTCACAGCTAACAATCTAACCATCCATTTCTTTACCCATTTAAAAAATCTGATAAAGCCTACCACCATTTCACAAAGTGACCATTAATGACCAAAACAGAATGAGCAGAGAATTAAGTAAATGCACAAAAGTTCTGGAGAAACTCAGCATCTGTAGGAGGCAAAGATACATAAACAATGCTTCAGGCCTGAGCCCCTTTGTCAAAGTATAAGCCAACAGCAGGAAGCTGAAGGGACTCGGCAGGTCAAGCAACATCCATGGAATGCAGTGAATCAACAATATTTCAGCTTGGGACCCTTTACTGGGACTTAAGTGGGAAAGAGAGCTAGAAAGCATAAATAGGGCAATTGTTTGAGAGAATGGTGCAGGTAAAGTACAGATGGAAACATAATTTGTTGTTCCCTGGATTTACATTTGTTTTCTCACTGGCAATGCAAGAGGCCGAGGACAGACACATCTGTGTGGGAATGGTGAAGGGAAATTAAAATGGCTGGCAACCAGAAGTTACTGCTTGCACCCTGTTGTGTTTGGAAAGTATCAGGTTTGGTAGATTCACAGAGAGATGAGTCTGGACACATGTTATAATCAAAGGTAGAATTTTTGAAAACACAGGAGACAAACAGGGGAATATGTCAAACAATTCTTATTTACTACTAAATAACTATATAGACATTTCATATCAGACCCAGGTTAGACTCCAAACCCATTGGGCGCCTATCTTCGACGCGGTACAAATCAAAAACTATAATGGTGCAAGCAGGCACATCAGGCCCAAGAGACTCTGATACCAGTGGCTGCTTACCCTACCACACTCTCCTGTAGGTTTACACACTTCATAGACAGGGACTTTCAAATGCATTCCCGATTTCCTGAGAGTGTGCTGAGAGATGTTTTATATTGTTCTGAGCTGGGCATCTGGCCACAATGATGACACTGAGTCATTTAAATCAGTCATCTGTAAGCTGTGCACTAATGGGTGGCAGGAATCCAACCTTGATTGGCAGGTGATACGACTTCCAAATAGGTTTCAGACAGGAAAGTCACATGACCATCCACAAAACACAATGTTCCGTACAGGGAGGCCACGTGTACCTTCACAATCCATATATAACATTCCATCCTTCGGAAGTCACTTCACTCACCAATCACTACAAATATAATGAATAACTGATTTTTAAAATGTAAGATCTAAGTAACATATTACAACTGTAAAAAAACTGTCTAAATAAATGCAAATCAAGAGGATCGATATATACACAAGTGCCTTCTGTATAATGGTCAAGGAACAACATCAAACTCAATGACAATGCCTTACCAACTCCACCGACCCACCCCCCTCACTGACCAAACAGGGTAATTGTGTTCATGATGGAGCAGGGTGCTATAGGAACAGCTCCCCAGTGTGAGAGGGGAAGTAACAGAAAGAAAATTGCCTATTTCACTGACTCACATGCCTGGTTTCTCTGGCTTAGACACCAACGTCTGCAAGCAGGCAATGCAAGCTCATCCATAAGGTGCCAAAGCCCTCTCTTGGCTTTACGTTTGGGTGCTTCCTCAGCACCTCAGCATAGAGGCCAGTCACCTGTCACCATGCTATCTTCTGGTGAGGCAGGCATGCATCCAGGGTGTACCTATATTCTTGTGGGAGTGCCCCGTTTTTCTGGGCTGTCATCCGACACCAGGATATCGTTCTTGCTTCCATTCCCTTTAAACGGGTGCCACATATGCCTGTGTTGGTTCTCTATTATGATAGCCAGGAGGAGTCAGGACTAATAATTGACCAAATTAATAGCTTTCAAATAAAAGCTCTTGAAGCACCCACCCATGAAGAATTAGTCTCTATTATTGGGGAGGACTGGAGGAACACTGTCATTACTGACTGCCTATAAAATATATGCAATATTTCTTGCTAGTGGATGATCTGCAGCATTGTAATTAAAAGCTGAAACTACAATTTCCTGAGAGTGTGCTGAGAGACATTAGTGAAGAGTAAATACCACAGCTCAAGGTTCAAGGTCTATTACAAAGTTTGTAATTAAAATGTGCATAACAAAGTTTGTGAACGTTGTTAAGTGGAAATTTCCTATGAGAATGTGTCCATGGCATCAACTCTTGCTGCCTACCTAAAGTTTTCTGCATAGATCATGACACCAGCTCCTGCTGCTAAAATGAGCTGAAGGTGATGGCTGGAATCAGTGATGGGATTGCAGCAGTCTATTTTGATGAGCATTTTGTAGACCCTCACACTGAGGAGAGGAACAGCTTGAAGGGTAGTCTTCTCCTATGGCGGGGAGGGGTGTGTGTGTGTGTGTGTGTGTGTGTGTGTGTGTGTGTGTGTGTGTGTGTGTGTGTGTGTGTGTGTGTGTGTGTGTGTGTGTGTGTGTGTGTGTGTGTGTGTGTGTGTGGGGGGGGGGGGTGCTGTTTGGGAGAGTTCACACCTCTGGTGGATGAGGACCAGTGGGGAGGTTGATCCAAGTCAGAGTGGGTGGTGCATGGCAAGCTCCACCCCCTAAAGAGATTCCCCTGCTCTCTCCAGAAAACATACATGTCTTTTGGAGTCACTGGCAGCGCAATGTCATTAAACTTCACCTCAGCCCTGCTCCATGTAAGAATCAGAATTTTTAATTATAATTTTTGATGTACTCCAATCCCTCCAGGAGGGTAATGGATTTCCAGTCAGTTTTTCTGTTGCCAATCCGAGGAGAGGAAAGACCACCTATTGTGAGTGAGGAAACAGGTTTGGTAGGTCTTAAAGGCAAGGACTCTGGACACAGTTTTGGTTGGGAAGGATTTTATTTAAATAAGGCAAGTGTTGGAAATGGTAACAGATGCAACACTCACACACACATACACAGTTTACAGCAGCCATGGAAAAAAGATAGTGACAGTGAAACAACATGTACAGTTTATTAGCAATTGTGGGAAAAAGTTGGTTAGTGATTAAACATATGGAGGCAACTAATAACAAATGTGGGAACAAACTGCATACACACACAAACAACCAAAGAAAAATCAATGATACCTACCGCCCCTTGACTCTGTGCAACCATGGCTCTATGCCATTTAGTGACAATAATCAATGATCCCAACCCTATTTACTGCACAGCTCACCAACAGTTTCTCCAGCACTGTTCCACATTCCTCAGCCTGAAGTGAAGCAAGGTAGTCCCTCAAAGACGACAAAGAACACATGGTATCTTTATAGTGCTGGAGGGCCCAGCCTAGGTCATTAGCAGGAGATAATGGCTCAGTGACAGGAGGGTTAATCCAATTACAACAGCCAATGGCCCAAGACAAAGTACAGGCAGGCTAGAAAGTCTAGTCCAGGTAATTTACATGGAGCC
The DNA here is from genome assembly GCF_036971445.1 of Narcine bancroftii. Taxonomy (NCBI): domain Eukaryota; kingdom Metazoa; phylum Chordata; class Chondrichthyes; order Torpediniformes; family Narcinidae; genus Narcine; species Narcine bancroftii. The sequence goes on along the minus strand of NC_091471.1, from coordinate 175,948,787 downwards.
AATGGCAAGGTGTGCACTAATAGGTGGGGGTGGGACTTAACCTTGAATGGCAGTTGGTGAGTCCCAGGACTCCATAATTTCATAGTGACTGCATGCATGCCCATGCAAGGTACCTTATATTTTGGCTATCTTCCTGGTTTGGAGGGTCAATGGGGTGCCCTCATGGCAGGCATGAGCATTGGTCGGGATTGCAAAGGCACAGGCACATGGGGGGAGGACATGTGTTGTAAGACTCAATTTCCTCAAGGTCATCACCATCCATCCACACATACCCATCTCCCAACCACATGTCAATCCTCTCCCCCCGCTGGACAACGGCTCGGACCTTCCCAGGGACAAGCTGCGAGCCAGACCAGTGATCTGCTTGGAGTTGCTGCGTTTCAATCAGCTTAGAAGGTGTCTCCATGACTTTCATTTCTAGGTTGTTCACTCATACTTGGTCAGTCTGCTGCCTCCTGTAGTGCGCAACAGTGATACTGTATGGATTCGATCTCCAACTTACTGGGCGACCTGTTGGCCTAATTCTCCTGCAATTTCATGTCTTAAGAAAGACACTATAAACCAAAAGACCCCTCCATGACTTCCCTCTGTCTCTGGAAATTTTGGTTTCTCTGGAGGGATGCCACATGATACTCTATCTTTGCATTGCAGGGATGCAGCCCATCAATCTAACCAACCAGCATGGTGTGGCTTGCCAGCTTCACTGCCAAACGCCTGAACTCCTGATGGTCATCTGTCCACCTGGAGATTTTATATTCTGACCCTGGGGTTCCCTTACTAGCTGTGGATTGCCTGCTTCTTCCCCCATTGACAAACAGATACAAAATAATGAATGCACTCAACAGGCCACCCACACACACACTCATTAGCACAATTTCCCACATGGTTAGTACTTCACGTGTACCCAGCTGAAACTCTGAACTCTGCTCGTAGTGCCAATTGTTGTGATGGGAAGAGTATCAGGTTCGGTGGGTTCACAGAGAGACAAGTCTGGACACAAGTGTTACAATCAAAGTTAGCTTTATTGAACACATGGGAGACAAACAGGGGAGGACGTCAAATAGTACTTTATTACTCTCTCTCTTTGGCTTGACGGACGAAGATTTATGGAGGGGGTAAAAAGTCCACGTCAGCTGCAGGCTCGTTTGTGGCTGACAAGTCCGATGCGGGACAGGCAGACACGGTTGCAGCGGCTTCAGGGGAAAATTGGTGGGTTGGGGTTGGGTGTTGGGTTTTTCCTCCTTTGCCTTTTGTCAGTGAGGTGGGCTCTGCGGTCTTCTTCAAAGGAGGTTGCTGCCCGCCGAACTGTGAGGCGCCAAGATGCACGGTTTGAGGCGTTATCAGCCCACTGGCGGTGGTCAATGTGGCAGGCACCAAGAGATTTCTTTAGGCAGTCCTTGTACCTTTTCTTTGGTGCACCTCTGTCACGGTGGCCAGTGGAGAGCTCGCCATATAACACGATCTTGGGAAGGCGATGGTCCTCCATTCTGGAGACGTGACCCATCCAGCGCAGCTGGATCTTCAGCAGCGTGGACTCGATGCTGTCGACCTCTGCCATCTCGAGTACTTCGACGTTAGGGATGAAAGCGCTCCAATGGATGTTGAGGATGGAGTGGAGACAACGCTGGTGGAAGCGTTCTAGGAGCCGTAGGTGGTGCCGGTAGAGGACCCATGATTCGGAGCCGAACTCTACGTACATTCACATTGGGCTCAGGTTGGACTCTGATTCCAGTGGCCTCCTATCTTCTACATGGCATGAGACAAAAATTATAATGGTGCAAGCAAGCACATCGGGTACAAAGGAGTCCGATACCACATGCTCCTGCTGATGTACACACTTCATAGACAGGGACTTTCAAACACACTCCCAATTTCCTGTACCAATGGGAGTGCGGCTCTCTGCAAGCACTGATCTATTGCAGTACTATAGGTAAATTCAATGTGATGCACACCTTACCTGTGACTCCTCCAGTGATGTCCACAGTAGAGACCAGGCATGGAGCGATGTCTGGGACTTGGACCAAGAGGCCCAGAGAAAGAAATGTGGTAGGTATTGATGTTTTATACTGTTTTGAGCTGGCTAATGGTGACACTAACTCATTTAAATGAGCCAATAGTAAGGTGGCTGGAGTCCAACTTTTTTTTCAATATTTTTATTGGTTTTATCAAATAAATGTTTCATAGGTACTTGACAATTTAGTCTTAACTCTTATAATAGCAATACAAATAACACTGTTACATTAAAAAAGAAATAAAAAGAAAACAATTGTTGGGCACTACCAGTTGCCCCAATAATCACAAGGACAAAGAATGAGGGGAATGATAGGCTTTATTGTACATAAGATTTGAGCTGGCCTGGATCCAAGCTAGGGAAGGGAGAGGTGGCTCGACCTTTATGGCCTGGGTCACAGGGGAGGAGTCCAGGGGAGAGTGTCATCAGGGGGCGGGCCAGCCCAAGCCTTTACCGGCCAATGAGTACATACAATCCATACCATTACAACAGTTATACTAATTATCTAAATATTAATCTCCTCCCTTCGGAGGCTACTGGCTTAACTCAAACAGTTCACTACTAACAATAAGAAAAAAAGGAAGATAAACATCGGAATCAAAAACCAGAAACTAGGTAATCTTACAAATTTTGAAAATAATTGAGAAAAGGACCCCACAAAGAAACAAAATTAAGATTAATTTCAGTAGTGGAACATCTAATTTTTTTTCAAAGTCAGACATATCAGACAAACATTGATTGTGAGTGGGAGGGACACCATCCTTCCATCTCATCAGTATGGCCCTTCTTGCGATAAGGGAAGCAAATGCAACTACATGGGATCGTAAATCAGTCAATATCAGACCTGTTGGCCCACTTATTCCAAAGAGAGCAAGAAAAGAATTTGGATTCAAAGTAATAACTAAAAACAAGGTACGAAATACCCCTTCCCAAAAATTGGAAAGGGAGGGACAGAAGCAGAACATATATAGTGTTCCTTCTTCTGTTATATGTTTGTCACATTTAGAAGAGAGATTAGAATAGAATTTAGCCCATTGAACTTTAGAATAGTGGGCCCGGTGTACAACCTTAAACTGCATTAATGAGTGTCTGGCACAAAGGGAGGATGAATGCACTCGCTTCAAAATAGAGTCCCATGTAGTTACAGAAATTAACTGATGAAAATCCTGTTCCCATAGTTTTTTTAAAATTCTGTCCAGGGAACTATCCCTAGAATTTAGAAGTAATTCATCAAGGCCAGATACCACCACCTTATAATAAGGTTGAAAATTATAAATCAGCCCTATCATATTAGGTTCCAGGTCTTCAGGGACCTTCAAAATTGGAGAATTCAAAAAGGTCCTAACCTGTAACTAATGAAAGAAGTGGTGACAAGGTATTGTAAGTTTGGTGGATAATTGTTCAATAGAGGCAAGATTTTGGTCAGTAAAAATATCCAAAAAGGATTGGATACATAAATTTGATCAATGATAATATCTTGAACCGAAGGTAAAAAGGAATTGTTTAAAATAGGCCTGATTAATAAATATCTTTGGTACTTAAAATGCAGCTAACTGATGTATATGTGCTGCATTAGAGCTATGGAGAGTGTTTCAATAAATCATTGTCAAACAAATTTTCGTAATAAGCCACATAAAGAGATATAAAGTCAGGTCATTCAGAGTTGGCTCAAAGAGATGGAAGTATCTTAAACAGAAGAAAGGTGGTGAGCTGTAGGAGGGATTTTCAAAACACAGAGCCCAGTTCACTAAAATCACGATCTCACAAAGTAAATTGTGCCAGAATTGGAGAAGGCAGAGATCCCACAGGATTGTAGGACTAGGGAAGGTTATAGATATAAATGAGTGGCCATGAAGGCATTTGAAAACAAGGATAAGTATTTTAAAATTAAGATTTTGCTAAAGCAATAACTACTAAGTCAGCAATAATGGGCAAATAGGAATTGGTGTGATTTATGGTGCAAGCAGCAACATTTTGAAAGAATGTTGGGTGTGAAAAGCAATTCATGAACCAATTAAAAGGTCAGGACGAAGCTTTTACAGTGCTCATGATTTGTGTTTGAATCTGTGCTGTCTGTAAGGAGTTTGTGCATTGTTCCCCCATCCACCTGGGTTTCTTTCAGGCACTCAGGGTTCCTCCCACGTCCAAAGACGTGCGAGGTGTACTACCAATCAACCACAATCCAACAGAGAATAGTGATTAATAGGCTTTAATCACTTTAAAGCGTTAGCCAGCTGTCATGATAATGAATATGTATGAGATGTACCGGAAGTCACGTGGTATGAGAGAGAGATAAGAGCACAAGCAAGAGAACAAAGGAAACGGGAAAATAAAAAGACCCAGAGAAGTTTACCTGATAAAACTTGTGTTTAATGTTTTATTAACTTCACATTTCGGGCCACAAATGTGACATTGGCGATGAGGATGAAAGAAGCTTGAAGAAAATTAAAGACTAAACAAGATTACAGAGGATTACAGACAACTTCAAGGTGATAAGAATTTTCTCTGTGACTCAGTACTTTTGGGGCTGGAATATTTCCTCATGGCTAGTGCAAACTGTGACTTTCTAACACATAGTGGAATTGCTCATTTTGACCCAACGGGTGATGCAAGTACTGTAAGTGTGAAGTGGAAGGCATGGCTGGAAGAATTTGAATCCTATGCCGACAGTCGTGGCCTATTTCTAGATACCGGTACAGTTGAACAAAAAGTGCAGAGAAGGGCATTACTTCTTTTCACTGCTGGACCTGCAGTTCGGGAAACATTTAAGACACTTTTGAATACTGGAAGGAAGGATGAGTACCGGAAAGCGGTAGATGCATTAAATGCACACTATGTAGTGACACCGAATGCTACATTTCAACGCCATTTGTTTCAGAGAACGAGACAAGAAGATGGCCAGACAATTGCTCAGTACGTGACGAGACTACGCCAGCTAGCTGTTGGATGCAATTACATGCCAGCTGATTTGGACAACCAATTATTGGATCAAGTCGTACAGCACTGCAGATCAGATAAACTCAGAAGACGTCTACTGGAAAGAGGGAGTGAGTTGGAACTCACCGATGCTTTAACTATTGCTGCTGCATTAGAGGCTGTTGAAGGGCAATTTCATACCATGACCCTGAAAGACAACTCAAGCCAGCAAATTAAGAGGCTCTCACATCGCCATAATCAGGCAAGATATACGTTGACACAGGACATGGAGTGTTATCGATGTGGAAACCGAGGTCACTTTGGAAAAGACCCATATTGCCCGGCCAAAGGCAAAGTTTGCAGAAAGTGTGGAGGTAAGGACCATTTTGCAAAGAAGTGCAAAAGCAAGTCCAATGCAAACCAGAAGAGGAAGAATACAACTTCCAAAGGCAAAGTCTGGGGGAAAGGAAAGTATCCTGGAAAGAAAGATACCATTCGCCAGATAGACGGTGACGATGATGATACCCAGGAGGAACAGAGTTGTTACCAATTTACGTTGAATGAAGTACATCATGAGAAGGTCCCAGTGATCATTGGTGGAGTGACAGTGCAGGTCATTGTAGACTCAGGCAGTGATTGATCGACATTTATGGGAGAAGTTGAAAAGGAAAAAGATCATGTGTACCTCAAAGAAGTGTTCCAAGAAACTGTATCCATACACAGCAACCAAGCCATTGCAGACCATTGGATGTTTTACTGCAACTGTTGAAGCTGGAGATAAGTACACCGAAGCAGAGTTTATGGTCATAGAAGAGAGGGGAGAACCATTGCTGAGTAGAAACACAGCGCAAGACCTGGCAATACTTCATATTGGAGCTTGTGTCAATTCAATTCAGTCATACGAGGATATGAAGCAAGAATTCCCCGCAGTCTTCCAAGGAGTAGGAAAGCTGAAAGGTCGACAATTGAAGCTAGCGGTAGATGAAACGGTCAAACCCAAGGCACAACCAATGCGCCGAACTCCGTTTGGACTTCGTGGGAAAGTCGAAGCCAAAATTAAAGAATTGATCGAACAAGACATTATTGAACCGGTGGAACATTCAACACAATGGGTCAGTCCAGTAGTGATTGTGCCCAAACCAAAGGGTGACATAAGACTATGTGTTGACATGAGAATGGCCAATGAAGCTATAATTAGAGAACGACACCCTATACCAACAGTGGAGGAAATACTTCAAGAACTAACTACCAGCAAGGTATTCTCAAAAATTGATCTGAAATGGGGCTATCATCAATTAGAGCTGGATCCAGGTTCCCGAGATGTAACTACATTTGTGACTCACTGTGGATTGTATCGTTACAAGAGACTATCATTTGGAATTAATGCAGCTTCTGAGATCTACCAGTATGAAATCCATCGAGTGATTCAAGGCATTCCTGGAGTTGCCAACATTTCTGACGACATCATAGTCCATGCACCAACGAAGGAAGAGCATGACAAACGGTTGAGGCGTGTACTATCTAGACTACAGGAGGCAGGCCTTACCGTGAATGGAAACAAGTGCCAGTTCGGTGTGTCAGAAATGGACTTCATGGGACACAGACTTACACGGGAAGGACTAAACCCTGCAGAGGCCAAGGTGAAAGCTATTGCAGAGGCACGTGCACCTCAGAACGCAACAGAGGTGAGGAGTTTCCTGGGATTAGTCAATTTTTGTGCAAAGTTCATTCCTAATTTCGCTACAGTGGCAGAACCACTAAGGAAACTAACCAGGAAAGGTGTACCATTTCATTTTGGATCTGAGCAGAAGAAAGCGTTCACAGCGCTGAAGCAAAGCCTGACAGATGCAAAAACTCTTGGATATTACGATCCGGCGGCATCAACCAAAGTCATAGCAGATGCCAGCCCAGTTGGTTTAGGAGCCGTGTTGGTCCAGATGCATGATGGAGGACCAAGAATCATTGCCTATGCCAGCAGATCGTTATCAGATGTGGAGAGAAGATACTCTCAGACAGAGAAAGAAGCACTCGGACTTGTATGGGCCTGTGAGAGGTTCCATGCATATTTATACAGCATTGAATTTGAACTCATCACAGATCATAACCCATTAGAGGTGATCTATGCACCTAGATCTAAACCATGTGCCAGAATAGAGAGATGGGTACTCAGACTACAACCCTACAAATATAAAGTAATCCACATTGCAGGGAAAGCAAACATTGCTGAACCACTGTCCAGATTGGTGAAGGATGGAGGTCCACAATCCAAGTCAGAATTGGGAACAGAAACAGAGAGCTTTGTACGCTTCGTAGCTATACAGGCAACACCGAAAGCTGTGATTACGAAGGAAGTCGAGAGAGAATCCGAACGTGATCCAGAACTCATGGAAGTAAGAGAATGCATACAGAGTGGACAATGGGACAAGTGTACTCACAAGGCTTACATTCCCATTAGAGACAAACTTTGTTGCATCGGACAGTGTGTATTAAGAGGTTGCAGATTGGTGATACCGCAAAGATTGAGACCGAAGATCGTATCCTTAGCGCATGAAGGACACCTAGGTATTGTTGGTACCAAGCAAAACCTCAGGACCAAGGTATGGTGGCCAGGTTGTGATAAAGACGCAGAGAAATTCGTTAAAACTTGTCACGGATGTCAAATCACAAGTAGGAGTAATCCGCCAGAACCGATCCGGAGTACGCAACTCCCGACAGGACCATGGATCGACGTAGCTGTTGATTTTCTTGGACCTTTACCGACGGGTGAATCAATTATGGTAGTGATAGATTACTACAGCAGATACTATGAGTACGTGGTGTGGCGAGCAGTATTTCTGACGCTGAGAGTGAACAACCGAGAAGCGACGACAATATCGCAGGCAGGCCGAAACGAAACCGGAAAGTGCCCAAACGATACGAAGACTTTGTGCCATAGTTTTAATAAGAACTTTGGGACAGTATTTAATCTTATATCATAAAGTGCATGTATGAGTGCTGTAGGAAGTAAACTTTATGTAGTTGAGTTATAGTATTACCACTAGTTACGATGTTTGTAGGTTTCCAAGGGATATTGGTAAGTGAAGGTAAAGTTTATTTCTGATTAAAGGAGGGATGTCATGATAATGAATATGTATGAGATGTACCGGAAGTCACGTGGTATGAGAGAGAGATAAGAGCACAAGCAAGAGAACAAAGGAAACGGGAGAATAAAAAGACCCAGAGAAGTTTACCTGATAAAACTTGTGTTTAATGTTTTATTAACTTCACATTTCGGGCCACAAATGTGACACCAGCTTGCATGTTGCTGGCCCGGTTCCAAAACAGGTACTGAAGGAGGGGTCTGGGCGTAACAGCCTTTATGGGGATATCTGGGAGGGAGGAGTCGCAGGTTCAGAGGGTGGGCCAGCCTGTACAGTAAATACATACATATATATATATATATATATATATATATATATACATACATAGTGGTAGCACCACACGAGGTTAATGGGTTAATTGGTCACATGTGTGTATTTGGACGGCACAGGGTTGTGGGCTGGAAGGATGCTATATCTCTAAATCTAAATCTAAATCAAATTTAGAGATGCCATAAGCATTGACTAATAATCATTTCTACAGCAAACAAGATGTGGAACAAAGGGATATGGAAGGTGTTACAGAAATGTAAAAGAATAGTGTTTAAGATGGGGAAGATATTGATAATGTTTATTAATTTATAACTACATTGGGGTTGGAGTTACTAACGCAGAGCTATTGGTATCTCAAATGACAAATGCATCAATCAGCATGGCAAACCAAGCAAGTTCTGACTTTAGTTCCCATCCAATGTTGAAATGACTGATGCCAGCTTTTACTTCCTATGGATGCTGCGTGACCTGCTGAATTTCTCCAGCACTTGTGTGTTCTGAAATGACTGATGTTGCTCAGGTTTTTAATAAAATTGCCTTCTATGAAGTTGCATCTCTCTGTACAGTGGTCCTGTTACATACAGTGACCAGCTGACAGCAAGTGGGTGCAAAAATACACTTCTTATTGATCTTTATTCTTATTCCACATCATGCGATTCCTCCTTTTTAAAAAAAATGAAAATGTAGAGTAAAATTGCACTGGCTCCAGAAGAAAGGTAAAGTTGTCTGAATAATTGTTCTTCTGAGGGAAAACATGAGGAACAGTGAATCATCGAATAAAAAATAAAAGTTCTTTAAAATCATGCTTGTAATGTAAACGTTAGATATCTAATTCAAGATGGGCTAATTTATTCATCAACTCACTTCTACTCTTATTGCACCATCTAGTGCTGAGAATGTAGGTGTCACCATCGCTGATGAAGTGGTGTGTCTATAGAAACAATGCATATTGACAGGAGGTCTTTATGGTGAGAGATCTTTAATTTTCAGTCAGCCGATAGGAGTAAGCCTGAGAAAGTACATGCACAGCCTTATTTCAGAATTCCTTTGATGTTTCATCATAAATTGCACCTTGGAAAAAAATGGATAGTCTGGTGAACTGATGGACATTCCATCCATAGCACTTGGATTTTCTTGAATGGGTGGTGATTAATAGTGGCTGTTCGTTTGCTGTTAGTCTCTGCAGGCTAACTAACTGTTGATATTGTACCAGGCAATGACCTCCTCAACAGTTAGGCCTATATATAGGGAATGACTCCAGATCATTATTTATTTGATTTTTTTTTCCTACTGTGAATATGTATTGTCTACTTTTCTTCCTTTTATGTATATTTTTCTCTTTATGGTGTCTTCTCTGTTAATTTGAATTAGATTACTTTTCTTATATTTTATCTACCAGGGAAACTGCACCAATTAAGACTTTCAATGCATCAACCAATTTAGAGTTCATTGTCATATACGCAAAATACTTATGTATGTGGCAATAGACTCTTTTGAGTACATAGTGACATTTTAAATATGTAATATATTAAACTTTTCTCACAAACACAACAAACAAAAGCAAAAACAGAACAGTCTCTCCCTTCTTTCCATGCATACAGATCCGTTCACCGTCAGAGCTGACATATATTTTAAGTATGGCTGGGGAAACGACATTTATATATATAATAGTTACTTTTATATCCTTTTTTCCCTTTTTTATTACTGTATCTGGGCCCCTATGTAGTCCAAGTGTGGCTGCCAGACCTTTACAAAAATTATATGTGATTTTTTTTTCCATAGGTATACAGCTGTTCATTTCCACAGTCCATCGTGCTATAAATTGAGGGGAGTCGCACTTCCAAGTGATTGTGATACATTTTTTTCGCCATTGCTAGTGCTATTTTCATAAATGAGATCTGATATATGTCACTTATTTCCATGAAATTTCCTAATAGATATAGCTTCAGGTCGGTCGTGTTATCCTGGTTAATTTTTCTGCAATTACTTGCCAAAATGGCCTCACTTTCATGCACAACCACAAGGTATGTAAAAAAGTTCCTGTCTCAGTCCCACATCTGAAACACATCTCTGAAATTTCAGCTTTTGATCTGTGTAACATTTGTGGAGTAAGATATAATTGGTGTAAATAACTTCTACTGAACCAGTCCATGTCTTGCATTTATAATTGATGTCATGCTGTTGTTACACCAATGTGGCCATCTTCTTTCTGAAATCACCACACTTATAATCACTTTCTCTTTTCTGTATGTTTGCAAAGTATTGTAATGGAGCTTTTTATTTATAAGGGATCTTCATTCATCCTCAGTTACGAACCTCTGTAATCTTTTTCTAAATTCATTATCTCTATCTTTGATTGTTCTAATTCTTTCAAATAATCCTTCTTAATTTTAGAAGTGTAACTTATGTTATTTGACAATATATATATGCTTTCATCACATCCCATAAAATTAATTTATTAGAAACCAAATTAGAATTAATTTCAAAAAATTCTTATCTGTCGTCTAATAAATTCACAAAAATCTTGCTTTTCAATAACATAGAGTTAAACCTCCATCTGCAAACTGATTCTTGCCTATCCACTATTGTTATTGTCATAACAAGGAAGAATCATCAGATAAGATTCTCGCCTTATATTCAACTTGTTTTCTACCTTGGAATTGTGCAGATAATAGAAATAAGTCAATTCTAGGATAAGAGTCATGTCCACTAGAATAAAAGGAATAATCTCTCTCTGTTGGATGAAATGTTCTCCAAGCATCTATCAACTGTAGATCCTTCATCAGTGACAGTGTAGCTTTGGCTGCTTTTGTCCTCACTATAGTTCTTGTTGACCTATCTAGCATTAGATCTAAATAAAAATTAAAGTCTCCTCCCATTAAAATACTTTTGTTAGCATTTGCTAAATTCAAAAAAGTGTCCTCTATGAATTTATCATCACCCATATTTGGTGCATATATTCATTAATGTCCAATGCTCTGAAAAAAATTTGACAATTTATTATAATATTTATAATCCTGCAGGATCTGTAATTGCATTTTTTATTTTAGTCTGAAGTCTCTTATCTATTAAAATAGCTACTCCCCTTGGCTTTGAATTAAATGAAGCTGCAATGTAGCCTGCCCAATCCCTTTTTAACTTCTGATGTTCTTTTTTTCCATTAAATGAATTTCCCGTAAAAGACCTATGCCTGCTTTAATTTTCTTAATGTGTGTCAACATTCTTTTCACCTTCACTGGGCTGTGGACCCCATTAATATTAAAATTTTAAAAAGTCAATACTTTATTCATTACTATATTTTTTAATCATCCTTAAACCACATCTCCCCTTTACCTGTCTCTTCTCAGCTCCTTGGCTTTTCAATTCTACTATAAATCTTAAATCTAGGCAGCTTTCTCTAAATAATCCAGATAGAAAATAAAATAAAAAACAGAAATATAAAAGTAAATAAACTAAAAAAAACCCTGATTGATGTTATTACAATAGTATTCAACAACACTACCTGCATCTACTTTACGGGTAGTGGCCAAAGCCACAAACGCACAGATGATTCAGTAGAATTCAGTCCATTTTTCTCCAGCTCCCCTGAATACTTATTTTACTTCAGTTCATTTCTTTAAGACAGATTGACATAATCTTAATCAAATTTATTTATATTTCAAAAGAAGTTTCAAACTCCTGCTTGCTGCGCTGATCTCTGATCAAGTTCTTAACAAATATCTGGTAGAACATTTGCATAATCTTGCGCACGTCCAGAGTCTGTGAAGAATTTATTCAGTTCTCCTTGCACAAAAACCTTAAGAGTCACAGGATGATACAAAATGAAGCTATAACCTATTTCCACAAAGTGTTTTTCACCAGGTTGAATTCTTTCCCTTTCTTCAACAATTCAAAGCTGACATCAGGGTAAAAGAAAATCTTGTTTTCATTATATTCTAATGGACCCATTTTATCTTTGGCTTATTTTGTGGCATGTTCTAAAATTTTCTCTCTGACTTAATAACAAAGAAACTTTATCAAAATAGGGTGTAGTTTTTGATCTGGAGGTGGTCATGGCCTTAGGGCTTTATGAGCCCCTTCTATTTCAATATCTCCTTGAAACTCATTCCCTCCAAAGGTTTTTGGGATCCAACGTTGCAAAAAGGGTATTAAATTATTCCCTTCGTCACCTTAAAAAAAGTCCAAAAATTTTGATTTTTTTTACTAACATTTTCCAAAGTCCACTTTTTCCCACAGTTGCTTATCAACAATAACAACCAAAGCAGCAGCTGAATTTTCCATTTTATCCATTCTTTCTTGAACCATTTGTACATCAAATTCTATATTCTAACTTTATCTTTGACTTTATCATATCTGTTTTGTGAATTATTAAATATATTATAAATTTTGGTTTTTTTTAAATCTGATTTTCGACATCTATTCTTACTTGTTTCAGCTCTTTCATAATAATTAAAGTTTCTGTACCCGATTTCTGAATATTAATTGGCATTTTAGATTAGATTTTGCGACAGGCCCTGCTCCTTCCTTCTTCTTCTTGCTTCTGTTCTTCTTCTTCCTCTTCATCACTGGCCTGAAGTACTGCTGTAAAACCAGCTTGAAGAGGCAGCAATTCAAGCAGGCTGCTTTCCTTAATAATCTGTTCACCTTCCCGCAATCTGCACATGCATGACTCTTCGCGCATGTTCAGTAACATGGCTTCATTTTCCTCATCGTCCCTTAGTTGCTGCAACGGCGTAGGTACTGCAGTGCATTTGTGTTACTGCTTTTGGAGCTCTTGCGAGTCATGCAGAAGTCTTCACCACAGTGCCCAGATCCATCTGTAAGGTAGGTCTTTCTTGTTGTCCTTGTTGGGTTTTTTTTGTTGTTGCGCTCCCAACGGGCCAGCAACGTTCTTATCTTTTTAAGGTAGTCTCTGTCTATTTAGGAACATTTTCCAAAGATTTAATCTTTGTCTCTTCACTTTTTTAAACTTTTCATTTCGGGACAGCCAGAATCCTACATCCTGGCTCTACCTCATCTTGTGACATCCCTCCAAAAGATAACTCACCAGTGTGAATAAATGGGCATGAATGTTGCCTCTTTGTATGGACAGTGAAAATTGGCCAAATACATTTGCAAATTATCCCAGCTATGAGAATAATTAAGAAACAAGATGAAGGGTTTCAACTCAAAACTCATTCATCCCCAGGCTCCTAACATTATTGCAGTAGCCATGTTGCCTGGGCTATTCTGGCTGTGAATCTTGAATTCTTAATCACCTTTGCATGAAAACTATCTTTTTTCCAGCTATTGTTCTTAACACACAATGAAGTACTCAGCTATGCAAACTGATGCGCAAAGGCTTTTTTCCTGGGCAAAGCCTTATTCTATATAATTTAACCTAAAGTTAAATAATCCCTGTGCAATTAATTATTGCACTACGCAGTCTTGGTGAGTTTTTAATTGATGGACTTGGCACAGATTCTAATGGGTTAAAATGGCCTCTTGTCACTTATTATTAGTTTTTATGAAGCTTCTTTTTACTAAATGTTTCTGAGTTTTTGTTTTAACCTAGCAATGTTCTTGTTTTTATTCAGCTCATCTGTTTTCAATTAAAATGATCAGAAAGACAAAAATATATGACTCTCATGTGCTGTATTTTGACCAGCAGAGGGAGCATTGTAACAGTTAAACAAGCAGTACAATTGGATCAACAGCCAGGTTGACTCAAACTGTCAGGTGTAGTCCTAAAATGCCTAGAACACTGCTGTGAACCAACAGATTGGATCTTACGAGAATAGCAGCACCCACCTGTAAACAGAACAATTTTAATAACTCAGCGTAGGTAATGAAAGAGTTCTTCCGATTCACCTTCACACAAATCCTGGTGCAGACTAGCTGATCGATCTCACTCCTGTACGCTTCCTCAGTGTCGCCTGTGATTCTTCAGACGACCATGGTGTCACTGGCAAATTTGTAGATGCCATTTGAATTTGCCTAGCCACACAGTCATGGGTGTAGAGCAAGTAAAACAGTGGGCTATCTTTGAGATGCCCTGTGCTATATTCAATGAAGAGGAGATGTTGTTTCTAATTTTATATTTATATTTGCTTATCTGTGATATTGTTTGTCTAAGTCAGAAATCATCACTGTACAGGGAAAGGAGTTATGATGGGTGATCGATGAATAAGAGCTGCACCAAACAATTTAAAAAGTTTGCTATGACATTAACATATATGTCCTCAGGGACAACTTGTGCAATTTGAACCTCTCATATTTGTTGAGGAAGTAACATTATAGGGAGGCATTCTTTATTTAAATACCTCTGGAATTTAAAAACACTTGTTCAACTACAAGGTCCCTAAGTTATGCCAACATTTTTCCTCTTTAAGACATTTCTTTCCACCGATAGTACATCTTTGACCACATTAAAGTTCCTTTAAGGTTGCTACCTTTTTGAGTGCAGTGCTAACTATTTTCAGTTTGTTTTAGACATACAGCATGGTAACAGGCTCTTCTGGCCCACGAACCTGCGCCCACCAAATACATTAATTAACACAATGCCTGTATATTTTTGAAGGGTGGAAGGAAACTAGAGCACCTGGAGGAAACCCATGCAGACATAGGGAGAACATACAAACGCCTTACAGAGTGTAGTGACTAGTATCCAAAAAAAACCTGTTCAGAAGCTAAGCGGGCTCTTTAACTATGATAACATAACATAACATATAACATAACAATTACAGCACGGAAACAGGCCATTAGGCCCTTCTAGTCCGCACCGAACCAAACACCCCTTTCTAGTCCCACCTCCCTGCACAATGCCCATAACCCTCCATCTTCTTCTCATCCATATACCTGAATGATGCATTCGCAGAATTCATGACAAAGTTGAGATGAGTTTTAAAACAGTTTATTAATGAACACAAAAGGACTCATAACATCTGCGGTAACACAGTAATGTCTAATGTCTAATGACCAGTCTTTTCATAACGTAACATTTGATTCCCTCAATAACGGTCAACAGCCTTATTCACTCACTGTCTATTCCACCATATGGTCAATGCAGGCTAATGACTCTCCAAGCCCGCCCAAAACCCTGCGCATGCACCAAGTCCCCAAGTCACCAAGCGCACGTGCATTAGAAGATACCAAATATGCACAGCCTCTGGGCCCCGGGACAGCGCCAACACCTGCAGTCAAACCGACAATGGTAAGCAACGAGACTTTGACTCTTACACAGACAGTACTGGATTCAAATCCAAGTCACTGGCGTTGTAATGACGTTGGCCAAACCACTATGCTGCGAAGTTGAAGAATTGAAAGATATTTTATGATAGTTTTGGATGTTCTTAGATCATGCTTTGAATGACCAATTTGTCTTGAGATCATCTGTCTGTACATTTGGAATAATTTTTTCAAGCACAGCAGATCACATTTCAATAGGGTATGTAAGTGTGCTGTAGAAATTAAATTGAAAAGAAAAGGAAATTTGTTTCAGTGTAGACTACCAATGTGTATGTACATGCTGTGTGCCAACTGATGGATGAGGTAATCATACAGTTCTACAACACGAAACAGGCCCTTCAACCCACTTTGTTCATGCCAACCCTAGCATTATTTGCTTATGCACTGCCCACATCCCTCTGAAACTTTCTTATTCATGTCCATTTTTTCCAAAAATAGACTTTATTCACAATAAATTATTTACAAAAGGAAAACCTTTCTTTTGAACATTACAATTTTTCCCACTTCCATCAGTTCCTCTGGTAGCTTGTTCCATGTACCCATTGTAGCAGTTTCTTCATCATTATCAGGGAACCTATTCAAATTGAAGGTGGCATGGTTGGTGTAGCAGTTAGCAGAATGCCTCTACGGTGCCAGCGATCAGGATCGGGGTTTGAAACTCACGCTGTCTGTAAGGAGTTGGTACATTCTCCCCATGTCTGTGTGGTTTTCCCCAGGGGCTCCGGTTTCCTCCCTCTGTTTGAAACATACTGGGGGTGTAGATTAATTGGGTGTAAATTGGGCGGCACGCACACATGGGCCAAAATGGCCTGTTACTGTGCTGTATATCTCATTTTTAAAAAAATTAAGTCTTCATGTCAATTCAAATTACAGCACTTTTTCAAGTGAGGCACATGGCATGAGTTTACAAAAATAGGCAACACACATTGTATACAATAGTAGTAGTCTATCAGAACCCAAAAAGAAAGGATCATTTGCATCGAGATGAAATCAATGAAGAGCTTAAGGAATGGAACATAACAATTAGTTACATTACAAGTAGCAACAAAAAACTGTTGAGATGATTTCAAGGCTGGTATCAGCATAAATAGCCAAAATGCAAAAATGAATATCAAATTGAATGCATGTATCATTGCACTGTGAACATACTTAGGTTAAGTGCTGAAGATCATGGGGCAGCTGACATAAACCATTTTTGGCAAATCAAAACAAATTGGATCCAAATCAAAAGTAAAAGAGAAGATGCTGGATGCCCTCTGAAGGTTGGGGAACATTTCTGGGGAGGGAAAGAGTTTGTGTTTCAGAATGAAGTCCTTTCACTTGATATTCCGCTGCCTGTCCTGCTGAGTGTTTCGTGATTTTATGTTCTTCATGAGGATCAGGAAATTTAATTGTTAATGATTGTGGAAGACCACACCACAAGTAAATGTTGCTGTGCAGAGTTTAGCTGAAGACACTCAAGATTCTGATCCAATTTGTAGGGAGATAACGTATATGTGTGAAAATCATAGGGTAGTGATCATGGGAGATTTTAACTTCCCACACATTGATTGGGATACCCATACAGTTAGAGGGCTGGATGGGCTGGAGTTCATTAAATGTGTTCAGGATTGTTTTCTAAATCAGTTAGTAGAAGAACCGACTCGGGATGGTGTAATACTGGATCTCCTGTTAGAGAACGAGCTAGGTCAGGTAGCGGTCATTAATGTTGGAGAACCAATTGGGTCTAGTGATCATAATTCTGTTAGTTTTAGGGTAGTTTTAAGGAAGAGCAAGGAGAGGTTGAGGTTCTGAATTGGAAAAGAGCAAATTTCGAAGGAATAAGAAGGGATTTGGGGAGTATTGAGTGGGACAGGATATTTTCAGGTAAGGATGTTAATGAAAAATGGAGGATATTCAAAAAAGAAATTTTGAGGGTACAGAGTAGTTATGTCGCAGTGTGGATCAAAGGAAAGGCTGGAAGTCATAGGGAGGCTTGGTTTTCGAGGAATATTGGAAATTTGGTTAGGAGAAAAAGGGAGGTGTACAAGAGGTATAAAGAGCAGGGAGCTGAGAAGTTGAAGGAGGACTACAAGGAGTGTAGAAGGAATCTTAAGAAAGAAATTAGAAAGGCCAAAAAAAGGCATGAAGAGGCTTTGGCTGACAGAGTAAAAATAAATCCAAAGGGTTTCTATAAGTACATTAAAAGTAAAAGATTAGTGAGAGATAAAATTGGTCCCCTTGTAGATAGCGAGGGTAGGCTGAGTGAGAAGTCTGAGGAAATAGGGGAAATTTTGAATGATTTCTTTGCCTCGGTATTCACTAGGGAAAAAGATGTTGAACCAGTTGAAGTAAAGAAAAATAGTGGGGAGGTCATGAAGCATATAAGGATAACCGAGGAGGTAGTGATGGCTGTGTTAAAAAAGATAAAGGTGGATAAATCTCCCGGACCGGACAAAATATTCCCTAGGACATTCAGGGAGGCTAGTGGACAGTTAGTGGGGCCATTAACAGAGATATTTAGGGTGTCACTGGCCACGGGGGTGGTGCCAAAGGATTGGAGGGTGGCGCATGTGGTTCCTCTGTTTAAAAAAGGGTCCAAATGCAAACCTGGAAATTATAGGCCTGTAAGTCTGACGTCTGTGGTGGGCAAGTTGATGGAAAGTGTTCTGAGGGATGGTATTTACAAATTTTTGGAGGTACAGGGATTGATAGGGAGTAATCAGCATGGTTTTGTCAGGGGTAGATCATGCTTGACAAACCTGATTGAGTTCTTCGATGGGGTTACAAAAAAGGTTGATGAAGGGAAAGCTGTGGATGTTGTCTATTTGGACTTTAGTAAAGCTTTTGACAAAGTTCCCCACAGGAGGTTAGGAAAAAAGGTGGAGGCATTAGGTATAAATAAGGAGGTAGTGAAATGGATTCAGCAGTGGTTGGATGGGAGGTGTCAGAGAGTAGTGGTAGAAAATTGTTTGTCCAATTGGAGGCCGGTGACTAGTGGAGTTCCTCAGGGTTCGGTCCTGGGTCCACTATTATTTGTTATATATATTAACGATCTGGATGTAGGGGTGGAGAATTGGATAAGCAAGTTTGCAGATGACACAAAGATTGGTGGTGTTGTGGACAGTGAGGTAGATTACCGTAGATTAAAAGGTGATTTAGGAAGGCTGGAGGTGTGGGCTGAGAAATGGCTGATGGAATTTAATACAGATAAATGTGAGGTGCTACATTTTGGAAAGGCAAATTTAAATAGGTCATATACATTGAATGGTAGACAATTGAGGAGTGCAGAGCAACAAAGGGATTTAGGAGTGATGGCAAATAGTACCCTCAAGGCTGATACTCAGGTAGATAGTGTGGTGAAGAAGGCATTTGGAATGTTGGCCTTCATAAATCGGAGTATTGAATTCAAGAGTAGGGAGGTTATGATGAAATTGTACAAGGCATTGGTGAGGCCAAATTTGGAGTACTGTGTACAGTTTTGGTCACCAAATTATAGGAATGATATAAACAAAATAGAGAGAGTGCAGAGAAGGTTCACGAGAATGTTGACAGGATTTCAGGGTCTGAGTTACAGGGAAAGGTTGTGCAGACTGGGGCTCTTTTCTCTGGAGCGTAGAAGATTGAGAGGGGACTTGATAGAGATGTTTAAGATTTTAAAAGGGACAGACAGAGTAAATGTGGATAGGCTTTTTCAATTAAGAAAGGGGGAAATTCAAACTAGAGGACATGGTTTAAGATTGAAGGGGGAAAATTATAAGGGGAACATGAGGGGAAATTTCTTTACGCAGAGGGTGGTGGGGATGTGGAATGAGCTTCCGGCAGACGTGGTCGAGGCGGGATCATTGGTTACGTTTAAGGAAAGATTGGATCGTTACATGGATAGGAGGGGACTAGAGGGGTATGGACTGGGTGCTGGTCAGTGGGACTAGGAGGGTGGGGATTTGCTACAGCATGGACTAGTAGGGCTGTACTGGCCTGTTCTGTGCTGTAAATGGTTATATGGTTATATGGTTATATGGTTAATATGCAAACTGGTTCAACAATTTTTACAGTGACCTTGGGACATGTCTACCATATTTGCATCCAGCAGTTTGTAAATCTGATATATTACCAACCTAGGCTTGCTCCCAATATACTTACAGCCCAAGTAGTTATTTTGAGATGCCAAAACTGCTGTGAAGTAACTGGGCAACACCAATTGTTATTGTTCCAAAACCTGAAAAACCTACCCAATCTGTGGCAACTACAAGGTCACTCTGAAAAGAGCAATGAATATTGCTTACCTACAGGACTATTGAATACAGGGCTGACAGGGACACTTTTTAAAAGAAACACTGTTTCCCCCATATGTATGCCTCGGCCATTCTGTGCAAGATGTAGTTATACTCTTAAAGTTTGTGTGGTGGAGTAAATTGGGTCTCTAAGTCTGGTCAGAACATTTCACATTGACCAGGATGATCAATTGATTCAACAGCAAATGAGAAAGAGTGCATAAGAATATTTGAAGAGATTTTCTTGAGGCTCTCTAGACACAATATAAAATTGAAATGGAGCAAAGGTGCATTCCTGCAAATAAAGATGATGTATCTATGTTGAAAGGTAGATGAGAAAGCACAGCAGTCTTTCAGAGAAAAGATGGCAATGATAGTGAATTCCCACAAATCAAAAATCATCAAGGAGCTTGGGTCCATCTTGGTGTGCCACAATCTTGTGAAATCTTGCCACAATGTTAAGATCTCTGCGTCATTTCTTGAGGAAGGCTGAACCCTGGTATAGGAATGAAGTACAACAGAGGATACATTATAAATGCAAGGTAAGCTTAGCACAAGACATTCTTGTTTTTTTGAATATTGTATTTAAAAATTTTAACCATAAATGCATTCAAATATATTTCAAAATACAAATATAATATATTGAGTATCAAATACATGATGATAATACCCCAACACCCCCTACCCACTCCCTGACAATCCCAAGAAAAATAAAAAAATACACAGTGAAGTGTTAGAATAGAAACAAAAAAGAAAACAGAAAGAAAAAATAAGAATAAAAATGAGGATGGACTGTTGAAAATATTAAAATCCATCTAATCTAAATTCATATCCATTTCATCATTAATGGGATTCTACGCAGGTCTTAGAGGCTAAGAAGAACATTTAGAATTCTAAAAAAATTAAAATTTAATCCTCTTTTTTTATAGATATGGGTGCCAAATTTGTAAAAAGATATCATATTCTTTCCTTAAATTATATGTAATTTTCTTGAAGGGAACTAAACTGTACATTTTCCCACTCCATCATTCCAAACTTAAGTGTGAATCAGATTTCCAAGGAACTGCAATACACTTTCTGGCCATTGCTAATGCAATTTTAATAAATTCTATCTGATATCTAGTAAATTTTAACATGCATGGTTTTTACATAGAAATATTGCCACAAAGAAGACCTGTTATTAAGCTGGCTTTGGTCATTTACATTGAATTAAAAAAAGCCGGCATAATGCTGGGTCAGTGTGTCATTTTACACTGCAAGCCGGCATTCAAGGAGAAAAAGAGGCAGGACGTTTAACACAACAACGTCTGCATCTAGAATCATGTATAACATACCATATTTGACAACATATAAGACCCACTTTTTCCCCCCAAAATGATTTAAAAATATTTCCCCCAGTCTTATATGCAAAGTAGAAATTAGGGTTATAATGGTAAGTAGCGCCGACAGTTTTCATCATTGCTGCGAGGCTCACTAGCATCACTGATATCTATCGTTGGGGGCCAGTGGTGGGCTGTCAGGAGACTCTCCCGACAGCCTGCTTTCGGTCCCCGTACTGGTCATCGTTGTGTTGAGAAAGCATCAGCTTTGATAGAGACAAAGAGACGAGTCTGGACACAAGGCTTTGCAATCAAACGTTACTTTTATTAACTCACTGTAGCGGCAGCTATGAGGAAAGAGACTCTCCACTACCACGTTGGGGGATTCAATGACAGTTTAATTCAAAACCTGCCCACGCCCCTTTAAGGGCGGCCTGAGCACCGCCCCTGCGCGGGCGGTGACATCATCATGCTGCCTGAGGTGCGTGCTCAGTTCAAACCTTGAGGAAAGGAGGTCCCCTGACAGCGCCATGAATTCGCAGCTGCCCCGCCGGCACGGCAGTATAAGCAGGGCCGGTTCACTACAAGTATGTGCACCGCCACACAACCCCTCCCAGAACTGGCTCATGTGTCTCGCCGCTTGGGCGTCCAGCCTCAGTGCTTAGGTTGGGCCATTTGAACTGGCTGACTGGGGTCCAGGTGCGCCGCCAGGTGTGCTCCCAATGTCTAAAGTGAAAGTCTTGCCTGATCACTGCAGGA
Organism: Narcine bancroftii; assembly: GCF_036971445.1. NCBI lineage: Eukaryota > Metazoa > Chordata > Chondrichthyes > Torpediniformes > Narcinidae > Narcine > Narcine bancroftii. Next base: position 175,926,892 of record NC_091471.1, on the reverse strand, counting down.
CTCTATAGGGGCCTTCATAAGGGCACTGCAGGGGCGCAATGTATGAACCTCACCGGATAAAAACGTACTTGGCTGCGTCCAGTTCCTTGGGCAGACGGGATGGTTGGCCACTGTGGTGAGACGGAAGTGGGGGGCTAGCGAGGCGAGCTTACTCTGAAGGTCTGCCAATAAGGTCAGATTGTCGGCTGCAGAGTCCGTGTCTGGGCCGAAAAAATCTCGGTGGAATTGCTCCATTAGACCGTTGGCTTGAGGGAGATATGCCGTGTTGTGGTGGAGCTTGACCCCCCCAAAAGGTTCACCACTTGCGCCCAGAGGGCAGACGTGAATTGGGCACCTCTGTCGCTGATAATGTGCGAACCTGGCGATCCATTGAGTGAGTAAGTTCCTGGCGCACGTCTCGGCGGAAGTGTCTTTCAGCAGAATGGCTTCCGGCCACCTTGTCACTCGGTCAACCACCATCAACAAGTAGCGGGCATCCCTGGACACCGGCAGGGGGCCCAAGAGGTCCACGTGTATATGTTGGAATCTATTGGCCGCAGAGTCGAACCGTTGTATTGGGGCTTTTGTGTGACAGTGGACTTTGGAGGACTGGCACTGCATGCAGCTCCTCACCATCTGAGCTACTTGTTTTTTGAGCCCACGCCACACAAAATGCTCTGCCACCATCCGAACCAATGTCTTGACCAAGTTGTTGACCATGATGAAAGCACGTGACCTCCACTGTGGCGGAACTACAGGGTGCGGCGAGCCGGTGGAAACATCGCAGAGCAGCATGTCTGGGCTGCCCGGCAACCAGAGGTCCCGAAGTTGGAATCCTGTAATGGTGGTGCGGAGGGCCTGTGTTTCTGTGTCCTCCCTCTGGGGTTGCGCTAACTGGGTATAGTTCAGGCCAGGGGCGAGGCTGTGGATGGCGGGCAGTGAAAGTGCATCTGCCACAATATTGTCTTTACCTGCGCGGTGCTGGATGTCGGTGGTGAATTCCGACACATAGGATAGGTGCTGACCAGGGGTCTTTTTCCATCATGAGGGCTTGTGTGAGCAGCTTGTGGTCAGTAAACATGGTGAATGGTCTGCCCTCCAGAAAATATCAGAAATGTCTGATGGGCAGGTACAGGGCCAAGAGCTCCCTGTCGCAGGCACTGTACTTTAGTTCCAGAGGACAGAGGTGCCTGCTGAAAAAGGCTAGCGGGTGCCACTGGCCATGGACTCATTGCTCCAGAACACCCCCAACGTACGTGGCCGACGCATCCACTGAGAGTGCGGTGTGAGCCGTGGGTGGGCTAATAGAGTGACACTCGCCAGAGCATCTTTCGTTGCAGCAAAAGCACCCTCTGCCTCTTCCAACCATACCAGGACTTTGTGCTTCGCAGCGATCAGCGGGAATAACGGCTGCTTGATGTGAGCTGCCCAGGGGATGAACCGGTGGTAGACGTTCACCATGATGATGAACTCCTGTAGGACCTTGAGGGTAGTGGGCTTCGGGAACCGGCACACGGCTGCAACCTTCACCAGTGCTGGGGCAGTTCCGGCCGTTGAGATGGTATGGCCCAGGAACTGCAAGGACTGCCTGCCGAACTGGCACTTGGCTACATTGACCGTGAGGCCGAACTCTGCCAGGCGGGTGAACAGTGCATGGAGATGAACCCTGTTCTCGTCGTGGTCTCGACTGGCGAAGAGGATGTCATCGAAATAGATGAACACAAAGTCCAAGTCACTGCCCACCGTGTCCATCAGGCACTGGAAAGTTTGGTCTGCATTCTTTATCCCGAAGGGCATCCGCAAGAATTCGAAAAGGCCAAACAGGGTGACGATTGCGGTCTTGCCAATGCCATCAGGGTGGACCGGGATTTGATGATAGCCCTGTACCAGGTCGACCTTTAAGAACACTTGGGCACCATGTAAGTTTGCCAAGAAGTCCTGAATATGCAAGATAGGATGTCGGTCCAGCGTGGTTGCGTTGTTAAGGCAACGTAGTCCCCGCAAGGGCACCAACCCCCTGAAGCCTTGGGAACCATGTGGAGGGCGGGAGGCCCAGGGGCTGTCAGATCTATGAATGATTCCCAGTTCCTGCAGTCGGGAGAATTCTTCTTTGGCCAGTTTCAGCTTTTCTGGGAGTAATCGCCTGGCTTTGGCGTGAAGCAGGGGCCCTGGGTTGCGATGTGATGGTAGACTCCATGTTGAGGCATGGTGGCGGTGAACTGCGGCTGCAGGATTGAGGGGAACACATCAAGGAAACTTGTGTATTCGTACTAATGGCGGCTATCCCTGGGTTGCTTGAGTCTGTGGCATCCAGGCGGACAGATTGAATGGTGCAGGCATTAACTAACCAATTGCCCTTGACATCCACTAAGAAGCTGTGCGCCTGGAGGTGGGGTGGTGCCCCTCCGGCTTGTGCTTGGGGGGCACTTGCAGCCGACTGGGCCCTGGGTGGGTGACCTGGATGAGGGTGGCCTCATTCTCTTGCTTGTTCCGCTAGAGGACGTCCGTGTGGGCCGCAACTCGGCGTGGGTCAGTGAAGTCTTCATCTGCCAGCAGGAGCTGTATGTCCTCAGACATCTGCTTGAGGAAGATTTGCTGGAACAGAAAACACGGTTTGTGGTCCTCTGCTAACGCCAACATCTCGTCCATCAGGGCAGACAGGGTTCTGTCTCCCAACCCATCCAAGTATAGGAGCCTGTAGGTGCACTGTTGCTGGGAGAGGCTGAAGGTCCCAAGGAAGAGGTTCTTGAGGGCGGGATATTTACCAAACTCCAGTGGGTTGTGGATGAGGTCGTCCACCTTGGCCATGGTCTCTTCGTCGAGTACGCTCACGATGTGATAAAACATCGTGACGTCTGATGAAATGTTTCTGAGGTGAAACTGCATTTCCACTTGCCCAAACCAGGTACGTGGGCGATGTCCAGAAGGGGACAATTTCACTGTGACTGCGTTGATCTCCGAGGGATCCATAGTGAGAGGCCAGAAAAATGTCTGGACTCGTCAGGGTCAACAATGTAGCGGCAGCTATGAGGAAAGAGACTCTCAACCACCACGTTGGGCGATTCAACAACAGTTTAATTAAAAACTCGCGCGCGCTCCTTTAAGGGAAGCATGAGCTCCGCCCTTGCAGTGATGTCATCACGTTACCTGAGGTGCGCGCTCAGTTCAAACCATGAGGCAAAGAGGTCCCCCGATGGCACCATGTACTTGCAGCTGCCCCGCCGGCACGGTGGTACAAGCGAGGCCGGTTAGCTATGAGTATGTGCGCCACCACAACACTACAATTAATAGAAGAACTTAGAAAAGCATAGTGGGAATAAAATGCAGATGCACTCAATTTATAAAAGACCATGGGAAAATACACACACAATTTAATAAAGCAGACGTGAACAATTTATAAAAGAGTGTGAGAAAATCTTCTGCAAGTATTGATCTATAGCAGCGGATTTCAACCTTTTTTTTCCCACACACATACCACCTTAAGTATGGCCTATACCATGGATGCTGTGTGATTAGTAAAGGATTGCTTAAGGTGGTATGTGAGTGGAAAGGGAAGGTTGAGAACCACTCCTCTAATCGCAATTGTTACTGAAATATTTTGCTTCAGAAAAATTGTCATTGGCCCATTACCTTTGGAATTACGTGCACATACCGAATCAATTAAGCATGATTAAACTAGTGGTTTTCAAACTTTTTCTTTCCACTCACATACCACCTTAATTAATCTCTTATTAATCACCACTGTCTATCATTGGGGGTTGGTGGCGGGCTGTCAGGGGAGAGTGGGGCGGTGGGTTTCAGACTGTTCAAATTGAGAACAAACCCACAGACCAGAATGTTCACAGCACAAAGTGACTAGTGTTACAGGCCCAGAGGACCCCAAAACCCAGCAGCAATTCACCAAGAAAAATGGTTACTTAAATAAAAGTTATTTTTAATTTTCTTTAAACGTAAAAACAGGATCAAATTTTAACTTATTACCATTAACTTAACTTAACCAAACTTAACCCCCTTCTAATTCTAAGTGCACGTGTATGTAATGTGTGTGCAAGTTCAGAAAAGTTATTGATTCACAGTCCAATCTCACTTCACACACCTCCAAGTTCACCGGTATCAGGCAATTCTTATACTGTGCACAGAATTTAAAATATATGAATTTTCACCAAGCTCTGGTACTTAAGTGGTTACCGCTCAGCAAGATTCTCATTGGTTTCAGAGAGAGATTTGTTGCTCGTTGGACACAAAGTGATTCCCTCCGATCAACCACTTCAGTGTCTTGCCGAAGAAACTTGCCCCATCAGGGTTTTCCAAATGATAACCTCTTCTTCTGCAGGTCACCACAGATTTCCTTTATGTATCCATTATTTCAGGTGAAACACTCTAGCCAGCCATTTCCTCTTGTATGGACCACATGGGTTGATTAAAAGGCTAAAGTAAGAACTCACAACCTGTCTTTAAAGTGGGTTTTTAAACAAGCTGCCAGCTTGCCATGCTGCAGAAATCAGTTCTCTCTCTCTCTCTCTCTCTCTCTCTCTCTCTTGGCAAATTGACATGATCTTCAACAAACTGCATTCAGACAGGACAGATTGTGGCACTGGACCCAATCTTCTGAGTCCATTTATCTATTGCTTTCCAAAATAATAATCCATTACTCCACAGTATATCCAATTAACACCGACTTGTGAAGTCTCTATAGGCATTCTTCAAAGTTTTTGCAAAGGCACTTGGACCCTGGACTATCTGGCTTGAGCAGAGCTCTGTCATTTTAAATGAGATCTGTTTTGTGGTTTTTTTTGGTTGTTTGTGACCTACACTACCCCCGCAATCTATCTCATTCAAGAACATATCTATATACAATATAAAATATTATATAATCTGTCACACTAGAGACACCTGGGGACAACTGAGAGCAGGGCAGTGGGATCAGGGCAGTGGGATCAGTGTGGGCCTGATCTTTTATCACAATGCCATTCCCTAACACTAATCTCCTCTCCCTTCTGTAGAGTTCCAGATTCTGTACCCTTTGATATATACTTTTATCTTATTCACGAATGATCAAGCCCTATTTTGATAGACCAAAAACCACTCCACATATGTCCTGCCAAAACCATGAATTATATACTTTGAATTAAATCATCTCTCGTTCTCCTCCCAGCAACACATCAGTGCTTCACCCACCTAACAAAATGATGAGTCTAGTAGAGGATGCGTCACTATTTCACCACCAGCTCATTTCATATCCAGCTCCAGCCATTTCATCTACAGCTCAGTTCAGACTTATGCATTTATGGGACCATGCTAGACATCCAAGTGTCTGCCGGTCAGGTATTTCCTAGTGAACTACCCGCTGTCAGCCAGATTTTCTCTGCCTTTTACCACCTGGAGAGAGCAGGACAGCGGGCCTGCAGGAGAGAGCGGGACAGCGGTATTATTAGTAAAAAGATTTTTCCTGTTGTCCTATTTGCATATTTTGTTTAAATTTTAAATGCTTACCCGTAAATACACTAAAAATATATATGGTCCACATACATATCCTTTCACGTCATGGTCCCAAATAGCCAGATCAGCTCTTTTACACAGATGGTGATCTGGCGCTGTTACTATCTTTTGTGCCAGAAAAAAGCTGGAAATATCCCAAAATGACCCTCTTTCCCCCTCTCCCCCCCCCCCCCATTCTGTGTCTGTGCCTTTTACACAGAAGATGCAGTGTAAAAAAGCAGCAAATATACCAGAACCAAGTGGCTGTGTAAAATGGCCAATAGAGAGTGTAAATACTCCTGACACTGTAAATTGGACTGGAAATATCAACCACAAGTGGAGGTTGTTCAAACAACAATTTATGCTGTCCCTGCAAGTCATTGGACTCGACAGCAATCTTGCTGCGTGGAGGATTGCGCTGCTGCTTATCATGGTGAGACCTCAAGCACTAGAGGTTTTCAACACATTTGATTTTGCTGAGGCAGCTGACCATGGGAAATTCAACTGTTCATCAAAGAAAAATGAAATATTCAAGAGGTATGTGTTTATCTTGCTCTCGCAGGTGCATGGAAGGAGCTTTGATACTTGTCTAAATTAAAAGCAAGAACATGCAATTTCGGTCGTTGCAAGATTCAATGACCCGTGATTTGGGATTATTGATAAGAATGTGAAAGAGATGTTGCTGTGAGAGACAGAGCTTACCTTAGCTGGAGTTGTGAAGATATGCCACACCAGTGAAATAGATCAGCAGCACGTAAAAAAACTTCAGTAACAGTGTAAAAGCCAGTGAAAATGAAGGTGTCGTTTTAGCCATAGAGTCTGGACACACACATAAACAAAATACAAGATATAGGAATCAACAAAAAGATGAAGAGACATTCAATTGTTAAGGAGGTGCCACTCAACATTGGATCAAAACAATGCCCAGCCTATGGAAAAGTTTGCAATAAGAGAAAAGTGCAGAATCATTACGCAAAGCAATGTTTTTACAAAGGGAAAGAAAACAGAAGTGAAAGTGTGAACACGATAAACACATAAACACAATAAAAACTGCTTGCCGTGATGCACTCTTCATTGGCTTGGTCGTGCAGAAAGATTATAAACCAACAGACACTGAACAACCAAGCATGAACAGAGTTGAGCAGGATAAGTAGACTGTGTTATTACATACAAATAGAACAAATATTCCTTTCAAGCTGGACACAGGGGCAAAGAACAATTTGATCTGTGAGTGCGACATCGGAGCAATGAAGATAAAGACATACATCCATGCAAATCATGTACAGTTCAAAGCCTACAATGGACAGAGCATCAACACAAAAGGTACATGCAAACTCAAGGAAAAAGTTAAAAGACCACCACCTTTGGTTCACAGTAGTCCCAAATGGACATGAATCACTGCTTGGTGACAAAACATGTGAAAACTTAAGCTTAGTCAAGAGGATGTACACACCAGGGCAATGTATTGTGTTAGCTAATGCATTATCCAGGGCAACAAAGCAGAGTGAAGTACACAATGAGAGTTCCACAGAGACAGGTGTGAATCTCCACGTGAACCTGATCATTGAATCTCTTCCTATATTTGACATGAAATCCAAGCAGATCGTAGCTGAAACAGAAAAGGACACAGTTTTACAAAAGGTCATCAAGAATCTGTTGAAATTGAAATTGGATATTTATCAGAAGAATTTTTTAAGTGTAGCAATAGCAAAAAAATGTACAGCTGTAATGTGGAAATCAGATGATATTGTGGGGTTGAATAGATGACGAACAGAATTATTAAATTGTATAACATTAGAGAAAATAAGGTACAATTTACAAAACCAACCAGAATAATTTGTTAAGATTTGGAAAACCAATACAGATTTTATTGCTACAATTTTACCTACAGTGTCCACCACTTCCCCACCCAACCCACCCTAATTAGTTTATGGTTTAAGATGATTAACGCTTCCACCAGCGTTGTCTCCGCTCCATCCTCAACATCCATTGGAGCGCTCACACCCCTAACGTCGAGGTACTCGAGATGGCAGAGGTCGACAGCATCGAGTCCACGCTGCTGAAGATCCAGCTGCGCTGGATGGGTCACGTCTCCAGAATGGAGGACCATCGCCTTCCCAAGATCGTATTATATGGCGAGCTCTCCACTGGCCACCGTGACAGAGGTGCACCAAAGAAAAGGTACAAGGACTGCCTAAAGAAATCTCTTGGTGCCTGCCACATTGACCACCGCCAGTGGGCTGATAACGCCTCAAACCGTGCATCTTGGCGCCTCACAGTTTGGCGGGCAGCAGCCTCCTTTGAAGAAGACCACAGAGCCCACCTCACTGACAAAAGGCAAAGGAGGAAAAACCCAACACCCAACCCCAACCAACCAATTTTCCCTTGCAACCGCTGCAATCGTGTCTGCCTGTCCCGCATCGGACTGGTCAGCCACAAACGAGCCTGCAGCTGACGTGGACTTTTTACCCCCTCCATAAATCTTCGTCCGCGAAGCCAAGCCAAAGAAAAAAAAAAAAAAGTTAAAAGATATATGTTTGTTAGACAGGCTTTTCTTTTACTCTTTCCTTTTAGTTTTTTTTCCTACTTTTGGGGAGGGAGGGGGAGAAAATGTGACAAATACTGTATTCTTTTTGTGACGTAGTTTTCATTATTCTTATGATATGGACATGTATAGATGCAAATGAAAAATATAATTTTAAAAATCTGAGTGAAGAATGTCCTAGAGGAGAATGTCAGACATGCTACAACATCAGAGCTGAGCTGAGTATTGTCAATGGACTTCTACTAGAACAGAGCAGAATTATCATTCCTTAATCACTGAGACAAGAGATGCTGAATAGGGTGCATGAGGGGCACTTTAGAATGGGTAAATGCAAGAGGAGGACCAGAACCCCTTTTATTGGACAGGGATAAAGGCTGACATTGACAGGATGGTTTCCATCTGTGAGACCTGTTTGAAACACCATGCAAAGGAACACATGATCATAACTGACCAGCAGAACCATGGAAGAAAGTTGGGTCTGATCTGTTCCATGTGGATGGAATTAATTAGTTGCTGGTTATTGACCATTTATCGAACTACCTGGAGACTGCGTAGCTTCCTAACATGTCTGATGCATGTGTGATCAAATATATGAAATTGATCTTTGGAAGACATGGAATTTGTCAAATTGTCTATAATGACAATGGACCATGCTACAGCTGTAGAAAATTGCAGAACTTTGCAGAAGAGTATGATTTTTAACATGTGACTTCATGTCCTCTGCATCCACATTCAAATGATAAAGCAGAGAAAGGAGTTCACATCATTAAGCAGTTGCTCAAGAAAGCACTAGACAGTGGCTCAGATCCGTATCTAGCTCTATTGAGTTACTGAGCTTCACCACTTGAACATGGCAGGTCACCCGCTGAGCCTCTGATGAGACATGGACTACGTACAACACATTCTTACTCTGCAGACTCAAACAAGAACAGAGATGTCAAATGGAAACAAGAGGGTCTGCAATGGAGACAAAAAGCAAACTATGACAAGTCAGCGAGAAGCTTAAGGCTACTGGCAAAACATGACACAATAAGAATCAGAGATTCCAACACTTGGGACAAAAAGGCTACTGATCTGGATAAGTAAATCCATGATCCTACACTGTCAGAACAGAGGATGGTCAAAAACAGAGGAGAAATCGAAAAAGCCTGCTGACAATGCAAGCGATACTGCAGGAACACTTAAATGCAGTGGATCCAGCCTGCACAGCCACAGAGCTAGACAATAGTGGACCAACAGAGCCGACACAAGCCCCTGTATTAAGAAGATCCGTACGTGTTATCAAAGCACCTGACGGACTGAATTTATAAAAGGAAAAGAACTGCACACTTAAAGTTTGTGTTGCTGATGTTCGTGTAGTCATGGATGATTTTTTGCAGCTAGGAGTAGATTCAAAATGGATGTCTCCATGAAGTCATGAGTGAGTACTTTAGCGAATAAAGTACAGTTTTCATATAAGAACCCATTTCTTTATTACAATAAAAGAAACAACACACAGCAACAAGTCATTCTTGATCGACTATGGGAACTAACTGGGTACTGAGATTTCCTATAATACATACAATTATAATACTGCAACTTTCATACAGCATGAGTTATATTCCAGGAAAACAGGGCTTTCGGTCTAACCTATTCATACCATCCAAGTTGTCTAAGATAAAGGTTTCATTATTGTCACCTAATACTACATTTAGAATGTAACATACATGAAATTCTTTAACTTTGTCTACCGTAAGGAAGACAGAGAGTCGCCACTTTGTCCAGTGCTCCTCACAGAAATTAGACCCCAGTGAGGAACAAACTCACACCCCTGATTTACAAGACCAGTGCTCTAACCACTGAGCTATCGGAGCTCTACCCAAGCTAGTTCCAATTGCCCCAGTTTGGCCCAAAAGTTTCCCATGCACATTGTGACTAAATAAAGCACTGCAATCATATCCACCTCAACCACTTCTTCGAGTAGTCATTTCATATACCCTCTGCCCACCCTCTGTGTAAACAGGTTATTGATATTAAGTTTAATGTCATATACATTGTACAATGTACACATACACTGAAGTTCCTACTTGCTGAGGCTGATCAGGTACTTTGTAAAAATAATCTACAAAACAATAGTATATTTAATTGAATTAGAGAAACAATAAATACAAAAATAGATAGTCAATAAACAGTTATATCATTGTAAATAAAAAGAAACAGCAATAATACAGACAATCCTTCTGTGGAGTTGGGGCACTCTTTGATTAGTGTGACAAGAGGAGGTTCGACAGCTTGATAGCTATTGGAAAGACACTGTTCTTGAACATGAATGTGCTGGTATTCGGGCTTTTGCTTTTCGCCCAAAGGGAGTTCTGAGAAGAGGTTGTGACCAGGGTTGTAAGGGTACTACGTCATATTCTCCTTTGGATCGCTTTTAATTCCTTCTCCTCTCATCTTAAATCTACCCTCTCAGGCACTGGCATCACTAGGGGGGGGGGTATGGGGAGTGTGGACCGCACCGGATGACACCATCAGAGGGAGTGACACCAAAATGACTTTCTATAAAATTTTTGCACAGTGTTTCAGCAGAAATTTATTATTTTTTATAAAAATATCCATGTCGTTAATCATAACAACAAATACGTTTTTCATAAGCCCAGCTTATATGTATCAATATACCTTCAAGGCCAAAACTCTAGGCTAATTTACTTTTTGAAGCTTCCAATGCGCTCCAGTCAGAGCTGTCATTATTACCCAATTACAATGACACTTCACTCACAAGGTTTCATCTGTTGTTTTCATTGCTGCTGGTGTTTTATATTAGTTGCTTTTGTCAAATTTTCTAGTGTTTTAGCTACAATATTGTGGTCATTAATATTTGTGATTTTCGAGTAACATTAGTACAGAAAACATTACTAAGGATTCTGTATGGTCTGGCATGGGAGGAGGTCCATGGTGGGGGCGGAGGGGGGTACCCTACTCTGAAAAAAAGACTCCCATATTTCACTTTGCCTCATGGTTTTATATCTAAGGTTAGCCCTCAGCTCATGTTATGGATGTAGAACAACAGCATGTTGTAACCGTGCTCCTGATGTTTCCCTAGGCAACAATGGTCAATACCAGAGGACATTCATTTAAAGTGAGTGGAGGAAAGTGTAGGGAAGATCCCAGAAGTAGGTGTATTTTTTTTACACGTGGAGGGAGAGTGGTGGATGTCTGGAATGCATTGCCAGGGTTAGTGGTGGAGGCTGATGCAATAGGGATATTTAAAAGATTCTTAGATAGGCACATGAATTTATAAAATAAATGGAGGGTTGTGGGCTGTGAGGGAGGGAAGGGTTAGATTGTTGGTAGGTTCATGGAGGTCAACTCACTATCATAGCCTGAAGGGCTCCTACTTCTGTTTCAGGTTGACAAAAAAAAAGCAAGATCAAAAAGAAAGCAATAGCTGCTATGCTGGCAATGCCATTCACACAATTCTTATTAGAACAACTTCTCACACTTGTGAAAAACACAAATCCCTTTTAACATTTTTAGACTGATGGTAGCCATTCCTGTCATCTCTATTCTTTTCTGCACAATAATGTAATCATTGATCAGACAAATTGTTTGAAACTTCCAATGTTAACTCAGTTCCTCCTTGCCTTGATTATGCCTGGCCTGCTTAGTGTTTTTAACATTTTATAAAAAAATGGTTTTATATAAATAAAATCTGCTCCTTCAAGGAAAACATTTCTCCGATCAATTGAAGAAATGTTTTTCAGCAAAAGCTTTCATATAGGGAAAATAACATATCACCATATCTTCATGATATTTTGCCACAAAAAGAGCATCTTCTTTTTTTCTTTGGCTTGGCTTCGCGGACGAAGATTAATGGAGGGGTAATGTCCAGGTCAGCTGCATAATTATACAAAAAACCACTACTTTTATCCTTCCTTTATCCTGCTTATCGTATCCCAGTTGCAATAATTGGATGAGATTTTAATAAGAGTGAAGTTAGGATTAATTATTACTTCAAATAAAAAATCAGAAAAATAACAATGTGTTAAATGTCAAACAATAAGCTGAAATTCTGATAATCCAGATGGTCAATTCGTCGGCTTAAGTGCCTTTAACTCATCCATAGAAATGTTGTTTTATCTAGTATTATTTTTAGGCAATCATCCACTGATAGGATTATGGCAGGAAAGTTGATGGAATAGCACCAATGGCAATATCTTCATTTATGAGATGAGACCTTTTTGAACAGTTATTGTCCATCATGAAGTCGTGGCTAAAGGATGGATTTCATTGGGAGCTGAATGTTCAAGGATACACAGTTCATCTTTAAAAAAAAAATTATTTATAATTTTAAATCATAAAACATAAATTATAACATATTCATACAAACATTATATAATTGGATACCCCCCACCCCATCTCCCACATCCACCCCACTAACACCCTCCCTCCTCCCCCTTCCTCCTACAAAGAAAGAAGAAAGGAGATCATCACTAAAAAAACAACAATAATCAACTTTTTAGCTGCAGAAAGCAAGACATCCACTAATGCCCCCTTCCAAACTGTTTTGGCCAGTTCTTCTCTCATGCCACTGTAATTCCCTTCACTCCTCTGAAATACTGACACATCTGACTTTAGTTTCTCCTTGATAAATCTCAAATTGAACACAATCATTTTGTGATCACTGCCCCCTAATAGTCCCCTGATGCTAAGATCTCTAATTTCCTTTGGTGCATTACACATCATCCAATTGAGAGCAGCTGATCCCCTCATAGGCTTATCAACACGCGGCTGTCAAAAGCCTCTTTCTTGAGATCCAGACCCAACTTGGTTTTCCCAAACTCCTTGCATGTTAAAATTCCCCCATGACTTCTGTGCTCCAGCGCCATCTTCTCCAGCTCCCCGAAAAGGTGGTGCTGGAGTTTCGATTCTTACCCACGGAGTCTTTGAAGAATGAGGCTGGCGAAGAAACAGGATTGGAGGCTGAGTCTTCAAGGTAGGCCCAGTTTCTTCCATCACAGTAACTTCAGTTGCAGCTGATTTTTTTGTGTTCTAGATGTACCCTTGGGTTCTGAAATAAGTAGCAGTAGAGATTGTGGCAGCATTGGTAATGATCTTGCAAGAATCAATAGATTCAGTGTGGTCCTGGAGGACTGGAAAATCACAAATGGTCACCTATCTGTTCAAGAAGGAAGGAAAGCAGCAAAAAGGAAATTATAAAACAGTTAGCCTGACATCAATGATTGAGAAGATTTTGGAGTCGATTGTCCAGGATGAGGTCACAGAGTACCTGGAGGCACAAGACAAGATTGGCCAAAGCCAGCATGTTTTCCTCAAGGGATGGAATGGTTAGCTTAACTGTTAGCGCATCGCTGTTAAAACGCCAGCAATCAGGACTAGGGTTCGAATCCCATGCTGTCTGTAAGGATTTTGTATGTTCTCCCTGTTTCTGTGTGGGTTTTCCTTGGGGGCTCCAGTTTCCTCTGTTCAAAACGTACTTGTCAATTCAGTGTAATCCTTGGAATTCTTTAAAGAAGTGACAAGCAGGCTCAATGAAGGAAATGCAGTAGAGTTTATATTTTCAGAAGGCGTTTGACAAAGTGCCATACATGAGGCTACTTAACAAGATAAGAACTCATGGTATAACTGGCAACATACTAGCGGGTGTAAAGCAGGAAGCAGCGAGTTGGAATACAGGATTCATATTCTGATTGACTGTCAGTTGCTTGTGGAGTACAAAAGGGGTTGTTGTTGAGGCCACTTCTTTTTATGATGTATATAATTGATTTAGATTTTAAAAAAGGTAACGGTTCCATTATCGTCAAGCAATACTACATTTAGAATGTAACATATATGAAATTCTTTTGACTTTTTCTACCATTAGGCAGACAGAGCGCTGCTACTTTTGTTCAGTGCCCCTCACAGGAACCTACAGCATCTGGAGTTCCTAGGCAGTCTCCCCTCCAAGTACTGACCAGGTCTGTGCCTGCTTAGCTTCCAGGACCAGACAATCTCATCCATATTCAGGCTATTATAATGGAATGAATGGCTTTGTGGCCAAGTTTGCAGATGATACGGAGGTAGGTGAAGGAACAGATAGGGTTGAGTAAACAGGGAGGCTGCAGAAGGACAGATTAAGATAATTGGCAGAGAAGTGGCAAATTAAATACAATGTCAGAAAGTGTACAGTTATGCACTTTGGCAGAGAAAAAAAATAAATGAGCAGACCAATTTTTAAATAAGAAGAAAATCGTACATCACATGCAGCAAAACTTGCATGTTGAGATGGTGGCAAAGAAGGCAAATGCAATGCTGACATTCATTCATTTCAAGAGGAATAGCCTATTTCAAAAGGAATAGCCTATTTCAAGAGGAATAAACTATTTCAAGAGGAATAGCCTATTTCAAGAGGAATAAACTATTTCAAGTGGAATAGCCTATTTCAAGAGGAATAGCCAATGCAATGATGGCATTCATTTCAAGAGGATTAGCCTATTTCTGCTACTACATCTTATAGTCTTCTAGTCTTATCATTCTAAGGTCAATGACAGATGATAAATAAATGATGGCCTTGCCATTGACATTTTTATCTCATATTTAAACTTAATGTTATATAAAAGGGGAAATATGATAAGAGAAAGTACGGAATAGAAGCTTAATAGGGGAAGATATAATTGGAGATACATTTATAGAAAAAAAGTTGTACGTTATGTTAAATGAAGGTTTTTTTCCATAAGCAGTTCCATAAAGTATCAATTAGCTCCAACAACAATGAGAACAAGAATTGAATCCAAGTTTCTCTCTTTCCCACATTGGTCCAGAATTCCGTCAAATTTCTTAAATTTGGGCCACATTCAAATTTGTTGCCATATTTTCCTCACTCTTTTTCCACTGGCTGCTCACCACATGCAAATAATGGTCTGAGCAACTTTATTACATTTGTAAACATAAACAGAATTTGTGTCTTCTTGACCACAGACTGAATAATACCAGGAGTCCATTTAATAATTTTGTCTATTTTTTTAATAAACAAGACTATTTTCACAAAAATAAATCCTGTAATTGTGTCAGTTATTCTTAATGAATTCCTGTGGTTTTATAAAGTAAACCACTTTCATATGTAATGTAGATAAATTGCAGATTTATTGTTAGGCATTCCTTGTACAGAGGGGAACAATTAAACTGCTTCAAATTTTCTTTAATAGTACACACATTTAGCACATGAAACAAAATTATACAACCCCTTTATTGGGCTTTATTCAATCTAATCTGCATCTGAATAATTCATACTTGATTTTCTACTTAACAGCTTAATGCCCATGTTTAATCAATAGCAAAAGTCTAATGCAGGGTAATCATAGCTGAAGCCTATTTTGTTTGAGTACCAATAGCACATAACTAGAAACGTGTACAAACTGGATATAGATTACACAAAAATTTGCAGATATTCACTTCAAAAGGGCAATTGCAACTAGATTCTAAGTATAAATATTTCTGCTGCAAGACAACTTCAGTCAAGTAAACATAAAAAGCCACACCAATTTTCCAGTGAATGTTCAGGCATTTCAGACCCCATACCCATGTTCCCGGCTGATTTCCTGCAATCAATCTCTATTCTTTCCATTGGTATTCCCACCTGCCTATAAGGATCCATCTGAAGGGAAGAAGATCAATTATTATTTCAAATATTGGGATAACCAATTATTTTACTTCAAAGCTTATTCCCATCCATCCATTTGATGACTGAGCAGCTCCTGGAATGGCCAAGAGTCGCAGTGAATGAATCCGATTTGGTCGTTATGCTAAAATGCTAAAAAACCATTTTGACCATTGTCATCATTAATCTTGATACTTTACCATGTTTTCTGTGAATTTTTAAATCTAAAATGGCATTGGAGAGAAGCAATGCCTGGATAACATGCAAAAGTAAGATTTTTGCCGTATCTCAGAATATATGATAATAAACAAAACTAAACTCTACTTCAAAAACTCTATGGCAGAGAAAGTCACTTGTTTGCATTCAGATCAGGAGACTTAAATGCTCTTTAACAGCCACCAGATTTCAGATTTCAGATTCACTAACTGCAACATCGAATACTAGGAATCAATTCCAACTCTACATCATCTTTACGTTTTTTGGTGCCTTTTCTGATGGGAAATATTCATTCACAAAAGGTGACAAGAAGCCCCCAACAGAAGCATTGAGAGATCACCATATCTCCAGAGAGCAGAGACCACTATAACTCCTGAGCTGCTCTTGGGTGATGAGGACATTGTCTGCCCTGTCAAATTATCTTTAATTCTCACATGAGGACCCAAATAGATTTTGTTCAGCCGCCCTTCATTTTCGAATTGAAGATAGTGGCTTGACTAAGTGCACGTCTGTCCTAATAATACAAAGAAAAAATCCGTGCATCATATCATTTTAATTTTGTATCCCTCAGAATTGACCCGTTTAAGGAAACTATAAACATAGTTAAGGACTGGAGATTAACATCATCTTTTTTTTCAATTCATTTGGAAACCTTTGTTATAACCTCCCTTTGGTCATGCAGGTCAGTTGTGGGAGGGAAAAGAAGCTGAAAAATATATAGATATATATTTTTCTCTCTACAAGTATAACATATTTTAATTTATAATTTTCTGCAAAGCAATTCACTGTCTACAGGTGGAATGCAAGAAAATATTTTAGCTGATTCCCTTCGCTGCATTATTCACAAGTTAAACAAAATGTTATATTTACAACACCAGTGCTGCCCTTGGGTGATTAGTTTCTATTGCCAGATGTTCAGAACTCCCTATTCTCCTAACTCCTTCATAATCTAAAAGGACTCTTAATCATCATAACTTTTTCATAATCTAAAGGTTAACCCGTATTGAATAAAGGAACATAAATGAAAATCAAAAAGAAAAACTGCAAATACTGGAATTCCTGGTAATCATAAAATGGTCATCTGGAAGAAACTCTGACAGGATTTTCAGCTGTCTCCTTTATCTTGTTCAATTGTTAATGCTTCCATTCCTGTTTTTAATTTTTTTTTAACAACTTTATTTATATTATTAAGAATATACAAAAAAATATGTTTATAAAAAAAGCAAAATCCCTTGTTACAAATTTACATCAATAAAGTACTTAATATTAAATTAATAATACATTATCTCCTCCCCCTCCCAAAAAAGACCCTAACTACCTCTACAGCTACATAATATTATAATGGAGCCTTTTACAAAAAAGAAAGTAATAAAATACCTTTACATAAAAGAATTTAAAATATAATATTTAAGATATAGTAATATCCATACATTTTAAATATGGTTCCCAGATTTTAATAAAGAAAGAATAATTATTATGCAAGTTATGTTATTTTTTCTAAATGAATACATGATTTCAATTCATTATGCCATCTTTGAATATTAATTTCTACATCATCCTTCCATGTTACTGCTACACATTTTCTTGCCACAGTCAAAGCCAAATGAATAAATGCAGTTTAAAATTTATCCAATTTCAAACCCCTTAAATCCTTTATAAAACTGAAAAAATAATATATAAACATTCCAAAAATTGTCGAACTTTTAACCAAAAATTCTGCACCATGTCATATAACCAAACAGAATGTATAAAAGTCCCTTTTTGTATTCCACATCAAAAACATAAATCCAAATCCCTAAAACCATATCTTTTCAATTTCTCTTGTGTCAAATATAGTTGATGTTGAAAATTATATCTCACATTAATTAATCTAGTCACTGCATCTTCACAGATCTTTAACCAATCTTCCTCTAAAATAACCACTTGCAAATCCTCTTCCCATTTATTTTTAATTTTAAACATACCAGATTTATTCAACTGATCTTGTGACAAACTATACATTTCCGATATAAATCCTTTCTTCAAAGGGTCTGTAATTAATATTTGAAACCTAGTTAAATTAGGAAGTTTAATTTCTTGCCTAAAATTTTCCCTTAAAAAAGCTCGCATCTGATAATAAGCAAATATTGAGTTCGATGATATTTGAAATTTTTCTTGCAATTGGACAAAAGAAAGAAAAACACCTTTTTCAAAACAATCGTGGACCCTTCAAATACCTTTCAGATCCCATTCTTTAAAATAACGACTATCCATCGAGAATGGTATAATCCTATTTCTATATATTGGAGTCTGACTAGTAATTTTACCCTTAGATCCCATCATAAGGTCTCTCTTTTACCACACTTCTTAATAAATGTCTAAGTATAGGAACATTATAATTTTTCAACAAATTTGGTTTCCATTTATGTATAAAAGAATTAACATTCTTCTCTAATAATTGGGACAGTTCAATTTTAGCCCATATTGTAACTTGTTCAGCATCCAACATTCAATTAATAAATTTCATTTGAGCTGCCTCATAATAATTTTGGAAATTTGGTAACTGTAAACCTCCTAATTCATATTTCCATGTCAATTTTTGTAATGAAACTCTAGATAATTTATTCTTCCATAAAAATAAATGAACCACCACAGTTAATTATTTTAAAAAAAGACTTTGGTAAAGAACAAGGGATAGACTGAAAAATATATTGTATACGAGGGAATATATTCATTTTTATACAATTAACCCTACCTATTAAAGTTAATGGTAAATATTTCCACTTCTTTAAATCTGCCTTAATTTTTTTTAAATAGAGGTATATAATTCAACTGATAGAGTTGATGATTTTCCACACTTATTATCACTCCTAAATAATTAATTTTATCAGACCATCGGAACTTACATTCCGAATAGTCCTCATCTGATACTGGTAATAATTTACTCTTATCCCAGTTGACTTTATATCCAGACATTTTTCCATATTGCTCGAAACATCTCTACAAATGTACTAATGATTCTTTGGGATTTGTTAAATAAATTAACACATCATCTGCAAATAAATTAATTTTATATTCTTCTCCCACAGTTATACTCTTAATATTGACATTTTGTCTAATAAATTTGGCTAAGGGTTCAATTACTAAAGCAAATAAAGCCAGTGACAATGGGCAACCCTGTCTAGTTGATCTTGATAAAATAAACAATGTTGAAATTAATCCATTTGTTATCACCCTAGCAGAAGAATTATTATATAAAGCCTTTACCCTACCAGTAAAAACCGGACCAAATTTAAAATGTTCTAATACTTTAAACAAAAAATGCCATTCAACATGATCAAAGACCTTTTCTGCATCTAAAGCCGCTATTAAAGGTAAGTTATGTTGAGGGTTTTAGATACATTAATTAATGTAATTAACTTAACAAGGTTATCAGCTGAATAATGGTTTTTAATAAAGCCAGCTTGATCTACATGAACCAATTTTGGTAAATATTTCGTTATTCTATTTGCCAATACTTTAGCCACAATTTTATAATCTACATTTAACAAAAAAAATTGGTCTACATGAAGCTACTTTAAACGGATCTCTATCTTTCTTTGAAATAACCGTAAATGCTCTGGAAAATGAATATGGAAAGATGTCTCAGTAGCCTGTACTAATACTTGTTGAAGTATTGGTAATAATAAATCTTAAAATTCCTTATAAAATTCTAATGAAAATCCATCCTATCTAGGTGATTTTCCATTAGACATAATTTGCAATACTTCCTTAATTTCCAAATCTGTAATTGACAAATTTAATTCCTGAACTTCATTTAAAAAAGGAAGATCTAACCCCGTCAAAAATGTTTCTATTTGTTCTGTATCTTGCTCAATTCCTGATTTATATAAATCTTGATAAAAAGGATGAAATTCATCATTAATTTCCTGAGGTTTATAGGTGATTCTTGTACCTCTTTTTACCGTATTTATTGTCCTAGAAGCCTGTTCTGTTTTCAACTGCCAAGCTAAGACCTTATGAGCTCTTTCTCCTAACTTATAATACCGTTGTTTAGATCTTTGAATCAATTTCTCATAATGAAATGTTTGTCAGGTATTATATCACATTTTCATATTAGATAATTGTATCTTTTTATCTTCTGAAACATTTTCCTGCAAATATTTTTTCAATTCTTTAATCTCTTCCTCAAGTTTATTACTATCTGCCAAATATTTATTTTTGAGTTTAGTTGTAAAACTAATAATCTGATCTCTTAAATATGCCTTCAAAGCATCCCACAATGTAGATTTACTTTGAACTGAATTCTCATTTAATTGTAGTAACATCTTAATTTGAAAACAAACAAATTCAGATTGTTTCAACAAAGCTGCATTAAATCTCCATCTGTAACTAGTTTTAACCATATCTGAACTAATACATGATATTAATAGAAGTGAATGATCCGATAAAGTTCGACTTTTATATTCAGCACTGGTTATTCTCCCTTGTAATTGAGCAGATATTTTAAAAATTCAATTCTTGAAAATGAATCATGTCTAGCTGAATAAAATGAAAAGTCTTTTTCCATCAGATTCAATCTTCTCCATATTTCCACCAAATTTAAATAATTCATAACCTCAGGTATATGTTCAGCCATCTTTAATTTTCTTACTGATTTTGGTGATTTATCCAGCAAAGGTGCCAAACAATTAAAACTCCTTCCACCAATATATTATAATTTGCTTGATTTAATCCCAAAAAAGCTTCAGTAATAAATTTTTCATCATCTACATTAGGAGCATAAACATTTAACAATGTCAATGCTTCAGAAAAAATCTTACAGTTAACCATCAAAGCTCTACTCTTCTTTTCCAACATAAAATCTAATGTAAAAGGTAAATTTTTATGGATTAAAATTGCTACTCCACAAGTCTTAGAATTATAGGAAGATGAAATAACATGCCCAACCCAGTCTCTTTTTAATTTCAAATGTTCTTTTTCAGTCAAATGAGTTTCTTGCAAAAAAGCAATATCCACCTTCATTTTCTTAATGTAATTTTAAAAATTTTATCGGATTATTCAAACCTTTAACATTAAAAGTTGCAAAATTCAAGTTAGACATTATAACTACAGTAAATAGGTACTCTCAAAAATACAAATTAAATTAAGGCTCCAATCTAAACTAAAACAAAAATACCCTCCTAAAAAAAACTGCTAATGCAGTACCCCCCTCTTTTAACCGGGTACGGTTAACACCAACAGTGGCTGATGACTTCGGTACAACTGGGTCATCATCCTCTCCCCAACCAGACATCACAATAATGAAAACAGTTCATTCAAGGTTCGGATGTAGCAGGAAGATCCACCTCCAAATCCATCAGTTGTTCAGTTTCCTCCTTTCTACTCCCCTGTCCATTTCCAACTTTGAAGCTTACCAAAGGCTTTGAAGAAAAATCTTGGGTCAACTTGGAATCTGGCAAAGAATTAGCAAAGGGCATCTCGTGCCCTTTGAAAAAATTGTGACTGATATTGTCCATAGAACAATACCTTCAGAATTGCTGGGTTTCTAAAAAAAGATTTATACCCTTTCTTCCACAACACCACTTTAGCTGGATTAAATTCCTTTAGACTCTGAATAACTTCCGGACTTAGATCAGGATAAAAGAACACCTTATTACCCTGTACCATCATCGGGCCTTGACTCATATGAGCTTGTTGGATTGCAGCACATAAGATCATTTCCCGATCCTGATACCTAAGACATCTAAGTAATATCGCTCGCGGAGGTTGACCTGGTAAAGGCTTCTTTCTTAAAGCACGATGAGCCCTATCTAATTCCAGACCTTCGGGAAAATATTCAGATCCCAAAACATCCGGTATCCAATCCTTAAAAAATCTTAAAGGATTTGCTCCCTCAATACCCTCAGGTAAACCCACTATTTTAACATTATTCTGACGACTTTGATTTTCCAGTGCATCCATTTTCTGCAAAAATATTTTCTCACTTTGCTATCCAGTAATCGATTCTTCAATCTGATCAACTCTATCTTCAACATTCTTCACTCTGTCTTGAACCACATCAACAGCTGACAGGCATTTATTAATGTCCAATTTCATTGAAGCAATTTCACCAGACATATCTGACATTCTATCTTTAATATCAGCAAACTGTTGAGATATGTATTCCATCATATTCTCATTTTGCTTGGTTAATTCTTCAAACATAGTTACCATATTGGGGCCAGGCAAAGGACTTAATAAACTTGGAGATTTATAAGGGGAAGGTGCCTTTAAAGTTCTAGATTTACCTTCAATAATATTAGATTCAGCCATAAGTAACTCCTGTTCTTCTTCATTGAAATCTTCTTCTATTTTTTCTTCTTCTTCTTCTTCAGGCACCAACTTTATAACCCTGGCTGCCTGACTGCGAGTTTGGACCTCGTCAAGCCGACATCATCAGCCCAATGGTGAGTCCAGGGCTTTGCACCAGTCGCACGAGAATAGGCCTCTAGGGGAGGACCGTCCATATGCACCAACTGTCTCTGCAATGCATCTCTGTGCACAAGCCCATCTCTCCTGGCCCTCCTCCCGTGCTCATCCACACTACAGGCTGCGCCCAACACGGAGCTCCCACGGGTGTCCTGGATCGACGCCAGGGAGGCAGCACCAGCGCCATCTTGTGTCGCTGCACACACAGATGGCGCTAATGCTTCATCTGACTTTGCTGGAGATGAATGCTGTGGTTTCGGATCCATCAAAACTTGCTCCCGAGGCTTCAATTTTTTGGTAGGCCCAAATTCTTCCATTTTTTTCCAGTAGTTTAAAATGTAATTTTTTTTATTGTGGTACTTTCCATTTTTTTGTTTCTTTCATTCTCAGAAGCTAAAAACGTATTTAAAATGTTCAATTTTTAATCAATCCTATAAATTCAGATTTTAAACAGACCAGTCAGGGAGAGGTGATTTCCCACGCCTTCAACCTATGCTATCTTGCCACGCCCCCCCTCCCTTCCTGTTTTTGATATGGGTTGACCAATACACACCTCCATAACCGCATATCTCTTCTCAGCAATTATCTAGTCGAATTCAAATGTATTGTGCAACTTGGACAGCCCTGGTTTCCATCCTATTATAGATATTTCCATTGTTCAAAAAGGCTTTCTGAGAAGGATCTGTTTTTCTCTCTCCACAGTAGCTGTTAGAACAATTAAGAATTTTCAACACCTTCCTCATTAAAGAGAAAATGCGATGAATATTGACACACCAACTTGCCATGCTCTCTGGTAACCATCCTCTTTATGAAAGAACCCAATTTCAGAATAAGCATCATTTACAGTGCTGTATACTTAGACTGGTGTGTGATTGTATGTCAACGTGCAAATGGCCCACGTGTATATGTGCTGTAAACTTGGGACATTCACACAAGTGGTTCTTTTATAGAGAATTTGTATATGTCCTGAAGTTTATAATTACTAGCTGCACCTCAGCTACATGTAGAACCTCCACCTCACCCCCATCACATTCACCACAAATATACTGTAGCACCTTGAACAAAGTAAAATATCTCAAGGTATTATGAAATAAAATTTGAAATTAGTGGGGAATAGTACTGATCAGAAGCTTATCACAGAGACATGTCTTATGGAGGATCTTAAAGGAAAGGAATTTAGGGAGACCATTCCAGTCTTCTGATTCCTGTCAGCCTGGAAGTATAAAATCTATTACAAGCCTCTTTCCCACTTGCATCACAGTAAATTGGCTGTTCCGTGTCCCAGGATAGGAATGGAGGTTTGGCCTTTCACACTAGACCACTCCTAACCAGGACACCGAACACTTTCACACTCGCAAGAGTTTATCCCTGGAATTTGGTCTGTTCTACCTTTAATCGGAAGTCCCTGCATGATGCAGCATGCAAAAAGACGGAAGTGATGTCATCTCCTTCTATACAATGGCCAACATCAGACAGATCGTTTCGGATGTCCAGAAGATATGTGAATCCATCACCACACAATCAGGTCTTATCAGCCTCCTTAACTGCAAGTTGATGCAAGGAGCGATTGGTCTTACAAGCCAGTGAACTCCTAATCTCATGCAGCATAATTTTAATGATCTCTTGCCTACAACCTGTGAAGTGTTTGAGGAGGAGAGATTGGATGAGCTGAGAGTCCTCTGTAAAAAGTGTTTGATTTTAATGAAGTATCTTGAACGGGTACATAATAGCAAAAGAGAGAAAGAATTCAGGGATCAACCTTTTGAAAAATACCATGATGCCATGTGGTGTGAGAATATATGAATGATTCTTGCCACATTTGATTTCACTGTTGGGATACTGGGGCCACATCTGAGATGAAAGAACACAAAATGCCAAAATCCTCTGGAACCTCGTGTCAGACTCACACTAGCCCTGTGGTGGTATGCCACTCCTGGAGAGTATCGTTCCATCAGTGTGCTTTCTGGAGTTGGTTTCTCCCTGCACTCACAGTGGTGAGGCAGGTGACTGCAGCAGTGAAAAAGTACCTCATGCCACATTTCATAGGGCTGTCGACTGGGGAGGGTCTTCAAGAGATTATTGAGACATTTGAAAGAAGCGATGGGTATCCAATGTGTGCCTGTGACAGAGATGGCACACATATTCCCATTATTGCCCCACTGGATGATCCAGCATCCTACCACAATCGAAAAGGATAGCACTCCATCGTTCTGCAAGCTGTTGATGACCACAACTGCTTGTAAGGATGATCTTTCCATTATTAGAATTTATCCTCACTTGAAACTATAACCATTAGTTGGTTAGAGCTGTCACCCTCTTTGTTTGCAGCTTCACGGATGTGGGCTGGCCAGGTCGCACCCATGATTCTCACATTCTTATCAACTCTCTGATTTACATAATTGTTGAAGATGAAGGTGGTCAGCTATTCTCCAGTGATTTAAGTGATTTCTAATGGTGAATAATGATGCCTTAACAAGTGCGTGCCATTATTCCCTTCTGCCCCTTTTCAACTACACACTCTATTTGATTGTATCGCAGGTCTCCAGAAATGTGAATGGTGTGGAAATACCTGCGCATTTGATCGGGGACCCCACTTATCCACTGCGAAAATGGCTGATGAAGGGGTTCACGCAACATCACGTCATTGATCACCATAAGAGCACATTCAACTTCAGACTCAGCTGTGCTAGAATGTGTTTAGTCGTCTCAAAGGTCACTGGAGATGCCTGTTCAAATGAATAGATATTAATACCGCCTTTGTGCCAGATGTAGCTGTTGCCTGCTGTGTCTTCCAAAATATCTATGAGCTTAACATCCTGGAAGAGTAGAGGGCTGAAGTCTCCAATCTCCCTCCTCCAGAAAGTGTCCCTTACAGAGGTGCCACAGGCTGTGGTCCACAGGCTATAATGACAGTCCTGTGTGGAAATGAGGATAATGACTGAGTATAATCCTAAAGAAGTCTATAAAACTTTATTGTTCATCTGAACTTTAAAATAAAAACTGTATAATAACCTTTGAAACTTTATTTACAACATCAATGTAAACACAGACAAAAATTGTCAATAAAGACAATGCAAAAATTTTCTTGAATAAAACTTTAACATCTTGAAAACACATATTTGGCAACTTTTTGTTCATATTGTCCTTCAACTTGATTTCAACATAAACTTTACGACTTCAGTGAAGAATGAAGGATATAAACTGATCATTCAACATTTTCATCCTCATCCCCTAGCAGGTGAATGTAGGAGCCAAGATAATGGCCAATAACGGCTTGATCATCTGAACCCTCAGCACCTACCGGTAACGAGTGTCTCCCACCTGAGGGGTTGATAAGGGTGGGGATGTAGGCTGGATGCCCCATTGGAAATGGAAGATGGCCACAGCAAGTGGAAGGCTGTGTAGGTCAGCAAGAGGGAGGAGAATGGAATTGGGGCGGGGGGGAGGGCTGATGGCGGTGCAAAGAGGCACATGGCATCATGGTGGCAGAGATTGGCTGGAATGATGGGGAGGCTGGTGGGGAGGGGGATGCTGGAGGCCTGCCAAGGGTTGAAGGAGACTGAATGGTAGAGGGCCAAGGTTGGACTTGCCCAATCACTTCAATTGATGAGGCCAGTCTGCTTATAACTGCTGTCTGGGCCTGCATCTCCTCTCAAATCTGCGTTATCAGGTGTGCCAATCCATCATTTTCAGCCTGGTGCGCCTGTTGCAGTGCCATCTGTTGCTCTTGCATCAACCTCTGCAACGTCTCAGCCTGCCTCTCATTCTCTTTCATGGTCCATTAGTCTATTTTGGCAAAGAATACACGCATATCATTTGCCTCTTCCTGCCTCTTCGTGGGCTTCTTGCATCTCAGCCTCCTTCTCGCACCAAGATATCGGTGAGACAAGCATGCAAATTAAATGCCACGCCCTCACCTTTAATTCAAACATGAATTTTCTTTGAACAGATTAATTACAAGTTTTACCAGCTCCCGGTACAGCAGGAGGTGTTATCCCTGTATTATCGCCAATTGATGTCAGGTCAGTTGCCATCTGCTGTTCAGCCAAGGTAGTGACAGGAGATAAGGCAGTGGTAGAGGTTGAGGTACTGGGGAGGGGAAGGGGCCAGCTGCAGATGAGGGACCAGGGGTGGTTGATGGGTCTGTTGGAGATGAGGCACAAGAAGCATCCTGTTCTTGCACCTCACCCTCCTCATCCTCCTCCTCTGCCTAAGGTTGCAAACTGGGTTGAGGGGATCATGCAACAGCCCCCCTCCTCACCTGAAGGTTGCCACAAGGGCGAGTGATGTGGCCTGCCTACACCACTCCTCCCATTATGGTCCATGACCTGGTGCAGCCTCCTCTTGAGTGTTTTTAACTTAGAATAATAGTTATGGCAGGATAGTGTGTGCACGTGCACACATGCGTTCCTGCTCATGAACTGTCAGCACCATTGTATTCACAGTGTGCATACAATTCCACTTCAAATTATCTTATTAATCATGACTCATTATTTTAAATTCTTGTGTTCAATATTTATTAGCAATACGAGTTCTTCACAATGCTATTTTAGAATATTGACGGAATGGAAAACTATCGTCTGTCATACAGTATATTTTTCAGGTCTACTTCAATTGAATGCAATGCAAGTCTTTGTTTTGCCAACTTTTAAAACTGTCACTTGAAGGAAAATGAGCCACTGCACAAAGTTAATAATTTTACATCAATGGGTAGAGTGAGGATGTGAACTTGAACACCATTAACAGATTAAAAGCCGCAGTAGAAGATTGAGGGGGGATTTGATGGTGTTCAAGATTTTAAAAGGGACAGAGAGAGTCAACGTGGATAGGCTTTTTCAATTAAGAGTGGGGGATATTCAAACCAGAGGCCATGGTTTGAGATTGAAAGGAGAAAATTATAAGGGGAACATGAGGGGAAATTTCTTCACGCAAAGGGTGGTTGGGTTGTGGGATACGCTTCCGGCGGAGGTGGTTGAAGCAGGAACATTATTTATATTTAAGGAAAGACTGGATAATTACATGGAGAGGATTGGAGGGGTATGGACCAGGTGCTGGTCAGTGGGACTAGGAGGGTGGGGATTTGTTCCAGCATGGACTAGTAGGGCCGAACTGGCCTGTTCTGTGCTGTATATGGTTATATGGTTAAATATCATTATTCTGCTGAAAATTAACTTAATATGATTCTCAACATCAATGATTTTTTCAGAATCAGATTTATTGTCATGAATATGTTGCACAAAATGTGTTTTTCAGCAGAATGATTGTGTATTACAGATGCCAAAAATGCTGTAAATAACATTTATTGTTTAAAAAATAAACAAATTAGATCAAAAGAAGAGGAAAAAAGATAGGTAGTGTCTGTGGTTTGTCGTCTATTCAAAAATCTGATGGCAGAGGAGAAGAAACCATTTTTGTAACTTTGGGTGTTCAACCTTAAGCTCCTGTACCTCCTTCCTAATGGTAGCAGGGAGAAGAGGCTATGGCCAGGGTGGTGAAGGTCATTGATGATAGAAGCTGCTTTGTTGAAACACCACTTCTTGATGGAATGAAGACTAATGCACCATGATGGCTGAGTTCCTGTCCTGTGCTTCGGCATCCGCATACCAGACAGTGATGCAACCAGTCAGAATGCTCTCCACCGTACACCTGTAGAAATTTGCAACAGTCTTTGGTGACACAGCAAATCTCCTCAAACTCCTTCACAAAATATAGCCACTGGCAAGCTTTCTTCATGATTGCATTGACACAAAGGCCCCAAGAAAGATAGGGGTAACACAGATAGCGTAGCAGTTTGCGCAAACGCTGTTGCAGCACCAGCGATTGGGACCAGGATTCAAATCCCATGCTGTATGTAAGGCATTGGTATGTTCTCCCTGTGTCTGCATAGGTTTTCCCCGGTGGCTCCAGATTCCTCCCACTGTTCAATATGTACAGGGGTTGGGGGGGGTGGGTGTACATTGATTAGGTGTAATTGGGTGGTATGGCTTGTGGACATAAATGGCCTGTTACCACACTATATGTCTAAATTTAAAAGATCTTTAGAGATGTTGACACCCAGGAATTTTAAGTTCTTAACCCTTTCCACCATTGATGAGCACTGATTTGTGTCCTCCTGGTTTCCCCTTCCCGAAGTTCACAATCAGTTCCTTAGTTTCGTTAACGATGAATGGAAGGTTGTTGTTGTGATACCACTCAACTAGCTGATCTATCTCATTCCTGTCCGCTTCCTCATTGGCGTCGTGATTGTGGCGACAACCGCGATGTCATCGACAAATTTGTAGATGGCATTTGAATTGTGCTGAGCTGCACAGACATGGGTGTAGAGAGTACAGAGCATGCATCCTTGAGGTTCACCTATATTGATTGTCAGTGAAGAAATGTTGTTTCTGATCCACACTGACTGTGGTCTTCTGATGAGGAAGTCAAGGATCAAGTTGCAGAAGGAGTTGCAAAAGCCCAGGTTTTAGAGCTGAGGGGATGATGGTGTTGAAAGCTGTGCTGTAATCATTGAAAAGCAGCCTCATGTACGTGTTGCTGTATCCAGATGATCCAGGGCTGAGTGGAAAGCCAGTGAGATTGCAAATGCTGCAGAGCAATTGTGGCAGTAGGTAAATTGCAGTTGATCCAGATCTTTTTTTAGGTAAAAGTTCATTCTGGCTATGACCAATCTCTCAAACCATTTCATTACAGTAGGTGTTGGTGCTACTGGGTGATGGCCATTAAGGCAGCTCCCTCTGCTCCTCTTGGGCACCAACACGATTGATGCCCTTTTGAAGCAGGTGGGAACCTTCGACTTCAGCAATGGAAGATTGAAAATTTCTGTGAACACTCCACCTAATTGGCTGGAACAGATTTTCAGTACACTGCCTGGTACACCATCAGGCCATGATACCTTTCGAGAATTAACCCTCTTGAAATATGTTTTGATGTTGGCGTAAGAGATCGATATCACAGGGTCTTCAGCTTCTGCAGGGATTCTCATTGGTACTGTTTAATTTTCCTTTTCAAAACGTGCATGACAGGTGTTCAGCACATCAGGAAGTGAAGCACCGAAGACATTTATGATGTTAGGCTTTTCCTTGTAGGATGTCATGGCCTGCAAATCCTGCCATAGCTGGAAAGTATCTAATTCTGTTTCTTGCTTCTCTCGGAATTGCTTCTTTGCTGTTAAAATAGCCTCCTGTAGGTTGTACCTGGACTACGTATAAAGATCTGGATCACCGGTCTTAAACGCCATTGACCTAGCCTTCAGAAGGTTATGAATCCTTTTAATTCATCCACAGCTTTTGGTACGTGTATTCCAGGTATGTATGTGTGAGCACCCACTAATCCACACAGGTCCTGATGAAGTCAATGACAGTCCTGTTTGAAGATCAATCCTTGAATATGGTCCAGTCCACCATATATATGATAAAATAAATTTAAATCCATATCTCTTTTCAAGGTTCTGACACACAATATGATTGGAAGAGTGTAGAGCTCGTTGAAAGAATCAAAGACTTGTTTTTTTTTTATTTTTTTTTCACACCATAAATCACATTAGCCATGATACACACATTTTCCTTTTCACACATATACAGTGACATTTTCACCCCCCCCCACCTCCTCCCAACCCACCCCATCCATTTAAGGTATACAATCTAGGATACATTAAACCAGTCAGACAATGTTGTCACTCAACAAAAATACACCAGAAATTCTACTGAGTCCATTCTTTTCTTTCCTTCTCCTTCCATCAACTTAGGTAATGATTGTCCCCGGTAGGTTTTCGCTATTGTATTTAATGTAAGGCTCCCATATTTGTTTGAATATTTCAATATTATTTCTTAAACTATATGTTATTTTTTCTAATGGAATACATTTATTCATTTCTATATACCATTGTTGTATTTTCAAATTATCTTCCAATTTCCAGGTTGACATAATACATTTTTTTGCTACGGCTAGAGCTACCTTAACAAATCTTTTTTGTGCATCCTCCAAATCAATTCCAAATTCTTTGTTTTTTATGTTACTTAGGAGAAAGATCTCTGGATTCTTTGGTATATTGTTTTCTGTTATTTTATTTAATATCTGATTGAGATCTTCCCAAAATTTTTCTACTTTCTCACATGTCCAGATTGCATGAATTGTTGTTCCCATTTCTTTTTTACATCGAAAACATCTATCAGATACTGTTGGGTCCCATTTATTTAACTTTTGAGGTGTAATGTATAGTCTGTGTATCCAGTTATATTGTATCATACGTAGCCTCATATTTATTCTATTTCTCATCGTTCCAGAACATAATTTCTCCCATGTTTCCTTTTTTATCTTTATATTTAAATCTTGTTCCCATTTTTGTTTAGTTTTACCATTTGTTTCCTCATTCTCCTTTTCTTGCAGTTTAATATACATATTTGTTATAAATCTTTTGATTAACATTGTATCTGTAATCACATATTCAAGGTTACTTGCCTCTGGCAAACTCAAACTGCTTCCTAATTTATCCTTCAAATAGGATCTCAATTGGTAATATGCCAGCGCTGTATCTCCAGTTATATTGTACTTATCTCTCATTTGTTCAAAGGATAAGAATCTATTTCCTGAAAAACAATTTTCTATTCTTTTAATCCCTTTTTTTTCCCATTCTCTAAAGGAAAGGTTATCTATTGTAAAAGGGAGTAACTTGTTTTGCGTCAATATTAGTTTTGGTAATTGAAAATTTGTTTTATTTCTTTCTACATGAATCTTCTTCCAAATATTGAGGAGATGATGTAATACTGGAGAACTTCTATGTTGTATCAATTTTTCATCCCATTTATATAATATGTGTTCAGGTATCTTTTCCCCTATTTTATCTAATTCTAATCTCGTCCAGTCTGGTTTTTCCCTTGTTTGATAAAAATCTGATAGGTATCTTAATTGTGCGGCTCTATAATAATTTTTAAAGTTTGGCAGTTGTAAGCCTCCTTGTTTATACCATTCTGTTAATTTATCTAGTACTATCCTCGGTTTCCCCCCTCTCCATAAAAATTTCCTTATTATTTTCTTTAACTCCTTGAAGAATTTTTCTGTCAGTTGTATTGGCAATGCCTGAAATAAGTATAATATCCTTGGAAAAATGTTCATTTTAATACAGTTTATCCTTCCTATTAGTGTTAGTGGTAAATCTTTCCAATGCTCCAAATCGTCCTGTAATTTTTTCATTAGTGGATAATAATTGAGTTTATATAGTTGGCTGAGATTTTTGTTTATTTGTACACCTAGGTATCTTATTGCCTGCATTTGCCATCTAAATGGAGATTCCTTCTTAAATTTTGAGAAATCTGCATTATTCATAGGCATTGCTTCACTTTTATTTACGTTTATCTTGTAACCCGACACTTCTCCATATTCCTTCAATTTCTTATATAATTCTTTTATTGATAGTTCTGGTTCTGTTAAGTACACTATAACATCATCCGCAAATAGACTGATTTTATATTCCTTGTCTTTTATTTTTATTCCTTTTATATTATTATCTATTCTTATCAATTCTGCTAGTGGTTCTATAGCTAACGCAAACAATAAAGGTGATAGTGGGCATCCCTGCCGCGTTGACCTGCTTAAGTTAAATTGCTCTGATACATGTCCATTTACTGTCACTTTCGCTAACGGTCCCTTATATAATGCTTTAATCCAATTAATATACTTCTCCGGTAAACTGAATTTTTGCAATACTTTGAACAAATAATTCCATTCTACTCTGTCAAAGGCCTTCTCTGCGTCTAAAGCAACTGCTACTGTAGGTGCTTTATTTCCTTCTACTGCATGAATTAAGTTAATAAATTTACAAATATTGTCTGTTGTGCGTCTTTTTTTGATAAATCCAGTTTGGTCTAAATTTACCATTTTCGGTACATGCTCTGCTAATCTGTTTGCTAATAGTTTAGCTATTATCTTATAATCTGTGTTTAGTAAAGATATTGGTCTATATGACGCTGGTGAGAGTGGATCTTTCCCTTGCTTTAGTATTACTGTAATTATTGCTGTTTTACATGAATCTGGTAAGCTTTGTGTTTCATCAATCTGGTTGATTACATCCAGGAGGGGCGGAATTAATAAGTCTTTAAATGTTTTGTAGAATTCTATTGGGAATCCATCCTCTCCTGGTGTCTTATTATTTGGTAATTTTTTTATTATCTCTTGTATTTCTACTATTCCAAATGGTTCTGTTAATTTATTTTGTTCCTCTATTTGTAGTTTTGGTAGTTCAATTTTAGTCAGAAATTCATCTATTTTCCCTTCTTTCCCTTCGTTTTCAGTTCGGTATAATTGTTCATAGAATTCTCTAAAGTTTTCCTTAATTTCTTTTGGATTATATGTAATTTGTTTGTCTTTTTTCCTTGATGCCAATACCATTTTCTTAGCTTGTTCTGTCTTAAGCTGCCATGCTAGGATTTTGTGCGTTTTTTCACCCAGTTCATAATATTTCTGTTTTGTCTTCATTATATTCTTCTCCACCTTATATGTTTGTAGTGTTTCATATTTTATTTTTTTATCCGCCAATTCTCTTCTTCTAGTTGTATCTTCCTTCATTGCTAATTTTTTTTCTATATTTACTATTTCCCTTTCCAACTGCTCTGTTTCCTGATTATAGTCCTTCTTCATCTTGGTTACATAACTTATTATTTGCCCTCTAATGAATGCTTTCATTGCATCCCATAGTATAAACTTACCTTCCACTGATTCCGTATTTATTTCAAAATACATTTTTATTTGTTTTTCAATAAATTCTCTAAAATCCTGCCTTTTAAGTAACATGGGGTTTAATCTCCATCTATACATTCTTGGAGGGATGTCCTCTAGCTTTACTGTCAATATTAAGGGTGAATGGTCCGATACTATTCTAGCTTTATATTCTGTTTTTCTTACTCTATCTTGCATACTAGCTGATAACAAAAATAGGTCTATTCTTGAGTATGTTTTATGTCTAGCCGTGTAATATGAATATTCCTTTTCTTTTGGGTGTTGTTTCCTCCATATATCCAAAAGTTGCATTTCTTCCATTGATTTAATTATAAATTTGGTTACTTTGTTCTTTCTGTTAATTTTTTTCGCAGTTTTATCCATATTTGAATCCAAATTCAGGTTGAAATCCCCTCCTATTAATATGTTCCCTTGCGTATTTGCTACCTTCAAAAAGAAATCTTGCATAAACTTTTGATCTTCTTCGTTAGGTGAATATACATTGAGTAGATTCCAAAACTCCAAATATATCTGACATTTTATCATTACATATCTCCCTGCTGGATCTATTATTTCCTCTTCTATTTTAAATGGCACATTTTTACTAATTAATATAGCCACTCCTCTTGCCTTTGAATTATACGATGCTGCTGTTACATGTCCTACCCAATCTCTCTTTAATTTCTTGTGCTCCAATTCAGTTAAGTGTGTTTCTTGCACAAATGCTATATCAATTTTTTCTTTTTTCAGTAAATTTAGCAGTTTCTTCCTTTTAATTTGGTTATGTATTCCATTAATATTTAAAGTCATATAGTTCAACGTAGCCATTTTATACTTTGTTTATCTTCCCTTTCCGTTTTTCCATCATTACCTTTCCTCCTTTTCCATTTCTGTTTTCTTATTTTAAACCCTTTATAAGACAACATTCCTAAAACATCAAACATTTTCCTTATTCTCCTATTTAAAACTTCTTTAGCCCCAATCTCCCCTTCCCCTCCTGAGTTGTCCTTTATCCCTTGTCGGACAACCACATCTCCCCTCTCCATTTGGGTTTGCGAATTCACTCGCAAGCGTCAGCTGATTTTGCAGTGACCGCAACTCCTCCCCACCCAGCCCCCCCCAGAAAAGATTTCACTTTTCATATGTAACAAAGGTCACTCTTTTAGTTCCCTCCTTATTCCCTCTATTCCATTTCCTTCCTTTATTAATTCTTGTCTATACTATCTATATTTTCCTCTAAATACGGATACATTCACGTATGCACATTATACATATACACTCTTATACCTCTTTACCCACATACATATAAATCGTGGTCATTTTTACTCTCATTACACGTCTTCATCCCTCAGTCTATTTTGTAATTGTTCTGCAAATTTTCGTGCTTCTTCTGGATCCGAGAATAGTCTGTTTTGTTGACCTGGAATAAATATTTTCAATACCGCTGGATGCTTTAGTATAAATTTATACCCTTTCTTCCATAAAATCGCCTTTGCTGTACTGAACTCCTTTCTCTTCTTTAGGAGTTCAAAACTTATATCTGGATAAATGAAGATTTTTTGCCCTTTGTACTCCAGTGGCTTGTTGCCCTCTCTTACTTTTTCCATTGTCTTCTCCAGTACCTTTTCTCTTGTAGTATATCTTAGGAATTTTACTAAAATAGATCTTGGTTTTTGTTGTGGTTGTGGTTTAAAGGCCAATGCTCTATGTGCCCTTTCTATTTCCATTTCTTGCTGTAGTTCTGGACATCCTAGGATCCTGGGGATCCAATCTTTTATAAACTCTCTCATATTCTTGCTTTCTTCATCTTCCTTAAGGCCCACTATCTTTATGTTATTTCTTCTGTTATAGTTTTCCATTATATCTATTTTCTGAGCTAACAGTTCTTGTGTCTCTATAACTTTTTTATTAGATTCCTCTAATTTCTTTTTTAAGTCCTCTACCTCCATTTCTACTGCTGCTTCCCGCTCTTCCATCTTGTCCATTTTCTTTCCCATTTCTGTTAAGGTCATATCTATTTTATTCATTTTCTCTTCTGTGTTGTTTATTCTTCTTCTTAAATCATTAAATTCCTGTGTTTGCCATTCTTTAAATGACTCCATGTATTCTTTAATAAGAGAAAGTATATCCTTTATCTTGCCTTTCCCTTCTTCTTCTATTTCACTGTACTCTTCCTCTTCCTCTTCTTCTTCCTCTGGGTTGGCCATCTGTTGTTTCTTTGTTGCCCTTTTCTTCTCTTCTTTCTTGTTTTCATTGTCTTCTGTGTTCTCTTCTTGCTGCAGGTGTTCTGCAGCTGTCGTTGCCGGCTGTGGAGATCGACTCCCCAGCTGGTCACCCCTCCCGTCGGTGTGTTTCTTTTCATGTGCACCGCTCATGCGCGACTCCTCGCGCATGCGCGGTTGCGCACTTTTACTCGGCTCAGCGAGCCATTTTTGTAGTCCAATTTCTACCGACCTGAGGGAGCGGGTTTCTCTCTCCACCGCGGGGCTCTTCGAACAGGTAAGGCCTTCTCCTTCTTCCTCCGTTGTCTTCTCTTCCTCTCTTCTTACCGTTGATTTCGATTTTTCTTTTTTTGTCGCCATCTTCTTTCCACCTTTATACTCACTTTTCTTTAACTTTTATTTCTGTGCCTTTGTGTTTTCCTTTGTTTTTTCCGACTTTTCTGGAGAGGGCTGGAGTTCACCGTCCGGCCACTACTCCATCACGTGACTCCCCCCCAGAATCAAAGACTTGTTGATCCAAACCAAGGCTTTTATTAGCAAAAGACAGGAGCTCTTCACAGGTGGCCGACCAGTCCGGAATGATCCGACCTGGCTAGGGACACAACCCTTTAAGACACAGACAATAGGTGTAGCTTAGCTCTCAGCCAATTGCTGTAAGCACAGTCTAGATACAGTAACTATATACACTATGTACATTGGTGATAGATCTGTACTATCACAAAGAGTCAAAAGTTTTGATATAAAACTATAATTGCTCAAAGAATATAACTACTACAACTGCTACTTCACAAGCTGTTAAAGTTTACTGAATATGAGGATGAAATCATTCTTATCATCCTGATATTTGAGGGTCTTATTTTAAAACAGGTGTACAGAATAACTACAAAAATGCCATAAGCTGTAAATATTTATCCTGAGCTAATGTAGTATGTCCAGTTATTCAAATTAAATTGTCAAGGAAGTCCTAACTGATATTTTGATGAATGGACATGATTGCAAAATGTACTGAATCTAAATTATCGTGTTTACTTGTGTGTCAAAGTAGAATAATTGTTTTATGACCATGGAGGATCAAATATATTTGAGGTGTAAAACTTGAGAGAAACACCTTGCAAAACCTTAGTGAAGTTGACAGAGGAATTGAGAAACATAAAAATGATATAATCAGCATGGCAAAAAAGTAATTTACATTTTTTTTCTGCTCCCACGTTGATATATAACAAAAATGTTTACTTTTATTTGTCCTTCTGCAATTGTGAAATGGTGTTTAAGGAAAATATAATTAGGTACATAAGCCTAATATTATACAGACTTTAGAAACATAAAATAAATTTGTTCTATCAACAATATTCTGGCCAGTAGGTTAGGTGTAAGATCAATCAACATTTTTGTTATCTTTGCATCCCCAAACTAAAATACCTTCTAAGTTATTAGTTTATCCAGTTCCTTTTGACCAACCATTCATTACATCCAATGGCAACTCATTCTAAGATTAATTCAAATAAGTTTTACAATATTGAAGCCATAATAAATCCACATTACATCATATATCTAAATATGTCACCTGCCCGCATTAATTGTACCACAAATTAAAAATTGCTGTTCGGTATCATTGCCCAA
Organism: Narcine bancroftii; assembly: GCF_036971445.1. Classification (NCBI taxonomy): domain Eukaryota; kingdom Metazoa; phylum Chordata; class Chondrichthyes; order Torpediniformes; family Narcinidae; genus Narcine; species Narcine bancroftii. The sequence goes on along the minus strand of NC_091471.1, from coordinate 175,890,036 downwards.
GTGGCCATTATTCAAGTGAGCAGTGGACAACGTGTGAAAAGCAGTCAATTGGGTGCAAAGCAGTTAGTAAACACAGATGGTTAATTACAACCATTTTCTCCATTTCACTAATAAATATCAATTAGTGCCTTAACTTCTGTTCCTGAATCAATTATCTAAATTCTGGGACCATATTTATTACTCTTTTTTAATTAGTTCCATCATCTTTCTAAAATATATATAAATATCCATTCTTGACAGGAAACAATCTGTAATGTCAGTTGTAGTTGATAGCAGCATGGATTTCAACACATGTATAAACTCCTACATTTCATTTAAATCACTGTAAAACTAGTTGCAATATTTAATGAAATGTATCACATAGATCTTGACTCATTTAGACTTACCTCTTAACTCTTATTGATATATTAGCCTTTTATCTACAATGGGGAAAACTAACGGAAGGATGTACTAACAACATTATTAGAAAGGAATAAATGGATTGAGCATGGACACTAGGGATTTATAAAAGAAATATTATGTTTGAGATTTGAAGTTCTTTGAAGTGTGACAAGAGGAGTTGATAAGGGGGAACTAATGGGTCTGATGTATTTAGATTTTCATAAAGTGTTCATTACAGTCCTGCACAATGTTAGAGTACATTGAATTTAAATTAGTGGGTGGAGAATTTGTTCATGGATAGAAAGCTAAGAGTGGGAACTGATGGATCTTCTACAAGGTGGCAGGCTGTGACTGGTGAGGTGGTGCAGAGATGATCTGGAAACCAAAAGTGGACAAATATAGAAATCTTTTAAGGATGCCAGGCAATGGTAGATCACAAAGATACAGAGAAACCATATGATAACTGCAAAAATATGGTTAGCCCAATTTTCACTTTGTATTTCTAGTTATTGCCAATACTATATATAGCTCAACATATATAATGCCAGAAGAACCACAGCAAGTGTAATTTGATCTACTAAAGACACTCCAGCATATAATTGTAAAAACATGCAACATTAATGATCTAACAAATGAAATTATGGATCACAAAAATACACACGACTGATATAAAAAGGATTAATAGTCATAGAAGAGCAATATATTTTGCCACTATTGAAATTCTAAAAATAAATAAATTTGTATCGTTAAAAATGCTTCTTGGCTACCTGCTACTTTGGATATCCAACAGTACTAAAACAAAACTTCTGCCAGGTTACAAACATTATATTCATTGTTAAACATTGTATAACCTACTTCGTATGAAAATTGTTTTACTGATTCTCATTTGACAGGCCGATTTTGGCTTTTGTTAAATATCAATCTGTATTAAACATTAGTGGTACTTGCCAAAGGCAGTAATATTTCTGGGCATATGGCCAGTCAAAAGTTTACAACAAGTCTTTGTTAAATAGTGAAGAGACACATTTTAACTGGGTAAAGTTACATTGACTGTTCTCTAAGTAATAATTAAAAATCCTGAAAACAAAGACAATATGGTATCATGCTTAAAAATAAAGTCAAGAGAATGAAAATATCTGAAATACTGAAAACTGACAGCCATGTCAGCCACAGTTAACAGATCATGGAACACTTGATGGCTTTTTACATTAGACTAAACAAGATTAAATCAAATGTTGTTGAATATTTGAAGATTCTTTTTGGTGCATAGATGGAACAAAGCTGATACTTTATTGCTCATTGTCAGTCAAGAAGGTGGTGGTTTTCAAAAAGTGCTAAAATTTCACATTGTAGTGGCCCGTGGCCCACGCCTTGGGCCGACAAAGGAAATGGCCATCAAACATGGTGACCGGCAAAACATCGTGTGGGCTGAAATGCCCATTTCCATAGACCACCAGCAGAGCAGTGAAACTCGCCAATCATTGCTGGTGGATCGCAGAGGCCCAATCAGGGCCCAGGCATCCAAGGTAACCAATCTGCAGTCAGCCTGCTCAAGCCACGCCCCGGTGGTGACACAGCCGAGTTGACTATAAAGGCAGAGCTGCCACTGAATAAACTCGGTGTCGAATACACTCTACTGGCCTGTGTGTCTTTTTTCTCCTGCGGATTTGAGCTACAGCCTTAGGGCTATAACCTAGATGTAGCCGTAGTGACCTCGCTACAGTGGTGACCCCGACTGGTGCAAATCATGCTTTGGACCCGAAGATGGAAGAGCAACCTGCGATCAACACTGTAACATTGAAGCTGCCCGGCTTCTGGATGTCACAACCACGGATGTGGTTTCAGCAAGCCGAGGCGCAGTTTGCCATTCAACGGATCTCCACCAATGACACCAGCTATTACCACATGGTCAGTACCTTCAATTAGGAAACCGTAGCCCACATCATCGACTTCCTCCAGCAGCCCCTGGAAAAAGGAAGGTATGTGGCCACACTTTTGGGCTCTCAAAGCACGAGTGTGCTGCCTGACTGTTGCATATCGACAGTTTAGGGGACAGGGCCCCTTCCCCCCTCATGAATAACATGCTTGCTCTCAATGATGGCCACACCTCCTGCCCACTGTTCCAGCAGATCTTCCTGGAGAGGCTGCCTGGGGACAACCAGCTGCTCATCACGGAGGAAGACTTTGATGACCCCAGGAAGGTTGCTGCCTGAGCAGACCTGCTATGGGTGGTGAAGAGGGATGCCTGCACTTTGCTCGAGCAGGTGACACCATTGCGTCAGCAGCGCCCAGCCAAGAAGACCACCGACCAACCATCCGTCCAACCATCCAACTGATCACCCAAATGCCACGCCCCACCAGTGACCAATACTGTTTCTATCACCAACGGTGGGGTTCCGAGGCCTATCTATGCCACTCCCCAGGGAAATGCCCAAGTCGGCTATCATTAATGGCGGCAATGACTGGCCACCTGCATAGCCTGCTACACATGCAAGACTCCCTGTCAGGCCGACATTTCTTGGTGGACACAGGGGCACAGTACAGCGTCATTCCCTTGACCAGCTTGGAGCCCCACTGCGGCAAAATGGGCCAGGACCTCTGAGTAGCAAACGGTTCCAACATCTGAACATTTGGCACTTGCACCATTCCCCTATGCTTCAGGGATAGACAATTCACTAGGAAATTTATGGTGGTGGCCATGCAACAACCATTACTGGGTGCAGATCTTCTGTGGGCCAACTCACTCCTGGTAGATATCAAAGGGCGCCGGCTGGTGCACACTCAGACATTTCAGTCACTCTCACTCAAGGCCCCTGAACTTACCAGCCCCCACCTGCACTCAATGAGTACTGCCAACAACTAATTCCCCTCCATCACCATGCCTCACTTCCATTCGGCAGAACACAAACATGGGATGATGCACCAAGTCATTACAGAGGGCCCTCCCATCCAAGCTAGGGCACAGCACTCCCCTCCATCACCACACCTCACTTCCATTTGGCAGAACACAAACATGAGGTGATGCACCAAGTCATTACAGAGGGTCCTCCCCTCCAAGCCAGGGCATAGCGTCTCCCTCCTGAGAAACTCAACCTAGCCAGGGACGAGTTCAAAAAAGATGGAGGAATTCAGCATTGTGCAGCTCTCTTATAGTCCTTGGGCCTCCCCTCTCCACATGGTCCCCAATGCAGTGAGTGGTTGGAGGCCGTGCGGAGACTACTGCCGCCTCAATGAAGCCACTATACTGGACAGATATCCTGTGCCCCATATCTAAGACTTCACCACTAACTTGTAAGGGGAAAAGATATTCTTAACGGTGGACCCCGGTACGCCCCGAAGACATCCCAAAACTCACCATCATAACCCCCCTTGGATTGTTTGAATATCTCTGTGTACCCTTTGAGCTAAAAAACACAGCTCAGACTTTCCAGAGACTGATGGATGCAGTGGGCCAGGATATGCATTTTGTCTTCGTCTACCTTGACGGCATTTTAATCGCCAGCCACACCAGCACCGATCATGTTGCTCACTTAGACAATTATTCTCCAGGCTGAGCATATTCACCTAACCATAAACCCAGCCAAGTGCCAGTTTAGCCGAGAGACTATTGACTTCCTGGGCCATCGTATCAACCAACTTGGAGCCAGACCATTACCCCTAAGATGGATGCTATTCTCTCTTTCCCCATGCCATCGACAGTGAAGGGACTACAAGAGTTTACAGGTATGGTCAACCTTTATCGCTGCTTCATACCTGCAAAAGCTAACATTATGAGCCCACTCTTTTCCCCTCATTGCAGCACTCAATAAAAACATACAATGCACCCAGGAGGCCACTGAGGCCTTCCAGGCCACCAAAAGCACTCTAGCCAATGCCATTCTCCTCGTGCACCTGCAGACAGATGCCCTGACCATCCTCACGACAGACGCACAGCACAGCGGTCGGGGGTGTACTTGAGCAGTTGGTGAATGGACAGTGGCAACCACTGGCCTTTTTCAGTAAACACTTCAGGCCACCAGAGCTCAAGTACAGTGCCTTTGATAGAGAACTGATAGCCTTATACCTGACAATTCGGCACTTTTGTTACTTCCTGGAGGGCAGGAAGTTCAAAATTCACATGGACCACAAACCTCTTACCTTTGCCTTCAGTAAGTTATCAGATCTGTGGTCAGCCAGGCAACAGCGGCACCTGTCCTACATTTCCAAATTTACAACGGGCATTGAACACATAGCCAGCAAATCCAACATTGTGGCTGACGCTCTATCCAGTCTAGCTATCTTGGCGGTGCACAATCCTACCCCTGGCATTGACTACGCGGCCCTGGTTGATGCGCAGCAAGCAGATCCTAACATTCCGGTGTACCAGACAGCACTCACCAGCTTACAACTAGAAGCCATCCAGATCACCCCATGCAATTGCACACTGCTCTGCGACACCTCGATGGGTAAACCACTCCTTGTCATTCCGGCTCCATGGAATAGATAAGTTTTTGATGGTGCACAACTTGGTTCACCTGCCATCAGGACTACAATCAAAATGGTGGCAAACAGGTATGTCTGGCTCGGACTGCACAAAGAGGTTGCCCTTTGGGCCAGGACTTGTTCTCAGTGCCAGTCATCCAAAATCCAGTCTCTTATCAAAGCTTCATCACAGACATTCGAGCCAGCACGTCGTCACTTCAGCTACATGAACATTGTGGGGCTCCTACCCATATCCAGAGGCACATGTTACATTCTCACAATGGTCGACTGAATGATCAGATGACCAGAGGTGGTGCCACTATCAGAGCCTTCCACAGAAGCACGCGCATGAGCTTTACTCAACACTTGGGTAGCGCGTTTCAGGGTCCCCAAATATCTTACATTGGACAGGAGTGCCCAATTCACTTCCAATCTGTGGACCACCTTACCCCATGCCCTGGGGACCCAACTCCACCACACCATGGCGTATCACCCACAGGCCAATGGATTGGTGGGGAGGTTCCACAGACACTTTAAGGCAGCCTTAATGGGATGGCTTACTGGACCTAACTGGGCTGACAAACTCCCTTGGGTCCTGTTAGGCATACACACCGTGTATGTCTATGTCAAGTTAGTCTATGGTGAACCCCTACTTATACCGGGTGAATTTGTGATGGCCCCTGAGGACTTGGGGAGCCCTCAGCGACTACATTGTCCTGACTGCATGAGCACCTATGCACCCTGGCCCCCATAAAACCTAGACCCCATGGCCATCCCTGCACTTACATTCCAAAGAACATTACTGACTGTAAATTTGTGTTTGTTCAGCATGAGGCTCACCGGCCACCTCTACAGCGGCCTTATGAGGGGCCACACTGTGTCCTCAGACTCAACAGCTCCACCTGTGTTTTGGAGTTTGGTGACAAGGAAGAGACTTTCACACTCGACTAGTTGAAACCGGCCTACTTGGACTTTGAGCAGCCCATCACTCACCTGACATCACGGCGCAGGGTTTGGCCTCCTAAAAACAATGCCCTGATCTCCGGTTCTGGGGTGGGGGGGGTGGTCATGTAGCAGCCCACGGCCCACACCTTGGGCTGACACAAGAATTGGCTAGTGAACGCGACAACCGGCAAAACATCATGTGGGCTGAAACACCCTTTTCCATAGGCCACTGACAGAGAGGTGAAACTAGCCAACCACCACCAGTGGATCGCAGGGGACCCAATTTGGGCCTGGGCATCCAAGGTGGTGATGCGGCCAAGCTGACTATAAAAGGCAGAACTGCCGCTGAATTAACTCAGTGTCGAACACACTCTACTGGCTTGAGTGTCTTTCTTCTCCTGCGGATTCGAGCTACAGCCTTAGGGCTATAACTGAGAGCCATAACCTAGCTGTAGCCATAGTGACCTCGCTACAACATAATATCAACACAAATTACACAGAAAGAGTCTTTTGTACGGACAGGATACTTAACCAGTTCATGGAAAGGAACCAAAAAGTTTGTCACAATCACGTCAGAGTATAAATCTGTTTGTTCTTTACCTAAAATGACTGAGCCAGCAGCTTCAGCCTCATGATCATTTTACATTACCTTTTTCATTTTATAATTATCTATATCCTAATCTTACTTTTCCTTAATTAGCTTAATTGCCTCTCATATTTCAGTTCCAGAAGTTGGTCCATGTCTGAAATTTTGCTGCAATACCTCATGGGCTCCTTGTCCTCGTGCTAGGAATACAAGGAACCAATGAAGAACACCAAAGTCGCATACATTTTAGGAATTGCACACAGAATTTTACTGTGCATGACCACATTCATTTTACAAATGTCACATGCTTACATTATCTACGAAAAGAGTGATTCACCTATTTACATTTTTTAAATATTTATTGCTCTCGAAAACTTTCACAGTCGACCATGGACAGCATGCAGGCATCTCAGTCTGGTATGGAGGTGCCATTGCTCAGGACAAAACTTCAGAGGGTTGTTAACTCATCCTGCGACATAATGGGCACCCATTTTCACTCCATCTACAAGAGGCAGTGACTTAAGAAAGCAGCCCCTATCCTGAAGGACCACCACCACCACCCAGAACCCTCCCTCTTCGCTCTGCGACCATCGGGAAAAAGATACTGGAGCCTGAAGACAACCACTCAGCGGCACAAGGACAGCTTCCTCCCCTCTGTCATCAGATTCTGAATGGACAATGAACCACAGACACTGCTTTACTTTGACTTTTTCTTGCACTACATTTATTTATTTTGTAAGGTAGTTTTTATAAATGTTTGCACTGTGATCCTGCCGCATAACAAATTTCATGACATGTTCATGACAATAAATTCTGATTCTGATTCTAATTCTGACATTAAAGCTTCTTACAGATGCCATTGATTGCTCCTGGCTCTTCTACCCAACCATTAGGTTTTTCTGTTTGTTCATTATCCTTAGCTAACAGAAATCCATTGATTTCAATCTTGAAATTTTTATTTGGCCCACCAAGGAAGATCCAATATTTCCGCTATCTTTCATGTGTAAAGGATAACTGAAGAGATAGACCAGTCACCTCATTAGACTTCCTTCACCTTCCTGGCTGAATGGCTGGTCTGTAATCAAACATCAGCCACCTTAGTTCATTTGTTTTAAAATGTGTAATACTGCTGGAGAAACTCAGCAGCTCACCAAATGTCTATATCGATCGTGTGTGACCTGCTGAGTTTCTCCAGCACTTTTGTGTATTGCACTACAATCGCTGCATCTGCAGAATTTCCTGTTTAGCAACAGGAATCTTTAAAATTATTAACTGAGTTTGCATTTCCTGATATTGTGAGAGAGAATTTTATAATCCCATCACCTTCAATAATTTCCAAAGAACTGATCTCTCATTTTAAGGCATGTCTTTCGCAGAGGCTGTGCCATTAGCAAGCTGATATTCCACGACAAGAATTATAGAAAGGATTGCTCATTGCAAATTCCTGCTGGTGAATCAGCTTGAGTTTGAAGGTTGGAATTCCCCTGTGGGGACTGATGTGGCCTCTTGGTGTAATTGAAGAAAAATATAATCATTTGCAAAGATCGTGTGTGTAAGGAATCTCTGAGTTTGACCATTCCAGTGCCTATAAAATTGGATTGGAAAATCCTCCATCAACCATTCCAACTTGGCTTCAGATTTCAGATTTTAAATTTATTGTCAGAGTACATACATGGCATCACATACAACTGCAAAATTATTTTCTTTTTCCTGCAGGCTAGGCAGAATTACCACTTAGTGGCAGTGCAAAAACAAACTGTACTCAACATATACATGTAAACAAAAAAGAAATGTAAGCAAACTGAGAGAGAAAAAATCAATAAAGTGTAAAAGAATCCTTAAATAAGCCCCTGATTGAATTTGTTGTTGTTGTTGAGGTGTCTGATGGTGGAGGGATAGCAGCAGTTCCTGAACCTGGTGGTGTAAGTCCTGTGGCATCTATACCTCCCTCCTGATGATAGCAGCGAGAGAAGGCACATGCTGAGTGATGCAGATCCTTGATGATTGCTGCTGCTCTCTGACTATAGAGCTTTAACTTAAATGTGCTGTGGCCCTGGGTGGGGGGAGGGGGGGGCGATGTGGGTGGCATAGGACAACCATTGAGAAGTTTTGCAGGTTGTCAGAAAACTCGAGGCAGTTTAATAGGTTCCCTGAATGAACAGTAATGCAACACATAAATAAAACCTTCTGTTCACCCTGCTCTCCTTAGCAATATTTATTAAATGAATTAGTTTCCACTATTCAAATAACCTAGGTGCCACAGCCAATCTGTATCCAGGGATGTTCTAAATTGTGGGGAAGGTTTTAACTCTAATGTTCTGGGCTGTGTCTACTACCTTTTGGAGCCCTTTACACTCAGGGGTATTGCTGTCCCCATACTGGTCCATTATGCAGCCGGTCAGCACACTTTCCACCACACATCTGTCAGAATTTGCCAGTGTTTCATATGTCATACCAAACCTTTGCAAACTCCTGATGTCATTAGTGTGTTGGATCAAGAAAAGATCCTCCAAGATAGTGACTCCCAAGAATTTAAATGTTCTCATCCACTCCACCTTTTATCCCTCAATGGTCACTGGATTGTACACCTCTAGTTTTCCCTTTCTGAAGTCAATAATCAGCTCTTTGATTTTAGTGACATTGAGTGTGAGGTTGTTGTCGATGCATCATTCATCCAACTTTTCAATCTCCATCCTGTATGCTGACTCATTGCCCCTTTTTAAACAACCCACTACGTTAGTATCATCAGTGAATTTGTAGATATTGTTGTTGTACCAAGCCACACAGTCATAGGTGCCTGGCGAGTAGAGCATAAGATTAAGAACGCAGCCCTGTGGTGCTCCAGTACAGATGGAGATTATGGAAGAGATGTTCTTAAAATTCTCACTGATTGTGTTCTGGAGGTGAGGAAATCCTCTTCCAACTGATTTCTAATGCATCCCTAACTGTGGCCTTAAGATATTAAATTTGTCTTTTAAAATTTTCATCGAATGCATTCATCCCTAACAAAATCAAAATATATTATCCACCTCTGTCATTCACACTCTCACTGAGTGGCTTGCTGGATCACTTTAAATGGTCTGGTGGGTTATTTCAGATGATATTCCAACCTTAAGTCTCTTTAAAGTGGTTTTGCAGTTACACATCAGCCAAACCAGGGAAGAAAGGTAAATTAACATTGCTGAAGATCATTAGTGAAACAGATGTGGTTTTATTAAAATAGAGTTTATTTTTGGGAAGAAAGAAAATGTGGTTTCATAGTTACCATTTCAGAGTCTTGCTTTTCCACATTCCAGATTTATTAGCTGAATTTACATTCCTCACCTGCCATGGCGTGGTTTGTATACATGTCTCCAGATCACCAGTCTGGCTCTCTAATTACATGTCTAGTAACCTCAAAACTACCACACCCTATATCTGTTTCCTCCTGCTTTGGAGAAAGGTGAACGGGAAACGTGGGGTTCTTACACATGGTTCCTAAACTTTTTTTAAAATCAGAGCTATCCGTTTCCTCCTGCTTTGGAGAAAGGTGAACAGGAAACGTGGGGTTCTTACACATGGTTCCTAAACTTTTTTTAAAAATCAGAGCACTATCAACCATCACAGATTTTAGGCTCTGATTTTACAGATATTCCGGTGTCAGTGGAGTGCAATTACTCAGCAAAAGAGGGTGCAGGGCGCTCCTTCTGCCCGATAGCCTGCAGGTCACCCTTGGGCAAGGTGTAGTACCTGTTTAGCCTCCCAATCAGGGTCACATGAAGCCATGGATTACAGATGGTGGATGGCAGATGATGGATGGTTTTTGCAAGCAGATTCTACAAATTGGAATTTATGGTTGTAAAACTAAAAACACTGGGCAGTTGAATTTGTTGATCAATGGCCAGGGTTACCCATCCAGTATGGTCACTGCATCTGAAGAAGGCAATGGGAAACCATTTCAGTATTTTTCCCTTGTATAATCATAATAATGAACTCAATTTTGACTACAGTCTTAGCTCAAAGATGGAGCCTTCACCGAAGGAGAACGGAGGAGGCAACAACTATAATTCAGAGGGTCGGAAATTGTGATGGATGGAGAAACATGATAAATGACAAGGCACCAGAATGAATGATAATACCCATATTCATCTCATGCAAATCCATCATTTTGTAGCCATACCACTTTTCTATGATGGGTAAAAGAACAGGTGTACTGACTTCTCACTGCTGTTCATTAAAGGCTACAGCAGTGGTTCTTAACCTTTTCCTTTCCACTCACATACTACTTTAAGTATTCCCTATGCCGTAGGTGCTCTGTGATTAGTAAGGGATTGCTTAAGGCGGTATGTGAGTAGAAATAAAAAGTTTGAAAACTTTTGAATATTTCTGATGCTGTCCAAAGACTAACAGGCTTTAATTAGCTTAAACTTATACACAGCAGGTCTCAGTACACTCCTGACTTCACATGTCTGAATGCTCCCAAAGGGGCTGGCTCGAGTCTTTATATGGTCTGGCACTGGCAGCTGGGGCCAGCCTCCTAGATTGCGTACCTGCAGGTACAGTAGTTGACCCCTGCAGTTAGCTGGTAGGAGTGCAGCCAGTGTAGTGGTTGTATCACCACAAAAATCACTTTTAATCATACCTAATTAACTCATTATGTGCACGGTTTCAGAACTCTAAAGGAAATGGGCCAATGACAATTTTTCTCAAGCAAAATATTTCAGAAACATTTGGGTCTAGAGCAATGATTCTCAACCTTTCCTTCCCACTCACATACACCTTAAGCAATCCCTTACTAATCACAGAGCATTTATGGCATAGGGATTACTTAAAGAGGTATGTGAATGGAAAGAAAAAGGTTGAGAGCCTCTGGGCTAGAGATTATGAAAATTTCCCCCAATTTACAGAATCTTTTAAAAACAACCCATAAGCCTTTTTGAATGAGAGCATCAGCAATGAAAATTACAATTTGACTGGTGTAGTAATACTTTAGAGACAGCCTAAACTAATGTTATTTCATATTAAGCCTTTTTTTTTAAATGAGACTTATCTTAGGTATTGAGGTAAAGCTGGATTGCTGGGCTCCTGTAGAATCAACCTGCAATGTGTTTTGTAGAGTACTGTTGAAAACATCCACCACCAGAAAAATTGAAAGAAACACCCCTTTATATTTCATTGTAGAATGTACAGTAAAAGTCCTAAAATCTGGACTGCTCGGGGATTGCATCAGTCAGATTTTCAGTATTTTCCAGATTCTCGGGCAGTATTTTTAAAATTCAGATTTAAGGAGAATAAAGAAGAGATGAAAAGGTTATTTTTTTAATAGTTTATTAATTAAACATTTTTGATATAAACTACAAAGAGCAAAAAATATATATTTATTCATTTATTTCCACGACTTCTGTGTATCTGTGGTGCTTGCATGCAAGCCTGCTAAATTTTAAAATTTTGAGTTTTCAAAACGGGATTCTTTGGTGGCCCACATTTCAGGCATCTGGAATTTTTGGACTTTTACTGTATGTCATGAAGTTGTGCCATTTTGTAGTGATTCCATGAGCACTTGGTTGAAACTTGAAGCAATATCTACGGTGTTCACTTAGATGTTGGGTCAAAATCCTAGAGATCCCTTCCAAATATCACTGTTGAATGCTTTCACACTGAGCTTTTAAGATAGATAAGAAGGCAGGTTCACTCCGCTTTCTGAAGAGAAATTGCAGATGATAAGCAATTGCTGGCCTGCCAGCAATGTGAATAAAGGCGAGGAAAAAACATTTCCTTACAGTTCTCACTTCACTGCCCCTGATTCGCTCACCATCAATTTGACAATTGATAAACACAAGATCCAATGAAAACAACATTCCATGGCATTATTAAAACCAGAGTGAGAGAGCACAGAAACCCTTGCCCACCGCAGACCAACCAACAACAATCTATCCATATTAATCCCATTTACCATCATTTTGTTCCATTTCATACTACATCTTGGCAATTCATATTTTATGCACTTGCTTCCCGAATTTACCTGTAAGTAACGGCTCCCTGTCTACATTTATCAAGTTCTAATTATTGTACATTTAAACAAAGCAAATCACTTCATGCAAGCCATGACAGGATGTCTTCCTTGTGCTTTTATGAGTTGAACTGCTATTATATAGTCACCCTCTCCTTCTTACACAATCCCTTGAGATCCGGAATAACCTGCTTCTGTTCTAGAATTGTGAACTCTAATGAAGCCAATGTGAGAATTGAAGACTTCTACAGATGTGGCAGGAGGTGCCTCATGGGACAAAAGGCTGTGTATTTTGTGAGCTAGTATGCAACTTCTGCCACTTCTGCACAGTTCCCATGTAGTCCCAAGGCATGGCCTGAAGGTTCTTTCCACTTTGAGTGGTCACGGGCCAGAAGTTCCCAGTGGTTGATGGGGATGTTACATTTCTTCAAGAAGACTTTAGGCACATTCTTGAATCTTTTCCTTTGTCTACTTGGTGATCTCTCCCCAAAGGTAGAGTGTCAGCTCTGAGAATCTAGTGTCAGATATGTGAAGTGAATGGCCTGCACAAAGAAGCTGACTGAATGTAACTAAGACCTCAGCGCTGGGGATGTTGACATGGATCAGAACACTAATGTTGGTTCACTTGTTTTCCAAGTGAATTTGAAAGGTTTTGCTGAGACAGTGTTTGTGGTATTTACCAGTGTGTTGAGGTATTGTTGTAAATATACCACCTAATAAAGCATATACAAAGACAGGGATCACAGATGTCCAGGAAAAGAAAAGGTTGGTGTAGCGGTTAGCGCAACACCTTTACAGCTCCAGTGATCAGGACCAGACCGGGGTTCGAATCCTGTGTTGTCTGTAAGGAGTTTGTGCATTCTCCACGTGTCTACGTGGGTTTTCTCCAAAGGTTCCTGTTTCCTCCCATCATTCAAAAACATACCGGGGTTGTAGATTAATTGGGGGCAAATTGGGTGGCACAGACTCAAGGTTCGTTCCTCACTGGGGCCTCATTTCTGTGAGGGGCACTGGACAAAGTGGTGACTTTCTGTCTTCCTTACGGTGGACAAAGTTAAATAATTTCATGTATGTTACATTCTAAATGTAGTATTACATGGCAATAATGGAACCTTTACCTTTACTGTGCTGAATGTCTAAATGAAAAAAAAAATTGATGTAGTACACCTAGAGAAGTTTACTATGGAGGAAACTGCCAACAGGAAAGGCAGTCAGGGCTGGCGTGCTGACTACTTCTAAAGGCCACTAGAGGAATGAAATGAAATGATGTATGTTGTCATCTTGAGAGGGGGTAGTTGGCTTTTGCTGCATTCAGCTGACGCCTTTCCATTCAACAGCATTCAGCAATGTTTGTGGACAGACTGCCAGAATACAGATATCCTCAGTATCTTTTAACATTGACATCTTGATCCATGATAGTAACTTTCAAAGCTTGCATGGCAGTTATTGAAATTTCCCCTGAATTACTCCAAGATTAGGGTGGCTGCTGCTTGTGCTCTGATGGTAAATCAGATTTCATTTATGAGATGCTACCTGATACTCGGTCTGTGACCTGAAATGGCCCTCAGTGGAAAGGATGTTATTGGAAGTTACATTTCTTCATGGAGACTATGAGCACATCTTAGAATGTCTGCTTCCTTCTCCCACAAGAGAAAAGGAACTTAAAACAAATAATAGTAGATAAGTCCACAGGGCCTGACAAGATATTCCCTCAAATGTTGAGGGAGGCTAGTGTATAAATTGCAGAGGCTCTGACAGAAATATTTAAAATATCCTTAGTCATGGGTTGTTCTGTTGTTTAAAAAAGGCTCCAAAAGTAACCCTGGAAATTATAGAACAGTGAGCCTGACATCAGTAATAGGTAAATTATTGGAAGGTCTTCTAAGAGATCAGATATACAATTATTTGGATAGCCAGAAACTGATTAGGGAGTCACTATGGCTTTGTGCATGGTAGGTGGTGATTAACAAACCTTGTGTAGTTTTTCGAGGAGGCTACCAAGAAAGTTGACGAAGGAAAGGCTGTGGATGTGGTCTACATGTTATAGAATGAAGTAGTGCTATCTTATATAGTGAATGTAAATGTGAACTCAAAAAACAAGTTTTAAAAACGTTAACAATGTTGATAATAATGAAAATGTTAGTTCCTGATATTAAAGTTAAAATTGCAGAGTTGTACATAGAAAACATGTTAGTTAAAAGTAAGCTACTTTTGTTTTAAGAAAAGGAGATGTATTGATAGTGATCATATTTGCAAGGCAACTAGCAATGCCTTGATTATAGTTCCAGTTTGATTAGACTTGGCTGCCAGCAGGGAGCTGACACAGAGCAAGACACAGTATGTAAAATCTCTAATGGAGGCTTGCACCCTCATGGCATGCCTCAAGCTGCTGCTTACAACAACTTTAAAGTAAGGAATCTTTTCCTTCATCCATGTGTTGTCTAAGAACTCACACATATGAATACAAGATTAAATAGGATCTTTAAATATGCTAAAGTTGTATAAGACATAGGTGAGGCCAAATTTGAAATATCGTGTGCAGGTTTGGTTACTTAACTACAGGAAAGATATCAATAAGATGGAAAGAGTGCAGTGAAGATTTACTAGGATGTTGACGTGGATTCAGAAATGAAGTTACAAGGAAAAGATTAATCACGTTGGGGCTTTATTCCATGGAGCACAGAAGAATAAGGGGAGATTTGATAGAGGTATTTAAAATTATGAGGGGGATAAACAGAAAAAATGTAGATAGGCTTTTTCCACTGAGGGTAGATGAGATACAAGCCATGGGTTAAAAGTTAAAGGTGAAAAATCTAGGGGGAATGTGAGAGGGATCTTCTTCACACAGAGAGTGATGGGAGTGCGGAGCAAACTGCCAGCTGAGGTTGTGAATATGGACTCAATTTTAACATTTAAGAAGAATTTGGACAGATCCATGAATGGGAGAGGCATGTAGGGCTATGGACTGGGTGCAAATCAGTGGGACTATGCAAAAAAAATAGTTTGGCACAGACTAGAAGGGCCAAAGGAGTGTGTTTCTGTGCCATAATGTTTTATGGTACTATGGTTCTAGATTGCATTGATTTACTACTGAAATAATTTACAGAGAAGTTTAATGTTATTGCACTCCCATTGGCAATCAGATAGAAACCACTATCAGGAAAAATAAATCTGATAATCAAAATATTTATGCCAAGGAATTAAAAAGAAAGTGAGTTTTTGGAGGCAACCATGCAAGAGAGTTTCTTGATAAAAGTACTCTTTTAAAATTCAACTGGGATTCTGAATTATCTATTAGTCAAAATTTAGAAACTATTTCTATTTGCTGTTCTTGTGAAAGAAATTCCAAGATATTTTGATAAATTGATGGTTTGATTCCACGATTCATTTGAAACACTTTCTCAGAACACTGTACATTTAGCCAGTGAAACATTTCCACAAATCTCAATGAAACAGAAAGCTCTAGTACAAGCCAAGAATGAATTGGTTTTCAGTGAGGGAACACATTCAAATCTATTCTTCATATGCATGCCTCAGGAAAAAAATATTTTCTGGCTACAGTGTGCCTCACAAATTCTTCACCTGGAGAGGGGGCTGTGGTAGGAACAATACCTTTCTGATTACAGTATTTCTTGTCATTCCTGTGGTATAGTCATAGATATTCTAGTTTTCATATTCTGTAATATGAAGATATATGTTTCTGTTTGCATAAGCAACATTCATTTCAATGTTGCTTTCTTATACAGGACCTGGCATTACATGCAAAAATAGAAAAGCATTAAAATTACTTAAGATTTATCATCTTGTGCCACATTCAAGATACAAACTTAAATTTGGCTTGGTGCAGAAACAGTGAGGAGCCATGATCAGATTGTGTTTTGTGTAATACAGTTTTGATACCCAAAATGTTTGTTAACCAAATAACCATATACAGCACAGAACAGGCCAGTTTGGCCCTATTAGTCCATGCCAGAACAAATCCCCACCCTCTTAGTCCCACTGACTAGCACCTGGTCCATACCCCTCCAATCCTCTCCCCTCCATGTAATTATCCAGTCTTTCCTTAAATGTAAATAATATCCTTACTTCAACCACCTCTGCCGGAAGCTTATTCCACATCCCAACCACCCTTTGCGTGAAGAAATTTCCCCTCATGTTTCAATTATAATTTATAATTTCCTGCAATCTCAAACCATGGCCTCTGGTTTGAATATCCCCCACTCTTAATTGAAAAAGCCTATCCACGTTGACTCTCTCTGTCCCTTTTTAAATCTTGAACACCTCCAACAAATCCCCCCTCAATCTTCTACACTCCAGTGAAAAAAGCCCCAGGCTGCTCAACCTTTCTCTGTAACTCAAACCCTGACATCCTGTCAACATTCTCGTGAACCTTCTCTGCACTCTCTCTATTTTGTTTATATCCTTCCTATAATTCAGTGACCAAAATTGCACACAGTATTCCAAACTTGGCCTCACCAATGCTTTGTTCAATTTCATCATAACATCCCAACTCTTGAATTCAATACTCCGATTTATGAAGGCCAACATTCCAAATGCCTTCTTCACCACTCTATCTACCTGAGTATCAACTTTGAGGGTACTATTTACCATAACTCTTAAATCCCTTTGTTGCTCTGCACTCTTCAATTGTCTACCATTCAATGTATATGACCTATTTAGATTTGCCTTTCCAAAATGCAACACTTCACACTTAAATTCCATCAGCCATTTCTCAGCCCACTCCTCTAGCTTTCCTATATCTCTTTTTAAGCTACGGTAATCTTCCTCACTGTCCACAATACCACCAATCTTTGTATCATCTGCAAACTTACTTATTCAATTTACCACCCCTTCTTCCAGATCGTTAATATATATAACAAACAATAGTGGACCCAGGACCGATCCCTGAGGAACTCCACTAGTCACCGGCCTCCAATATGACAAACAATTTTCTACCTGTACTCTCTGACGCCTCCCATCCAACCATTGCTGAATCCATTTCACTACCTCCTTATTTATACCTAATGCCTCCACCTTTTTTCCTAATCTCCTGTGGGGAACTTTGTCAAAAGCTTTACTAAAATCTAAATAGACAACATCCAGAGCCTTCCCTTCATCAATTTTTTTGTAACCCCCTCAAAAAGATTAGAAAAAAAAGCATTAGGATATAAATTTTATTGTAAAAATATTTTTGCAGATATCAAGCACTGGACATCAAATGGGAATCTTGATTTTTAAGGATGAGTTTCCAGTTTCCCCACTGGTGTTTTAATTCAGTTTTCAAATTGAATGCAATTCAGTTTCTCTTACAAAGTACAGAAAAGATTTTAAGGGTTGATATGTTTTAAGATTTAATTATTTTTTTCCATTATAGCATTTTGTATTTAATGTAATGTCAACCTTAAAGTAGTTCAATTCAGTGTAAATAAATTGTAAACAAACTCCCTGTATCTGGCAATCGCCCAGCTAATAGTCAGACTGGTAATTTTTAAAATTACTTGGTGATTACTGTCGACAATGGTTGACTCAGGTGTTTGGAATTCTTGTTCATATAAATGCAGGATATCTTTGCCAATAGCCCATGAAAATAGTTAAGAGAATTAGTTTTATAAAGTTTGCTACTCAGGATTTTGGTTAATGTGTATGTTTTGTGTCTGGAGGAGAGAAGTGCTATGTTTATATTTTAAGGAAACATCAGTATTGCATTAAATAGAACTTCTAACACTGGCACCCCAAACCCAAGGTCTTGGAAAGGAAGTTGCAAAATTGCAAGGCAGAAAAGTAATTTGTTGATATAAATTGCTGGGCTTCACCCCTGCCATCTTGAAGGCTTCAAATAAAACAGTCTAAAAAGAAATTGTTTTGGTACCTATCATATTAGATTGTCAACTATTAATTGTGAATTAAATTTATGGTGGAGAAGATAATTGTCACTCTCACAGGTAGAAGATGGTGTAAATTGCTTTTACCATAGCGGCCACATCCACAGTAAGTCTCCACAATGTTCAGAGGTTTCGACTGATGCCAGAATCTGACCTTCAGGGAGGAAGAAAACTTACCTGACCATTTTTGTTCCTGGAAATAATCATACCCCTCAATTAGAGCCCTGTAAAAGTGGTCTGTGGGTGGCTCAGGTGGGTGTGACTGTGAGGAAAGCTAGTGTCAGATTTTGTTTAAATAGCATTGGAGGAGCGTCATCCATTGCAGTTGTCCAGAGGTACTGAATGGGAGCAGAAAGTGCAGGGAGGATAAACAAATTGACCATGGTTCTGGTGGGATGCCCATTCAAGTTGAAGTGAAGAAAGGGAATCATGCAATGATAAGGGGCCATATAGTTAGTGGAATAAAAATGATCTTCTGCAGTGTTGTCTATTAAATGAGAGTGAGAATCCCAGATCTAAAGTGGGTATTCAACCTCAAAAGCATTTACAAAAGTCTAAAGGCAATTGACTAAACAGGACGAGAAAAATTGATTAAAAGATAATAGCTCTGTAGCAGCGAATTATATCTCAACAAAGACACACTCCATGAATTAATAAAGATTATCCAAGAAGGTTGATCTGTTAATGACTCATGAACTTAAGAAGAGTACGCACTTAAAATGGCAGACAAGGCTGCAAAGACTTGTGGAGGGCCAGAAGACTGGAAAATTTTGGAAACTAGCAAAGGAAACCTTTTAAAATAAAAAGTCAAGGAAAGAATAGAGGGATAAGTTACCAGACAGTAAGCTACTACAAAGAGGAAGAGAATAGTTGAGCTTTTAAAATTATCTATTTGTGGATGTCTGGGGAATTCATACTTGGAATTATGGAAAGAGTAGAGAGTTTGAAGAAGTATCTCTCTTCACAATAGAATACAATAAAAAGCATTGCAATAAAATTCGAGGATGAACTTGAAATTTCCTAGGAAAATTGTCCAAAACAAGTTAAGGGGACTAAAGACTGTTGAGTCCCCTAATCCTGCTGATCTGCATTCTGGGGTCCATCTAAAAAAAAGCAGCTGCAGAGATATTGCTTGTAATCTTTCAAAACTATGTTGATTCTGGAAGGGACCACCAAGATTGGAAACTTGCAGATATAAATCTCCTATTCAAAAAGAAAGGAGACAGAAAGCAGAGAACTTTGGTCTTTTATTCTAACACCTGCTGTTGGGAATGTGTCTGAATCCGAAATTAAGGATGTAGTGCCAGGCCATTTAGAAAATTAAAATACAATTAACAAGAGCCAACATGGTATTGTGAAAAGGAAGTCATGTTGGCGAATGTATCAGTAGGCCTCGGGGATGCAAGGATCAGTATTGATAAAGAACCAATCAACATAATGTGTTTGGATTTCCAGACATTCCATACAGAATGACTCATCAGTAGGTAGAATTCAGGATGTTAGCAATGTAGAATGAAGTGAGTACAGAAATTAGAGTTGGCTAAAAGGGTCAATTTTAGTTGGGAGGCACCTCTAATGGGCATCTGTGTGTTCAGTGTTGGGACCCCAACTATTTACAATCTACGTTGTGATTATTATGGAGAAACCTCGTAGATTACATACCAGGTAAATTGATGATGCAAAGATAGGTAGATGTAAGTAGATTGCAAAGGATAAAAACAAATATGAACTAGATGAAATGTAAAATGGGAAACATGTAGTACTTTGCTGGTAGCAAGAATAAAAGCAGAATTTGTTTCAAGGCGAAGAGTGCAGACTATTGTTGAGCTGAGGGATTTGGGCATTCTTCATTGTCTTTTATCAGGCTACTACTGCAAGTAATTAAGAAGGCACTTATTACAAAAACTTGATTATAAAAAAAGGAATATTGATACAACCATGCAGGTTGTTGGTGTGAACATACCTGGAGAAATGATGATCCAGTTTATAAAAAGATATATTGGCATTACAAGCATTTCAAAAAAGGTTCACAAGGTTGATTCATGGAGTCATAGCCTACTGCAGGGGGCGATCTTCCTGCAGGTACAAAGATCACCAGAGGACAGACCACACCTGGCCGGCTGTCAATCAGCCCACCTGAATAGACCTAATTCCACCCGGCTGGCTGTCAATCAACCGGCTGGGATATAATCCTGAGCCAGCCCCTCCCGAGGCAGTCACTCAGGAGTCATTAGTACAGCTACCACTTTTAACTGAATAAAGCCAGAATTTGTGTCTGCTCACTGCTGCAGCAGTGCATCATAATTGACAAAGCTCCTTTGCCCAAAATACAAATGTCCTGGAGTAACTCAGCATGTCACACTGCATCCATAGAAAGTCTCCCTGTGTATATGATAGCCTGACTTAACTTCCCAAAATTCAGCTCTGCAATTATCTGATTTAAATTACATCACTATTGCTTTCCCTCTTTCCTAGTTGATCTAAATCCTGAAACACAACCCTCCACTATTACCCTCTAGCTCTTTTCACAAAGCTAGTTTTGAAACCATTTGGCTAGCTCATCCTGGATCCAATGAGATCTGACTTTCCAGACCAGTCGGTCATTTGGAATCTAGTAACAAAATCTAATTAAATCAATGTAAACAATATCCACTGCCCTTCCCTTGTCAATCCTCATGTTCTCTTCTTCAGTCAACTCAATCTAATTCATCAGACATTATTTCCCATACAAAGGCTGACTATTCTTAATCAGGATTAGCCATTCCAAATGCAGATAAACCCTATTGATCAGAATCCACTCCAGTAATTTTCTTTCATTAATAATAGCCTCACTGGTCTACAGTTCCCTAACTTGTCCTTCCAGCTTTTCTTAAATAAAGGCACAATATTAGGTCCTTTCAGTGTTCTGGTGCCTAAATCAAAACAACTGAAGATATGAAAATCTATCCCAAGGCACCAGCAATGTCCTCCCTTGCTTCCCATCATGTCCTAGAATGCATATGGTCAAACCCGGGGATTTATCCACTTTTATGTATCTCAAGACTGCCAATACCTTTTCTTTTGAAATGTCAACATGCTTACAGATGCCATTCCTCCCTTCCCTGAATTCCCTACCTTGCATAACCTTCTCCATGTAGAGATGAGCAGTATCCACTTAAGATCTCATCCATCTCCTGTGGCTCCCTCCACAGATGTCCACACTGATCCTGTATAAGACCTGCCATTTAAACCCATTCTGCCCAATTGCTCCAAAAGTAACATACAACCCCATACATTTTGGAAGGTGGCATGAAACCGGAGCACCTGGGAAAAACTGGCACAGACAGCGCCAAATTCAAACCTGCGATAAAGAATTTCTCAGGATTCTCCCTTACCTTATCCACCAAGGATATCTCAGGAATCAATTGTGGCCTGATGATTTCCTTCTTAAGTGTACACCAACATTCTTTATGCTCTTTAAGGAATTTGCTTGACACGTGCTTCCTCTTTGTTTCTGATCACAGCCTCAGTCTCACTCAACAGCAAGAATTCCCTAATACTCATTCCAACAGGAACATGCCACCCCCAAGCTCTTTCAACCTCACTTTCAAAAGTCTCCCACTTGCCAGACATTCCCTTACTTGTGCAGAGCCCCTCCCGATCAAGAACAGCAAGTTCCTGTCTAATGCCATCAAAATGAGCCTTGTTCCAATTTAAAGTTCAAATTTCACATCTCAGATTTATTGTCAGAGTACATGACATCACATACAACCCTGAAATTCTTTTAGGACTTTAACATGGACCAGTCCTACCTAGTCACTGGTCCAAAGTGCTCCCCCAGTGGTTCTTCAGTCACTTACCCAGCCTCATTTCCCAATAGGAGGTTAAGTATTACCCCCCACTGCCCAGTTGTTTGTTGCATATTGCTTGAGAGTATGTTTCTGGGCATGCTTCCTCAGTTCTGCCTCATCCAGCCTTATCTGGAGAAACTAATGGAACATTTTTTTTTAAACTGGGACAACGTTGGGCCTATTTGAACCATGAAGATCATAGCAGCACAGAAAATAGCTCTCTAATTACAAAAGATTAAGAAGAAAACTTAAATATCAGTTTTTCCTTTTTATAAAAAAGTGAAACAGAGAAGATTTGTGTTGTATATGATTAAATTAAGTTGATTGAGAATATTATTTCAAACAATGTGAGGAACGTTAGAATTGTTGGCTAAGCCAGCCATTCTCAACCTTTTATTGGCAATGTCCCCCTGAGAACTCTGCTCAAAGTTTATTGCCCCCCTTCCCTGTGGAGCAGTCAAGTTTAATTGTTTTCCTATATTCTTCTCTCCTACCAACTACATAAAAAACATAAAAATATTTTATGATTTCAGTCCATGCTCCTCCCCCTTAAATGTGCTGTGGTCCCCATTGAGAATGGCTGATTTAAACCAATGTATGGACAATTCAAGACCAATGACAGAAAGATTATCCTATAAAGGATGATTAACATTTGGAATAGCTGTCTGAGTGCATTACTTCATTTAAAGGAAGTAATGGAGGAATGTATATAATTCGGGATAGACAAGTCAACATCGTCTACCTCATACCTGAAAACTTGTGCAAGAAAAACTCATCATTTCAATTCCCTGAAGCCACTCAAGTTAACAAGCTTATTTATATTCTCTTCCAATATGATTACTCACTGCAAAAACACATTTTGGTTACATTACTATGTACTGAGTACATGTAAAACAATATATGGGAGCAATTGCATGGCAATTAGTTCAGTCAAAAGATTTGTCATTTCTAACTGTTAATTGAGCTTTGAGGTTAAACTGGCCTTTGTGAAATGACCTTGTGTCGTCTGCAAATTCTTGGAGTGCAAACTGGTTTTATTTTTATGCCAGATTTCTAATCTGTGTTAGAAAACAATTTTTTCACTAAAAATCACAGTGACAACAAATTATGCAACTTATTTATTAAATAATGAATGTGTTTCATGCTATAGGCAAGTAAAAATGTTCATACATCATTTATGTTTTCGTTTATAAAAATAAAGAAAACATTGCATAATTTTATTATGGTATTTAATAGTTTGTAGAACTTCTGACTGTTATATGGTCACCTAAATATCTTTGAATAGAACAGTGGTTCCCAACCTTTTACTTTCCACTCACATACCACTTTAAGTATTCCTTATGCCATAAGTGTTCTGTGATTAGTAAGGGATTGCTTAAGGTAATATGTGAGTAGGAAGGGAAGGTTGAGAATCACTGCTCTAGATCTAATTATTACTGAAATATTTTGCTTGAGAAAATTTGTTATTGGCCCATTTCCTTTGGAGTTATGAAACTGTGCACATAAAGAATCAATTTGAAATGATTAAAACAGTGGTTTTCAAACTTTGTCTTTCCACCCATAACCTTAAGCAATCCCTTATTAAACATAGAACACTTATGGCATAAGGGAAAGTGGTATGTGAGTGGAAAGTAAAAGGTTGGGAACCACTGGAATAGAAGTAATTGGTGTTATTCACTTAACACCCAATTTCATATACAATGAGATCCCATTGTTATGAAGTAATATTTGCCTTATGGTGGCCAGGATATCAGAGCTATCTCCCTTGATAGAACCCATGGAAATATCTGTGAAAATTTGAAAAGGTCGTAATTTTAATGCCACTTGTGGTCAAGCAGTATCTTCACAATGGAGTGACAACCTCCCCAAGTGCAGGTTTATCAGGATGTAATCTGACCTTGATAACCGCCATCGATGAGGTAATTTCAAATAATTTCAATCCTTTTGAGAATTAGACAGATTCTATAATAGGTGGCTGAAATTTATATTAAGAAAAAAGACCTTGATTTTTAGCCTGTGGTTTAGATCTGGGCTGGATTTAGTTCTCAAATGCTGCCCACAAATTATTAAATATTTTGTTTGGCAGAAGATTTGGACAATTGCTCCTATTTACACATTAATAACATAAATATTTGGTACAAAATTAAATCTTAGGTATAATTTAGGTAGCAGTACTGAATTCAGTAATGCTTATTGCTTGTAGATGTTTTAATATGTTACAATCATTGTTAAAGAATTCAATTTTTGGTACTTCTGTAGGATAAAATTAAGTAGTAGAGCCAAAAACAAAAAAAGAACTGCAGGAATTCAAGGGTTCATGGAGTGAAATGGTCAGCTGACATTTCAAGTTAAAACTATGCTTCAGAACTGAAAACGGTGAGGGAAGAGCTTGTGGATTCAGTCGGTGATTGGTGGGCAGAGGGTAGTGTATCTAAGTTTGCTGACATCACCAAATTAAGTGTGCAGAGGATATGGAGAGTCTGCAGAGTAATATAGATAGGTGAAGTGAGTGGGCAAGGAACTGACAAATGGAGTAAAATGTTGGCATATGTGAGGTTATCCAATTTGGATGGAAAAATGGAAGATCAGATTATTATTTAAGTTGCAAGTAATTGCAGCATTCTGGCATGCAGAAGGCCTTGGGAGTACTTGTGCATGAATCGCAGAAGGTTGTTTTTGCAGGTGCAACAGGCTATCGAGAAGGCAATTGGAAAGTTGGCTTTCATTGCGAGAGGGATTGAATTTAGGAGCAGGAAGGTTATGCTGCAACAGTACAAGGTACTGGTGATGCCACAACTGGAGTAGTACGTGCAGGTCTGGTCTCCTTACTTGAGGAATGATGTACTGGCTTTGAAGGTAGAGCAGAGGAGGTTCATGAAGTTATTCCAGAGATGAGGGGGTTAGGCTATAGGAGAAATTGTGTCTTCTGGGACTGTACTCACTGGAATTTAGAAGAATGAGAGGTGGTCTTATAGAAACATATAAAATAATGAAAGGCATAGATATCGGGGGTAGGTAAGTTGTTCCCATTGGTTGGAGAGACTAGAACTAGAGGCATGGCCTCAAGATCCAGGTAGTAGATTTAGGATGGAGATGAGGAGGAACTCCTTTTCCCAGAGGGTGGTGAATCAGTGTCATTTGCTGCCTATTACGTTAAACACCATATTGACAGCCCATCAATTGAGGAAGAAAAATACAAAGTACGGGCACACTATTTTTTGTATACTTGGAAATTTTGGTGAATTTATGGAAGCTTGAAAAGAACATGATGGTAAAACCAAAGAACATTGCATTTCAGGCATAGAAGAGGTAGGTTATTTGGGTTTTGTAGCTCTTAACTGGCCACCAGGCTGACAATATAGGCTCTAGCCTACTTTCATGGTCTCCCTGAACTATATCAAATGTTAGTCAAACAATTGACTGAGGCTCCCTCAGAAATAGATTTAAGACAAGGTTAGGTAGATTTTCATAAAGTAGGAGAATTAAGGGATATAGGGAAAAGGCAGGTAGGTAGAGATGAGCCTATTATCAAATCGGCCAAGATCACATGGCGAAGCAGGCTCGATGGGCTGAATGGCCTACTCTCCCTCCTATACCTTATGTTTTTATGGACTAATGAGGGATGAAAAATAACAGACAAATGTTGCCATGTTGTGAGGGAGAAGCAGGCTGGAGTTGGGAGACAGAGTTGGAGAGTGATAGATGAAAACAGTAGAAGTGGGAGGAGAAAAAAGTCAGATGGAGCTAGAGAAAAGGTTGAGGTGAAGATGGAGACAGCTGCTAAAGTAAGGAGACTGGTGGAACTATATAAGGAAAGAATGGTTATCAGATGGGACATATGGAGCAGGGGATACAGCAGGGTGGTGCAGGTGGGAAAAGGAAGAGGAATTGGATGAGGTGGGGTTGAAGCATGGAAAGAATGAAGGAAAGAATGGAATGTATAACACAACCTGAATGGATGAGAAGGAGAGAGAAATGGAGTGGGGAGGAGCAGGTTATCTAAAATAGGAGAATTCAATGTTAATGCAATGGCTTGTACACGACCTGGGTGGAATATGTGGTACTGGTCTTCAAATTTCTGTTTGGCCTCACCCTGCCAATGGAGGAGGCTGAGGGCATATGGGTTAGTGTGAGAAAGGGAGACTAATTTAAATTCTGGTAACAGGGATCTCCAGCTGACCCATGAGGACAAAGTACATGTGTTTGGCAAAGTGGTCACCTGGTCTGTGATTGGACTTGCCAATCTAGAGGAGCCCCCAACAGATGATATTGGAGTCATCTTTAACCTAGTGACCTGGCTAGCAGTGAGAGAGAGGTGTAGGGACAGGGGTTACATCTCCCACAGATGCAGCTAAAAGAGCTGGGAATGGGCCAATTCTAGTGTTGAGTGCAGAGTGAAAAGCAAAAAAAGGGAGTCATGGGGAGGATGGCCCCTGTGAAAAGCAGAAAGAGATGGGAACAGGAAGATTGTGGTGAGATCACATTGTGGCTGGGGTAATGTACTGGCTATGAAACATGGTGGGATGAAATGTCAGGACCAAGGGAACGCTATCACTGTTCTCGCTTGTATACAGCCATTTAGTTATAAAATAGAATAATTTATTTGACTTACATTTGATATAGTTCAGGTAGACCATGAAAGTAGGCTAGAACCTATATTGTCAGCCTGGTGGCCAGATAAGAGCTACAAAACCCAAATAACCTACCTCTTCTATGCCTGAAATGCAATGTTCTTTGGTTTTACCATCATGTTCTTTTCAAGCTTCCATAAATTCACCAAAATTTCCAAGTATACAAAAAATAGTGTGCCCGTACTTTGTATTTTTCTTCCTCGATTGATGGGCTGTCAATATGGTGTTTAACGTAAGTGAAAACACTTGGCTTCATGAGGAAAATATGGTGATGGCAGCTGACTAATTGCCCAATTGCTCATTGACCAATCAAAATAGCATTAAGGCTAGCAGAGCACAAGTCCAACAATTCACAAACATCTTAACAGGTTACAACATGATAAAGGGGAGGCACCGCATCTATATCATTAAGTCATGGCCCAAATCCTTTATGCAAAAAAGATGTCAGCATTTCTTTGGCCAGTGAAAGGAGAGGAGATCCATTTCTCTGTCCAGGAGTAGGTCCTGTGGCACCTCCATGTTCCAGCCTGTGCTGCCCCAAATTCAAAGATTACATTCTTGTTCCCAATTTCCCATCACTGCCATCCAATTATGAAACATAAGATATACCAAGGTTTTCTTTCACATGTTGGCTATATAATTACTGATTGTAGAATCAATGGGGAAAGGATGTGGAAATAACTCACTTCAGTCATCTTGGTTTTTTTTAAGTAAAGCTGATTATTTTAAGAGTTAGTATTAGCTATTGTTATTATTATTATATCATTTTTATTTGAACAACCAATGATCATCTTTACTAGCAGTGAAGTTACATTTCTAATATTTGTTTTATAATTTACTCATCTTGTGCCACAGGGCCTGTTTGTGCACAGTTCTTGTAGTGTTATTCTAATACCAGACATTCCTAATATGTAGCAATTTTCTATGAGTCATTAATTCTGCAATGGTTGGAAAATTTTCCAAGTCAAGCAAATGAATTGCTTTTGGCAGTAGTTACCTTATCACAGAAAAATAAGTACATAGACTTCCAACAAACGCTTGCCTTCCATCGTGTCAATTATTTAAAAGAACCCTTAAATGCATTAAAACTTTACAGAGAAAAATGACCTGCAAATTAATTTAAACACGGCAATTTCAAAGCAACAGTTAATATTTAACTACACAATTATTTTCTATATTGTTCACAATAAAAGGCAAATAACTGATTGTATTTATGTTCTCATCAAACAGCAAAACCTCTAGTACAGTATAATTCTAAATGTTTCTGACAGAATCAGATTGTTAAATTATGTTTCTCTTAAAATATGCAAATAATGTATTCTGAAAAGCTATCCCATTCATGAACTATTTCCACATCTCTTTCCAAAATGTAATTGGGTTAGGAAAACAGGCATTAATGTATATTGTAATTTTCAGAAAGGTTTCTTAGATTAAGTGAGACAGTCTATGATTTCTCGTACTTATTTTGCTAAAGTATGCACTGAATTAATACTCCACTGCTTTTTGCTGAAATAGTGACCTGAATATATATACTTGGCCAAGTCATTTATCCTTAAACAGCTCTCTCTTAAAGTCTCAACTGATGAATTTCTGCATCTAATAATTAAAAATTTAAAACAAATTAACAGTTTTCAGCCAGGGTGTCAATATGGATTTGATAAATAACCATGTTCCTTGGAATAAGGTGTGGAATGTCAGCTGAGTTTCCAATTCCTCTCTCTTTCTAGTAATTTGTGCTTGAAATATAACCGGAAAAATATTTATATGTATGTGGCAGATACCTCAAGTCTCGTAATGCACATTAGAGGCCCCTAGCCAGACAGCTGTGGTAAAAATACAGATGCTAAACGAAAATTATATAAAATGAAGTTTTGACTGTGCACAGGCTAAAAAAAGATAAAAAATTTTATATTACACTAAATTAAGGAGTCCTGAAAACCAACTGATCACTATAGCAACACTCCTCACTTTCTTGATCTCACTGTCTCCACCTTGGGAGACAAATTCACTGCAGACATTTTCTACAAACCCACCAACTCCCACAATTACCTCAACCACACCTCTTCACACCCTGTCCCCCCGTAAGGATTGTATTCCGTCCTATCTATTCCTCCCTCTATGTCACATCTGCTCACAGGATGAGGTCTTCTATTCCAGAACATACAAGATGTCCTTCTTCTTCAAAGGACATGGCTTCCCCTCTTCTCCCATCAATTCAGCCATGACTCGCATCTCCTCTATTTCCCACACATTTGATCTGGTCCCCTCCACTCCTGGAAGCAACAAGGGTAGGATTCCCCTTGTCCTCACCTACCACCCTATTAGCCTCTGCATCCAACAGATTATCCTCTGCAATTTCCACCACCAGCGTATCTTCCCCTCTCTGCCTCCACAGGGACTGGTCACTCCAGGACTCCCTCGTCCACTCATCCCTTCTCACTAATTGCCCCTTGGTATCTACCCATGACCACTGGAAATGCTACAGTTATGCCAAATCTTAAGCTAAGCCCTCCTCCCTCACCATCATTCAAGGCTCTAAACAGTCCCAAATTGTTTTTAGGGGCAAAAAGCCATCACAAAGGCATAATGTTCACATGGATTATTCAGGAGCTAAACCACAGTTGCTCTATAATTGTAATGTTTGCACAGCTTTTATATTTACTAACTTCCTTGTTTATTCAAATGAGTACTGGCTCTTTTATTAAATTATTAAATTAAACATACAGCACTGTAACAGGCCAATTCAGCCCTAATAGTCCGTGCAGCCCAAATTATACCCCATTAATCTACACCCTGGTATGTTTTTGAAGGGTGGGAGGAAACCAGAGCCCCCAGAGAAAACCCATGCAGACATGGGGAGAACGTACAAACTCCTTACAGACAGTGCAGGATTTGAACCCAGGTCCAGTCCCGATCGCTGGCACTGTAAAGGCATTGTGCTAATCGCTACGCCAACTGTGCTCTGTTCTGAGAAATTCCCTGTTCTCCACAGTATCAGCCATGGTCTAGTTGGTTCCAATGTATCAGAATGTAACAAAAATGCAGGTTAGTGTATCAATATACAATCATCAGGGAATCTGTCTTGCAATGAACAACTTTATTTTATCATTCATAGGATGCAGATACTGATGACAAGATTGGCACCATTTGTTCATCCCTAATTATCCCTGCCTTTCCAGCTGTATCAAAAGTGGTTCTGGATCCATGAATAGATCAGGTAAAGATGGCAGATTTTCTTCCAAAGTACACTTTTAAATCAGATGGATTTTTTAAATTCCACTTCGGTATTTTTACAGTCATTGCTACGATTGTTTTTTTTTTAATTCCAGTTTTATTTGATGACTGGAATTTCAATATTTTAGCTGCTATTTTGGAATACATTCAAATCATAAGTTCAAAGTTTCAGATCTGTCGATGTTTTCCAAGTAAGTTAACAACTCTATCACTAAATCCCTTTCTGTCCCCGAGGTGGGTGTACTTGGCGCTACATCAAAGAAGGGTGAAGGGGTTTAAATAGTGCTTCCTGACATGTATTCTTCAATTAAGATAAATAAAAACATTTTATCTGTTTAGCATCTCTTTGGTCCTTGACCGTTCTGATTTTGAATTGATTGCTATGTTTTGAAAATTAATTATTTTTCCTTAAAGTACTTCAGATCATTCAGATGTTGAGTGAGGTACTATATAAATGCAAGTCTTTCTTCTGCTACATAGGACATTGATTTAGTGCCTCTGTTAACCTCTCTTGAGATAGGGTAAAGCAAATGAAATTTGCTGAATAATGTCATCATGACATTTGCAAATATTTTACAGAGCAAACGGCCACACATTTACTTCTCTATGGAGCACAGGAATATCACTCCCCCTACACAGTTATAAACCATCAACTTCAAAAGTTTTGTGCTTGCAACTCTTGAAGTTTAGATTAAGGCAGATCAAAGCATATGTTTGGTTTTTTTCATGTGGCAACAAACATTTAAAATTAGGTGGTGCGCCAGTGACTTTACAGGGTGTGGGGTGTTAAATGCAGTCTGTTTATGTTTAATTCTGCCATATTTTATAAATACTAACAATAAATGCATCAAGGCATTTCATGGAAGACAGAAAATTAAAATTTCTGTGAAGAATCTACTCTATAAACTTTAAACAGATAAATTACTTCATTAACTGAATAAAGATGATGGAATTCAATAATGCTTGCTGAAGTCTTGTAAGAAATAGAACAGAGCAGCAATTATTAATGCTTTGCAAGGTTGAAAGGTAAGTTTAAAAGACTCGCAGTAATTCAAAGCGGATCCAATTTCAAAGGAGGTAATTTAGAATAGGAAATAATAGTTCCCTAAATTGGCTCATTCTATTCTTTCGCATTGCTGCATATTACAGCTAGAAATTTTATTGTTGTATTTGATCAATTACAAATGATTAGATTCAATTGGAGTTTTACCTGTGGCAAATAATTCACCATGCTTCAATTTCATGAAAATATGATTTAATGCATCGAATAGAATTTCAGTTGAGAAATATTTATTAGTTTAAGAGATGGTGCTAGAAAATATGTTTTGCTAAAATAAAATCTATTTAAATGGCATTACTGGGAGGGACCCACAACAGTTTGTTCTGGTTCTGTCATTTTTTAAAATCAAACTGCTGCATGTGAGGCTGAGTTCATTTATGCAGCACACCCAGGATAAAAAGCTTCATGCCAGATCATCTGGGATTGCCTCCTTCTTCAAAAAATGTGGCTTTACTTCTACCACTATCAAATCAACCCTCACCTACATATTCTCCATTACCCACATATCTGCCCCACACCCTCCCCCCAGACTCTACGCGCAACAAGGACTGGATTCCCCTTATCCTCACCTACCACCTCGTCAGCCTCTGTGTCCAATGCCCTCCTCTGCTATTTCCTTATCCTAATACATGATCCCACTGCCAGAGTCATATACTTCTCTCCTCCCCTCTTTGCCTTCCATGGGTTCTGCTTCCTCTGTGAATCCCCTGTCCACTTCTCCCTCCCCACCAATTGACCCCCTTGGCACCTACCCTTGTAACTACAAGAGATGCTCTACTTGCACTCACACCTCCTCCCTCACCACCATTTGGGACCCAAACAGTCCCAAACAAGCAATACTTGTGAATCTGCAGGGGTCACCTACTGCACCCGGCGCTCCTGTTGTGGTCTCCTCTGCATCAGAGAGCTTGAACGCAGACTGGGTGATCACTCTGTTGAGTACCTTGGTTCTGTTTGCTGAAATAGTGTGGATCTCCCAGTGGCCACTCACTTCAAATCACTGTCCATTTCCCTTGCTGACATGTATGTCTATGGACTCATTCATTGCCAGAATGAGACCACCCACAAATTAGAGGAACAACACCTCATCTTCTGTCCGGACACCCTCCAACTGAATGGCATTAACAGTGACTTCTCTGGTTTCCATATAACCATATAACCATTTACGGAGCGGAAACAGGCCATGTTGGCCTTTCGAGTCCGCACCAGTTCACTGATTTTGTGCGCCCTCTTCAGGCATTGGTCCCGGTAGATCTTCATTCAATAACAATGGGTGAATTCAATGCAGGTGGAAATTCCTCTGCTAATTTCTCTCCTCTATTTTATCCATCACTATTTTGACCCATGCCTGTTTTCCTGATCCCTCAAATAAGGAAGTAGGAAATCTCAATAGAGCCACTTGATAATAATTCTTAAAGTTAGGAACTTGCACACCTCCAAATTCATATTCATTAAACCTCCTTCCCCTTCTCCTTCCCCTGTTGCCTTTCTCCCAGCTCTCTCTCTCTCTCTTCCCTTTTCTCCTGTCTCCTTTCACAGAGCCAAAATCAATTCCCACCTTTCCTCTTATCATATCCAATTAACACCTTTTTACCATTGGTCTGTCCTTCTCCCCCTGCCTTTCTTCAGTCTTTAATCAGATACCTTCCTATTTTTTGGTTATACCTTGAAGAAGAGCTCAGGCCCAAAATCTCAGTTATATATCTTTACTCCTATGGACGCTGCGAGACCAGCTGAGTTCCTCCAGCACTATGTGTGTCTTTACTACATCACAGCAACTGCAGATGTTTGTATCTCACTCCATTTATGCACCATAATTCATGATAATTTTATGGCTGCAGACATTTAACATGTATTCCAGGGTACTAAGCACATAAAGTGACATTGTGCTGGCTTAATAAGAACTGTATACCTAAGCTTCTCAGCTGAAACAGCTGCTGGTTACTTTTGAGAGAAGTGTTGGAAAGAGTTCCAGGACAGGCATATACATCCCCACAACCCACAATTCTTCGGAGCTGCATGCAAAATTGTGCTGACACAGATGTTTCCCCAGAGAGAGAAATGAAACTCTCAGAATTCCCCTCTCCCAATATATAGAAAGCCTGAGCTGAACAATAGTCAGAAATCTGGTCCATTATTGGATCTAAGGAGTCTTCTTCATTTCTTTTATGACAGACTCCACAACAAAAATGCTTTGAGTAGATAAAAAGTTGGCCGTCTTCCTTCTTTTGGTGCATGTTTTCCTACTTGTTGTGGAGCACTATTTCTCCAACATTTGGCCCTAGTCCAATTTTGCAGTGGTGACCTCCTTTCTGTGTTTCAGGATATTTCATAGTTCTGACACATTCCCAGTGAAAATTGTGAATGGGTATGTAATGCGCATGTAAGCTCACAATCCAAAGCTTCAATGTATACACTGCATGCTACATTGGTCTTGGTCATTTTCTATTATCTACTTTTAGAACTCAGTCAATTATATACCATATGATTGAAGTCCTAGCTCACAAATGTTTAGAGAAACGTATCTGACCGAGAGTGGTGCAAACAAACATTAAAGCATTTAATGAATCCTTCCTGAAAAGATTGCAATTGCATTCAGGGTTCTAAGAATACTAGACAAAAAAAAAAGGTGAAGGACTTCAGCAAGGCAAGAAGTATCTGTGAAGGCAAAGTGATTGTTGCTTTTTCAGGTCAATACCCTACATTTTGTTTACTATTTATAATTATTGCTATATTGGCATATACTTCATAGAGACGCTTGAACCAGGGTAAAAGATGAGTTTTATATTTTTAAATATAAAGGAAAATCTTTGAAAAATTAATGTTTAGTTCATTTCATTAAGGACAAAACCTCAGATTTATCACAACAGGCAAGGCTACCGACCAATTCACATTCAACTAATGATGTCAATATAATATTTCACTTATCTAACTCCTTTCCATAATTTAAAACATGCGTGAACACATGACATTAATTTGACCTTTTATTGTAGTCATAGAAACATAGGTGCAAGAGTAGGCCATTTGGTCCTTCAAGCCTACGCCGCCATTCAATATGATCATGGCAGTACCCGATTCCTGACTTCTCCCAATATCCCTTGATCCCTTAGCCACAAGGGCCAAATCTGATCTTAATTATTTAAATCCAAAACAAAAAAAAATTAATATCAACCTCTCCCTATGTTTTAAATAATGTTCCCCACTGAAATATTTTAAGGCAGTTTCCAAACACATTGGAATCCTAGAATCTATCAATTATTTATATGTTTTTTAAAAATAGTTTAAAAAAAACTACATTGTAAGAAGATGCTAATAAATTCTAGCATTAACTTTTAAATATCTTTGAAATAAAATAATTCTTGCATTATGAAACATGAAATGATTGTACATCCACCTTTTAAATACCAGTTCCTTAAGAAATAAGAAGCAGATGTAGCAGCTTTGAAGAAATGCAATCTATTCAAAAACATGGTGTCATTCCAGGGAGTGGAACAGCCAAGTCATTCTCCAAATAAAATATCAATACTTCTGAGCTCAAATCCAGCTGAGTTCAGAAAATTGTCCTGCAAGCAAACAAGTAATTTGCTATCACCATAGGGTGAGGTAAAAATAAACAGTTAATCACATGCAGAGAATACCTTTATGAAGCTTTGATTCTTCAGTGTGATGAACAATTGTTGTGGTGCACTACATTGCATGATGCTTAAGGTTATTCTCTGATCCAGATGCCTTGCATAATTTTCGAGTCAGCTGTGATTTTATTTTTGACTCTAATGGTTTCTATAGTTTTCTGCACAGAAATTGTTTCTGACTAAATTTGACAAGACTTTGTATGAAGAGATATTAGACCAGGGAGATATAGCTTGGCTAAAGAGAACGTTTAACCACAAGAAATGATGTATTCTTTATTGTAAGCAAGCTTTGAAAAACATATAATGGTTTAAATTGTGTGGAAATATAAATTATTAATACATTGAGGGTGTCCTTGCATATTTTTATTTTGACAATTAGACTAAATAAATATTGATTAATTTTTGTTATCTATATTAGCTCCCAATGTACAAAATGCAATCGATTATTAAGATTACAAACTAATTAGGGCTGGAATTGTTTTTTTTTGTTTCTAATTTTTGGTTCTGTTTGATTTCAGGAGAATTTCTTTAATCAGGACATTTGCGTTAGTCATCGAACTGGAATCAAAAGATGCCTGATTTTTTTTTACTATCTCCTTAAAAATCAAACTATGTGATATTCAAAGTCATATTGTACCATTAAAATGTCCCAATGACTTTGGCATTGTAAAGTAAACTGTGAAAGCAGTGATTCTGCCAAGTTGTCACTTATTGCCAGCACTAATTTTCAAAGGTAAATGAGAAAGTATGTTTCCAACCAGGCCTTCCAAGGTGCTTTTTTTCCTCAGTTTTCATTCTCGAAATGGAAAAATTCAAATCACAAGTGTTATTTGATCTCAATATTCAGAATTCTTCTTGTATTATAAATTGTTATTCTTGAATTTATTGGCAGTTGTATTGTTCAAGGGTTCTTAAAGTGTTTTTCTCTGCCAGAAAGTGGCAGACAGCTAGCACCTGGCAATTTCAGAGAAGTTTTCATTGCATTTCTCACATAGATTATTATTATCATCTCCCTAAGTATCAATATAATTTTATATTTTGCAAAATTTGATAATTAATCTATTTGAAACTTTTTCAAAATAGCAGTATAACAAATTGGTAAATTTTAAAAGACACAGTCAACTATGTATTTCCCAGCTCTTTGCAAAATTGTGCATGTTGTCTCTGACTATAAAAATGCATTATATACAGGACTAAAAGAGTATATAGACTAAAAATTCATTTAAAACTAACAAATATTAAGCAGTTTTCTTCTATATGAAAGTTGAAGTGAGACTGGTCAAAATTATTTTACAACTTGTTATCAACAGAGAATCCAGACAAAACTCAAACCTGTCTCATTATGTCAACAATTCTGTTGCTGAATCTTATTCCTCTCATTCATATTTTATTTTATGATTTGTTTCATATTTTCTTTGTTTCATCTCTCCATTTACATAAATGATGCACTTTTATATGTATATAGCAGGGCAGGTGGTATAAAAAAAGGTTTTTTTTACAGCTGAGATGACACATTGCAAACCTCTGTTTGGCTGAGGTACTCTGCTTTATATTCAAATGAATTGTAACCATTGTCTTCATTCTCCTTTCCATGACATGAATTTGTGCAGAGGGTCTTGAGGAGAAGAATCCACCTCTTTGATCTATTGTCAAAATTCCAGAGTTTTACAGAATTAAACGTAATTTATCTTTTGGAAGGCCATGTAATTCCCAATAGAACACTTAAGATAGCTTAAATTCAATGATCAAAGAGCCCCAAGTAGGGCACCATCAGCAATTGCACAATTTAAATGGTTTGAGCATTAAGTTTTTCCAAAAGGTTATTGGGTGAGTAGATAAAGATAAAACAACAGCAATTAAAACAAGAAAGTAGTTGTTTTTACAGAATGAGAAAATAATTCATAGTATGCCACTTTTTCTATCATCTGAGTACTGTCCCCAGGTCTGATATAAAGGTTTTCCATTCTTTTTCCCAAAAATTACATCTATCAATTGAAAATGTTATACTGTAATTCTTAAAAGTAAATTGAATCTGGGAAAAATAAAGCGGGTAAAGAAATTATTTCTTTGCCCAGGTAAAATGGATCTGAATTTATAAATTTTGTACAAGTTCTGGTCAAATCTAAATACACTCATCCAATATGTTGACATCTTCAGATCTCTGTGTAATTTTGTCTCAACTTTGTTTACACTGACACCAAGGCAGCAATTGGGACAGCAGTTCAATGTTAACAGTTACACATTCCTTGGCACTGCCGTTTTAGCAGCAAACACAAGCAATCAATTTTGTCCTGTGATTTGTTTTAAACTATATTAATGCTCTGAATTAACACATTCTGGAATTCCTGTTGAATTAGAACTGCAGTTGTTTCATCTGCAAAATTTAACCATTATTAGACCAACTAACTGAAAAAAACACTGTGACTACTTAAATCACCATTTAAATAGCCTGGAATTCCACTAACGAATTGATGGATGTTCTGATATCCTTTCCGACACTTCAATTTCTTTATAGACAAGCTCCTAAAATATATCTCTTATAATCTGCCCTTCTGAATTATAGATGTGGTCTTCAACATCACCACTAATTATGCCTATAGATTGAAATGTTCACACTAAACTGTGATCAAGCTAATCTGGATAAGCTATAAAGTACTGAGGAAGGTAACTGTGTGACAGTCAGGAGAGGAAAAAAGAACAGGAAGTCAGAGGAGGGCACCCCTGTGGCCGTCCCCCTCAATAAAA
Source organism: Narcine bancroftii (assembly GCF_036971445.1). Classification (NCBI taxonomy): domain Eukaryota; kingdom Metazoa; phylum Chordata; class Chondrichthyes; order Torpediniformes; family Narcinidae; genus Narcine; species Narcine bancroftii. Next base: position 175,852,660 of record NC_091471.1, on the reverse strand, counting down.
TGTATACCATTTTGGATACTGTTGGGGGAATGACCTATCAGTGACAAGCCATGGCATTCAGGACTCTGGCACAGAGTCTGGTCCTGTGGTTAGGAAGGGAAGGGAGGAGAAGAGATGAGCTGTAATGCCTCCCTGGTGCCAGGGTGTGAGATATCATGGATCGTGTTCACAACATTCTCAGCAGAAAGGTTAATCAGCCAGATATTGTGGTCCATGTAAGGACCAATGACATGGGCAGGAAGGGTAATGAGGTCCTGCAAAGAGAGTTCAGGAAGTTAGGTGCTAAATTGGTCTGGACCTCTAGGGTTGTGATCTCAGGATTTCTATCTGTGCCACGTGCTCGTGAGGTTAGAAATAGGAGGATAATGCAGTTTAACATGTGGCTAAAGAGATGGTAGGTACAGGAGGGAGGGCTTCAGGTTTCTGGATCATTGGCCTCTCTTCCAGGGAATGTGGGATCTGTCCCAACAGAATGGTCGACAGACGAGCTTAGAGCATGGATTGGAGTGTGGAATTATGACATTGAGGCCATTAGTGAAACTTAGTTGCAGGAGGGGCAGGGCTGGCAGCTCAATGTTCCAGGCTTCTGTTGTTTCAGGCATGATAGAGTGGAGGGATGAAAAAAGGAGGAGTGGCATTGCCCATCAGGGAAAATATCACAGCTGTGCTCAAACAGGACAGACCAGAGGGTTCATTGATTGAGGTTAATTGGTGGAACTGAGGAACAGGAAAGGTATAACCACATTCATGTAACTGATTATAGACTGCTCAATAGTCAGTGAAAATTGGAGGAGCAGACACCTGTAGGAAACATAAGATTGTGATAATAGGAGATATTAACTTTCCACTTATTGACTGGGTCTCCCATACTGTAAAAGGGCTGGATGGTTTGGAGTTTGTCAAATGTGTTCAAGAAAGTTTTCTATATCAATATCTAGAGGTACCAACTAGAGAGAGTGCAATACTGGATCTCCTATCAGGGGTCAAGACAGGACAGGTAACAGAATTATGTGTAGGGAAACATTTGGGTCCAGTGATTATAATGCCATTAGTTTCAAGTTAACTATGGAGAAGGATAGGTCTGGGACTAGTTCTTGAGTTGAGATTCTAAATTGGAGAAAAGCTAATTTTATGGAAATGAGAAAGGTTCTAGAAAGTGTGGATTGGAAAAGTTGTTTTCTGGCTAGGATGTGTTCAGTAAGTGGAAGACCTTCATAGGTGAAATTATGAGAGTACAGAGTTTGTATGTTCCTATCAGGATTAAAGGCAAGATCAACAGGTATAGGGAACCTTGGTTTTCAAAGGATATTGGGGATCTAGTTAAGAATATGTATGATAGGTATGGGCAACAAAGAGCAAATAAGGTAATTAAGGAGCATAAAAAATCCAAGAGAAAACTTAAGAAAGAAATCAGGAAGTCTAAAAGAAGAGGTTACTTAGGCAGACAATGTGAAGGGAAACCCTCAGGGTTACTACAGGTATATTAAGAGCAAAAGGATAGTAAGAGACAAAATTGGTCCACTTGAAGATCAGAATGGTCATCTACATGTGGAGCCAAAAGAGATGGTGGAGATTTTAAATGTTTTTTTGCATCAGTATTTACTCAGGAAACTGGCAGAATCAAGTGATGTAAGGAAATCAATAAATGAGGTCATGGAACTTTCACAGATTAAAGAGGAGGAGGTGCTTGCTGTCTTAAAACAAATAAGAGTGGATAAATCCCCAGGGACTGAAACGGTATTCCCTCGGACTTTGGGGGAGGCTAGTGTAGAAATCACAGGGGCTCTGGCAGAAATATTTAAAATGTCCTTTGCTAAGGGTGAGGTGCCAGAGGATTGGAGGGTAGCTCATGTTGCTCCATCATTTAAAAAAGGCTCCAAAAGTAATCCAGGAAATTATCAGTCAGTGAGCCTGACGGTGGTAGTAGGTAAATTATTAGAAGGTGTTCTAAGAGATCCTACATACAAGTATTCGGATAGTTAACATGGCTTTGTGCATGGTAGGTCATGTTTAACCAATCTTTTAAAGTTTTTTGAGGAAGTTACCAGGAAAGTTGATGAAGGAAAGGCTGTGGATGTTGTCTACATGGACTTCAGTAAGGCCTTTGACAAGGTCTCACATGGAGGTTAGTCAAGAAGGTAGTAAACAGGATTCAAAATTGGCTAAAGAGGTGAAGGAAGAGAGTGGGAGTGGATGATTGCTTTTTAGACTGGAGGTCTGTGACTAGTGGTGTGTCTCAGGGGTCAATGCTGGGACCATTGTTGTTTGTCATCTATATCAATGATCTGGATGATAATGTGGTAAATTGGATCAGCAAGTTTGCAGATGACATTAAGATTGAAGGTGTTGTGGACAGTAAGGAAAGTTTTCAGAGCTCGCAGAGGGATCTGAACCAGTTATAAAAATGGGCTGAAAAATGACAGAATTTAATGGAGACATGTGAGGTGTTGTAATTTAGAAGGACAAACCAAAAAAGGACATACACAGTAAATGGTAGGTCACTGAGGAGTGTGGTAGAACAGAGGGAGATGGGAATACAGATATATGATTCCTTGAAAGTAGCATCACAGGTGGATAGGGTTGTATAGAGGGTTTTTGGCAATTGTCATTCATAAATTGAAGTTTTGAGTATAGGAATTGTGATGTAATAGTAAAGATGTGTAAGACATTGCTGAGGCTAAATTTGGAGAATTGTGTGCAGTTTTGGTCATCTAACTGAAAAATATCAATCAGATTGAAAGAGTGCAGGACTACAGTCTAGCATCCTCCCATTACCAGGCATTTAGGGGCTAAGAGTGAGGGGAAATCCCTCAAACAATAGGAGGGGGGGCGGGGAAAAGAAGCGACAAGGTGCCACAGGGATGGTGTAGTATGGTTTGTATGGGGTCATGTGACCTCTCCATCTGGAATTTAGTGGGAATATAGACTGTGCAGGGCCTTCTGACCTTTCCATCTGGAATCTAGTTGGAAGTTGCATCACTTGCAAATCAAGGTGGACCCTGCCCACCCAATAGTGCACACCTGACCATTGTCCACTTTAAATCACTTACTGATTACCTAGACCATCTCCCCAGCTTACTGCACTTTAAAAGCCCAGCATATGCAGTTGACCAGTCTCTTTGCCCCTGGGTCCTGACTACAAATACTGCCCTACACCAGGTCATGAATTGTGGGCATTGCTGGAGGTATCATTGGTAAGGTGTGCACTACCCTTAGAACGGAACAGTGTTATTGTTTGAGAATACTTAGCATTGAGCTGCACCACTTTGGTACATGGAATCAAGAGTATGTGTTAAAGTCCGTCTTGTAAGAGTGTGTTAGTAACTGTATGGGACTGCATGTGCGAGTGTGCGTGCATGCATGCGTGTACCTTCTTATGAGCAGGGTTGGCAGAGGCGACCCGTAAGTGGCAGGGGAAAGTTTTGGGGTAGAATTTAAGATCCCCAGGTGGATGGATGATATCAGGAGTGCAGCAAACTATTAATCAGAATTTAACAAAACAGGGTCTTCAGAAATAAGAGCTGATCAAATCCCAGAAGCACTGCTGTGGCTCACTGCAGGAGGCACTGGACATTGCCTGGGTGTGCATTAGCAGCCTCGAGGACAAATATACTGAGGCCACCTGCCAAATGGTCAAAGCGCAGAAGCTGCAGGTGGCCTGCCAATCTGACTGGCAGGTCAATCCTGTTAAAATAAAGACCATTATCATACATGGAAGAGAAGGCGGCATATGGTTGGGGATAGGGACGTGTGCGTGAACGATGATATCCTTAGGTGGCTGAGTTCCATTGCATGAATCCTCCCCACTGCTTACCTAAGACCATGCAAGCCTGGCTAGTGACCCCACAGTCCCAGACCTCCCACTGGCCTTCCCCAATGGGGAGGCAGCCAAGAATGGGAAGAGGGTGAGTGGACGAGCAAGTGGCCATTACAAAGTTATAGAAACCCAGGACTACTCTACCAAAGAGTAACTGGACTGGGAAATGGGTATCACTAGCGGCCAGGTACATGGCAGTTCCAGCTGTGGGATGAAGGGTCACCCCATATCTGCCTCTCCCATCTAGTGCCCTGGGCAGATTGTCAGTTCAGGCAATAGTGAACTCCCTGAGGGTGTCTTGTCAAGGGATTGATGAGGGCACCATCCTGTTGGATCAGGTAGTGGCTGCAGTGTGGGCCAGGATTCCCATGCTCCAGGTATGGGACCTGAATGGCCAGCATAGTGGCATGCAGATAGTGAGGGCACGAAGGTAAAGAGGGAGTGGAATCCCATTACTGGCACCTACGGGGTACCCATGGGCTCAATTTCCCTAAGGGTACTAGAATAACTGCTGCCTTAGCAGGTCACCTAGTCACTGCCACCCACCCCCACCTCAAGGGGTGTTTTTTTTTAAACCCTTGATGGGACTGGCGACTGGTAAGTCTGTCTGGGAAGCCAACAGCCTTTTGGAGGAGGTAGAGTATATGGAGCAGGGATCACTCACACAGGTTTGCAGGCCTCAGGTGAAGTTCAGTGACATTACCCTGCTGGAGACTCACAGAAACATATATGCTCCCTGGAGGGAGCATTGCAGGGGGAAGCCCCGTGGGGGTGGAGCTTCCATTACGGCACCAACTCTGGCCCAGACCAGCTTCCCCTCTGCTCCTCCCCCACCAGAGGTGGCTCCTACCTAATCTATCTTGTGAGGTCTCTTACCCCACCCCCCCCCCCACACTCCCCAATGGAGAAGACTAGCCTTCAATCTGCTCCTCTTCTCTCCTATGCTGATTGTACTATGAGAACCTATGAGTGAGCACGCAGCCAGACTACAGCACCTGGATCACTGCTTTGGCACACACATCTGAGGGTCTTCCACCTATGCCAACTCCGCTCGGAACTGCTTGTACCCTTGTACAATGTAACCTTTCAGTAATGACACTGTTCCTCTACTTCCCCCCTGTCCCAAAATAACACCACGCCTAATAATTCCCCATGGGACAAATGCTTTGGGAACTCTTTTTTAAAATACTCTTAATTCAGATAATACACAGTCCTGACTTTCTCTATGAGTCCATTAAGGGAGCCAGAGCAGGAAATATGTTGCACCTGACTTGGTAGATATTAAGAAAGTGAACAGGAATGGCATCCTGGCACCAGACAGTAGCCCAGAAAATGGAAATGCTCCCAAGGAGATACCACCATGCCCTGGATGCATGCCTGCTGGGCTGACCCCTCCTACCCCTGGGATGGCATGGCAGCGGACATCTGGGTTGTGTGCCTCACAATAACGGGGGAGCACCCTGATGGATTGGAGCAACTGGTCAAGAAATGGCTATTGCACTTGAAGGATGGCATTGCATTACCTGCTCGCAGATGGAGGTGGCCCTGGACCTGATCTTGGTGGCAAAGGTACACATAAATGCCAGACAAGTCAGAAAGAACACATATATGGGTGAGTAGCTAAAGAAAAATTTATTTCCCTCCCCTCTCATACAATGACCCTGTTCGGTCAGGGGGAGAGCTGGTAGAGCATTGTCATTTCCAGAAGTATCACCTTCCCCAGTTGATGTGTCTCGTCCCTCATTTAAAAGGCACTTGTGTTACTTCTCTATTTATTGTATATTTTGGTTTACACAGTTTGTATACACATCATTTAGTATAACTATCATAACCTTTCAGTTGAAGATTTCTTTATCTGTTAACCATTGTATATAATATGGTTGATCATCTTTATAGATGATTGGTGAGCTGTGTAACTTCTGAGGGTGGAATGTAGTGTGGATTATGGAGGATAATGTGGCCTTTCCATCTGGAACAGTGAGAATGTGGATTGTGGAGAGTCATGTGACCCTTCCATCCAGAATCTAGTCGGAAGTCACATCACCTACCAATCAAGGTTGGACGCTCCCCACCCATTAGTGCACACCTGACCATTGCCCCTTTAAATCATTCACTAATGATCATTGTCCCCTTTAAATCACTTACTGATTACCTGGGACAGACTCCCCAGCTTAATGGACTTTAAAAACCCAAAGTCAACTGGAATCATTCCCCCTTGGTCCTGACTACAAACACTGCTCGACACCAGGTTGAGAATTGTGGGCTTCACTGGAAGAGTCGTTGGTAAGGTGTGCACGAAACGAAGAGTGGGAACGTGTCATTGTATGGGAATACTTAGCACTGAGCTGCACCCCATTGGTCCAGGGAATCAGAAGTGTGTGTTGAAGTCCCTGTCTTGTAAGAATGTGTTAGACTTATGTGAATGCCTATGTCATTTTAGTACTATGCTGAAGTTACTATCTTTCCAATTACGATTTCCCTGTGTGTCCAATAAAGATCATTCCTTGTTTGTCAGCTTGTTCTGGACGCGCTTCTCTGTGAACTCACTGAACCTGACGTTGGTCTTGCATAACAAGTGGTAATGGTGTATTTAAAGAACAAATGAAAAAATGTACATTGATGAGAATGAATGGATATGATTAACACTACAGATGTGAAAAGACTGATTGGTTTTCTTTATTTGTAAATAATTTATTGTGAATAAAGTTTATTTGGGGTGGGGGGGCAAAGGGAAGATTTACAAGGATGTTGCCGGGACTTCAGGAACTGAGTACATGGAAAGATTTAGCAGGTTAGGACTTTATTCCCTGGAACATAGAAGAATGAGCAGAGATTTGATAGAGGTATACAAAATGATGAGGTGAAAAGAGAGAATAATTGCAACTAGGCTTTTCCCATTAAGGTTAGGTGAGATACAATTCAGGGTTAAGGCTGAAGGTGAAAAGTTTAGGGGAAACAATTGGGGGATCTTCTTCACACAGAGTAGTAGGAGTGTGGAATGAGCTGCCAGCTAAAGTGGTGAATGCAGGCTCAATTTTAACATTTAAGAAAACTTTGGACAGGTACGAGATATGGAGAATTTGGGCTGGGTGCAGGTAAGTGAGATTAGTCATAATAATAATTTGGCACAGACTAGAAGGACTGAAGGGCCTGTATTCTGTGCTATAATGTTCTTTGGTTCTATTTAAAAATCATGAAGGGCATAAATACAATGTACTGTCACAGATTTTTTCCCAGTGGAGTCTAAAACTAGAGGGCATAGGTTGAATATAGAGGGGAGTTTTTTTTGCACACTGTGTGGTATTTGGAAAAAGATGCCAGGGGAAGGAATAGAAGCTAATACCATTACATTCTTAAAATTTAAGCAGTCTCACGAATAGGAAAGGTTAAGAGGGATTTGAGACCTATGCAAGTAAATGGGAATGACTCAGGAAAGCTGAGTTGGTCAATGTTCACATTGGTCAAGGTGAACATCTTACGTTCTCCTCGCAACACAAATAAAGATCATAGGATTGTAGAATTGTTCTGGTGTCAAAATTATCTTTCATCTAGGGCTGGCACTACCATTAGGCCAACTTGGCAGCCACCTAGGGTGCAGAACTCAGAGGGGCGCAGTCAGGGACTGCAAACTAATCAACGTTTTTCTCCTAACTCCATTTTGGTGCACATGTATATTATACAATGTTGATGACTCCATTATTATCCCCTGAATTTAGTTTGGATTCACATTTCATGACAGAATTTAATCGATGTTTCATCTCTAACTAAACAAAAACTGCCTGGTGTTTTTCTTCAATCTTTCCATTGCTGATTTCACCTTTCACCCCACTTCAAGGACATGTTCTGGAAAGGATGCTTGGACATTATTACTATGCAGTCTCCAACATAACGGGGAGCAGCCCGACCCAGGGAGATCCCCAGGCAGAGTATGAGAAGGTGGGCATGGGCAGCGAGGCAGTGAGGGGAAGGAGAAGAGGAGGTCCCCAGTGGAGGTTCCTGTATGCAGGAATCCTCCCCCTTTACATCAGGGGCCTGGGATGGAGAGTGCTGCACTGAGTGGTGCTGTGTAATCACTTCCTGAATCGGTTCATTGTGGCTGGAAGGAGACGGTGCACCACATCTATGTGAGATGTGTGAGGTTGCAGCCCCTCTTTGCCTACCTGAAGGGGAAGCTCCTCAAATTCTGGTTGCACTTTAGCCCCACGCTCCTGATCTATGGCAGCCTGGTGCGGAAGGGGGCCAGGCGTTCAGTGGATCTTCTTGTGCGGTTCCTGTTGGCAAAACTGGCCATTCATGGGTTGAGGCAGCAGGTGGTCAAGGGGGTGGGGAAAGCTGACTGCCTGTCCATCTTTCGGGGCTATGTCCAGGCTTGTGCAGTGTTGGAGTTGGATCACGTGGTGTCCGAGGGGATGATGGCTGAGTTCAGTGAACGGTGTTTGGTTGATGACAAAAATCATGTTTTGACTTGTGTAATAGAGAGATGGATATAATTACTGCTTTCGCTGTTTTGTTGCCACATGTTATGGTGCTTTTTTGGCTTAGTTGTAGTTCTATGTGTGTTTTGTGTTTGTAATATTTAGTTGAATAAAGTTTCTACGTTTATAAAAAAAATGGGAAGCCGGGGTGGGGCAGGCTCTGTCGCTGCCAGCATGCTGCCACCGGGTTGAACTTTGTGGCAGTTTCTGGGCGTGGAGAGAGACTCTCAGCCCTCCAGTGACGAACCATGATGCCCTCCTGTCATCAGCAAGTCAACCTCGGGAGGAAGGGTGGGGCGGGATGTGCTGTGCTCCTTGCCCTGCCCTGCACATGTGACATGCTCGAGCATCAGTGCATGGTGTCCAAACAGCAGGGACCACTGGTTCTGGTCAAAACTAGGGGGGCATGCAGAGGGAGAGTGAAATTCTGAGCTTTTTATTTTTTACACAAAACATCTGTTTTTGAAAATCAAAGTGGTCAATTTTTTGGGGGGAGGTGCAAGTAGTTGGCCTTGGCTAGGGTGCAGAATAGTCTGGCACCAGCCCTGTTTTCACCCTACTATTTCCATGCTGTGCCTTTGTAGAACATCTTCTGCTCATAAGTAAAAACAAAATACTGAAGAAACTCAGGAGGTCAAACAGTGTCCTTTCTAGAGCAAAGATAAAATTACATAACCAACATTTTGTGCTTGAGCCCTTCATCAAAGAATGGAGAAATGTTGGCAGGCGGCCAAACAAAATGCCTTCCGCTCTTTCTCCTTCATTCGGCTAACTATTTTGCTTCAAGAGCCCAACCTCTAAACCTGTTTGTAGACCCACAGTACATACATAATTGAAGCCTTCAAGATGGGCCAAACTCTTTGTAGTGACAAAAAAATTTGCATTTATATTGCACTTTGCAGCTCTCTCAGATATTTCACACAAAATGAATAGCTATTGCATAGGCACCTAGACTGATATTCTGCATGTGGAAGTAATATAAAGTTGCAGTTAACACCACTGAATTATGTTATTGGATAATACATGTATCCATTTCCTAACCAGCTAACAATGCATCAAATTATTAATTTTTTGGATTGATAGTCTTTTCATATACTTTACCTTAAATTACTCAGCTTTAATTTTGTTCCATTCTATGTTTATAAGTTAAAGTTTAATTCAAAGCATGTCTTTATTCAAACTATTAGTTAATAAAAAGATGGCTTAAATCAAATAATAAGAATATAGGTTTCAGAATGTTTGATGTAGTCCTTTGAGAAGAATGCATTGAAGCTAATCGGTCAGCTGTTCTGCACACATTTAAACCCCATGTGTGTTGCACATAATTATCTTGGAACAAGCACAGCCTTCAGGTCACCTTTAAAGTTTAACGTTCCTTTTTGTTCTGCAGAAGCTTTCTAGGGTTGTTGGAAATGGACAGCTAATAAGATCCAGACCCAGGAAGGCCAGTCCCTTATTATAAATAGTAATAGGTACATTTGTGCTAATAGAGCAGACTGTAAATCACCAAGCTTCAATTCAAGCAAGCCTCACACACATTCCTCTCCCATCTTTTTTGCAGCTACTATTCATAATGAAATTGGAGTGCATCCATTGTCAAGTGTTTGACAAAAATTGATCACTGTCAAATTTTGAGACAATAATTATTGCCGGCACCAAATGCGAGGCACACAAACAGAAAGCATTAAAACTGCTTCTAATATTTCATCAAAAGTAACTCAAAACTTCAACTGAAGTAGGATCTCACCGAAACAGATATCTTTAGCGTTGATCGCATCTATCGATGAGATAATGTTGTAAGAAGAAAATCAGGGCGGTTTCCTGGAACATTGCATTTATCTTGAACGGAATAAAAATTATTGTTGCGTTTCCATGCAATGGCAAAACTGTTTTACTTTCGCGCGTGAGTGAAGTCGCTGAAGATTCTCTATGCTTTATATACCAATTATTAGCAGGGATGTCCAGCAAGAAGACGGTGTTGGCTGGAACGACCAGCGGCTCACAGAAAGGATATTATACATGAGACACTGGGGGACTGTGATGCGTGTGTGAGAGCAAAGGCGCTTTTAAAAGGTGCTGTCTTCAACACATTGTATTGCATATAATTTATATTGACTATGGGCACTAGCGAGTGTTCAGTAAACTGTTACTTGCGGGAATGGAGAAGCATCGCTTGAACCGTACAAGGCTTGTAAACTCAATAACTCAGTGGACTTCTTTGAGACTTTATTCGAGCTTCGCAGAACTGAAGCAAACAAATGTTCAATGAGTGTGCGTTGATCGTGCGTAAGAAGAATTCGTTAATGGTGTTGATTAACATGAAAGACCTTCTTGTTTTATAAACTGGCTTAACTTGGGGAGTCAATACTTCGTATGGATGGGCTGGATGGGGCAGAATCAAAAGCGAGGGCTGGCGCTGAGCGAGTGGGACGGGAGGTTTCATTGTTCACAAAGGGAACAACATGAAAGCACGTTTGGACCCAGTGGAGTGTGAGTTGCCAGGACCCGCGTTGTGTTATGTAGCACTTCTCGAGCGGAAATTATCCTTGATTCTGCCCCCAGCAACCTGCACTGGTCGCTCTTCCGAAAGCATATGGACGAAAGTTGAAGCAATCATTCAAGAGGCAAATAGACTATTCTCTGGGCGACCCCCCCTGCTCCCATTAATCAGGGTTGTACCCTGCACAAATACTGAATAGGAACCCTGAAATGTCGAACAGAGCCGCTTTAATCATCTCTCTCAAGCTTATTTGGATTTCCTTACACCCCAATTATATGTCCTTTCGGGAGGCGTTTGCTGCGTTTTAGGGAATTTTGATTTTTGTTCTAAAATATTAACCAAAAACGTGATTTCCACCTTTGCCTGGGAGATCCGTAATATTTGTCACATCGCATATTTTCATATGGAATCAGAGCAAATCTCCAACTGGTCGGAAATAAGCCCCGACTGAGGTGCTGGCAAAGCGATGACAATAGGGTGCTTCAGAAAGCCCAAAGCTATGCTGTTGAACACAATCAGCGTCTGCCGCCCCGTCTCAGTGAGACAAGAGGCGAATTCGTTTTTGGTCGCCTGAAGTTCAACGTTTGCAGTTTACGCCGAGTGCGATCGCTGTTTTAATGGCCACACGTGTCGAATGGGATGAAATACGCGGCTTAATCTCTGGGTGGACCTGATCACTGAAACACGGGGAAACTGTCGAGGTCCAATTTCAGGCAATTCTGGTTCTGTGTATTTTTGAAGTTAACATCAATCGTTGGGTCAATTAACTACAGATGCAGCGTGATCGGATCAGCCCAGTGAGAAAAAGCTGCTATTTTTACATTGTAATATTACACCGGCTCCAGAATACTACACCATTCATCAAACGTTCAGTCCAGTTTTGGGAACGGGGGGTGGAAATCGACGCTTTGGGAGTTAATAAAGGTCTCTAAAATATGATTTGGACATCAGAGGACTTGAGACAGGCTCACGACACCCTGTCCTTGCTACAAGAGGAAATGTGCCCCATGCCGGGCTGCGTCTGGTTCGGTTTTATTTCAATTGGACATACAGTTATTTCGATAGATGACCCCTCAGGAGGAAAAACGTGAATCGGTCCAGAGGGTGAGGTCGGGGAAACGGGGATATATCCTCACCGGGGAGACAAGAGTCAGGCGATTAGACGTGGCAGGTGAGTGGGAAATGCTCGGTATAAATAAAGGCAAGCAACGGAGAGGCGCAGATAGGCGAGGAAACGCGAGGAGAGAGGGGAACAAATCAGTAAACAAAATGTTCAGCACAGAGAACAGTAATGAACTCCGATACAGAAAGGCGCGCAATTTTAGTTTGGAGTCTCCTTCAGAACACGACGTGTCAGTGAAGTCTTATGGAAATATATTCACGACATCGACGAGCGAGAAGTGATCTTGTTCGTTCAGTAGCTTAAATCGATTTGTTAGAGACGATATTATAACGTGTGTATAATATGGACAGCAGGATTGTCTTAGATGCATGTCAACAATTAGCTCGATGCAGTGAACTAAATTAATCGTCAATAATAGTGGACGGGATACAAATTCTGAAAAGACATTTCATGACTTTGTTGAAGCAAAATCTCCTTGGTGTTTCCTCATTTAATGCCAAGTCGGTGTTGCAATAAACGTGAGTCGGCCTGAAAATGTCACCAATTTGCACGAGTCGAGATCAAGGTCATCAAGGCGAGCAGACCCCAGGGACATGTTTCCTCTACATAGATACATTTCAACCACGAGGGCCATTCACATAAATATAATGACTTGCAGGAGCATTTTACTAAATTTTACAAACACATTAAAGATTCCGAATATGTGATTAAAATAGTGTTGTTTTTAATTCTGTATTGTTCCACGGGAATAGGATTATGAAGCTGTAAAGATGGGTGCGAAAGCGGTGCATCTCACCGACACAAAAGGACAAGTCAACGAGCTCGAAAGTTCACTTATTCTTCACATCAACCATCCAGACATGCGGGCAGGCGCGTACAAACAGGATCTGCGGTGGGGGTGGGAGGTCAAAAGCGATTTGCTGCTGACGGGAGGGCTTGAGATGCAAACGCCCAAAAGTGTGAGAGACTGAGAGGCGTTTGTGGTATATCGGTTAGAGGCTTTGTGGTATATCGGTAAGAGGCGTTTGTGGTATATCGGTTAGAGGCGTTTGTGGTATATCGGTTAGAGGCGTTTGTGGTATATCGGTTAGAGGCGTTTGTAGAATATCGGTTAGAGGCGTTTGTGGTATATCGGTTAGAGGCATATGTAGAATATCGGTTAGAGGCGTTTGTGGTATATCGTTAGAGGCATTTGTGGTATATCGGTTAGAGGCATTTGTGGTATATCGGTTAGAGGCGTTTGTGGTATATCGGTTAGAGGCGTTTGTGGTATATCGGTTAGAGGCGTTTGTGGTATATCGGTTAGAGGCATTTGTGGTATATCGGTTAGAGGCTTTGTGGTATATCGGTTAGAGGCATATGTAGAATATCGGTTAGATGCATTTGTGGTATATCGGTTAGAGGCATATGTAGAATATCGGTTAGAGGCGTTTGTGGTATATCGGTTAGAGGCATTTGTGGTATATCGGTTAGAGGCTTTGTGGTATATCGGTTAGAGGCATATGTAGAATATCGGTTAGATGCATTTGTGGTATATCGGTTAGAGGCATATGTAGAATATCGGTTTGAGGCGTTTGTGGAATATTGGTTAGCGGTGTTTGTGGTATATCGGTTAGAGCCGTTTGTTATATATCGGTTAAAAAAATAGAGAACACTTTAACCGATAGAGAACACATCAAATATTCCTTACGGTTAACATTGAAGGATGTCATCTGAAGTACACTGTGCAACTCCTGTGACTCCGGAATTGAAATTCGACTCTGCATGATATCATGGTTCACAAAGTTAGCGGAGAGAAGTTGGCTTGATTTTCTATGGGAATAAAATGGACGTTTCCTATGGTGGGGCGAAATATGAACAAGACCGAGGGAAAAGTTAAGATATTAAATGTAGAAGTCAAAAGACAAGTGGAACAGTTCCACCCAACAGAATACAAATATGTAGAATCAACACACAAATAGATGATGTGCATCTGGGCATCATCTATACCGAGCATTTCCCACTCACCTGCCACGTCTAATCGCCTGACTCTTGTCGATGGTGCATCTGGGGAAGATATGAATTGAATGATGTGGCTAACATGCAACAGCTAGAGATAATCTATGAAAATCAGGGGCAAATAATGCAAATATTTGTACAACTAGAAAGTAACAATGTCTTCCCCATTTTACCCTATATATCTATGCCTCCAGTTTAAAATCTACGAACAAGGTCAAAAAATGAAAATAGCAAGACGGATGGGGGAATAGATTTGGAAATGCTCATCAGTCGCATACTTCCAACAAATAATTGATTACAAAGTGATTGCTCTTACCAGTCAGTGAGGATTGGTAAGAATATCTCTTCCGTGATCTCTATCAGTACTGGAGCTCCACAGGGCTGCGTACTTAGTCCTCTGTACTACTCACTTTATGCCTGCAACTGTGTGGCTCTGTACCACAACAAAACCATGGACGCATTTGCTGACAATACAACAGTTGTGGGTTGTATAAAAAGGGGTGATGAGTCAGCATGCAGGGAGATTGAAAACTTGGCTGAATGGTATGCTAAAAACAACCTCACATTCAATGTCATGGAAACCAAGGAGATGATTGTGGATTTTAGGAAGACAAAACCAGAGGTGTATGATCCAGTGATCATTTGGGGGATTCAGAGGTGGAGAGGATTAGAAAATTTAAATTCCTGGGAGTCACTATCTCAGAGGACTTTTCCTAAACCCAAAACACTAATGTGGAGGTTCGGTATGACAACAGAAACCTTGACAAACTTCTACAGATATGTAAAAGTAAATGTGATGACTGGCTGCATCAGGGCTTAGTATGGTGGCAAAGCCTGCAAAAGGTAGTGGACACAGGCAAGCTCTCCCCACCATCGAGAAACTCTACATGGAATGCTGCCTGCAGAGAGCAGCAGCAATCATCAAGGATCCATATGTAGAGCAAATAAAAGCTTTCATGACTGGAGGGAGAACACACGCTTTTATTAGCTTATAATAAAGGGTCTAACAACGGTCTTCAGTAGGGTTCTGAGTTTAGGTGGGAAACCTGGGTTTTGAATGGGTAGATGGGGGGTGGGTGGAGCCTGGGGGGAGGAGCCAGCCATCTGCATAACCCATCACCAGGGAATCTCAGTTCACTGCATTCACCCCTTCCTGCAGAATTTGGGCCTGTGGAAGAAGACAGAGAAAACAGACTCATCAAAAAAAAATCAGAATATATGCAATTATTTACAGATTTAAATGATCTGGGGGTCTGGAAATCCTGGAGGTGCCTCAGCACTGGAGGGCCTTGGGATCCTTGGGTCTCCTGATCCTCTTGTAAGGGAGGCACATGGGTGATAGGGTCTCCAGTTCTATGACGGATGAGGATGACCCTTCCTCCTGAACTGAATCTCCTGAGGCCCTGATTAGAGGTGATGAGAAAGGGCTCTGGAACTCATGGGTCACCTGAGGCAATGGATTCTCTGTTCCAGCAGGTGCCTGGTCCCTGATAGAGATGGATCTTCCCTGCCATTTGGGTACTCCACTTAAGCATACATGGGATTGGCATGGAGCAGTCTCACCTTCTCCACCAGGGTGTCAGTTTTTTTTATCCTCACATGCTTTCTTAGAAGGACTGGACCTGGTATGGTGAGCTAGGTTGGGAGTGTGGTTCCTGATGTCAATCTCCATTCAAAATTGTGGAAAAGCTCATGAGGAGTTGCATTCGTCGTTGTACAGAGTAGCAACTGAATGGAGTAGAGCCCCATGGGTAGGACATCTGCCAGCGTTAGACTGGAAGGTCTCTTGACTTGAGGGCCAATTTGATGGTTTTCCAGAATGTGGCATTTTCTTTTTCAGCCTGCCTGTTCCCCTGGGGGTTGTAGCTAGTAGTCCTGCTGGATGCAATGACCCTTGCCAGCAGGAACTGATGTAGCTCCTCGCTCATAAATGGATATAGCCAGGATATCTGAACAGGGTGAAAATAGAATCTAGGGCTTTGATAACCAAGGAAGTGGAGGTGTCTGGACATGGGATAGCGAACAGGAAGTAGGAGTACTCCCATTTGTGGAGGGGAGAAATCCCTTAAAATCAACACTGAGCTGTTTGAAGGGCTGGGATGACTTTGTCAGGTGTGCCTTTGTGGGGTTGTACACTCCATGCAGACCTGGCAGGACCTGGTCATTTCCCTGATGCCTTTCATTGAGCAGGGCATAATGGCAGAGCTCATTATGTAGAGACTACAGTTGGCCGCTGTGTGCAAAGGCAAAGCTTTCTCTGGATAAGGTATCTGGAGGCTCATCAAGGGCACCTGGTGATAGGTGATGTCATAATTGTAGGTGAAGAATTCAATCCTCCACCTAGCAATCTTGTCATTTTTAATTTTTCCCCTCTTGACATTATTGAACATTAATGTGACAGAGTGCTGGTCAGTGAGGAGTGTAAATTTCCTACCAGCCAGATAGTGCCTTCAGTGCCTGATGGCCTCCACAATGGCTTGAGCCTCCTTCTCCACAGATGGATTCCGGAGCTCATGGCCTGACAGGGTCTGGGAGAACAATGCCACTGGCCTGCCCACCTGGTTCAGGATAGCAGCCAGAGCCACATCTGAAGGATCATTTTCCACTTGAAAAGGTACATTCTTGTCCACCATGTGCATGGTGGCTTCTTCAATGTGGCTTCAAACATAGGGAAAAGTCATTTTGGCTTCAGCCGAAAGGGGAAAAGTAGTGGATTTTAAAAGGGGGGAAGCCTTATCAGCGAATTGAGGGATCCACTGGGCGTAATATGAGAAAAACCCCAGGCTTCTCCTCAGAGCTTTCATAGTCTGGAATAGGGAGCTCTAACAGGGAGCGCACCCTATCAAGGTCTGGGCCAATAATACCATTCTCCACCAGGTAGCCCAGGACAACCAGTCATTTAGTGCTGAACACACACTTGCTGGAGTTATAAGTGAGGTTCAGGGCTTTTGCCATGTGGAGAAAGATCTGAAGGTTGGCATTATGATCCTCCATGGTGTGACCACAGATGGTGACATTATTGAGGTAGGGGAAGGTAGCCTTCAACCTGTACTCGTCCACCATTCTGTCCATCTGCCTCTGGAAGATAGAAACCCTATTGGTAATACTGAAAGGAACCCTCCGGAATTGATAGAAATGGCCGTTTGCCTCAAATGCAGTATAGGGACGGTCCTCAGAATGGATTGGCAGCTGGTGATAGGCAGCCTTCAGGTCGATGGTCAAATAGACCCGATACTGTGCAATATCATTCACCTCGTCCAAAATTTGAGTAAGGGGGTATGTGTCCAGGAGTGTGAAATGATTAATTGTTTAGCTATAGTCAATTACAAGTCTGGAGTATTTTCCCCTTTTACTACCACCACTTGCACTTTCCACGGGCAAGTGCTAGGTTCAATGCTTTTCTCACTGAGCAGGTGTTGAGCCTAATTTTATAATCTCCCGATTGTACTGCCTGCTCTTCATAGCAATTGATTTGCAATCCAGGGACAAGTTTGGGAAGAGGAGTTGGGGGGGGTGGGGGGTCGATATTCAGTGTGGAGAGGCTGCATGTGGGGTCCAATTTTAATGGCCCTATGTTCTGAGCCGTTATGGGAAGAGGGGACCAGAATACTCCAAGGCCACGCTTTTAAGGTGACACAAGAAATCAAGACCCATCAGCACTGGAGCACATAAATTGTTAAGCACATACAACCCAAGTTTACAAACGTCCCCCCATTCAAAAGAGAAATGTACAGTACAATGTTCTGAAATACGAGTAGAGTCGAATGAGACGCTAGAAATATATGTTAATTAGAAGGATACAGTTTAAGTTTGTATTCCCCAACAGTCTGAGAGTCTATGAAACTTTCTGTAGAGCCAGTGTAAATTAAGCATCTAGTTGAGTATCCGTTTACCTTGACAGTCACCATAGAGTTGCTGAGTTGATGTAGTCTCTCTTGGTCCAGAATCATCGATGCTCGGACCCCGGAGACTCTGTAGTCCTCCTTCCTCGAGCAGCCCCCTCCTTCCTGATGCACTGGCAGGCAAGATGGCATCGACCTCGTGTTGCAGCAAGATGGCAGCCCTTCTTCCTCCTCTGACGATGATAGCACTAAATTCTAATTTGAATCCTGGCAAGATGGCCTCCAAGATTTTTTGTGCCATTTTCCCACTGCCACCCTCCTTAGGCGAGTAGCGCAGCATGTAGGCTCTGGCTGAGGGTGATGGCTTGGGGCTGGAGTCGGAGTTGGGAGCTGTGCAGTCTGCTGATTTCCCAAGTGTTTCCTTTTGTGTCCCCTCTTAATGCAGCTGGAGCAAACAGAGGCCTTAGCTGGACATTGAGAATGAGGATGGTGGCTTCTACCGCAGAAGAAGCACTCCCTAGTGCAGGAGGCAGCTGCCATTAGGGCAGGGGTAGTGGGGGCTGCCAGTCCTGGGAAGGGTTTGCTGGGAGAGCATTGTCGTTGGCCTCGAGGTCGTCGGTCTCTAGTTGTGCTTGTTCAAGGGACTTGGCCAGTTCAACGTGACTGGACAAGTCTTTCTTACCCGACTCAAGTAGTTGCTGCCTCACGTATCTCGAGCAGACCCCCACGACTAGGGTGTCCCAAATCTGCTCTTCCTCACGAACACGGCTGGTAGTCATTTCATACCAGCACTTCTTGACAAGAGTCCACAGATCAAGCAGATAATCGTTGATGGTCTCTCCAGGCCGCTGCTGCCATAGAGCAAGTCGATGCCTTGCTAGGACCTCATTTTACGACTTCAGGTACTAAGCCTTCAAAGTCTCACCAACAGCGTCATAGGTTACACAGTCCCGAATGACTGCATACCCTTTAGTTCCTACCCTTGAAACGAGGGCCGACCTCTTGAGTTTGTCAGTGTTGAACATGTCCTTGGTCACATTCAGGTAGGCTTGGAAGCAGTCCGGCCAGTAAGCGAACTCCTCGGCGGCATCTGGAGTCAGAGGGTCGATCAGGAGCATACTCAGCATACTCAGCTTGAGCAGCAACTTTGTAGCATGAATAAATTCTCTCAGGGCTGGAGGGAGAACACATGCTTTTATTAGCTTATAGTAAAGGTAGGGTCTTCAGGAGGGCTCTGGGTTTAGGCAGGAAACCTGGGTTATATATGGGTAGATGTGTGGGGGAGGGGGCAGGGGAGGAGTCTGCCATCTGCACAACCCATCACCAGTGAATCTCAGTTCACTGCACCGTAGGACCCAGATCATGCTCTGTTCTCACTGCTGCTATCATGGAACAGATATAGGTGCCACAAGACTCGCACCACCAGGTTCAGAAACAGTTGCTAGTCCTTCACCATCAGACTCCTCAACAACAAACTCAATCAGAGACTCATTTAAGCACTTTTATCTTACACATTATTAATTACTGAATTTTTTTTCTGTATTCCAGTTAATTTGTTTACATTTCTTTGTTTATAATTTTCTCTTTTGTATATAGGATATATATCTTTGAGTAGTTTTTGCACTACCGATAAGTTTCTCTGCAAGATAAAAGACTCTCATGTTTAAATGTGATGTCATGTATGTACTCTGACAAGTCTGAACTTTGAACTATCAGTTGTTGGCATCAGTATCTGGCCTCCTGTTGATGTCAATGAAGAAGTGTTTACTAGCACAACTTTCATTTAGGTTGGGCTATTGGGGACAGTCAAGAAAGGAGAATTGGTGGAAGAAGTTCTCAGAAGCAGGTAATTTTATAGATAATATTGGTGTCAAAGGAGAAAACAAGGATGGGATTTTAAAGTGAATTATTGCTTGGCCAAAGAAAACCCAATACGGTAAAACAAGGATAGGGGGTAGTAATATTTAATCGTGAACAATAGAGTAATGAATAATGAACTTACAGAGAATAGAGGAGAAAGGTTGGCCAGGAAGTTATTGTAAAGTATATAATTTATTGAGCCTATTGAGATAAGGCTCACGGGACTCTCACACCAATGTGCGAGACTACCATTAATTATTCTCAATCGGTAGGTGATGAAAGCAAGATGACAGTATTCGCACTGATTTGTCCAGATGGCTATCTTACAATTTTTCAACCACACTGACAATTTTGATAAACTTCTTCATGATGGCCCCTACGCAAAAATCCAAATAGGAGCAAAATAAAATACGTTGCTTTTCTTGACATGAATCATTTGGACTGAGGAGATGCGTCCATAATTAACAAATACACCATTAATATAAATCATCAAAAATGCCAAAGATTTTTATACTGAGTCTGAGATAAAAATATCAAATTGCTTCAGGTGCATTTATGTTCCAAGGAGTGGTTTAAATTTGGTATTTGGCCATATGACCACCAAATATTACAACTAAGCAGACGTGAAACTCAAATCTACAGCCTTCTGGAAATTCTGCCCCTAATCCATAACGCCATCAGATTTGGGATGGGGATCAGGTGATTCAGACCATCAAGATTACTATTCAAAACATGTTTAATGTATTATCTTTTCAACCCCATTCTCCTGCCTTTTCTCCATAACTTTTGATGCTCTTAGTAATCAAGAACCTATTGTGATAAACCACTGTATGTGTGTGTGTATATTAATACGTTATAGTTTGTCTGGACACACCCCTTGCTGACCGTGCCTGTGGCTCCTCGCACAGACCCCTGAATAAAGGTGACTGTGCCGCAGCTCCCTCCTCAGTCCAGGACAGTCGACCAGCATGGACATTCCCCCATTCTGTTGTCAATAAAAGCCTATCAGTTCTTATATAACTTCTAGTCTTTTGAATTAATTGATGGTGCATCAATTTTATGAACAACAGATTTTGAAACCAGAAAAACTGAACCTCGACCCACAATCACCTGATGCATCCAACAGCTTCAAACTCTGGCTGCGTTGCTTTGAAGCCTTCCCAAAGGCCTCCTCTACTATAGTTTGATCAGAGAACAACAGACTGAAAGTACTGTATTCATGGATCATGCCCCTGGTATATCTGATGATCAGGGATGCTGAGATGAACCAAGAAATACTGAAAAGCCAGTACCTAAGTAAGGTAAACGAGGTCTACACTAGGCACCTCTGGGCTACCTGAAAACAGTGACCCGGGGAATCAAACAAGCTCTTGATGGCTGCGGTGAACACGAAGTACTTGATCAGAGATGCTAATGTCGCAGCATCAGATCCAGCTATATCCAGCAGAGACTGACAGAGGGCAGATGAACTAGCAAACACACTAGAGGTGGGGCTCCAAAATATGGGCGCCTACTCAACCGACAACATAGCTGCCTCGTGGTTTCTGTGAGTGCCGCCACCTTGGGCCATGGGAAGACCGCGAGCCTGCAGAACACTGCCACCGCCATGTACTGCCAGCAACCCAAACAGGGCTGCTGTACCCCATGGGCACCCAAAGTGCTACTTCTGCAGCCTGCTCAAGCATCTTAGGAAACGCTGCCCAGCGAAAGATACGGTTTGCTCTAGCTGTGGAAAGAAAGGGCGTTATGCAAAGGTGTGTAAATTCACATCACCCTTTAAACCCAGCAGCACCATGTGCGGGCCGTGGGGGCTGCCATCTTGAACGCTGCCATCTTGAGATCAAACACCCAAACACTCCACCGCATCTATGGAGTCTGACAGTGATTCAACACTGGCCTCCATCATACTGGGTCAGGGTAGCCCTCACCAACTAGCCAGATCAATGATGGACATCGAGGTAATTGGTCACGAGTTGAGCTGCCTGTTCAATAGTGGGTGCATGGAGAACTTCATCCACCTTGACACGGTGCAGCATTAGTCCCTCGCAGTAAGGCTAGTAAACTACAAAGTCTCTTTGGCCTTGAAGTCTTGTATGGCAGATGTTCACGGCTACTCTGAAATGACTCTGACTGTGCGGTGCACAGACCTCAAAGACTTTAAACTCCTCGTAGTGCCACAGCTCTGCACTGTCATGCTGCTGGAGCTGGACTTTCAAGGCCACCTTATAAGTGTGACAATTAATTACAATGGGCTCCATCCCACTCCACTCTGTCTGTAATCAGCAGTTTTTAAACTTCCCTCTGCTCTTCACCCACAAAAAAACCCTGGTCTCTCCTCCCATCTTTTCCAGCCAGCCA
Source organism: Narcine bancroftii (assembly GCF_036971445.1). NCBI lineage: Eukaryota > Metazoa > Chordata > Chondrichthyes > Torpediniformes > Narcinidae > Narcine > Narcine bancroftii. The sequence goes on along the minus strand of NC_091471.1, from coordinate 175,830,687 downwards.
CCTGCAGATTGCCCACCGTGCACGACCTGCGGCCTTTCAACTCTCAGGATCACCCCTCCATCAGTGTTCACTAACTTCACCTCTGACTGTAAAACTGTTGCCATCAAAAGTAGGTGACACAGAGCCAGGGACAGGGCCTTTATTAGGTCAGAGGTGCGGCAGCTAATAAGTGAGGGGATCGTTGAGACCTGGAGAGCCCAAGTGGTGGTGGTAAAGAATGGAGAGAAACAGAGAATGGACATTAACTACAGTCAGACCATTAATAGATATACACAGCTGGATGCATAACCTCTTCCCTGCATATCCAACATGGTAAATAAAATCACTGAATATCGGGTATTCTCCACCATTGATCTAAAGTCAGAGTACCCACCCAGAGGACCGCCAATACATTGCCTTTGAGGCAGATACCCACCTCTACCATTTCCTGAGTGTTCCCTTTGGTGTCACCAATGAGGTCTCAGTCTTCCAGTGGGAGATGGACCAAATGGTAGACCAGTATGAGCTGCAGGACACATTCCCGTATCTGGACAACGTCTCCATTTGCGGCCATGACCCGCAGAATCATGACACCAATCACCAAAAATTTCTCCAGACCGTCAAACTCTTAAACCTTACATACAATAAGGATAAATGTGTATTTTGCACAACCCGCTTTGCTATCTTTGACTGCGTCATAGAGGATGGAGTTATTGGCCCTGATCCCGACCACATGTGCCCTCTTTTGGAACTCGCCATTCCACAGTTTCAAAGTTCTGAAAGATGCCGGAGCTTCTTTCCTACTATGCCCAGAGGGTCCCCAATTATACAGTCAAATTTACCTCTTTTCCCCTGACATCAGAGGTTCATGCTGCCTTCAGCTGCATCAAGGCAGACATTGCCAAGGCTGCAATGCATGCTGTGGATGAATCCATCCTGTTCCAGATGGGGAGTGACTTCACCCTGACTGCCACCCTTAACCAGGAGGGCAGACCTGTAGTCTTTTTTTTGCTGCACCCTCCAGAGCCTGAAATTCAACACTCCTCTATTGAGAAGGAGGCCCAGGCCATTGTTGAAGTGATACAGCGCGGGAGACACTACCTCGCAGGCAAACAATTTACCTTGTTGACTGACCAACGTGCAGTTGCGTTCATGTTCAACAATCAATAGCGAGGTAAAATCAAAAACAATAAGATAGTAAGGTGGAGAATTGAACTTTCCACCTACAATTATGATATCTTGTACTGGCCCAGGAAATTCAATGAGCCCCAAAATGCCCTATCCTGTGGAACATTTGCCAGCACACAAATAGACCGGTTACAAGACCTCCACAGCGAACTCTGCCAACTCAGGGTCACCAGGTTCTTCCACTTTAATCAAAGCCCACAACCTATCTTACTCCATCAAGGAGATCAGTTCCATGACCAGGACCTGCCAAGTTTGTGTGGAGTGCAAGCCGCACTTCTATCGGCCAGACAGAGGATATCTGATAAAGGCTACCTGCCCCTTTGAACGCCTGAGCATTGATTTTAAGGAGCCCCTCCCCTTCTCTGACCACAACATGTACTTCCTCAACATCAATGATGAGTACTCACGGTTCCCGTTCACTGTCTCCTGCCTGGACATGACCACTACCATAGTTATCAAGGCCCTGCAGAATCTCTTCACCCTGTTTGGGTACCCCTGCTATATCCATAGTGATCAGGGGTCCTCTTTTATGAATGACAAGCTGAGTCAGTACCTGCAGGACAGAGGCATCACCATGAGCAGGACCACCAGTTGCAAACCCCAAGGGAACAGGAAAGTGGAAAGAGAGAATGGTATTGTCTGGAAAGCCATCCACCAAGCCCTCAGGTCTAGAGGCCTTCCAGTCTCCCACTGGCAAAATGTCCTCCCTGATGCGCTCCACTTAATCTGATCACCACCAATGCCAATTCACATGAAAGAATGTTTTCCTTCCCTAGGAAGTCCACTTCAGGGACACGCTGCCTTCCTGGCTGACGTCCCCAGGGCCGGTCCTACTCTGGAGGCATGTGAGAAGCTATAAGTTTACCCACTGGTCAAAAGGGTCCATCTCCTCCACACCAACCCCCAATATGCCTATGTGGAATAGCCTGATAGGCAGGAGGACACCGTCTCCATTCAGGACCTGGCACCCTCAGGAGCCCCTGAGACCATTGCTGACTATCCAGCACCCCCATCACCTACCGCTACCCATGAAGCACCAGGGCCATGGCATGTTGTCGCAGCCCCAGTGGATGGCACACCAGATCCATCACCACACATCCACCAAGTCGACGCTGATGACTACAGTTGTGCCAGACTGTCCAGGATTCAACAGTTGCTCCGCAGCCAGTACTACGACAGTTGCAGCGGCAGACCAGACCACCAGAAAGACTCAATTTGTAAGAACATTTAATTCAATTCACCCCACTGGACACTTTCTAAAATGAGGTGTGAATGTGGTAAACCGCTGTATATATGTTGGTACTTGTTATATTTTGTCTGGACATGCCCCTTGCTGACTGTGCCTGTGGCTCCTCGCACAGACTCCTGAATAAAGGTGACTGAGCCACAGCTCCCTCCTCAGCCCAGGCCAGTGGACCATGATGGACGTGACTCCATTCTATTATTAATAAAAGCCTATCAGTTCTTATATAACTTCTAGTCTTTTGAACTAATTAATGGTGCATCACCTATGAACCTCTGCTTTAAATCCACCCAATGACTTGGCCTCCACAGCCATATGAGCCAATGAATTCCACGGATTCACAACTGCTGAATGAAGAAACTTCTCTTTATCTCTGTTCTAAAAGGACATCCTTTTATTCTCAGGCTGAAACTTCTCATTAACAACCCTGTTATTTCTGCTCCATTCCAAAATCTGCCTACTTATCTGTTCCTCAGTGTCCTGAGGGCTATTTGGGGACTTATAGATGACTCCCAGCACAGTGATTGCTCCCTTCCACCCACACCGACTCAGTAGACACTCCCTCTGCAGCATCACCCTTTCTGCAGCTGTGATACTATCCCTCACCAGTAATGCTACACCACACCCCCCCCCCTCCACTTTTACCTTCCATCCTATCCCTTTTAAAACATCTAAATGCGGTACCTGCAATAGCCAATCCTGTACCAGCCAAGTCACTGTAATGGCCATAACATCGTAATTCCACTCATGGAACCATGATCTAAGTTCGTCTCCTTTGTTCCCAATACTCCTTGCATTGAAACACACACATTTCAAGCCATCTAACTGACTACATTTATGCTTCCTCTCCCGCTTGTCCTTTCTCACAAACCCACAACACATTGCATCATCCTTTTTACCTTCTCCTCTATTCTCTGTCCTCACATTCTTGTTCCCATCCCCCCCCCTGCCTGTTTTCAGCAGGGAGGGAATTATTATGTCCTTCTGCTTCCTCTGATGGGCTCTGGAGGAGGATATCATAAATGTAATTTGCCACCGAGATATCAGGAAGAGAGATTGATGTTTTTTGAGTCCCGGGCGATTAAACTGTGGCAACTCCAGTTCATTGCACACCGCAAGTTGCTCTAAAACGCCATCTCACAGGCATTCCACAAGTTCCTTCTCTTGGGATCCAGCATCAGTCTACTTGCACACATTGCCTTCTTAACAACTGTTGTAATTTGCATCCTACATCCTGGTTGCTATTTGAAAGCCTGGATATATCTACCGTCAGGGTCTTTTTACCCTTGCAGTTTCTCAACTCCACCCACAAGAGATCCTGTGTCTCTTCTCACTAAGGATTTGATTTCATTTTTTTTACCAACAGTGCCACCCCACCTCTCTGCCAACCTGCCTGTTCTTTCAATGGAATGTGTATCCTTGGATATGCAGCTGTGATCCCTCTTCAGCCATGTCTCCATTATGTCCACATTGTCGTACCTGCCAATTCCTAACTGTACTTTCAGCTTTTGTTTTGTGCACTGCGTGGATTTCAATACACACCTTCCGTCTTGTATTCCCTACCCTTCTCGCATTTGCCTTCATGTAAGGGGAGTTTAAAATGTTTATATGGTGGGGTAAGTGGCCTGTTTCTGCACTGTAAATGTGTAAGATGCAAAGATTCAAAAACAACACTCTCATTGATTTTGCATCTTTTACATTATCTACATTTCTTTTAGCTCTTCATTGAGGCATCGTCAATACAAATTAACTCTAAGCACCAAAGATATTAGAACAGTTCATGAAGAGAACATCTGTGATGACAGAGAGGCACCTCATTGCTTGAACAAATGGGGTTTAGTTCTGACTTCCATTGCCATCTTTGTAGAGTTTACATGATCTCCCTTTGGATTTGCTCTGGTTTCCTAACACATCCCAAAGAAATGTTGGTTGGTGGAGAATTGGTGACTGCAAATTACCCTTAATATAGGTGGGTGAGAGGAGAATCAGGGGGACCTTATTAGGCCAGTGAGAGAAAATTGGGGAACAAGATGAGTAGGATTACTCTGAGATAATTAATGGGCTGAGTAGCTTCATTCTATGTCATATGAAAATAATAAGAGAAACATTTTGAAAAGGATCATAACATAGGAAATTAGGATTTTTCATTAGGAGGAACAGCATCTAATAATGGTGCGATTTATTTCAGAGGTATTCACAAAATTGGTGATATTTCCAAAGTAGGTGGAGGTGAGGCCACAGAGTGATTTAAAATCAAGGACAAGAATTTAAAAGAGGGTGTTGTTGCTGAAGCAGGAGCTAACAACCCCTTCCAGTGGGTTCCACACATCCTTTGAGCCTCACAGCAGACAATAAGTGGGGAAAGGCCAAGTTTAAAACAGGACAAATGTATTCAGTTGGTTCCTCATCATTCAAAAGAAATTGTGTAACTGCAAAGACAACTCATAATAGACCCTAATACACCAATATTTTTATCAAAATATAGTTTTTAATTATTGCATTATATTGCTCAAGGTATTTTTTCCACATGGGCCTTACAACAGAAAAGATATAATAAGAAACATAAGGTATGTATAAATCACCACTGCTGTTACAAATAACTCAATGCTTTGATTATATGAAGTACTAACATATCCTCACTCAATAGCATCTCAAATATCTAGGGAAGGTATGTCTCCTGTCCAGAATATTCTCCAGTTAATGGATTGCAAGTCACAAAAAGTCTCTTCCAATGAGTTTTAGATCAGGTACAAGTTTCACATAGTTGTAGAAAATTATCTCCATCAAAACAACAATTAAGAAATAATCATTTAACTGCAAAGACCACACATATCATAATAAACAAATGTTTCTAATCAAAGATTAGTTTGAAACATTGGATTAATTTGCATAAGAATACTTTGTTCTTGGCCCTATATGAGCATCAATATAATGTATATGTAGATAAAGCAACTAACTTTCTGTTGGTTAATTCAGCATCAACTAAACCTAATGTGATTAAATATCTGTGTATGTAGGTGTGCAATTACTCCAATGTGAATAATAATTAAATGTTGCAGTTAAACAGATATACACATGTACTTGCATAAAACGTATATTATTTGTGTGCCGAAGTATCTTCATTATAGAAAGTATGCAACCCTCTGAAAATCTGGGTTACTTATGGAGATATTTACATATTAGGCTTTGATGAACCAATCATTAACACAGATAGCTTTTTATCTCCTAAACTCAAACGTTTAGGAGAAGGTAATTAAAACATTTGTTTTCCCTTTAATTGTCTTGGTGTCCTACGACCAACACATTGCTCTTCAAACTCTTTCCTCAAGTAGTTCAACAGTGCCGACAGCTGGGTTTGTTATGAACATATGAAGTACAATTTCTGCTACAAGGGGAACTGGTTACTGGAAGTGTGTGCATATTTCTGAATACAGTTAGTTTTAAAAATCCCCAGTATTCGAGGAAACTTAATCCATTATGTTGGCACTGAAAATTGGCAGATTCTCTCGACTGACTGCAGAGGGTGCAAGAAACCTCCAAACTTCCTCTAAACTGTTCACTGGTTTCAATATTAGAATACTGTTAAAAGCATGATCTTTATATTTGAAATCGTATAATCAGTATTAAACATGCAAGCAGCCTGTTTTTTTGTGAAAACCCAAGTTCAGTGGAAACCTTTGAGCATTATTTCTGACCACAAGAGATGGGAAAATATTATCCAAGAGAAGTCGTGAATAAATCTGTTTTAGATATTACACTGTTAAGAAAAAAAAAGAGAAAGAGAAAACGTTGAGACTGATTGTAAGTTTCGGAAAACAACTTATAATTCATAAAAAATGAGGAAAGGGTAAAAATCTCTGTGGACTCTTCTGGGTCTGTTATGTTAAACAGATGACACCAGAATCTTTAAAGTTGCAGGGATTGTTTCATGCAATACAAAGACGCCTACATCCTTCCGATCACAAGAACATGTGCGACCTTTTCTTAAATACAGCCCGGAATGTATCATTGAGAAAAATTGGTAAAGTATGTATTTCCTGTTTGATGTGAGCACTTGTGCTCACTGAGGCTTCTCTCTCTCTCTCTCTCTCGGTTTATACGGGTTTTGCTCACGTTTTACTTTTGCCTCACAAAACAAACTTCGTTATGGCTTATTTGATCTGGACAAAGTTTACAGGGTAGTATGACACGTTACATAAATCTGCTGGAAACTGAAGTAGAATTTGGTACACTTCTACATTGGATACATAACTGCAATGGAAATAAATCACGAAAATCCCCTCCTCCTTTCCAGGTTCTTCCCCTCCCTTCCCCCTCCACCCACAAAGCCATCCCTCCTCCCCCTGATCGCTGCTGTTCCCCCCCCTCCTCCCTTCTCCACCTATCATCTCCTGCCTTTGTCTCCCTCTTCATCCCCCCCACCCCCCATCCTTTTGTTCGGACACCTGCCGGCATCCTCCAGACCGAAACTTCGCGATGTATTTTTTTTACCTATAAAGGTCACTGTTTGACCAGCTGAGTTTCTCCAGCATTTTGTGTTTTTACAAATTAATGCAGTGGTACTGGTAACAACTCACGGCTGCAACGAGGGAGAGGTATTCATCAAAAAATCTTAAGTCGCAGTCGAATCACGATTCCATTTGCGCACAAACCAGAATGACCATCTTTTATTAGGAAAGGTTGAATTTCACAGAAAGGGCCATTACTGTTTCTAAAAAAAGCTGTTTTACTTCAAATTATGCTGACATTTGAGATATAAATACTTTTTATTTCGTTTCCTTTTAAAACCTATTAAAAACGATTATTCATAAAACCTGGTGATCAATTATTAAAAAAGATAAATCTCCCTCACGTTTGCTCACATTTGGTTAACGAATACAAACCTATTGGATACTTAAAGCATTTGAGTTCTGATTGGATCTTTTAGTCATTTTCATGGTGAATATTTTGCCTTTCAATATTTGAGATGCCGAGTTATACATCTGATTATACATCCCGTTTCAAGAGACTAGGACCGACACGGTAAATATTGAAAATGTTCATTCTAGAAATGCCATTGGGATGGACTAAGAATTCATCATGTACGTTCAGAACTTGAGAATGTTTGTAAAGAAGCTACAATTCAACCAAGAGAGGATGGAACCGTTTTTGAAATAGTGCACATTCACTCCGCTCTGAAATCCTTTCACATACAATTCAATCAATACGATTGTCGCAATTATTCGGTTAACCCACAAAGCAGCATCTTTGAATGTTTCAAAAGAATGAATAATTACGTGCATACCTTAACTTATTTCTGTGTCTCACCAGGAATGGGTTTCCCTCGATCAAACTTTGGAACACGTGTGATATTCATCAGTTTACGAGAGAACACATTCTGGAACGACAGCCAGCTCAGCAAATAAAATCACTGCGCCAGCAAGTCTGAAGTCATGTTTTAATGTTCTTTCGCGATTTCCTGACAAGATTATGGTCTTGTCACAAAATCAAGAAAGAACGTTAAAATACAATGGACAGATCCCAGATACTTATTGCTCGAGGATTCCTTGGTGTGGTATTTCTTCTCTCATTAATTTTAGCCAATTTTCTTGTCGAAGTTCGCCTGGCCTCACTTGCCCACGGACATGTGAGGAACGCGTATGCTCGTGAAAAGGAAAGTGAAGTTCGCTCAGATTGATATGTAAAACCAAACGACTAGAAAGACTTGGTTATCGTGACTGGGAAGTTGAAAAGGAATAAAAGACAATTGCTTCTCCATCGATCAAAACATAAGAGATTGATCTTACCTCCACCTGGCCTTTGTAGTTTGATTAAGTATGTCTGCCCTTTGAATTCACGAGATACAAAAGCCTCTTGCCCTCGCTCAGACAATCGCGCGTTAACCCTTGCTGGTCTGTCCTGAGAGGTCGCTGGATATTACGACGACAATGACTTGGGAACATATAGGAAGTGGCCTTAAAAATAAAATGAAACAAAAATTAACGATGGAATAGCGGGCAGTGGCCGGTCGTTAAATGGGCTTTGAGTGAATCTGACATGGGTTTAGAAAAAAACTCCACCAATATATTCGTTTAAAGTGAAATTGTCAGTGTTATTAGAGTTGAAACAACGGATTAAAAAAAAGTAGGGAGGAGGGCATTAGTTAGGCGAACTGGTTAATGTCTATCGGGTTACGCTTTTAAAAAAATAATGATTAAAAGTTGGCCAGGCTGCTTGGCGCCACCAAGCCTTTGTTTAAAGGAAACACAGAATCTCACTTCCAACTACCCGTTGCGATATTTAAAATGAAAAAAAATGTTTTTGTTTTCTGTTTAACCCCAGGCAGGAGAGAGACATAAAAGGACGATGCCCTCATGAGAGGACCGGCAAATCTCTCGCCTTTTGTGCGAATTTTCTTTTCAGCCGGAGCCCTCATCCGTATGATTCCGAACTTATTGTCATTACTTATTTATTAATTGTTGGCATATGGGGTGTAATTGAGCGAAATGACTGGCCCTGGGGGGAAAAAAGTGAAGGCTGAGCGATGTCACGTTTCCCTCTGCGATTCTCCAGGCATCTGGCCCATGATTGAGAGCCGAGGAGAACCATTTAAATGGAATATTGACTTCAAAAGAAACGTCGGGAAAGACGAAAGGATTGTTGGATTGGCGCGGAGCTGCTCAGAAACTCGTCGTGTGTCTGTCACCTCCAACGCTATTGATGTTTTATATTAAAAATCCGCGGGGGCGATCAACACGGGGTTCACTGCCTCAGCACCTCCTGAAAAAATAGGTTCCTAAACAATAACTGGGACCTCTGCTTTCGAGGTCATGCTCTTGGTTCTTGCCCCTTGAAGTGGAGAGGGGAGTCTTCGACCCAATAATCCTAAACAGAGCCCTTCATCTGCTTTGACGAAGAAATGCAGTAGCAGACCTGTTGATTTTTTTTAAGACCGCTTGTTAAGTGCTGAAGGTAAATCTAATTGTCTAATCAAAGCTGCTTCACATTTAAAGACGGAAGTAATTCGGCTGTCGCAGGATTTCATTAAATCCCATTATTTGCGATCGGAAATGATCACAGAAATGTTAAGGAAACGCCACCGAGCCTCTAGTACAAGAGGTAGAGTCATTTTAGGAATGATAAAGGGCTCCGATCTGCCCCCCAGCCACAGTCAAACTGGAGCCACGGTGCGCCTGCAGGAGAGATTTTCCTTATTACAGCAATTATTTGCCAGTGATTCCCCCTTACTGGGGGGGGGGGGGGGGAAGAAAGCTAAAAGTTTAAACCACGAAGGTCAAATGTAACAGAGGTCTTGGTTACTTCTCTCTTTCCCCCCCCCCCCCTCCTTGGGGAAAAGGCGAAAATATGAATTTGACTCTGGATGCCTCTAATACCGGAATATAAAAGTTGCTCACTTGGGGAGGATGGAGGGAACTTTGACTCTCTGCATGAACGGCCAGTGACTAGGAAACATCACGCTTTAGTTTAAGCGGACGATGAAAAGCTTGCGGCGGAAGACCCCCTCCCTCCACCACCTCCCCCAAAAGAGATGTGAATTAAATTTGATGACTAGGTCGAGGACCTTGACAAAACAAAACTGCTATGATATGGACAAACCTATTTAGACGATCCGTTGTTAAAAATTGTTAAATTAGTTTTGCAAAGTGAACAATTATTTTAACTTTGTAAAGCGGTGGTTCCTCGAAACGCAGCCGTGCCAGAGTAAAGATCTCCAGAAAATTCTTTAACCCAACTACTTCCTCGCAAATTGATGAGTCAGAACATTATATGTCACAAAACAATAATTCGTTATGTTACAAAATTACTTTAAACTACGTGTTTTGGGGGGTGGGAGTACGGACACTACTGGACAAAATGTAATCGTTTTTAAGCCAAATTCATTTTAAAAAAAATTGAAAACGTATACAAGATTGCTAGAACTGCTCAATTTTGGTTTAGTAACATGTATGCAAACAAAGATACTGGTGTTCCTATAACTAATGGACACTACATTTTGCAGGACAAGTTGATGGGTGCACGAACGTTTAGACTGAAACAGCTCAAAATTTTGATAAACCATTTTCAAATAAAACTCACCTGAAGAAGCTACTTGAAGCACTTACATTTATTTAACAAATATATGCATAATATAAATGATAAAATTCAAATATACAGTATAATACATAGTACATAAACTCCCTCCCAAATGAAGAATCATTGCAAATGGACGGGAAAGAGGAGTTCAATAGAATGTGTGAATGCGTGCGAGCTTTTTTTTAAAAAAAGTCTCTTGACCCGATTCCATTCAGGCTAAATGGTACATGCTGTATCCAACATGAGCAGCATATAGTCCGACTGGCGATACTGGGAGAGTGGGTCTGTGGAAGTGGTGAGAGGCTCCATACAGAGATGTCGCAGGGACTGGAGTGCCGATGGGGAAACTAATTCCAAAAGCCGGCGGTAACATGGGCTTGGCTGCCATTTTCAGTTTTTCCAACTCGGCTTCTTGCAGTCGTTTAGCTTTCGCCCTGCGATTCTGAAACCAGATTTTCACTTGAGTCTCTGTCAAGTTGAGGGAACTGGAAAACTCCGCTCTCTCGGCGATGGACAGGTATTGTTTCTGCCGGAATTTGCGCTCTAGGGCCAGTAACTGCGAGGTGGTGAACGGAGTCCTGGGTTTGCGGTTGGTTTTGTGCTTTCTGAGGGTGCAGGTAGGAGGACTCATTCTCCCTGAAATAAATACAAACACCCGTTAATTAAGATGCATCCTTCACCCCCACCCACCCCCAAAATTAAACCTTAAACGCGAGAAGGTAACAGTCCCGAACATCCTCTAAACAAAAAGAGGACAATGTTTAAACCATCAAATTCAACTTTGTGCCTGCGACTCTCGGAATTCCCCTTATCAAAGGAAAGAAAGTTTTGCAAGATTTCACTTACTCGGAGGAGGGGAAAACCGCGAATCTTGGATCCAAGTCGTCCGTTCCTGCCGGTCGGTGCTCTCCGATTTGACAAGGACGTCTTCAGATAGTTTTAACAGTCCTTCCACTGTGTAAGAGGTGTTCGCCGACAGAGGAGTGGGCAATGTTTCCTGAAGCCGTGAGCCACCGGTTCGAGGGCTAAGGTTCCGCGAGGGGCCAACACTCGCACCGTCCGAGGTCGAGCTGTCCCTGCTGGGTTTCCTGTCAGACATGAGCGCTTCGACACTGAAAGGAAGAAGCGCAGGAGGAGCTTTGGGTCTGTCCATCTCTTCGTCCACGGCTAACTTCACAGTGGCCTGTATTCCTTTACTCAAGGAGCGGGACTCTTCGCTCTTCACGCCGCCAGTTGTCACTTGTAAAGCACTCATGCCAGAACAAGGGGCCATATAGAGTCGATCCCTTTTCAAATGCTGCATTAAAAAAAAACCCCACGCACACACTAATTGCAAACGCCCTGATCACACTGGGCCTACTCGTACTCCACGAATCTCAGAACATTGTCAGTTTCCTGATACCACTCGGCGCCGGGCATTAAGAAGACAGACTTTGCAGTGCGCTCTCCAATCAGCACCTTAAGGGGTGGAGCGGAGGGCTGCCATTGGATGCCTCAGCTAGCCCGCCATCAATAATATTTCGAAGTAAATTAGCACTTAATCTGATTGGCCACTTGCTGGGAAGAGTTTATTGACAGCTCCGGGCTCTAATCTCATATCAACACAAGTGCCCAGCGAGCAATTTAAGGGTAATTATCTGGTTGGGGGAGGCCCGGTGACAGTGAGTTCAATTTCCCTTTTAACTTGAGCCATGCAATAAGGGCGGGGTTGGGGGTGACACTGGGGGAGAGGGATGATGTTAGGGACGGGTCCGAAAAAAACAGTTTGTAATGAAATTAGTGAATGAACACATCGGAATTTCAACCCAAAGAAAATCAATACCCGTTGCATTTTCTTCACTGGAGACATTATGCCTTTGTTTCTGTCAGTATCATCAGCGTTTGCTAATTGTGAGTCTCGGCAATCTGTCACTATTAGTCAGTGCGTTTAATAGGCAGACAAGTAATGTTGTTTTTAGGCGCCAGCGGCGGCGCGATCAAAGCGGCCAAACTTCAGGGAGAGTATTCAAAAGTTGCTCGGCATCAAGAGAGCAGCCCGCCCTAGCCCGAAGACATCAGGCCATTGAGTTTGAAAGTTTGACTCTGAGGCGATCGCACGCCACTTTCTGAGGAGTTTGGAGAGTAATTTCCATTTGATATTAAAAAGCTACTTTAACCCACCCCCCCCCCCCCCCCCGGACGTCCGGCTAAGATCAGTAACGACAGGTTTGTCTTCTGAAAGTTTTCTGGTCATATAAAAATAATATACTGAGCTTTGAGGGTGATAACTACATTGTATGACAATTTACAAAACCACTCCAAATTAAAATTCTTTCCCGCTTACTGTCTGATAAATATTACATTTCATTGGCGTGACTTAAGCAGTCACATTCTTCTAGGAACAACTAAAGAAACATCTCGCCGTTTCCTCGTGAGAATTCTTGCAAAGATACCTCTGACATGTGGCTTTAAGGAGTTGAAACATGAAAGTCTGCAGACGTTGTGATTGTAGTAAAAACACAAATAGTGGAGGAACTCAGCAGAGGTCTTCCAACATCCAAAGATAGATAACCAACGTTTCTGGTCTGAGCCCTTCTTCAATGTATGAACAAAAAGCAGGCAGGCGTCTGAATTAAAAAGCTGGAGAAGAAGGGAGGAAGTGGCTATCAGGAATGATGGTTCTTTGGCATTTGGGTCAATCTTCTTCATGAGGAACTGTGGTGGGCACTGGCATTAGATAACAATATTACGTCTAGTGTCCCACACCATGCGCTTAATGCAATGAATGTTACAAGCATGGAGCTATTTTTATTGTTTTATCAACAAAATGCCGAGACGGAAGAATCTGGGAGTTGCTGGAGAGATGGCCGCATCTCCTTATTTAATTCACATTTGTGAATCGAGGATAAATTATTCCTCGTCCAGGAAGGGGGATTCTTGTTTAGATTTTTCCGCGGGGAGAGCGAACCAAACAAACCGTCATCTTTGGGGAGCTGTATAAAAGTACAGTACTCAATTGGAAATGCCTAAGCACCACCTCCGGTACATAAAAAGGTTACTTCTGTTTACTAGAGATTCGTTAAGTAAACATGGTGCTATCTAAGATGACTTGTTAACCATATCTTCAACAGTTTAACGATATCTGACAGACTTTATATGACATTTTTTTCAAAGCACTGGTTTATTGTATATTTCACAAAATGCGTGGCGTTGACCGGAACGACATGCCAGTGTCACAACAATATCGCCTAAAAAGAGAGAAAAACATGGTAATAATATTTCGTCAATTGCCTGGACATTTTAAATCAAAACCTTCACAGGTCAACTAAACGGACGTCGTCTCTTTTAACTAGCCCAACCCTTTGGAGTTCGCCTCCGTGGAAAGAATGCAATATTTCAAGTCCTGCAAATTAATTTGATCGCGAAATTATGATGTACTTGGAAAAGATGAAAGCAAAAAGGCTAGTCGTCTCCAGCAAGATCTATATAATTACAGATAATATATCCCATTTCAAAGCAATTAGCTCAATCAGGCGTAACCAGGCACTTTGCTGCCAGAGAGCAACAATGCCTTACGGTTATTTAAGCTTCAAGATGTCAAGCATAAATGTCCACGGTTTGCCCAGGCTCTGTTCGGGAAAATACCAATTCAAAACGATCCTGATCAGATTTTCTGGTTTAAGACACATAATTTCAGCCTTGCTTTATACAAACGCTTCATTTCGCGTTGATTTAACGATAGGGAATATTAAAGAATTACTTGTAGATTTTAAGTGAGAGATACCATGCTTTGTATAATTTATTGTTGGCGCAAACGGGCAGAGCTATGATTGAAGATGAAGACTGCGCCTTTAATTTACTCAAGACTGCCCTGATCTTGTTTTCTCTAGCATAATAATTACATTTAAGTAAAGCTGTTGGTAGAAATTCTTTTTATGTTCTTGAGTCTGTGATGTATTATAGGCAAATGATATATTTGATCTTATTTTATCAAGAGACTCCAGGAAAACCCTTTCCCCTCCAATTGCATATATTCACTTACACAAAAAAGAACCGGAATTCACAAACATTGTAATTAGTGTATTTCTCTGATGTAAAAGCAAACATAGCATCTATAACCGAGATACTGGGCAATGCCCAATTAAGTGAAAATTAATCTCGCCTTATCATTTCGTAAGAAGCTCGAAGTTTCCCCACCATTATGTCGCTCGCCGAGTTCCTGACACAGACAGTTTGGACACGTTCAGTAATGTCATTGGGATGGTAAATGAACGAAGGCGAGTTGAGAACAAATTTAGTTGTGGCGTTGGTGGTAGCCGGGTGAAAAGCAGATGATTTAAAACAGATTCAATAATTTAGTAGCATACTTATGGAGATCGGCCCACGTGTATGAGGAGGAAGACCCGCGCTTCTTTTTGTTTCAAAAAGTGAAACTATTATCTTAGTGGAGGTGATGGGGTGGGCTGGTGGGGGTTGTAAAGGAGATGGGCAGAGCAGATGTTTTACACAGAGAGTGGTGGGTGCCTGCAACGGCTTGCTTCGAGTAGGCTGGAAGCAGATGTAACAGTAGCGTTTAAGACGCTTCTGGGAAGAGGGTTATGAATCTGCGAAGCAGCAGATTTTCAGTTCCATCACGTTCGGCGCACTCAGGGCATATTCCATGCTCTATGTTCTATTCATGATGCTATTTCAGAAATCACTGATGTTTTCCAACGAAATTGAAGATATTCCGACCAGTTCCCCCACTCCCGTTCTTCATGTAAAGAAGCCCCAACTCTGTGAACATTAATCCACTTCAGAATAACACGTAAACCCCAGATCTTCTGCTTTATTTCTGAAATATCATAGCAGGATGCCCTCGGGATAAATTGACCGTAATGGACAACTTCAGTTCAACTTGGAATTACTAGAGTCTCTTCTGACGCCAATGTAAGTTG
This sequence comes from Narcine bancroftii, assembly GCF_036971445.1. Lineage (NCBI taxonomy): Eukaryota > Metazoa > Chordata > Chondrichthyes > Torpediniformes > Narcinidae > Narcine > Narcine bancroftii. The sequence continues at coordinate 175,815,288 of NC_091471.1, read as the reverse complement.
AAGTAAAGCTTGTGGTTTTAAAGTGGAAAACAGGAGAGGTAATTCAGATTATTTACATGCTTAGATTCTTGTGACAAAACTTCCATCCGTCGAATGATGTGGCCGTACTTCATTTTCGGACCCTAAAATTAATTATCTTGCGTTTTTCCTGACCATCTTCCAAATTGAAAATATATTTATTGCTTCGTCGTGTCCAGTAATTAAATAAAATCAGGCGCACGCAGGCTATTATTGATCTGCTGTGTAAAAGAGTTAAAATGTTTTATGCCTGAACGATACCATACAAAATGACAAGTAACATTTTTAGTATGGTCTGACGGTAATTGGATGCTGGGTCGAAGCTTTGAAGAAATGGCTGCACGAGCCGATAAGCTGCTTGCTCCGTTTCTGCCACTAAGATAAATGGCCGGAAATTGCATTATACGTATAATATTTGCACAAATAACAGGGAATAAATACCGAAACGGGCCTCCAACATATGCATTCAAAGAATTCAAAGTACGGATGTTTCAAATTTACAATGCCAAACACACGAGCAAATTTATTTGGGTTGTCATTCAGTTTCAGTGTACAATTTTGTTGAAGCTTTGGCCCATGTTCCTGCGAAATACCTTCCTTCAGATGCTGACTGGCCGTCGTGGGATCTTCCTGCAAATTTTTCCGTTTCTCGTTTAAATCACTCTTTCCCGGCGCTACCAAATGTTGACATTTCTGTCCTGTTCTGGACGCCACAAGATACGCATATTTTGGGTAGATTCTTCCAGTTTATTTTTAAGAATAAATTCGCAGAGCCACGTTCATTGAAAGATGTTGGTCGTCTGGACCTAGTTAGTGTGAAATTCAGAGCTGCTTAATATGAAACAGGGTCGTCCTGTTCAGATTATTTAGCGTATTCTGCATATTGTCATTATCGGATAAAAATCGGGGGAAATATGTATATATTTTGTAAACACTTCGCGCAGTATTTGTGTGATTTCCAGATGCGTTCTTTTTTTGCATTAAAACTTTTGGAGGATGAAAACCTGAATAGTTTATTAAAGCATTAAATATTATTTGGATTATGTTAGTGACGCTTTTATTAGCGTATGTAAAATGTCACCCGGTCTCGCACCTTCCGGCTCAAACCTGGGGTCGCCATCATTTGTCTTATTTTTGACGAATACTTTGAGCAAAGTGATTATTAGGATAGACCGCAACACTGGATATTATTTACTCTCTGGAGCACCGTTCTAGAGAATATAAAACGCATTGAATAAACTCGTGTGGTGTTGAAATGAAATAAATGTTTTTAATTAAATAAATCAAATGAATATCCTATTAAACTGGAAGAGATGAAATTATAATACAATCGTTCATCTTTGAAGTGTTTGGTATGGGTGTAACATTCCGCTTAACGGGAAACACACTGTTCTTACCCGTGTAACGTTCACAAGTCTTCCAGAACGTATTTTTTCTTCTTTTTCTCTTTCCTCATCATATTCCCTCGCTTAAGCTATCGGCTATTAGGGCTGATTACTATGAGCAGCTGAATCCAATGATTCACGGCCAGTTTACAGCCTATTAGACAAAACATTATTTCCTTGGACAAAATTTATAGTGTCACATTTTTTCTCCATTAGCAAAGAATGGTACGCAGATTACTCTACCAAATGTGAACATATTTCCCTCAGAGTGTGACAATAGACCAGCAGACGAAGAACAACACTCATACCAAAAAGCACTGGCAGTTGATGTAGAAAATAAAAATACAGCTTCGTTAGTCGGACTGGATTTGATGATTCGGAGACGCGGAGAGCAGCTTGCAGGAAGAACATATTTTTTAAAGTACGAAAAAATATTGCTACCATCAAGACGCGATTAAACCTTTCTCAGATGCACTTTTGGATCCGATCTCTTGTTACAGAGCGATGTATCCATTATTTTAGACTTGCATTTGAAGGTCTATGCGACATTAGAATACCCATGAATTCACAGTATAAATTATAGAGTAGAGACCCCCCCTCCCTGCCCCCATATTTAAAATGTGGCATGGGTTAATATTACAAAACCCTCATGCGAAATGTTTTTCAGTATCCTGGTTAAACTGTTGAACGAATAATCCAGAGATCATAAACTAATCCCGCTATGTCATCACACCATTTGTTAGTGTGTTTGCTTACCTGTATAGCTGCGGCAGGCAAGAATGTCATTGCATATGTGCATTATACGGATGTATATGACAATAAACTCATCATCAAAGTGCTACATATGGTCGGAAACGTAGTGTGTGGACGGAGTGCTGAGGGCGGAGGAGCTTTCGTGGAGATCTATTTCAGTCAAAGTGTCCTTGACGTTTTAGGAAAGCACCTGGCCTGGAAGAAAAGATTGTCGTTGCTTAATGCGACTCACTTCAAACTCCAGTCTTGCGTTGCCCTCTATCTGAACCATCTACCCAATAGCAACACACCGCCTTCGTCTTCTGAAGGCAACTAAGCATGGACAATTAATTTTGGACTGGCCAGTAAAGTACTCATCACGGAGAGGATTAAAAAGAAAATAAGAACATTCAACAGGAAGATTTAACTGATGAGCGGAGTACATTCCTGAGCAGGTTCGCATGCTGACGGGTTTCTGGGTATTGTTCAGTTCCATGTTTGAAATAGTTAAAGATTCAGGAAGTCGAGGAGTTAGAAGATATAAAACCACGCTCTCTGCCTGGTAGGAAACTCACGAGGTTTCCTGGGCGCGAGGATGACATGTGAATGCACACAAGAAAATAACGAAAGGTAGAGAAGATGACTGGTATAATAATTGCTGCGGCAGCAAAAATTCCTGCATATGAATTTCAAATTAAAAAAAGGCATAATCTTAAATTACAATGTCTGAAGACAACACGACAGGTCCTTGTTGGGTTATCAAGTCTGTATTGGATGTGGCATCAGTTAACATTGGGAGGTTAGACCTTTTACATCCAATGGGATTTCATGTGAACACGATGACTAATCCTTCAACGAAGCCGGGGCACTGGAATACATTTTGCACTGCGAAAACTAATCTGACAGTTTATTGTATCATATTGACAGCTGGTGATATCCACGAAACCGGTTAAGATGCATGAGTAATTTACTTTCCTGTAATCTTTCTTCACACCCCTCTCCCACTAGAGGAACAAGCATCATCCGGCTCATCGCAATGAGCCAAACATATCTTCCAACTAGCATTTCATTTCATCTATACCTCTCAAAATGACCTGCGACTAAGACTAACGGGAATGAAGCTTCCTTTGTAAGAAAGCATTCTAGTTTAAAGTAAATGAGACACAAAGTTCCGGAAATATCACATTGATGTTACAATATAACGAAGCGCGTGGAAAATATGCCCAATAAGCCCGATTATTCAGTCTTGAGATACCCTCATTAAGTGTTGCTGTGGCCTTTTCACCCAGTGATTCATCAACATAAATATCCCAAATCCAATTCTGTTACAACATTTTGGACTAACAATTATGACAACTGAATTTATTATTTATTCTCGGTGTATTTGAAGGACCAGTCCCCTGGTTATAGCAATAATGCGGCAGGTATTTACCATGTTACTTCTTAACATTGCGTAATTATTGCTTTCTTCGCGCTTTGTGAGCTAAAATTGCAAAAAAAATGGATGATTAGAGCTTTCAGTTCCAGACATTGCAAATGTACTGATGTGTGGACCACTCTCTCGTTAACAGGTTGGCGTAGTTTTCATTCTTTGCCCCGTCATAACTCAACATCCATCCGTGTACCCTTTGATGCTTTCGAATAGTGAAAGGATTTCGTTACTGATAAATATTGTTTTGCTTATTGCAAAATGTTACCGTTTTAATGTTACATTTTAGACTATCCCATCTACCACCAAGAGTGACTGCGTTAATGTTTGCATTATAATATAAAGCACATTTAATGTACACGAGATGTTTAATCATTTGCAGTCAAAGTAGTTAAAGCGAATCTGATCACACCTGCATGTTGGAAGTGTTTTCGCAGTTCGTCAAACTCTCATCATAATTTTATTAGGAAGATGTCTCGTACTCAGACATTCAGCTAAGAAATATTACAGATCTGCCTCTCCACAAAAGGCGCACACTCGAGAATTTTCTGCCATCACAATAAACCTGAAATCGGAGAAACCTCCAAAATAAATAATCATTAAAGCATTGTATCCATATCAGATCTCAGCGGGAATAACTATTACTTCTTTCACTGATTCATGAATTTCTCATCGAGTGTTTTTCGCTTTGCTCAACACGCTCAATGTTACTATTCCCTCAGTCTCCCGGATTGATCACTGGTCCCTGAACACTTCAAACTAATGACACATGAAGCTTCAGATGTCCGTCGCCGTGACGTGATGCTTTGCCATTGCAATCATACACATCAAACAACATCACCAGTCTCCACTGCAACTCGTGGCTCTGCATTTGATGGGGTTCCCCTTTATTTTCTAGTGATGCATTTAAGTTAGTCAATGAATCAAAACAGCGTTTGCTCTCACGGCCGAGACCCAATTACATCCCACCCCCCTCACCCCACTCGCAGTCTCTCTGACCTATGCTTCGAGAGGGGCACAGTAATATCAACGGGAAGCTTTCGCAGTCAGTCATTTCAAACCTTTAAGGTAACCTTATTTTTGGTGAGAACGGCAACATTTCTTTCCAACTGAATTCGGTAGGAAGCTGCTGTCTCGCACCACAACCGCACCTCGACTTCTCTGACAAACAAACCTGGTGTACATGGATTCTAACAGTTCTCCCGAACCCTTGATAATTACGCTCAGAATTCGTGTAAGTGCGTGGTGAGACTGCAGATGCCCAGAGTGGGCACAGAACTAACGAAACGCAGCGGAAACAAATGCTGGAAATGATAAGCAAATTGACAAATTAATGTTTTCCGTTGCAGGATCTTCATCGCGCAACTGGCCGTGAATAGGAGGAATGCAGTTTGCTAATTTTAATGGCATGTTGTGAAGAGCTTTCGCGAGATAAATTGTGGTACAACCGTGAGTAATTCCACACCGAAATTGCGGGGTGAAACACGAAAAGTCGCAGATGGTAGTGGAAACAGCAATACAGGAGAAACCCAGTGGGTCTCGCAGCGTCCATGTGAGGTAAAGATATATAACCTATGTTTCGGGCCTGAACCCTTCTTCAAGGTGTGAGGAAAAGCAGCAATGAGCTTGAATAAAAAGACTGGCAGAGAAGGGATTTGGATCAATCTTCGTGGAGAAGGGCTCAGTCCCTAAACGTAGGTTATACATCTTTACCTCCTGTGAACGCTGTGGGACCAGCTGAGCTCCTCCAGCATTTCTGTATTTTTACTCAAAATTGTGGGGATTTCCCACTGTGAAGTATAGGCTTCAGTGAACGTGAACTTAAATGACTCTCTACAACAATTTGGCACTTCAGGTTCCAGCACTCACACTCCATATCTCAGGAAGGGAACTGAATCAACAATGAAATACATTAAGGAAACCAACTTTTCAAAATTTTGATGTGCCAGTTTTCAAGTTAAACTGGATAGGACTTTTTTTTAACAGCTTTGAATGACCAAAGAGCATTCACCCAACTTGCTCAATATCCCCACCTGAAATAGCCACTTCATCCCAAGAGACACCCTCTACATCCCAGGGGTTTTGGGGTTCGACGAAATAGTTCAATTGAAGTTAAAACGGTGGAAAACGGAGTGAGACTTGGCGTGTGACGGTGGCAATAATCGGAGGATGGAAAATGATGTAAAGCTGGACAAGGTTTTTCAGGAATGTCAAGGTATAAGGATAAGGATTAGGAAGATGTAGCTACTGATGATTACCAGTGATGGGACTGATAACCAAGAGATGAACTGGCCAAGTTTGGAAGGCCAGCAGGGAACATACTGGAGAAATTGGCCAACAGAAGGTGATATGGAGCAAAATGTTTTGCTAATAATAGGGATCAGTTGGGGTGGTGTCAGACAGTATTGTGAAAGAGAAATAAAGCAGCCTTGGTAAAGGGGTGAAGGGTATAGATTCAGTACAGGCTGTCAAAATCATGTAGACTCTTGCTTAGCAAACAACAAAGAACAAACAGGTCTTCTTCTTGTTCATTTGAAGAAACATAAGTTCAACAGTAACTTACCATTATTTGGCCTTCCAGTAATGAGGTCATGGTGGGAAAGAGGAAAATAATGTAGAGGCGTGAAATGCCTCCTAAAATATGTTATCCATACTTGTTCATTGTTTACAGGTAAGTGAGGAATGAGAACTGAAGATAAGTGACGTGAATCGGCCGTGACCATAATGCTGAATAGAAGTCATTATTAAAGATGTATTTGTTAGGTTATGGTACATTGATGTTGAACAGACAATGGCAGCCTCATGCAGGTAGATTATAGGAGAGTTGGTGTAGATCAGTGGGAAAAGATAAAGATGAAGGAAACATTTTAGAGAAAGATATTTTAGCTGATCACTTGAAGCGCTGAGAAGGGATCGAAGAGAACAACGTATTAATTGTAAAGGAAAATATGAACCATAGGTTTTTTTTGGATTCTGCAAATGGGATGAAATTCAGACAAGGGATTTAAATGGGAAGTATAGAAAATGTGTGAAATACGCAATGGACCCTTGCAGCAGGAATGCCTTTAAGTCCCTCAGATGAAATGTAATTTAGAGGTAGGCAGTAATTGTATCGTCTCAGGGCTTAGTTGTGTTTGCTTTTTAGGATGAAGCTGGTGAGGTAAAAAGTACAGGAGTTTTGCATTTTGAACAGCACAAACTGTGTATATTGATGCAATAAGGTACAAATTATGCTTTGGTTACTTAGTACTGAATATTACTGGGCACAATACAATTTAGCAATGCAGATAATAGTTATAGTTATTTGCACTTCTCTAATGGAACTTCTGAAATATCTGTCATTTTTCCATTTTCTATGTAAGGATGGTTAGGCATTAGAGCAATTACTGCCAAATGATTCCAGACTGTTCAGAGACCAAAACTTTCTTTGTGTTAAATCCGAAAGCAATTATTGGCATTCCTGTTGAAAGAGGCATTCCATTTTTCTGATGCAACAGTAGCCTCTGTGGCATGTTAAATAAAGCCAATTTCTCCTAAGCAGACTTCTGCACAGGGTTGGCACAGAACACAGCTGCATTAAGAAAGCATATAAGGTGGAGGAAGAATAAATAGAACCACAAATTCAAAAATAGAGGCAGAAGGATTATTCATTTTCTGGATTCTCCAAGATACTGATGCATCATGTTGTGATCTCAAGTTTGCAGACTGCTTCACAAAGTACTCCTGACCTCAAAGGCTCTGCTGATTTATTTGGTTTTGTTGGACTTAAGAATATAAACCATAGAATGATAGAACACTACAACACAGGACCGGGCCCCTTCGGCCCTTGAAGTCTGTGCCGAACCATTTTAATTTGCCGAGTCCCACGACCTTCTCCCGGTCCAAGTACCTGTCCATGTTCTTCTTAAATGTTAAAATTGAGCCTGTATTCACCATCTCTGCTGGCAGCTCATTCCACACCACTCTCTGTATGAAGAAGTTCTCCCTCATGTTCCCCCTAAACCTTTCTCCTTTCATTTTTAACCCATGTCCTCTGGTTTGTATCTCACCTATCCTCAGTGGGAAAAAAACTATCTACATTTACTCTATCTATCTCCTGAATAATTTTAAATACTTCAATCAAATCTCCCCTCATTCTTCTATGCTCCTAGAAATAAAATCCCAACCTATTTAACCTTTCCTTACAATTCAGTTCATGAAGTCTGGGCAATATCCTAATAAATCATCTCTGCACTCTTTCTATCTGATGGATATCTTTACTATAATTAGTTGACCAAAACTGCATACAGTACTCCAGATTTGGCCTCACCAATGTCTTATACAACCATAACATCCAAACTCCTATATTCAATTGATTTATGAAGGCCAATATGCCAAAAGCTCTCTTTACAACCCTATCCATCTGTGATGTCACTTTCAGGGAATTATGTATCTATGTTCCCAGGTGTCTCTGTTCTACCGCACTCCTCGGCGCCCTACCATTCACCATGTATGTCCTTTCTTGGTTTATCCTTCTAAAATGCAACACCTCACACTTGTCTGAATTAAATTCCATCTGCCATTTCTCAGCCCATTTTTCCAGCTGGCCCAGATCCCTCTGCAAGCTTTGAAAACCTTCTTCGCTGTCCATAATGTCTCCAATCTTAGTATTATCTGCAAATTTGCCATTCAATTTATCGCATTATGATCCAGATTTTTGATATAAATGACAAACAACAAAGGTTCCAGCACTGATTGCTGAGGCACACCACTAGTCACAAGCCTCCAGTCATTGTCGAATCTGTTCACTGATTCACATGAATATTTAACGTCTGAACCTCCCTAACTAACCTCCCTTGTTAAAGGCCTTACTAAAGTCCATATAGACAACAGTCATAGCCTTTCCTTCATCAACATTCCTGGTAACCTCCTTGAAAAACTCTACAAGATTGGTTAAATACGACCTACCACACATAAAGCCATGTTGACTATCCATAATCATCTTCTGGCTATGCAAATAAGTGTATATCCTATCTCTTAGAATATCTTCCAATACTTTACATACTACTGATATCAGGTTCACTGGCCTATAATCTGCAGGGCTACTTTTGGAGCCTTTTTAAAACATGGAACAATGTGAGCGCCAATTCTCCGGCACCACACCTGTGGCTAAGGACATTTTAAATATTTCTGCCAGAGACCCTGCAATTTATATACTAGCCTCCCTTAAAATCCAAGGAATATCTTGTCAGGCCCTGGAGATTTATCCACCCTTATGTGCTTTAGGTCAGCAAGCACATCCTCCTCTTTAATCTGTGTATGTTCCATGATCTCACTGCTTGTTTTCCCATGACTCTGCCTGTTTCCTGCATGAATACTGATGAAAAAAAATCATTTAAGATCTCTCCCACCTCTTTTGGCTCAACACTAAGCCAACCATTCTGATCTTCAAGGGGACCAATTTTGTCATTTACAATCCTTTTGCTCTTAATATAACTGTGGAAACTCTTAGGACTTTCCTTCACATTGTTTGCCAGAGCAACCTCGTGTCTTTTTTTTAGCCTTTCTGGTATCTTTTTTGAGGTTTTTCTTGCATATTTTATACTCCTCAAGTATCTGATTTTCTCCATGTTGCCTATACTTGCAATACACCTTTCAAACCAGATGCTATATATCCCTCGAAAATCAAGTTTCCCTATGCCTGCTAACCTTTCCTTTGATCCTGACAGGAACATACAAACTCTGTACTCATAAAATTTCATTTTTGAAGGTCTTTCATTTAACCTCATACATTCTTGTCTGAAAACAACCTATCCCAATGAACGCATTCTAGATCCTTTCTCATTTCATCAAAATTGACCTTTCTACAATTTAGAATTTCACCCCGAGGCCCAGACCTATCCTTCCCTACAATTATTTTGAAACTAATGGCATTGGACCCAAAATGTACCCCTACACATACTTCTGTCACCTGTCCTGTCTCGTTCCCTAATAGGAGGTTCAGTATTGCACTCTCTGTAGTTTGCGCCTCTAAATATTGATTTAGAAAATTTTCCTGAACACATTTGACAAACTCTAAATCATCCAACCCTTTTACAGTATAGGACTCCCAATCAATAGGTGGAAAATAAAATCCCCTACTGTCATAACCTCACGCTGTCTGCTATATTAGCAGCTGTCTGCTATATTTCTCTACAGATTTGCTCCTCCAGTTCTCATGAAGACAAACAAGATTGTAGTTGGTCAACATTTAAGGCGAGATGTTCCTTTGTCTATTTTGCCTTGGTTTCAAGTGGTTTAGTATTGCTAAGGAGGTGAATGCAGTAAACAGCAGCTTTTAGAAGCACAGTGCAATTCTATGGGACAGGAGTCAATGCATTGCTGAGGAGAAAGAAACAGATCAAAAGTATAGAGAGTGATGAAATCTAGTGGGTGTGACCTGCAGTCCAGGATCCAACATTGACTGATGATGATGGTAGAGATGGACCCCAAGGCATGAAGTAAGAGGAAGCAAAACAGCATCATAAACACTTCTGCAGATTCTGCCTCTTGAAGTAATATATCTGCAAAATCACTTTAAGTTCCTCATTAGATTACTCAGATAAGTGTAGTTCAGTGCACACTGGCATCCTGAATTAACATTATAAATGGCACTCACTTCCAAGCTTTTAGCTGAGTACAAATGACAATTGCTGAGGAGATTCTATAAATGCATTATGGAAAGTATACTGACATGTTGCATCACAGCCTGGTTGGTAAATTCAATTTCCCAGTATTGGAGAAAGTCCCAGAAGGTAACAAATGTAGCAAAGACCATTACAGGTTCTGACCACCCATCCATTGAATGCATTTATGTGACGTGCTGCCTCAGGAAGGTACCCCACCCCCGGGTCACAACCTCTTTTCACTGCAACCTTCAGGTAGAAGATAGAGAAACATGAAGAACCTCTAGGTTCAAGAGTAGTTTCTTTCCAACAGCAAGCAGTGAGAGGCTGGAAGGATTCAGCAGGTCAGATAGAGAAATATAGAGAAATGAACAGTTAAATGTTGGTTCAAGTCTCAAAAAAGTCCTGATCTGAACGGTTGGCCAACTTTTAATCCCCATGGATTCTTCCTGACCTATTGAATCTCTCTGGATTTTTATCGTATGGCTTGGAAAGTGACAAATAACAAGAATGGCAGAAAATGGGGTTAAACAAAAAAATTTGTAGACATTGTGGTTGTAGTTTATAGTAAATCACAAAATTCTGTAGACACCATGGTTGAAGTAAAAAACACACAATTCTGGGGAAGCATTGTCCTTTATGTAGAAAAGGTAAAGATACATAACTGCTATTTCGGGCTTCATCAAAGTGTGAGAGAATGCTGGCAAGCATGAGAACAAAAGAGTAGGGGGTAGGGAAGTTTAATACACAAAAGTGCTGGAAAAACTCAGCAGGTCACACCATGTCCACAGGAAGCAAAAATATATAACCAATGTTTTGGGAAACGTTATATATTTTTACTTCCTATGGGTACTGCGTGACCTGCTGAGTTTTTTGTGTATTAATGGCAGAAAGAAAAGGTTAGTGGTTGAGGAGTGTTGCTGCAATTCTTTGCTGCATGTACCAAGGTACTGTGAAAAATGTTGTTTTGCTTGCTGTCCAGGCAAGTCAACCTTAAGCAAAGTGCAACAGGTAGAAACAAAATAAAACAAAAGTGCAGATGTCGATAAATGTGAGGTTATCCACTTTGGCAATACAAACCGGAGGGCAGATTACTATTTGAATGGCAATAGATTGGGAGATGGGGAAGTGCAGAGAGACCTAGGGGTTCTTGTGCACCAGTCACTGAAGGCGAGCATGCAGGGTACAGCAGGCAGTTTAAAAAGGCAAATGGTATGTTGGCCTTCATATCAAGAGGGTTTGAGTATAGGAATAAGGATACCTTACTGCAGCTGTACAGGGCCTTGGTGAGACCCCACCTGGAGTATTGTGTGCAGTTTTGGTCACCTTATCTGAGGAAGGATGTTCTTGCAATGGAGGGAGTGTAAAGGCTGATACCTGGAATGGCAGGAATAACTTATGAGGAAAGATTGAGCAATTTGGGATTGTACTCGCTGGAGTTTAGAAGAGAAGATTGAGAGGGGATCTCATAGAGACATATAAAATTCTGGCAGGACTGGACAGAATGGATGCGGAAGGGATGTTTCCAATGGTGGGGGAGTCCAGAACTAGGGGCCATGGTTCGAGGATAATAGGCAAACCATTTAGGACTGAGATGAGGAGGAATTTCTTTACCCAGAGGATGGTGAATCTGTGGAATTCATTGCCACAGAGGGCAGTAGAAGCAGGTTCATTGAACATATTTAAGAGGGAATTAGATATATTTCTTCAGTATAAGGGAATTAGGGGTTACGGAGAGAAGGCGGAGATGGGGTACTGAACTTTAAGATCAGCCATGATTTCATTGAATGGTGGAGCAGACTCGAAGGTCCGAATGACCTACTCCTGCTCCTATCTTCTATGTTTCTATGTTTCTATGAGAACATTGTTCCAGAGAAAAAGTTTAATTACAGGGTAAGTACAATGTGATTTTATGAATGAGAGATCAGTGAAGACATCTGTGGGGATGTAATTGCCCATGAATCTGGTTGAGTGGATTTTCAAACTCATGTATCTATGCCCAGTGGGGTGGGGGTGGGAGGGGGGGAGAGAAGAAGGTGTGACCTGGGCAGGATGGGTCTTTTAATATGTTGACCTCTTTCCCGAAGTAGCAAGAAGTGTAGACAGAATCAATGGGGGGAAGTTTGGTTTGTGCAATGACCTGAGCTACATTCACAACTTTCTGCTATTTCTTACAGTTTTGGGCAGAGGGGTTCCCAGCTGTGATGCATCCAGACAAAATACTTTCTGTGGTGCATCTGAAAAATTCATATGAGAAACTGGGATCATGTCAAATTACTTTAGGCTTCTAAAGATGTGGAGGCATTGTGGTCTTTCCTTGCTGATGGATCCACATGGTTGAACAGCAGATTGTTGGTGTATTTACTGGGTTGCTTCATGCCTTGGGGTCCATCTCCACCATCTACACCGCAGCAATAGGTCATGCATTCCAATCTGCTTCCTGAAGTCAATGACCAGCTCTTCTGTTCTGTTGACAATGAGGAGAGGTTGTTGTCCTGCCACCATGTCTTTCTCTGATTAAGGTTCTTTGCCCAAATCATCTCCTTTTTCTGCCACTGATGTGACTTAACTTGCAGATTGTTTGTTGCTCCATATCCCAACACTGCAGCCTCTTTTGTGAGATCTTTCCATCTCCTTCCTGCACTCCGTCTCAAATGCGATTTTGATCAGTCCTCCAATGGTGGTGTCTTCTGCAAATTTATAGCTGGAGTTGGAGCAGCATTTGGCCAAACAGTCATGAGTGTATGAGAAGAGAGTAGTAAAACATAAAAGTCTACAGCCACTGTGATTGATTTAAAAACAAAATGATGGAAAAACAGTGTACGTTATATATAGAGGTAGCATAGATTATATACAGAACAAACATTTCAGGCTTGAGCCCTTCACCAAACTCAGGCCAGAAATGTTGGTTATGTATCTTTATCTTTGCTGTATAAAGTACACTGTTTGACCTGCTGAGTCTCCCCAGCTTTGTGCTTTAAATGGCAACACCATTTTGGATGGGCATCTGACTACATTTTGCTCATACCTTGATAAAGGGCTCAAGCCTGAAGTGTTGGTTATGTATCTTTATGTTTACAGCATAAAGTACACTGAGTGTATGAGAATTATGGTAAGGGATTGAGTAGGCAAACTTGAGGGACATCGATATTAAAGATTATAATTGTTGCCATTTCACACTGATTGCGGTCTATAGGTTAGGAAATCAAGGATCCTACTGCAGAGGGGTTGTTGTGACCTAGGTCCAGGAATTTTGGGATGAATTTATTTAGCAGAGCTATAATCAATAAATAGGAGTCTGAGATAGATGTCCTTGTTCTCTTGGTGTTCCAAAGCTGAATGCAGGGCCAGGGAGATAATGAATGCCGTGAAGGTACATAAAGCCACAGATTCTTAAATACAGCTAAATACACACAAAAAATGATGCTATATGAAATGTTCTCTCAGACTGGCTAAGTAGAGAATCTGAGAATGCAATGGTCAGAGTAAAGAGCATAAAGCAGTGTGTAATATGCAAATTGAGAAATGCACATAATTCTGGCTAGCACATTGCAGAAAGATTGTTATACAGCAGAGAATGTACAAGAAGATTTCAAGAATGCTCCCAAGAATCTAATGTCATTATCTGTAGATGATGTACATGGCTGCTTCAAGCTAGTGAATCCAACAAAAATATCCATCCGGACAGAATACCTGGCCAAGTACTAAAACCTGTGCTGACCAACTGGCCAATGTTTTCATTGGATATCTTCAGCATCTCACTCTGACAGGGTGTAGTACCCATCTGTTTAAAACAGGCCTCAATTGTACCAGTGTCCAAGAAGTATGTGGTAACCAGCCTAAATGACTACCAGCCTCAATGACTTCCAACCAGTGGCACTCACATCAACTGTGATGAAGTGTTTTGAGAGCCTGGTGTTGAAGCATATCAGCTCCTGACTTATGGCCATTCCAATTTGCCCATGACAGCAATAGGTCTACAGCAGATGCCATCTCATTAGTTCTACACAAAACCCTGGAACACCTGTACAGCAAAGAAGCATACATCAGGATGCTCTTTATTGACTATAGTTTGGCATTTAACACCATCATCCCCTTAAAACTGATTAGCAAACTTCAAGACCTGTCCTTAATACGCACTATGTAATTGGATCCTAGATTTCCTCATCTCCAGACCCCAATGAGTGAGGAATAGCAAGCACATCATCTCCACAATCTCCATTAGCATTAGAGTCCCTCAGAGCTGTGCACCTAGACCCCTGCTCTACTTGCTTTACACCTACAACTGTGTGGCTCAGTATAACAGCAGCACCATTTCCAAATTAGTTAACAATACCCCAGTAGTCTTCTTTGGCTTGGCTTCGCGGACGAAGATTTATGGAGGGGGTAAAAAGTCCACGTCAGCTGCAGGCTCGTTTGTGGCTGACCAGTCCGATGCGGGACAGGCAGACACGATTGCAGCGGTTGCAAGGGAAAATTGGTTGGTTGGGGTTGGGTGTTGGGTTTTTCCTCCTTTGCCTTTTGTCAGTGAGGTGGGCTCTGCGGTCTTCTTCAAAGGAGGCTGCTGCCCGCCAAACTGTGAGGCGCCAAGATGCACGGTTTGAGGCGTTATCAGCCCACTGGCGGTGGTCAATGTGGCAGGCACCAAGAGATTTCTTTAGGCAGTCCTTGTACCTTTTCTTTGGTGCACCTCTGTCACGGTGGCCAGTGGAGAGCTCGCCATATAATACGATCTTGGGAAGGCGATGGTCCTCCATTCTGGAGACGTCGAGGTACTCGAGATGGCAGAGGTCGACAGCATCGAGTCCACGCTGCTGAAGATCCAGCTGCGCTGGATGGGTCACGTCACCCCAGTAGTGGGGTGTATATAAAGGGCTGAAGAGTCAGCACACAGGAGGGAGATCCAAATATGGCTGAATGGTGCACCAACAACAACCTCACACTCAATGTAATCAAAACCAAGGAACTGATTGTATATACTAGTAAAGGAAAACCAGAGGTGCAAGATCCAGATATCATCAGGGGATCAGAGGTGGAGAGGGTGAGCAAGTTTAAATTCTTGGGAGTCACTATCTCAGAGAACTTTTCCTGGACCCACCATACTAATGGCACCATGAAGAAAGTAGGTCAGCACCTCTACTTCCTCAGGAGCTTGTGGAACTTCAATATAACATCAGAAATCTTGGCAGATGTGTACTGACTGGCTGCATCATGGCCTGGTATGGGGTACCAATACCTCTGAGCAGAACATCCAGCAAATGGTTATGGACACAGCCCAGGATATCACAGGCAAAACTCTCCAGGTCATCGAGAGATCTATGTGGAACACTGCCATCGGAGAGCAGCAGCAATCATCAAGGATCCACACCACCCAGTTCATGCTCTGTTTTCACTGCTGCCATCAGAAAAGAGGTATAGATGCCACAGATTCAGGAACAGTTGCTACCCCTCCACCATTGGACTCTTAAACAATAGACTTAGTTAGAAACTCATTTAAAGGTACTTACTTTGCACATTATTTATAACTGAACATTTATTTTTCTGTATTTGCACAGTCAGCTTGTTTACATTTCTTTCTTTGCTTACATTACTTTCTTTTGGGTATGTATCTTTTTCTTAAATACAGTTTACACTAATAATATGTAAAAGTTCTGCCTGGTTTGCATGAAAAAGAATCTCAGGGTTGTATGTGATGGCCTGTACGTACTCTGACAATGCATTTGAACTTGAACTGGAACTTGAAGGATTAGAAACTCCAAATGTAGTCAATTCCCAATTCTCCAGCATTGAATTATGGAGGTTACAGATCAAATATCCCATCCTAATTATCCACCTGCATTTCACAACCATTCTCCAAACTCTCTTCAATGGCCCAGGTCCTGATCCTCCAAGCAGCCTGCAAGTTGCACATCTTAAGTCCTGGAATGGGTAGTTATTTTCCAACCTGAGGCTCTGGGGCAGGTCAACACCCTCTCAAGTGGAGTTCCAAGGCAAGTTGGCACATATTTTTGGAGCCATAAGGTGATTACTCACTTCCAGATGGAATGATAGGGAAGGTGGTAACATACATCACTAGAGTTCAGGGCAGGCAATCAACCTCTTCAGAGTATCAGTGAGGGGGGAGGGGTCATTCTTTTCTGCTGTTGCCCTGGGACATGGAGATATTCAACTGGAGAGAGTTCTACAGCAGGCAATGAACCCAATCATTTCTCTCCCTGCTGGAGTTCTGTGGTGGGCAGACACTGTCCTGGTTGGAATACTAACAGAACAGTCACAATCCCAGCTGCAGTCCCAGATGGAAGGTCACATCATCAGATGCAGATCCAAGAGATGGAATTGATCTCTGGCTGGAGTCCTTGCAGGAGAATCATTGTCTAGCTAGAATTCTAAGAGGAGTATCCCTCTCCCACTGATGTCCTGGGTGGGAAATCCTCACAGCTGGAGTCCTAAGAGAGGCAGGGAGTCGGGGGGGGGGGGGGGGGGGCGGGGGGTTACAACCCAGGCTAGAATTCTGGGAGGGCAGTCACTCTCCTAGGCAGAATTCATTTTATTGCATTGCTTGTTTAACTACTGATCTGTTCTCATTAGCGTATTTTTGCAAAAACAATATTTAGTAAATTAATTGCTGTGCAATTATTTGTGGCATTTAGGATTTGCAACTTACTTTTGGTTTTCTTTTACATTATTCATGCTTTTGTATTATCCATGAAAATCATGGATGTCCTGGAAAATCCAGTGTAGAGTATATGAAGAATGATTAATTTGCATGCAAGTGTGGGTGTGTGTGTGTGGGTGAGTGTGTGTGTGTGTGTGTGTGTGTGTGTGTGTGTGTGTGTGTGTGTGTGTGTGTGTGTGGGGTGGGGGGTGGGTGTGTGGGGGTGGGTGTGGGTGTATGGGGGGATGTGTGTGTGTGGGACTGGGTGGGTGTTGAGTCAAAAGGCCTCCTTCTGTGTCATCATTTTCTATAAATGACTGTTCCTTTCTCAACAATATGAATACAAAACGAATGCTTGTCCTACTAAAATGTAGTTCAGTGTGAAGTTATTGTAAAACTAAATATTTTTCTAATGGAAAATATGAATGTTTCATAAAAAATGTAACTTTAACATTTTATTAGAAATTTCAGTTATTATCCAAATTAATTATTATGAGCAATAATTCATCTCTTTTTTTTTGTCCTTTTGATAAACGCAGCAAACTCAATGTTAATAGTTTTGCATTGGCATTTTCAAAGCTGTTTCACAGCTTCAGTGTTTGTGGTGACACAGTTGGCATAGTGGTTAGTGCAACGCCTCTACAGCACCAGTGATCGGAACCAGAGTTTGAATCCCATGCTGTCTATAAGGAGTTTGTATGTTCTCCTTGTGTTTGCATGTGTTTTTTTTTCTGTGGGCTCCAGTTTCCTCCCATCATTCGGTGTAAACTGGGCGGCATGGACTCGTGGGCCAAAATGGCCTGTAACCGTGCTGTATGTCTAAATTTTTTTTTAAATTATTCACAGCCATTTAAATTTAAGGCAACCATTTACATTTTAAGGAAAATAACATAATAATCAAAGTTTTAGAACAGGAATGTGTATTAAATGCAAAGCCCTGAAAAACATGGATTTTCCATTATTCCCTGAAAAAAAGTGCAGAAGACATAGAAACACTCAACCGTTGAAGAGAGCCTTTTCCATCATCTTGCTGGATATTTCACCCATATTAGATTGAGTTGATTAGTTAGTGATTGCAAGGATGTCATGTCACTATTCCATTTCACATTCCACATGCTCATCCAAATGTGGGCTGCAATGCCAAATTCAGTTCAAAGCTCACAACAATACCTGCCAACATAGTGTTGCCTTGATTTTTAAATTCTCAAACATGATGAAAGTTCTTCAGGTCTTCTCCAACTCTATTTTTCTGAAAGCTCACTCAGACCAATAACGCTTTGAGTTATGGCCATAATTCTGACCATTTGTTATTATTGATTAACAAGATAACAAGACCCTGAGCTCTAGTATTTATTCCCAGACCCGCTTTCTCTACTTTTTACATTTGGTTTTTTTGTAAAAACCTAGCTCAAACCAAAATTTTTGTAATCGATCCTATGTGGCTTAGTGTCAAATTTTAGAGGACACTGGTCAATTGAATTATTGAGATATTTGAAACATTAAAGGTGCTATATAATTTCAAATTGTAGCTGCAATTAATCAAACCACATATAGAATGCACATATTGTACTTGTAAATATGAAGCCATCCAATGTGTTGTCATATCAGAATAATTGCACTCTTTATCATTCATTTAGTAGTTACTCAGGAAAGAGGGCACCCACTTGATAACTCAGAAGATGCAACCACTCACTTGACTACCCTGCAGAGTCTAGGCAGTAATTCTCAGGAGTGCAATAAAGGATATTAACATCTAGACCAATATAACATACATACATACACCCTAATTTTGGGTCACATGGTTAGCATAGATGTTAGCACAACTCTAGCGATCTGTGTTCAAATCTGCCACTGACTATAAGGAGTTAGAACATCCTTCCTGTGTTCCAGCCTGCCCAATGAGATTGAGAGTACCACGTCCTAGCCCAAAGATAAGAGGTCAAGAACACCATATTGCAACTCAAAAACAGCAAGGCCTTGGGAGTAGATAGTATCCCTTCTGAAATCCTAAAACTCATTAGTGAAGGTTTCAGTTACAAATCCATAACTTCGATAATCACATCTGAGAAGAGGATATTCTAGTGGATGTCAGAGATTATTTTATTATGACCTACATCGAGAAAGAGACAAAGCTGAGGAAACTATAGAGATGTTTCGCTGTTGTCTGCCACTGGGTAAGTATTGCCAGGATCTGCTTACTGCTTACTCCCATTGGATGTGGTGTTGCCACTCCTTTGGAACATAATAGTACTGTAGGGACATAAGGGACAAAAAGAAGGAATAACATTTGGTTTCACTTACTTGATCATATATTTCTGGTCCAATGATAATGGAAGCATTACTAGATTTGGATCGGGGGAATTAGGCACACCAAATGGAGCAAGTGTGGAAATTTGAGAATAACATTTATAGTATCAATAGTCTTGGAATACCTGTGGAAAAGTAAATGGAGCACTTTGCAATAAAATGGCCATTTGGTGAAGAGGCAGTTTAAAGAGGATGAGAACAGATCCGTCTTAGGTAAATTGGCAGTTAAAACTTTAATTGAATGGCAGGTCGCCTTTAAGGAAGAGGCTGTTCGGGTGTAATTTTGGCATATTTTCATAAGGGAGACAGAAAAGGGCAATTAAAGTCGGAGTTCCTCAGATGACCAATCAGCTCAAGTAAAATAAAGAAAAAGGGCATATATAGTTATTACTTTAGTAATACATGCAAATTAGACTGATTCTACAAAATTCAGTAAGGACACAAAGAAGGATAAATATGGCCACAGGAAGAGTAATGACAAATGACCAGCAATAAAATGGAATCCAGGCATCTCCTGTAAAGATATAAAACAAAAAAGGTGGCTAATCAAAAATCAGAAGGTAATGTACTGTGGAGTCGGTGGTCATGGTCAGCGTACTAAATTAGAGCAATAAAATGTGGCTGGAGTCTTGATAAAAGACGCATTTAAGGTTTGATGAGTTAAAAACGAGATACTAATAAAGCTAATTGTACTTAAAGTGGATAACTGGTCCAGCCTAGATGTCATGCATCCTGGTTTGCTGAGATCAAGTTCTGAGGCTGGCTTGGGGACAATTTTCTGCACAGTACCTCACCCCCCAGGATCTCTGATAGTTACCAACCCTGTTAGACTCATGAGTGGAAATGGCAGAGGTAAAAGGCCATAATCTTCAATACAAAGAGTACCTATGGACTGGAGAATTTCAAATATTACCACCCCTGTTCAAAAGAGTAAGAATAAACCCAACAGTTGCAGACAAGACAGATTCACCTCATCGATGGGATCGTTTTAGAAAAGATAGTAAGACGAAATTAATGATAAAAGATAATAAAAATTGCACATTGGAAGTAAAAACCAAAAATAAACCTGAAAATACTCAGCAAGCCAGGCAGCATCAGTCAAAAGAGAAACACAGAGGAAGTTTGGATCAGAGACCCTTCATTTAAATTAACAGTCATTTTTAAATTTCAGATTTAAACTTCTTTTGATGATAATTAATTGTGCCAACAAACTGAATCATGACATGGAATTTTTCTATTTCTGAGTCAAAAACTTAGATTAGTGCAGCATTAACAATTTCCGATATTGGCATCTTGTACTTAAATCAAAGTGGTCAACTTTTAAACTCTTTCTCAATTCAAGGAGATTTAGAAGCAGACAATACATTGTCTATGATGTGAATGAATCTGTGAAAGAATAAGAGTCAATTATGGGCTCCAGTCTTCTGCAGTGAACTTGATGAGCAAATGGTGTGCAAATTCAGCAAGTTTCTGAAAATAACAGGCACGTTGTGCGTAGGATGTCAACTTGTGCAAGAAAAATAGACCACTCACATCAGGCAGCATGTACTGGGGAATTATTATGCTTGGAAGTTCATGTCTCAAATTTGTTGGTCATTGTAAGTATAAAAAATACTGTGTCCTACCACACTATCAGTTTTACAGTATCTTTATGCCAACATGTGTATTGTGGGATGGTATAATGTGGTGCCCATCACATCAGCACAGAGAAGAACTGAGGAACATTTCTGCAGTAGTTGTGTACTTACTAATGGACAGCTGAGGAGTGGCACTTGTAGTGATCTCAAGCCTATGTGTCTTCCTGGCTCTCTTGCAGACAGAAACCAATAAAAAAGGGAAATACAAAGTAATTCTTATTGGGTCCTGTAATTCAAGATCTATCTTATTACCAGAAAGAGTTAATTCGAACATTTACAACCTTTAGAATATAATGATCATTTTAAATAGGATTCAGTTTGCAAACTTTGTTCTCCAACTCCTCTCAAAACATTTCTGTGAATATAATGAATTCAAACAAGTCATGAAGTTCATAGCTAAAAGTTTTGTCAAGTAGAATTATGAAAAATTATGAAAAATAAAGACTATGAAAAATTGTTGTTACCACAAAGGAACTCAGGAGCTAATGTTTCTCCCCACAGCTAGTGTAGAGATGATCCTTCAAGTGTTGGCCTATTTTTTTTCATGACATAGCAACACATAAAATGTGATCCTTCCATTAATAGACTGAGAAATTTATCTGAAAATGTACAGGTTCAGCAGAATAAGTTAAAACAGTGTGGTAGATAGTCAGCAAGACCACTCTACTTAGAACTCTAAACTGTCACTCAAGGAGCACAGAACTCTCTAAATTGGTCTCAGATGTCGTTGAGCCACACTGCTGGAGGTTTGCATGTCTGCAGTATATTTGGGGAATATTTTGAATTAAGAATTGTTTCATGATTCACTACATTTCGGTAATTATACTTTATAATGTTCCACAGTACAAATTTACAGAAAACCATTTTTGGCAGTTTTATATGATGAGAAGCATATGTAGATTTTGAATTCCTGTTAGAGCACCCAGGGTTAATTATGAATTTGGACGTGAAAAAAGAGTACTTAATGTTAAGTTGCTGTTTGAGGTTATTAACAAATGTCTAATGTTGAATAATGTCATTGGTTAGAAGGTTCACAATGCTCTCAGAAGACACATCAAAGATTAAGATGTGGCCACAGTCTTTCTCCAAAAAATATAAAAGTTCAGATTCAAATTTATTATCATCTGATTGTACATATACAACCCAAAAAAACAGTATCTTCCAGACCATTGTGTACACACAAAGACACACAATACAGAGTACGTAATGATCAAATAAATAATCAAAATAAAGATACATAAATATTTGGGTTGATTTACTCAGTTACAGAATGCTGTTCAATCGCACAGCCTGCAGGAAGAAACTGTTCCACGGCTTGGCAATCCTGATTTTGATGTTCTTGTACTTACTTCTTAATGGTAGGTGATCAAAGGTACTAATCCTGGATAGAAAGGATCTCCTATAATTCTTTGAGCCCCTTTTAAGTAGTGTTCCCGGTAAATGACATCAATAGAGAAAGGAAGACACCATTGATCTATTTGGCTGTTTTGATGATCATCTGTATTGACTTGGGCTTGGATACATTTATTACATGTACTTTCCATGGTAGGAAAATTGTTCAGTTAAAATGAAAGAAGATAATTTAGAAAATGTTACAAATTCAGTAGTTTTGAAAGGCGGATTCTGCCAAAGCATCTGATCAGTTTCCTTCCTAGAATCCAGTTCCAATAACCCATTGCCATCATTGCCTCGACACTGACCAGGTTTTCATTTCCAGTGCTGTTAAATCAATTCATTTCCTCAGTTCTCAGTACAGGCCTATAACAACAATATCCATAGAACCAAACCATCTATAATTCCTCACTTTCCAGTTGGAAAGATCAAAAGTATAAAAAAGGTCTAGAAATTTATTAACAGGTGAAAATGTATTGCATTAGGAATTGATAAGCAAGGTACATTTGACAGTGTGGCCTTGCAACAGTAATGCTTTATCTTTGTGTAAGCAGCTTGTGCAATCACTTTCATACTCTATACTTCCCTACAGAAGACAGAAAGAAACCATTCAGCTCATCGAATATATGCTGACTCATTGAACAATATCATTCCCTCCATTGATTTTCCCTTTAACTTATTTTCATTCTTTTTACTTTCAGTTTTAACACCCACCTAAATTTACAGTGGCCAACTGACCTCTCACCCTGTACATCTTTGGGCTATGAGAAGATACCAATCAATGCATGCAAAGGAAATTCATTCAGTTTCAGGGAGAATGTACAAATTCTACAGAGACTGCATTCAATGTGAAGATTCAATACACCTTGCTAGAATTGTGAGCAATAACTTGACCAGTTGTGCCACTCAGAGACACAGTAGTACCTATTAAGTATGTAATATAAGGGGTGGAAGTGAAACTAACTTTCATATTTAATTTTATGCTGATACCCTTTAAAGGAGTGATGTCCTTAATCCAGTGCTGAAGATGATTGTTTAGCTTGGGGACAGCAATGTAGAATAGGTGCAACAGTGAGCCCCCTATTTCCCTGATGTCAAAATCAAAATCTTAATGGAAGAGGTAGACTATTTCTGGCACTGGGCAACCATGCTAGTTCTTCTCTGAAAGACTCAGTTAAGGACTGATAAACATGCATGTGGAGATATTTAGGGATTGTACAGGCTGTTTGATATCTTGTATTTCGAGAACATTTCAGAGTCCAGTTCTAACTAAACATGTTTTGGTGTGCAATCTGAAAGCGTTTCTTTTCATCCTGGCAAGTTCCATACCATTAGCATCAAACCCAGTCATGGTGAAGAATCTGTGGAAGAGGTCATATCTTCATGTTGGATCAAAGGAGGAAGCCATCGAAAGTATGACTAGAAAGGAGCTCAGGCTATTCTTTTCTTGCGTCTGAATTCCACTTTTCATAGTGTCATTGAATCATGGATTCATACAGCAGGAAAACAGGCCCTTCGGCCCAACTAGTCCATGCCAACTGAGATGCCTATCGATGCTAATGTCACTTTCCTGCATTTGGCCCATACCCCTCTCTTCTTTTCATCTTCATGTTTCATTCTCTATGTTTCTTTTAAATGCTGTAATTGTAGCTCCCCATACCATTTCCATTGCAGTTTGTACATATACATATACCGAGCAACCTCTTTGAGAAAAGGCTGCCCTTAGATCCCCTTTAAACATTTTCCATCTCACCTTAAACCTAGTTTTAAAGATCCAAGGATCCAAGAATAAGGAAATCTAAGACTAGTTTTAGACTTCCTTATTCTTTCAAAGAAACTGTGGCCACTATCTGTCTAACTCCCTCATCATTTTATGAGGTCATCAATCATACTCCTATGCGCCAGTAATACCCATCAGTCCACTGCACTCCAGCCCCAACCCCAGCCTATCCAATCTCTCATTGTAACTCTAGCCCTCCATTTTAGGCAACATACTGGTGAATCTTTTCTGCACTCTTTCCAGTTGCTACATCCTTCCTATAGTTCGGTAACTAGAGCTCCACAGACTATTCAAAGAGAGGCTTAGTTCCTCGTACTGCTGCAACATGATGTTCCGACCCTTATTCTGAATACCACCACCTCTGAACAGAAACTAGCTAAATACTTCTCCACTATTCTGTCCGCCTGTGTTGAAAGGATTGGCAAGGTTTTGAGGGATTAAGACATGCCAGCAGAAGGTTTTACCATCTGATGTCCTGGGTGCGGTGATGGCAGTAATTCAGTGGATATTATTCCACCGCCACCACAACATGCTCTGAAAGTAACATTTCAATTGCTTGCCAACTCGTTAGTCCAGTCTGTCACTGCCCATGGTGAAGCCGAACCATTGATAACCAGAACTACTTCCTGAAGGTCATCTGCAATAGTCCACTATCTTGAAGTCCCAAATAGAGTGTCGTGTGACAGTAGTATAGCAGAAACAGGTATGTTTTTGGTCTTCATTCAATGTTCAAAACACTTGTCAGGTTGATTTGTTTGCTTTTGGCTTTATGCTTTGTACAGGAGAGTGCCCTGAAATGATTTGCTATGGAGTGATAGCAGGGTGGCAATTGAGTTATGGATGATGGATGTTATAGGGACGTCAACATGTTTGGTTTAATTAACTGTAATTGAGACTGATAAAGAGCTGACTTTCCATGTGCAGTGGAATCTACTTTGCATGTATTAAAGTGATCGAACATCAGCTACTCGTCTTTCCAGATCAGGCAGGCACAATTCGAGACTTCCTTTTATGATGGTCAGGAGGATGACATGAGTTGCAGCCAACTGTCTGGAAAATGTCTCTGCAAGTATTGTGCCAGTATAGGATGAATATTGTGGCCAGGGCTGTTCATGGGTGGCTTCCTGCAGAGTGATCCATGTGCAGTGGAATCTACTTTGCATGCCTTTATTCATGCCAGAGATTAAAGTTGTTTAAAGTAGGGCATCCATTCAATGGCCTCAGATGAGACTGTTGTGAACCAATTGTTCAGAGAGAAAGCTAATGGCATGGAATGTAGTTGATTGATATTCTCATAGTCACAGCTGGAGGTGTTAATCATTTTCCACGTGTAGTCAGATTTCTATGGGTCTATTATAAACTAGATCAAATTTCCAACATCCATCCTGATCAAAGTAACATCAGAGGTTATCCAAAAGTTGTGCCATTGAGTAGAGGGTCAAGACAGACAGTTGCACTGCCAGATTCAGTTCAAGCAGAACCA
Organism: Narcine bancroftii; assembly: GCF_036971445.1. Classification (NCBI taxonomy): domain Eukaryota; kingdom Metazoa; phylum Chordata; class Chondrichthyes; order Torpediniformes; family Narcinidae; genus Narcine; species Narcine bancroftii. Next base: position 175,789,826 of record NC_091471.1, on the reverse strand, counting down.
TCAAGTTTGCAAATGATAGTAGTTGGTCTTATTGGCAACAATGATAAGTCAGCTTACAGAGAGGAAGTTGGGAGGCTCATATAAGGGTATGAGAATCTTAACATGGACAAGATGAAGGAGATGATGTGAACTTTAGGAGGATGAAGATTGACTATTCTCCATGCCACATCAATGATTCCACCATGGAGAGAGTGGAAAGCACAATGTTCCTTGGTGTGCAAGTAAAGGACAATGTTGCTTGGACCTACAACACCTCACTTGTCAGGAAAGTGCAGCAATACCTACACTTCCTGAGGAGTATGAGGAGGGCGAGAATACGGGATACCATCTTGACACCTTTTTAATAGGAGCACAATTGAGAATGCTCTGTCTGGCTATATCTTTGTGTGGTATGGTAGCTGTAAAGGATCAAACTGGAAGTTGATACAGAGGATTATCAAAACAGCCAAGAAGATCACTGAGATATTCCTTTCTATTGATGACATTTACTGGGAGCATTACTTAAAAAGAGATCAAAGAATTATAGAAGAACATTTCCATCCAACACACAGTATCTTTGATGCACTACCATCAAGAAAGAGGTACAGGAGCATCAAAATCAGGAATGCCAGGCTGGAAAATAGCTTCTTCCTACAGAAATTGTTGAACAGTTTTCTATAACTGAGTAAATCATGCCAAAATATTTATATATATTTATATTAAATTATATCTTCATATGCATATATGTGATTGTTATGGGCTATGTATTGTGTGCATCTGTGTGCATCATGGTCCAGAAAAACACTGTTTTGATGGGTTGTACATATGGCAGAGGTCGACAGCATCGAGTCCACACTGCTGAAGATCCAGCTGCGCTGGGTGGGTCACCTCTCCAGAATGGAGGACCATCGCCTTCCCAAGATCGTGTTATATGGCGAGCTCTCCACTGACCACCGTGACAGAGGTGCACCAAAGAAGAGGTACAAGGACTGCCTAAAGAAATCTCTTGGTGCCTGCCACATTGACCACCGCCAGTGGGCTGATATCGCCTCAAACCGTGCATCTTGGCGCCTCACAGTTTGACGGGCAGCAACCTCCTTTGAAGAAGACCGCAGAGCCCACCTCACTGACTAAAGGCAAAGGAGGAAAAACCCAACACCCAACCCCAACCAACCAATTTTCCCCTGCAACCGCTGCACCGTGTCTGCCTGTCCCGCATCGGACTTGTCAGCCACAAACGAGCCTGCAGCTGATGTGGACATTTACCCCCTCCATAAATCTTCGTCCGCGAAGCCAAGCCAAAGAAAAAAATATACAGTCAGACGATTATAAACTTGAACTTGAACAATATACTGAAAAACTGTTATATACTGTTATATTATTATTGAGTTGTATTTGTGGAGTTTACTCTAATTGGCAGTGACTCATTTACTGGCATCAGACTATCATGTGTAAAAATGGAGAAAACTAGACTCATCCCATCATTTTAAAATTAGTTCTCATCGGTGGCCTTAGTTGGACATTGCCAGGTTGGCGGTTGAGTAGACAAGCAAAGTTGTGAGTAGTGTGCCACCATTGCTATCTTAATATTGTGCAGTTCCATTTTTAATCAGGTTTGATCTTTCTGTTGGTACTGTAATTAGGCCCCAACATATCAGATGTTATCCTCAATATTTTGACATTGGTTAAGGATAAGAGCTCATTCACATAACTGAACATCAAACTTTTCCATTGTCTTAGCTTTGCTCAGGTAAAAGTCTAAGACCCTGGTTTTAGTGGCATTTGGAAATTGCCTCCATTTTGGGAAAGTATCTTCAAAGAAATAGAGATCAACTTAAGGACTTCTCTGTGCCTTTGGAGCAGGAGGACTCATTTAGAGAAGTAGAAAGCACTTTTTAACGCCTTCTCCATTGCATTTACTGGAACTATCCTTCAGTGTCTTTTGAGCTGCAAACCATTTTTCCCACAGCGATGACATGTTCCCTGCAGATAGGACAGTATCAAGCTGTTGGAAACTGGTACCTTCACTGTAGTATCTGCAGGATCCAACATACTTTGCTCCTGCAGCGATCACGTGCCTGTTTCCGGTAACTTTCTGGTCAATAATAATCCCCAGGTCATTGCTGTATGATTGGGCAATGGTGATGCCACTGAATGTTGAACAAAGATTTCCACAATCCGGATACCCAATACCAGATGCTAAGAATATTTATTATCTAACTTTTATATTTATTATCTTTTTCTGTATGGTATTTAATGTATATATAGTATTGGAATTGGATTTTTTTTAAATTAAGTACTCCTTGGCTGTAGCAAGTAAGAATTTCAGTGCACTTGTACATTGTACTTATGTATATGTCAATAAACTCATTATCATTATGGTGTGGTGTACAGTTATATTATTTTAATGGTGTTATACAGTAACAAACATCAATGGTGGCAAGTTATCTTTCATTTGAGAACAAATGATGAATCTTTGGGGAGTATGATTCTTCAATGAAGTGAAGGGTGAGTTCTAAGGGTTCCCATCTTTTGTTGCACCTGCCATGTTTCTGTCCTTACTGTTCTTATTGCTTGTCTTTCTCCGCTGCAGGCAAATACTGTGGCCTTGTGAATGCCAGGCTGTGGAGCATGAACCAAATAATTGCAATATGTGAAAAATCCTACTAGTTGTCTCTTGAGTGGTTCTGGGGGTGTGTTGCAGATTGCATTGGTACTGTCCACCTAATATCTCGAGACTGCAGTTAAAATAGGATCCTCCAGTGCCACAAGGAAGAGAGAGCGGATAACCTGTGCTCCTCACCAGCCATTTATCCATCGAGCATAAGGCAACAAATATGGTGGAATGAAAATTTAAACAAAAACTCCAGGCTCTGTAAATCTTTTTTAAAAAATCAGAAAATGCTGGAAACACTCAGCAGGTCAGGCTGCACTGATAGGAGGAGAAATAGAGTCAACATATCAGATTAAAGCCCTTTCATCTGAATATTCTAGGAAGAGAAACAGAATTTCAGATTGAAGACCCTTCATCAGTCCTGAAGGGTCGTTGATCTGAAAGGTTAGTTTTGTTTCTCTTTTCACAGATGCTACCGAAACATGTGAGTATTTCCAGCATTTTCCTTTTTCATGTACTGGAAGAGCTTCTTTTGCAAATTTCTTGACCATAAAACACAAACTGCCCACTCAAGAGCATAAGTCTTACGGTGTTACGAAAAGTGAAAATCTTTCAGGTGCACACATGAGGCCAGAACATGGGACTATAGGTCTATCACTCATTGAAATGGAGAAGGCCCAGAATCAAGGTAAATCTGTGAGGTTACAACATCGACTGGGGCAAGATAATCCTTCATTTCTGAACAGAGTCTGATTCCTATAAATATCAGCCGCCCCCTTCTTCAATGATCCAGAGTCCATCCAGGTTCAGGCTGGCTATGTCCTCCTGACATCCATCTCCACAGGTTCAATGGTTCAGGTGAATGTGTCCCCCCCCCCCCCCAGCATATTTAAATAGATGCAGTTTCTGGAAGATTCTTGAGTCAGAGCCCCCCCCCCCACCCCCACCCCACCCCAAAGCAGTCCTTCTCCTCTCACTGTTACTTCTAGAAGTCCTCCAGGACCAAAAAAATTGGCAGTGTTGCAGGAGCTGCTGTAATGGCAGCAATGCCGCTGATGCAGATCCGGGGAGAGCGGGAACAGAGACACTGTCCAGCCCTACTGCCAACGGCTCTGTACAAGTTTTAAATGGCCCATTAAAGGAGTCGATGGTGTTTTATTTAAAGTCCTGTGACTGTGGAGTCTGGACCTAAGATGGCGGCGCTTGAGTTCAGCAGTGGTTTGCAGATTCCAGGGAACAGTGGACTGGTGCAGGACACCAGTAACAGGGAGAACATCCTCCATTGAGAAGGAGAAGCAAAGGAGACAACCCTACATGACAGTGACCAGCAAAGGGTTCTGCGGCTGAAGGACACACACAGGCCATGAGCTGTTGGTGACACAGGCTGTAGACTACTGGCGACTTGAGGTCAAAGGATAGTAGAGACTGGACCATGAGAACCAAGTTGGGAACTGGGATTCGAGCAGATGCTGACAGCAAGGGAGGCTCCCAAAGGGCCTTGGGGATTGGAGGCTTCCTCATTGTGTCAGAGGGTTGGATCTGCACTCGGTATGATGATGGTTTGAACTGAACTGGAATTTTGTACAGCTGCAAAGGTGAAGGAGCACTGGAGGCGAATCCACAGACATTCAGTGATTCTGGAGGAATCTCTTTGCTTTTCTTTCTCTGACTGCATGGGGTGTTGGGCACTTAATGGTAAAGGCGAATCTTTGGCTTATAGCAGGCTAAAGGAAATTTTGTGTAATATTACATTTCTGTTTTATTACATGGCAATAAATAGTATCTGATTTGATATGATTTGATCTGATATTCCTATTTACTAAAGTCACTCTCAACCTGAGCTTCAACAAGAGTTGATCCAAATCCTCTAGCAATTGCCTTCAGTAGCATTCCAACTGATTTCTGAATGTATTCGCAAGTGATTGATGATGTCTTTAAATGAGATGGGGTCCTGTAGTGAAACAAGATCCCATGATGTATTATGATTGATATTATAGGATGTTGGTGTATGTGTGGCTTTATTAGAGTTAAAAGTGATTGGGGAAGTGAAAAGTGGGGCAAAGTTGGGACATACTGTAGGTTGCAAAACCAGATAATTCAACTAACAATCAGAAAACTAATAATCATTACAAATATTTACAATGTACTTTAAGCAAGTAACCAGGTCATCCACACTGAGAAGATACCAGGTTTACTGTATAGAAAATAAAACAGCATAGTACAAGCCCTTCAGCCCATAGTGTTCTACTGACCCATGTAAACCTACTCCTCAACAATCTAGTCCTTCCCCACCTCACACCCATAACCCTCTATTTTTCTCACATTCATGTCCATATCTAAGAGTCTCTTAAATGTCCTGATGGTACCGTCTTCCATCACCACCCCTGGCAATACATTCCAGACACCCATCACTCTGTGCAAAAAACTTATCTGTTACACCTCCCCAATACTTTACCCCACTCATCTTAAACATATGTCCTCTGGCATTTGCTATTGCCACCCCAGGACAAAGGTACTATGATGGAATGCTGTTTGAGCTCCAATGACCTGAATTCGAATCCAGTGCTGTAAGGAGCTTGTATGTTCTCCTTGTGGTCTGCATGGGTTTCCTCCAGGTGATCTGACTTCCTTTCACCCTCTAAAAACTTGTGGTGTTCTCGCTCATTTGGGTGTAATTAGGGAGCATGGGCTTGTGGGCTGTAAGGCCTGTTACATGCTGCATGCGTATGTCTTGATGTCAACTAGATCACCAGTTTGTTGTGCCAAAGTTGTGGCCTCAAGGTTAAGGATTTGAATTCTCCACAGGAAAGGAACCTTCTCCAAGCAAAGAGGAATGTCCAGATTGGAGATGCAGCACTTCACTTGTTGTGTGTGGCAGTTCAAGGGAAGGAAATGATGAGCTGAGCAAATTGGGAAATGTTCAACATATTAACCTCATGTAGTGGAATGTGTGGAGGCAGACACAAATCACTCACAAACTGAAAAAGGTCAAGAATTCTCATTTATTTCAATCTGAATATACCTCAGACATTAATCACAATAATTGATATGGAATGATAAAGGTTTAAGTTAACACCTTTAAGACAAGTTAGCCTTTGGTGTTTTCCTTGTTGAAAGGCACACAGAGTGGGAGAGGGTGAAATACTTAAATTGTAAACTGGGGATATTGCTTAAGAGCATTCATATCTACATGGACTTCCGATGACTAATCCTTTGCAAACTTTTCAGTCACAATTGCCAGGCAGAGCTGGCTTCAGAAGGTCACTTGTCTGAAAGGAAAACATGGATAATTCCTAATTTAATGCAATGTTAGTTGTGCTGCGCAATACTTAAGACTGAAGCCAACATAATGTGTAGCAGATGTTAGGTGCAGCACGCTGCTCAGGCAGAATTCCTCACTCCCCATGGAGAACCAGAACTGGAGGCACTGGTCGACCCTACCACAAGCTGTTCACCCAGGCATTCCAATGCTCACCAGCCATTTGTGTGGCACCAAGAAGCTGCTACCATGAATGTATTAACAGAGGCTCCTGGTCCTCCCTTGTAATGACAACGTTTTGGCATTATGATTTTTTTTTTCTTTTGCATTTCCACTTTATATTTAGGCATATGTTAATGTGCAGAAGAAGACCATTTGGCCCTTTGTATGCGTCAGCCCCTTTAAAAAATACATAATTGGTCCTATATCCATTTTCTCCATAGCTCTGATAATTGTTTCTTTTTAAGTGTATTTTCAATTCACTTAAGGAAATTACTGTTGAACTTTCCACCAGTCTCTCAGACAATGCTTTCTAGATCATAGCCGCTCTGTGAGTCAGTAAACTTCAGCATTACCAATTGCCTTAAACACTTGTCCTCTGGAAACTGACTTGCCTGCTCATGGAAACCCATCTTTGTTTATTATGAATTGGGTCAGGTCAAAATTTAAATGTTTTTGCTCATAACACCATGAGCTGTTTACAGGGTCAGGCTGTTCCTTGGAACCAGGTTGTTTTATTGGTAATTAATCACACGAATGCCAGACAATAAATAGTCTTCAGTAGTTACAAGTTCTTCAAAATGTGACTTCGAGCCAAATTATAATTCATGGCATGGTTATCACATTCAAAATGGTTCATTTGATACTGAACTGTGCCTGTGCTTAAGGCAGTGATGAATATATGTAGCTGACCAGTATTTAAAGATATTGAAATGTCCTATATTTCCTGTCACGCTGGACAGACCCAAAAGCAGTTATCACCAATATTTGTGCTTGTACTTAAATCAATTGAGAGATATTTCAAGACTATCCCAAGATTTCTAGGCTTGAATGATTCAAACAGTCAAGAGGACTGGAGTTGGAGGTAGGATCAAATTCTAGTTGGCCATCTCCCTCAATTTGAAAGAGGAAATTTCAAATGGAGGAAGCAAGATGGAAGGAATTTCCTGGCAGGCAAACCAATACAAAGGAGATGCAGACCCATCCTCTCTCTGTTAAGAAATCAGACAGGTGGTTAGTGCCCTAATCCCAGTATTACCAGCAGCAGTGCAGGATACAAGGAATTTCATCCTCCAAGTGTTCTAAAGAAGCGAGGCAGATGCTGTGGTCTGACAGAGTGATTCTGTGCGCACACTCCTAGACTCTCATAGTGCCAATCAGTGCAGAAGAGAGAAGGAGAGGCTTGAAGGCTAGTCTTCTCCCATTAGGTGGGTGGGGGTGTGTGGTGGCATTCCTGGGGGGAGTGCAAAAGTGGCATCTCTCCCTCCCCATCTGACACCACCGCCACTCCCTCCCACTCCTATGGCTGCCGCCACTCCCCCCCCTGCTCTGATGCTGCTGCCATCCCTCCCCCCACAATGCTCTGACACCGCTGGAAAATCAGTGTGGCCCACCATTCAACCTCTGCTGACCATCTGGCATGTGTCGTGGCGCCTTTTATAGCTCAGTCCCCCTAAATTTAGAATCTGGCTACACTCCTGGTTCTATCTGCCCAGAGGTATTGTGCTAGGATCAGGAAATAGGGCGTAATTGGAAGAAAATTAAGTATTGTTAAAGTAATTCGTTGATTTACCAAGATCCAGTTTCTCTACAAATGCATTTTCAAGTGTGGCTTATCTACCACTTCCTGTTTTCCTATATTTCTGCGCTACTAACTGCTCATAATGGTGCCCTATTTGGGCTGATATTCTCAATAAGCCATGCCTCTTAGATACTGTGCCCTCCATAATATTTGGGACAAAGGCATTTTTTCTTTTATTTCCCCCTGAGCTCCACAGTTTTAAATTTGTAATCAAACAATTCACATGTGATTAAACTGCACATTTCAGATTTTATTCAAGGTTATTTATATACATTTTGGTTTGACCATATAAAATTACAGCACTTTTTATACACAGTTCCCTCATTTCAGGGCACCATAATGTTTGGAACATTTGATTCAGTGGTGTTTATAAATATTTAGGAATGTTTAATTGCTTCATTGGTGCAGGTATAAGAGAGCTAGGCTTGCTTCTAAGCTTTTGATCACCTTTGGAGTCTGTAGCTGCTGTTTTTCAACATGAGGACCAGAGTTGTGCCTATGAAAGTCAAAGAAGCCATAATCAGGCTGAAAAACAAAAATAAAACAGTAAGTGACATCACTAAAACATTAGGATTACCCAAATCAACTGTTTAGAACATCATTAAGAAGAAAGAATGTACGGGTGAGCTCAGTAATCGCAAAGGGACTGGTAGGCCAAGGAAGGCCTCCACTACTGATGACAGAAGAATTCTCATTATCATGAAGAAAAATTCCCAAATGCCTGTCTGACAGATGTTAGGTCTGCTTTGTTCATGAATGAGTGAGACAAACACCAGGCTGAGTCGAAATCAGGGTTCTTTGTTCTTTATTACCGGATTGTAACACTTGCGACTAACAAAGTTAGTCGGAGAATGCATTCTGCCGTTATCAGCAAAATGGTGATTTTTTATACCCTTGGATACATGCTTAGAACATCATCATATCATTACTTGTCCAATGACTAAAACTGTTGCTATCCTTTCCCTGCTAGCTTCCTGCCTCTCAATCCATCAATGTCTCTCTTATCTTGTAAGTACAAGGATGCATTTACATCTTGTTACAGCCCTGTACATTCCCATCTCATGATGTTTTACCTTACACAGATCAGAAACTTTCTTCAGGAGGCAGGTGTGGATGTGTCAACGACTACTGTCTGCAGATGACTTCATGAACAGAAATATTGAGGCGGCACTGCAAGATGCCAACCACTAGTTCACAGAAACAGGATGACCATATTACAGTTTGCCGGGAAGTATTTAAAAGAGCCTGCAGAATTCTGGAAAAAAGTCTTGTTGTCAGATGAGACCAAGATTAATCTGTATCAGAATGATGGTAAGGACAAATTGTGGAAGTTTAAGATCCAAAGCATACACCCTATGGATGAAATATGGTGGTGGGTGTGTAATGGCCTGGGCATGTTTGGCTGCCACAGGTGCTGGCACACTTATCTTCTTTGATGATGTAACTGCTGATGGCAGTAGGAAAGTGAATTCAACAGTGTATAGAAACATCATTGTAGAGCGCGTCAAAAGAACCAAACATTTGTTGATCCAAACCAAGGCTTTTATTAACTAAAAGACTGGAGCGTATCACAAGTAGGTCGACCAGTCCAGAATGACCTGGTCTGGCTAGGAGCAATCCTTTAAGACCTGCCAGTAGGTGTGGCTACACTCTCAGCCAATCACAGTCATCCTACACTACCATCTGTACATATCTACATATACACATTGGTGATAGAATCTGTACTAACACAATCTTATCTGCTCAAGTGCAAACTCATTGGACATTGCTTCATTCTACTTCAAGACAATGATCCCAGGGGCGTGGCAAGATGACGTGTGGTTCCACCTTCTCCCAGTTAGACTTCTAAATACCCGACTTTAAAATGTGTAAAAGTGGTTAAAAATAGTATCTATAGATTTTGGAATAGTGAAGGATTGAAATGGCTGCAAACGTGAAAAAATCAAAAGCACAATTGCAAAAGAAACTACCTTACAAAAGTGTTGAAGTATTGAGGCCTACCTATCAAGTTGAAGCCACGGAGTCGTCGAATGGAGCCCCCAAGCCTCAGAGGACTCCTGCTCAGTTAAGTATTATGCCAACACCAATCACGCATTCGCAAGATGGCGGCAGTTCAGCGACGAGCTCGGCTGGTTCTGTCTTATGCGCCCGTGAGTCTGGGCGTGCGGGCAGATCTGGCAAGCGAGGACAGATCCGCGAGCCCACAACATTGCCTGGTGGTTGGTGGTTCTGGCGGGCATGCGCGGTGCACCACGGGTCCATGAATTACTGGATAAAGTGTGGGCTATGGGGGAGCTCAAGCATCAGCGGGCTGACGAGGTCGGCACACTGTCGTCGGGTGTCCAAACTCGCAGCCGCACTGGAGCAAGAGAGCTCAACTTCCTTGAAATTTACACAGGAAGAAATGGGGACTGACATCAGAGAAGGTGGGCCTCAAAAGGAAGTGATGGAACCTGGACTGGATTCTGCGTTTACAATCTTAGAAGGGATTGCTCATCAAATGGAAAAAATGTAAATGCAGATGTCTACTCAGATGACTCAAGGATTTATGGAAGTTAAAACTAAAATGAATACTAGGTGTGAAGAAATGACTTTTATGAAGCAAGATATTACTGTAGTTAAAAGTGATGTTAGTAGATGCATAAAATCAGTGGATACTGTACAAGATAATTTTAAAAAGATTGAAGAAGCCTTTTTAGAATGTAAGAATCAAGTGGAGTGTAATAGAGAAAAAATGGAAAAAGTGGAGGATTCTTTCATGAATTGGGGGATTCGAAGAAGGAATTATTGAAGAAGATTGATTCATTAGAAAATAAAAGTCGAAGAAATAATGTAAAAATAGTAGGTCTTCCAGAAGATATAGAAGGCTCTGATCTGGTAAAGTTTTTTAAGAGAAGGATTCCTGAGTTCTTGGGCAAGGAATTCTTTCCAGATGGTCTGGAGTTAGATCGGGCACATAGAGCACTGAGGAAGAAACCATTTCCAGGCCAATCACCACAAGCAATTTTTATTCTCTGTTTGAAATATCAGGATAGAGAAATTATATTGCGAATGGCGGTGCAGAAGGCACGACAGAATCAGGCTCCAATGATGGTTCAAAATAACAGGGTGTTTTTTAAAGAAGATTTGAGTCAAGAAATTATTAGAAGGCGCCGAGAATTTAATTCAGCTAAAGAAGTATTGAGACGAAAAGGATATAAATTTGCCTTTTGTTATCCGGCCGTGTTGAAAGTTTTTTATGGGAATTTTCAATCTCAATTCTTTGAAAATGATCATGATGCATTAATTTTTGCTAATTCATTGCCAGATTTATGAGGAAATGGACGATCACCACGATTGTCACCTAAGAGGAGGGTAAATGGTGATGGAATTAGGAAGAATGGAAAACATGGGAAGAAAGTTGAATTGACACAAAGTCTTCTTGATATTGAAGATCCGGAACAATCATTGGGACTGGAATCATTGGGTTGATTATTTTTGTTTCAGTACTTTGTGAAAGTCTGACTGGGGGGTGGATGACACTGAGATCTTTAGTCATCTGCCACTAGTGGGTTTTACCACACCCAGATTTTTGGGGAGCTACTAATTTTTAGTAGATTGTTTTGGGATTTTTTTTTTTACTTTTCTTTTTTTTGGAGTTTTTATATAGGAAGATTAGAATATTAAGGGAATTAGAAGGGGAGCATTATTTTATAGTAGTGGAATATATTCTTTGGCTTGGCTTCGCGGACGAAGATTTATGGAGGGGGTAAAAGTCCACGTCAGCTGCAGGCTCGTTTGTGGCTGACAAGTCCGATGCGGGACAGGCAGACACGGTTGCAGCGGCTGCAGGGGAAAATTGGTTGGTTGGGGTTGGGTGTTGGGTTTTTCCTCCTTTGCCTTTTGTCAGTGAGGTGGGCTCTGCGGTCTTCTTCAAAGGAGGTTGCTGCCCGCCAAACTGTGAGGCGCCAAGATGCACGGTTTGAGGCGATATCAGCCCACTGGCGGTGGTCAATGTGGCAGGCACCAAGAGATTTCTTTAGGCAGTCCTTGTACCTTTTCTTTGGTGCACCTCTGTCACGGTGGCCAGTGGAGAGCTCGCCATATAACACGATCTTGGGAAGGTGATGGTCCTCCATTCTGGAGACGTGACCCATCCAGCGCAGCTGGATCTTCAGCAGCGTGGACTCGATGCTGTCGACCTCTGCCATCTCGAGTACTTCGACGTTAGGGATGAAAGCGCTCCAATGGATGTTGAGGATGGAGCGGAGACAACGCTGGTGGAAGCGTTCTAGGAGCCGTAGGTGATGCCGGTAGAGGACCCATGATTCAGAGCCGAACAGGAGTGTGGGTATGACAACGGCTCTGTATACGCTTATCTTTGTGAGGTTTTTCAGTTGGTTGTTTTTCCAGACTCTTTTGTGTAGTCTTCCAAATTATTAGATTAAGAAATGTCTAATTTGAATTTTGCAACTTTTAATGTCCAGGGTTTGAATAACCCAATTAAACACAAATGAGTTTTGGGTTATATAAGAAAAATGAAAGTTGATATTGCTTTCTTGCAAGAAATACACTTGACTGAAAAAGAGCATTTGAAATTGAAGACAGAGGGGGTTGGTCATGTGTTCTCTTCTTTTAATTCTAAGGTGAGAGGTGTTGCAATTTTAATTCATAAAAAATTAACATTTGAATTGGAATTGTTTGAGGGAAATGCTGGGAGGGTTTTGATGGTTAACTGTAAGATTTTTCCTGAATCATGGACTTTGTTAACTATTTATGCACCTAATGTAGATGATGAATGTTTCATGTCGGAGGTTTTTTTAATTGTTAAATCAGGCCAATTATAATATTCTGGTTGGGGGAGATTTTAACAGTGTTTTGGATCCTTTATTGGATAGATCTCTGAAAAGTATGAGGTAATGAATGGTGGTAATACAAATAGGAGCTTTGATGAAAGATCTGAATTTGGTTGATGTTTGGAGGAGAGTAAACCCTACAGAGAAAGACTTTTCTTTTCACTCATCTAGACATGATTCCTTTTCTAGAATAGACTTTTTCTTAGTTTTGGCGGATTTACAGGGTAAAACACTACAGGCTCAATACAAAAGTCGGGTTATATCGGACCATTCCATGTTATTTTTCTCCTGTGTAAGTCCAGAAGTGATGCAATTGTCTTATAGATGGAGGTTCAATACAATGTTATTGAAGAAACCAGAGTGTATTACTTTTATTAAGGAGCAGATTATTCTGTTTCTAGCTGAGAATATCAATTCAGTACGTAGTAATTTTATACTGTGGGATGCTTTGAAAGCATATTTTCGAGGGTAAGTTATTAGCTATACTACAAAAGTTAAAAAGCAATATGTGGCGGAAAGTTTAACATTGGAGAAACAAATTACTGAGTTGCAAAAGGAATTTCAGAAAGATGTTACAGGATTTAAAAAAAAGCAGCTTTAACTAAGTTGAAATTACATTACAATACATAACAAACTTATCAGTATGAACATTTAATTTATCGATCTAAGCAACATTATTATGAATTGGGTGAGAGAGCTCATAAGGTACTAACATGGCAGTTAAAAACAGAACAGACATCTAGAACTATTAATGCTGTGAAAAAGAATTCAACGGTAACCTATAAACCTCAGGAAATTAATGACCAGTTTTATTCATTTTACCAGAAATTATATACTTCTGAGGGAAAGCAGGATGCTGGTTCTATTGAATTTTATTTATCTAAATTAAATTTACCTGTTTTAACGAGGGAGAAGGTTAAAGAATTGGAAGCTTCATTCATGGATTTTGAGATTAAAGAGGCTATACAAGAGGTGCCGAATGGAAAGTCACCAGGAGATGATGGATTTTCTGTTGAATTTTATGAAGTATTTTATGAAGATTTATCTTCTGTATTTGGAGATGTATTGCAGCAAGTAACTGAGGAGCAGTTGTTACCAAAATCTTGTTCGAGTGCTATAATTACTATGATTCCTAAGAAAGACAGGGACCTGTTGAAAGTGTCTTTGAATAGGCCTATTTCCTTATTAAATGTAGATTATAAAATTATAGTGAAGGTGTTAGCGAATAGACTTGCCAAATATTTACCTCATTTGATACATACAGATCAAACAGGTTTTATTAAAAATAGAAATGCGTCTGATAATATGCTCAGATTGATAACGTTGGTCAATGCATTTAGACAGCAACCCAACGGTGGTTGTGCTGGATGCTGAAAAAGCCTTTGATAGGGTTGAGTGGAATTTTTTATTTAAGGTGTTAGGGAAGTTTAATTTTGGCCCTTATTTTATTGGTTGGGTTAAGGCTTTATATACAAATCCAATTGCTAGGGTGGTGACAAATGGCCAAATTTCTTTATCATTTAAATTAATGCGATTGACTCAACAAGGTTGTCCATTGTCACCAGCCTTATTTGCATTGGCTATTGAACCGTTACTTCAGACAATACGATAGAACAATAAGATTAAAGGAATGAAAATTGTGGAGGATGAATATGATTAATTTATTTGCGGACAATGTGCTGGCATATTTGACAGAACCGGAACAGTCTTTGAAATATTTACAAGACTGTTTGTTAAAATTTGGGGAGTTATCTGGATATAAAGTAAATTGGGATAAGAGTGAAATATTGCCAGTTGGGGATGGAGATTATTCAGAATATAAAAGTATTATAAAATTAAAATGGTCAGATAGAATTAAATATTTAGGAGTGGTAGTAAATGCAGATTATCAATCTTTATATAAATTAAATTATGTTCCTTAATTAAAAATGATTAAAATGGATTTGACTAAATGGAAAGATTTGCCATTATCATTAATTGGTTGAGTAAATTGCATTAAAATGAATATTTTTCCTCGAATTCAATATTTGTTTCAGTCAATACCATGTTTACTTTCAAAGGGCTTTTTTTGGGATTTGAATAGAGCAGTGCGGGAGTTTTTATTGAAGGGAAAATTAGCATGAGTAGCTTTGCATAAACTTACATGAAATATGCATTAGGTGGATTGCAGTTACCTCATTTTCAAAATTATTATGAAGAAGCTCAGTTGAAATTTGTTAGTAGATTGATGGATAAGGACCAATCTCCAAGTTGGGCAAAGGTGGAAATAGCTTGTATATCTGAAGTTGAGATACATCAGTTTATATTTAAATGGAATGTGAATTTATTGCGGGAATGTAATATAATGTGGAGATTAATATAACATGCTGGTATAATGAATTGAAAACTTGTATTATTATGGAAAAAATTTCATGTAATTTACATGATCATTATTCATTTTTTGTTAAAATGTGGTCTCCTTATTTGGAGTATATGAATTTGGAAATACTTTGAAATATTCTTTATATTAACTGTATTGTTTTTATATTTGGCTCCCCTTAAGGGAGCTGGCTGAAGGGGTGGGAGAGTGGGTGGGTTTTTTAAAAATACATATATATAAAAATTTGTTCTTTACTTTTCTTTGTTATGTTTAACTGTATTTTGATTAAAGTCTTTAAATAAAGTTTTCAAAAAAAAAAGACAATGATCCCAAACAAACAAAGAAGTGTTTCAAGGCAAAAAATGGGAAAATTCTTGAATGGCTGGCCTCATCAGTCATCCAATCCAAATCCAACTGAGCATGCCTTCCATATGATGAAGAGAAAATTAAGGGGAGAAGTTCCCAAAGCAAATAGGAGCTTGTTTCGGATCCAAAAGGAAAGAATGGAAACCGAGAGGTGAAATCTCAAGAGTTGATTGATATTGAAATTGATGACGAGTGGGTTAATCGAGATTTGGCAGAAGCATTTCATATTTGAAATTATTTTTATGTCTTATTTTTTGTTGTTCTGTCCGGGGAAGGTGATTCAACTACTAATCCTTCTGAAGTTGTCGGCCACTTTGTGGCATTTGTCACTCCTGTATTAATTGAGGGGGGTAATACTGCTTGCAGTATTATTTTTCTTTGAGGGTTTTTTTAATGTTTTTTCAAATTTCTTCCTTTTCTTTCTTTGAGGAGATCTTTGGTTTTGTATGTGTTGAAGCCATATGGTTGAGTGTTTATAGATATGACTTAATGGCTAATTTAAATTTTGCTACTTTTAATGTTAACATGCTTAATAACCCGATAAAGAGATAAAGGGTATTGGCATATATTTAAAAAATTAAAGGTTGATGTTGCTTTATTACAAGAGACAAATTTGACTGAAAAGGAACATCAGAAATTAAAAAGAGATTGGGTTGGACAAGTTATAGCATCTTCTTTTAATTCTAAAGCAAGAGGAGTCACTATTTTGATTAATAAAAGTTATCTTTTAATTGGATTACATTTTTGAGTCAGCTTTTGATTATTAATTGTAAAATCTTCTCTGAATCTTGGACTTTAATGAATGTTTATGCTCCTAATATAGATGATAAAATTTAAGTCAGGCAAATGATAAAATTATGGTAGGAGGTGATTTTAATTGTTGCTTAGATCCATTATTAGATAAATCTCCAAAATTGATAATTAGAAGTAAAATGGCTAAACAGTTAATGGTGTTAATGAAAGATATGAATTTGGTAGATATATGGAGAAAGCTAAATCCTAAGGAGAAAGATTTCTCATTTTACTCATTCCATCATGATTTTTATTCTACAATAGATTTATTTTTAATATCAGCACAATTACAAGGTCGAGTTTTGAAGGCTGAATATAAAAGTAGGATTTTGTCTGATCATTCTTTGTTATTAATTATGTGTACAGGTTCAGAGAGAGTGGAGAATGTTTATCGCTGGAGATTTGATTCTTTATTGTTAAAAAATCCTGAATTTTGTAAATTTATAAGGGATCAAATACAGATTTTTTAAAAAATAAATATAGGCTCAGTGTATAGTAAAGTTGTTCTGTGGGATGCTTTGAAAGTTTATTTACCAGAACAAATTATTAGTTATACTACTAAAATTAAGAAACAGCATATGGCTGTAAATTGGAGAAGGACATAGAGATTTTGGAAAATAATTTACAATGAAATTCTACGGAAGTTAAGAAAGCATGCTTGGTTAATATGAAATTATGGTATAATTTGTTACAAGCATAAGTTTGGGAAATTATTACAGAGAAGTAAACAGCGATATTATGAGTTGGGTGAGAGAACTCAAAGTTTGGCAGTTAAAAACGGAGCAAGCTTCAAGAACAATAAATGCTATTAGACATGATTCAATGAATACATATAAACCTCAGGAAATTAATGATGAGCTCCGTACATTTTATGAGAAATTGTATACTTCTGAAGTATTGAAAGATGAAGAAAAAAGTTATTCCTGATTGTGCTTATAACATGAGAGTTAAATTGTTCCATATTGTGCTCAGTACACTTCCTAAGGGCAAAGTTTGTACAACCTGGTGATTAAATCACTCCAAATAAATGCCTGTCATTTTTTATTCCACCATATTCTGACTATAGTCTCACCAGGCCATCAAAAGAATCATAGCAAGTCCCAGTATTCATTCGGTACTTTCACCTGATGGAACATTGCCTCAATGTCTGTGTAATGATGACAGATTCTTTACGGAATCTAGTTAAGACTCCTATCGACCTACTGGTCAAATCAGGACCCTATAAGAGTTGAGAATTCAATGAAACCCCCCCTGAAAGGTTGCTCTGCAATCAAACACCACACAAAGTTTTTTTCTACTGTGGATGCAAAACCTATGGTGTGGTAAGTACCAAATTTTGCCATCACTACGTTCCAAAATATTATCTGGTACTTTCTCTGCATATCCTTTGGATATCATATCAGACACGCATTTGATGTAGTTTGAATGAAAGGAAGAATCTTTCTTGAATCTTCTATTTAAATTCAGCGTACATTGCTCGATAACACTTCTATTATCAGGCATACATATCTCCCTTTTTTTTTAAAAGTAGTCCAATGCAATAATGATCATTAAACAGCCTGGCAGATTTTGACACTAATTCCAAGAACTGCTGGTCTTCCTTGAAGGACCTTGGTCATCCCTGATGAACTCAGGAAAGCCATATTTGAACTACTGATGCCACAGCTTAACAATCGACATCTTGTTGATACTTAGAGCCGATTGATTTTGAACCTCTTTCCTTTTTCCTAATGGTCCATTAATCATCCAACCAAGCATAGTTTTGACCATCTCCCTCACTTTTTATATCTTGTGGTTCCAGATCCTTTGGTACATCTGATCTAATCAGCAACTCAATCTCTGAGTTGATTTTGCATAAACAAATGTCGCTTTAATGCGCGATGATTCCTTTATGCACAGGCACAGTCTTCTGAGTGTATATGCCGGGGAGTTTTTTAAAAATCCTTGTTATCCAGTTCAGCAATCTCTAGGCCCGAAACAACATTGGTTTCAATGTGTTTAACTTGACCTATAGTTCTCAATAGAATTTTTGTACTTCTTCCTTGAAAGTTATTATTTATTAGTCCCACAGTGCAAAATGACACAGTGCTTCCTGGGTCAAGAAATGCATAAGTACACACTACTGCACTTTCTTTTTTGGCCTTGACCTGCACAGGTACCATCAAAAGTTTGGAGTTATTTTCATTGGCCCAGTAAGACCTTTTGTCAATACCAAGGCCTCAGAACTGTTGTCATCTGTTTTTCGTCATTCACTCCTTTTCCGTATTCTTCTTTTCCTTGTGACAAAATGTAACATTTTGGGATGTTTGACTGCATATGTTGCAGCTGAGTCGCTTTTTGCAGTTTACACAGACAGACAAAACAAACTCCATTTTCCTTCAAAAAAGCAATTTTTCTCACTATGTGCCTTCTTTTCCATCTGTGCACACTTTTCCAAATCATCAACAAACGTTTCTTCACAACGGGCAAACTTTCATTCCCATTAATTTCTTTATTCACCACTGTCAGAGAGGTGGCAAATGTACTTTTTAAAAAAAATTTGGTTGAGGATACAATTTGGACCTTTCAACCTCTTTACTTCCTGTTTGAGTACCTTTGATAATTACATCCACCGGATCTGTGACAATGACCACTTGCCCTTCAATTAAATTCTTAAAGTAGCTGTCACATAGTTTCTTTTCTAGTATTCAACAATTTGACCTCTATAGTTCTCTCATTTGGAAGGGTGATTTATTTACAATGATTACCATATTATTAGGTATGTCAAGCTCACAAAGATGGCCAATCTTCGTCATGACATTGCAACATCCTCTTCGAAGTAAAGCAAAAGTTTGTAAACCCTTCATGCCATCAGTCTGATTGATAACTATGACAGAGCCTTCTGTACATAAGCTGTAGAAATTTTATACTTGTTGCCAAAATTCTTCTTTAGTAATGACTTAGCCTGTTTGTATCCTTCATTAGGAGCCATATGTTGACAGATCTTTGCAAGATCTCCTGATTGTCCACTCGTGAACTGCAGCAAATAATATAAACCATCCTCCAAGTTTTGACCCTTAATTTCAAAACTGTGTTCAAAGCTTTTCATAAACACTTGGAATTGAAGTGGGTCACCGTCAAAAATTGGAATCTTTCTCTTGGGCAGAGAAGAGAGAGTCTTTAACTGAATTAAAGATGCAGCCATTTCAGCTTGCCTTCTCATGCCTGGGCAAACATTACCTTGTTCATCCAGCTATCTATTACATGTCAGGAGCGGGTGGTATTCTGTTTCGTATTAAGCTCACTTCTCTTTTGAATGGGGTCATCATTGGGGTTTGAGATCTGGCACCATCGTGTCTTATCCTGGCTAGTTCAGGACCAAGCACGTCTTGTGACTGTAGCACTGGCTCAGCCTTTGTATTAAATATCTTATTTTTCTGTTGACCTTCCTCAAAATATGACACTTTAGATAATTTACTTTGAGCACCAGTTAACACTGAGCCTTCTAATTCCTTCATCTTGACCTGATTAACAACAATTCTTTTGTCCAGTTCCAAAAGCTCCATTTGCCTTTCTAACTCTACTTCCTCCCTTCTTAGCTTCCCCTTTTGCAGCTCCTTTTCCATCTGCAGCTGCTGCCGTTTCTGCTCCTGTTCCCTTTGTAGCGGCTCCTGTTTCTGCACCCCTTCTCTTTGTAGCTGCACCCATGTATTCTTATCTGCTCCTCCCATTCTTCTAAGTCCAATTTAATTTGAAACATGGTTTTTTTTCCACTTCAAGAGTTGCCGTATATGGCTGAATCTTTAGATGTACAGGTTCAGTACTTGAAGCTCTGAAACCTGATCTAGAACCCTTCTTTCTTCTCCTGGTTTCAGTAATTGACACACTATCCTTAGGTTCTATTTCATCCTGTAAGTCAGACATTACCTTAATATCTGACTTTGTCTCCATTTTGGATTTCCCATCCTCCTCACCACCACCTTGTGCACAATTTCAACCATTTCTTTGTGGTTGATCTTAATTTCTATTCTTATTTTTTGCAGTAATTTTGTGAGAACTGTATCCCCAGCAGCTGAAACCTTCTGCTTTTCTATTTCCTCTTTCAGTCTTGCTTGAAGATTCACTTTGTTTCCAACTGCATTTAATGTTGCCTTTGCAATTCTTCTATAAGATCCCTTTTCTTCGTCTTCTTGACACATAGCTCCTTAGGTGCAGCAGCTTTAGCAATGGCTTCCATCTTATCCATACATCCAACCATGACATCAAAAATGCACAACAATGACTCTAAAATCAAAACTCTCTTCAAAGAACAGGCAGCAGTTTCTCCAAACTGTGTTCTAACTTGCAATAAACATACAGAAGGAATCCTGTAGAAAGCTTCTTCAATGGCTTAGTGCTGTTGACGTTGACATTTTTGCTTCTTTCTTTGATATGGTCTAAATAGAGCCCAATCGATCCAGTCAAAATTCCAAATCCAATTTCCAACTTTCTATAGACTTAAATTCCATCTGGTTTTGACAATAGTTTCTCTTTTATTGACTAAATGTCATAACTATCTATGTTTATAATCTCTTGGAGAAATGAGAATGTCATTGTTTATACTCATTCAAGAAAAAGTCCATAGCAAAGTTAAATTGAGTTTTCCAATATTTATTAAACCTTATATAGGTTACTACATTATTACAACATAGTTATTCAATTAAATGATGCTTAAAACAATACTTAAAATGATATGTAAAATGGTTAATAGAAGTTTTCAGTCTATCCTATGTCTCTCCATCTTGCAGAACAAAGGAAAAATCAAAACTGAACTGCTTTATCTTAAACAAGCAGAGAGAAAGAGAGAGAGAGAGAGAGAGAGAGACCTTGGCTAAGAATATGTTTCTATGGAGACACTCAAAGAATGTCAACAACATCTTCACAGACTTCTTGGAGTATCTGCATTTTAACTTTTACAGACAAGTATAAAGTTTTCCACTTTGTCAGATCAAAAGTAGAGGAGAATGTACATTAAATGATCAGATCATTCGGAGCATTGATGTATAGAGGGGTTTGGGTCTATTGGTAAATCCCTGGAAGTTGCAACACAAGTAGATAAGGTGGTAAAGAAGGCATATGGCATCCTTTGCTTTAATTAGTCTGAATGTTGAGAATAAAAGTTAAGGAGCCATGTTGCACCAGTATAAAAGATTTGGTTTGGCCACATTTGCCACACTGCGGGCAGCTCTGGTCATCACATTACAGGAGGCTGTGATGTTTTGAAGAGGTTCCTCAGGATGTTGGGCAAATTTAATTGTTTTCTCTGTAACTTCAGAGACTGAAAGTATAAAACATTATGGGATGCAGTGACAATGTGCAGTTTAAATTGGCACCGTAGTTGGCACAGAAGGACCGGTTCTTGAATCTGGTATAATTCTGATTGTCTACAATTCTCTGAATATTCCTTCAATTGAATTTGTGTATATACCAGTATTTACTCTAACCTTCGCCTGGCGGGTCAACCTTCAAAAATGTCTGTTCTTATAATCTTCCTTAAAGTAAAGATTTTGGCCACCAAATTCCTATGAACATGTCTTACTGTCAATTTTTGTCCTTTGTGAAATGGCTTGTTGATCTTTCTGGCATGAAAGTCTGGATGAATAAAATTATAATTAATGCATTACTGATAAAGAGAGCTGGAGAGAAAACAAGTTACTAGTCAGTTGCAAAAGAAAGTTTAAAATTAAACAGAATGTAAAATATTCTTTATGTATAATAGAATGCAATGATTCACTTTAATCATACGTATAATGTACAAATCATTTTAATCATGGCATATAATGTATAATAATGATGAACAAATTGTCAGGATAGTGTTTTGAGAAACTGCACATTCAACGATACACTTTCTTCAAATGGGAATATCAAGAAGTAAATGAAACTCTTACCCTTCGGTATTAAGGGCAGTTGCCATGCAGTTGACAATGATCTCATGCAATCTGTGTTAGTCTTTTATAGAGCACCGCTGTCAGAAGCCTGGGAGGTCATCACATTCAGAAATGGTGAGAAGTACAGGAAGCATTTTTGGGCCGAAAGGGTGAAATGGCAATAAAGTATGAGCATCCCTCAGTATGAATGCAATTAGTTGAATGCACAAAAATACAAATGATCATGAGAAACATAAACCTCTCAACACAAGTGAGCTGGCAACTGTTGCTTCTTTATTGCTTTACAAGCAAGCCAAACCGTTTAGTTGCTCTGCTGGACATCAGCAAACTGGCTCATGTATCAGGCCCTATTACATGGCAAGATGAATTTGTTTCAACACAGCACAAATTGATCCACATGCAATGAAAACAAGCAGTGATAACTTTCTGCACAGAACATAAAGTCATAACATTGTTCCTGGATCTCTTTGTGTTTCAGAATTATCTCTATTGTTGTAATGGGTCCACTTCAACACAACATAAATTCGCTGTTGTTACACTCCCTGTGCTATCTCCTGAGATTGATGCCACTTTCTCAGTAACCAGGCAGAGATCTCCATTGCTTTTGGCACTGAAAAAAAGCACATCAATGTGTTTGCCAGCAGCTGCCTAGCTGATCTCCCTCATCGTTGTCAGAGCAACAGCTCCAGCATTCAATTGGAATCTGGTTCAATAATCAGTATCTCTGATCTCTAAAGGACTTATTCTAAAGAGAGAGATTGTTCGTGCTGACGGGCAACATTTCAAGACACCGTGAGGTGCATTGTTTATTCCATGTTATCCAACAGGTCAACATCAAAAGTAGTCAAGGTGAACTCAGTTCCATGACTGTGTATGACGAGCTTATATAAGGTAATATTGCAACAAAAGGAATAAATTATAAATAGAGGACACAAAATTGATTCACTGTACTGAACAAAATTCTGAGTCAAATTTAAAGTTAAGAAAGCAGCAGTGATAGTTTTAACATCCATGGAACTGGAAATCACAGTTAACCTTCGTGGCAAAACCCATTTGCTTACTGTTCCATGTTCCCTGACTTACTAAATGTTGAAGCTGGAAGAGAAAACAACACTACAAATATCATGAATGAAAATCTGAGGAACTGTCCTTTTCATCAAAAAAAAGAACCTTTACACAAGCTGGTAATTTTGCCCTGTGGAATATAAATGTAACTGTGGGGGAAGGGGGGAGGGATGAAAGTACTGCTTGAATCCACAATACAATTACATTCCAAAAAGCAAGCCATAACTCTTGGAGAGGTCTCCCTAGCAGTTATTGTGCAGAATATCCTCAGGGGCAATATTCATCAAGCGGCATGCTACATTCTCTCAAGAATTGCTTGAGGAAAGGGTCAAGTGGTCCACTGCCATGCTGTTTGAGCTCATCAGAGACATATTTAATTTAATTAAGGCTGTCACTGCTATTGATTTTGGCAGTTTCAATTACTGGACTGTTATGGCTTCTGGATCTACTGATCTGTGATGAGTCCTATCAGCATACGCACACATGGAGGAAGAAGCCCTTTGTCTCCCTCAGATCCTGACACATCATGCCTCGGGCAATAACTTATTGCATTTATTCAGCCTAGCTCTCCTTCTACTTTTCATAATTAATTCATCATTAGACAGGCCTTTATTGTTTAATTTGTGCAGTTTTTAATCAAATTGGGCAGATTAATTGCAGCCAAATTTAAAGGCAAATGAAAAATATAGGCTTTTGAAAACTTGCTGTTCATTTTTTAGACAAGATAAAATTAAACACTTAAATTGTTGCGAGTGATTTGAATAATAATTAGATCATACTAACAGCTTGGACATTTAAATAAAAGAGCAGATCATAGCTATTAGAAACCACTCTGACGTCCTTATTCAATAAATACAAATTAAAATCTTTCACCGGTTGATGGATATTCTCAGTGTTTGGCCTATGTCCATTCAGGATTTTGGTTTTCAGGTCAGGATGCTTCTTTAGCTTTTTTGTTAGATTAACATATTTTTAAGGATGAAACAGAATAAAACTTCGAATAACATTGATGAGAGATTTGAATTTTTATTCCAGGAAATGTTGATTAAAAAATTAGTTTCAAAAATCACAGCCCATAAAATCCTTGTTCTTCAGCTATGAATGTCCTCAGCCTTATATTGCATATGGACACAGACAAACACAGACACACAACAAATAAATGTGTGGTGTGCCTGGTGCTGCTATTTTAAATAGTCACTTCCTACGTGCGTGCATGCGATACTTGTCAGTGCCAATATATTAGCCCAATTTCAAAACCTTAAGGCTCATTCAAATAAAGGCGCAAAATCCTTGGATGCTGGAGGAGTTCAGGTAAATTTGTGTGATACCTTAACTCTCTGTCCATTTCCACTGATATGGCCTGACCTGCTGTGTGTTTCCAGCATTTTCATTTTTATTTCAAATACATCCTTCCTGATGGAGAATGTTTCTTCCTCTTGTGTGGCACTGATAAGTATAACATAATGGGGTTATTACACATAAATTATATGAGTACACTGGGTTTGCAAATGGGGCTAGCTATATTTCATTTTTAACCATAAAAATGCAAGTTTCGGTGCCTGCTGCTTCAACGTTGTGGAGTCACATTTATTTAATATGGCCAAGAATAAATGAAGGAATTGTCAGAAGCAAAATCCAAAAGCAGTTATTTATTTCTTTGGTAAATAGTTGAAGAGATTATATGCAATTATATCTGATCCTTACAGAAATACATATTTTTTTCTTTCTTAGTAGTTTGCATCCTCTACCTTTTTGCCAGAAGAATTGCACATAATATTTATCACATTTATATTATGGCCAAATAACATTATTGTGAATATTCATTCTATGCAAGTATTTTCAATTAAAACATCAGATATGACAAAATAAAGAAGTAAGCTTATGACATTCAACATAGTCTTGCATCCCATCATAAACAGGAGATGATCCACAAAGTGGTGGTTGGTAGTGATGGAGGTAGCCTGAGGCCACAGAATGATATTGGTGAGTTGGTAAGATGGAGATTAATCTTGGTAACTGTGAGGATAAGCATTTTTGGTAGGAAACCTGGGATACACAATGAATAGAAGGGCTCTTGGAACAGAGAGACCTTGGTGTACAGGTCCAGAAACTCTGAAGGTGCCAACAATGGTTACAACAATGCTATTACCGAGCCACCACTGCAGTGTTGAATCCGGTGCAGTTTTTAAGGAGTTTGTACGTTCTCCCTGTGACATGTGTGAGTTTTCTCCATGTGCTTTTCCTCCCACCCTCCAAAAACTATGAGCTTGGTAGGTTGATTGGGCATGATTTGTCAGCACAAGTTTCTTGGGCTAGAAGGGCTTTCTACCATGCTGTGTCACAGTAGCACAGGTAGATATGGTGGTTCAGAAAGCATACAGCATATTTGCCGTGATAAAGGGTTCCAGCTCAGAATGTTCACAATTCTTTTTCTCCCACTGATGCTCCTCAACTCACTGAGTTCCTCCAGCAGATTGTGTGTGGTTCCAGATTCCATCATATGCAGTCTCTCATGTGTCTTCAGCATATTTACCTTAATTGGCCAGGGCATAAATATGAGAGCAGAAAGGTTATGACACAGCTATATAAATGATTTGTTAGGAACAGATATGTGAAAGATGTGATGGCATTGGAGAAGATGCTAGAGAAGACAGGATGACACCAGGAATGGAAGATTTATGAGAAAGGATTAGATAAGCTTGTCTTGTTTTCCAAGGATCAGAGGAGGCTGTGGGGTGACCTGAGAGGCATAAATAAGATAGTTAAGAAGAAACTTTTCAATATTAACAAATGTATAAAGAAAACCCCAGAAGCTATTGATTTGGGGTCGAGGACAATTAAGGAAGATGTTTTTTTCAGCCAGGGTTTGGTTGAAATATGGATCATAGGTGGGTGTTGGATATTCAGCATGAACTCAATGGGCTGAAGAGCTGTTTCAGAGCTATAGCTTTCCATACCTCTTAGGACTTGAAACCTATAGTTCATTAAAGCATCTGTTTCTGTGCTATGTAACTCAAGGACACTATATACAGTAATAGTGCACCATCACCGGTCCGAATATCAAATAGTAGGAGAGTAGAACAAGGTGTGTGAAACATTTTCCCAATTTTGGGTTTACTGGAACTATTTTCTAAGCTTGACATGATGAAGTGACATCCAGTGATTGCCAGGTTAAATATGAAGACTTCAACATTTGGCATTGCAGGTTATTATTGAGGAACACTACGCTGACAGCTGTTCTGTCTTGTGGATGAGATGTGAAGCCAGATCCTCTTGGATGAACATGAAAGATCATATGGTACTGGTCCAAGAAGGACAAAGCAATTATTTAACTCCCTACAATTTACCCATTGTTCATCTCAATGCAGTTAATGTGATATTGTTGTGTGCTAATTAGTTTCTACATTTGTAACAGTATTGCAGTACAAACATAATTAATTTTCTCTGTTATGATTTGGATTGTCATGAGTATTTGAAAGGAGCTACAGTATTAAAATGTAAGTTCTTTCTTTCATCAGGTAGTCCAAATAATCTCCCATCTTGGGGTACACATGTCAATGAGAAAACTATGTCATCACTACACAGGAATTAATATATAGCCAATGCTCTTAAAGACTGCTGCTGCTATTTAAAGGAATTTTTGATTGAGATACTGTGCAAAGGACCTCCATTTTCTGAAGAAGTGAAAATAAGGGAGCTATTTAAATTAGCGTCATTTAACGTTTGATTAATTGGGATCCATAAGCCTTCTTGATAAGAGGTGAAATTAGCCAAAGGGCAGGGGTTAGTTGAAAATAAAGGCTAATTTTGCTGGGATTGTGGTTCAAATCAATCCTATAAACCTCTGACAGACATAAATCAGTCTGTCGCGTCTCATTCTCCTGCCACTTGGATTAACCACAATATTAGAGACGAGAGAATTTCAGTTACATGGTTTTACTGATCAGGTTAGCACACAGTTTATAGTTATCTGATAATGTGCACAAAACATTCCTGTGAAGGTGAGAAACAGAACAGCAGATGCTGAAATCTTGAGCAAGGAGAAGCAGATTAAGCAGCTTCCAAGGAGAGAAATGGTCACTTGTAGAAAAGACTGCTGAAGCACACTGCCTGACAGAGATAGTTAGATGAATTTGTTATGAGCAGGGAACTTTCTAAATGATTTTATCAGGTAGTGAAGATACTTCGATCACTGCAGCTTCACTTTTGATCAGACACTTATACCCTGCTTAGTGTTATCCTGCAGAGCGCTGATTTGTTATGGAGCTCTTGGTCCTTCAGTCTAAATATTCCCAAGTTTGCACCTATACTTTAAAAAAGCACATGTGTTTGGGATGCATGCTGCTGGGTCATCAACATGGCACACACTCTTGCCTTCGTCAATTTCTTTTTGATGCCATCCTGGATATTTGGGTGTTAGGAACTAGTTTGAATCCTTGACCATTCAAGCTTTACATGCTCTTGCTCCAGGTACCTGCTGTGATTTCTTGCACTCTGCTGGTGCTCCTGCAGCAATAACTCACCCACCATGACGAAGCTACCTGTGATCATTAGGTAGGTGTAGGTTGTGTGAGCTCATCACTGAGATGTGGAATACAGTGCAGCACAGATGTACTCCTCCAATCAGTACATTTTGTCTACCCTCCGCTGTTTTTAAGAAGACATTTTGTATAAAGGATTCATCATCAAAATTTAGAGAATAAATATTCATGAGAGTCCAGAATTCTGCATATATCCAACAATGTGCCATTACAAATTTTCCTCCTGCATTAATGGATGTGTCTCACCAAACACCAGTATATTTTTATTTATTACAATTGCAACCCTCCTCGCTTTGTTATTAAAAGCAGAGGATTTGACTTGTCCCACCCAGTCCCTTTTTAACATAGTGTTCCAATTTTGTAAGGTGCATTTCCTGTTCTTTGGCTTGGCTTCGCGGACGAAGATTTATGGAGGGGGTAAAAGTCCACGTCAGCTGCAGGCTCGTTTGTGGCTGACAAGTCCGATGCGGGACAGGCAGACACGGTTGCAGCGGCTGCAGGGGAAAATTGGTTGGTTGGGATTGGGTGTTGGGTTTTTCCTCCTTTGCCTTTTGTCAGTGAGGTGGGCTCTGCGGTATTCTTCAAAGGAGGTTGCTGCCCGCCAAACTGTGAGGCGCCAAGATGCACGGTTTGAGGCGTTATCAGCCCACTGGCGGTGGTCAATGTGGCAGGCACCAAGAGATTTCTTTAGGCAGTCCTTGTACCTCTTCTTTGGTGCACCTCTGTCACGGTGGCCAGTGGAGAGCTCGCCATATAACACGATCTTGGGAAGGCGATGGTCCTCCATTCTGGAGACGTGACCCACCCAGCGCAGCTGGATCTTCAGCAGCGTGGACTCGATGCTGTCGACCTCTGCCATCTCGAGTACTTCGACGTTAGGGATGAAAGCGCTCCAATGGATGTTGAGGATGGAGCGGAGACAACGCTGGTGGAAGCGTTCTAGGAGCCGTAGGTGGTGCCGGTAGAGGACCCATGATTCGGAGCCGAACAGGAGTGTGGGTATGACAACGGCTCTGTATACGCTTATCTTTGTGAGGTTTTTCAGTTGGTTGTTTTTCCAGACTCTTTTGTGTAGTCTTCCAAAGGCGCTATTTGCCTTGGCGAGTCTGTTGTCTATCTCATTGTCGATCCTTGCATCTGATGAAATGGTGCAGCCGAGATAGGTAAACTGGTTGACCGTTTTGAGTTTTGTGTGCCCGATGGAGATGTGGGGGGGCTGGTAGTCATGGTGGGGAGCTGGCTGATGGAGGACCTCAGTTTTCTTCAGGCTGACTTCCAGGCCAAACATTTTGGCAGTTTCCGCAAAGCAGGACGTCAAGCGCTGAAGAGCTGGCTCTGAATGGGCATCTAAAGCGGCATCGTCTGCAAAGTGTAGTTCACGGACAAGTTTCTCTTGTGTCTTGGTGTGAGCGTGCATTTCCTGTAGAAAAGCTGTATCTGCATTTAATTTTTTAAGGTGTGCCAAAACACTTTTCTTCTTTGTTTCCTTTTAACCCATTAATATTATAACTGATAAATTTTAACCTTCTATTCATATTTACATTTGTACATATTCAGCTCTATCATTAGACCCTTTTGCTGATTTCTACAATAAAGTGAATTTCCCTTGTGAACAAACACATGATTTGCCCCTGCTCTTATGGTGACTGTAGAGCTCGTCGAAAGAACCAAAGACTTGTTGATCGAAACCAAAGCTTTTATTAGCCAAAGACCGGAGCTCTTCACAGGTGGCCGACCAGTCCGGAATGATCCGACCTGGCTAGGGACACAACCCTTTAAGGCCCAGACAATAGGCGTGGCTTAGCTCTCAGCCAATCGCTGTAAGCACAGTTTAGATACAGTAACTATATACACTATGTATATTGGTGATAGATCTGTACCATCACAGTGACGTAATCAAGAAACCCTGGAAGCCTGCAAAACAAAACCCACAGTACGGTCTGAGGAAGAGCTTCAGTGCCATCTTGAAAATATTCTCCCTCTCTGGTGCCATTAATCTATCTACAAGAAGCCTTTGGTCATTTCTGAACAGTCATGTTTCATGATGTCATGAGATTGTCCCATTAAATTAAAACAAAGTCATAAGGTAGCAGTGTGAGCATCCAGTTGAACTGTGATGATTGACAGTTACAAATACCTTCCCCCACATTTGATTGGCTCCAATCCATTGATGAGATCATTAGCATTGCACCTGTTGCTGGGAAAATGAGGATTCTACAAAGATTAATTGTCACACATTAGTCAAGCTTATTCCAGATGGCTGTGAACTACTGCCTTTATGCAGAAATCGAGCATTATAAACTTGGGCAATTGGGTTCAAATTCTGGGCACTAGAGGAGAACTGAACGTATCCGAGCCTGATTCCTTGTAAATATTTCTCAAAAGAAGCTGGAAAACAGTAGACAACTTATTGACTTTTACCGTAATGCCAACCACTGTAATATTGTAATAGGTATTGAATAAATAAGAGATTGAAAGATTGCACACAAAAGAATGATCTCCATCCTATTTTCTGCCAGCTATAACTTGTTCCACTCCCATACCTTCAGGCATTGTGGTTGTAAATAAGATGGTGTTATGGATGTCTACAATTAGTTGGAGTTTTGATTTTATCACAATCAGCATGAAGGACTTTTCACACCAACAACCCGTTGGTGTGAAATGAGGTTTCAACGGCAACATGTGCAGAATAGAATACAAAGGATAGAGGGTTGTCCAACATTTTAATTTTTAATTTAGACATACTGCACGATAACAGGCCATTTCGGCCCATGAGTACATAATGGAGGTGTAGGTTCATTGGTCGGCACGGACTCTTGAGCTGAAATGGCCTGTAACCGTACTGTATGTCTAAATTTAAAAGATAAAAGTTTGGCCACCCCGAGTTCTAGGATACCAGGTTGAAATATTCCAATCAAACAATCCCCAGTGAAAGACATACAGCAGTGGATTTTGTGACTTGAGCATGGCAAGATTTCAAAAAATTAGGAGATTTAGGCTTTAACATGTGTTGTGTGGTCATCAATTACTGGACTCAGTGTTATGCCATGTTGCTCCCCCAGCCACTCAGAACAGCATAGCACATTTTTTGATCTATAATTGGTTCACAGTGGATTGATATCACATATTTATATTAATTTATTGGATTTAAGACTTGCTCCAATGGCTAAGATTAAAAATGATTGGGAGCATAATCTTAATATAACTTTTTCAGGTGAGGATTGGTATTCCATTCTTAATTTGGTCAATGATTTTTCATTTTGTGCAAAGCACTGTTTATTATAATTTAAGGTGATAAACATATTTCATATGTTTAAACCCAAATTATTCCCTTTCTATGCGAATGTTGATCCATTTTGTGAAAAGTGTAAAATTTTTGAAGCCTCATTGATTCATATGGCTCGGGAATGTCCTAAATTAGGAGGACATTGGCAGAATATTTTTCAGTCTTTATCAATGATTTCTAAGATTAATTTAGATCCATGTCCTTTAATTGCCTTGTTTGGTTTTTCTTGACACCTCAAGAGAAAGTTTTAGATTTTAGCATGTCGATAGACAGACGAGCAGTTTTAATGAAATGGAAAGATAAACTCTCACTGACTCATGCACAGTGGCTACAGGATGTAATGACATATTTAAGTTTAGAGAAAATTAGGTATAATATTAAAGATAAAAAGTTTCAATTTGAAAAGGTGTGCAGCCATTTGTAGAATACTATTATAAGTGGCAGTTTTAGGTGATATGGGGTGTTCTAGTGCTGATCCGTCTGTCTTCTGGAGGTCACGACTTAATCCTTCTTTGAATTTTTCTTCTAACCTTGATTAGAGAGAGGGTTAAGATTAGTATTAGTTTTAGGATTTTTCTTTTTGATAAGTGGATTATAGGGTTTCATTATGATTATCCTAGATGATATCCTTTTTTTAGATACTATATTAAGGTATAATGAGGTTTATTATAATATTATTTAACTGATTTTTATGTATAATAATTTTAACAAACAATCACATTTGTCAATTAGGGATGTAATTTTAAATTAGTTGTATTGTGCATTGTTTTCATTCAATGCTATGAAAATGTTATAATATTGCTTCACTATATTAATAACTTGTATCTGGATTACTATCTTAAACTCAATTAAAAATATTTTAAAAAGAAAGAACATTATAGCATGGTGTTCCATAGTCCATGAAGGAGTTAATCGATATTAGCACCAAAATTCACCATCTTCAAAATAAACTGCAGTTTCACTAAGTAAGTATCCCTTCCATGCACCACCCCTCCAACCTATCTCCCATACACTGAAGATAAGTATTTAAAAAGAAAAGTAGCAAATAAAAACTATGGAGGGAAAACAAGAAATTGTGTAGATTCTAGGGTCCAGTAGAATACACAAGTGCTAGGGAAATTCAGTAGCCCATGAAACATCCATGGAAAGTAAAACGTAGACGACATTTTGGACCTGAGCCCTCCATTAGGAATGCTAAAAGCCAGGCAGATGCCTGAATGAAAAGGTGGGAGTAGGAAAGGGGAAGGGGCAGAGATAGGGGTAGAATAAATGCTAATATAAGAGGTAAGGCGTGGTACAAGAGAAAGAAGCTGTTGGGTAGAGGGCTGAGGAAGATAGGAGAAGGAAGGGAATGGCGTGTGAAACTAGAGAAAGAGAGAGGGAAAGAGAGACTGGGGAGGGGTTTAACAGAAATTGGAGAAGTCAATATTGTTCCCATCTGGTTGGATCCTGCCGAGACAGAATACAAGGTATTTTTCATCCAATTTGCATGTGACCTCAACTTCGCAGTACATGAGGCCATGGATAGACATGCTAGTGTATCAATGGGTGTGGAATTGAAGTGGTTCAGATTTCAGATTTATTGTCAGAGAACATTATTGACAATCCTGAGATTCTATTTTCTGCTAATGAGTCAGAATTACCACCTATTGATAATGCAAAAAAAAAGTACACAGCATATACATGTAAACAAATAAAGAATTATAAACAGATGATGAATGTAAATAAACTGACTGTGCAATACAAAGGGAATAATAAAGTGCTCAAGTAAGAGTCCTGAATTAATTTGTTATTGAGGAGTCTGATGGTGGAGGAGTGGCAACTCTTCTTGAACCTGGTGGTGTGAGTCTTGTGGCACCTATACCTGTTTCCTGATGGCAGCAGCAAGAACAGCGCATGTGCTGGGTGGTGTGGATCCTTGATGATTTCTGCTGCTCTCTGATGGTAGATGTTCTCAATAATGGGGAGGGGTTTACCTGTGAAGGTTGTTGTTGGTGCACCATTCAGCCAAGTTTTCAGTCTCCCTCCTGTATGCTGACTCATCACCTTTCTTTATACCGTGGTATCATCTGCAAAATTGTAGATGGTGTTTTTGTCTGGGAGGTCCTTGCTGTTGCAGCAGATAAAGTGAAGGTGCTCATGAAGCAATCTCTCAATCTGCTTCCAGTTTTCCTGATGTAGAAGAGGTGTATCAGGAGCACCAGATGCAGAAAGTGTGCCCCCCACAGATTCACACATGAAGTGTTGTTTCACTTGGAAGGACTGTTTGGGGTGAGGGTGGAATAGTGGTGAGGGAGGAAGTGTGAGTGCAAGTGTAGCTCTAAAATCTATCTCCAGAACAAGATCTCAACTTTCCTTCTCAACTTCACCAGTAACATCATCCTGAGGTAATGATTATCGGTATCTTTGGAAACATCATTACATTGATAAGACAAGCTGTATCAGCTGTAAGGCTGGAAAGGAAGGTTTGAGTCTGGGTAATCAACATAAACTATATCTTCTAAACAAAGTCCATCTGGGTTAAGTATGGTTGAATATTCACTATCTGCTTGAATGGTCAAAGAGCTCAGTATCATCCAAGATATGGAAATTCACTTTCTCAGTATACCTACACACAGCACTTAACCTCTCCATCACCCCTCTATTATGACCGCAATCAATGTCAGCATTCTAAATATGTCTATTTCGACTCCATCGCCCTTTCCTAATAACAAGGTTGAATAGCATTCCCATCTCAACACAATCACCTCTGATGTAGATACAGCATGCCATGTTTTTCTTTCAATATCAATGGTGTGAATTTCAACACAATGGTCTAACATTCTTATAACTTCCTCTGCCATGTCATCTTCCAACTCCTAGTTCTGCTGTGTTACTGCTTTACAATTCAGATATAAATTGCATTTATATCTGTTTTCTTCTCAGCAACTCAGTTGAGACCACCGTCCTCTGCACATTAATAGCTCAGTAGCGGAGAGAGTAGAATGCACCAAGTTCCTCTGAGTCCACTTAAGTAGTGACACTCAACATCTCACTTGTCAAGAAGGCGCAACAGTAACTGCTCTTCCGGAGAAGACTGAGGTGGACAAGTTTACCAACCACTATCCCGTCAACTTTCTATCGAGAGCATTCTAGCAGGCTATATCACAGTGTGGCATTGTTGTTGTAGAGTATTGGATTGGAGGTCAATCCACAGGACCATAAGAGAGGCAGAGAGGATCACTGGGGGTTCCCTCCCCTGCATCGACATAATTTACTGGGATCATTCTCTAAAGAGGGCTCGCAAAATTGTTGATCCTTTCATATATGAAGGATCGAAATCTTATTGATATATGGAGGCAATTAAATCCCACAGAGAGAGACTATTCCTTTTACTCAAGGGTACATGATACATATTCCGCAAAATGTTTGGCCTGGAAGTCAGCCTGAAGAAAACTGAGGTCCTCCATCAGCCAGCTCCCCACCATGACTACCAGCCCCCCCACATCTCCATCGGGCACACAAAACTCAAAACGGTCAACCAGTTTACCTATCTCAGCTGCACCATTTCATCAGATGCAAGGATCGACAATGAGATAGACAACAGACTCGCCAAGGCAAATAGCACCTTTGGAAGACTACACAAAAGAGTCTGGAAAAACAACCAACTGAAAAACCTCACAAAGATAAGCGTATACAGAGCCGTTGTCATACCCACACTCCTGTTCGGCTCCGAATCATGGGTCATCTACCGGCACCACCTACGGCTCCTAGAACGCTTCCACCAGCGTTGTCTCCGCTCCATCCTCAACATCCATTGGAGCGCTTACACCCCTAACGTCGAAGTACTCGAGATGGCAGAGGTCGACAGCATCGAGTCCACGCTGCTGAAGATCCAGCTGTGCTGGATGGGTCACGTCTCCAGAATGGAGGACCATCGCCTTCCCAAGATCCTGTTATATGGCGAGCTCTCCACTGGCCACCGTGACAGAGGTGCACCAAAGAAAAGGTACAAGGACTGCCTAAAGAAATCTCTTGGTGCCTGCCACATTGACCACCGCCAGTGGGCTGATAACGCCTCAAACCGTGCATCTTGGCGCCTCACAGTTTGGCGGGCAGCAACCTCCTTTGAAGAAGACCGCAGAGCCCACCTCACGAACAAAAGGCAAAGGAGGAAAAACCCAACACCCAACCCCAACCAACCAATTTTCCCTTGCAACCGCTACAATCGTGTCTGCCTGTCCCGCATCGGACTTGTCAGCCACAAACGAGCCCGCAGCTGACGTGGACTTTTTTACCCCCTCCATAAATCTTCGTCCGCGAAGCCAAGCCAAAGAAAGACATGATACATATACAAATATTGATTTATTTTTATTATCTGCCCACAAAAAAATGGAGTGATAAAAACAGAATACCTAGTGAGGCTTTTATCAGTTCACTCACCACTAACATTAACTATTGCAATAATGGAAAAGCAAGTTAATGTGTACAGGTGATATCTCAATGTAACGTTACTCAAAAGAACAGACTTCTGGAAGTTTATTAAGAGACAGATAGAAATATTTTGTGAAACAAATCAGTCATCTACTAATAATAGCTTTTTGATATGGGTCATGCTCAAAGCATACTTGAGGGGACAAATTAATGTGTAGTTTAGTGTATAAGTTGATCGACGTATCAGTCTATCCCCCTTTTTCAGCTTCAATTTTAGGGTTTTATGGTATATCTGGCATATAAGTTGACCCCATTTTCTGGCTGCCTGAGGTGCCCCATTGACTGGCATATAAGTCGACCTCCCTAAAGCTCGTGATGCCTGAGATGGGCCATTGACCGGCATATACTTCGATCCCCATAGATTGTGTTGATTGATCTACTGGGCATTGGTTATCATGGAGAGTCTATCAACACAACGCAACACTCGATGAAAATTTGAAGTGAGTTTAAAGTTGAAAGTGACAGAAATGGCCATGAAAACCAACAATTGCGCTGCTGCAAGAAAATTTGATGTGCATGAGAAGCTGTTAAGAGATTGGAGGAAGAACGAAGAGACTTTAAGAAAAATACCAAAAAGGCAATATTCTTTGAGAAAAGGAATAACTTGTTAGCCAGATTTGTAAAATCATGTTGCAGAATGGGTACGTGAACAGAGGCAAGATTGCTACATAGTCACCCAAAATAAAATAAGAACATTTGCACTGCAGTGGGGCAAGTCGCACCCAGGCCTCAATGGTCATTTTGAGGCTACAGTAGGCTGGTGCAATTGTTTCATGAACAGTAAAAATCTGATAGTATGCCAAAAAACAAAAATTGCACAGAAACTACCAAAGATCCTGATCATAAAGTAGTATGTTTTCACCAGTTTATTATACGGAACCGGCAGAAACACCAGTTTTCATTGGCATATATTGGAAACATGGTCAAAACCCCCATGAATTTTGACATGATAGGCAATCGAACAGTGGAATGGAAAGATGTTAAAATTGTGCAAACCAGAAGCACTTGTTTACTGTGGTGTTATCGTGCTGTCCAATGGGACAAAGTTAAGACCCATGGTAATCTTCAAATGCAAAATTATACCAAAAATGAAATTCCCTGCAGGTATTTTTGCACGTTTTTATGAAAAAGGATGGATAGATGAAAATGATGTAAAACTGTGGATAGACAATGTGTAGATCAGGTTGCCAAGTATTTACGCAAAGAACAGAGTTTGCTGGTTTGGGATATATTTCTTAGCCACTTAACTGAGAACACTAGAAGTAGATTAGCATTACATAATACTTACAAGGTGGTTTGACATCTCTATTGCAACCTCTCAATGTCTGCTTGAAAAAGCTATTCAAAGACATTGTGTGCGAGGAATGAGATACATGGATGTCGAGTGCAGAAAAGTCATTTACAAAAGGCAGGGCAATGTACACTGGATCCCTTGATAAGATGTGTAACTTTGTGCCCAAGGCATGGGACAAAGTTAAAGTAGAGAATGTGGTGAAATAATTTAAAAATACATTATCTCTTGTGCAACTGATGGCATGAAAGATGATTTATTGTGAGACATTGATGACAAAGCTGAAATTGCCTCATTGGATACAGACTGGGTCCCGTATGATGACTGTTTAAACCAGGGGTGTCAAACTCAAATTCACGGAGGGCCAAAATTAAAAACTTGGACTAAGTCGAGGGCTGAACTAAATATTTATTGAAAATTTTCAACAACATCTGCATGTTTTCTCTTCTTTCAACATAT
Organism: Narcine bancroftii; assembly: GCF_036971445.1. Taxonomy (NCBI): domain Eukaryota; kingdom Metazoa; phylum Chordata; class Chondrichthyes; order Torpediniformes; family Narcinidae; genus Narcine; species Narcine bancroftii. The sequence goes on along the minus strand of NC_091471.1, from coordinate 175,752,800 downwards.
GTAATGTTAAACTTTAGGATATAACTTTAGGAGGATAAAGTTACAGGTCAGGAGTAGGTAGCTCAAGTTCACCCTTTGCTTGACCTGAGGGAAACATATTTGGTCCCTGTGGAGATGTAGTCAGCATTCACAGGCTGTGTCCATTTTGGCCTGCATCAGGACTCAGCATTTCCTGCTCACTCCTCAGGCTCTAGGCCTCTATTCACCCTTGACCCACCATCCCTCTACCTGACCAGTCCTTTACCCAACCTCTACTCACCCCTCACTCCACTCGCTCTGCCTCTACCCTCCCCATCCTATACACGCCCCTCTACTGCCTCTCCCCTCAACCTGTTCCTCCATCTACCCGTCTCTCATCCTCTAATCACCCCTCCCCTACTCGCCCTGCCCCTCTCCTTTTACCTCTTCCCTATCCACCCCTCCTTCTACTCATCCCTCCCTCTAACTGCCCCTCGCACCACCATAACTTCCCCTGCCCATTACTCCTCACCTACACCCTCTGCCCACCCCTGCTTACCCACCCACTCAGGCCCAGCGCGCTGCCGATCAGCCTTTGCAGACAGCCACCATCTCTCTCTTCACGTGCAGGGCCGAACCAGCCGTCCCTGGGGTCCGCGCGGGTGCAAGCGCTGAAGGCTGTGGCGACCGGGAGAAGTGCACTCACGCTGTGGAAGGGCCATCCGGTGCCAGTCGCGCGGGGTTTGCGCTGCCCGGGGGCCGTGCACAGCCTGCCATGTCTGTCGCGCCGACAGGAAATCACAGGCGCTCGCCAATCCGCCGCACCACTCGACAGGTGGGAGAAGTGACTGGTTGTGCGGGGAGCCTTCCAACTGGCTTGCTGGCTGATGACATCGACAGACTTCTCGTGTTACAATTTCTCGTGTTACAATGGGGAAGGATGTGCAATGAAGGGGTTGGATGGTGGGGGTGACATTACCAAAAAACAGCATCGGCTCTCGCTGCAGGGCGGGCCACCTCTAATACATTTTTGAAATGATCTTGTGGGCCAAATATAATTATATCGCGGGCCAAATTTGGCCCGTGGGCCAGAGTTTGACATGTGTGGTTTAAACAGTGAGACTAAGGATGTGTTTGCCGCCATTTTTGCTTCAGATGATGATAGCGAGAGTGATTATGAAGGGTTCTAAATATGTTGTTGTTTTCAGACGATAGCGATTTTGAAGGGTGGTAATTGTGTTGTTTTCAATAAAAATCTCAATGAAAATCTGTCGCAGACAGCTTTTTTTTGTTTTTCAAGGGTCAACTTATATGCAAAATCTGTTTTTCAAGGGTTGTTTGATTCACTGGATCAGCGTGGATTGGACTTTGAGCTGAATTTAAGGTCTCAAAAGCATATCTGGCGTATAAGTCGACCCCCATTTTTTGAGAGTTTTTTGGGGGTTTCACGACTTGACTTACACACCAAAATATATGGTATAGCCTAAACAAAAAAATTTTAAGAGAACAATATGGCAGAATAAACAATTTGAAAAATGATATTATAGAATTAGAAAAAAAATATAAAAAACAGGACTACAAGAAGATTACAGACTACTGGAGAATAAAAACCTAAGATACAATAAATTATAAACACATAGAACAGAAAAATCTATATTAAAAACTAAAGAAAAATATTATGAGTTAGGTGAATGGGCACATAAAGTCTTATCTTGGCAAGTTAAAACAGAGGAGTCATCAAAAATAATAAACGCTATAAAAACAGAGACAGACACTGTAACATATAAAGAAAAGGAAATAAATGATATCTTTAAACAATATTACACAAAATTATCCAAATCAGAATTCCTAGGAGATGAGAATGAAATGGTAGAATTTTTGTTGAATGTTGAGCTTCTAAAACTAGAAGAGAGAGAAAAGATAGAACCAGACAGCCTCTTCACAAGAGAAGAAATTGAAAAAGCCCTGGGTACCCTACAGTCTAATACATCATAGGGGGAGGATGGATTCCCTCCCGAGTTTTACAGACAATTTAAAGAATTACTAATGCCCCTATTAATGGATGTTCTGGATCAAGAAGTAGAGACACAGACCAAAACAAAAAAAGGGATCCATTAAAAACTTTGTCATATAGACCAATTTTGCTGTTAAATGCTGATTATAAGATACTAGCAAAAGCATTGGCTGATAGAATAGGATAATATCTACCAAAACTGATACATTCAAATCAGGTAGGATTTGTTAAAGGAAGACATTCTCAAATAGTCCAGGAAGGTTACTTAATATAATACATATGGCAAAATTTGAACAGAATCCAAGTATTACAATCTCCCTGGATGCAGAAAAAGCATTCAACCATTTGTAATGGTCCTTTCTATTTAAAACACTGGAAAAATTTGGCATAGGCAGAACATTTATAAACTGGGTAAAAACTTTATATCATAAACCACAAGCTAAAATTATAACCAATAAACAGATAACAGCAGTGTTTCCCTTGAGTAGATCGACTATACAGGGATGCCGCATGCTTTTTATACTAGCAAATGAATCGCTAGTAGATATAATAAGAGGAGATCCAGATACAAAGGGCTTCAAAGTTGGACAAGAAGAACACAAAATTAGTCTATCAGACCTGTTTAAATCTTTGGAAAGATTACAAGGAACATTAGAAAAATATGGAAAAGTATCTGGCTGTAAAATAAATATGGACAAAAGCAAGGTAATGCCATTGACACATTTAGAATGTGAAAGGTATCAAAAAGGAAGTAAATTTAAATGGAAGACAGATGGAATAAAATATCTTTGAATGGCAACTGACAATAATCTACAGAATCTGCATAAACTAAATTATGATCCTCTTTTGGGAAAGATAGAAAAGGGCCTGCAGCAATGGAGAGATTAACTTATTACTTTTCTGGGAAAAGTTAATTGCATAAAAATGAAAGTAATGCCAAGACTACAATATCTTTTTCAATCACTGCTTATCCCATTACCTAAAAATTTATTTAAATTATTAAATAATCACATTAGACAGTTCCTATGGAATAACAAGACACCAGGAATTGCACTGGGAAAACTGACATGGGACTACAGGTTGGGAGAACTTAGACTTCTGGATTTTAAAAACAACTGCCTAGCTACACAGGCTAGATTTCTCGCAGCCTTCTTTGTAGAAGAGAACACCCCACCCGGCTTCCCCACTACTTGGATTCAAATGGGAATGTACTCAATGGGTGAGGGGGAAGCAAAGGATGTTATCTATCAATGGAGTGTCAAATCACTAAAAAATAGATAGATAATTCCATACTAATACATATAATCAGAACATGGCAGGAAATTAATGAATATATAGGAAAAAATAGTAGGGATATCAATAAAAGTTCCACTGTGTAAAAATGTGTTTTTGCCCATGAACATAAGCAATAGAATATTGAATTCATGGTATGACAAAGGAATAAGATATATTAAAGACTGTTACACAGAAGGAACTCTTACATCCTTCAATCAACTTAAACATAAATACAGAGTGGCCAATGGGACCTTCTATTTTTTTCTCCAGCTAAGATCGTTCCTATCTTAACGTTAACCCCACCTCTAACTAGTGAAATGGCATGGATGGGGAATACACCCAAATTTATAACAAAAATGTATTATGCTCTCCAAAGTGAAAGTGTAAAACCAGGTTTACAGAGGTCAAGAGAAAAATGGGAGTCGGACTTGGGTGTAGTAATGTCAGAAAGAAACTGGTCAGATTGGTGTACGGACAGTATGACATCAATTATAAATGCAAGATATGGACTAGTTCAGTATAATTTTCTGCACCGATTCTATATTACCCCATAGAAGTTATGTAGATCAAAAGCCAAAATTTCAGAGATGAGTTTCAGATGTGAGACTGAAATAGGAACTTGTCTTTGTGCTATGTGGTCATGCATAAAGGTGAGGCCATTTTGGAAAAATTAACCCGGTTAACAGGAGTGGCCTTCACAGGCGACCTGGAGCTATATCTTCTTGGCAATTTTATTGAAATAAGCCAAAAATTGACTAAATATCAAATTTCATTTATAAAATAGCACTGGTGGTAGCAAAAAAAATGTATTGCAATCACTTGGAAGTCCAACTCCCCTCTACTTATAGCATAGTGGAATGCAGAAATGAACAGCTGTATACCTATGAAAAAAATCACATATAATTTAAAGAATAACTATGTCACCTTTGTAAATATCTGGCAGCCATACCTGGACTACACAGGGTCCCAAATACAATAACAGAAAGGAATATAAATGCTGATATTTTCCATACCCAAAAGTGATTTCTATAACTGCATTCTAAATAGTTTAAATATATGTAAGCTCCGATAGTATGCAGATTTGTATGTATAGAAGGGGGGGAGGGGGGAGGGAATGTTTTGTTTCTGTTGTTGTTTGTAAGAAAAGTTTAATATTTTGTGTTATTGAAGATTTTATTATGCATATTTTTGAAAAAAATTCAAAAAAAAAATACAGTAATTTTTACGTTTGTATATACATTCTGCATATCGATTGTTTGCATGTGTATTATGTCTGGATATGAGTTTGCATGTTTTTTCACCAAGGACCGGAGAAAGCTGGCTCGTCAGGTTATACTTGCACAATCAGATGATAATGAATTTGAACTTTTGGAGAATGCTGATAGATATTCTCAGGACAAGCAAGGCAGACCAGTTGGTGACATATCCTTTGTGAACAGTGTGGTTGAGATGCTAAGGGACCAAAAAATGTCATTAGGTATGGTTAGGTCTCTTGTTTCCCTATATTGTTAAGTATATAAGGCTGAAGCTTAGTCTTGTGATGTTGACAAGCCATTTGGGAAGGTTATACACCAGGTGTATACAAAAGGAGACCCACAAGAGTTTGCAGATGCTGGAATCTGGAGCAAAAAAAACAATCTGCTAGAGAAACCCAGCAGATGGAGCAGCATCCTTGGGATGAAATGGATGGTTTTGGGTCAGAAAACTTCAGGTCTGAGTGCATACCAACATCTCATTTGGTTAGCCTTGCTATAAGACAATGTAACAACCTCAACGGGTGCTGACAGAGATGACCATAATGAAAAGAGAGCTCCAGGATGTCCTGATCTTGCATAATGCTCACACACTACTTGTCTGTTTCTGAATTATTGGACTTTAAAATTGCCCCTATTGCTCTGAATATCAGTACTTCTTTTACACCCCTTCACAAAATGATTTTATATTTTGTTGGCCCCCATTTAATAATTGCGGAATTGTTAGTTCCCACAAATTAAATATATTTTCTCAAGGGAACCTGCCATCAATTTCACATCCCACTATATTCTGTACATGTTTGGCATTTAGTCATGTGACAGATGATGTTATATTTTATATTGTATATAGATATCTTTTAAAAGGAGATAAATTGTTTGGGGTTTTTAGTTAGGTCACACACAGATACAAACACTTCAAAACATCTCATTTAAAATGCCAGAGCTCTGCTCAAGCCAGACAGTCCAGGCTCTGAGTTCCTTTGCAAAATCTTTGAAGAATGCCTATAAGGACTTCACAAGTAGATGTTAATTGGACATGCTATGGAGTAATGGATTATTGTTTTGGAAAGCAACAGATGAATGGACTCAGAAGATTTTGTCTGGTGCTGCAGTCTGAATGCAGTTTGCTGTTCTAAGAGGGTCATGTGGTTTTACAGTATTCTTCTTTTGAGCAACATCTTAAAAGAGTTTCTTTACCCTGCTCATTGTTCATGTGGACCTGCAAAAATAACACCTTTTCAAGCCTATCAACAAGCACAGAACTCCATGAAATTTGCTTTGAAACATTCTAACAATATGATTATATAAAGTTAAGAAACCATTCTTTAATTCTTGCCATGCCATATCACAACGCAAAGTCAAGTTGCTTTAATTGAAGCACTTATCAATAAAAGAAAAATGTGTTGTCTTTAATGCCCTAAACAAAGGACTTCTTTATCTTGCTGTCAATCATAATGGTGGTTGAGAGCGATCAAAATGGATTATTAAAGTCTCCACACACGATGACGGGAAATGCTTCTATGGTTAAAATCTGGAGTTCTCTTCTCAAACTCCACCCCCTCAAGAAAACTGGTGATAGTTTGTTCAATTGAAAGCCAGGGGAATCGAGCTCAAGTCTATTGTCACATTATACCTGGTACAGTGAGAAGGGTTCTTACACGAACAATCTAGCAAGTCAACCCAAACATATATATAGTCATACAAAGTCGCAGAGCAAAAGCATAGTCACAGAGCATGGAATTACAATAGGAAAGATCAATTAGTACATAGTACACGGAGTAGAAGAGCACTGTTTTGAGTTTCATTCAATAGCCTGATGGCTAGAGAGAAATAATTGATTTTAAGCCTGTCCATGCACAATTTCACACTCTTGAACCTGCTCCCTGATGGGAGGAGAGTGAAAAGAGTATGTCTGGGGAGGGATGGGCCTTTCAGTAGGTCGGCTGTCTTACGAGGCAGCCAGAGATGAAGATGGAGACAATGGAAAGGAGGGAGGTTTGCATTAAGAAACAAAGAATATAAATCCAAAAGATGTAAATGGCAAGAGCACTTATCATCACTAATCTAACTGAATCAGGAAAAGAGGCTTAAGGGGGAGGGGGGGGTTAAATAATTTTACCATCGTTCCTGTGTCCTGAATGTGTTGGAAATCCAGTTCCTTACGGCTGTCGACCTGAGTTTATTTCCATGATATATTGCCAAAGTCCTTGCCTCAATGAAACAGACATTTCAAATCTGACGCTGATCCATTACTGCTGGATGGATGATTTTTTCCCCCCATTAATACTGCTTAAGTGGCTCATTAGCTGCCTGAGAAGTGTGAAAGGAATGTTATTGCAGGTGTGCTGTGATTGGCTAGCTCACGATCATTCCTACTAATAAATTTGCATTTCCAAAGTCACTTGTAATATAACTACTCTCATCATCATTTTATTGGTGGAATTAAGTTCTATGCAAAAAAAGTGTCATTAATCCCTTTCTTCAAAAATCAGAGAAAGATATATTCTCTCAGTGTAATATTACTGGTTTAATCACTGCCGGTTCTAATAGTCCTAATTTCTTTCCTGCATTTTTCCTGAGTTGTCAGTCATTGCCACAGATGGTAGTGAATGCAGAGACAGGGTTATGAAATTATAGAGAATTTCCTGACATTACTACATTGAGATATTACATGAAAGGTTCCAATGTCATTGCATAACTTTCACAAGACTTCATGAAAACAGATTTTTTTTTGGAAGAAAGTATTGCCCAATCAGCCATAAAATTCAGTCCAAAATGTAATTACTCTTCTGATCACTAGAGCCTTGTCCAAGTCTAACCACCGTGAAAACGTATGATTATGAATGTTACATATATATTTGGAATCTATTCCTGACTTCAGCTAAAGTACACAATGTGGGGATTCAATTAAGAAAATGGCAGGGACTTTAACTATAATGAGGTATTTAAATTTAAAAACAATGAATTTTGTTATGTATAATGTTGATTAATCAAGGATATGGTCAAAAATGTGAATAGCACATATCTAAATTTTTATTTTTACTGTAAACATGTGAAATCAAGTGATTATTTCTCTTTTTGAAAACATGTAAGCACTAATTACAGCAGAAACACTTGAGATTAAGTTATTTCCTAGATCTGATTTTCTTTAAAACAAGCACAAAGCAATAATTACCAATCATAACTGTGAGCTACATCCAATCAGCTGTCTTCCATCCAGCCTAACTTTGAATTTATTGAATTCAATAGGGTAAACAATATCTGACATTTAGCAGTCAGCTTGATATTCCTTTTGCCACCATTGCCCATATTTAAATCACATTTGTTATTTATTATTTCATGTGTGTGTGTGTGTGTGTGTGTGTGTGTGTGTGTGTGTGTGTGTGTGTGTGTGTGTGTGTATGTATATATATATATATAAAATATAATATATATATACAAAATATAGCATATATATTTATATGCATAAAGTGGAGCCATACCAGGCAGGAGGACATGGTGCACAATCTGTTCACAAAGCGTCTTTGGCCCTTTCCTCACTCCATACACTGAAATAATTTTCATTTATATTTGACAGGCAATAGTTCTTGTGCCTGTTTTTATTCCTGAAGTCTAACAACTACTGGAATAATCATGTTAAATTTGTATTTACCAAACAATCATCATTTGATTAAGTTGAATTAATGGCAGCCAGCTTTAATTTGGGTTCCCGTTGAAGCTAAAATCTGTCAACGTAAATTGTTTTATTTTCTTTGCAAGGATTTTGCTGTAGTCTATGTATTTTTATTTATTTCCTCTTTATATCTGTTGTCCTGGAGCATTACCTAGCTGAAGGAGTAGCAAGTAAGCTGGATTTTTCCATTAATCGTTGTGCCTTTTTCTTTACTTTGTGTGGTCTTCTGCCCTTTCCTCTAAAAGATGCTGACTCATGCTGGGTCCCAAATTTCCAAATTGGCTGCTCATAATGCCATGCGGTTGTTATTTCCATGGTTTCACATTCATCTGTCAGCATGTGATGCATAATGGTGGAAGGAGTCATACACTGACAGGCTGTAATGGTAATTCTGGAATTATCTCTAAAGAATAGTGAGTCCAAAACAATAACATTTTGTTGGCTTCCATGACTCATGAGACAAGGGAACATGTGGAACTGTACCTAACTAACTTGAACACTCCACTGACTGAAATGAGGAGAAACTGCTTTCATTAGGAAAAGGGATAGCGATATGTACGCACATATTTAAAGAAATTATAAGGTTGAAGATAATAAAAAAAAGCAGAGTGAAGAGGATGTTTTTTAAAATCAAGTTATTATGAGCTGGAACACACTTCCTGAAAAGATTTTAAAAAAGTAAATTCAAAACTTTTAAGAACAGTTTTTTTCCAACAGCTATCAGGCTCTTGAACCTCCCTGTAGTACCCCATCACTATCCATGAACTACCCAGGACAACCAAAAGATCTGCCTGCACTTTTGAAATGCTACTTTTTTTCTTGCACTATGGCCTTTGATATTTATTATCTCTTTTTTTTGTTGTTTTTGCATATTATAATAATATTTTACACTTTTGCAATTGGTTTACCTTTTGTGCCTGTTTGGCTGCAGCAAGTAAGAATTTTAGTGCATTTGTTTATTTATATGTCAATAAACACTTATTTATATGTCAATAAACACACATCTCAACTTTTAAAATGATACATACCAAATATAATCAAGACATGTCTTTTTCCATATTCTTTGTACCATCAATTCAATACATTCTCTTACAACTTATCAACTCCATTTATCTTTCCTCATTAAACAATGCATCCATGAAGCATTTGAGAGGCTGTTACAGTGGGCTCGGCCCCTCAGTAACCAGTAATGCTGGATCCTAGGCTGTGATCCTTCTCTGTAGAACTTCTGTGGTGGGTGAACCAATCTTCAATTTGTCCCTTAGCACATACCCCTCCACCTTGGAATCTGTCACACCAATCCTTAACATCCTACCTCAAAGACACTCAGTTTTGACATGATATGTACTTTTCCTTGACTGTGTGCCAGCTGCATGCAAATAGGAGAGGGATCCTCAGATAATGAGACTGGATCCACACTTAATTACCAGGATAGTTGGTATCAACATCATCATCTCCCAATGTCCCTTGTGCTCCTACATTTTCCATGGTTTTATGGCCTTTTGATTTGGGGTGGAAGATTTGCAGTTCCAATAGGCAAACCTTTTAGGTTCCAAGAGTAGATAGAATAATTATATTTTTAGCCGAATATTCTACTAAAGAATTCCCCCATCACCCTGGTCACAATATTTTCTCACTGCTGCCTTCTAGGTTCAAGTGAAGTTTCTTTCTAACAATTATCAGGCTTTTGAAGCCCCCCTTGTTACATTAATCATGGACTGCTCCAACACCACAAAAGGATTGTCGCCACTATTGTAAAGTCACTTTTTTTGCACAAGGACAAAGTGAATATTGGTTATCTATTTATTGGATTTTTAAAAATTCAATTAAGCCTATTATTGCAGTTGGTTTCTTTTATGAAGTTCAGCTGCAACAAGTAAAACTTTGGTGTATATGTGCATCGTACAATGTACTGTATGTGACAATAACTCATCATTTCCTGAGAGCCCCCAGAGAATACAGAGACAGCAAGTTTCACTGAAACCTCGGTTTGAAATCAGAAGGCTTTCAAGCTACATCATGCATTTTTTAAGGTATGGAATTTATAACATTCTGCTGGAGTTTCAGTAAAATAAATATCATTAACTGTGCACCTTCTTTTACACCTATTCAAAATATTTATTCCCATTGTAAATCTCAATAGCAATCATCTGAAGTGTAATTATATTCAATTTATTGTTTCTTGCTCATGGTTACATACATTTCTTTCATTTAAATGTTTTTTTTTTCAAAGTTCTGGTACTGCACTTGCACAATCTTTGTACAGTTCACTACCTGAATCACTCTCTTGACAAAACCATTACATTTCTTGGCAAGAAATATTGTATCATATTCTCTTTCATGATTAATAAATCAGAATTCTCCACAAAAAATCCATTTATCACCACTACATTTTCTGTTTGGCCAAAGATGGATTCTGCACAAACCCTCACTTTTATTACTCTTTACTGACTTTGGGAAATTTTTAAATGGACATTGACTACTTCTCATTGAGGTCTCAGTGCTTTGCTTGCAGTCTCCACCTCAGTGCTTCTATCGGTAAGTTTGTCCACCTTTCAATTACATGGAAATCTAATGCTAAATATTCCTTATTTCCCCATTTTTCTTCCATCCAGCACTTATTTAATTTAAGTTGTATGTTCATGTCCAAATTGAAATATGGATGCATAAGTTATGAACCAGAGTTTCTTTTAAATCCTGGCAAACATCTGGCATACATTTCTGTTATCCCATATATGTTTCCAATTTTGTCAGCCAAAATTGCTTATGAACCACACCATCCTAGATTTGCTTAGAATGGGTTTGATGCCCTAGGAGATCTTGTGTAACGCTAACAGCAACTCAAACAACATAATTTGGTTGTTATGTTATGCTGCTATGAATCACATTATGTTACACTGGCGAACATACCATAAAAACAGATCAAATAACATAATTATATTCTGAGTAATATTATATCTTTAGATGGTCTCTTTCAAAATTTAATTTGTTTGTTTTGCTGAGTTTTTTTTAAAGTACATGTATCAAATATTCATTGATAGTCTTTGAAATACAACATGTGGTTTTGTTTTAAATTTCTGATCTGCTTTCCCTAATAGACATGATAGTATATAATATAAAATGCATATTTAATAAAATGTAAAGATACTTAACATATAAAACTGTAAATGAGATTCAATGTAGCTTTTGTAACCAGCAAGTACACAAAAGTGCTTGAGAAACTCATCAGGTCATGCTTAACCTTCTAAACTAACAAATTGTTTTTCTTGAGACAGTCATTGATTTTGCCTTTAATATCAAATTCCTTCATGATTTCAACCCATCCATAGTTATGTAATACCCTTAATTCCTCTAACTCTCTGAAATATCTGCAGTTCTCAAAGTCTGCCTTCTCGAAACTCCCAGAATTTAATTGCTCCATTATTAGTTTGTACATCATCAACTACCAAGGCCATAAACTCTGCAATTCCCTCCTTAAATATTTCTTCCTCTTAGTCTACCTTTAAGAAACTCTTACAAAATTGTTCTGTAATTAAGCTGTGATTTTCTATCTTACATGCAGCAAACAAGAATTTCGATGCATCTGCACTTTGTAATTATGTACTTGCTAATACAAAACTCATTATTCATACCTTAAGCTCTTGGGCCATTGGCTTTAATATCTTTGAAGTGGCTCAAAATAAGTTTCAAACTATGAGCAGAAAATGCTGGAAGTCCTCAGCAAATAGGCTACAGCTTTGAGAAAAGAAACAGCTAATTTTTTTGGTCAAAGACCCTTAATTAGAATTGCAAATTGATAAAAGTTTTTACTTATTCATGTTTCTATGCAACACCAAAGGACATATTTTAATATTAAAAGTGGCTACATGAGTAGAACCCTATGGTGTTGAACCCTTACCGTGTTGTACATGGGATGTCAAGAATACGTGAAATTGATGTCTTTGTATTTTTGATTTTCAACCCCTTTATGTTTCTATCTCTTTCTGTTTGCCTGTTATTTATCTATTTTGTTTGTTTTTATTTCTGTCTTCTTCCCTGTTTCTTTATAATACCTCTCATAAATTTCCTCCACTGCATATATGCAGCTCACATGCACTTTTCCCCTCCTGCTTCACTGTAACCACTCCACATCGAGAGCTATTCCTTTCCAAGTGTCCTCTGAAGGTTGAATGCTAACTGTTAGAGAGTCCCTCACCTTCAAAAAGATTCCCTCCTCCCTTTCCCTTTTACCATTGTACAATGTACAATTGTCATATTTTCAATTGACAATTAAATAATTTCCCTTAACAATTTTGTCTGCTTTAAAAATTTAACTTAAAGAATTAAAGAAGACCTTTCTCTGCCATTCTTTTCATTTTTGCCCTTGTCAATGGCCTGTTTTCCTTTTCTTTTACTGATGTTAGAAATAAAATCTCTGCAGCTTTGAATTTGCAATTAGCAATGGGATTTTACAGCTTTCCTATTTCAGTATAAATATTTGGAATTCTCGACTTCTCTATTAAGAGAGAATGCTTGCTATTTGAGTTCATTCAAAGCTGAGGTCGATGAACAAATCAGAGTGTATGGGAAATAGGTAGTTAAGTTAATGATGCCCTGGATCATTCCCATTCTAATCAAATGGCTGAATAGGCTTGGGGAAATATATAGCCTATTCTCACTTTTGTTTTCCTATCATCTTCCATTCTTAAAGTGGTATGCATGTTATGTAGGACTAGATGTTAATATCCCTTATTGCACTCCTGAGACTTGCTGCCTAGACTCTGAGGAGTAGCCAAATGAGTGGTGGCATCTTCTGGGTTATTAAGTAGATGCCCTCCTTCCTCAGTGTTTCGCTGATAGACTCATGATACCTCTAGAGGTTTCACCTCCTGAGTGCCATTCACTCACTTTGGTGCCCAGGTGGAATCCTTTCTCCTCATCCAGAGATACTGGCTACCATTTTCAGCAGCTCTGGAGAGATATTTAATTGCTTGTCGCTGTATCTTTCCTCACACTCCCATCTCCTGGAGTAGCCTTGACATCAATGTGGCTACCAATCCTCTGCAGCCTACTTCAACCTGTCAGACTCTTGCCTTCCAGCCATGTTACTGCACATCAGCTGCAAGCTCAGTGTACCTCAGGCCTCCTCTACTGCATCCTCCAAGGGAACTGTAAGTTCGATTATATAAACGAGACAGAGTGAGGCCGACCACAGCACAAGGTCTAATAGAGTGGTTTCCATGATTTCATTTTGAAAGAAGAGCCTCTGGCCTAAGTCTGTCGCCATCTTCCAATCACTTGATCTGCCTAGCTGCCCGAAATTTGATCTTGATGTGGCGATCCCAGCTTGACCTTCATCTTCCCAGACAAATGCAGTTAACAGCCAGTGGGATGAAGGGGGAGGTAGAGCGTTAACACTCATCCACCAATTTTCCAGCACTGCTGCAAGACACTGTAGCACGTTGTGATGCCAAGTGTATTGGCCTTGAATAGGGCTGGTCTTGCTGCCCACCAAAATATTTTTGTGTTGCCAAAGTGGGATAGAGGGAGCACGTGGGGTCCTCTCCAAACCACTGACTGAGATTCATGGCAGACGGCAAGACAACATACGCAACTCTGATGGTGAAGCTCGCTCTGAATGTCTCCATCTCCCACAGCTCTTTCCAGGAGATCTTCCTTTTCTCCACTCCCTCCCATCTCATCCATTGCCCTTGCTTTGCCTGAGGAAGAATACAATTAAGTAATACTAAGTAAGAATATTTTTGGTAAAACTGTAATATTCAAACTGTGGATAAATTGAGTTGGAGAGGGCTAAAGTGTGCTAATGAGCTGTGTTTCATAGAAGAAGATGATTTTCTAGAAGAATAAGATTTAGCCCATGGTACCTACTTCCTGGCTTGTAGCCCATGGCCCTGCAGTTCATTGTTCTTCAAGTGCTCATTCAAATATTCAGCATATCTTGAAATCAGCTGGCAGACAATAATGCTATTGGTAGGCAACAGGACATTTGCTTTGTAACAATGGATCCACCATAGCCATTGAATTGCATCATATCATCCTATGTTTCTGTTAAGTAATTCAACAATACACAACTTTGGGATATCCTGAGGTTACATAAGCACATAAGTTCCTTCTTCCTTCATGGAATAGATCAATGCAGGATTTCACAGCTGCATTTCTGTCCATATCAACACAAAGAAGGGAAGAAACAGAAAGTTTTCCAATGCCTCTTGTTATGGCTACCATGGTGGGGTATCACCTTTCCATTTGATGTTATCCACCTTCTTTTCTGGGCTATGGCTTGAAGACTGCCTGCTTCTCCCTCACCCTCACTTCCTCATCCTCAGGACCTTTCTTCAACCTTTAAATTATATGGCTACCACAATACTAGTTATGATTTAGCACCATCACAACTCGTCATGACCAAATACTCGAATTAACTTTTGAGTTTTACCATCAATTTAGCATGACCCCACCGACCTGAGCTCTTACCCAAGGAGTCACGACGGTATTGGGCAACTTTCTCTGACTTGAGAGAAAGGCAAGATTTTCCACTTTTTTCAAAATGTTTAAAGCAATACCTCACATTTGACGGTCAAGAATCATAATTTGTCATTTTTTTCACTACTGAAGGTAAAATCAAGTGAAAAATAAATGATTTTTCTTTCATATTTTAGGAATATTTTGCTAGCTGTCCACTATAGCTGCAGCAGACATCTTGTGGGAATTCAGCTGCTCTGATAATTGCAATGAATCATAAAGGTCATCTTTTTTTGTAAACAAAATAGGTTCTCATAGCTAAACTTGTAAACTTAGATGGGTAAACAATTTTATTTTGAACAAGTAATTTAAATAGATCTACATGTCTGGCCTCAAATCACACACAAGAGAATACACAATCGACAAAACAATCTGAGCTATAGCCTTTCTGCCCAAAATTATGTCTCTCACCATGTTTGCCACTGAGAGTTAGTGAGACATTAGAAACTGGTTAAAAAATAACAAACTAGGGATGATGGAAACTCCAATTAACACAGAAAATGCTACAAACATTCATGAGGCATCTGTAAAGAGACAAGCAGGGTTAATAGTTCCATCAGATTTTTCTGCTGACGGAAACTGATAGTTGGCTACTAAAGGACAATGATATTTCACATTTTAGATCTCCTTTATCGAGCAAACCATTAAAGACATTCAAAGGAAATTAATTTGCATTCACTGAAATTAGCTAATAAGAAATAAGCAAAAGTAAGATGTGCTACATAAACTTTTTTGCTTCTTTGGGAGCATTGCAGATAAAATAAGGGAATTTCCGTAGATAAAATTAACATCCTTAAAAAGGGGGTTTGACTAGATTCTGCATTCTATAATAAAGTAAAAAATAATCCATATACTTTATGCAGAGAGCACAAGAACAAAGTATGTAAATGGACTGGAGAAGGTTTTCACTGAATCACATGGACTTATAATGTTATTTATGGAAGTGATATGGCTACAAAAATCAAATATAGAATATCAAGATTATAATTGAAGTTAAAACTGGGAAGGTAGTTTTCATGGGGTAGGGTTTCTTTTTAATTTCGAATCAGCAAGTAATGTGCAATTAAGTACACAACGAGCAGGAAAAGATAGAAACACCAAGACTTCATGTTCTTCACTGATTTCCTTGATTCCTCTACCCATCCAACACCAGTCTTATCCCACTCCCACTCTGACCTGTTTGTCTGTGGTTTTTGCATTCTTACAATGAGTCCCAACAGCACTTTATTTTCCACCCCGGACACAGTTCAGATTTCCAGACTCAATATTGAATTTGTCAATTTTGGGTAATTCATTGTCTTTGTATCAGAACTGTACCTTTCAGCCGACCATCATTTCAGCTTGTTTTTTTTCCTATTAGAATGAGTTGACCTGTTATCTAAGTCACATGATTTAACTATTAACGACTTAATACACAGACAAAGAAATGTAACATGCTCCTAACTGCTGCTACTCTAACTGTTATATCTGGCCTCACCCTATCAGAGATATTACCTTTCTTTTATTCATCCTTGTTCTACCTTCTCTGCTACTTAAAACTAACCTGTTTTCCTTCTCTCCAAGTTCTCTTGACAGCTCTTGGACCATATTAACTGTAACTCTTTCTATAGATGTTATTGGAGCTGCTGAATCTTTCCAGCATTTGCTGTGTTTTTACCTAACCGCCCTTTATTTTGAATGTACAAAAGCAGGGAACGTGTACCAATATACTCAGGCAAGGATCTGTGCTAAGAAACAGGAGCCAAAGTATGTTTTTAAAAACATATTCATTGTTCTGGCTGTCAAAAAATGATACATCAATGTATTGTGGTATTAAATTATTAAATCTCCACCCTATAGTTTTCTCCCTTGCCTTCTTGAAATCATCACCCTTTTCTGGGCTCGAACATATTTATCATGAATCAAAACATTGTGTTTCTGTAAACCATGCTCACATGGGGATAATATAGCTGAATTTGATCTGTTCTCTCTGGCATCCATATGCAGACACTTCCCTATTGATGTTATTGGGGCATATCTTCTGAAGGCTTATAACTACTCCCATATCTGCAGACATTTGGGCTTTTCTCCATGGAAGATTGCCAAACAAGTGATGCCTGAACTAATCTGCTTACCTTCCAATGTGCTTGCTTTTAGTCCTGCAGAGCTTCAGCTTCCTGTAAAGTTCAGAGTCCAGGTGGAACCTTCTGACCATTACATTGTTGGATGACTGCCCCGAATGAGGCTGCAGAAGAGGTGGAAAGCACACCTGTGCCTTCTTTTGACCAATTCTTGTACCTTTAGCAATAGTATTTCATGCTGGGACCTGGGGATATTTAGCCAGGTTAACTCAGTTCCTGCCTTAGTCTCAGACTGGAAGTCAACACAGAGGATAATCAAAATGGCAAAGAGGATCACTGAGGTCTCTCTTTCCTCTATTGATGATGTTTACTGAAAGCTTTGATTAAATTGGGAGCAAAGAATTATAGAAGACACTTTCCATCCACCACACTATATCTTTGACCCACTACCATCAAGAAGGAGGAACAAGAGCATCAAAATCAGGCTGAGAAATAGCTTCACAATGAGATTGATGAGCTGTATCCTTTCACCCAATAAATCATCCCAAAGTAGCTCTATATATTTTTAAGTGATAACACTGTGTAAATATATCCTGTGTGTTGTGCTCCATGGTCTGGAGCAACACCGTTTCATCTGGTGGTTTAGCCAGATAATAATAAACTTGAATTTTAATTTTAATTCTTTTACTCAGATTATTGAACAGTAATTTTTAAGAAACTTAAATTCCCTTCTGAAATCCAAAAATAAAATCAGTGTTTGAAAACCTGAAATTAAAAGAGAAAATACTGGAAGCACTCAATAGGTCAGGCAGCATCCATGGAAAGAAAAACAGGGTTAACATTTCAAGTCAAAAACCCTTCAAATTCTTTGCTAGCCGACACTTCAAAGAAAAGTCCACCAGTAAGAAAATGAGAATGTATGCTGGGAAGTACTTTAAATGTTAATGGCCAATTTGGACCCAAGAATCAACTATTTTTTTCTGCAGCTTCCTGGTGTGGACAGCTCCATGTAAGAGTGTTGCTTCTGCCAGAGATTAGCCACCTCAGTGTTATCTGTCGTTTGAATTCTGCGACCTAATCGTTTCACAGGATACAGCACCCTATCAGCCAAAAAGTATAGTACAATGATCAAGCCATCAAAAGGATTTGAATTATAAACTTTCTAAAGAATGAAATAGCAATTATGTTAAATAAAATTTTAGTTTGAAAATGATTTTCATGTCTGATATTTTATGTTCGAGGTTGTTTTTCTTTAGTTTGAAATCCCTGTCATTTGCAAGTCAAGTCCTGTGAATTGACCTTCTCCTGACACAGACAGCAAGCATTCAATTTGCATCCCACTAATCTGAATTGTATATTTCTGCTCTGAATTATAGTACATCTTTCCACAGCAATCCAACAGCTGTAATTTATAGAAGATGGTAGTAATCTTGAGGTTCATGCATGTGTGTGAGCAGTCTGGGATGACGTCATCTGCACAACATTTTGAATGACAGACAATAAACAACCTGAACTACTCCAGTGGCCTGTTCGATGAGCAATACTAGAATTGAAAGATCATGAATCTTGATGAAGTTCAGGCCAAGTTACCATTTTAATTCTTTAAGATGGACATACAACTTAATTTTATTTGTCAGACTGACACAATTAAACAAAATACAAGGGTAAAACTGTAGAGATCATAAATAGAGATTTGAATGCAGGATTTACCAGATGGTTTTATAGTTGAGCCTGAGTGGGTGAAGTCCATTTTAAGTATTGAAGCTGGATCTAGCATAAGGACTGAAGAAATCCCACCAAGTATTTCAACCCTGCAATTTATGCCTTCTGAAGTCTATCTTGGTTACTGGGGGAAGATGTCAGGTAATATATGAAGGTGAATAAACTCACATCTGGGGATTAATCAGCTCTAAGATTACTGGATGTTTGATAGCACTTGCTCATCTACAGGTCAAAGTTTAAACTCCCTGCTAACAAAAAATTCCTTCCGAATTAAGAATGATAAATAAAGAATAGGCACTTGTGCTGTTTCTTTCCCAACCTGAAATATTTGCAAAGTGCTTGACAAATAATTTTATAATGTTTTAATAAGGGTAGCCATGGTTAGAATGCAGGGCTAGCAGTCCATCCTTGCCCCAACCATCTTCCACAAATAATAGCATAATTTTTATTTCCAACAAAAGAAGCATTCAAGATAGTCCAAACAAATAGATCCAATAAATCCAGGTCCAGTTGACTGTAAACTGATGGAAATTCTTTTTGTCTTTTGAGAAACAGGTCTCGATTAGTGTAAAAACTAAAAAGATTAAGGTTCAAGATTCCTTTATACACAAAATATGCAAAATTTATTTTCTGTTGTTTGCCCTGTAACTCCAGTGGCACTGTGAAGCAAAAGTACATCCCTTCAGAGACATCAAATGTTCATAAAACCTATCACCTTCTCCAATCCTGTCCGCTCCAGCAGTGAAACCAAGCTCAAGACATCCAAGTCACTTTCCTCAGCCCCTGGTTTGATTAGGAAACTGTGAGGATCTGAGACCTTTCAGGAGACCAGTTTGCCATCGGCACCCTCATGAATCCCGGACTTGATACGCCAGTCACTAACAGCCTTCAATCTGGGTAAGTCTTCTACCTAGCCCCCTTGCTAGTCTGCAGCTATGGTTGCCTACCTTGTGGGGTCCTCTCCCAAGCTTCTCCATCTCAGGAGGTGAAGGGGGAGGGATGTTCTCCCATTGTGGTTCCGTGCGCCAAATCATTGGTTTCCTGGATCCTGCAATCCTAGTGGTCTGAGCTGCTGAGCATGGGAACCACCATGTTGGGGATAGAGTTTGTGGGGCTTCGATGTTACCAGTCCTGTTCTAAAGGCAGCTTAAACATGTACAGGGTCATCAGATTTGATAGCCGAGCAATAGGACCACGCAGAAGAGTGCTGAAAGATATGTCTCCTCTTCCCCGTTCCTGTCAGGCCCATACCAGCATTGCCATTTTGTCATTATCGTGCATCTATATCTCAGAATCATGGGATTTGAGGTGGGATACTTCAGAAGAGAGCTGGGAGATATTGTGGAATCAAATGCAGGTGAGCTAAAGACAGTCAAATAAGTATTTTATTTTGTTTAATTGCAATATTTATGCTTGGGTCTTAGAACTAATAATGGAAAACACTGTTGCATTGGTGGAAGAAAGAGGAAGTGATGTCATCTGGGCAGCGGTAGGTGAGGTGACATCATCCAGGAGAGTGGAGGAGACTCCCGAGTCGTGCACAGGGTCGAGCCGTTTGGATTTACAGACACGCTGGTAATGTCCCTTCTTGCCACACCCCATGCAGATCGGCTCCTTAGCCAGGCAGAGTCTACTGCTACAACAGGCCTACAGTAGATGCCATCTCTCTGGTTCTACACAAAGCCTGGAACACCTGGACAGTAAAGATGCATACATCAGGATGCTCTTTTTCAAATGCAGTTCAGCATTTAACACCATTATTCCCTCAAAGCTGATCAGCAAACTCCAAGACCTGGGACTCAACAACCCTCTGTGCTATTGGAACATCAATTTCCTCACCTCCAAACCACAATCAGTGAGGATTGGTAAGAACATCTCCTCCACAATCTCTATCAGTACCAGAGCACCACAGGGCTGTGTTATTAGCCCCCTGCTCTATTTGCTTTACACCTATGACAATAACACCATCTATAAATTTGCTGATGGTACCAATGAGGTGGGTTGTATAAAGAAAAGTGATGAGTCAGCAAACAGAAGAGAGATTGAAAACTTGGCTGAATGGTGCACCAATAACAACCTTGCATTCAATGTCACCAAAACTGAGCTGATTGTTGACTTCAAGAAGGGAAAACCAGAGGTATGCAATCCAGTGATCACTGGGGGACCAGAGGTGGAGAGGATGGGGAAATTTAAGTTTTTTTGGAGTCACTATCTCGGAGGATCTTTCCTGGACCCAGCACACTAATGGCATCTTGAAGAAAGTACGTTATCACCTCTTCTTCCTC
Source organism: Narcine bancroftii (assembly GCF_036971445.1). Classification (NCBI taxonomy): domain Eukaryota; kingdom Metazoa; phylum Chordata; class Chondrichthyes; order Torpediniformes; family Narcinidae; genus Narcine; species Narcine bancroftii. The sequence continues at coordinate 175,732,041 of NC_091471.1, read as the reverse complement.
AGGAGTTTGCAGAGGTTTGATATGACACCAGAAACCCTGGAAATTTTTTACAAATGTGTGGTGGAAAGTGTGCTAACCGGCTGCATCACAGACTGGTATGGAAACCCCAATACACCTTAGTGTAAAGCCATCCAAAAGGTAGAGGATACAGCCCAGAACATCACAGGCAAATTCCTCCCCACTATCGAGAACATCTACAAGGAATGGTGCCATTAGAGAGCAGCAGCAATCATCAAAGACCCACACCACCCAGCAAATGCTATGTTCTCACTGCTGCCATAAGGAAAGAGGTATAGGTATCACAAGACTTACACCACCAGGTTCCGGAACAGCTGCTATCCCTCCACCATCAGACTCCTCAATCAGAGACTCATTTAAGGACTCCTACTTGTGCTCCTACTCTCTGTATTGCAGTCAGTTTGTTTACATTCGTTATCGCTTTACTGTTCTTTATTTGTTTACATGTATACACTGTGTACTTTTTTTGCATCACCAATAAGTGGCAATTCTATCTCACCAGCAGAAAAAGAATCTCAAGATTATATGTGATGTCATGTGTGTACTCAACAATAAATATGAAATCTGCTTCAGTTTCCTCCCACCCTTAAAAAAAGTTATGAGGTGTCTAGGTTAATTAGTGTATTTTGGGGACGCAGGTTTGCGGACCAGAAGGACCTGTTACTGTGCTGTATGCCTAAATTTAAAATATAATTCTCCTTTTCCTTGGTAGCCCCTTGGGATCAAGAATGAGTTGCTTCAAGTCCAATTCTGAGTAATGGAAGATGCCTGTGAGTGAATTATTTTAATATGGGCTAGCCATTACACACCAGCTACACCATCTGGATAGAATGAGGGAATGATCCAAAGGGATGAAGGTCCAAGACATTTGAAAGCCAGGCTTTGCTGGAATGACTGCCTAAAGTATATACTGCCAACTTAGTGACTCCCATTCAGGAAGTAGGCTACTCTACTCAGACATTCATACTTTTAAGCAATTCATTTGAATCTCCCATAGATTCCTCTGCTTTATAGGAAACTACAGCAGTCGAGCCAATCTTTCCTTATAGGTGAAATCACCAGAATATCCTCATAAGTCTCATCTGCACTCTCTCCACTACCATTACATTTTTCCTGCAATGAAATGTTTAGAACTCGATCCAGCTCTTTCTAAGCCTTTTCTTGGTGGAGAAAAGAGCGAGTGTAAAGGCAGATATTTTCTGCCTCTGCCTTGTTCCACTTACCTCCATGAATGCGGCGGGTCCACATTTGATGCACCTCGAGCAATCCTCCTTGATGCTAGTGTCAGGGCCAAGGTGAAGACCCTACTAAGGATTTATGAATGGGAAACTGTTTGGAGCAGCTCTAAAGGGGTGGTGGGCTGATGATGTCATCAGCCTGTGACCCTTGAGCCACCACTTAACTGCTGCTGAGCACAGGTGGCCCAGAGGCAGAGGTGTCCTGCTCAGCAACCTCACCCCCCCACACAACTGCTCAGCCCTTCCCACCGCTCAACACCCCCTGCCCCTCTCAGCCCTCCCCACTGGTACCACTCATCATGCCCATGCCACCTAATTATACCCAATTCACCTACAAGCCCAGTACGGTTTTGGAAGGTGGGAGGAAACCATAGCACCCAGAGGAAACCCACGCAGATACGGAGAAACCGTGCTAACTCCTTACAGACTCCACGGGAACTGAACCTGGGTCGCTGGTGCAGGAACAGCATTGCACTGACCACTATGCTAACCGTACCTTTTGACATCTCTTTATATCCTCCTCTGTCACATTAACTTGTTACTCTTGCCCCATTGATGTGTTTGAACTGCTGAGTGTTGCCAACATTTTCCGTTTTTATTGTGGTCCTTCAGCATCCATAGTTTTTTTATTAATGTGAAATTGTTTATACATGTTATTGACATGATAGTAACCACATAACTGCAAGTACAAGAAACAGGCTCAGTGCCAAACACAAAGAAGAATTGTGTCATGGCCATGAACAAGTAGCTTCTTGTTATTTTGACTTTGAACAAATTGTGATGGAATTACAAAGCAGCATTTTAAAAGTGTACAGGAGTCCTTTCGATCTTTGGGAACTTTCCAAACTTTCCAAACTTGAGCACATGCCTCTATTCTCATAAAATTAAATACTATCTCAAAGCAGAGATCTAACTTTTGTGCATAAAGCTCAGTGTGGACAACAACAAAGTTAATAATTTAACTCCGTCTTACAAATCCAAATACAACCCATAATCTGTAGTTTTATCATCTTCACTCTGAATACTCATCTTCCTGATCATATAAAGAATGATTAGGAGTTGTGGGCAGATTATCTATCAACCTTGAGGTACTACTGTGACTACTCAAAGTGGGGTGGAAATTATCATCACTCTCTCTCTCTCTCTCTCTGCTTATAATAATTCTGAGATGAGCCCTTATTTTAGCAAGGATTGCAGGAGTAATTCAGGGATGCCACATTCCCAAAGAACATCTTAATGTTAAAGTGAATGGTAGACAGAGGCTAAGGTGTAACATTATGATCCTGATTCTACTTCCTGTTGGGAGTGCCAAATTATGGAATTAATTTTAATTTTCCACATTTTTCATTGGAATAAAATCTAATTGTCATTTTTCTGCTCAACTGAACCACAAGCTGGTATCACAACTCTAAATTGACATTTGTCTCCTTTTTCCTGGAAAGTATTAGTGTAACTGGAGTAGGATCATTATGTTATATTCCAACTTCAGGTAATATTATCTTTCTTCTGTCTGTATCAGTGGTTATACAGTACCACTATCAAGGCAAAAAAGAGTAGTATTCCCAAAAGAAATATTGAGTGTCTATGGATGCCATAGCCTCTCTGATGCCACCACTTCCTCTATCGCTGTAACCTCCATATCTACACAGCCTCCTGTCCTGTGCAGGGACTAATCCAAGCTCAAGTCAGCAAAGTAGCACCTCCTCAACCCCTTGTTCCAAACTCCTGAAGTGTTAGGAAGCCATCAGCACTCGAGGCCCCTCAAGAGTCCACTATCAGTAACAATTGACTCCTATAATTCTGTTTCCAAGAATAATAAAGCACCATCTCACACAGTGAACATAGTTATTAGTGCAACCAGTGACCCAGGTTCGAATCCTGTGCTGTCTGTGAGGAGTTTGTACATTCTCCTTGTGTCTGCGTGGGTTTCCTCCAGGTGCCCCGGTTTCGTCCCACCCTTCAAAACCTACAGGGGTTGTAGGTTAATTGGGTGTATTTGGGCGGCACAGGCTCATGGGCCAGAAAGGCCTTAAAAATTAAAACATATCCCTTTGGTCTAAGAGGTTCTTGATTTTTCTATCACCCTTCTCACACATTGGAGAAATTACCGTCAGCCTACTCATGTCAAATAACAGGGCATTTAAAATGCATCCTCCCTAATACAGTAATTAAGTGAAATTTTTAATACCTATGCTATCCACCTAAATGCCAAACTTCAAATTCTAGCAAAAAAGATTTTAAAAATCCATTTTAAGTTACAAAGAATTGCACAGCATTTCTAAGGACCAGTGTATATATCGTTGCCCTTCTGCAATTCTTCTAAACTGGGCTCAACATGGGATCATCGGTATCTTCACTTTTCAAAAGGTTCTTACCCAACCAAGTCTCACATTTGCCTTAACAAAGGGTTCTGGCCCAAAATGTTGGTTATTCTTTACGTCCTATAGATGCTAAGTTTCTCCTGCACTTTTGTATATTGCATAAACCTTGGTATGTATAGTATGCCTACCCATGTATTGCTATGCAGAAGGTTAAGATAATTATGTGCTCAAAATGAACTTGGATTGTAACTTTTCAACAATACAGGATTGCTAATTGAAGAACAACTGCAATTTGAGAACATTGCATATCAGATAAATGTTCTGACTTGATCCATGTTTGCTATGCATTGATGCCTTTATAAAGACACTACAATCTGTGAATCAAAAGCCTGGATAAATCACCAGCGTGATAAAATGTCAATAGCATTGTTTTGAAAGCCATTATAATCATTACTGGTCTTAAATTGATCATTACTGGTTTAAAAAAGGGACTATAATTAGCCCTCTACGGCTGGTAATGTTTATGAAGGTCAAGCACAATTCTCTCATTACTACGATCATCGATCTACGTGCTATTTTTATCATTTTCTGTGCTCCAGTATTAAGTAGAGGTCTCTTTTAAATGGTCAGCACTCAGCTCCATAGCAACACACAATATCAAGCATCACATTAGTCCAATGTTGCAGTCACCCAGACTTTTGTAATCATTTGTCATTTTATCTCTATAGCACAATTATCACCTGATGTCAACAAAGCACTTGATTTCCAATAGTAATATAAATTGGAATGCTAAACACTGTTTTATCATAGACTTTGGTGATAATATGCTATCACTGTACACAAGGAGGGAACAAAGCCAGTTTGACTGTATCAGTCCTTTACTGGAAATCAATTACATACTAATTTAAATAGAGTAAAATCCTTGTTATCCAGAATTCAAGCAACCAGCAACAGCCAGCAACTTGCAAAATAAAATTGCAGAAAATAAATGGGTAAAAACTGTGCAAGTTTAAAATTGGCACGCCTCACCGTTCATTCTCCATTCACACCACACGCAGTCTCAAGCAACCGGAAAAATTGCTTATATGGCCTCTACCAATCCCTAGGGGGATTTTACTGTATCAATTGAATTAAAAGTCAAGCTGCAAATAGACAGGAAAATAATAATGTGATGGTTTCTGTGACTGCACAGTCTTTATTTCTAAATACAGAATCTTCAACCTTTATTGCCCTTTTGAGGGCTTTCTGCGGAAATTTTAGCATGTGGTGCAAAAGAACTCTCGAATTGAGGCAGTATTCAGAACTAGATCTTTACCTTCCTGAGACCATTCTAGTAAATCTTACCACTACCCACTTACCACTACTTAATTCCTTACAGTCAGATCTCCAACTAATTGATCAATCGTTGATTCCATTCATGGTAGACTATCAGTCTTCATTCTTGCCTTAAAACACCTTACAACAATGACCATACTGCTGAAAGAGAGCAGCTTCACTGGGATTCACTGGTGGTGTGTTATGCTGATGACTGGCTTTGCCTCCTGGTTCCACCCGCACTTACTCATATATTATCTTGGTTTCCTGCCTAAACCCAGAATCCTTCTGAAGACCACTGTAACACCCTTCCCTCAGTTATAAGCTAATAAAAGCATTTGTTCTCCATGAGAGCTTTTATTTATGCTATACCATGTAAATGACATGACAAACACCACATAAATTAACATTTTCCTATGTTTCATTTGTAACGACTTTTTCTCTTCAACAACAACCCAAAAGCAAAAATCTCATCCATGGTGAAAAAGTATATAGCTAAAAGAATTTTAATGCAAACTTCCTCTTTCAATATTTTTATTAGTTTCAACATATAAATGTTCCATAGGATATTTGTAATCTTAGACAATAATACAAATGGTATTGTAAACTATGTTACATTAAAATGAAGTGGGGGAAAAAAATCACTAAACTACTATCTTACTTATCTATGCCACCCTACAGAGGCTATTGGCTTAACACAAACAGACCTCTATTGATAATAAAAAGAATAAGATAACCAGTGGGGTAATAAACCAGAAAATAGTTAATCTTACAAATTTTGAAAATAATTGAGAAGAGGACCCCATTTCAGTGGTGGAACATCTAATTTTTTTTCCAAAGTCAGACAGGCCATCATATCAGACAACCATTGAGTATGAGTGGGAGGGACAGTATCTTTCCATCTCATTAATATGGCCCTTCTAGAGATAAGGGAAGCGAGGGCAACTACATGGAATTGTGATGCATTCTATATCAAACCTGTTGGTCCACTTATTCCAAAAAGAGTGAGAAGAGGTTTTGGAATCAAATTAATATTACGAACTAAAGCCAAGGTAGGAAATACCCCTTCCCAAAATTGGAAAGAGAGGGACAGAACCAGAACATATGATAGTGTTCCATCTTTGGTTATACATTTCTCACATTTAGAAGAGAGATTAGAATAGAATTTAGCCAATTGAACTTTGGAATAGTGTGCCTGGTGTACAACCTTAAACTGTATTGAGTGTCTGGCACAAAGAGAAGATGAATGCATTCGCTTCAAAATAGAGTCCTATGTAGTTAAACAAATTAACTGATGAAAATCCCGTTGTCGTAATTTTTAAATTCTGTCCAGGGAAGTATCCCTAGAATTTAGAAATAATTCATAAAGGCCAGATACCACCCACTTATAATAAGGTTGAAAATTATAAATCAGCCCTATCATATTAGGTTCCAGGTCTTCAGGGACCTTCAAAATTGGAGAATTCAAAAAGGTCCTAACTTGTAACTAACGAAAGAAGTGGTGTTGAGGTATTGTAAATTTGGTGGATAATTGTTCAATAGAGGCAAGATTTTGGTCAGTAAAAATATCCAAAAGAGAATTGATACCTAAATTTGACCAATGTTGGAAACCGATATTTTTTTTTCAAATTTTATTTTATTAACACATGTATTCAAAATTATATACATATTTCAAAGTTAATCTAGTTTTAAAAAATTGCTTTTTTCATTTCTCCCACCCACTCCATCCCACAGAAAAAACCCCAAAGAAAAGAAAGAAGACAGAAAAAAAGGGAAGAAAAAAGAAAAAAAGAGAACTAAACTAATTTAATAATATACTGGATATCATTGTAAAACTATATAATATATTAATATTGACCTAACAATAAGTACATAATATGTATAGAAATTTCAAAAATTATAATAAATGTAAATTATACCTTCAATATGGAATAAAATATAAAATAAGCATATTATAACATAAGATGAGGCCAGGGAGTGAAGGATTACCCCAAAATTAGCTAATAATCTTAATATGATTAATTATAAAGTAACCACAGCAATCTTTTGCATATATGGTAAACAAATTTTCAAAAAATCTCTGTACTTGTTTCTTAAATTATATGTAATTTTTTTCCAAAGGTATACAACTTCGAATTTCACTACGCCAAAGCTCTAATACAAGATCTGAATCCAATTTCCAAGAAACTTCCTATATATTTTCTAACAACTGCCAGTGCAATCTTTAAAAACTCCTTCGAGACCAATCCAAATTAGACCTGGTTAAATCTTTGATATATCTCCTAGCAGAAATAGCATAGGGTTTTGTGGAAGTGGAGTCCCTATTACCTGTTATAGGAAATCGATCAATTTGGTCCAAAAGGAATTCAATTTAGGACATGTCCACATGGAATGTAAAAAGGTACCAATGTTCTGTTTACATCAAAAACATTTGATAAGTCTAATTTCAGCTTATTCAGCTTTGAGGTGTAATATATAACTGATGCAAAAAAATTATATTGAACCATTCTATATCTAAAATTTATTGTACTTTTAATACTGTCATGACATATCTGGGCCAAATTTTTATCATTTATAATTATACCTAAATTATCTTCCCTCCTCTGCTTGGATTTATAAAAGTCTTTTTTTCTTAGCTCCTCTTAGAAGTAAAAGATACATAACTGATATAAACTGTTTAAAATTTGGATTAGTTATAATAATTTCAATTTCATCATCTTGTGATAATAAATATAGTGAGGTCAAATTCTGTCACAAAAAAAGCCTTTAATTGATAATATCCAAATATTGTAGTATTTTATATTCTATAAGTAGTTTTCAATTGATTAAATACCTACCTTGGATAAAAAATCTTTAATAAACTTTAATCTTTTCTTTGACCAGTCAAATAAAAATTTTATTGTCTAATGTAAAAGGCATTTTGTACCAATGGCATATTTGCTAATCCATATCCTTCAGAAAACCGATATCTTGAACCGACGGTAAAATTTTTTTTACCAAAAATAGGACTAATTAATAAGAATCTATGGGACCCAAAATGTTTCCTAAATTGAAATCAGATTCTCAATGTACATCTAACAACAAAATCATCAGTTAGTTTGGAGGCTAGAAAATGTAAAGGTGCTCCAAGTATCGAAAGAAGAGAATGCTTTTTGCTAGATTTAATTTCTAAATTAATCCGTCTTGAAGCACCTAAATTTTTCTTGTGATTAATCCAAAAAAATAATAGATCTAATATTAGCTGCCAAATAATAAAACATGCAGTTAGGTAATGCCTGTTCTTTTTAATATTTTGAAAGAAAACATTTTTGAGGTGGGAGCACTTGTTTTTCCATGTAAAAGAAGATATGATAGAATCCAAAGAATCGAAAAAGGATTTGGGAACAAAAACAAGTACAGCTTGAAAAAATATATAAAAGTTTAAGAAGAATATTCATCTTGACAATATCAACATGTCCAATTAATGTCATCAAAGGAGGGGACGACTAAAATCACAAAAACCAACCTACCAAAAAATCCAGAGATCTTTCTTCTAAGTAATATAAGAAGTAAAGAACTTGGACTCGATTTGGATGGAGCACAAAAAAGATTTATTATGATAGCCTTAGCTGTAGCAAAAAGTATTATGTCAACCTGGAAATTAGAAGATAGCCTGAGAATACAGCAATGGTACATAGAAATGAATAAATGTATTCCATTGGAAAAAATAACATATAATTTAAGAAGTAGCATCACAGTATTTGAATAAATTTGGGAACCGTACATGGAACATAACAGAGAAGTCCTACCGCAGACCTCCACCACCTAAAATAACAGGAGAAGAAGACGAAATGAACTGACCCAGTATATAAAAGTAGATGACACAAATTTCTTGTTTATTTTCATTGTGTGATGACATTGTTTAATGGGTTTAATGTATCATATGTGTTGAATGTTGAGTGGGTGGGGAGGGGGTGAAGAAGGGAGGGAAGGGAGGGGGAAAAGGAGAGAAAATGACATTGTGTATATTCAAGAGGGAAATGTTTGTGTGTATTTTGGTCAGTATGGTTCATAGTGTGAAAAATTTAAAAAAAGGAGGGAACCACTGTGCTGAGGACTTCATAACATGATTCTTCATGGTAATAAAATGTTCTTTTAAACAAATTATTGTATTTCTTTGTAATAATTATACCTTGATAGTTAAACTGATTTTTAGCAATTTAAAAAGGAATAGAAGAATCTAAAAAGCAGGATGAACCCAAAACAAACAGCTCACTCTTCTGCAAATTCAATTTATCTCCTGAAAATTTCCCAAATTGATGAAGAACAGATAAAAATAAATGGAATCGATCGGCCAGGATTCGATTATATACAACAAAAGATCATCTGCATAGAGAGACACCTTATGAACACTTCCTGCTCTTGTGATTCCTGAGATATCATCTGACTGCCAAAAAGCCACAGCTAGAGGTTCTAAAGCCAAATTAAATATAATAGACATAAAGAATATTCCTGTCTTGTACCACAATACAACTGAAAAGGTTTAGATTTAATTAAGTTAGTAAAGATTGAAGGTGTAAGAGATAAATATAACAGTTTAATCTAATTCATGAATTGAGAACCAAAATTGAATTTCTCTAATACACTGAATAAATATTCCCATTCAACTCTAGTAAAAGTTTTCTTGGTGTCTAAAGATGAGTCTGCAGGAGAGTAAAGAATGCTTAACAAATGACGAATATTAAATTGTAAGGAATGTCCCTTAACAAGCCCAGTTTGGTATTGATATTTAAGAGGGAGATTGATCAATAGGAGGAACAACAGAAGATCTTGATTCTTTTTAGCAATGAGAGAAATTGAGGCTTTATAAAATGCTTATGGCAACTTTCCAGTAACAAATTAGCAACATCCTAATGTAGATGTTTCTGTAGTCTCTGAGTGGTGGGCCAGTGAGATGCATTTGCTATTGATTCGTGTGATGATAAGTGAACTGAAGTGGGTCCAGGTTCTTCCTGGAGATAGGAGTTGATTCGGTCCATAACCAGCCTCTGAAAGGACTTCATCATGGTCTTTGTCAGTGCCACCAGGCCTATAATTGCTGAGGCATATCATCTTGCTCTTCTTGGGCAGCAGAAAAATGAAACAGTTGGTAACCTCTGACTATTATAGCATGGATATCAAGATGTCTGTAAAAACACTGGCCAGTTTGTTCGCACATGTTTTATAGATACAATTAGGTACACTGTCTGAGCCCAGACACTTTTCAAGTATTCACCTTCCAAAAGATTCTGTGGATGTCAGCCTCAGAAACTGGGAGCAAGGAATCACTGGGGTCTCTGGACATGCAAGGGTTCTGATTCTTGGCATTTATATTTTTTTCATGTTAGTAACTGGGCTTCAGTAGATTTTTTTCTCCACAATATCCTGAAGTAAATACGTCGACATCTGACTTGTTCTGGCAGGTTCAGGAACATTTGCTTACCCTCCATCATCAAACTCCTAAATAACTAACTCAATCAGACTCATTCAAAGACTCTTACTTTGCCCATCATTTATTACTGAATATTTATTTTTTCTGTATTTTCAGTGTCAATTTCTTTACATTTATTTTAATTTGTTTACATTTCTCTCTTTTGTATACATATCTTTTTCTAGAGTACAGTTTACAGTTACTGATACGTAAGAATTCTGCCTGTTCTGCATGTAAAAGAATCTCAGGGTCGCATGAGATGTCTGCACTCTGACAATAAATTTGAATTTTGAACTACAGTCACGCAAACTACTATTTAAATGCAAGACTTTCTTATTCCTCCTCTGCCAAACTGTGGAACCTTATCCAGTGAGAGGGGAAGAAATTGGAAAAATGAGAGGCTACTGATACACTTCAAGAGAGCATCAATGGGTAACGACCAGCCTTCCTGACAACTCACAGTAAGGGTAGGCATGGACAAAATTGCTTGTGATTAAGAAATTCAAATAGTGGCCTCAAAAAAATTATTGAGAAGATGAACTTGCAAGAACCATATTTTGGCAATAATTCAAAAATTTTCTTTATATAAAAATGTTCATAATATTCCAAAATATTCCAAAATTAATGAAACACTAAAGAAAAACATGAAGATTTGTAAATTACAATATATCTATTCAAAAAGAAAACAATGTGACCTAAACTAGTCCCATAAGGTTTGACTTTGATTGTCACTTTTAGTACACAACAATGCATGAATATATTGATGTCAAACCTTCTATAAACTACAGGGATAGAATTGTTCTCTCTTTTTTCCCCAGTGTTCTTGCCCCTTGTATATATTTGGCAGAGAAAAGAGACTGCAGATGTCAGAATCTGGAACAAAAGAACAACTGTTGGTCAAGCAGCATCTGTAGAGGCAAAAGGTATAAGTCAGCATATTTTGCAGTTCTTCTGGTCAAAAGCCTGGTAAATTATTGATGTCTTTTGGTGAGTAACAAAAGCCTTTTATTTTCTCAATTTCTTTGTCTTTCACTGGGTAACATTCTACAGCTTGGCAGAGGTCTTCAGTCTAATTAAAGAGAAAGAAGAAAGTCTTGAATGTCATAGTTCTTCACAAGGTTATAGGACATTTCAAAACTTACAAGTCCAAGGATCCCTGAAAATCGTACCATTGGTACATAAGTTGGTGAAGAAGGATGCACATTAGCCAGAGCAGTGAATGTAAGAGCAAGGTAGATATGGGTACAATTTGTAAAACATTGGTTAGGCCACAGAGGAAGTAGAATATACAGTTCTGATTGTCAGGCCCAAGGAAGAATGTAATTACATTGGAAAAGGTGCAGGGGAGACTCAATATTGCATGGGATGCAATATTGGACCATTTCAGCTATGAGGAGACAAGATAGACTGGGTTTATTTTCTTTGCAGGAGAGGTGGATGATTCGTGAGCTGATTGAACTCTACAAAATTGTGAGGAGCATAGATAGGGTAGATAGTAAGAAATTTGTCACCAGGGCAGAAGTGTATAAAATCAGAGGAAATGGATTTAAGGTAAAAGATAAAGAGTTTAGATGGGATCTGTGGAAGTAGTGAAAGATAGATACTCTCATAACATTTAAAAAATATCTAGACAAGTACATGATCAAGCATCAATATCTGAAGATGACACGGAGGCTGCCTTTAGGAGAGTGAATCCTAGGAAAGTATCCAATTCCCTGGCCAAGTACTGAAAACCTGTGCTGACAAAATGGCCAATGAGTTCATGGAGATTTTCAACATCTTACTGTTTCAAACAAGTGTCAGTCATATGGTGCCCAAGAAGAATGTGGTAACTTCATAAATAACTACTGATCAATGGTACTCACATTAAGTGATGAAGTGTTTTGAAAGGCTGGTGTTAAAGCATATCAGCTTCTGTCTGATTGGTGACATGGATCTGTTCCAATTTGTTTACCGCAGCAACAGACTTATTGCAAATGCCATCTCACTGGCTCTTCACAAAGCCCTGGAGCACCTGAACAGCAAAGTTGCATACATCAGGATGTATGAGGGCATCATCATCCCCTCAAAAATAATCAACAAACTCCAAGTCCTGGATCTCAAAACCCCATTGTGTAATTGGATCCTGGATTTCCTCATTTACAGACCACAATTAGTATGGATTGGCAAGAACATCTCCTCCACAATCTCCATCAGCACCGAAGCATCACAGAGCTATGTTCTTAGCCCCCTGCTTTACTCACTTTATTATGTGGTCCAATTATAACACCATTTATAAATTTGATGACAATAACACAGTAGTAATCTTTATAAAAAGAAGCTATGAGTCATCTTACAGGATGGAGATTGAAAACTTGGCTGAATGGTATACTAATAACAACCTTGTACTCAATGTCAACAAAACCAAGGAGCTGATTATACACTTCCAGAGGGAAAGCAAGAGGTGTAGATCCAATGATCATTGGGGAAATAAAAGGTGGAGAGGGTGGGCAAATTTAAATTCCTTGGAGTCACTACCTCAGAGGACCTTTCCTGGGACCAACATACTTATGTTATCGTGAAGAAAGAACGTCAGCACCTCTACTTCCTCAGGAGTTCACAGAGGTTCGGTATAACATTGGAAAACATAGCAAACTTCTACAGATGTGCAGTGGAAAGTGTGCTTACTGGCTGCATCAATGTCTGAGGTCACCAATACCTCTGAGTGGAAAGCCCAGCAAAAGATAGTGGACACAGCCCAGTACATCACAGGCAAACCTGTCCCTACCATTGAGAAAATCTACATGGAATGCAGCAAACATCAAAAATCCGCACCACCAAGGACACACTCTGTTCTCTCTGCTGCCATCAGAAAAGAGGTATAGGTGCCACAAGATTGGTACCACCAGGTTCAGGAACAGTTACTTCCCCTCCACCGTAAGACTCCTAAACAACAGACTCAATAAGACACTCATTTAAGGACTCTTATTTTCCACATTATTTATAACTGATTTTTTTTTCTGTATTTGCACAGTCAGTTTCATTACCACTTCTTTCTTTGTTTACGTTTTTCTCTTTTGTATATGTATCCTTTTTTTAGTACAGTTCACTGTACCGTTAAGTAGAAATTCTGCCTGGTCTGCACGAAAAAGAATCTCAGGGTTGTATTGATGTCATATTTGTATTCTGACAAAAAATGTGAACTTGAACTTAAAACACAGCACTGAGCAGTAGGAACATCTGACAATCCTCAATCAGCTGGAGGATGAGAGGGTGAAGGAAAGGATCAGCTTATTATGAGGAGTGGATGCAGGCTTATGAGGCACAAGCAAAGGTTGCCCCCCCCCCGTCTGTGAGGAGAATCATTGTCCAATGTTGGAGAAAATACTGCATTGAAATTTGCTTTGAGAAGTATTAGCAATAATTCCTTTTAGTAACAATAGTTTGTGAATTGCAGAATTTGGCAATGTGCATGTGATGGTTATAAAGGCAGCTGTTTTATTGAAAGAGCAATTCACAACAAACTTAATAGCCTTGTTTGTGTTGATTAATCCTTCTTGGAACTTGATCTCTCATGATTATAACTGACTCAGGAGACAATTTTATTTTAAAAATATATAAAATTATTCAATAAATAATCATACAGAATCTTACAACTTCGAAGCATGAAATTGGTCAATTTACCTCTGTTGTTGTTTTGAAATGTTGGTCCTATTGTCTTGCCAATTCTCAGTAATTTATTTCCTTTCCAAATATTTTTGTGAATTGATTAGTTCCATCTCCAACCATTCTTTCATGTAGTTTAGTCCAGGTCATAACAAGCGACCTACTAAAAAAATTAATTCTTCTCAATTTGCCACTCAAATGTTTCAACGAAATTTGAATTTCTTGCAATATACTTTGAGGTTTATGTTGAGAAACCTGTACAAGGAATAAGGACTCTTGGTTCTTTTTAATTGTTATTGATGAGAAATGTGATGGTTTCCGCCTGTCGTGGAAGACTGCAGTTGTTATAGATAATGTATGGGTTGCAATGCTTCAGTTCCTGGTCTGTGGATTGAATCCCCACCATTCCTTATCTTCTAGAATGAAATACAGACCTGCTGTTACCAACCCTAGTTTAACTCAGTGATTGGAGTTCTACACAAAACCCATCAGCCATATATTTTCTGTGACACTGTGAACCATGATGAAGTTTTTAAATGTGGCCAAGGGACACTGAACAGGCAACATAAGTGGATCTGGGATAGTTAGAGAAACATATGCATTGGCATATTTTAGCATAAAACCACCATTTCTGACGACTATCCATGCATAATTAACAGAGCAAATAATTCTCTTTTAAGGCCAACAGGATAGACAAAAGGTTAATAAGGAACCTTTGGAAAAGGAAAGGACCATTAACAATTTTTACAGCTGTTGGAATTTTAAACAAACCACTGCCTATTTGTTTGTTTGTTTGAGAGGACAGCTAATGGAATTGGAATTACTTTATGATGTGCAGTGAAGCAGCCGCAGTGAGAGGAAGACTGCAGTTTGGAGCAATAAAACAATCAGAACAGAGTTAATAAGTATGACCCGATGACCTCTGTAAGTGAGTGTGAATCAAAGACTTTTGAACAAATGTCTTCAGCTGCAGAAACTTCCTAAGGCTATTCTTCAGATGCTAAACCATGACAATGCTGTAACAACTGTGATACTGTGCAGTACCCTCATAACTCCTCTGGACTGAATCTTTGCCCCATCATGCCATTAATCCATAATTACGCAAGGTTATTAGGATACAGTACAATGGAGATCATTCAAATGACATAAGCTTCTCAGCATTACCCTGCTCAGGCCTCGCCCCAACGCAAAGGAGCATAATGGAAAGTGGGATGCAAAAATGCTCTTTACATAGCAACATAGAAACATAAAAGATAGGAGCAGGAGTAGGTCATTCAGCCCTTCGAGCCTGCTCCGCCATTCAATGAGATCATGGCTGATCTTAAAGTTCAGTACCCCATCCCGCCTTCTCTCCGTAACCCCTAATTTCCTTATACTGAAGAAATATATCTAATTCCCTCTTAAATATATTCAATGAACCTGCCTCTACTGCTCTCTGTGGCAATGAATTCCACAGATTCACGACCCTCTGGGTAAAGAAATTCCTCCTTATCTCGGTTCTAAATGGTTTGCCTATTATCCTTGAACCATGGCCCTGGGTTCTGGACTCCCCCACCATCGGAAACATCCCTTCCGCATCCATTCTGTCCAGACCTGCCAGAATTTTATATGTCTCTATGAGATCCCCTCTCAATCTTCTAAACTCCAGCAAGTACAATCCCAAATTGCGCAATCTTTCCTCATATGTTATTCCTGCCATTCCAGGTATCAGCCTGGTGAATCGCCTTTGCACTCCCTCCATTGCAAGAACATCCTTCCTTAGATAAGGTGACCAAAACTGCACACAATACTCCAGGTGTGGTCTCACCAAGGCTCTGTACAACTGCAGTAAGTTATCCTTATTCCTATACTCAAATCCTCTTGATACGAAGGCAAACATACCATTTGCCTTTTTAACCACCTGCTGTACCTGCATGCTTACCTTCAGAGACTGGTGCACAAGAACCCCTAGGTCTCCCTGCACTTCCCCATCTCCCAATCTATTGCCATTCAAATAGTAATCTGCCCTCTGGTTTGTATTACCAAAGTGGATAACCTCACATTTATCCACATTGTAGTGCATTTGCCATGTATCTGCCCAGTCCCCCAATTTATCCAAATCACACTGGAGCTTCCTGACCCCCTCTTCAGTGCACACAACCCCTCCTGGCTTAGTGTTGTCTGCAAATTTGGAGATGTTACATCCAATCCCCTCATCTAGATCATTAATGTAAATTGTGAACAGCTGGGGTCCCAGTCCCCCACTGGTCACCGCCTGCCACTCAGAAAATGAGCCGTTTATCCCAACTCTCTTTCTTCTATCTGCCAGCCAGTTCTCAATCCACATCAATACCTTGCCCCCAATCCCATGAGCCTTGATTTTGCATGCCAGTCATTTATGTGGAACCTTATCGAAGGCCTTTTGGAAATCCAGGTACACCACATCCACTGGCTCTCCTCCATCTATTTTTCCTGTCACCATCTCAAAGAATTCCAATGGATTTGTCAAGCATGATTTACCTTTTGTAAATCATGTTGACTCTGTCCGATCCCTTCTCTGCTAGTCATGTGCTCTGCTATTACATCCTTAATAATGGATTCCATCATTTTGCCCACTACTGATGTAAGGCTCACCGGCCTATAATTCCGCACTTTTTCTCTACCCCCCCCCCCTTTTTAAATAGTGGGGTAACATTAGCTACCCTCCAATCCATGGGTACTGATCCTGAATCTATCGAGTTCTGGAAAATAATTTTTAAAGCATGTGATATCTGAATGTCCACTTCTTAAGTACCCTAGGATGTAGATTATCAGGCCCTTGGGATTTATCGGCCTTCAATCCCTTCAATTTCTCCAAGACCATGTCCTTAGAGATACTGATTTCTTTCAGCTCCTCCCTTGCATTAGTCTCTATGTTTCCCAACATTCTTGGGAGGTTATTTGTATCCTCTCTTGTGAAAACAGAACTAAAGTAAGAATTTAATTGGTCTGCCATTTCCTTATTCCCCATTATATATTCCCCTGATTCTGACTGCAAGGGACCTACTCTGGATTTCACCAATCTTTTCCTCTTGACATATCTATAAAAGCTTTTGCAGTTGGTTTTTATCTTTGCCGCAAGCTTACTTTCGTAATTTATTTTTGCTCTCTTGATTAACCCCTTTGTCCTCCTTTGCTGCATCTTGATCTGTTCCCAGTCTTCGGATTTGGTACTTTTTTTGGCCAATTGATATGCTCTCCCTTTGGATCTAATGCTGTCTCTAATTTCCCTTGTTATCCACAGTTGAGTCACCTTTTTTTGGTTTATTTTTATGCCAAACCATTATAAACGATTTTTGCAATTCTTCCATTAGATCTTTGAATGCTTTCCATTGTCTATCCACCGTCAACCCCCCCCCCCATAAACACCACCCAATCAATCTTACTCAACTCCCGTCTCATACCATCATAATTCCCTTTATTTAAATTCAGTTTTAATTTCATCACTCTCCATGTCGAGTGAGAATTCGATCATATTGTGATCGCTCCTACCCAAAGGGACTCATACAACAAGATTGCTGATTAGCCCCTTTTCATTACATAATACCCAGTCTAAAATGGCCTGCTCCCAAGTTGGTTCCTTGACATATTGGTCTAGATAACCGTCCTGTAAACATTCAAGGAATTCCTTCTCAGTATTTTTACTAATTTGGCTAGTCCAATCTATATGTAAATTAAAGTCTCCCATGATGACAGCTGTTCCCTTATTGCACGCTTCTCTAATTTCTCTTATTATGCCTTCCCTCACCTCTACATTACTATTTGGAGGCCTATATACCACCCCCATTAACATTTTCTGCCCCTTGCTATTCCTCAGTTCTACCCATATAGATTCTGCATCTTTCGAGTTAATATCCTTCCTGTCAATTGTGTTGGTCCCTTCCCTCACCATCAAAGCTACCCCACCCCCTTTTCTTTCTTTAGGAGGCTAAATATTGTATACCCCGGGATGTTAAGTTCCCAGGCTTACCCACCTTGCAGCCATGTTTCTGTAATCCCAATCAAATCGTATTTGTTTGTCTCAATTTCCACAGCCAATTCATCTACCTTGTTCCGAATGCTTCTTGCATTAAGATATAAAACCTTCAGATTTGCTTTTTTCACCCTCCTTGCTCTTTCTGATTTTTTTTATTTTTGCTGCCTAACCCAACTTTTCCTATTTTATCTTTCCTGTCCTTTGCCCTATCATACAGGTTCCCATCCCCCTGCCAAATTAGTTTAAACCGCATCTGACGGCTGCACCAAACCTAGCTGCCAATATATTGTCCCCTTTTGGGTTTAGGTGTAACCCATTCTTTTTGTAACACTTCCCCAAAAGAGATCCCAATGGTCCAAGAAGACAAACCCTGTCTTTTATACCAGCCCCTCAGCCACACATTCATTTGTCTTAACCTTCCATTTTTGTCCTCAGTTGCACTTGGCACAGGTAGCAATCCAGAGATCACCACCCTGGCGGTCCTGTTTCTTAGCTTCTGTCCTAGCTCGCTGTAATCCTTTTATAGTACCTCCTCCCTCTTTTTATCTATGTCATTGGTACCCACATGTACCAAAACATCAGGCTGCTTACCCTCTCTTTCAGAATACCCTGGACCCGACTTGAGATATCCCGTACCCTTGCACCAGGGAGGCAGCACACCATGCAGGAATACCTTTCTTGCTCACAGAATCTCTCGTCTGTACCTCTGACAATGGAGTCCCCAATGACCACTGCATTCCTTCTTACCTTTTGTACCACCTGATCACTGCGGCCAGCTTCTGTCAGGTCATCTCCCTCAACAGCATCCAACACAATATACCTGTTGCTGAGAGGAGTAGTCACAGGTGTGCTCTCCATTTTTCTTCCTTCCCCTGACAGTTACCCACTTACCTGACACATCTGGTCTCGGGGTAACTATCTCCCTGAAAGTTGAATCTATTAACTCCTCACTCTCCCTTACCAGCCGCAGGTCCTCATGCTGCAGCTCCAGATTCCCAGCTCGGTCCTTAAGGAACTGCATCTCGGTGCACCTGACGCAGATGTGACTATCTGGGCGGGTGGTTCCCACATCTGACACCCAGTACAAAGCACTAAGCCCTTCCCCAGTTCCTCTTAAAATATGTATTAAAGAGTTCTGGAGGGAGAAATCAGCAGCAGGTCCCAGCAGGATGGAGGTCGTGAGGTTTGGAGCCTTTCTTTGTTGTTAATATTATCAACACATTGAAGAGGTGTGTGCCTATTGTAAGGTAAAAACATCATGAGTTGGGACCGGAGAAGGAGTCACCCAGTACTAAGGAGTAACAGGATGCAGGTGTGACCTTGTACGCTCAAGATAAGTGTGGCAATAACAAGATGATGTGCAGCAGACTAACAGAGAAGGGTAGCAACAGCTTATTCATTGGACAATGTAATGGTATGATAATTTACTAAGTGCGTGTCCTGGGGTATAAAAAAAACACCACTCGCTGATATCGGGAGAATGCGACTTCTCCAACTAACACTGTTAGTTGCAAGTGTTACAATCCGGTAATAAAGAACCTTGATTTCGACTCAGTCTGGTGTCTGACTCACTCATTCTCAAACAAAGCAGACCTAACACTGTGTGAACTAATACATGAAAAATGCCTCTTCATGAAGAATTGAAATGGCATGTCAATGTCAGCCTAAATCTTTAAGGGAGCAGTAAGAGAAGAGCAATTGGAGGAAAGGAAGAATTGTTTTGCACCCTAGAGAGTAGATTACTTAACAAGGCTTAAGTTTTGTATATGTGGGCGGCATGGCTGGCATAGCAGTTAGCGCTACGCCATTACAGCGCCAGCAATCGGGACCAGGGATTTGAATCCCATGCTGTCTGTAAGGAGTTGGTATGTTCTCCCCATATTTGCGTAGCTTTTCCCCAAGAGCTCCAGTTTCCTCCCACCATTTAAAACATACCAGGGATGTTGGTTAATTGGGTGACACAGATTCCTGGCTGAAATGGCCTGCTACTGTTTGTATGTATGTCTAAATAGTCACGTGATTAGAACTAGTAAGCATCCTTGGAATTACCATACACCATCCAATCTCCGGGTGATGAACAAGAGACCTTGCATTATTTACATCTTTATGTTTATTATGAGCATTCCAATTGGGAGATGGTTCCAGAATGGTGAGACAGGAGCAACAAAATTATTAGAATCTTATCCATGTGTGGTAAACCACTGTTATACTGTGATTGCCGGCTGGACACGCCTTCCGAGACCGATCCTACCCATAAAGCCTTTGCATGCTCCCCATTCATCCTGCCATGATCAGTCAATAAGGCTGGCTGTTGCTCCAGTCTATGGTCAATAAAAGCCTATCAGTTTCACAACCTCAGTCTTCTGTGGTAATTGATGGGGCATCGCCATGTCTATTGCATCACTGCTGGCTGCCAAAATAGTTTTATTGGCAATGTTAGTGCGTACACTAACATGTCATGGACTTCAAAATTCATTCACACAACACAAAAAAAACTTATTAACACCACTTAGAGCAATTGTGTGCACGTCATTTTGCCCATAAGGTGAAAAAATATTTTTGAGTAAGATTTACATTTGCCTTACATCTTTTGTTTCCTTGGCATAAAACTTTTCCAACATTAGTGAACATCTCTTCCAAATGTCAAAGCTTCCTACGGAGTACCACCTTAGCATGGTCACCCAAGCTCCAGATCCGAATGGCAAAGACTTCATTTACTTTTCGAGAGGAGAAGGCACTGGGACTTGCCTGTGTTTCATGCTTTCCCATAGGTACCCAATCATGTCCTTACAAAGGACTGAAAATAAAAAAAACTGCTGCTGGAAATCTGAAATTAAAACAGATAATGCTGAGAAGACTCCGCAGAGCGAGGTACACCTGTGGGAAGAGAAACAGAATCAACATTTCGGAATGGACACTATTTGTCAAAACTGAAATGGAAATAAGATCAGTTGCAGAGGGTAATCAGGAGGAGAGCTGTCTCTGACAGGGTAAAACCAAGGTGATTATGAGATGTAAAGTTATTTGGTCACAAAGAGGCCAAATAATCTTACAGAGACCTATCTTGCAGCCACCTGATAGGACTATTTAGTTGATCCCATGGATAGACTTCATGGCATCCTTGCAACAACCAAACCCACCTTCTACAGTAGGCTTCTTCACCAGCTTGTCAATGCTCCTCTCACCCTTCAGGAGCACTCTGCCATCCACCTCCCATCAATGGAGCATCAATTCATCCAGGGGCACACTCCTCTATACCTGGAAGAGTGTTAAGATTAAGAGCTTCATATGGAAGCAGTACATTACAACATTGTGTCCCTCTCAGAACTGCTTAACAACTGTGAGAACTTGTAATGTGTCAATGGAAAGTGACTAAGCTAGCATTGGTGTGGCATTACATTAACAATCCAACCAAGTTGTAATGTACAGCTTGCATTTGAAGCTCTTAATCTTCATATGACATTCACAAATCATAATCAACCATAATTACCTTCTTAAGATTCTTAAAGGCTAATTATACAAGTTTTAGAATGAAGTATTTTCATTCAGAATGTAAATTCAAAATCAGCAGCATGGAAATAATTGGCAAAATAAGATTTGGCTAACGAATTGAACTGGCCTCTTCATTTGAAAAGTCATCTCACCAGAATGGACACTTTAACTCAGTGGTTCTCAACCTTTTTCTTTCCACTGTTGAGAGCCCAGAGAGCTCAAAACCCAACAGCAATAGATACTCACCAAGACAAATGGTTACTTAACAAAAGTTTCTTTGAATTATCTTTAAACATGAAAACAGGATTAAACTTTAACTTATCACTATTAACTTACTTAACCTAACTTAACCCTCTTCTAATTCCAAGTGCACATGCATATAATGTGTGTGTAAGTTTAGAAAAAGTCTTTAATTCACAGTCCAATCTCACTTCTCATTCATATACTGTGCACAGAATTTAACATTTATGAATTGCACCAGGCTTTGGTGCTTGAAAGGTAAATAGTTACAGGTCAGGAAGGTTCGTGTCAGTTTTTGGAGAGATATTTGTTGTTCACTGGACACAAATTGATCCCTTCTAATCAGCCACATAAGTGTTTTGCTGAAGAAACTTGCCCCATCAGGGTTTTCAAGATGATAACCTTTTTATTTCAAGTCACCAAGACAAATGGTTACTTAACAAAAGTTTCTTTGTATTATCTTTTGTTTCCCTTATTTCAAGTGAAACATTAGGTAGCCAGTCCTCTCCTCTTGTATGGACCACAAGGGCTTTGACCAGGCTGAACTAAGCACTCACAACCCAACTTCAAAATGGGGTTTTTCTACAAGCTTGCCAGCTTGTCCTGTTCCAGTCCCAGCTGCAGCTGCTGACCTATAAAACTGCAGAACTGAATTCGCTCTCTCAGAGAAAAACCTGTTTCACTCTCTCTGCTTGCAAAACCACATGACCCTCTTAGAACAGCAAATTGCACTCAGATAGCCTGTGGCTCCAACGAGTTCTTTCATCTGTTGATTTTCAAAACAACAATTCATAAGTGAAGTCCCTTAGGCACTCTTCAAAGCTTTTGCAAAGGTATTCAGAGTTGGCCTGTCTAGCTTAAGCAGAGCTCCAGTATTTTAAATGAGATCTGTTTTGAAATGTTGGTGATGTGACCTACACTAAAAAAAACCCTGCCGCATTTTATCTCCCAAAATCATATTTATATACAATATAAAACACAACATATTCTGTCACACCACTCACATACCACTTTAAGTATTCCCTATGCCATAGGAGCTCTGTGGTTAGTAAGGGATTGCTTAAGATGGTATGTAAGTGGGAAGGGAAGGTTGAAAATCACTGCTCTAGACCCAATTGTTATTCAATTATTTTGCTTTAGAAAAATTGGCCCATTTCCTTTGGAGTTATGAAATTGTGCACATCATGAGTCAATTAGGTACGATTAAATCAGTGGTTTTCAAACTTTTTCTTTCCACCCACATACCACCTTAAGCAATCTCTTACTAATCACAGAACACCTATGGAATAGGGAATACTTAAAGTGGTGTGTGAGTGGAAGAAAAAGGTTGAGAACCACAGCTTTAATTAGTCATCTTGAGTAATCTTCAGTGATTTTAATGTTTCCCAATAGTGTACTGCAAATTAAGTTACAGGATATACTTGTCAATCCTGAGCTGTAATTCTTACATAAGAGTCATTTTCTTCCACCCCCCACATAATTTTTCCCTCCACTTCTGAACCTTTTCAACAAATGTTATCTTTGACCCTGAACACAAATTGAGGAATGGTGTTCTTGACTAACTGCGACACCATAAATATGTCATTGCACGTTGAGATCCCATTAAAAAAGCACCTGATTTTACCTCCCACGTTATTCCTATTCCATATACAGGTTCTTCAAGATAAAAATCAAACCTTACTGGCTATTGACTTCAGAGAGGTTTATGAGACAAAGAAAAAATAAAAATGAGAATATCCGAGAGAAAGAAATTAACCAAAAAGATTTCTTTACTGATTCTTGAACATCCATGGGGTTCTTAAATTTATCCATCATATCATTAATAGAAAATAAGTGTAAAAGAAGAAATTCCAACATTAAACCTTACGTAAAGCCCTCAGAAAATGGCTTTAAATCAGTAAGCACTTGTTCATGGACCTTTGGAACCCTTTCCACTTATTTATACTGATATTAGCATTTAACTCTTCCAACAATGGCCTCTTCACTTTGCCCTCTCCTTTCCCCCAATGTTCCATCACTTTGTCTTTCTTGGTTCTACATGCTGAATAAGTCCTTCTTAACTCTCCCTCCAGTTCAGTTCCCACATTGAAAAGTCAATGTTAATGTCATCTGATTGGAGAGTGCCCAAACGGAGCACCGAGTATCATTCCTCCAATCTGCAGGCAGAGCATGAGGAATGCAGTGTGGAATTGAAATTGTTGGCCACTGGGAGGTCCCCGCTTTTGCAGTGGACAGAGTGAGGATCTTCCAGTCTGCTTCAGTCTCTCCAATGTAGATGAGGCTGATATACATCTCCGATGCAGAACATCGACTTCCCTCCTTTCTCTCTCTTTCTCTTTCCCTATCCCTCTGTTTTCTTTCCTCCAGTTCTTCACCCCTTCCATCTCCATTAATATTTGCTCTCCCATCACTTCTCAGCATTTTTCTCTTCTGATCTCCCACCCATATCCATGTACTGTGCCCTCCATAATGTTTGGGATGAAGACAACTTTTTCATTTATTTGCCCCTGTTCTCCACTGTTTTAAATTTGTAATCAAATAATTTACATGTGATTAAAGTGCACATTCCAGATTTTATTCAAGGTTATTTGTATACATTTGGGCTTGATGATTTATAAATTACAGTACTTTTTATATCTGTCTGAGCAGTGACATTGATCCATTCCAATTTGCCTATCGAAGCAAGTGGTCTACCTATGGATGCCATCTCATTGGCTCCACACAAATTTCTGGAACACCTGGACAGCAAAGATGCCTACATCACAATGGTCTTTATCGGCTACAATTCAGCATTGACCATCATCCCCTCAAAATCGATTACCACCTCCAAATCCTGGGACTCATCACCCCACTGTGTAATTGGATCCAGGATTTCCTCACCTTCAGTCCATAATCAGTTAGAATAGGTAAGAACATCTTCTCCACAATCTCCATCAGTACTGGAGCACCATAGGGCTGCTTTCTTAGTCTCTGCTTGCTTTACACCTACAAATGTGTGTCTCAGTACAACAGCAACACCATCTGTAAATGTGCTGATGATACCACAGTAGTGGATTGTATAAAACGGGGCAATGAGTCAGTTTACATGGGGAGATTGAAAACTTGGCTGAATGATGCACAAACAAGAACTTCACCCTCAATATACCAAAACCAAGAAGCTGATTGTTGACTTCAGGAAGGGAAAACCAGAGGTGTACGATCTAATGATCATTTGGGAATAAAAGGTGAAGAAGATGAGCAAATTTAAGTTCTTGGAAGTCACTATCTTGGAAGATCATTCCAGAACCTAACACATAATGCATCTTGACGAAAGTGCATCAGCGCCTCTACATCCTCAGGAGTTTGTGGAGGTTTGGTATGACATCGGAAATCCTGGCAAATTTCTAAAGATGTGTGGTTGAAAGTGTGCTGGCCAGCTGCATCACAATCTGGTATGGAGACACCAATGCCCTTGAGCGAAAAGTCCTCAAAAAGGTAGTGGACACATCCCACTATCGAGAACATCTACAGGGATTGCTGCCATTGTAAACAGCAGTAGCAATCATCAAGAATCTACACCACCCAGCACACGCTCTGTTCTTGCTGCTACTGTCAGAAAAGAGGTATATAGGTGCAACAAGACTCACACCACCAGGTTCAGGAACAGCTGCACTTTATTTTTTTCTCTGTTTTGCACAGTCAGTTTGTTTACATTACTTTATTTGTTTACATGTGTATGTTAAGTACAGGTTTTTTTTGCACTATGAATAAGTGGGAATTCTTCCTCACCTGCAGGAAAAAGAATTTGATGTCATGTCTCTAACAATAAATCTGAATCTGAATCTCATCTCAGCCACAATAATATTTGGAACATAGTAATGATATGAATATTAAAGTAGTCATATTTAGTACTTTGTTGCATATCCAATGCAATGACTGCTTGGTCTGTGATTCATAGACATCACCAGATACTGAGTATCTCTGGTGATGCTCTGCCAAGCTTCTATTGCAGCCATCTTCAGCTCCTGCTTCTGTTGGGGGATTTTCCCCTCAAGTTTTCTCTTCAGCACATGGATTTAGATCAGGTGGCCATTAAAGAATTTTCCAGTTTTTAGCTTTGAAAAACTCCTTTGTTGTTTTGGCTGTGTGTTTGGGATCATTGTATTGCTGTAGGATAAAGCGCCTTCCAATGAGTTTGGAGGCATTTGCTCAAATTTGTGCAGATAAGATGTTTCTATACATCTCAGAATTCATTTTGCTACTGCCATCAGCAGTTATTTCATCAATGAAGTTAAGTGTGCCAGTACCTGTGCCAGCCATACATGCCCAGGCCATAACACCCCCACCACCATGTTTCACAGATGAGGTGGTGTGCTTTGGATTGTGTGCATTTCCTTTACGCCTCCACACTTTGCTCTCGCCATTACTCTGATACAGGTTAATCTTGGTTTCATCTCTCCACAACTCCTTCTTCCAAATTCTGCAGGCTCTTTTAAATACCTCTGGGCAAACTGTAATCTGACCATCATGTTTCTGTGCCTAACCAGTGGTTGGCATCTTGCAGTGTAGCTTCTGTATTTCTGTTCATGAAGGCTTCTGCAGATAATACTCATTGTCATATCCACACCTGCCTCCTGAAGAGTGTTTCTGATCTGTTGGATGGGTGTTTGGGGATTTTTCATCATTATGATGAGAATTCTTCTGTCATCAGCACTGGACGTCTTTTTTGGAATTCCTTGCAATTACTGAGCTCACTAGTTCACTTTTTCTTCTTAATGATGTCCCAAACAATTTATTTTGGTAATCCTAAGGTTTGGGCAATGTCCCTTAATGTTTTATTCTTGTTTTTCAGCCTCATAATGGTTTCTTTGACTTTTAATCGCACAACTCTGGTCCTCGCATTGAAAATGGCAACTACGGACTCCAAATGTGATCAAAAGCTTAAGGCCCTTTCAGGTGCCCTGAACACCCCATTGTAAAGCCACATTTTCTCTCCCCATGTGGCTAAAGACATACTCACCTGAATGCTCCAAAAGTGCCTCCGAGGTGCCAACATCAACCCTCCTCGGGGAAGGATAACTGGCAGAGTCCTGGGCTCCACCGAGGCACCTGAATGTGCAGCTGCTGTAAGCAACCCAACTCCCCGCTGTCTCAGACCCCTCCTCCCCTCTGCCTGACAGCCGCTCCCCGTCCCACTGCCTGACAGATCCACCCCTACAAGGGAAGGGGTGGCCGGCTGGAGTCGTTGGGGCAGGGGCAGCTGGCGGGGACATCGGGGCAGGAGCGGCCGCCGGGGGATGTCGGGGGGCGGCTGGTGTGGGCTATCACAATCTGGCTGGCCGCTCCTGCACCGGGGCCGCTCTCTGTGACTCAAAATGCAGCATAGTAATGGTGGTCTTCCTGACCTATAATCCCCCACGCAGCTGGAACTATGTGGGAATCACAGAGCGGTTTCACCTGCGTGGGGGATTACGGGTCGGGAAGACGGCCATTGCTATGCTGCATATTTATGATGGGTGGCACTGCGGCACCAATCTCCCTGCCTCCATCAGATTGGGAGGCGCTCTGAGGCGCCTCTGGATATGAATAGGCTGTTTCAAGTGGACTAGGCAACAATGCATGCAGCCTTTTAGGGCTGCCACCTGAAAGGTTAAGATCTGCTCCTGCCGCCGCCCTCAAGGCGGTGGGTCCACCTGAAAGGGCCTTTAGAAACAAGCTTAGCTCTGTTGTACCTCCACCAATGAAGCAATTAAACATACCTGAGTAATCACAAATGCACGTGAAGCCAAATGTCCCAAATATTATGGTGCTCTGAAATGAGAGGACCATCAATAAGAAGTGTTGAAATTTATATATGGTCTATCCAAAATGTATAAAAATAATTTTGAATAAAATCTGGAATGTGCACTTTAATCATATGTGAATTGTTTGATTACAAATTTAAAACTGTGGAGCACAGGGGCAAATAAATGAAAAAAATGTCTTTGTCCCAAACATCATGGAGGGCACTCTATGACCTTTCGCCTTTTGGCCTGTGCTCCTCCCCTGCCCTTCTTCCCCCTTCTCCCACATTTTTATTCAGATGTCTGCCTGCTGAGTGACCTGCTGAGTTTTTCCAGCACTTATTTTGTATTGCATCTAGTTAAAATGTCAGCTTTTTGATATGAAAACTTTTCAGTCAGTTAATGTGCAGAAGTTTGTAACCAAAGTACAAAAGTAGAAGCTACGCTTTTTATTGTTCTGAAGAAGAAATAATAGGAAATATATCATAATGATGACCCAATGCTTTGCAGAAATAATTGCTGCTTCAGTCAGAAAGTCAGGTGGTGTCAATACTTACTGCAATTTATTCTACATTATGATCTCCAAACGATGTTGGACAACATAAGTCTTTTGTTAAAATTATAATAAATTGCTTGACTAAAAATAGGCCAAAAAGAGTGAAGTTTAAAGTTCAATTTCAAACATGTTTGCAGTCTTCACAAGGTATAAAATCTTAAATTGTATTAAGAGTTTTATTTCAGGGTGTCAGGGATACTAGTTGAAATAAAAGCCAAGATTTGCTCAATGAAGTTGTTATTGAGGGTGTCATCTAACTGATGCAATACACAAACATGCTGGAGAAACTTAGAAGGACACACAGCATCTGTAGGAAGTAAATAGTAACCTACCTTTCGAGCAGAGTCCTTCATTGAAGTATATAGGAACTAAAGGGAAACCACCACAATTCTAACTTATGTTTTATTTCCTCAAGACAGCTGGAACAGTGTGAAACACTGCTTCCTATAAAGTAGGTGAGTTTTTCTTTGGCCGTGGATTATAATGATAATGTTGATTGTCATATGCATTGTGGAATATATATAAATTATATATATATATACATATGCAGCGAAGTTCTTACACTGCATCCAAATGGGTACTTGTTTAAAAAAGCAATGTAATTGAATTTTAAAAAAGACAACAAATATCCTTATGCATGAGAACAAAATTCTCTGCTGTCTGTGAAACAGCTCATCATACTTGCCACACTAAGGGAAAGGAGTGTTTTAAGTAATTCAAATAGCTCATTGCTTCCTTGGCTTGGGGTCAAACCACAGCAGAGGGTTGTGAAATAAATGATCTTTTGTTAGTGATAATGTCTTCTGACATTATCATACAACTTTTATTTCCATTTTTATTTTCCTTGATATTACTGCAGGAGGGTGGCGAGTCCAGCACAGCTAATTTCAGCTTCTGTTTTGTCACAAACAATAGTTCAAGTTCATTATCATCTGACTGTACATATACAACCTGAAGAAATTGTGTCTCTCCAGATCATGGTGCACACATAAAAACACACAATACACAGTACATAATGATCACATAAACAAACAAAATAAATAAATATATCTATAATAGATATCTATATTTTTATAGAGAGAGATATATATATATATTTATTTATTTTATATATATATATATATATATATATATATATATATATATATATTAAAAAGGTGCATCAGAGTAAATCACAGTGTAGCAAGCTAAGCTTGGATTAATATTTTCTTTGGTTAACTTTGGACTGTTCATATATATTTGAGATTATTTACACAGTTACAGGATACTGTTCCATCTCATGGCCTGTTGTAAGAATATATTCTGCAGCCTGGCAGTCCTGATTTTGCTGCTCCTGTACCTCCTTCTTGATGATGATGGGTTAATGATACTTACTGTACGCTGGATGGAAAGGGCCTTCTATAATTCCTTGACTATGCTTCCAGTAAATGTCATCTATAGAGGAAAGTGAGTCCCCAGTGATCCTCTTGGCTGTTTTAATGGATCTCTGTATAGTCCAGAATCTGATGCTTTGCAGCTACAATACCATACAATGATGCAGCCAATCAGGACAATCCATTGTATTCCTGTAAAACACACATGTCAAACTCAAGCCCGCGGGCCAAATTTGGCCCGTGATATAATTATATTTGGCCCGCAAGATCATGTCAAATATATATTAGAGCTGGCCCACTGGCCGCCGCGCCAGTATAGCGCATGCACAGCTAATACTACAAATCCCAGAATGCTTTGCAAATGCATTGGCACCGGCCCGTCAGCCCGCTAATCGCCCCCACCTCCTCTGTTTACTTTCATTAGCATCTGCGACCTGTCGCCGAACTCACATGTAATAAACCCCTTACGAAAAATGGCCAAATGAAAGACAGAAAACAGGACCTTTCAAGACAGGTGGGAGGCAAACTCTGACCCCAGAGTTTGATGAACTTGCATCTAAGAAGAGATGCCAAGTATCTGGTTTAGACCCAGGTGCATCAGAGTAAATCACAGTATAGCAAGCTAAGCTTGGATTCATATTTTCTTTGGTTAACTTTGGACTGTTCATCGTTGAAAGATTGGATTTTCATTGAAGCAAGTTGTCATTTTTTTGACTTGTTAGCTTGTGAAAAAAAAACATTTTAAAGGCTATAGAGAAATATTATTTATTGAATATTTTATTTCTCATTTGTTAATGCTTCTGGAAAGAGTTTAACCAAAACTATTATTAAACATTTATTTTAATAAGAAAAAGTTTAACATTACATATGTTGAAAGAAGAGAAAACATGCAGATGTTGTTGAAAATTTTCAATAAATATTTAGTTCGGCCCACGACTTAGTCCAAGTTTTTAATTTTGGCCCTCAGTGAATTTGAGTTTGACACCCCTGCTGTAAAAGGTTGTCAAGATGGAGACTGATAGCCTGGTCCTCCTAATCCTCCTTGGGAAGTGTAGGCACTGCTGCGCCTTCCTGACTAATGAGATGTTATGAGTCTAGAATAGGTCATCCCTTACATGCAAGCCAAAGAACATTGTCACCTCTACTCTCTGTGTAGTCAAAAATGTTCAACCTTTGTCCTCCTGAAGTTTCCAACCATCTCCTTGGTTGAGTCCATATTGAGACTCAGTTTGTTGTTCATGCACCATTTTATAAGCCTTTCAACCTCCTCTCTGTAATGTCGCTCATGATTTTTGCCGATGAGGCCAACTACTGTTGCATCATCCGAAAATTTGATGATTCCATGGGAAGTGAATCTGGCAGTGGAGTCGTGAGTCAGCAGTATGAACAAGTAGTGGCTGAGCACACAGCCCTGAGGTATGCCGGTGCTCAGTATGATGAGCCCTGCAAATAAAAGCTGAATAAACTGTGATTACATCTTCATTTGTTGGTAATGGGATTATCCTACTGATGAAAAGAATTGAAGGCAAACTTACATGCTTAGCGGTAGTGTAAATTACTGAGGAAGGGAGAAACCTTTCCGGCTCTAAATCCAGCCCCAGTTTCTCAAATCCAACCTAGGCCTAGGGTTTTTAATGAACCACTTCTTGCTGTGGTTACTGCCACTGAACTGTGTACTTGTTCAGTGAGGTGGAAAATACAATTACACTCAAAATAAGGGGCAGTTAGCTTTCTGTCTCTGACAAGCAGGCTGAAGGCTTTTGTCTAATTGTGATCTTTCTAGTGCGTAAATAAAGGGCAACATTTAAAAACAATGCCATCCATTAAGACCACATATAAACAACTTGTGGAACTAAACCAAAAGGCCAAAAGGAACAGATAGCTTTACTGGAGAAGATAAAAGTTTCAAGTTGCATGTTATCTCATTTATTGCAAAACTCATGAAACCCAACAATACAAATAAATAAAGGAGAATTACTTCAGGCAAACAGTGTGAATAAATAAACTTTGTGCAATAGAACAACTTGTTAATTATTTAATGCTTGAAATGTGGAACAGAAAAAAATAAGTTGCCATGACAAAACATTGTTAACCAATGCAATTACTCATTTAGAAATTGGTCTCTGGATAAACAAATCAATGTCCTGATCCAGGCTAATATTCCGAGCACAATTTACCCTCAGTCAGCTATACTGAATATGCTATGTACATGCCCCAAACCAAGCTTCTGAAACAGCCACTTGGTTCTAAACATTGTCATGTGATTAGCAAATGGACAGTTCAAAAATGTACTCAAAGCCTCCCTCCTTGAAGAAATACAACACCCTCACCAACTTCTGAGAATCTTAGGCCTGAGTGCACTGACATGGTGTAGGGGTGGTATCAAGAGCCTCAAGGCCTTTCACACAAAGGCCCTGTTTGAGCAAAAGAAATAAGTACATTGCCTCACAAACTACCTACTCTATCCAACTACAACTTTTCAGCCATCTCAATGCTACAAAAGGGCAGCACAGTGTTACAACGCCAGCATTCGGGACTGGACCAGGGTTCGAGTCCCATGCTGTCTGTAAGGAGTTTGTGCGATCTTCCTGTGTCTGCATTAGTTTTCTACAGGGACTGTGGTTTCCTCCCACAGTTCAAAACATACCGGGGATGTAAATTGGGTGGCATGGACTCGTGGCCTGAAATGGCCTGTTACCATGCTGTATGACTAAATTTAAATTTAATTTTTTTTTATTCAAATTTTTTTAACTGGAATGGAAGCAAGATCCCAAGGGACTATCTTAAAAATTAATCTGAGTTGTCACTTCAGATAAATAGTTTTCAAAGTCACATCTTTCTTTTTTCACTTGCTCCATGTTTTCAATGTATTCACTTTGACATCCAACAAGACCATTTTTTATTTATATGCATTGAATGGAACCTTAAAAGGCAGTTTATGGAGTAAGATGTAGGGGGTCCTCATTAGTGTTGTGCAAGCCCCCTGTAACACATAAAACACAATGGCAGAGTGAGTGAAGAAAGTGAATTGGGCTCTTGGTGAAGCAGTAAAGGTAGTAGAGAGATCTATGGTAATAGAGTCATGGGGAGGGGTGCAGAGACCCAATGGGAAGCAGTGTGGGCAATGTGGCTGCAGAGATGATTAGGCTAGGGTTGAGGCCTGATCAGACCAAGGATTGTGAGGCAGGAGTTGGTCGAACAATTAGACTCTGAGGATCAATAGAGACACAATGGACAAATGAGTTATGGACAGGGTCAGAGTGGTGACTGAGGGAGGGAAGTTGGTCAGACACATGATGGGAGCTCTGTGGACCTTGCAGCCAGAACAGGCAGGAGAAAGGTCGGTGCTGGAGAGGCGGTGGGGGAAAGTATTTCCGCAGCAATGAAGAGGTTTCGAGACAAATATGTGAAGCAATAGAAGATAAATGACTACACAGCAAGTGCTGGTAAATGGGATAATTATAGATCATTGCTTGATGTTGGTATGGAGATATTGGGCCAAATGTTCTATTTTTTAATATTCTCTGACTATGAGAGTAACAAGATTCTCTAAGAGGAAGATCAATCTTGAAGATGATGGATGCCTTAGATCCCTAGTCCTAGACCAAGAAGTGTCTGGTCCCATTTAATATTTGCTTACCTCATTCCTTTCTACTAAGGCCTGTTTCAGCATATACCATTTCAACAGAGATATTTGTAAAGAAAATAATGTAAAAGTGATATTATTAAGCATTGGCTATCTGCAGTTTTTCATAAAGTTCACTTTCATAACACTCAAAAACAACGGACTGTACAACAGAATTTCTTGACTGGTACTGCTAACACAAAAAAAGCCTCTTTCTTTGGCTTGGCTTCGCAGACGAAGATTTATGGAGGGGTATGTCCACGTCTGCTGCAGACTCGTTGGTGACTGACAAGTCTGATGCAGGACAGGCAGGCACGATTGCAGCGGTTGCAAGGGAAAATTGGTTGGCTGGGGTTGGGTGTTAGGTTTTTCCTCCTTTGTCTTTTGTCAGTGAGGTGGGCTCTGTGGTCTTCTTCAAAGGAGGTTGCTGCCCGCCGAACTGTGAGGCGCCAAGATGCACGATTAGAGGCGATATCAGCCCACTGACGGTGGTCAATGTGGCAGGCACCAAGAGATTTCTTTAAGCAGTCCTTGTACCTCTTCTTTGTTGCACCTCTGTCTCAGTGGCCAGTGGAGAGCTCGTCATAGAACACGATCTTGGGAAGGCGATGGTCCTCCATTCTGGAGATGTGACCCACCCAGCGCAGTTGGGTCTTCAGCGGCATGGATTCGATGCTTGCGGACTCTGCCAGCTCGAGTACTTCGATGTTGGTGATGAAGTCATTGCAATGAATGTTGAGGATGGAACGTAAACAGCGCTGATGGAAGCGTTCTAGGAACCGTAGGTGATGCCAGTAGAGGACCCATGATTCGGAGCCGAACAGGAGCGTAGGTATGACAACAGCTCTGAACACGCTGATCTTTGTGTGTTTCTTCAGGTGGTTGTTTTTCCAGACTCTTTTGTGTAGTCTTCCAAAGGCGCTATTTGCCTTGGCGAGTCTATTGTCTATCTCTTTGTCGATCCTTGCATCAGATGAAATGGTGCAGCCGATGTAGGTAAACTGGTTGATCGTTTTGAGTTCAGTGTTATTTTGCAATTGTGTAATCAAACAAGCTTTAACATTTAACAAGCTTTACCACAAAAGGTGATTTTACACAAGGGAAAATGGTGAGGTTTAGTCAAAGAGATGGGTTTTAGGGAGCACCCTAAAGGAGGAAAAAGGGGCCATTGGATGTATTACAATTAAAAGAAGCAAATTTCTTAAAGCATTCTCACCAGACAATTCTTACCAGCAAAAGCTGGGCTTTCCACTGAACGTTGAATGAAGCAATGCCTTCTGAGTTGTT
The DNA here is from genome assembly GCF_036971445.1 of Narcine bancroftii. Taxonomy (NCBI): domain Eukaryota; kingdom Metazoa; phylum Chordata; class Chondrichthyes; order Torpediniformes; family Narcinidae; genus Narcine; species Narcine bancroftii. Next base: position 175,697,727 of record NC_091471.1, on the reverse strand, counting down.
TATCAGGCCCAATATGATGCCTGTGTGGATTGGAAGAATTAACTTTCAGTCAGTAACATAATGGCTTCTTTGTTGTGATTTTCCAGTCATTTCAACTTCAAATTATTGCATGTTTTCCACCTGATTTTTTTTTAGCAAGTATCTCACTTTTCTTTCTACTGCTTCTAATTCTCCTGAATGTTCCTTTATGCTTAAATTGGTACAAAGAAACAAATATTTTTGTTTGCTCAAATATTTTCTTTTTCCTAATTAACTGTAAATCAGAATATCTTATATTTGAGCTTTTAAGTATGTCTTTCAACTAATACACAAGCTACAGCAGTAAAATGTTATTTTTCCTATTCATTTCTTTCTGCATCATTCTGCTTATTTAAGTTTTTTAAAATCTTTGTGGTTAGTTATCCATTGAATTCTTTTAGCTGTTTTAGATTTTCTTCTTAACTCTCATTTTCCACATGCTGTATTACGTTAAACAGTTTGATTTTCCTTCACTTTGATTACTTGTGCTAATGCGACCAAATCAGGTTCAGACTGAGAATATTTAGAATTTGAAAGATATTCCACCATTTCCACCACCTACTACATGATCCCACCACTAGACACATGCTCCCCCTCCTCTCCTCTCTGCCTCCGCAGGGACCGATTACTCCATGTCTCCTTTGCCTACTCCACCCTCCCCACCAATCATCCCGTTGGGACCTACCTCTATGAACACAGGAGATGCTCCACTGCACCCACACCTCCTCCCTCACCACCATTTGGAGCCTAAAACAGTCCTTCCAAATGAACCAAAATTTCACTTGTGAATCTGCAGGGGTCATCTACTGCATCCAGTGCTCCCATTGTGGTCTCCTCTACATCGGAAAGACTGGATGCAGATTCGGAGATCACTTTGTTGAGCATCTCAGCTCTGTCTGCCACAATAATGTGGATCTCTCAGTGGCCACCCATTTCAATTTCCCATCCCATTCTCTTGCTGACATGTCTGTGCATGGTCTCATACACTGCCAGATTGAGACCACCGGCAAAGGAAGATCAATACCTCATCTTCCGAATGGGCACCCTCCAACTAGATGGGATTAATATTGACTTCTCTGGCTTCCCTTAAAGCCCCCCCCCCCCCACTTCTTCCCCTGTTGCCTACCCCCAACTGTCTCTCCCTTCCCTGTCTCCTTTTGTATAAACTTGATAAATTCTTACCCTCATCCTTTATCCTATCCAATTAACACCTTTTGTTGGTCTAGATTCCTCCCCCAGCCAAAATTGTCTGAATAAACTTTCTGAGATTTCCTGCTTCTGGTTCATTCTGTTTATTCTTACAAAAAAGGGCTCATGTTTGAAAAGTAAGCAATATATCTTTGCTTTTTATGGATGCTGAAAAGACTGGCTGAGTTCCTCTAGCATTTTGGTGTGTTTTTACTACAATCATAGCATCTGCGAACTTTTGTGTTTCAGTGAAGTCTCGATGTCTGTTTGTCGCAATCAATGAATCAATATAACAAATGTCAAAGGTCACAGGAGATGACGTGAACATGACCCATTCTTTAATCACAGCATTTCCTTTCTTCTCCTTGCTACCTACACACACACACACACACACACACACACACACACACACACACACACACACACACACACACACAATATATATACAGGTATACCCCACTTTACGAAACTAGATCATTCCTATGAATCCTTTCTTAAGCCAAAATGGCATAAAATAAAGACCCATTCACTACAATTGAAGGCTATTTTCATAAAAGCGAAAACCCATTCAAATACTTTTGTAAAAATGAACATGGCTTTCATTGTAAAAGCAAATTTTCGTAATTCGAATATTCATAAAGCAGGATATATCAGTAAATGTGTGTGTATATGATAGGTAGATATAGATAGATATATATTGCGTGTGAGAAACCAATAAGTGAAACTATGAAAATTAAAGATCTTATTTTGATTTGAACAATTTTGGGTTACTTCATAATGTAAAATACTAGTTCCAGAGCAGATGGCAATTTTCAATGTATCCAACTTTCTTGGCCCACGGAGTTAAACAGTAAAGACTGCAGATACTATGATCGTTATGCATTACACAAAAGCATGTCACACAGCATTTCTTGGAAGTAGAGGGTAACCAACATTTCAGGCCTGTTCCCTTCATCAAGGTATGGAAAAAATAGGCGTGAATAAAAGGTTAGGGGAGAAGAGGAGAGGTGGGGGGACAAAGCATGGGGAGGAGTATAGGCTAACATTAATAGGTGGTTCATTCAGCACAAGCTGATATTCAGGGGGAGAAGATCTGATGAAAGGCTGTCCTGGAAGAAACTCCATGTACATCAAGAGTTTATACTCCTTAAGTATAAAGATAACAGCAAGTGATTATATAAAGTTTCAATAGTTACAATTATATAATTTTCTTCATTATCTCTGTGGGCCTATAAAATGATGAAATATATACTTACATTGGGAGTAAATCTCAACTGACAATGTTCAGAACCTTTGTTGGAATCCCCACACCCAAAACATACTTCTTTGACCATTGTTTTGAGTGATGGCTCTCTGGTTACACAAACATCCCAAATATTTATTGACAATATTGACTATAATTCTGTTAAGTCTGGACTTTTTCCTGATCTCATCCAGAGGATTTGAATGAAGTGTGAATAACATCTTGTAAAGTGTGATTAAAATTTCACTTGGGTGTCACAATTTTTGTAGAAATGTTGAAGTCTCTTAATAGAAAAGACTGCCTTGTCAGTTTCCAAAGCAGATCTTTAATTGGGGGAGGAAGTCAACAGTTCTGACAGCATTCATGGGTAGAAATTGTCAGTGAACCTTTCAGGTCTGGTCCTTTTATTAAGATTCTAGCATATGCTGCTTTTTTGTTTTTCCAAACCAGATCTCTTCAGTTTCTCCCACAGAGAATTTATAGGCTGACAATGGAGTCTGTTTACACAGCAGTTGTGATTACTGCTTACAGATATGTTTGAACAATTTGAAGACTGATTCTTGTTTGTATTACTGATTGGTGCCCTCACAACTCCTGATTAAAGATGCCTCCCAATTCCTAACATTCATTAGACTGTCATAGTTCAACAGGGTAGATCACCAACGTATTATCAAGGACTTATCAGCAATAGCCATAAACTGTAAATGAATGAATAAAAGCTTCTGAAGAAGAATTAGCAACTTTCAGTGGTGAGCAATATATACCTTGGACTCAGATTTTTGATTCTGCAGGTTCCTGTTTTGAAGGAGTTTGGGAAAATTACCAGTAAGCTCTATCTTCTATTCCAGGAAGGAAAGCAGAACTGCATCTCCAAGACTTTGAGATAATGGAATTGGAGCATCTTGTATTCACTCATCACGTGCTTAGTTGAGAGAAGTCACTGAAGGAAAGTTAATCCTGAGAGATGGATACAAAGTTAAGGATCTGTTGTTATTACATAATAATAAGTTAAAAATGTAACAAACATGACATACTTTACCTTTTGCCTGCTCTAAGGCAGATTAAGTCACCAATAGTATTGCCCAGTATCCCTTACAGTATGAGAGAAAGAGAAGCAAGAGAGAGTCTATGGTGTTTGGATGAGCATCAGTTTTCAGTGGGTTCACAGAGAGATGAGTCTGGACACAGTATTACAATTACAGGCAACTTTAATGAATAAACAGGAGACAAATGGGGAGAACGTCAAACAGTACTCAATTACTCTACTACTAAACAATGCTATAGACATTCACATCCGACCTAGGTTGGATCCTGATACCAGTGGCCACCTATACGCTAAACGCTCACACACTCTACAGACTGGGATTTTCACACCCACTCCCAGTTCCCTGTATCAAAGGGGGTGCGGCTCTCTGCAAGTATTGATCTATTGCAGTACTACAGCTCAGCTTAAGTGTTGTGCACAACTTACCCGCAATATTTCCAGTGATGTCCACATAGCTACCTGGCGGGGAGTGATGTCTGGGGCTTGGACCATGAGGCAGAGAGTTTTGGGTGTCTAGCCAATAATGACCCTAGGTGATTTAAGTTAGCTAATGGCAAGGTGTGCACATATGGTTGGCTGGAATCCAAACTTGATTGACATGTGATGTGACTACTGAATAAGTTTCAGACAGGGAGGATGGATAACCACCTGCAATGCACAATATTCCAACAGTCGGGGAGGCCACATGTTTCTTCACATTCCACATATAATATTCCACCCCTCAGAAGTCATATCATTCTGCAATAACTACAAAGTCAAAAAGAGAAAAAAAGTTTAAAAACTATGAAAATCAAGTGGATCAATATATACACAAGTGCCTTCCATATGCTGGACAAGGTACATAATCAAACTCAATGATAATGCCTCACCAGCTCCACCCCCAACCAACCATGGTCAAGGTGCTGTGGGAGCTGCTTCCCAGTGTCAGAGGGAGGGAAGAGAAAGAAAATTGTCTGATCTCTGATTCACATGCCTGGTTTATCTAGCTGAACTGGCAAATGTGAGCACCTTTACCACCAATGTCCGTGAGCAGGCAGTGCAAGGTCATCCATGTGGTGCCCAAGCCCTCTCTTGGTTCGCACATCCTGTGCCTTGGCTTCACACTTGGCCGCTTCCTAAGCACAGAGCCCAGATGCCCGTCACTGTGAGGCGGTGGATGGCCAGCAGACATACCTTCAGGGTGTACCTGCATCTCCTGGGGGTGGGGGGGGGTACCCCGTTTTCCTGGGCTGTCGTCTGACACCAGTATGCCATTCCTGCTCACCTTCCCTTTAAATGGATACCACAAATGCCAGTGTTAGTTCCCTGTAACAATAGCCAGGAGGAGTCAAGATTGAAAATTAGCCAATTTATGATTTTAAATAAAAGCTCCCGAAGCCCCCACCCCATGAGGGATTTGTTTCTGTTAATGGGAGGGCTGGTGGAGATGCTGTCATTGTTGAGTGAGAACAAAATATATATAATACTTCTTTGGTAACATTTGATCTGCAACACTGTAATATTGTAATAGTGATCTGTGACCCCAATTTCCTGCATGTGTTGAGAGACATAATTACCACAGCTCAAGGTGCAATTAAAAAGAAAAAGAAAGCAAATGGTCCATTACAAAAGCTGCACTTGGAATGTGCATAACAAAAGATGCAGTCATTGTTGAGCTCTGTGTCTAATAATGATGTTTCCATGGCAATAGCTGTTGTATGCCTGCTTGAAAGTTCTGTAAATAATAAGTGACAACAGCTCCTTGCTGGTTAAACAGACTGGGTGCTGATGGCTGGAATCAGTGATGGGATCACGGCAGTCTGTTTTGATGAGCATTTCGTAGACCCTCACATCAAGAAGAGGAACTGGAAGGGTAGTCTTATCCTATGGGGGGGGTGGGGGGGTGGGGGGAGTGTTGGGAGAGCTCAAAAGATAGATTAATTAGGGGCCACATCCAGTGGGGGAGGACCAGAGGGGAGGCTGGTCTAAGTTGGAGTGGGCAACGCATGGGAAGCTTTACCACCACAAATCTTCCCCCTGCAATGCTTTCTCCAGAGAGCATACGTGTCTCTGAGAGTCACCGGCAGGGTGACGTCGCCAAACTTCTCCTTAGTTCTGCAAACTTGAGTGGGTGCTCCCTGCTCCATGTACTCCGATTCCTCCAGGAGGGTGATGGCTTCCCAGACATTTTTCCTGGTTGCCAGACCCATGAGGGGCATGATCACCCCTCACAGGTCAGGGCATGTGGTGGTAACTAAATAGCCCACCAAGATACCAGTCACCTTCATGCTCCCTGGGAAGTGGTGCTCGTGGGCACTGCATAGATACCCATAATCAGTGCCCACTTCCTAACAACTCATGTCACCAATGTGCCACTGTGGCCGGCCATGTAGGCCCCATTCTAGAAGGGCAGGGAATCTGGCCTAGACCACAGATACCATCTGTTCTCATAGGGTGGTGGCATCATCGACCCCTTCTGGCAAAGCCCACAAGATGATTGCGTATCGTCTGTTGTTCAGACAGACCATCCAGGACACTCGCCTCCCGATGAGAGAGGCAGATTTTGGAGCCCACCTCATTTCACAGCCATGATCACGACATGGCTAGGTGTTCATCCAGCCACTGGTGGTATTGGTCCCCTAGCCCAGTTAGCTCCTTGGCAGAATAGTCCATGGTCTTCATTATCTCATAGTGACCACATACAAGCCCACCTGAGGTCTCTCCATATTTGGCTACTTCCCCATTTTGCAGGGTCGGCGAGGTGCCCAATTTGGCAGATCAGGGACCACATGGTCACTGATTGGGCTTGAAAAGGCTCAGGCACACACAGGAGGAGGACGTGTGTCATAGAACTCAGTTTCCTCATGGTCATCACCATCCATCCACACATAATCCAACCCCCAATCATGAGTTGATCTTCTCCCCACACTGGACAAAACTTGAATATTGCTTGGGTCAAGTTGCCAGGCAGACCAGTGAGCTGCTTACAGTTGCTGCCTCCATAACTTTCCTTTCTAGGTTGGTCACTTGCACTTGGGCAGTCTGCACTGCCTCCATCTCCCTATCTTTCTGGGTGTCCTGATTACTTAAATCAGACATGATACAGGTAATATCAGTAATCATAGGGGTCCCCCTTGACTTCCCCTGGCCTTGGAAAACCCCAATTCCTCCAGAAGGAGACCACACGGTGCCCTATCTGGGCATTACTGTTGATAGAGATGACCTGCATGACATTGCTTGCCAGCCGTGCCGCTGAATGGCTGAACCCCTGATGGTTATCGGTCCCCTGATGACTCTATATTCCAACCCCATGTGGGTCACGTACTGCTACCCCTGTTGGTGAGCAGGTACTCAATCACACACACACACACACACACACACACACACACACACACACACACACACACACACACACACACACACACACACACACACACACACACACACACACACACACACACACACTTACCACCCATACAGTTAGTGCTCCATGTGTGGCCAGCAGAAAATCTTTGGACCCTGCTCACAGCACCAATTGTTGTGTTTGGAAGAGTATCAGGTTCGGTGGATTCACAGACTAGTCTGGACACAGTCTTACAATCGCAGGTAACTTTAATGAACACACAAGAGACAAACAGGGGAGAACGTCAAACAGTACTCAATTACTCTACAACTAAACAACCCTATAGACATTCACATCAGACCTGGGTTGGATTCTGATACCAGTGTTCACCTATATGCTACACGCTCACACACTCTACAGAGAGGGATTTTCACACACACTCTTGGTTCCCTGTACCAACAAGGGTGCAGTTCTATGCAAGTACTGATCTACTGCAGTACCAAGGCTCACCTTAGGTGTAGAGCACATCTTACCTGTGACACTTCCAGCAACGTCCACAGTAGTGACCTGGCGTGAAGTGATGGCCAATGCTTGGGCCGCGAGGCAGAGAGAAAGTATGTGCTATGTATCGATGTTTTATACAGTTCTGATCTGGGGGTCTAGACAATAAAGACCCTAGTTGATTTAATTTAACCAACAGCAAGGTGTGCACGAATGTCCAACCTTGATTGACAGGTGTTGTGACTTCCAAATAAGTTTCAGACTGAGACGACACATTACCACAATATTCCAACAGGCAGGGAGGCCACGTGTTTTCCACAATCCACATATAACAGAGTCCATGGATTTGTCACCAGTCCTCCTGTAGCCTCTGCAGCCACACAGATTGTTAGATTCATTGGCAACCTCTGACATTATCAGGCAGCCTTCAGTGCCCAAGGCCCTTCAGGAGCCCTTCTCGCCCACAGCACCCTCTCGAACCCCAGTACATGGTTCCCACAACCTAGTGTCCAGTAGCCTTCAGTCCATGCAAGTCCTCCAACTGTAAGTCGACAACGGCTTGCAGCCTCTGTGTGTGTGTGTCTCATCCACTGATCCCCTCACTGGTCTTTCACTATGGTCACTGTTCTGTAGGACTGTCTCATCTGCTTCTCTTTATCAAAAGGCGGTGTTTTCCCATTTCTGGTGCCCTGCACTGGTCTGCTGCTCCACTGGAGTCTGCAAACCTTCATGGCTGCTGCCATCTTGGGCACAGACCACACGGTTGCAGGATCTTACTTACAAATATTGGTTGCTCCTTTAACAGGCCATTTGTGCTCGGAACAGTGCTCTGCCCTCTTCTCTCGTGGGTTCGCACCAGCAGTGGTGCTGCCATTATAGCAGCTCCAGGAGCATCATCATTTATTTAAAAATAGAGAAAAGCAAGGCAAAGTAAAACAAAGATACTAAAGTCTCCAGGTATTTATATTAATTAACAAAATATACTATTCTTGCATCAAAAGAGTAACACAACTTTAAAATTATAGATGAAAATTCATAGCATGTTTCTATGGCAAATTCACAAAGTGAGAGTTCAGGGTACAGGACTTAAACAGTCGAAGGTATGGTCATTAATTGTAAGAAATTGAAGAGGGGTCCAAAAAAAACATCACCCTCATCAAACAACTGCTCAAGTCAAATGATCATGGTAATGAAGGATCTAAATATGGCAGTAGGCATTTAAGACTTTTCAATGAGCTTATAATATCATAAATTAATGGTGTAATTGAGTTATGTGTCTATATTAAACAAAGGCATCATAAAGTGAAATTAATACATAAAATTAAATTAAGAAATTAAATCCAAGTGCTTAAGAAATCACAACTTTAAAAAAATGTTGAACAGATACATGGATAGGATCGGTTGAGAGGGATATGGACCAAACACATGCAGGTGGGACAGGTGTGGGTGGGACTTTTTGGTCAGTATAGGCAAGTTGGGCCTGTTTCCATACTGAATAACAGAGTTTGTTTTAAAGGACTGATAAAAATTTGAATAGGTACAATTTCAAATAAAATTTAAAAAGAACAATACAAAATTCACACTGAGGGAAAAAATGTACAAATAAAATTTCCCATAACATTATCTCTTAAGTGCAAATACAAGAGCATTGGTAATCAAGTTCAAGTCTATTATTCCACGTCCCAAGATGCCATGATAGAATTTGTTTTGAGACCAGTCCAGCTAGACATCTCATACATAGTACAATAAGTAAGACAGATGTTCAGAATTACAGGGTGAGGTAAGTGCTTCCCATTGGGATGGGTGTGAAGAAAATGTGGCCAGGGTGGGATGAATGTTTTAATATGTTGGTAGCAGGAAGTATAGATGGAATCTATGGTTGGGGGGAGGGGAGGGCGTGCTGAGCCGTATTCACAACTCTGTAGTTGAGTTATAAGATACTCAGGAGCCACCAGCAGCTGTAATATTTTTTCAAAGAGTACAATTCAAAAGGGAATTTATGGCTCTGGCCATTTCTCTACCCAACCCCCTTTCAACCCTATTTATATTGTAGACCCTGCAGGGACAGGATTTAATTTGAACCAGGATGACCCAAACCTAGACACGATCTTGAAATCATTCTACTTGAAGTCTAAAGGCACATTTCATGTGCCAATTATATTAAATTTTTGATATAACCAACAAGCTTAGTTTTCTATTCTCACAGAATAGAGAAGGTAGAATTTTATAGGCATACCCTGAAGCCTACTTGTGAATCTTCTGCCTTACAGATACATCCAACTCCAACTCAAGGTTAAATGGTGGGAATCTTCACGGATAAATTACAAGTGGATTACTCTCAAAGAGGTCAAATCAGATAATGGCAATCAGTTTATTTTCATATACATTTTTAAATGTATATATGCACTGAAACTTTTACTGACTGTTGCTGAACAGGTATTTCATAAAAAAAACTATAGTATACATTAATCAAATTAAAAAGAGATAATAAATATTGACTGTTACAACGGTGAAAGAAAAGATATGGTTTACAAAAGTCATATTGTTCAGAATGATGCTAATTTTGATGTGGGGACTATTCCTTATTTAAGGCTGCAATATAAACAAATGGGGCTGTCAGAAACCTTGTGGATATTAAATATTCAAATATCAATCCACGCATCAAGTGAATTACCATAGCCATTACTATCTCCAACACTTCAAAATGAGTTATACAAACATAGTGTAATTTAAGTGTCCAGGTCTAAAGGTTAAGACACACCAACATCTATTTTGCCTGTTAAATTTCTTCAGAGTCTAGACTGCTTGTTGATTTATATTTTAAATAACTGTGTTTGAGCAAAAAAAAACATAAATGAGATGTTGTGTAAATCATGTACTCAAAGAAATGCTTAGTTATGCAGTACTAGAAATATTACACATAGCCTCCCCTGGGTGAGTAGAACAGGGATAATTATAATCTCCATGGCAGCGTGATATATTTGATGTCTAAATGTGGAGCATTTTATTTCCGTGACATTCTCACCACAAGTAGTTTTTCTTGGGCTCACCATGATATAATGAGACAAAACAAAGAGCAGTGGGGGATGAGGGAGAAGGGAGCCTTTACTGGAGCCAGCCACATTTAGAGATGATTACTATGCAATACCCTGTCCAGCAGAAAAAAGATTTGATGTATGAACCACACTATCAAATTGATCACTTAATGCCCATTCAAGTTATAATTTGATGTGATATTTATCAAAATCTGAATTGCTGTGTTCCATGACAGAGCAGCAAACTTGTATAAATCACTTTATTTGTGGTTGTAAAATAAGGAGGCAAGAGGATGAGGTAGAACGAAGAAAGACACTGGAGTGTGAGGAGATAATTAATGTGTTCTTGTTTGGGTTTAACATCAAAGTTCAGAAAATTAATCAACTATTACTAAGACCCACAGAACAGTTATAGAGGCCCGTGCATTATGTAAACATAGTTGTTTGTAGTGAAATTTTTGGGGAAAAAAAACAAAATTTAAATAGCAAAATATTCTAAATGTACCTGTTAAAATTTAACCAACTGGGGTTATCCCTTGAAATATAAGAGAAGCAAGCAGAAACTAGGGGAAATTTCTTCACACAGAGAGTGGTGAGTGTTGAACGAGCTGCAAGCTGAAGTGGTGAACACAGGCTCAATTTCGACATTCAAGAAACATTTGGACAGGTATCTAGATGGGAGAGGTATGGAGAGTCTGGGTGTAGGTCAATGTGATAACATTACCAACAATTTTTTTCAAAAGGTTCGTTTCCAGAAAATAATTGAGGATTATGATAGACTACTTCAAACTGAACGCAAAGATAATTTCAGATTTGCTGTATCACATAAGAAGTTGGAGAAAAATTAAATTAGCTTTTATTAAATGTTTCATGCTTAATTACAAAATGATGCTGAGACATTGCATTAGTTCTGCTGACCTAAAAATGGTTTGCCGCTGATTTTCATTTGTACTCAGCGTCTGATGTTTCTCATGTCAGTGTCCAACAACGGTCGGCCAGCATTAGGCCAGTTGCCCTGATACCGTTTTTTCATAGTCGCAATGGCCTGGTGAAAACTTTCACCAGGTTCGTCACTGACTGTATCAAGATCAGCAGGTAAAGACGTCCAAGTGCAAATGTAGAAAGTGAATTTTCAATGACATGTTGCACTTCATGATTTTGTATGTTTGAAATAGATTTAAAATATGACAGAAAATCACAAAATGCAACAAATCACATCACGCAGCTATGGAGATTATAATTATCCCTGTTCTACTCACCCAGGGGAGGCTATGTGTAATATTCCTAGTACTGCATAACTAAGCATTTCTTTGAGTACATGATTTACACATCTCATTTACGTTTTGTTTGCTCAAACACAGTTATTTAAAATATAAATATAATTTATATCTTAAAAAACAGTGCCTCATTGACAAACTTTTTGAATTACAAACATAAAGGTATATTATCTGCCATATATCGTAAAATATTGAATTTAAAACAGTTTCTTTAATTAGGATCAAACTTGAATGGGAGAATGATCTTAATATGTCTATTTCAGAAGAAGATTGCATTTCAATTTTGGCTCTTATCCATGACTCATCTCTATGTGCTGGGCACAGTTTGATTCAATTTAAGGTGGTGCATAGAGTAAATTTTTCTAAAGTTAAGCTTGCTCAGATCAACCTAGATATCAACTCATTGTGTGATAACTGTAAAAGATTTGAAGCCTCTTTGACATATATCTTTTGGTATTGTCCCATTTTAGTAGAATATTGACAGCCATTTTCAGAACATTTTCGGCCATTTTTGGGTTTGGGTTCTCCAATGATGTAAATGTATATTTAACATCTAACCAAAAACAAATCTTAGTATTTTTAACATTACTGGCTAGAAGAGAAATATTGCTTAAATGGAAAGAGGACTTCTCACCCACTTGTGGCCACTAGAATCCCAGTGGACATGACAAAATAACCACACAAGACGTTTCTAGAGTGAATCAAATGGATTTTCTCTTCATCACCTGTGCAACCTTTTAAAAGCCAGAATCACACGCTCAACACACACTGATGTCATCATGCACTGACATCACATGGCCAGTTCGATGCCTCCTGGGAGTTGTAGTGCTGCCATAGCACTGCTACAGGCCCACCCACCCGCCCTCCACCCCAGAATTGAGAGAAGGGTTTGTCTGTCTTTTAGGTTGTCAACCTCTGCGATGGACTGTTGCCTGCTGGTTTAAGCCTGTTAATAGTGAAAGACTGTGGTTTCCCTCCAATGTCCAAAATATAGGTTGACCTAGTTTGTCTGATGTCCTATATTGCAGGGTGTCTGTAAAGGTTAACCAAGTGTTCCCCTTCGGACGAAGACATATTTGGAGTTTTGAGATCTTCAAGCACAAAAGAAAAGTGTGACAATGGTGGTATAGGGGTCAATTTTCCTAAAATCTCCCTTAGCCTGCTCAACAGTTCCTTAGGATAATTGCCAGAGTTAGAATGGTAGGGGACAACCCCCCCCTGGATCCACCAATGGTGCACTGTACACCAGCTCTGCAGATGAGGTCCTTGGAGGTCCTCCTTTCGAGTTGTTCTAATGCCCAGTAATACCCAGGGCAGCTCATCAGCCCAGTTTGAGCCCTATAACGGAACCATTAAGGCTGACTTGAGATGTCCATAAAATCGTTCCACCATTTCATTGACCTGGGGATGATAGGCATTTGTATAATGAATTGTTGTACTAAGCAAGCGAGACAAGGTCATCCACAGCAAGGAAGTAAATTGCAGTCCTCTATCTGAAGTAACATGAGCTGGTAAACCAAAACAAGACACCCAGGAACTGAGGAACACCCGAGCACAAATGTCTGCAGTAGCATCTACCATAGGCATGGCCTCGGGCCACCACGTAAATTGTCTATTACTGTAAAAAGATAATGGTACCTCTTAAACCAGTAAGCAGACCAACAAAGTCCAGGTGGATATAAGCAAAACACTGAGTAATTGCTGGGAACCCACTGAACATTTGCTTTTTGGCAGGCAATGCAGGATCTCACCATTTGTGTAACATCTTTTTTAAGACCATGCCACATGAACCTGTCCGAAATCGTATGAATAGTCGATCTAATGGATGGATGTGAGAGACCATCCATAAAGTCGAATACTTGACTTTTCCATGATGCCAGAACTACTGGGCGTGGATGACTTGTTGATATATCACAGAGGAGTAGTTTGCTATTAACTCCAAACTGGACATCTTTTAATTGCAGGTTCGTGATTGCAGTCCGATAAGCATTCATCATATTCTTGGTCATATTCTTGGGCCGTGGCCAAAGCTGTGTAGTCAATACATTGATCTACAGATGAAACCTTGAGTGGAGCAGAGCAGGACAGTGCATCAGCTACTACATTGTCTTTTCCGGAAATATGTTGTATTTTCGTGGAGAATTCTGAAATGAATGATAATTGGTGTTGTTTTCATGCTGACCAGGGCTCTGCAACCTTGGAAAATGCAAATGTTAAGGGCTTGTTGTTGATGTACATAGTAAAATCTCTGCCTTCCAAAAAAATAATGGAAGTGTTGAATAGACAAGTAAATGGCCAATAGCTCCTTATCAAAAGCACTGTATTTCTTCTCTGCTTCAGAAGATGGCGGCTGAAGAACGCTAATGGTTTCCTTTGCCCGTTGACATATTGATGAAGTGCACCTCCTACAGCCATACTGGAATTGTCTGTAGAAAGGGCGGTGGCTGCATTTAAAACTAGGTAGCTGAGCATTGTGGCCTGAGTCAGCAAATCTTTCATCTTCAAGAGGGCATTGTTTCCCTCTTCAGTCTAATGGATGGTTCTGACATTTCAGGACAGTAAATCGAAAAGAGGCTTCATGATATAAGCTGTTCACAGAAAAAAATTACGGTAAAAATTTACCATACCCAAGAATTTTTGCAAATTTTGAACCATAGCAGGTCTTGAGTATTTGGCAATGGCCTCAACTTTGGATGGCAACGGAGTCACGCCTTCCTGAATAATCCTATGTCCCAAGAAATCAATCATTTCTTGTTCAAAAACTCATTTATCCAGATTGATGGTCAGCCCAAACTTCTGAAGATGAATAAAAAGTGTACGCAGATGTTCTAAATGTTCTTCCTTAGTCTCACTGGCCACTAAAATGTAAAGATAAATGAAGACATTGGTCATACCACGTCCTAACGCATCCATCACTTATTGAAATGATTGAGCAGCATTCTTTAATCTGAATGGCATTCGTAAAAGCTGTCTTTGGAATATCTTCTGGCTCTATCGGTACTTGGTGATAGCCATGCACCGTCTATTTTGGAGAAGATCTTTTCTCTTTTTTTTTAAAATTTTTTATTTTTCACACCATAAATCACATTAGCCATGATATACACTTTTTATTTTTCACACATTTACAGTGACTTTTTCTCCCCCCCCTCCTCCCTCCTCCCAAGCCACCCCCCCCACCCCCCCACCCCATCCATTTTAGGTATACAATCTAGGTTGCATTAATTCAGTCAGACAATGTTGTCATTCAACAAAAATACACCAGAAATTCTACTGAGTCCATTCTTTTCTTTCCTTCTCCTTCCATCAACTTAGGTTATGTTTGTCCCCGGTAGGTTTTCGCTATTGTATTTAATGTAAGGCTCCCATACTTGTTCGAATATTTCAATATTATTTCTTAAACTATATGTTATTTTTTCTAATGGAATACATTTATTCATTTCTATATACCATTGTTGTATTTTCAAATTATCTTCCAATTTCCAGGTTGACATAATACATTTTTTTGCTACGGCTAGGGCTATCTTAACAAATCTTTTTTGTGCATCCTCCAAATCAATTCCAAATTCTTTGTTTTTTATGTTACCTAGGAGAAAGATCTCTGGATTCTTTGGTATATTGTTTTCTGTTATTTTATTTAATATCTGATTGAGATCATCCCAAAATTTTTCTACTCTCTCACATGTCCAGATTGCATGAATTGTTGTTCCCATTTCTTTTTTACATCGAAAACATCTATCAGATACTGTTGGGTCCCATTTATTTAACTTTTGCGGTGTAATGTATAGTCTGTGTAACCAATTATATTGTATCATACGTAGCCTCGTATTTATTGTATTTCTCATCGTTCCAGAACATAATTTCTCCCATGTTTCCTTTTTTATCTTTATATTTAAATCTTGTTCCCATTTTTGTTTAGTTTTACCATTTGTTTCCTCATTCTCCTTTTCTTGCAGTTTAATATACATATTTGTTATAAATCTTTTGATTAACATTGTATCTGTAATCACATATTCAAGGTTACTTCCCTCTGGTAAACTCAAATTGCTTCCTAATTTATCCTTCAAGTAGGATCTCAGTTGGTAATATGCCAGCGCTGTATCTCCAGTTATATTGTACTTATCTCTCATTTGTTCAAAGGATAAGAATCTACTTCCTGAAAAACAATTTTCTATTCTTTTAATCCCTTTTTTTTCCCATTCTCTAAAGGAAAGGTTGTCTATTGTAAAAGGGAGTAGCTTATTTTGGAGAAGATCTTTTCTCCACGTAAATTAGCTGAGACATCCTGAATACGTTATCAGATAACGATCTGGAATAGTGGCACCGTTAAGCCGCCTGTAATCTCCACATGGTTGCCAAACTCCATTGTGTTTCAGGATCATATGTAATGGAGATGTGCAGAGACTGTCAGACCTATGAATTATGCCTAGTTCCTCTCCATCTTTGCAAATTCTTCCTTATCTAAGCGCAGCTTCTCTGGAGGCAAGCTGTGCGCTTTAGCATGGATAGGAAGGTCCTGAGTACAAATGCGATGAGTTACACCGTGCTTTGTAGTGGAGGCAGAAAATTGTAGAGTGGTAATCTCAGGGAAATCTTCCAACAGCTTGGAGAATTCATCTACTGGTTTAATTAATGTTTGAAGGTGCAAAGCAGGGGTGGAGGCGTCTGCCAGAGGAATAGTCTGAGTAGTAGTTATTAGCCAACGCCCTTTTAAGTCGACGAGGAATGAATGAGCCTGAAGAAAGTCTGCACCAAGCAAAGGTTGAGATGCTGGTGCTATAATAAATGGCCAAGTGTAGAGATGATTCTCGAACTTGACATTCATTTTCCTGGTGCCAAAGGTTGGAATGTTGGAACTGTTAACTGCTCATAGTTACAGGTCCGGGGTAAGATGGCGTATGTCAAAACTGGTGGGTGGAAATACATTAACTTCTGAACCCATGTCCACCAGAAATTTTCACTGGGACACTGGACCCATACATACAGTAGGCTTGCAGGTTTCTCACCAACCGCTGCAGCCCTTACTGGTGGTTGGCCTGTATGTTTCCTGCAAACGCGCACGGTGGAAGGCACTTGTGGGCATTTACTCCCCAACGCCAATGGTAATAACACCAAAATTAGGTGTTTTGGGGTGTTGCCTGCTTGTAGGGAGTGATATGCTAAGAGCACTAGAATGTGACATGGGGTCAATAATGGAGGGCTTAGTTGTGCAGATTTGTCTTTCCTTGCTGTGCCATAGAATATCTGCCTCCACTGCTACAGCCCTTGGGTCTTCAAGTGAACACTTGGATAACAATGGCCAAATATCATCTGGCATTCGCTCTAAAGCTCGAATAACATGTTGGGCCTTTTGTCAGCTGCCAGAAACAACATTTCATCCATTAATTCTGAAGGGCGCGGTTTCCCAACCCATCGAAATGTAGTACTTTGGCTTCCCTTTCCCTATGGGACATACCATATACACGTAATAAAAGTGCTTTACAAACATCATACTTGGAAGTCATTGGAAGTCATCAACCCCCTTAGTGACGGCCTGGTCCAGAGCACTGAGAAGATGGTAATAATGAGTGGTGTCCAATTCAACTTTCCGAAGGTGAAATTATGCTTCAGCCTGTTGGAACCATAGTTCAGGCTCAGCTGTCCAGAAAGGTGGTAGGTTCACAGCAATGCTGCAGAATCCAGGTTAGGTTTGTCCAAAAATACAATGGGCACAACAAAATTATCACACATGGCATTTCTAGAGTGAATCAAATGGATTTATTCTTCATCACCTGTGCAACCTTTTAAAAGCCAGAATCACGTGCTTGACACGCACTGATATCATCATGCACAGATGTCACATAGCCGGTTCAATGCCTCCTGAGTTGTGGCGCCGCTACACACTCATAGACAATGGTTACTGGATATTATGTCCTTTCTAAGTTTGGGACAAAATCAGACATAATGTTAGAAAGATTAAGATCTCTTTTAATTAGACGGGTTCATTTATAGCTTACTTTCATAAATGGAATGATCAAGGTGCAGGGATGCAATAAATGGACATGTTTTGTCAGATCTCCGGAGGCCATTGCTTGATTTCAAGTCTGCTTGAATACCAAATTCAACCTTGGTTGGTGGATGGGGTTAGATCTTTATAATCAACATTTTTTTCTTTTTCCTTTCCTTTTCTTTTTTACTATTCAAGTATGAGACTATGTATTATCATTTCTATATGATATGATACCAATCCAAATATATATTTAATTTATAGTGGTTCTCAACCTTTTTCTTTCCACTCACTTACCACTTTAAGTAATCCCTATGCCATCACTGCTCTGTGATTAGTAAGAGATTGCTTAAGGTAGTATGTAAGTAGGAAGGGAAGGTTGAGAATCACTGCTCTAAACCCAATTGTTACTAAAATATTTTGCTTGAGCAAAATTGTCATTGGCCCATTTCCTTTGGAGTTATGAAACTGTGCACATAACGAGTCCATTAGGTCTAATTAAAACAGTGGTTTTCAAAATTTATTTCCACCTTAAACAATTCCTTACTAATCACAGAGCACATATGGCATAGGGAATACTTAAAGTGGTATGTGAGTAGAAAGAAAAAGGTTGAGACCCACTATCATAGGGCATGTTTCTGTGCTGTGGTGTTCTTTGCTTCTGTGGTTCTAAAAGTTCCCATGAAGGCAATAGATCGCCTTGGTGATCCCTGAAGACAAATGAACTGATCCTTCTCTCTCTGCTGTTTATAGGATCTTGCTGTGTATAACATTTATATAGTTCAGAGTTCTGAGGCACATTTGGAATGTCCTGAAATTGGTCAGAGTAGAAACATATGCAGTTAGTGTAATGACAACAACCTGGGGTTCAACATCAGCAAAGCCAAGAAGATGATTGTGGACTTCAGGAGGAAGTCAGGGGAACATGACCCAGT
Organism: Narcine bancroftii; assembly: GCF_036971445.1. NCBI lineage: Eukaryota > Metazoa > Chordata > Chondrichthyes > Torpediniformes > Narcinidae > Narcine > Narcine bancroftii. The sequence goes on along the minus strand of NC_091471.1, from coordinate 175,679,180 downwards.
CCTCATTGAGAGCTTAGTAGTAAAGAGGGTCAAGAACTTCAAATTCCTGGGTGTTAATGGTATGGAGGTGTCACCTCTCAGGACAAGAATAAACTCCAGAGGGTTGTTAACTTGGCTTGCAACTTCACTCCATCAAGGACATCTACATGAAGCAGTGTCTTCAAAAAGCAGCATCTATTCTCAAAGTCCTCCCCACCACCCAGGCTATGCCCTTTTCACTCTGATTCTACCATCGGGAAGAAGGTACAGGAGCCTAAAGACGAGAGCTTAGCGGCACAAGGACAGCTTCTATCAGATTCCTGAATAATCATTGAACCAAAGACACTGGCTTACTTTTCGTGCACTATTAGTTTTACTTTTTATGGTAATGTTTAAGATGATTATAATATGAATGTTTGCTCTACGATGCTGCCACAAAACACCAAATTTCATAACTTGACAATAAATCCTGATTCTGATATACAAATCTCTCTTAACAACACTGAGGTGAATGAAATGGTGTGAATCACCTTGCCTCGGTTTAAATCCTGTTTATCTTTGAACCAAAAGGATGTGAATCAAAAGGCCACATCCAGGCTGACAACCCAACATTGTTTGAGGTGCTGTCCAAATAAGGGAGGTGCCATCTGCCAAACCCTAGATGATCATGATAAAAGTAAAAAATACTTGTCCTTTTGTGAAAAACAAATTGACTGGTCATTTCACATTTGCCTCTGTGGGATTGTGGGATTGTGGGATTGCAGAGCTGAAAGCAAATTCTGCTTGCCAATTCAGGAAGAGAAAATCAACTCAAAGGAGGCAATATAAAGACAAACCTGAAGATCCTGGAAAATTGCTGGTTGAACTCAGCAGGTCAGGAACATCATATGATGTAGAGGAGGAAGGGGCAACTTCATGAAGCTCCGAGGAAATTACTTTTTAGAAAAAGGAAAAATAAAATGGTCTACAAGAACCTAAATAGGAAGAAAAGGAAGAACTTAACTTTAAGGTAAAGATGTTGAAGAAGAATCAGCAATTGCCAGTGATCTTGCTCTCCCAGCAAAAAGTGGAGTTTTTAATGGAGGAGGGCCTACCTACAAGAAGAAGGTCAGGGGTAGGGGTTGTAGCCTGTCGTGCTCCCCGTGCAGATAGCCCAATGTCTGGGAGGAACGGTGGAGCGTCTTCGGTGTCAGGCCCAAGAGACATTCTGGAATAAGAAAGCAGGAGACTGAGTATGCGTGATGTGAAGGATCACTGACATAAACAAGTTGAAAAAGGAACTCTCTTTCAAAAATGGCAATTTAGAGGACCATCAAAGAATAGAAGAGGAAGATGGACTGGTAAATGTTAAACAAGAGACTAAGGCTAAGAAAGTTATTGTAGAAGTTAAATAAAAAATATACTAATGAAGATATAGGAAATTAAAGATCAAAATACATGGATCATATTTTAAAAGTTATGACCAGATTAGAGGTAGAAATTAAGACTTTAAATGAAAGAGTGACTGAAGTGGAAGAAAAAGTAGATGAATCAATAGAAAGAGTACTCAATGTGGAAAAAGAATTAAATGAATGGGCCACAGAAAAAACAAAAAAATGAGATATGATGGATTCTTTAAATTTTTTTAGCAGATGTAATAATGTTAAAATAGTGGGATGCAAAGTGGGAGAGGAGGGGGAAAACCTTATTTGCATTTTTCAAGAGTGGTTACCTAAAATTCTGGGAGCACACAATGTTGGAACTGATACAGAAATTGAGAAGCCATACAGATTCCCCTTCTCTCATCCAGGACCGGATCAAAAACCATGCTTTATACTAATTAGATGCATGAAATTCAAAGATCGTGAAAAAATATTAAGAGCACTGTAAAAAAGGCCAAGGAGAAAGGAGAACCTCTCAAAATTGAAGGTGAAGAAATATTTTTCTATCCAGACATTAGTGCTGCACTTTTAAAGCATAGATGGGAATTTAAACCACTAAAAGTACCCTTTGGGAAAAAAAAGGTTACAACTCTGTGTTGCGTCAACCAGCTACTTTGAAAATCATGATGTCACATGTGCAAAGTAAGTGTATTACTGACATCGAATTGTGAATAAGCTACCAACTCTGAAGAAAACTTGAAGAGAATGAGAGAACTTCTTTGAACTTGACATTTTTAAACTTGAATAATGATATTTTATCTTCCCATGTATTTATAATTGTTTGATATTAATCCTTTGGAAAAAGAGTAAAATTTTCTTGAAATTGTTTTATACGAAAGTTGGGGGAGGGGGGTGGTGCTAGCCTCCAGAATCAAAACATGCATGTTTAATAAATTTTCTTATTACCTTTATAATATAGGGGAGGAGTTATGTTTAGTATATTTTACCCTAAAGGTAGGGGAGGGGGGATAAGGGTCTTACCATTTAGTAATGGTATTTTTCCATTTCTTTTTCTTTCTTCAGACTTTTATCTTGGGAAGTGTCGATCGTGCTGAGTCCTATTTTGAAGGAAGGGAAATAGGTCTGTGAAGGGAGTGTGGTACGTGGGAACAAAAAGATCGATTTTAAAACTTAAGAATTTTTTCTCTTAATGGAATTTATATATTTACTCAGACATTTTAAGGAATGTAATCAAAATGAGATGTGGAATTGCAAAATTAAATGTAATGATGATGAGATATAATGCAATCTGATGACATAATGTGATAATTTTAACCTACTCTTTTGTATTCATGAATTCATACTGACACCCTCTGGACCTGGTAAAGTCAAGAAAAACAGATTCCTCTAGTTTGGATGATGGATCCAAGACATTTCTTTTTTTTCTTTCTGCCTTTATCGATTACTTTTTGGGGATTTCTTAATTTATTTTTCTCCTTTTTCTATTTGGGGGAGGGGTTTGTGGAAGTCGGGGGGGGGTAGATTAGATTTGAGTTTTAAAAGCCATCATGTAATATTATATATCAATATAATGTATATGAACTTTGAATGTGATTATATGTATTTTTAAAAATTCAAAATAAAATATTCAAAAAAAAACAGAAGGTCAGGTACCAGGTAGAAATGGAGTTTTATCCATGGATCTGCTGAATTCTTCCAACAAGTTCTTGCCTGCTCAAACTACCTGTTCATTTTCCATTCATGTAGGACCACCATAGGGAACGGGCATTCGTTTTACGAAATCTTATTGTACTCATCTGATCTGCAGGAACAGAATATTTCCAGTCCACATTCCAGTGACAGCTGATAACTTAATACAAACCTCTGTCTGTTATATTAGTCTTCTAATTTTCTTTCCAAAAATAGACTTCAATCACAATAACATTTACAAAAAAAGAAAACTGTTCAAGTTTCTTCACATCTTTGTATATTGTGGCATACATGCTCTATACCACTATGGTATCTTGTCATTACTCCCTCATCTGTTGCTTGAGGGACTTTCCCTCTCTCTCATCCCATCAAAGCCTGGTGACAGAAGGAGTCTAGACCAATGATCCTTCCCCATAACAAAGAAAAGTGAGGGCACAGCCTTCAGAGCCTGAAATGACACTCATGTTATGTAAGTACACTCAAGGTGAAGGTGACATAAGCAGAAGTGAATGTGGTCCCTAATTTTCCCTTGTTTCAGTTCTTATGTCAGTGGGAACCATTTCATTGTCCTCTTGATGCACATACTTTTACAATGAATCAGGGATTCTCATCATGCTGTTTATAAAGGTTGAATATTATGCAATTCACACGGAGCAATGACCTATAACATCTATTCTAGAGCTGACTTTTACAGCACTATGTCTACTACATTTTTGTTAATAAACAAGGGAAAGACAGCAGAAATTACTTTTTCATCCTTTGGAATGTGGGGTTTTCGGGATGCACACCAAGGGTTCAATTCTTATTTAAGATTCCTTCTGTACTTCTTAAGGAATTTCAATTCTAACAATTGACATGAGGTTTTGGGGAATTCATTTCTATTCGATCAACTTTCCAAGGTAGATTATCTGGTTCATTATTGTGCTTCAGATAGCAGGAGCTTTTTATACACGAATTGGCTGTTAGACTGTACTTAATGGGTAAAAATGCTCTGGGTGTTGTAGAAATGAAAGACCGTTTGTTTCAGATTATTTGTTCAGGAAAATTTAGTTTCATAAATATTTTGATTGATCTTCATGAAAATGCTATTAATACAAATTTTAATTTGGTGACTATAACATTCTGTTCTGCACTGTAATTGTTCCTTTGAATTGAAACAATTTTATTCAAATCATGATATCACTAATTATTTTAAAAATCATTATGCATTTTATATTCCCTCTGAAAATTGGGAACAGTTATTGCAAATTATTTTTTAAAAAGCTTTGATTTTCTTCTCTTTTTTTTAAATGCATTTGATTAAAAATAAACTGCAGCTGTGAAAGGCCTTCAGCGGAAAATGTGGGGAGCCAAACTGAGGTGTACTTTAATGAATCTGTAATTTCCTACACATACTTTCTCAGCAATAAAATGTCATCTGCCAATTTTTTGTGTTATTTTACAATTGACTAGAGGGATAGCCATCAAATGAAAGCATGCTTTTAACTGATGCCATAATGTGTTCCTGTGTAAAGCTGCTGTTACAGCTTGTACTTTCCAAGCATGAAGTTGATTCATTTTATTCAAAGTCTGTGGAAATTCGTCAGAAAAGTCTAAAACAAAGCAAATGAAGGTCTGGTCATTTGCAAATTCTTTTTCACAAGTTTATGTTCATCAACAGAAAGCCTTAGATTTCATATTGAATGGAAACATTTCATCACCTGCCTGTCATTTGAATATTATACCTCTCAATTTGACACTTGCAAGTCACATCCAAAATCTACATATTCAAATTTCAACAAGCCGTGTAAAGAAAACTGGCATCTGTGAACCTATGATCCTTTTGATTTATATTTGTATGTCTTTGTTTTAGATCAAAGTGAAACACGAAAGTCTGCAATTGGATATGATTTATCTGTTTTACATCAAATTGTTTTCAATGAATTGTTCTTTAGCTGTTTTGTATATTCTTCCTCATTTTATTTGAGTAGCAAATGTGGGCATGCAAGACCAACTAACCCTTTTGGCGTTCTCTGTACAAAATACTTTTAAGAGGAAGTTAGATTTGGCCCTTGTGGCTAAGGGGATCAGGGGGTATGGGGAGAAGCCAGGTTCTGGGTTTTGAGTAGACAATCAGCCATGATCAAAATGAAGGTTGGTGTAGGCTTGAAGGGCCAAATGGCCTACTCCTGCACCTATTTTCTATGTTTCTATAAGTGAGAGGAAGAGGTGGGGGGGGGGGGCACAATCAGAGAGCAGGAAAACTAGGAAAAGTTGCAAGAGCACCCAGTGACTAGTTTATATGCCAAAAGGACTCACTGTCTCACTGTGCTTTTGAATAGATTTCATGATCAGCAATTGGTCAGAGGTGGCTCTTGTTGACCTGAGCATCTTTTGCTTTAATTATGCTGCCTCAACTGGGAACTATGACAATTGCAACAAAGAAGACAACAGTATATGTAGGTAACCATGGTGATAAGGCCTAATTACAAAGTATCAGCAGGAGAAAGGAGCTGTAAACAATGCCTCTGGTCATGGAGTAACGATACTCCGGAGATTGACTTCTCCTGGACTGTGAAATCGCCATCTATTTTAAAAGTTTATAACACCAGTTCCTTTGGCCTAATCTGAAAATACACTGAAATGACAAAAGGAGACAAGATCCCAGGATGAAAACATTCAGTGTCTTGTTGGCTCTGTCATGTTGCTGAACTAAACCTGCACATCAGCCCAGAACAAGGATTGAATATGCTAATAAGAAAGGACTATTTTCAGCCCTATTCCAACAAATTTGTTTGTCTTGACTTGAGCAGAAAGTACAGGTTGCTACATGAAACAAGGCCTAGCCAATACTAGTCTCTTTTAAACTGCAGCATCTGGGTAGCCCTCCTGGGACCCAGGTGCAATTACTGGGGCAAAGGTGCTGGAAGTACCTTTTAAACCGCAGGGGGATTGACACATTAAATCGACCCCCGATGACGCGGTAAGTGACACATCATGGACTCATGAGAACTATTGGTAAAGTCTCCCCCCACCCACCACTGGCTGACAGTCGCCGTCCCCGTCAGTCGCCCCCTCCCGTTAGTCACCACCCACTGTCAAACACCATCCCCCCAATCAGTCGCCTTTCCCCTGTCAGTCGCCACCCACCCCGTCAATCGACACCCATCCTGTCAATCGCATCCCCCCTCCCCATCTCAGCAACGTCCTGGAGTGGCATACACAGCAGCAGCATTTTGCGGCCCCCCAATCTCCCCCCCTCATGGCAGCAACCTCTCTTCCCCCCACAGCAACGACCTCTCTCACCAACCCCGGGAGCAGCGACCTCACCTCTCCCAACCCCATATCCCGTGGCAGCGACCTCCCTCCCCCAACCCCAGACCCAACAGCAGTGCTCCTCTCTCCCCCCAATCACGACAGACACTTCAGGCAAGGGTTTCCCTGTTACGCCAATGTGCAAGTGCTGACATAACAGAAATAACTGGTTCAGCCATTTTCCTGTTCAAGTCGCCGGTGGACGCAACCTAGTTAAGTTTAACTGAGTTCCCTGACTACCTCTGAGGTACGTCAGGGACCCAGTTGGTTTAGGACCACGCTGACTGAGTCAGACCCTTTCAAGCTGTCGTGTGAGTGGGACGCTAAATGGGCAATTTACACGACAGCTTGAAAAGGTCTATTGAGGCAGAGGCTAATAAGTAGCAAGTAGCTTCAGCATAGTTATGCAAAACGATAAAAACAGACAAGATGGGAAAGTGCTCAACTGGGAAAAGGCTAATTATGAAGGGATGATGCAGGAACTAGCGAGAATAAATTGGAAACAGATTTTCAAGAGTGAAAGCACAGAAGTAATTTAGAGGAAGTTTTGGGACCACTTGTGCTGGGTTCAGGATAGGTTTGTCCCATTGGGACAAGGAAAAGATGATAGGAAAAGGGAACCGTGGCTGATGAAACAGGTGAGGCAACAAGTCAAGAGGAAGAAGGAATCATATGTTAGATATAGGAAGCAGGAAACAGGATGGGGTCATCAGAAATATATAATAGCCATGAAGGAGCTTAAGAAAGGACTTAGGAGAGCTCAAAGGGGGCATGAGTAGGCCTTGGCATTTAGGATTAAGGAGAATCCCAAGGCGTTCTATGGATATGCGAAGAACATAAGTATGACAAGAATAAAGGTGGGACCGCTAAAGGATAAAGGAGACAGCATGTGCCTGGAGGTGGAGGAGGTTGGTGAAATCTTAAATAAATACCTTGTGTCAGAATTCACACGAGAAAAGCCCCTTGATCAGGATGAGGTCAAAATATAACTGGCCAGTGTGCTGGATAATGTGAAGATTAAGGAACAGGAAGTGTTGGATCTTCTTAACAACACCAAGATTGATGTCCCCGGGGCTGGACACGATATACCCCAGGCTGCTGTTGGAAGTGAGAGCAGAGAGAGCTGGGGTATTAACTATGATCTTTGAGTCCTCTTTGGCTGCAGGGGAGGTGCCACAGGTTTGGAGAATGTTTAAAAAAGGTAATAGGGAGAATCCTAGGAATAATAGACCGGTGAGTCTTGTGTCAATTGTGTGAAAATTATGGGAGAGGATTCTTAAGAATGGGATCTATGAGTATTTGGAGAAGTACAGTTTACTCAAGGATAGTCAACATGGCTTTATGAATGGAAGGTTGTGTCTCACAAACTTAAATGAGTTTTTTTGAGGAGATAACAAAAGAAATTGATGAGGGTAGGCTGTAGATGTGGTCTACATGGATTTTAGCAAGGTATTTGACAAGGTTCCCCCATGAGAGACTCATGCAGAAAGTCATGAGGCATGGGATCAGTGAAACCTTGTCTGTGCTGATACAAAATTGGTTTGCAGGATGAAAGCAGAGAGTCGTAGTGGAAGGAAAGTATTTCGTCTGGAAGTCTGTGACTAGTGGAGTGCCACAAGGATCTGTTCTGGGATCCCTGCTCTGTGATTTTATAAATCACCTGGATGAAGAGACGGAAGGATAGGAAGCTATGGAGAGGCTGCAGAGGAGATTTACCAGGATGTTGCCTGGATTGGAAAACAAGTCTTATGAGGCAAGTTTAGTAGAACTGGGACTTTTCTCTTTGGAGCTTAGAAGGATGAGAGGAGACTTGATAATGGTCTACAAGATTATGAGAGGAATAGATATGATGGACATCCAGCATCAGTTTTCCAGGGCAGGAATAGCAAACACCAGAGGACATATGTACGAATGAAGGGAGGGAAGTTCAGAGGAAACATCAGGGAATTCTGGGTGCCTGGAATGTGTTGCCAGGGATGATGGTGGAGGCTGAAAAATTAGGGGCATTTAAGAAACTCTTAGACAGGCACATGGATGAAAGAAAAATAGAGGGTTATGGGGTAAGGGTGGGTTTAGTACGTTTTTTATAGAATATATGGGTTGGCACAACATCGAAGACCGAAAGGCCTGTACTATGCTGCAGTGTTCTATGTTCTAAATATTCACACCCAATAACCACTGTCAACAAAGGAGAGCCCTGGTACCCATTGTCAACATTCATCTATATGATTTGTTCTGGAATCGTCACTTTAGGATGGAATTGACCAGAAATGTAAATCAACCAAACAAATAAATATGAAGACAGATCAGAGATTGGGTTCTGTCAAGGAAGAACCACCCCCATGGCCCCTGATGATCCTCCCCTGTCCGAGGAAGATGTGCGGGCTGCCTTCAGGAGAGTGGATCCGAGGAAATCATTCGGTCCAGATGGAGTACCCAGTCAAGTATTAAAAATCTGTGCTGGCCAACTTTCCAATATATTCATGGATATCTTCATAATCTCACTCCAGCAGGGCCTGGTACCCACCTGTTTCAAACTGGCCTCAATCTTATTGGTGTCCAAGAAGGGTATGGTAACCTGCCTAAATGACTACCAACAATGATGAAGTGTTTTGAAAGGCTGGGGTGGCATGGTTGGCGTAGCAGTTAGTGCAACGCCTTTACAGTGCCAGTGATTGGGACAGGGGTTCAAATCCCGCACTGTCTGTAAGGAGTTGTACATTTTCCCAGTGTTTGCATGGATTTTCCCTGGGGTCTCTGGTTTCCTCCCACCATTTGAAGTGTATCAGGAATGTAGGTTAATTGGGTGTAAATTTGGGAGCACGGACTTGTAGGCTGAAATGACCTGTTACTGTTCGGATGTCTAAATTTAATTCTTTTAAAATATTTTGAAGCATATCAGCTCCTGTCCGAGCAGCGATATGGATCTGTTCCATTTCACCTACCGTAGCTACAGGTCTATGGTGGATGCCATCCCACTGGCTCTACTCAAAGCCCTGTAACAACAGGACAGGAAAGATGTATACATAAGGATGCTTTTTATCGAATCCAGTTGGCATTTAACACCATCATCCCCTCAAAATTGAGCAGCAAACTCCAAAACCTGGGACTTAACACCCCACTTAACACCCTACCCCACTTCGCTGAACACCTTTGCTCTGTCCGCACTAGTGATAGGGCCTCCCAGTGGCCAATCATTTCAGTTCTGCATCCCACTCACATACTCATATGTATGTCCAGGGCCTCATATACTGCCCTACTAAGACCACCTATAAATTGGAGGAACAACACCTGACTTTCCATCTGGACACTCGCATCAATCTCAGTTTTCTGTTAACCTGCTCTCCATTCTCCCTTCCTTCCCTTTTCCTGTCTTCTTTCCCTCAGCTCTCCACCTCCTTCCCTCTCATTTCACCTAGCCATTCCTCTTCCCCCTGCTTGCTGCTGTGCCCTCCCTCCCTTCTCTATCTATTACCTCTAGTCTTTGGGACCATGCTTCTCCCCCACCCCTCCTACCCTTTCCTTACATTTCGACAACAGCACCATTTACAAATTCGCTGCTGATACCAAAGTTGTATGAAAATGGGCCATGTGTCAGCGTACAGGAGGGAGACTTAAAATTTGGCTGAATGATTTAACAACAGCAACCTCGCTGATTGTTGAGTTCAGGAAGGGAACATCAGAGGTGTATGATCCAGTGATCATTTGGGGATAAGTCATGGAGAGTGTGAGCAAATTTAAGTTCTTGGGGAGCCATTATCTTGGATGATCTTTCCTGGCCCCAGTCCACTAAGGGCAACATGAAGATAGCATGTCAGCACTTCTACTTCCTCAGGAGTTTGTAGAGGTTTGGTTATGACCACAGAAACCCTGGCAAATTTCTACAGATGTGTGGTGGAAAATGTGCTGACCAGCTGCATCGTGGTCTGGCATGGGGACACCAATACTCCTAAGTGTAAAGGCCTGCAAAAGTTGTGGACACACTCCAAATCATCACAGGCAAACCCCTTCCCACCATCGAGAACACAGACAGGAAATGCTACCATCGGTGAGCAGCAGCAATCATCAGGATCCACACCATCCAGCACATGCTCTGTTCTTGCTGATGCTATCAGGAAAGCGGTAAAGTGCAACAAATTATATTGCACCAATCTGTATCTTACATTTATTGTGTTTGTCATACGGTCCCAGCATAAATTGGACCAGTTTTGATCACCAATACTTATATTTAAATCTGATTCCCATCTATGTCTATGTACCCCCTGTTTAGGTGTTCCCATTTGAAATAATAAATACATCACTGAAGTAAATTCCATTGTGTTTCCCTTTCGAATCAGAGTTTCCACATCATTACACTTGACAGAGTCATTGTCGGGTCAAGTTTATCCATTAAGTATCTTCTTAACTGAAAATAACAGATATTGTATTATTAGCAATACCATATTTTTTTTTAATCCAATTGTTCAAATGACATAAGTTACCACTGCTCATAATAATCCAAGGTCGGGTCAGATACAGCAATGAGCTCTCTGAACCCTTCTCCATTAACAATGGCGTGAAGCAAGGCTGTGTTCTCGCACCAACCCTCTTTTCAATCTTCTTCAGCATGATGCTGAACCAAGCCATGAAAGACCCCAACAATGAAGACGCTGTTTACATCCGGTACCGCACGGATGGCAGTCTCTTCAATCTGAGGCGCCTGCAAGCTCACACCAAGACACAAGAGAAACTTGTCCGTGAACTACTCTTTGCAGATGATGCCGCTTTAGTTGCCCATTCAGAGCCAGCTCTTCAGCGCTTGACGTCCTGCTTTGCGGAAACTGCCAAAATGTTTGGCCTGGAAGTCAGCCTGAAGAAAACTGAGGTCCTCCATCAGCCAGCTCCCCACCATGACTACCAGCCCCCCCACATCTCCATCGGGCACACAAAACTCAAAACGGTCAACCAGTTTACCTATCTCGGCTGCACCATTTCATCAGATGCAAGGATCGACAATGAGATAGACAACAGACTCGCCAAGGCAAATAGCGCCTTTGGAAGACTACACAAAAGAGTCTGGAAAAACAACCAACTGAAAAACCTCACAAAGATAAGTGTATACAGAGCTGTTGTCATACCCACACTCCTGTTCGGCTCCGAATCATGGGTCCTCTACCGGCACCACCTACGGCTCCTAGAACGCTTCCACCAGCGTTGTCTCCGCTCCATCCTCAACATCCATTGGAGCGCTCACACCCCTAACGTCGAGGTACTCGAGATGGCAGAGGTCGACAGCATCGAGTCCACGCTGCTGAAGATCCAGCTGCGCTGGATGGGTCACGTCTCCAGAATGGAGGACCATCGCCTTCCCAAGATCGTATTATATGGCGAGCTCTCCACTGGCCACCGTGACAGAGGTGCACCAAAGAAAAGGTACAAGGACTGCCTAAAGAAATCTCTTGGTGCCTGCCACATTGACCACCGCCAGTGGGCTGATATCGCCTCAAACCGTGCATCTTGGCGCCTCACAGTTTGGCGGGCAGCAGCCTCCTTTGAAGAAGACCGCAGAGCCCACCTCACTGACAAAAGGCAAAGGAGGAAAAACCCAACACCCAACCCCAACCAACCAATTTTCCCTTGCAACCGCTGCAATCGTGTCTGCCTGTCCCGCATCGGACTGGTCAGCCACAAACGAGCCTGCAGCTGACGTGGACTTTTTACCCCCTCCATAAATCTTCGTCCGCGAAGCCAAGCCAAAGAAAGAAGAAAGAAGATGAACCTCGATGAACCTGATCCCTTTTCAGGATTAGGTATCTAAAATCTTGCTACCCATTGTTAAGGGTATAAGTCTATTCTGAGTCAGGGGTGTTTTTGGAGATAGTCTCCCCCCCTCCCCCCCACCCATTTAGTCCCCATCTGGTCATTTATTTTGCTCCAAATATTAATTATATGTTTTAACAAGGGGCTTATTTCTCATCAGATATTAATTTTGAGTCCCATTCATATATAAAATCCTCTGCTATCTTCTCTCCCACTTTATAGAATTCTATTTTTTACTTATAATGACTTATCTTCTCCCTCAAATAGGGAGGTAGGAAACTTAGCCTGGGCTGCCCAATAATAATTTTTTAAGTTTGGGAGTTGTAACGTTCCAGCTCATATTTCCATGTTAATTTTTCTATGGTGACTTGTCATCTTACTTTTCCAAAGAAATTTTCTGACATGTTAATTTAGTTCCACTAGTTTTCCACAGCAAAAATTAAATAAATTAAAATCAGACATTTTGGATTAATGCTTTTGGTGCAGTGAAGAGATAGGAACTTTTTTATATTCAACTTGGGCATGTTTTCAAAGGTAAGACCCTTTTGGGTAGATCTGGGGAAACTCTTAGAGCAAATTACAGGAATTCAATTTCCATAGAACTATTCTTACTGGGAAATATTGCCGATGTAAGATCTAAAATGAAGTTGTCCCAACATCAAACAATATTTGTCAAGATTGCATTGGCAGTGGGCAGAGGATGTATAGCAGTTACTTGAAAGTCTGATTCACATCTAGGTATAGCCTGTGGGAATGCAGAAATGCATAGCTGTGTTCCCCTTGAGAAGATTACCTATAACTTAAGAAATATGTATGACAAGTTCTTAAAAATTTGGCAGCCATATCTACAAAATCTAGGAGCATATCTTTAATTGTGCCCCATTTCACCCATGAGATCTTCACTAACGTCCCCTCGAGATCCAGGTAAATCTTGAAAATATGACATTTATGGGGTAGATGATGGATCCCCGACAATCCCTATTTCTCTCTCTTTTTTCTCTCTTTCCTTTCCTTTCCTTTTCATTTCTCTCTTTCTCCTTCTCTTTATTTTTCTTTGGGACTTTTTTTATTAACTTTCTTGGGAGGGTGGAGGTTCATAGCCATCATGAATTATAGATCATTATTTTTACTCTGTATTCAATTTTTTCTTTTTTTTGTTGATTGCCTTTAAATATTTAGATAAAATATTTATGTTTGGCTTTAAAAATTTAGATAAAATATTCAAAAAAAGGAAAGAGGTATAGATGCCACAGGACTTGCACCACCAGGTTCAGGAACAGCTGCTACCCCTTCACCATCAGACTCCTCAACGACAAACTCAATCAGGGACTCATTTAAGGTCTCTTACTTGTGCACATTATTAATTTTTAAAAATTCTCTCCGTATTGCACAGTCAGTTTACTTAAATTTGTCATCTATTCATATTTCTTTATTTGATTACATATATAAGCTGTGTATCGTTCTTTTTTGCATTACCAATAAGTGGAAATTCTGCCTCGCCCGCAGAAAAAGGAATCTCAGGGCTGCATGTGATGTCATGTATGTAATCTGACAATAAATCTGAAATATATTGCCATTTTTTCATTACAGATGGATCGAAAACTGAAATTGCCAATAGTATAAAATTAAGGGAGTTCCCTTACAGATGGCAAGTTCAGGAGGTGGCTCAGCACTACTATTTGCCTTACCAAAAATCTCCCTCATCGCTTAAATGAATTTAAAGAGATGTCCTTCAATCTATATTCCTAGAAATATAAATTATTTTTCTCCTTTAAATATTGTGAAATTTAAATTTGTTCATTCCTTTCTTCAGTTGGAACATATATCTTTATTTAAGAAAGCCTGAAAGGACAAGCCATGAGCCTGTTGTCTACCAAGTTTGGAGAGGATTAGAGAAAGTAACATGGCTTTGCACATGGGAAATAATGGCTTATAAATTTGTTAGTGCTTTTGGAAGAGTTCACCAAAAGCATTGTTGAGGACAGGGCAGTGGACATTGTCTGTATGGTCTTTATCACAAGGTCCCACATAATAGATTGCTCCAAAAGATTTAGATCATATGGAATCCATGCTGAAAAAAGTAATTGGATTCAAAATTGGCAAGAGGGAGTAAGAGTGTTGTAGTGGTACTGGTATATTCTAACTGGAGGCCTGTGACCAGTGGTTTGCCATAGGGATATGAGCTGGTCTACTGCTGTTTGTCATCTATTTTAATGAGGAGACTGGATGCAGATTGGGAGATCATTTTGTGAGCAACTTTGCTCTGCCTGTTAACACAAAGGACCTCCCAGTGACAAATCATTTTTAATACTTTAATTTGATTAATGTGCATGAAAGCTGCAGAATCAAGGGCTTGGCGACAGAGGAGTGAAGGTAGACTCTCATGAGGACTCCTGCCTGCTTTATTCTCCAGGTCAACACTTAGGATACCATAGTTTAGCTTTTGAGAACAGATATTCATTTAGGACTGAGTTCATTGTACCCTGGCCCAACTTTATGGAGTGGAGAATTGGGAAGGGAGAGGGATGTGCATAATGAATGAAGGGTAGAGAAGCAATCAAAGCCCTGCCATATTTAACAACAGAATCAGAATTTATTGTCATGAAAAAGTCATGAAATGTGGTATTTTGTGGCAGCATCTTGGTGCAAACATTCATATTCTAACCATCTTTCAGCATTACTATAAAAAAAATAAAAATAATAGAGCACAAAAAGTAAGGCCGTGTCTATGGTTCATTGATTATTCAGGAATCTGATGGCAGTGGGAAAGAAGCTGTCCTTGTGCTGATGAGTGCTCGTCTTTAGGCTCCTGTACCTTTTTCCGGATGGTAACAGAGTGAAGAAGACATGGCAGATCAAACAACTGAGCAGTTTTTAAATCTGTTGCAAGCTGCATTCAGCTGGATTGAGAGATGGCTGGCAGGCAAGTCCAGTTACAACACTACCACATGACAGAGATCAAGGATCACTGGAAGAGATCAGGTGAGAGAGCTGAAGAGTTTAGTAGTTTGGATTGCAGAACATTGATAGCAGTTCCTAGAATATTCAGGAAAACTTTGGAGAAGTTTGCAAGCAATTCTAGAGAAACTAAGGGTTGGAGGAACAAAGGGGAAGAGATTGCTGGAATTTCAAGTAGGAGATCAAAGGCAGGCTGTGGATAAATTATGGAATAGCTAGGAGGAAGCGACAGGAGGGAATGGATGAATACTCAATGGTTGTTATGGAGAATAAAGAGGTAATATGGAGTACAAGAAAAACATTCTTACTTCAAGGCTCTTGCCTTGCAGGGCAGCTTGTAGAGCTGTTGCCTCACAGGTCCAGTTACCAGGTTCTTCTTGGTGCTGTCTATGTAGAGTTTGCACATTATCCCTCTGGGTCGGCAGGTTAATTGACCACGGTAAGTTGCCTTTGAGTGTAGGTGATAAGTAGAATTAGATATAGGTGAGAAGAGTTGACAGACATGTGGGAAGAAACACAAGAGATTGGTGCAAAAGAGTGAATGACATCCTCTCTTTTCATGTTATTTAAAATCTATGGGCTGCTGGTTGGTATTTACTTGTATGCAGTAATTTTGATCCATTTGCTAGTTGTAAAAATGCTGAACCAAAGAAAATATTATTAGGCACACAGCCTCAATGAAATAATTAAATTAGTGATCGGCCTCTTACAAGGATCAGTGGCCATCTAATCCCTGCCTGTTATACTGAATATGGTTGAGTTTGAAGCAAAATACAAATCTGCTAAAGGAACTCAGTAGGAAAAGAAGAATCAACATTTGAGGTTGGAATCCTTCATCAAGTTTTGATAAAGAGTTCAGATGACAATTCTTTTTCTCCCACTTATGCTGCTCCATCCACTGAGTTCCTTTAGCAGATTTTTTTTGTTTCAGATTCCATCATTGCAGTCTCTTGTGTATCCATATTTGGGTTCGAAGGTTGGAGTGTGATTTGGAATGATTAACATTTGAACTTTCCTACCCAATAAAGCCTTGTTTATTTCAGAGAGTTACAATTAATTCCTGTTTTCACCTATGCTACCTAGATTGTAATGCAAATGAGTGAATTTATTGACCATGATCTACTTATATGCACATCCTACGTTATCTCCTGATTCTGCTAGTTCCTACGTTATCTCCTGATTCTGCTAGTTACTTGAATATGGGTGGAATGTATTAACATATTAGGAGCACATGTCACTTGCAACATCTGTTCTTTCAAGTGAACTTAAAATATCCTAGCCCACTATTTAAAGAAGTTTTAATTTTGACCCTCTTTTTAATTTGATTACACAAGTCATCTTTATCAGAATTAGCTTTCTTTTTGTTGTTGACCATAAAATAAATTATTTGATGTGCTTTAAAAGTACCCCAAACTACTAAACATCTGAAGCAGTTTTTTTACTGGAAAATAAAACAATTTGATCTTTCATAAATTTCAAAAAATCGCGGTCTGATAGTAATATAGTGTTAAATCGCCATTGCTTGGTTACTTTAAACAAATCCAGTACATTAATAGACAAGATCACGGGAGGATGATCAGAAATTACTCTAGTTTCATATGTACAGGAATCAATAGAAGAGGATCAATTGTTAGTCTATAAGAAAGTAATCAATATGTGAATAGGTATGGTGGACATTTGATTAAAAAAATCTTTGTCATTAGGATGGAGAAATCTCCATACATCTATAATACCAGATTGTAACGTAAAGGAATTTATGAGTATAGCAGACTTGTTTAGGTTCGCAATTTTAGAAGAAGTCAAAGACAGGGTACAGCCAACAATTCAAGTCAGGCAAATGAAAATAAAATAAAATATAATTAATGAAGGAGTGGTGTAAATGTGTGGTTCATGGTTGGGGCAGCACAGAGGGCCTGGTTTCGTCCTGTATATCTCAATGTCTCTCAATTAGGCACTTAATGTGCATTTAATCAAATTGAAGTGAGTACCTATAACTTAATAGATCTGAGGGACTAAATGATCCGTGACAGAATTGTGTGAAACACAAAGTAGTAAAAACACAGAAATGCTGGAGGAACTCAGCCAGTCTTGCAATGTTCAAAGGAGGTAAAGATATATTACTGACGTTTCGGGCCAGAGCCCTTCTTCAGGGTATAAGCAAAGAACAGAAAGGCGTCAGAATAAAGACTGAAGAAGGGCAGGGGAAGGAATCCTTACGAACAAAAGGTGTTGATTGGATAGGATAAGAGGAGAGATGAAAATTGATTTTGGCTCTGAAAGGAGAAAGAGAGAGAGAGAGAGGGAGAGGGAGAGGAGAGAGATCTGGGGGAAGGCGACAGGCGAAAGAAGAAGATGGGGATTAACAGAAACTGGAGAAGTTGATGTTAATTGTACACAGGAATCAAGAGGGAGGATTGAGGGTAAAAGGCTTTTCGACCAGGCAAAGAGTGGCAAATTCTTCAGGACCATAGGACTGCCTTAAGTCAGAAAAGATAAGCTGGATCATGGGCAATTCTGTCCATGCAGTCAAGCAGAAGTGGAGAGAGGAGTTGTGTAAACAAACACATGGGAAGATGAAGAAAGACCCAGCTTTTGGAAAGGAATGTCACAAACATTAAAAAAGTGAACCACCTTTCATCTCAGCACAGAGGAAGGAAGACAAACAGAAAGTAGAAGTGAATGAGTAAAGGGATTAGAATGGTTCATAATGTTGAACAAGTGTACTGTGATTCCTGTGGGATGGCTGTGGAAGGCTGTGATGAGATCAACAATGTGGCACAAAAACCCAGGCAGAGAGGAAATAGAACAGGATAGAGGAGCCCAAGAATCCAATATGAAGTATTAACAATATGGAAACATTGCCACCAAGAAGGAGGTACAGGCGCCACTGAACTCATACCTCCAGGTTCAGGTATAGTCGCTACTCCTCAACTCTTTGACTTGGCTTCACGGACGAAGATTTATGGAGGGGTAATGTCCACGTCTGCTGCAGACTCGTTTGTGGCTGACAAGTCCGATGCAGGACAGGCAGACATGGTTGCAGCGGTTGCAAGGGAAAATTGGTTGGTTGGGGTTGGGTGTTGGGTTTTTCCTCCTTTGTCTTTTGTCAGTGAGGTGGGCTCTGCGGTCTTCTTCAAAGGAAGTTGCTGTCCGCCGAACTGTGAGGCGCCAAGATGCACGGTTTGAGGCGATATCAGCCCACTGGCGATGGTCAATGTGGCAGGCACCAAGAGATTTCTTTAGGCAGTCCTTGTACCTCTTCTTTGGTGCACCTCTGTCTCGGTGGCCAGTGGAGAGCTCGCCATATAACACGATTTTGGGAAGGCGATGGTCCTCCATTCTGGAGACGTGACCTACCCAGCGCAGTTTGATCTTCAGCAGCGTGGATTCAACTACTAGACTCCTAAACAACAGACTAATTCAGAGACTTATTTAAGGACTCTTACTTTCCTTATTATTTATTACTTATTATTTATACTTCTGTATTTGCGCAGTCAGTTTGTTTACATTTCCTTTTTTGTTCACATTTCTTTCTTGGAGTACAGTTTACAGTTTACAGTCATTAGAAATTCTGCCTGGCCCATATCAAAAAGGATCTCAGAGTTGTAT
This sequence comes from Narcine bancroftii, assembly GCF_036971445.1. Taxonomy (NCBI): domain Eukaryota; kingdom Metazoa; phylum Chordata; class Chondrichthyes; order Torpediniformes; family Narcinidae; genus Narcine; species Narcine bancroftii. The sequence goes on along the minus strand of NC_091471.1, from coordinate 175,660,470 downwards.
GTGAGCATTACAGTGTAAATATTACCATAAACCACATTTCAGTACAGGTATAAATAAAATAGTGCAAAAAATTTTTTTTAAAAAGACAGAGTAAGTAATGTTGTGGTTCATTGTTCATTCAGAAATCTGATGTCAGAGGGGAAGAAGCTGTTCTTGTACTGCTAAGCGCTCGACTTCAGTTCCTGTACTTTTTTCCCAATGGTAGCAGAATGAAGAGGGCATGACCTGGGTAATGGGGATCCATGAGGATAAAAGCTGCTTTCTTAAGACACCTCCTCATTTAGATATCCTTGATGGAGTGAAAACTGGTATCGGTGGTGTTGCAAACTAAGCTAACAGCCTCTGGAGTCTTTTCCTGTCCAGAACATTGGCACCTCAACTAGAACATAGAACACTAAAGCACAATACAGGCCTTTGGACCTCAATGTTGTGCTGACATATATATATTTCTTAAAAAAATGTATGAAACCCACCCCACCCTGTAGCACTCTATTTTTCTTCCATCCATGTGTCTGTCTAAGAGCGTCCACCACCATCCCTGGCAACACATTGCAGGCACCCACAACTATCTGCACTACAAAGTTACACCTGATGTCTCCCATGAACTTCCCTCCCTTCACTTTGTACATATGTCCTCTGGTGTTTGCTATTCCTACCCTGGGAGACATGTGCTGACTGTCCACCCTATCTATGCCTCTCATAATCTTGCAGACCTCTATCGTCTCTTTTCATCCTTCTACGCTCCAAAGAGAAGAGCCCCCAGCTCTGCTAATCTTGCCTCATAAGACTTGTTTTCCAATCCAGGCAACATCCTGGTAAACTCTACATCCTCTCCATAGCTTCCACATTCTTCCTATAATGAGGTGACCAGAACTGAACATAAAACTCTAAATGTGGTCTTACCAGAGATTTTTAGAGTTGCAACATGACCTCTCTACTTCTGAACTCAATCTCTGTACTAATGAAGCCCAGCAACCTAAGGCCTTCTTAACTATCCTATCAACCTGTGTGGCAACCTTGAAGGATGTATGGATTTGAACCTAGAGGACCCTCTGTTCATCTACACTTTTAAGTAACTGACCATTAACCCTGTACTCAGCCTTCTGGTTTGTCCTTCCAAAATGCATCACCTCACACTTATCTGGATTGAACTCCATCTGTCACTTTTTTGCCCAACACTGGATCCTGTCTATATCCTCCTTTGATCTTTGACAACCTTCAGCTCCATCCTCAACTACTCCAACCTTTGTGGCATCCGCAAACTTACTGGCCCATCCTTCCGACTCTTCATCCAGGTTATTTATAAAATCAGAGAGCAGGGGCCCCAGAACAGATCCTTGTGGCACTCCACTAGTCACCGACCTCCAGGCAAAATACTTTCCTTCCACTACGTCTCTCTGCTTTCATCCTGCAAATCAATTTTTTTTATCAGCACAGCCAAGATTTCACTGATCCCATGCATCATGACTTACTGCATGAGTCTCTCATGGGGGAACCTTGTCAATTACCTTGCTAAAATCCATGTAGATCACATCTACAGCCTACCCTCATCAATTTCTTTGGTTATCTCCTCAAAAAACTAATTTAGGCTGGTAAGTCACAACCTTACCTCACAAAGCCATGGTGACTATACTTGAGTAGACTGTACTTCTCTAAATGCTCAGAGATCCTCCTTAAGAATCTTCTCCCATAATTTTCACACCACTGACGCAAGACTCACCAGTCTATAATTTCCAGGATTCTTTCTATTACCTTTTTTAAACAAGGGGACTACATTTACCATTTTCTAATCCTCCGGCACCTCCCCTATGGCCAATGAGGATTCAAAGATCATAGCTACTACCCCAGCTATTTCTTCCCTTACTTCCCACAGCAACCTGGGGTATATCACGTCCAGCTCTGGAGACTTATCAATTTTGGTGTTGTTAAGAAGATCCAACACTTCCTGTTCCTTAATCTTCACATTGTTCAGCACACAGGCATATTCTATTTTGACCTCACCCTTATCGAGGTCATTTTCTCTTGTGAATACCTCCCCAACCTCCTTCAGGCAGATGTCATTTTGTGGCTCCACCTTCATTCTCATCATACTTTTTCACATACACATAGACCATCTTGCGGTTCTCCTTAATCCTACAGGTCAAGGCCTTCTTATGCCCCCATTGAGCTCTCCTAAGTCCTTTCTTAAGCTCTTTCCTGGCTAACATATATTTCTCAAGACCCCTTCCTGTTTTCTGCTTTCTATATCTAACATATGCTTCCTCCTTCATCTTGACTCATTGCCTCATGTTTCATCAGCCACGGTTCCCTTTTCCTACCACATTTTCCTTGTCCCAGTGGGACAAACCTATCCTGAACCCAGCACAAGTGGTCCTTAAACTTCCTCTAAATTACTTCTCTGCTTTCATCCTTGAACATCTGTTTCCAATTTACTCTTGCTAGTTCCTGCATCATCCCTTCATAATTAGTCTTTCCCCATTTAAGCACTTTCCTATTTTGTCTGTTTTTATCTGTCTGTTGAAGCTAAGAGAGTTGTGGTCACTCTCACCAAAATGCTCCCCCATCAAGAGGTCCACCACCTGACCAGGTTCATTCTCCAGAACTAGATCTAATATGGCTCCTGTAATTGGCTGGTCCACATACTGTGTCAGAAATCCTTCCTTAACACACTGACAAATTCAGTCCCATCTATCCCTCTTGCAGTCAGCGAGTGCCAGTCAGTATTAGGGAAGTTGATGACACCCATAACTGCAACCCAATATTTCCTGCACCATTTCAAAATTTGCCAGCTTATCTGCTCCTCGGTGTTCCTAGGGCTATTAGGGCTATCTCTGCACAGTGATAGCTCCCTTCCTATTTCTGACTTCTATCCACACCAACTCAGTGGACACTCCTTCTGCAGTGTCCTCCCTTTCTATAAGCACCTAAAACCCGGTATCTGCATCAGCCAATTCTGCTCTTCCTCTGGCCAAGTTTTAGTAACAGTCACAATAGCGTACTTCCATGCAATGATCCATGCTCTAAGTTCATCCCCTTTATTCCTAATACTCATTGAATTGAAATAGACACATCTCAACCTCTCTAACTGGCTACATTTATGTTTTGACCCCTGCCTGTCCTTCCTTACCAACTCAGAACACATAGCATCATGTTTTTATCCTTCTACCCGAATCTCTGCACTCACATTCTGATTCCCACCCCCTGCCAAGCTAGTTTAGATCCTCCCCAACAGCTCTAGCAAACCTGTCCAACAAGATATTGGTCCCCCTCCAATTCAAGTGCAGCCCATCCTTTTGTATAGATCAGACCTTTCCCAGAAGAGATTCCAAATCTGAATTTGCACCCCCTGCCCCCACTCTTCAGGCATGCATTCATCTGCAACAACTTCCTGTTCCTGCCCTCTCTGACGCGTGGCACAAGTTGCAATCCTAAGATTGCCACCCTTGAGGTCTTGCTTTTTAACTTTCCTAACAGACTATATTCCCTCTTCAGGACCTCATCCCTACTCCTATCTATTTCATCCAAACAGAGATGCAATGAGTCAGAATGCCCTCCATGCATGCTTTTGAGATTCTTTGGTAACAAACTGAATCTTCTTAAACTCTTCACAAAGTATAGCTAACGGTGAGCCTTCTTCATGATTGCATCGACATGGAGGCTCTGGACAGATTCTCAGAGATGTTGACACCCAGGAATTTGAAGTTCTTCACCCTCTCCAGGTTTCAGATTTCATATTTATTGTCAGAGTACATACATTACATCATATATAACCCTGAATTTTTTTTTTCTGTGGGTGAGGCAGAATGACCACTTATTGGCAGTGCAAAAATACTGTACACAGCTTGTACATACTCCACTGCTGACCCCTCAATAAAGACTGGTTTGTATTCTCCTGACATCCTCCTGATGTCCACAAGCACCTCCTCAGTTTTGCTAACATTGAGTGCAAAATTGTTGTTGTAATGCCACTCAACCAGCTGATCTATTTCCCTCCAATACACTTCCTCATTGCTGTCTGTGATTCTGCTGACAACTGTGATGTCATTGGCAAATTTGCAGATAACATTTGAACTGTGCCTAGCCACACAATCATGGGTGTGGAGTGAGAAGTACAGTGGGCTAAACACACATCGTGGTGGTGTGCTGTGTTGATCATTAGTGAAGAGGAGGCATTGTAAAGGTTAAACCTTGTGTTTTTGATTCTAGGTTAATTTTGTGCCTCTCTCTTTAAGAAAAATATTGTTTGTAGTGTTACCATAGTGACTATAACATAATATGACATAATATCCATGCAGACTAAGAACTTGCATCTCTTTCTTAAATGAACTATGAAGGAGACATGAGCTCGAGATAATTTTCTTTGAATTCATCTTATTTTGTCTTATTTCTTCGTTCTTAAAGTTAAATATCGTTATATCTTTACACAGTATATGCTTTGTTTAATCATCATTATGAAAATCTTAATGCAATATATTTATTCATTTAATCAATGAATTAAAGCTACATAAAGTTGCATCTACAAAGTTTAGTTTATTGAAAATAAGAGAGTAATTCAGAATATCGTCCCCACATTTCCTTGAAGATGACACGTTTTGAAGTTAGGAAATATGAGGACCTGGAAAGTGTCATCTATAGACGTTGCTTCCAATTCATACTGACTGTGGTCCTCTGATGAGAAAGTCAAGGATCCAGTTGCAGAGAGGGCTGCAGAGGCCTGAGGTTTGGAGCTTGATGACCAGCACTGAGGGAATAATGGTATTGAAGGCTGAGCTGTTGACTATGAAGAGTAGTCGGATGTATGAATTGCTGTTGTTTAGGCGACCCAGAGCTACGTGGAGAGACAGTGATATTGCATCTGCTGTTAAGCGATTGTGATAGTCGGTGAACTGCAGTGAGCAAACACAAGTTGAAAATAAAAATATACAGAATATAAAGAAATATAAAAATGAGAGTGTTGCACTGAAGAGACAATGCCAATCCTCAGTCGCCATGCAGCCCAGATATGGAACTACTACAGCTGCAGATAGAGATCCTGAACATGGGTTTGCTGACTGTGGATACACACACACAAGATACTGTAGATGCTGGAATCCGAAGCAAAATGTAAACGGCTGGAAGAACTCAGCTAATCAAGCTACATCTGTGGAGGCAAAGGGATAGTCAATTATTTAGATCTGGTCCCTGCCTCAGGACTGTGAACAGAGAGGTAAGATAGCCAGTATAAAGAGGAGAGGTGGAGGCACGAGACAGGGGGTCAGTAGTTGAACTAACGAGTGGTGAAAGATATGAGGAACTGGAGCTAGATGGGGAAGAACAGGGGTGGAATTGGGAGACCAAGGTTGGTGAGTGATAGGTAGAAGTAATTAAAGAGATTAAAAAAAGGGGGGGGAACAGAGCCGGTGGTTGGGGAGGATGTTGGAGACAGTGGCTGGAGGGTGATGTGATGACACAAAGGTTATCAGTGCTGGAATGATATCAGGTGATACAAGGAAAGATGATGGGCAGATGAAACCAGATGGGAACAGGATATGATGGATGAAATGCACGGATGGAACCAGAAGAGTGAGGGATGGAAATAGATGATGGGTGGCTGGAGGGAGAGTTTGGGAAATGGAAAAACATTGGGAGTACCAGAAATTGATTGAAAGGAAGGAGAAAAAGAATCACGGGAGGGTTGTACCCTACCCAGAGGAAATATAAGGTGTTAGTCCTCCAGTTTGCATTGAGCCTTATTCAACAATGGAGAATGGAAAGGATGGACTGGTTGCCCAAGGTTGGAGGCTGTCAAGGGCAGATCTCTTGATATGAGAAGGGCTGGAGACAATGACCTGCTGTTTGTTGGTAGGATCAAGGAGATGTTCAAGAGCTGCCATCTGGCCTCCGTAATCTTGAGGTCAGTTCACTGGACCACAATGGCACTGCCCTTGTTTGCACATGGAGGACTAGATTATGACTGGTACCAGGTGAGTGGAGTACTTTGCGTTCAGACAAGGTGAGTGGCTAAAGGGAGCGGAGAAGCTGGGTTGGTTGATATCACAAATGAAACTGGAAATGAAAAGGTCAAGAAAGCATAGAAAGCCTGGGTGGGGAAGTATCTAAGAGTAAGAGGAAGTTTGAAGATGCAAAAAGGGATCATCACTGGGGGAGTGATGGGAGTTGGTGAGGTGGTGGGGATTGGCGAGGATTCCTTGTCAAAGAAGAAGAGCTCAAATTCATAACAAGCCCAAAATTGTGGAGCGAACACAAGGCCATGAAGGTCAGGCCTCTGCTTAAAACTGGCTTTTCATTGTCAGAGAGGGGAGGGTGGGTCCGTAGGGTAGTGTTGGTGATATAGATCCAGAAGAAGAATTTGCTGATATGATTGAATGAACTGGAAAGTACAATATCATTTGCATTTAGCATTCAGAGCTGCTGCGGTCCTTGAAATGAAGATATACCCTTCTTCCATTTCTTTGACATGCCCTTAGGAATGAGCATAACTTACTCTACTCCATTTCTGTGGAGTAAGAGAAGGAGATGTCAGCGTACAAATTCTCTTTTTAACCTACAGTGATCATTGCAGATGAGCAATGTCTTGACAGATCTTGGTCTTAATCCAATCCAATGAGAAGAAGGAACAATATGATTGAATTTGCCGTACATACACATTGCAATGCAAAAATACACACACACACACACACACACACACACACACACACGCACATACACGCACATGCACACACATACACACACATACACGCGCGCACGCACACACACACAAAACACCCCAACACACTCATATGCAAGCATGCACTCACATGCACACACACAAGCAAATACAAACATATTCTGACATACAAACAAATTCAGGTACAAAATTCTTGTCCACAATTTTATTCCTTCTTCCCCATCCAAATCCTGTCCTTGAGTCATATAATTATAGTCAAACAGCACAGAGACAGGTTCATCAGCCCAACTCATTCATGTTGACCAAGTTGTCTAAAACCACTTTCAGGTGGCCAGAGTACCCCAACGTAAAGCCGCCTAAAATATCCGAATGCGGCTGTTGGGAGACCATCTGAAAGCAGAAAACCCTGACCTGAGGAGTACTTACCCAACCCTCCTTGGGTAGGTGTATTCTCCACTTCCGAGCGCTCCCCCTAGGCACCTGAAAGCAGGCGGGACTATGTTCAAAGTCGACAGGAGCCGGCGTTTGCTCCGCGGAACCTCTCCCCACTGTGGACCTTTCAGGTGCCAGAACAGTGCCTTCAGTGCCGCCACCTGAATGATACTTTGCACACACCCGCAGCCAGCTCCGGATCCGCATTCTCCCAGCTATTCCACCTGAAAGCGGCTAAACTAAGCTAGTCCCAATTGCCTCTACATTTTTCATATCCAGAGTAAACTAACAATGCTTTGAATGTTTTTTCTAGTTTTCTACAGATTAATCCTGCTCCTTCAATTTTCTTACTGCTGACCTTCTTCCCTATCTTCTTTAATGTCTCTGCTTTTCTCCTTTTCAGCTTTTTGTCTTACCTCATTCATTTTCCTTTTTATTTCCCTCCTTACTCTTCTTGTTCACCCATCCACAAGTTTCTCCCACAATTCCCCATTTCCAGCTGATCTTTCTCCCCCCCCCCCCACCAACCATTAACGCTTGCCGTTTTCAGTGCCGACCACCCTCCCATCTGTCCCAGTAACTATGTCACCCAAACTCAGAGACCTCACCTCTAAAATTTCAGGAGAATTTTCAACCACCCACTTGGTATTGTCCAGTGTCAGCAAATCATGGTGCTCCATGGATTTATTGTGGAACGTGCTTTCTTGGCCAAAACAGCTCATTACTAAGTAGTAGATTACACTAGAGGCAAAGCAGAGTTTTGAAGTACCCCCAACTAGGCAACTCTAGGGTGGAATAACATCATTACATGGTATGGCATTCAGCACATTTACAGGGTTAAAATGAGACACCGCCTTCATGCCTTTTGATAGTGTGAAGCGCCATGGCACAAGGAGCAGGTTGGTTTCATTACATTGATGGGATACATGTGCTGGGTTTTATCTCTTGCATTTTCTCAGTAATTCAGCACTTTAAAGTCTCAGCTGTCTGCAGATCTGCAGACAATTGTTTGGCGTAATACTATCCGGAAAAAGCTGATAAAATGCAGATGTGACCAGGGCTCTGAAATTTGTGGTTTACTAAGTGGTTTTCAGCCATTTTGCCTGTGGCTAGTCTGTTTCCCTGCCAAGTGCATAGGCAGTGGTATCGGATGAAGAAGTGGATGAGCATCTCATAAGGGAAGTCAAATGTTTAATCTTCACATTATTAGAACGATCGACATTTTTTAACAAAAAGAGTAGTGCTGATATACAAGGTTGTTTTTGTACTTCATGATTGAAAAGCTCTATAAATATTTCACTCCCTCAAATTGGCTTTCTTAAGTCATGTAATAAGTATCATAAAGTTTAACAAGAGTCTTAGGGATCTTGTCTGATTCCTGTTTTTCCCTCCTCCGGTCCTGTTAGGGCACAATAAAAAATGTTTTCATTTAGCGATTTTAATGCAGTAGCAATTTTTGGGTTTTAGTGGTTATAAAACATGGTGCATGATATATGTTTGCCATGTATAATAACCACAATTGGACACAACTTTTCTTCCTCCTCCTTCCCTCTCCATTTAAAATATGAAAGCCATTTGATGCATCTTGTTTCAATCACCAAGCCTTGCTTTTCAGTGTGTGTTTTGGAGTTGCTTTAACACCCTCCGCTCCTTCCCGGACCCACCTCACTTCCCCCCACCCCCAGAAAAAAATCATTGGGGAGGCTTGAAGCTATTTCCCACAATGTGCAGTCAGCAGAGTTTTCTTTGAAGCAGACATTAATGAAGAGCACCTTGAGAGTTTAATCATTGCTCACATTTGTATCACAAGAGGCCCCCTCCTGTTTGATGTCCTCATATGCCTTGGCTCCAACATTCTGATTATCTGAAAGATGATGTCGCAATCACTCCTCAGAGTACCGCAATAGTTTTCTTCCTGATTCTTTCCACAATACCACTTTGCACCCCCTCCCTTCCATTTTTTTTTAAACAGATTATAGCAACTGCTGTTGTTACTTCAAAGCCAGCTTGTCAGCCCCTCAGTAAATTATGGAAGATTGCTTTATTCAAATGTGCTTTCTTGTGCATGACAGTGCATGGTGACAAAGCTCAATCAGCAGCAGGAGGAAGGCAAGATCAAAGGCCAGTCATTGTAATAGTTTTGTTCCATGAAGAATTGCTTATTGTTAGAGGTTCTCTCAAAAGCTCCCACTGGCTCCAGCTTAATACTCGCATTCTCACTTCTCCAGAAGTTAGGCTGTGAATTACAGTATTGGCGGCTGAGAATTATGATGGAACACATCATTAGCCGCAGACTTGCCTGCTTTCCTTACTCAGATTTAAGCATGGATAAACCCCAGATGAGTAATTATAAATAATTAAATCAATTAGAGAGGTCTTTCGTGGTGCCTGTGGTTTCACTCCGAGTGTCAGCAGCCCATAATATTTCAGTTGATTTCCACTGCAGTGGAATCAAGAAGCAAAAGATTTTGCAAAGCTTTGGCAAATGTCTTAGTCTGTTACCCTGGTAATCTTTCAACAGTAATAAACATGGTGATTGAATCCTTCCTTCCTACGGAAAGAATCTATAATTTAATTCCATGCAAAATTTCTTTTTAACTTTCTGAAAGATTTTGAGTGAATGCAGGCAAACTTTTAACAGCTTTTTTTTGGAACTAAATTGCATGTTTTTCTAACCAGTGCTATTAATCTGGGTGATTAGCTTCTTGCAAAAAAGAGAATAAATTCCATGGTTATCAGATGCAGGTTTATTGGTCGAAGACTTCTACCACAGGGAGTAGTTGCTGTATGGAATTGATAAAAGTAGTAATTTATAAGGTCAACCTTTATGAGTCTACGGATTCCTTGTGGAGCATCATCATATCCTTGTTACAAGCCCCTGCTGTGTTGTTGAGCTAAATCACAACTTACAATACTAATCCATTATATTTGTCAGCTCCAGCCAGCACTGCTACTTCTGGAAAATTTTTTCCCTTTTAATTTTGTTTTGCAGCAATAGACTAATCACCACATTTCTCCCAGAAACCCATCACAGAACCATTACTTCGACAGGGGCAGAATCAATCACATCTGTAGAGAGAGAGTGCTAGTGACACTCCTGACCACCAGAGGGAGTTGGAGACTAGTATGTTGCAGATCGGGGATTCAAGATGGATGCCGCCACATGGTCATGAGTTCTATAGGTAATAAAGTATAGTTGTTCTAAAAGAACCCAAGATTTTTTTTACAATAGAAAAAAAATCACATGGTACCAGGAGTTGAAGAAACATCACATGGTACCAGGAGAGGAAGATAAACCAGGAGTGTGCAGAGTGTGTATCAGCTGTTATCAGCAGATATGTGGAGAGTGTAAAGACTCCTGATGCTGTAAATTGGACTGGAAATGTTGACCACGAATGGAGGTTGTTCAAACAATGATTCCAACTGCACCTGCAAGTATGCCTGGGATTCAAGACATCAGAGAGAAATAGTTTATTTCAGCTATTCTCAACCTTTCTTTAGCTGTTGCCCCCTTAGGACTTTTCTCAAAGTTTATGGGCTGCCTTCCCTGTGAAGCAATCAAGTGTTGGTTTCTTCCATACTTTTTTCCTACTGACTACATAAAAAGCATTTATGTTACGTGAGGTGAAAAGAAAACATTACTAAAATGTGCTGTGGCCCCCATTGGGTCATTGAGAATGGCTCCTCTAATCTGTAGTCAAATAAATTCACTGATGTCTGCAAAATGTTGACACCATGTCACTGTCACATTAAAATAGACACAGAAAACTTCTTTAGTCAGAGGGTTGCGAGTCTATGGAACTTGTTGCCCCAGGAAGCTGTGGAGGCGAGGTTATTGGGTTTATTTAAGGCAGAGATTGACAGGTCTTTGATTAGTCAGGGAATCAAGGGCTATGGGGTGAAAGCCAAGGAGTAGGGGTGAGTGGAAGGATGGATCAGTTCATGATTAGAATGGCGAAGCAGAATCAATGGGCCTACTTCTGCTTCTATAGCTTGTGATCTTGTGATTAATGCAGAAGGTTAGAGCAATATGTGATTCACAGCATTTGACAAAGAAGGATAAACATCATCAAACATATATCAAACTCATACTGAATTCAAGAACTCAGTTATTTATAATCACCTTCTACCTCTATCCTTTTTAAAGATATGTTCCTTTATATTTCAAATGCAGTAATGTTTTCGATCTCAACGCTCGGACACAAGCAGTAAAGCATGAGTTCTCAACCATTTTCATTGCACTGGAAAATTCTGCCCTCAGTTTTGTGTCATTCATGGTATTCAATGCACAGCATTCTTGTAATAACAAAAAAAGGAAAATAGCCATAATAACAGTCTGGTTAAAATTTCCGTTACCCTGTATAGCCATAAGGATCATTCCAGGGTGTTTATTGCTGGGACAGGAGACAGGGCTGATTAGAGTCTGAGCCTCCTTTAAGCACAGCCTGCTCTGGAAACAGTGCCAATCTCTGAAGGAAGCAACTTGACTGTAGCTGAGTCCATTTCAGCCAGGGCAATCAGTAAGCCAGGAATCTTTCAATGCTGCTAGGAATGGAGTAAAAACATAAATCTGCTGGTGTTCGTGGGAATTAACATCTACATTAGGGCTTCTTTTATTAAACAAACTGGTTTACATTTCAATTAAATGTATTTTAATAAAATCAAATATTGAAAGGCCAAGGTGATTAGGTTACTTGGATTTATAAATAAAGGAATTAAATATAAAAGGGTGTAAGTGTGAAGCAACACACAAAAAAGAAGTACTGGAGCAACTCAGAGGGTCAGGTAGCTTCCATGAAAAGTAATAGACTGTCGACATTTTGGGCAAAACCCTTTCATCAGGAATGAATATAATAATAAAGATATCAGGCCAGAAAAATCACTGGCTAGGACTCATCTGAAGTATTGTATAATTCGAAGTATTGCACTGCATGGAAGATATCAAAGTTTGAAAACTGTTTAGAGGTGGTTCACTTGAAACTCTAGTCATTTATCTGAATCATTAATGAATGAATGAATGAGAACTTTGTTGCCAGATGCAATGAAAATCTTGCTGCAGATTTGTAGGTGCATAAATTACAAAACAAAAACTCAAAGGAAGAGAAAAATAATTATATATGAAAGAGGAAAAGCAATAAACAAATAAATAATAATAAATGATACTAATAGATTATATTAGACTGGAGACACCGGTGTACTACAAGATCAAATTAATTTCAATTATGTATGTGTTATTATTTATTGCAAATAAAATTATCCATAATCAGTGGGAAAATTGTGTAACCATTGGAATATTTTGTATTTTGCTGAGACATAAGAAGGAACCCATTAGTCAATTGGGCTTATGCTGATCTTTAGAGTAATTACATCAATCCTGCTTCTTCCCTGCAATCCATTTTCTCTCATATGCCCATCATGTGCCCAACACTGCAGTAATGGCATCTAATACCTCAGATAAATGTATTAAAGGGATCGCAGGGAAGATGGAAGTAGTGGAGAATCCTGGAGTTCAGATTGGTAATGGAAAGATTTACTCATATTACTATGAGCTTTTGCAATTTTCAAGTAATATGTTTATCCTATCACACCAAATAGCAAGTTAATCCATTTTATCTTTGCTATATAAAGTTTGTCCTGCCCCAAGTTTCTCCAGCAATTTGTTTTTACTCCAAAAGTGTTTCTCACATTTGCCACCTATACAGAAAAGCAATTCCAAGCAAGAGTGTAAAAACTCCAAAGTATCTCTTCCTGTACATTGATCCTGGATTCAACTATGGGAAATTATTTGTTTAGCACTAGCCCAGATGCATATAATCAGAATTAAATATATAGACAGTGCAGGAAAGATTTAAAAGGGGCCTGAGGGGCAATCTTTTCATAAAGAGATTGGTAGGTTATGGAGAAAGATGCCAGAGGAAACTGTAGAGGTGGGTACAATTATCACTTAAAAGACATTTGGACAGGTACATGGACAGGGAAGGTGAAAAACTCACTAATAGCTTCAGTGTAATTAACACAAAAGAAAATAAAAAAATATAAGTATGAAACCAAAGGGAAAAATAATATTCATAGTTTGCCAGTAGTGCAAAAATTGTGTCATATCAGTTGTGTAGACAAATCTTTGATAGTCCTGGAGTAGTATTATGGTGAGGCTACTATGGGGAGGTTCAAGAGTTTAGTAGCTATTGGAAAATAAACTGTTGAACCGGGAGTAGACAGACTTCAGACTTCCTGAGACAGGAGTTGATTTGTGCCATATCCGATCTCTCAAAGCACTTCATTGCGATGAACATGTGTCACTGGCTGGTAATCATTGAGGCACATCTCTTTGCTCTTCTAGGGAACCAGTATGATGGATTTCATTTTGAAGCAAACTTGGACCTTAGCACATAGCAGTGAGAGGTTGAATATTGACTGCAAAAGCTCCAGCCTGTTGGTCTGCCGACGTACACGGTCTGGGCTGGATGCTTTCCCTCTCTGGGTTTGCTGTGGAGTAGCTTCAATATGTTCTGTTTTTACTTCTGTGTCTACAGAACTTATTAGGAATGTGGAGGATTAGTAATGAGGAAAGTTGGAAAATATTATGAATGTTCTCTCTGGAACAGGATTAGGAGATATTGAGAGAGTGGAGAAAAAAACACAGTTGGCTCTGGGTTAATATCCAGAAATTGTCAATACTAAAATATTGTCAAAAAAAACCTGAGGGAAATTACAACATTGTTTTAATTTAATCAATTTTAATTTTGAGAAACAGCACAGTAACAGACCTTTCTAGCCCATGAGCCCACACCACCTAAATACACCTACTTGTCCAATTAATCTATTAAACTGGTACATCTTTGGAACATGGGAGGAAAGCAGAGCACCAAGTGGAAATTCACATTCACTCAAAATGTTGGGATCTAGATCAGTCTACCTGAGAAGACTGTGAACACAACTTCTACAATGCTTAAAAGCAGATTTTTTTTTTCATTCTAACACAGGGAATATTGGAACCAAGCACAACTATTCTACTAGCACAGGAAAGTTGGAATGAATGGCCTCGTCAATGGTGTGATTCCATGAATCTCTATGTTTAGGCTTCTTCAGGTGCATTCTCCGCTAGGAATGTGCCTGCAGAAGCTGAAGTGGACCTGTGAATTCCCGTTTAGATAGCATCGATAAAAGCGGAGCGCTGGCCATCTGAAAGGGACAGCTGCACGGGAGGCGCCTCGGAGTGCACTCTGGCTCCTGTCCCTTTGGGCTGTCAGCGCTGGGGCGGCTGGAGTGGGCTTTAGTGGTTGGGGCAGCCGACCTGGGCTGTCAGCGCTGGGGCAACCGGTGCAGGCTGTCCCCATACTGATCCCACTTATGAGGGACAGATTAATTTGTTGCTTTCCAATGCAGGCACCGAGCACCAAATGTTTGTTGATAATCTGCCCATAGCCACGCCAAACCTTGAGTGCTCAGAGAGGAATCAGACCGACAGAGAGTTTGAACTAGCAGAGGCATTGGGAGAAATATATAAACACACAGGTCTCGCTGGTGCAGAACAATTTACACATGAACCAGTTACCAAAAGACTTGAGGGTGGCAAATAAAAACCCAGGGAGTTTGTCAGAGGGAAATGCAAACACCAAATATAATGAATATCTAAAACAAAGAACAGTACAGCACAGGAACAGCCTGTTCGCCCACAATGTCAGCACCAAACATTATCCCCCAATTAAACTAGCCTCATGTCGGTACCCACACTGATCCCACTGCTCTGCTCTCTCCCCATAGCCCCATGTCAGTACCCACCCTGATCCCACTGCTCTGCCCGCACTGGCCGCCCCAGCATCCTGCGCCGGCCGCCCCACAGTGTTGGGACTGATACATGGCTGTGAGGAGAGCATGGTGCAGTGGGATCAGTATGGGGACAGCCCGCGCCAGCCGCCTCAGCGCTGACAGCCTGCGCCGGCCACTCCAACCTCTACAGCCCGCGCCGGCTGCCCCAACCACTGCAGTCTGCGCCAGCCGCCCCAGTGTTTACAGCCCGCGCTGGCCACCCCAGTACTGACAGCCCACGCTGGCTGCCCTTGCCCTGACGTCCTGCGCCGGTGGGGCAGGGGCAGCAGGGAGGGGGGCTGTCAGGCGCTCGCCAGCTGATTGTCATCCCCTCAGCAGCCACTTTCAGGCAGCTGCATTTAGGTGCTGGGGGGTGGGGGACGGGACTACTGTGCTGCGACGATTATCTTGCCCGGAGGAGGGTTTCAAAGTTTGCCTCACAGGCGCCTCCTGCACTTTCAAGTGGTCTCCCGGCAATCGTATAGAGGTATAATATGCGGCTTTAAACCGGGGGATTTTGGCCACCTGAAAGTGCCTTTTGATTGTTCTACAATATAACTATTGTATACACAAACCTGAAGAAACCAGCCCATGCTTATGAATGAACAATAGCTAAATCAGTACCGACAATGATTAGATCAGGGTGTTCCCAGTCTGTATGACTCAATACACACCACCCAATTAATGAAGCCGCTTGGTCATCAGGGAGCTCTTTAACTGGTGCTCTATTATTTTAAATCACTAATGGTGGGACTTTCTTTGACATGCTTTGATCTGCTAAGTAATTCCAGTGTTGTAATGATCCTGCTAATATGTTGGTTAGGGCTCATTTATTGAAGAGTCTCAGAGGTTTGTGAGTTCAAATCCCACTTCGGTAGAAATACCAAAGCTGACACTTTGTGCTGCACTGTGAGAGTGCTGTACCATCATTTAGAATAAAACCAACATTGATATCAGCTGTTTCAATGTTTAAGCAAAGGATCCCATAGAGATGATTTGCCAAAGATTTAGTCCAAATATCCTGGCCAAACACATTTCTCATTTGGCGTATTTAAAACTGATTGTTCACATTGCCTTTTGCAGGAGATCACTCCTGCAAAAATAGCTAGTCAGTTGTAAATACTTTGGGATGACATGCAATGCATGTGAAAAGTCCAAATGGACATTTTTTTCTCGACCATTGCAAAGGAGATGTGCAGACCATGTTTATTTTACAGAGAAAATGGTAAGTGCCTGGGAAAAAAAAAATGGCAGCACTGCCAGAGTTATGTAAAGACAGTGTTGCCACTGGTGCTGACTTGGGTAGGGCAGAGAGCGGAAACACAGCACTCCCCCAACAGCTCTGTGTGGGCTTTAAATGGCCTGTTAAAGGAGCTGACAGTGTTTTATTTAAAATTCTGCTATTGCGGGATGTGGATCCAAGATGGCGGAGCCTGTGTTCAGCAGTGGCCACAAGGGGTTGCAGGCTCCAGGGAAGCAGCAGACTCGCACAGAGAAGAAAAAGGAGAGGAGATGACCTTAAGGCCAGTAAACTTGGTGGCAGACCAGCGAGGGTACACACAGACGGCAAGCTATTGGCGACTTGAGAGCGAGGAACCCACACAGGCTGGGATTTCTCCTCATACTCCTGCTTCTTTTCACATCCCAAGACTATGTGCATCAGTAAGTTAATCAGTGATTTTACGTTATGCCTGGTAATAAGTAGAAACTGGGGAGAATTGATTGGGAATGTGGGGAAAATAAAATGGGATTAGTGAAGGATCATTGTAAATGGGTGTTTGATGGTTAGTGCAGACTCAATGGGCCAAAAGGCCTGTTTCTGAACTCTGTAATTTGATGACTCAAAAATGTTTTGACATAACAAACCAGTTTGGTAATCATGTTATTAATTTAAAATAAAATTAGTCAAATTTCATAAGTAATCCTAAAATTAATCATGTGCAGACTTTTGAACTTTTTTTCCCCTAAAGTTGGGACGAAGTTGGAGGGTTTCATCATTTAATGGCCTGCAAGTAAGTTTATTGAAAAACACAATAGAGTAGGAGGAGGCATTTGACTCCTCACACTCTGGCATTCAATAAAATAGTGGTCAATCTTTGACATCAACATCACTTTTTGCACCAAATTTTTATCCTTTGATTCCTCTTAATCTCTTAATATCCAAAAATGTGTCCATCTCTGTCTTCCATATACTCAGCAGCTGAGCCTCCAAAACCCTGATCAACAATGCTGCAATTAACAATGAGCCTTCCAAAGATTCACTACTCCTTGGATGAAGTCATTTCTTTTCACCTTGGTCCTGAATGACTGATTCCTTATTTTGAGACAGTTAGCCCTGGTTTTAATGGCAAGAACCACCATCTCTGCACAAGCTTGTCAAACCCCATAAAAACTTTGTCTTAGATTTCATAGCATAACTTCGCATTCTTCTAAACTCAAAGGCAGTATATGTCTGGTTTGCTTAATTTTTTTTCCCCAAAGCAAAATACCCCATCCCAAGTGAAACTTTGTCGAACTTTGACTTTTTAAATTTTATCCTACCTGAGGTAGGAAGAATCCCCTTACAATGCAATGAAACTCCCACCCTCTGTTATCTTTACTATTTTGAAACTCCAACGGTTCAGCATCTTCCATCTACCCTGGCTGATTGTCATGTTGCCTTCTCACTTATGGTTCTTTAAAATGTAATATTATAATACTGTGTAATATTTTAAAACATCATTTAAAAGCGCTTTAAGGTATTAATTGAAATAACATCCAATAGTCTGGAAAATCTGCTGGTCTGATACCACCAAAGTCCGAAGTATACTGGATTATTGTTTTTACTGTTCTCCTGGTGTGTTTCAGCAAAGCCCTATATAATTCCAATAAAATGTCTTTATCCTTTGCTCCAATATTCTTCCAATAAAGGTCAATTTGCCATGTTTTCTTTCTCCCTCTGTTAGTGATGTTGCATTTGCTATCTTCCAAACTGTGCTAAACACCCCTGAACTCATAAAAAGATGATTTCTTTCTTGGTCATCATATTCTGGAGATTTCATAGCATTTAGTCTCATTCATTTATACAATTATTATTTTCAAATTTTCTTTCAGCTTTTCAAGCACAATAGGCGCGTTTTGTTCTTCAGCATCGCTGGGATTTTTTTCTGCCCTCTTCCATGACTGAGAAAAAAAACTTCTTTATTTTTTTCTGCCATTTCCAAATTCCCTAATATATCTCTGGTCTCACTCTTGCTTTTGCTGTTTATTTCCTTATTGCATATCTATTCAATCATTTGAAACTATTTCTGTTTTCCTAATTACACATGCATCCTACTCTTCCTTGCCCTTCTTTGTGGAATCCTTACCTTTTCCCAGTCCTCAATTCCTGGGGTTGTAGAACAACAGTGGTATAGGAACTGAAGGATGGAGTCAGCCACTTTGTGCTGGGGCAGAGTTTCTTTGTTAGTTCACAGACACTGGCGATTGCTGATAAGACCTGTACCTGTGCCTGAAACAGTGTGGTCCAACTCACAAGATAATTTATAAAAACTGGTAGGATTTGGAATAATGGCAATGGGGGACCTGTAATACATAAAACTATGCAAGAGTAGTGGCTACCTTGCATGGGAACTTAGAGTTAGCAGTGCCCTTAACTATTAGACAGAAGAAATAATCATTTTAGATGTTGAAAGATCCTTTGCATTGCTGCAGATGGTACACACTCCAATCAGTGTGTATCCATAGTGGAGGCAGTACATGAGCCAGATAATTTTTTTCCAAAGCAGCCATAGTTATAGTTAATATACAAAAGTGCTGGAGAAACTCAGCAGCTCCCGCAGTATCCATTGGAGGCTACCTGATGATAGGCTCAGGCCAAAAACATTAGTTATATATCTTTGCCTCCTATGGATGCAGCAGAACCTGCAGAGTTTCTCCAGCACTTTTGTATATTAACTGTAATCACAGAGTCTGCAGACTTTCTTGTTTCTTTATAAATGCACTTTGTATCGTTATAGGATCAAATGAGCTGGAGGCCTTAAAACCACTCCTGTCCTCCAAGGCTGAGTGGGCTAGAAGGGGTTGCCACCAGTGACCACGTCTCAAGGGCAGAATCCTGCACTGCCAAAGGCTTTTGAAATACTCTGACCTTCACTTACTTTTTCAATCAATGTCTTTCTGACTTCTACAGTGCAAAGCTAAAGATGACCTGATCCACAGGAAGAACATTACTAACAGTTCTGAACAGAACAGCCAGATAAAAATATATACATTTAGGCCTAATGTTTAGGGTGATGAATGGTACGCCAATCAGACTGGGTACTTTGTCTGAAATATAATAGCGAGATTCCTAAATGTTGTCGGAACCACACACCTCAAGGCTAATGAGAGGTATTCCATCACACTCCTTGGTGATGGTAGATAAACTACAAGGAGTCAGAGGCTGAGCCAATCCCAGCAGAAAAGGTGGCCAATCTGTTCTAATAGCCATGGTATTTATTAAGTTTTGAGGCAATAGTAAATGCCAAATATTGATCATGGAGATTACATGATGATACCACTCTGTAAAAGGAGTGCTTAGATAGCTTCTTGCTGGAGATGGTCATTGACCTGCACGCACCTGTGTTTGTAATATTTCAATATATTTACCACATTTCCTCGCTGAGATGCTAAAGGTTCCCTTATGCAGGATTTTGAGAAGCTGGTACCATTACAGACTTGCTATACTTCACATAAAGTAATAAAATAAGATTACAGATATGCAGATTTTGTGCCAGACATATATCCACACACTGTTGAAAGAATCACAGAATCACAGATCAGATGGGCAAGACAAGATGAAAAAGCTGTTAGTTTATAGAGAGATGACTGTGGTGAACAGAAATAAATAATTAAAATTCCTTTCTTACATCCCCGAAGAGTTTCAACATTAACACACACCTCTGAGAATAACAAGCATTGGATTGTCCTATTTGCCATACCTGTATTGTTACGAGCCCAGAGGACCCCAAAACCCAGCAGCAATAGAAATTCACCAAGACAAATGGTTACTTAAACAAAGGTTGCTTTTAATTATCTTTAAACATGAAAACAGGATCAAACTTTAACTTTTTACTATTAACTTAACTTAACCGAATTTAACCCCCTTCTAATTCTAAGCGCATGTGTATGTAATGTGTATTGTTACAGAGTCCAGAGGACCCCAAACACCACTAGCAATAGATATGCACCACAACACCGGGTTACTTAAACAAAAGTAGTTTTTAATTATAATTGAACAAGAAAACAGAATTAAATTTTAACTTATTACTATCAACTTACTTAACCTACCTAACCTACTTAATCCCCCCTCTAATACTAAATGCAGGTGTGTGTAATGTATATTTAAGATTAGAAAAGTTCTTTAGATCACAGTCCAATCTCACTGGTTGCAGGCAATTCTTGTCCTGTGCACAGAAGTTAGCATTAACAAAGTTCACCAGTCTTTGGTGTTTAACAGGCAAATGATTACCACTCAGGAGGGTTCTTGTTGGTCTTCAGAGAGAGATTCCTTTTCCAGGACTTCAGCAACTGATTCCTATTTAATCAGTCTTGCTGACAAAACTTGCCCCCTTCAGGGTTCTCCAGATGATCCTCTTTCTTTCAGGTCACCTTTCAGACTGCCAGCCTTCTCCTTTGACCAGGCAGCCTTCCAAAGTTTATCAGCTTTGTCCTTCTTGAACTGATTTCTGTGTCTCTCCTCTCTGTTTCACTCCCTCCCTCTTTGAGAGCAAAACTGTTCTCTGCCATCTGCAAAGATCACATGTTCCCAGGCAAGCTGTATGTCGTTACTTTGTTGCTTTCTGCAAAAAGCATTCTGCAAAAGTCGTGCAAAGATTCTGTGTTTTAAAATATTTGTGTGCAACCTGCTCTAACAATTCCTCCCAAACCACCTCTAAATACTCTGTAACAGTATATAAGTTCAAAAAAAATTCTTTGATTCAAAGTCCAATCTCACTTCTCACTCCTCCAAGTTCACTGGTATCAGGCAATTCTTATGCTGTGCACAGAATTTAACATTTATGAATTTTACCAGGCTTTGGTGCTTGAAATTGTAAGGTAAAAACATCATGAGATGGGACCGGAAAAGGAGTCACCCAGTCCTAAGGAGTAACAGAATGCAGATGTGACCTTGTACACTCAAGATAAGCTTGGCACTAACAAGCTGATGAGCAGCAGACTAACAGTGAAGGGTAGCAACAGCTTATTCATTGGACAGTGTAATGGTATGATAATTTACTAAGTATGTGTCCTGAGGTATATAAAAAAAACACCACTTGCTGATATCGGGAGAATGCGCCTTCTCCAACTAACACTGTTAGTTGCAAGTGTTACAATCCGGTAATAAAGAACCTTGATTTCGACTCAGTCTGGTGTCTGACTCACTCATTCTCGAACAAAGCAGACCTAACAATTTGGTGACCCCGACGTGATGGGTGAGTGGACACTAGATGACGGTTTCTGTTTTTCTTGACAATCTTCTCAGCCGGCTGACAAAAAGGTCCAGAGAAGCCTGTTTTAACAAAATTCTCTCTCTTAAAATCTCTATGATTGTCAGTAAGAACAGGAGATCGGACAAATTAGACAATCATAATTGAAGGTCGTCACCTGCCAGGATTGTAACACGTAAGTGTTTACAGACAAAACTATAAAAGTCCTTAAGGTGTTTGAGTGACATTTGATAAGTGCTTCGCCGACAAACTACTAGAGTTTAAAAAGTCTTTATTGTGTCATTGCAAAGTCCAATAGAGTGAGAAGGTGGTCTATGAACAATTGGGGATCTGAGTTTTCTGCCCTAAACTGGTTATTAAGAGGAGAAATCTCCCACGTGAAGGTTGGGCTTTGAAAGAAAACGAAGGTTCAGGCTTATTGGTCTCAATTGTATAAAGACTGGCTTATAAATGTCCGGTAGGTATGATAATGTCTGTACACTTGAAAACTTAAGAATTTATTTCCCAAATTCACCGTGGTGGAATACCACAGCGGACATTAGAGATCTCGAGACAACAAAAAGAGTACTCAGAGATGCCTGCCTGGTGAACAAGGGCGACGACCAAAGACTGCAAAAGCTGTGTCCAGATCAGGTAGGAGATATCAATGAAAAAGTTGACAGAATTTTAAGAGACACACGGTTTATTTGAAATATTTTTGACAAGTTAAATGAAGGTATTCCCAACATCACCAAGGAGATAAAGTGACGTAAATTCATAGATTGGTACAGGGAAACTGGACAAAAATATAGCCCAAAAACTTGGTTTCCTAGTTGTAACCTAACTTTCAGACCTCTTTGGGAAAACAGAGAGTGGAAAACGAGCAATCAGAGTATACAGGACAGTCTGAGGTCCACCGGAGGACCAGACTTGGAGACTGTTTCACTAAAAAACTTTTGTCATCCGGCCTGCAAAGAGACATTTTTAAAATCGATTTTCGTTAACATAGATCCCCTAAACGGACAAGAACCTAAATTAAAAGAGGCATTAGGAAGCGACCCCACAGCAATGGCTGCACAGTTGTCTGCTAAGACCTTTGACCAAGTTATTAGGGAAATTAATCAGGAATTAGAGAAGCGAAATACCAGTAAGGAGGCATTGGAGAAACAAAGAATTCTCCAAAAATGTGTAGATCGCTGGAGGAAGATGGGGTGGTTACCCGGGAGCGCCGAGATGTTCCTGACAGGTGAGGGAAACAAAATTCTAAAGCGTAGGGTCTTAGATAAGCTGGAAGAAACAAAACACAGAAGGGAAAGGAAAAGTGTCTGTTTCCGGTTTCCAGCCACGAAGTGTCCGGCTTTGCTCTCTCCCTCCCTCCTTTCCCCCTCACCCCCTCTCTCTTCTCTCCCCCTCTCTCTCTTCTCCCCCCCCCCTCACCCACTCCCCCTCCCAATCCCAATCTGTGGCGGTGCTGCCCTGAAATCCCCAGGTGGGGCAGGGCAGAGAAATACAATTTGGTTTTAATTTTGTGCCCACAATTCCAGCTCCGCATCAAATGGGATCCTGTTTTATCCTCTCTCCCTCCCTTTTTCCCGCACCCCCACCATTGTGGGATCAGGGCAGACGTTGTGGGCTGACGTATAGCTCACTCGAGGTGGGAGGGAAGGAAGGAGTGGTGGTTCCCAGTGGTGGGAGACCCAATCTGATCCAGACCAGTGATCACAGGATGCGAACCTTTTAAAGGTGTAACCATGAAACGAAAGTGTTAATTTGAAGACTTTTCTCCCAGTGGGGCCAGTGCAAGGCATTTTCTCTCTCTATCTCTCGTGCTCTGTGTATCTGCCTCTCTATCTCTTTTTCTCGCTATGCTCTCTCTCTCTCTCTCTCTCTCTCTCTCTCGCTCTCTCGCTTTCTCTCATAGTCTCTGGATGTATGTGATGATGTCATGTATGTACTCTGACAATAAATCTCTCCGACATGATCTGGTTTTACGGAAACTTGTCAGGGCAGTCATGCTTCCCCGGGATCTAAGCCTAATTAAGGTGGCAGGCCATTCCCTACAAAACACAAAGGAAGGGAAAGGAAACACGGCGGCTGACAGAGCAGCCAAACAGGTTACTGGATATCAAGAACCTATACAGGGGATGATTCTGAGGTCCCATGGCAAAAAAGAGGAATTAGAGAGAAGAGAAAACAGTAATAAGTTGAGTGACCAAAAAGAGAAGGAGGGAGAGGGACCCCCACCAAATATTGAACATCTGATAGAAATACAGGAAAAAGCTAGCCCAAGTGAGAAAGAGGAATGGATGAAACGCGGTGCTACACGACAGGAGATCATCTATGACAATCGGACAGTACATGTCTGGCGTTCCCCAATAGGTACGATAGTTGCCCCCCGCCAATTACTTCCGCTATTATTTGAAGAAGCACATGGGCCGACTCACATTAGCGCCACCAAAACTTATAATACGCTTAAACAACATTGGTGGAATCCCCACTTACGCGAGCACATTGACAATTTTAAAGCTGAATGTACTATCTGCAATGGGCATAACCAAAGGATCACCTTACCCCACCTGCTTTTATGATTTCCAGTACCAACAGCCCCATGGAAAGAGATCTATATTGACTATACAGATATAGGTACTGACTGACCTTAGGACAAAGGAAGGATACCGATATCTCTTAGTGTTGGTAGATAGGTTCTCACGGTGGGTGGAAGCTGTCCCAACAAAGAGGGAGGATGTGGATAGTGTAATAGGCTGGCTGACGCGAGAGTTGATACCCCGCTACGGGGTCCCCAGCAGAATATGCTCTGATAATGGGTCCCACTTTTAAGAATGAGCTGATCCGACAGGTTGAAGAATACTTAGGGATCAAACACCGTTTCGGTAGTGTCTATAGGCCTGAGAGCCAGGGGCTAGTAGTAAGGGCAAACAGGACGATAAAAATCCAAATTAGGAAAGGTTTTGGGTGGGACCAGGTTGAATTGGGTCGAGGCATTGCCATTAGTACTGATGTCTATGCGACAAGAGAAGGCCAAAGATACCTTCCTGTCACCACACGAGATTCTAACGGGTCGACCCATGCCCGGTCCAAAGACTGATCCAGCCTGGGTAAAGATTTGGGAAGAAAGGGAAGTGGAACTGGACCATTATATGCAGATGCTAGGTAATATGGTTGCTTTAGTTTCATAACAGGTGGCGAATGCAAATAAGGAGAACCCGGACACTGAAGGAGTTCCAGTGAAGGAGGGAGACCTGGTGTATATCTGTAAACCAGGGAAGGTACATTGGACTGAAATTAGATGGACTGGACATACACTGTTACTGCCGTGACAGATAGGTCGGTAAGAATTGACAAACCAGGGAATAATAATTGGCATCATTTTGCCTTTTGCTCCAAGGCAAAACAACAAGTAGCGAGTATTGGAAAATATGTTGAGACTCATGTGGACAATGCCGAGGGCCCTATGGGCATTCCTGCTGATGGGTTAGCAAACAAGCCAGCGTAGTAGTTCAGATCCATGCGGGGCCAAAGTTATTCTGAAGATAGATAAAGACAAGGATAGCACCTTCCAGTTCGATCTATGCTGCACTTCTATCTCTAATAACGCAGGGCCAGATGGGTCACTCACTAAGGGGCTGACAAAACTTAAGGCATTGGCGAAGGAATTAAAAGCCCAATCTGGAGTCTCTAACTCTGTTTTGTCCTGGTTACATGGAGTGTTTGGGAAATGGGGCACAATGTTGGGACAACTTTTCCTAGGATTGTTTATTTCTGTATCCATTTTTATCACTTGTGGCTGTTGTTGTATTCCATGCATTCGAACGCTGGTCACGAGGACCATTGAGAGAGCCTTTGCCAACCATGATTATCTGCCTCCGAAATATCAAGCTCTACAAGCTACAGAGCGGGGCTATCTCACTTCAAAGGAGGCGTCAAAAAATGCTGAGATCGATCCGGAGTCTGATGAAGAATGCGACAGGGAGGAGATGTTATAAAATAGACTGTAGCACGAATGTTTACTATTATCTTAACTAATTACAAATGCTTAGAAGGGAAAGCCAGTTAGTTGCTTGGGGGCAAATGGGGAGAAAACTTGTAAACGGGCAATGGGATCGGGGAAACGGATGGGGGGTATACGCTAAAGAGGGTTGGGGGGAGCCCTCGCCCACCAGCTGAAAAAACCCCGTGAACAGAACCCATATAGAGCTTGGCAATAATAGGCGAACTAATGTAACGCGGTGGTAGCGTAGTCAGGGCAAGATTGTCCTCTAAAGAGGACAAAGGAGGGATTGTAAGGTAAAAACATCATGAGATGGGACCGGAGAAGGAGTCATCCAGTACTAATGCAGATGTGACCTTGTACACTCAAGATAAGCTTGGCACTAACAAGCTGATGAGCAGCAGACTAACAGTGAAGGGTAGCAACAGCTTATTCATTGGACAGTGTAATGGTATGATAATTTACTAAGTATGTGTCCTGAGGTATAAAAAAAACACCACTTGCTGATATCGGGAGAATGCGCCTTCTCCAACTAACACTGTTAGTTGCAAGTGTTACAATCCGGTAATAAAGAACCTTGATTTCGACTCAGTCTGGTGTCTGACTCACTCATTCTCGAAAAAAGCAGACCTAACAAAAGGTAAATGGCTACTGCTCAGAAAGGTTCATGTCGGTTTTCAGAGAGAGAGATTTGTTGCTTGTTTGACACCCGCAACTGATCCCTTTCGATTAGCCACTTTAGTGTCTTGCCGAAGAAACTTGCTCCATCAGGGTTTTCCAGATGATAACCTCTTTCTTTCAGGTTACCAGAGTTCCTTTTTTGTTTCCCTTATTTCAAGTGAAAGATTATAAGCCATCTCCTCTTGTATGGACCACAAGGGCTTTGACCAGGCTGAACTAAGAACTCACAACCCATCTTCAAAATGGGGGTTTTCCACAAGCTTGTCATGTTCCAGTCCCAACTGCTCTGCTGAACTGTAGAACTGAATTTTTTTCTCTCTCTCTCTCTCTCTCTCTCTCTCTCTCAGAGAAAACCACATGACCCTCTTAGAATAGCCAACTGCACTCATACAGACTGCAGCTGTCTAACCTTCTGAGTTTGTTCATCTGTTGCTTTCCACAACAATAATCCATTACTACACAGCATGTCTAATTAACACCTACTTGTTAAGTCCTTATAGATATTCTTCAAAGTTTCTGAAAAGAAACTCAGAGCCTGGACTGTCTGGCTTGAGCAGAGCTCTAGCATTTTAAATGAGACCTGTTTTGAAGTGTTTGTATCTGTATGTGACCTAAACTAAAAAAAAGTGCCACAATTGATCTCCTATAAAAACATATCTATATACAATACAAAATATAACATAAACGGTCACAGTATAAAAACCTGAGCTCCGACTGAAAGAAACAAAAAGAAAAAGAAAATCTCGAAAACCAAGAACCACTGATGCAACAGTGTCTTTGTTCGAAGTTCAGATTTACAGTCAGAATGCATACATGATCTCATATACAACCTTGAGATTCTTTTTTCCTACAGGCCAGGCAGAATTTCTACTTATCAGTAATTCAAACTAAATTCAAGAAAACATAGGTATACAAAAAAGAGAAATGTAAATTAAGAAAGAAACATAAACAAAATCACTATACAATACAGAAAAAAAAGTAATTTTTTGGGAATAAATAATATGCAAAGTAACAGTCCTTAAATGAGTCTCTAAATCAATTTGTTATTCAGGAGCCTGATGGTGGAGAAGTAGCAACGGATCCTGAACCCAGTTGTACGAGTCTTGTGGCACATATATACTCTTGCCTGATGGCAGCAGCGAGAACAGAGCATGTCCTGGGTGGAGTGGATCCTTGATGATTTCTGCTACTCTTCAATGACAGTGTTCCATCTAGATTTTCTTGATGGTGGGGAGAGTTTTGCCTGTGATGTCCTGGGCTATATCTACCGCCTTTTGCTGGGCTTTCTGCTCAGGGGTATTGGTGCCCCCATACAAGGCTGTGATGCAGCCAGTAAGCACTTTTTTCACCACCCATCTGTAGAAGTTTTCCAAATTTTCTTTTTTCATACCAAAATTCCACAAACTCCAGAGGAAGTAGAGGCGCTGACATGCTTTCTTCATGGTGACATTAGTGTGTTGGGTTCAGGAAAGTTCCTCCAAGATAGTGATACCCTGGAATTTAAATTTTCTCATCCTCTCCATGTCTGATCGCCCAATGATCACTGGATTGTACATATCTGGTTTTCTCCTAAAATCCACAATCAACTCCTTAGTTTTGGTGACATTGAGTGCAAGGTTGTTATTGGTGCAACATTCATCCAAGTTTTCAATCTCCCTCCTGCATGCTGACTCATCGGCCCTTTTTATACAACCCACTACCTTAGAATCGTCAGCAAATTTGAAAATGACGTTGTTGCCATAACGAGTCACACAGTCATAGGTGTAAAGCGAGCAGAGCAGGCAGCAAGTGGTCCGGTAATGGAGGAGATGTTCTTACCAATCCACACTGATTGTGATCTGGAGGTGTGCAAATTCAGGATCCATTTACACAGTGGGGTGTTGAGTCCCAGTTCTTTGAGTTTGCTGCTCAATTTTGAAGGGATGATGGTGTTGAATGCTGAACTGTAGTCGATATAGAGCATCCTTATGTATGCATCTTTGCTGTCCAGGTGCCCCAGGGCTTTGTGTAGAACCAAAGAGATGGCATCCACCATAGACTTGCTACGGTAGATGAATTGGAAAGGATACATTTTGTCAACACCAGCCTTTCAAAACACTTCATCACTGTAGTTGTGAATGCCACTGGTTGGTAGTCATTGAGGTATGTTACCGCACTCTTCTTGGGCACCTTTTTGAAACAGGTGAGTATCATGCCCTGTTAGAGTGAGATATTGAAGATATCCATGAAAACATTGGCCAGTAGGTCAACACAGGTTTTCGAATCTTGGCCGGGTACTCTGTCCAGATTGTATGTTTTCCTTAGATTCACCCCACACACCGTGCTCAGATACTGACAGTAGGGAAACTTCAGGGGACGTGGAAGTGCAAAGTGATTCTTCCTTGTTCTGCTGGTCAAATCGGGTTTATCTAGGAGCCATGTGTTGCTGCCTCCTACTGCAATGGATTTGGTTTTGTAGCAGGTATTTCAATTAGGCCCTCCCACAGCTGTTGAGTATTCTTCATGGCTTTTAATAGGTCTTACCTGCTCCTTGTGGAGAGTTCTGGATCTCCAGACTTAAATGCTTGTGGTCTGGCATCCAGGGCTCCTGGTTGGAGAACACCCTGAATGATTTGGTGTTTTGATGAAGTCTGTAAACAGCCCTGTTATAATCATTCAGATCCTCAGCTTTGCGAAAGGAATTTTTGAGCACAGTTTGAAGGTGCTAGGAGGGTGCAGAGTGATTTGGACAAGTTGGACGTGTGGACCAAGACATGGCAGATGCAATATAATGTGGATAAATGTGAGGTTATCCTCTTTGGAGGTAAGAACAAGAAAGAGGACTATTATCTAAATGGTATCATGAGTTTTTCAAGCTTTGTTGGGACCAAGGTAAACTGCCTCAGGATCTTCGTGATGCCACCATCATCACCCTGTACAAAAACAAAGGCGAGAAATCAGACTGCTCAAACTACAGGGGAATCACGTTGCTCTCCATTGCAGGCAAAATCTTCGCTAGGATTCTACTAAATAGAATAATACCTAGTGTCGCCGAGAATATTCTCCCAGAATCACAGTGCGGCTTTCGCGCAAACAGAGGAACCACTGACATGGTCTTTGCCCTCAGACAGCTCCAAGAAAAGTGCAGAGAACAAAACAAAGGACACTACATCACCTTTGTTGACCTCACCAAAGCCTTCGACACCGTGAGCAGGAAAGGGCTTTGGCAAATACTAGAGCGCATCGGATGTCCCCCAAAGTTCCTCAACATGATTATCCAACTGCACGAAAACCAACAAGGTCGGGTCAGATACAGCAATGAGCTCTCTGAACCCTTCTCCATTAACAATGGCGTGAAGCAAGGCTGTGTTCTCGCACCAACCCTCTTTTCAATCTTCTTCAGCATGATGCTGAACCAAACCATGAAAGACCCCAACAATGAAGATGCTGTTTACATCCGGTACCGCACGGATGGCAGTCTCTTCAATCTGAGGCGCCTGCAAGCTCACACCAAGACACAAGAGAAACTTGTCCGTGAACTACTCTTTGCAGATGATGCCGCTTTAGTTGCCCATTCAGAGCCAGCTCTTCAGCGCTTGACGTCCTGCTTTGCGGAAACTGCCAAAATGTTTGGCCTGGAAGTCAGCCTGAAGAAAACTGAGGTCCTCCATCAGCCAGCTCCCCACCATGACTACCAGCCCCCCCACATCTCCATCGGGCACACAAAACTCAAAACGGTCAACCAGTTTACCTATCTCGGCTGCACCATTTCATCAGATGCAAGGATCGACAATGAGATAGACAACAGACTCGCCAAGGCAAATAGCGCCTTTGGAAGACTACACAAAAGAGTCTGGAAAAACAACCAACTGAAAAACCTCACAAAGATAAGCGTATACAGAGCCGTTGTCATACCCACACTCCTGTTCGGCTCCGAATCATGGGTCCTCTACCGGCACCACCTACGGCTCCTAGAACGCTTCCACCAGCGTTGTCTCCGCTCCATCCTCAACATCCATTGGAGCGCTCACACCCCTAACGTCGAGGTACTCGAGATGGCAGAGGTCGACAGCATCGAGTCCACGCTGCTGAAGATCCAGCTGCGCTGGATGGGTCACGTCTCCAGAATGGAGGACCATCGCCTTCCAAAGATCGTATTATATGGCGAGCTCTCCACTGGCCACCGTGACAGAGGTGCACCAAAGAAAAGGTACAAGGACTGCCTAAAGAAATCTCTTGGTGCCTGCCACATTGACCACCGCCAGTGGGCTGATAACGCCTCAAACCGTGCATCTTGGCGCCTCACAGTTTGGCGGGCAGCAGCCTCCTTTGAAGAAGACCGCAGAGCCCACCTCACTGACAAAAGGCAAAGGAGGAAAAACCCAACACCCAACCCCAACCAACCAATTTTCCCTTGCAACCGCTGCAATCGTGTCTGCCTGTCCCGCATCGGACTGGTCAGCCACAAACGAGCCTGCAGCTGACGTGGACTTTTTACCCCCTCCATAAATCTTCGTCCGCGAAGCCAAGCCAAAGAAAGAAGAAGAAAATCTGCTTAGGAAAAGGGGAGATGCAGAGAGACATGGGTGTTGCTGTGCATCAGTCATTGAAAGTGGACGTGCAGGTCCAGCAGGCAGTGAGGAAGGCGAATGCTATGTTGGCATTCATAGCAAGAGGATTTGAGTACAGGTGTACAGAGATCCTGCTGCAGCTGTACAGGGCTTTGGTGAGACCACATCTGGAGTACTGCATGCAGTTTTGGTCTTCTTATCCTCGTCATGGAGGGGTGCATAGAAGATTTACTAGACTGATACCAGGGATGGAAGGATTTGCATATGAAGAAAGTTTGGATAGACTAGGCTTGTATTCTCTGGAATTTAGAAGACTGAGGGGGGATCTTATAGAAACAAATAAAATTCTTAAGGGTTTAGACAGACTAGACACAGGTAGGTTGTTTCCAATGCTGGGGAAAAAAAAAACAGAACTAGGAGTCACAGTTTAAGAATAAGAGGGAAGTGTTTTAGAACTGAGATGAGGAAAAAATTCTTCTCTTAGAGGGTGGTGGATCTGTGGAATTCTTTGCCACAGAAAGTAGTTGAGACTGGTTCCTTGTTATTATTTAAGAGTAGGTTAGATTTGGCCCTTATGGCTAAAGGGATCAAGGGGTATGGGGAAAAGGCAGGAACTGGGTACTGATCAGCCATGATCATATTGAATGTTGGTGTAGGCTTGAAGGGCCAAATGGCCTACACCTGCACCTATTTTTCTATGTTTCTATGTTTTTCTAATCAACCACCTTTGTACACATTGCAATACTGAAAATTAAATGTCATTGCCTTACTCAAGAACAAGAGATAAACAACAACAGAAGGACAGACCCAACTGTTCCCCTCCACCACCACCCTCCTTCTTCTGGTAAAACTTATCCTCACCATCAATAACCTCCTTTGACTCATCCCATTTTATTTAAGTCAAAGAGGTAACCATGGGGATCTGCATGGTCCACAGCTAAGCCTGTCTTTTTCTTGACTACATGGATCAATCCACTCTACAAACCTACACTTTTCCTTTGCTACATTGATAACTGCTTTGATGCTGCCTCATGCACCCATGATGAGCTTGTCCATGTCATCCACTTTGCAGCCAACTTCCATCCTGAACACAAATTGATATGGTCCATCTCTAGCAACACTCATTGCTTTCTCAATCTTTCTGTTTCTAATTCAGGAGACAAACTCTTGACTGACATCTTCTACAAACCCACCAACTCCCATAGCTACTTTGACTACACCTCTTCACACCCTGTCCACTTAAAAATTCTACTCCATTCTCTCAATTCTTCCACCTCCATCACATCTGCTCCCAGGACAAGGCCTTCCATGCCAGATCATCAGTGATGTCCTCTTTCTTCAAACATGTGGCTTCTCCTCTATCACCATCAACTCAGCCATCACCTGCATATCCTCAATTATCCACACATCTGGCCTGGCCCCCTCGACCCCCAAATGAGCAACAAGGATCTACCACTCCACCTGCCTCCGCATCCAATATATCACCCTCTGCCATTTCTGCCACCTACCTTGTAATCCCACCACCAGACACAACTCCCCTCTCTGCTTTCCACAGAGACCACTCCCTCTGTGACTGCCTCATCCACTCCTCCCTTCCCACCAATCACCCCCTTGGCCACAGGAGGTTCTACACTTCTGCCCACACATCCTCCCTCACCACCATTTGGAACCACAACAGTCCTTCCAAATGAAGCAACACCACTTATGAATCTGCAAGGGTCATCTACTGTATTCAGTGCTCCCATTGCGGTTTCCTCTACATTGGAGAGGTTGAACACAGACTGGCAGAATGCTTCATTGAACACCTCAGCTCTGTTTGCCACAATAGTGGGGATCATCTAGTGGCCACTCATTTCAACTCCTTGTCCCATTCCCTTGCCAAAAAAAAATGTTGGTTATATACTTTGACCTCCTATAAATGCTGAAAGACCTGCTGAGTTCCTCTAGAATTTCTGTATTTTTACAATCACAGCTCCTGCAAACTTACATGTTTCACTCTATTTAGCCCATTGATGATAGCTCTCAGGGAGTGTCATTCCCTCTCTAATTTCTCTATAACCTAATTTACCCACAATTCTTCCAGTTACTTTCAGATTTTTCCCAATTACTTTACACACAAGAAACAATTTACAGTGATCAGTTAAACAACCAACCAACCTGCACTACTTTAAAATGTACGAGAAACCCATACATTCATGGGGGAGATTACAATCTCCACACAGCATCAGAGGTCAGGTTTGATGCCAGATCAATGGAATTATAAGGCAACAGCTCATAATTGTGCCACTGTGTCACCCACTTGCAATAAGGGAATGCAAAAAGCCGAGGAAGAAATCCAGATGGATGCATAAGGAGTACTGAGGACTGATCTTGCAAGGTTAGAGAGGATGATGAAAATACAGCAGCAAATGTGTTTAAATAAACACAATGATCAGGGGTAAGTGATGCGCAATTTTTTTTTATATTTACTCTTTATTCTTTCCCATTGATGAAGTGTTTTTGACAAAAAACATCAGCTCTGTTTTTCTTTCCTCTCACAGATGCTGTATGATCTACTGAGTATTTTGAGAATTTTCTGTTCTTGTTTTATATTTCCAATATCAGCAGTTTATTTGCTTCTTCAGCTCATATCTTGTTTTTAATTTTGGGCTCAATTATTCCAAGCAATTCAACTGAACACCTGGTTCATTTTGTTTACAGATTTATGACACTACATTTGAACCATTCCTCTTTTGTATCCTTTTTAATTATTATGGTCTATATCTGACCTGTAAACATCTAAAGTATTAAATAGCGGATTTATATAAGAACATATAAGAACATATAAGAAATAGGAGCAGGAGTAGGCCATCTGGCCCATCGAGCCTGCTCTGCCATTCAATAAAATCATGGTTGATCTGATCACTGACTCAACTCCACCTATCTGCCTTTTCCCCATATCCCTTAATTCCTTTTTGATGTAAAAATTTATCTAATTGAACCTTAAACATGTTTAATGAAGTAGCCTCAACCACTTCCCTGGGTAGAGAATTCCACAGATTCACTACTCTCTGGGAAAAACCATTTTTCCTCATCTCCATCTTAAATCTACTCCTCTGAATCTTGAGGCTGTGTCCCCTAGTTCTGGTCTCACCTACCAGTGAAAATAATTTTCGATTTAATCCTAGAACACTGAACATTGCCGGCACTGTGCCGGCACTTCAGCCCACAATGTTCTCCCGACCCATATAAAGCAATTCAGCAAGCTAAATGTTCCCTTCCTCACACCCATAACCCTCTGTTTTTCTTGAATCCATGTATCTAAGAGTCTTTTAAATATCCCTATTGTACCAGTGTCCATCACAACCAATGGCAGTGCATTCCAGGCACCCACTTCTCTCTGTGTAAAACACTTTACCCCTGACAACTCCCCTAAACTTTCCTCCCTTTACCTTGTACAGATATCCTCTGGTGTTTGCTACTCTCACCCTGGGGAAAAAAGTGCTGGCTGTCCACCCTATGCCTCTCATAATCTTGAAGACCTCTATTATCTCTCATTCTTCTTCGCTCCAAAGAGAAAAGCCTTAGATCTGTTAACTTTGCCTCGTAAGACATGTTCTCCAATCCCAGGCAACATCCCAGTAAATCTCCTCTGCATCCTCTCCATAGTTTGCACATCATTCCAGTAATGAGGCCACCAGAACTGAACAAAATATTCCAAATGTGGTCTAACCAGAGATTAAATAGAGTATTGAAGGATATCTTCCTATTTCAAGCACCTTTGACAAAATCAGTCCATATCCTGTTGTAATCTCATTCCTTATCCTCAATTCTTGATTCTGCTGCACAATGTGTAACTTTATAACTGTGGCCTGACTCCAGCTCACTTCTCAGTATAATAAGCAGAATGAAACACATTCCCTTGTGTTGATCTACTTAGTTCATATCATAAGAAACAGGACATCTTCTGCCTACAATCCTCAAGACAATTTATGATCCTTTTATAACATAACATTTAATAACTTGGAACACTTTCAGTAAAACTGTTCAGTCAAGGATTTATCTGAACTAGACCTCTGCTTGGATATAAAATTAAAACTGAGCAGAATGTGACCTGGCCTTAGTCAAATTGAACCAGACCCAAGCTATGGGTTAATAATTTTTATCAACTCCAACCTCAACAGATATTGTTAGGCCTTCTCAGGCTCAGGCCCCATAGTCAGGTCCTGGAATGAAGGATTGCTGTTCTGGTTTGGGATTCCAGTGGTTCATCAATTTCAGAGGAGTTTACTGTAGGCATTGCTCTCACAATACCCACTCTCAGGTCACTCCATTTGACTTTCTACCTGGCTCAAGGCCACCTCAATTTATGTTCTCTCCTGACCACACGATTCTAGGGATGGCATGCACACTGCCACCCAACAATGAGGTAACATCTACTTTTCAGAAGTCGGACTAGCTTGTTCTGACATTTATAGTCAGGTTCTGCTGAGCTTGGATAGAGTAATCAAGCTCTAATAGGAGCTGATCAGCTTTATCTTCTCCTACATCCACAACACAAATAAATCAATTGTTGTTTTTTCTATGAACTGTTTGATAAGCTTCTCAGTTCCTGGTAAAACTGAACTAATTTGGACTTGACTTTCTCTCAGAATTCAATAACTGGCTGAGGATTTCTGGAAGATATGGAGCTGCAGTGGAAAAATGTAACCTGATCAATACTCCAGGGATCTGCATATGAATTCAAATCCCACCTTGAAACTTGAAAATTTTAAATTCAAGTTATTAAATAAATCTGCAATAAAAAGCTTGTTTCAGTAATGTGGACCATGAAGCTGCTGGAGTGTTCTGGAAACCCATCTGGCTAAATATTCTCTAAGATAATGACTATTTTTTAATTCATTCTATCTTCACATGAGCCCAGAACAATTCTTTGAAATAACAGTCCTTAGAAATTGAATGACCTGGTTTAAGAGTAATTAGATTATCCAGCAAAGCTCACATTTTAAATAGTGACAGATTGAGAAATGTTCATGTTCAAAGAGGCATAGGTATCCTTGAACACGGGTAGGTGCAGGAGTAGGCCATTTGACATTGCATGCCAAGTTGTAGGTGTAGCAAAACACTATCAAGGCAACTGGTAGGTCAGCCTTCATTTCAAGAGGATTTGAGTACGAGTAAAGGTATCTGACAGTAGTTATTTGGAGGATTGGTAAAACCCTGCTCAGATTATCATTTACAGTTTAGTCTATATCCCAAAATTCAGGGAGTGAAATGAAAATTCACAATTGGTTCCTGGAATGGCAGGTTTAGCTTTTCAGGAGTGACTGAATTAACAAGGCCTTATATTCTCCAGCATTCTGAAGAATTAGATTTGATCTTATTGAAACTTACAAGTCTTGTCAGGATGGAGACCCTGACTAAGAAATGCAAAACCAAGGGTCGCTATCTTAGGTCATTCTGAACTGTGCTGAAGAAAAATGTCCTCACACAGATGATGATAAACGTCTGGAATTCTCTTCCCCGGGGGCTGTGGAGGCTCAGTCATTGAGTTCATTCAGAACAAAGATGGATAGATTTTTGGATATTAAGGGAATCAAGGGAATAATGCAGGAAAATAAAAATGAGGCAGAGACTCATCCATGGTGTTGATGGATGATGGAGCAGGCCCAAAGGATCTGATGGCCAATTCCTGTTCCCTAGTCTTTGTTTTTTTTTATCCCATTGTCAAATAAATCACACTTCCAAACAGCTTTCTGCCTGATTTAGACTTGCCAAAATGCAAACTTTTTTACAGTCTTAACTGTCAAGTTATTCAATATCCTGAATAACCTGACAGAGCTTTGGAATCAAAGGAACAGTTGACGTGTCCTTCAAATATTCAACTCCTGACCTCAGTTCCCCATGCATTTTAACAAATAGATATAAATTTATCTTAAGTATGATTTGAGGAACCAGTAAAACTACCTCTAAAGAAGAATGTGCAATTATAGAACAATATCTAATCCTCACATACCTTAAGCACAGGCAATACTATCCCTCTTCCAATTACGTTATGAATATGTCTGCGTTGTATTTATACTGTGTCAGTAGGCTTCCTTTCTGAACTTGCTGGAAACAATTCTTAACTACATAATCTATTCAGGCTCTTCAATGATGTAAGGCTTTATTGAATAGTTGTGACAGTTAGACTATACATTATTTACAAATTATCCCTTTATGGCTTAATTGTTTCCATTCCTACTCACTAACATTAAATCACCATTCAATTCTATATTTCTTTTAGTATTACTCAATAAATTCTACGTTAATTTCTAACATGTGCCTTATTATATAATTAACTATGGTAGCCAAGCTTTCCTATTAGGATAATTAAATCTTTGACTGTGGACTGTTCCTTCACCAACTGTATCGGTACAGTTTTTCTCTCCAAGTATTTATGTAAAATGACACACAATTTTAACTTTCAAGACAGTTTCAGTAAGTGCTATGCCTCAGGAAAAGATCATGATAACATTTTCTGCATTTCATTGTGTTCCTTTTGCCTGAAATGGGCATAAATCAAGTTATTTCTTTGTTTTGCCATAAATCTTGATGGATTATAGATTTGTGGTAATTATGTAAATAACTGTTGACTCCCAGTTAAGCTACTAATTATTCTTCACAAAAAGTGGAATCAGCCATTTCCTCCTGCAATGTAATAAAATGTTCTCTGATTTAATTTGCATCAACTATCATACAGTTAATACTGGTAATTAATTTTTTAAGGTGTACATGTGTGTGTTGGGGGGGGGGGTGGAATAATTGAGGAAACCTAGTATGATTATTGAGTTAATTCATATGAAAGGGAATATATATAAAATAAATAATTGTTCTGGAGCCTCAGTATGAATTCCAGAGAAATCTTTTCAATTTAACATTTTATTTATTATATTTTCCATACCATCACTTTGATCAGTTTGATCAAAGTGGAATGAATGGTCCAAACTTTGTTGAAATTAATTAGATTCTTTATGGTCTCTTTTTCGACAAGCACTTTATTGCCACAAATCAAAGATTTACTGTTTAAACCAGGTAGACTTTACCAAAGTCTACTTAGGACAAAAAAATAAACAATAAATAAACTGCTGGAGGAACTCAGAGGGTCAGGCAGTATCTGTTGAAGTTCGGATCAAGACCCTATATTAGGACTAAGAGTCAAAAGGAAAGAGAGCCACTATGTGAGGGGAAAGGATGAGGCAGGAGTTAGGATCCAGGTAATGTGGGGTTGATGGAGCCAGGAGGGGGAAAGAAAGGGTGGAGCTAGCGGTGGAGGTGATGTGGAGGCAACAAAGAATCCATTATAAGTGGAAAGCAATGGGGGAATCCAGATAAGGGAGGGATGGTGAGCAGATGGAACATTGAGGAAGCAATAGGGAATCCAATGAGATGAGGGTGAACCAAGAGCTATTTCCCTGCAGGAGGTAGGATGAAGGGTGTCAATCCGAAATGTCAATCATCCCTTTGCCTTCCCAGATGCTGCTCGACCCATTGAGTTCCTCCAGCTGCTCATGTTTTTTGATCCAAATTCCAACACCCGCAGTCCCTTGTGTCTTTGCAAAAAAAGCAAGCTCCTGATTTAGCTACGTCTGAAGAAAAGTAATATTTTCCCTGCGGGACATAATACTGAATTATAAATGTCAAACAATTTAGAGAACGAGGAATGATTTGCTGATTTGAAATTCTTTTCCTATAAGTCTGGTAGAAAGAGAGCTTTCAAAATTGGATAGGGACTTGAAGGAAAATAATCTAGGATCACAAGGAAAGAGTATAGGAATGGGAATGACTGGTAAGTGTCAGCATTTGTTTGATGGGTCAAAAGGCCTCCACATGTGCTTTAAGATTTATATAATTCTGTAACTGATGGATGATTAAGTATTCTATACTTGATTCTACTCTAATGTATATTATTATTTAAGGATGAACATGAGATTGTGGAACACCTATTAAGAGAACAACAAATTCATGTTTATGTGCAGTAAATTCAACCACTGATAACATGGGCATAAATGAGAACCATTCATTTCATTCAATACTCTAAAATTTAATAAAGTGTCATTATTTACAATCATTAAATGATCTCTTGCGAGTAATCCAAGGTCTGCGGTTTGTGGTTCGGATGTCTGCCAAATGTCTTGCTACATCTTAAATGTACCATAGCTAATGCAGCAGGTTTGCTGGAGCAATGTATCATGTCAATCTGCTGTATATCTACCGAGCCATAAACCTTAACTTTGACCTTCCACAATCCATAGAGCAGGTAAGGCTGATTGATGTTTATCAAATCATGATACTTGTACTTGAGTTTTTATGTGAACTTTACCAGCTTTTATTCATTTTGAAAAATTCTAATTTTCAAACCTGCCTTTGAAGTTGCATCATCAAAGTACAACCGTGCAAATTATACTTAACCAGTGATGTCTTCACTACTTTCTTCCCTCACCCCTATCTTTAGTGATTTCAAGCTCCACAAGAACTCACCTTACCCTTGTCTTCTGTGATCCCTTTTGCCTTCCTTGGAAACTCTTTCCTAGTAACCTCTCCTATCATTGTCATCTCAGGTGGGCTTTCCATTCCCCACAAGGTATATTTTATTTTCCTGAGCATATTCATTGTGATGCAGAAAGAGTCTTTCAGCCATTTGTGTCCATGCTAACCCCCATGTTGGTTCTTCTCATGATTTGAGAGAATGGTCTTAGAGAGCATCCATTAATATCTGGTTTGGGCTAGCTGGTTTTGCGAAATGCAGTTGATTGAATGATTGAACTGAGTTTATTTGCTAGTCCAGTTAAGCATGGTTTAGACTGGAATTTTAATTTAATTTGGAGATGCAGCATGGTAACAGGTACTTCAAACCTGTGCTGCCCAATTACCCCAATGCAACCAATAAATCTACTAATATTGTACATCTTTAGAATGTGAGAGGAAACTGGAGCACCTGGAGGAAGCCTAAGTGTACATGGGGAGAACATCCTTTCCTTTCCTTTGGCTTGGCTTCGCGGATGAAGATTTATGGAGGGGTATGTCCACGTCTGCTGCAGGCTCGTTGGTGACTAACAAGTCCGATGCGGGACAGGCAGGCATGGTTGCAGCAGTTGCAAGGGAAAATTGGTTGGTTGGGGTTGGGTGTTGGGTTTTTCCTCCTTTGTCTTTTGTCAGTGAGGTGGGCTCTGTGGTCTTCTTCAAAGGAGGTTGCTGCCCGCCGAACTGTGAGGCACCAAGATGCACGGTTGGAGGCAATATCAGCCCACTGGCTGTGGTCAATGTGGCAGGCATCAAGAGATTTCTTTAAGCAGTCCTTGTACCTCTTCTTTGGTGCACCTCTGTCTCGGTGGCCAGTGGAGAGCTCGCCATAGAACACGATCTTGGGAAGGCGATGGTCCTCCATTCTGGAGACGTGACCCACCCAGCGCAGTTGGGTCTTCAGCAGCATGGATTCGATGCTTGCGGACTCTGCCAGCTCGAGTACTTCGATGTTGGTGATGAAGTCATTCCAATGAATATTAAGGATGGAGCGGAGACAGCGCTAATGGAAGCGTTCCAGGAGCCGTAGGTGATGCCGGTAGAGGACCCATGATTCGGAGCCGAACAGGAGCGTGGGTACGACAACGGCTCTGTACATGCTGATCTTTGTTCTTCAGGTGGTTGATTTTCCAGACTCTTTTGTGTAGTCTTCCAAAGGCGCTATTTGCCTTGGCGAGTCTGTTGTCCTGACACTGTAATAGTGTTGTGCTAACTGTTTAGCTAATCATGTTCCACATTGATTTATGTATAAATTAAATCCAAAGAAAAATGTGTTGTTTTCTACACAGCATTGAATTATTTAGCATTTAAATAAAACATTTCAGTTTTATTTTACTTAAAATTTAATAATTATAAAATGGAAAGTACTGTTATTATTGGTCTCTCATTTAAAATGATTCATGATTTGATTTAACATGAATGATTTAATGTAGGCAGAAAACTAAAAGCTTTAGTACTGTCTCTCAACCCAAACCCCATACAAAGAGTACCAAAACAATGCACATCCTATTCTTAATTGGCTTTTCCACATTTCCTGTAAAGGAAACCATTGATAACTTGTCTTTGGCACACTTCAAGACAACAATTGGCAAACTACCAGCCATAATAAGCAAAGTCTGATTGCCATGTCTCTTGATTAAGCAATATGCAAGTGTACAACTACACATACATCATTGTACATGTCTATTCACGTATTGAATGAATCACACAATTTTGGGTATAGGTGTACTCTTGGGTGGATATTTTATTCAGATTTGCATTCAACTTTTTTTTCTGTAAATCCACAGAAATATAC
The DNA here is from genome assembly GCF_036971445.1 of Narcine bancroftii. Classification (NCBI taxonomy): domain Eukaryota; kingdom Metazoa; phylum Chordata; class Chondrichthyes; order Torpediniformes; family Narcinidae; genus Narcine; species Narcine bancroftii. The sequence goes on along the minus strand of NC_091471.1, from coordinate 175,619,537 downwards.
TAATGAAGCAAATCATTTTGATTTATTAAATTATTTTTAAACATATTTTATATTTGCTCCAACTTGTCAAAAATGACAAAAGAATTTATGTTCATTATATTTACAAAAAAAATTTTTGTTGAAAAGTCATTTTAAATTTAATGAACATGATACACATCAACTGATTCACTCAGTTAAAGTAGGCCAGAAATTAAAGGTTGCAGAGTATTTCAGTTAAGCAATTCAATCCTTGATCTGAGTTGATTTATCTCAGCCAGAGTCAAAATTGAAAATGCTAAAATTATTTTAGCCTTTGGAGCCATCTGAATATTTCCTTTTTCTAATTTCTTTCCAATGATATGGATGAAGTTGTAAACACAATTATTATTAACCGTGATGTCATGTATTTTTGGACATAATGTTGCAGCTTTATAGGACATTGATGAGTCCAAATATTGTGCGCACTTCTTCTTGCCATACCATAGGAAGGTTGTGATTAAGGTAGGGAGGTTGCAGTAAAGTTTCACATGAGTGTTGTCAGGGTTAGAGGGCTTGACTTACTAAAAGAGCCTGGTAAGGCTGTGGCAATTTTCCAATTGGAGGCTTGAGGGGTTGGGGGGGGGGGGGGGTTGTAAAATCATGAGGGGCATAGATAAGCTGAATTATCAGTCTTCTTCCTTGGACTGGGGAGTCTAAAGCAAGAGGACTTCAAGCAAGCATGAGAGGAGATAGATTTAAAAGGAGATTAAGGGGGAACTTTAACATGTAGAGGATGGTGGTTATATGGAACAGGCTGGCAGAGGAAATGGTAGAGGAAGGTATCATTACAATGTTTAAAATACATTTAGTCAGAATCATTGAAAAGAATTGTTTAGAGTGATATGGGCCAAATGAAGGAAAATTGAACTAACTCAGGCAGCCACCTTGGTCAGTATTGATGAGTTGAGCTGAAGGGTCCATTTCCATGCTGTAAAATTCTATGACCCAAGGATAGAGAATCTGGTAGAAACCAATGCAGTTTTGGAGTGAACACCACACAGTTAGCCCCCAAGCTCAGGATTGAACTTTGGTCACTAGACCTGCAAGGCAGTAGCACTAATTACTATCCACTATGCATTCTTGAATGAATATATGCCTTTCACAACCTCAGGCTACAATAAAACACTTTACAATTCAATGAACCACTCCTGTAATGTGGTGAAACCAACTCAGTAGCTATTTGATTTGATGATATTTCTGGAAACTACCTCCCTCCCTTGACCAAATCCACATGAATTTTTCCTATAAATCCATGCTCACATTTTTCTCAAAGGGGTTGCAAATGGACCAGGCACCTTTTGTTTCCATTTCAACAAACTGCTGTAATTTGGGCATTATAATATACATTTAGATGTCATGCAGTCATAGTCATTCAGAGAGAAAGGCAAGAAGACAAAGGGAACAGGCAGAAGAAGATGAGTCATACAGGGTGGAGTGGATAATTAGAAGACAACTCTGCCAATGCTGGAATCTGAAAAGTAGAGAAGGGTGGTTTGGGGGTGGGGGGGGGGGAGGTGGTTTAATGGGGGGCTGTGGGGAGAGAGGAGAGAGTGGAAGAACCCAATGGTGAAATGAGCGGGCAATGGAACCAAAGAGAGACAGAGAAAATGCAAGAGATTGCTGTAATGACTACAGTAGAGGGGAAGTTGCATTACTTGAAAAAGTAGGATATTTCAGATGTCCTAGATTGAAAGGCTTATCTTGAGAACAGATGCAGAGAAGGCAGACTCTCTCACCTTTTTCTGGCATCTGCCACTCCTATGATTCAGTCCATCGTGTTTCACCTCTTCCTGGTCCTACAATCCATGTAGGACCCGTGTCTCATTTCTCCCATCCTGATCCCTTTATCTGTACTAACTTTCTTCTGTCCTGATGAAGAATTTTGGCTCAAAACGCTGATGATCATTTTTCTCCCACTGATGCTGCTGGACCCGCTGAGTTTGTCCAACAAAGCATTTGGATTGAGAATCCACCATCAGCAGTCTCCTGCGTGTCTCCATTTACCAGTATTTGATCTAAGGCCTTCCATGATTTTCCAATTCAAGTACTTGTCCAGTTGCATCTTAATGTGCATCTTAATCTCCCCACTTTAGCCCTATACTCACTTGTCTTAGACATCACTGCCATGAGGTAAAGTTTCTTACTCATTACCTTATCTCTGATTCTCATATTAAAATAGTTGATTTAAAACAAGATTATCAGAACAAATCTTCCAAACTTTGTATTAAAGTGACCCATTTTTGTCCCTCAGACCTAATGCTAGGTTATGCCTTGCATTCTTCAAACTTTAATCCCAGTTACATTAACTTACAATAAGATCAGCCTTTCAAAATGTACTGCCTCTGCGTATGACGGCATGGAAACTCTGTAATCTCAAATCATCCAATTTACTGGGTGGTCTTAAAAATATTACAGATCAGCTTACCTACAAGTATGGTGAGATGATTCAAAGTACAGGTAACTACTGTTACAACCCTGCTGTAACCTAGTTGTTGATATCCTACTAGTTTACACTAACCTCTTCCAAAGAGGGAGAGCTGGTCTAATCGATCCACTACATCTGAGAGGCATCCTACAAAGCAGAGCAGATGTTGAGGAATACAAGCACACACTTAAATGTAGGTTCTCTACCCAAGGGATTGTCAAAGGCAGATCCAAATTACAGCCATCAAAAGCCTTTGGAACTGTTCTTAAATGATTTTCATGGTGTGACCACAGAACTGCTGATTATAGCCAGCCTCTATCCAGGCACTTAAATTTAACTGTCCGCTCTTTCACTCATTCAGGATGTGAAGTTCAACGAGTGTGGGAAATAAATTTCAGTAAATGAGCCCATTCATGGTGCACACTCCACCCAAGTTTTCTTTTCATTGATGTCAGCAAAATGAAACTTAGATTTGATGTATAATGGTGGCCGATCTCCATCTCCAGTTTATGTTCTGCTAAAGATGCATTTGAGCCCTTTTCTTTTTTTTCTCCCAGAACAATGATCATAATTCTGATTCACTTCACAATTATGCTCCACAAGAATCCTTATGATTCCATGAGGCAGGATTCCAGGCAGCACAGCATCACAGTCAATAGAGCTGGTGCCTCGATGGCCCCAGTGATCCCAATTCAATCCTGACTCAAGGTGCTGTCTCTACAGTTTTCATATTTTCCCCGTGACCACATGAAATTTCTCTGGGTGATCCAGTTTCTTTCCATAACTCACAGTGGAGATTATTCGTTTAATTGGCCATTGTCAATTGCTACCTGTGTGTAGTAGGAATTGATGGGAATGTGGGAGAATAAAATGAGGTTAGTGTAGGATTAATACATGGGCCAAAATGACTGTCTCTGTAACATTTCTCTGACAATAGTGTTCGCTATTGAGATGGACTGGATTTTCCTCAACTGATTAACTAACTCTGCCTTTAGCTGGATTCTCCTGCACATACATTAACTTTACAAGATTTACAGATACAATATCATGTTCTGCGAAGAGTATAAGACTGAAATAGTTCAATGTTGTTGAAAACTAATGAATATCTATAAAAAGTTTATGAAAATAAAAATCCTAAAAATATCAGAAGTAAAACCAGGAGTATCCATTTGGCTCCTTGTTTGCTCTACTATTCAATAAAATCATGGCTAATCATTTATTTCAGCTCCACATTCCTACACTATTATCCTTTACTACTCACTTACCCACTAGAGGCAATGAGTTAGCTCAAATCATGATAAAACCATAAAGGGATGGGCCTACTTCAATGCATAATCTTTTCTCTTGATTTTCTCAAAATGAAACTTTCAAAAGCAAAAGCATTTGTAATTATTGTACTATTTAAGCTGAAGGTTTTACTGCCTTTATGTAGTGAATATTTGCTTTCAGTTCCTCTGTGGTTTATAACACCAAATAGTTACTTCTAAACAATATGTAAACTATGTTGACAGAAATATAAACCTGCAATTTTTAGACTGTCACTGAAAATGCACACTCTAAAAATATTTTAATGTGTAAACTTCTGATAATTCTGATGGTCTTGATGATTTGATCTGATCACAATGAAAAGCAACAATAATGGGGAACTTTAACATAGCCATTACATTAATCCCAAACATTGCGTAAACCCACCTGCCACCCATCATTTCAATAAATTAATTGATTACAACTTGTTTTGCATTTCAATTCCCATACAAAGATTACTGGGTTGAAAGTAAATTGCTGAGTCTTCCCCCATGGTTTGTTGATAAATGCATTTGACTCTACCTCACAGTTTGACATGTAATAACATAGTATGGTACCATATGGTTCTGAACCATATCATTGTACAGTATGTTTAGTACCTTATGACATGGTACTATTGTAGCGTCTGCTAACAGTAGCGCTACCAAAATGAGAGACGTTCACACACCATGAAGTGAACCAGGAACTGAACTTTATTTTGAATTACTTGCGCTGCTCGAGACCACCCACTTCCTGTGAGGGGTGCGCTGGCCTTAGGAAGTGACATGAGCATGTCGCGGCATCACTCCCATCCAGCAGCACGCAATACAGAAGTGGCTCTGTCCCTCGGGCAACGTGTGTTGCCAACCACGGGGATCTCCTAGGAAGGGAAAAGGGGGCCCGTGCTATCTTGTGTCGGACAACCCTGGGATGCCACATCCCAGCAAACCTGCAGACCTGAGCCAAAGATATGGCCTCTGGCACTGCCACTTTGGTTGCCTGGAATGCTTTAATGATTTCACGTGTCCACTGGAGCGCCTTGTCACCTAGTTTGAAAGGTCGAATCGGGATTGTATGAGGGTAGCCGCTGATGGGCAGAAATGATGATAGAAGTTCACCATCCGTAGGAATTCTTGTAGGCCTTTAATTGTGCTCGACCTGGGAAAACATTGGATGGCTTCCATCTTATCTGGCAGCAGTGTGGCCCCCTCTTGGGTGATAGGGTGTCCAAAGAAATGGATAGTTCCAGGCCGAACTGGCACTCACCGTGAGTCCGAACTCCTGTAACCTGCAATAGGTTTGCAGTCCAGGGGGGGAGGGGTCGACCTTCAATGTGGAGAGGCTGCATGTGAGTTCTGATTTTAGGACCCCTCTGTTCTGAACCATTACAGGGGGGAGGGGACCAGAATACTCCAAGGTCATGCTTTTAAGGTGACACAGGCAGTCCAGACCCAACAACACCGGAGCACATAATTCATCAAATATATACAGGCGAAATTTACAGAACTCACCTGCTTCAAACAATAGATGCACTATACAATTGTTGAATAGGTGTAGCATGCGAATGAGATGCAAGGAATATGCGGTCATTGGAAGGATACATCTTTAGGTTGTATTCTTGCACAGTCAGGGAGTCTATGAAGCTTCCAGTAGTCTACGTCGATTAGGCATTTAGTGGAATGTCCATTTACCTTCACAGTGACAATGGAATTGCTGAGCTTGTGAGGTCTGTCCTGATCTAGGACCATCAAAGCTAGGACCCCGGAGACTCCATACTCCTCACTCAAGATGGCCGACCTCTTTCCTCCTCTGACGATGATGGCGCCAAGTTTGAATTTGGATAATGGCAAGATGGCCACCCTTTTTGCACCATTTCTTCACAGCCACTGCCACCCTCCTTTGATGTGTAGCACAGCAAGTGGACTCAGGTGAATTTGGGGTGGACAGCTTGGGGCTGGAATTGGATCCGGAAGAGGTGCAGGCCATGGACTTCCCTGGGATTCCCCTTGTGTGGAAAACCATTGCCCAATGCCCTTTTTTGCCACAGCTGGAACACACTGAGTCTTTAGCAAAGCCAGAAACACCAGGCTGAGAAACAGCTTCTTCCCATGGGCAGTGAGATTGCTGAATGACTCATGAACTGCTCATGTAAACCTGCCATGACTCTACTATTTATTTAACAATAATATATTTTTATTAGATTATTTGTATATACTATACATATTGTGCATAAATTTCATTTGTCTGTATGTGTATGATATCTGTATCTGTATTTAAGGGTTTTGCACCAATGTCCGGAGAACGCTATTTCGATGGGTTGTACTTGTACAATTGGATGATAAATAAACTTGAACTTCAACTTGGTTATGCATGGGGTAACCCGAAGAACCAATGCTGAGTAGGAAGAACATAACCGATCCAATAATGTTGACATGGATTCTGGAACATTGTCAAGACACTAGGTAATCTATTCACACAAAAATGTACTGAGAGCTTAACATCGAAGAGGTCTTATCAGAGGCAGAACTTTGAAGAACTCCACATCCAAGACTCAAGTGGTCTTGATATCATTGCATAATGCTGTCCGTCACACTTCTACTGGCCAATTAAAGGCTGGGAAGTTCATGCCAGCTGAGAATCTACAAGCAGCAGATAGTACCCCTGCTACAGTTCTAAAACATGTTTCAGAGGAGCACGTGTTAAACATTTACAGCCTCACCTCCTTCATCTAGGAACCAGAGAACAGGGCAGCCATTCTCAACGGAGGGCCCTAGGGACCAGCACATTTAAATAAAAGCCTTGTTCTATTTTCATCTCATGTAACAAATTTTTAAAAATATTTTAATGTAGTTTTTATGTAGGAGAAGAAATCAAAACTTGACTGCTTCACAGCGAAGGGGGCCCATAAATTTTGAGCAGAATCCTGGAGTGGGGGGAAGCCTAGCCAAAAAAAAGGTTGAGAATGGCTATGTTAGGGGACCTCGGAGATACCATAACTGTGACCATCTTTGAGAAGGACCTGAAAGTACTAGTTGTATGTCACAGTTCTTCATATGCACATCCGTGTATTAATTTAATGTATTGAGGGTGTCTGCCTTCAATACTCTTTCTGGCAATGAATTCCAATCCTCCCACTATGGTTATTAAAAAAGGATTTTTCCTCATCTCCCCTCTATTTTTCTATTAAATACAGATACTTTATAACTATGACTGACTTTGATCTCTCTACTAAAGGAAATATCTTTTGTACTAATTCTGATTGTAATTTTCATAATTTTGAACACCATTCAAGAAATGCATCAGCCTTATGTGTTCTAAAGAAAACAACAGAAGCTTATCCAAAATGTAGATATTTGTCTGGTCAGGCAGCATCCATTGAAAGATAATCAGAACTGTAAAGCAGAGAAAATTAGCATTTTTTTTTAGGTTGCAGAGGGTAAAAGGATGGGGAAAGGGGAAGGTGGGTGGTGTAAAGATCAAAATGAATGCCATTGACAGGGTGAAGACAGAAAACACCAAACTAACACATGAGCTTCAGGCACAATCAAAGAGATGGCACTGAATATTTGTTAATTGCTGCTGATCAGTCTGGATCAGTGTAAATAGAGGAAGATGAATGATGTTAACAGGAAGTTAGAAAACATGCTGACAATGTAAAAGAGAAAAATGAAATTAATTTCCAAATGTTTCATCAGTTTGGAAATCATAATGGAAAAGCCTTATGCTAAAAAGGATTTTGCTGATATTAGTCCATTGTGATCTACAAATTACACAGCTTCATGTTCAGTTTATAGGATATTACTAATGAGCTAGTCAATAAATATATATTCTCAAACAGAATTCAAGCTCAAATTGTTGAAACATAAATGTATAGCATAGCACTTATGATTCTGGAAATGTGTTCTGCATCACTGATGGCTACAAAATTCATAGCCATAAAGAGTACTTTCTAAACAGTTAATGTAAAATTGATGCCATTTGGCTCCATTTAAACCACAGTCAGGACTTTATAGCTTCCAATATTCACATCTGGAACTATCACTGAAATCATTTGCTGCTATGAAATGCATATTGAGCAAAATATTGCAAATTACATGGATTTAGTAGGGATATTAGTTTTCCACGTATGTGTCTGCAAAGCAATTTAGCTAATGTTGGTTAAAAGAATTGTCAAGGCAAATGAATCTGGATGTTTTTGATTTGTGTTTCAGTTGGCCATTCGCATGCATGATAATGCATGGGCCACATTAAAAAATAAACCAGATGGTTTCTCTGACAAATTTCTCAATCAGAATCCACAATGACTCTGCTCAATGGGTATATTGCAAACAATTGTAATTCAGGAAATTTTGAGGAGCAATGCTGAGTTACTGCCAGTTTGGAATGTTTCCTAGGAAACTTAACATGTTTACAACAGCCTCCAGTGAACACACCCTCTCAGAAGTGTTCAACTGCTTTACTCAATCCACCCCACCTTCTTTCTCACTGAAAATTTGTTTTATTCTCTTTCCCAATTCTAACAAACCATCCCTTACCTCCACGATCGTGAAGTGCTTTGAGCGACTGGTGATGAAGTGCATCAAAGCACACCTACCTGCAACAATGGACACATTCCAGTTTTCCTATCGGCCAAATTGATCCACAGACGATGCAATAGCCCTGACCCTCCACTCCTTCCTGACCCACCTAGACAATTATACCACCTACACCACACAGTAGTTAATTGACTTCAGCTCATCATTCAACACAATCATACCTTAGAGTCTAGTGGATAAACTGTCCTCGCTGGGACTCAGTACCTCTCTAAGTAAATGGATTGTTATGAGCCCAGAGGACCCCAAAACCCAGCAGCAATAGAAATTCACCAAGACAAATATTAACTTAAACAAAAGTTACTTTAATTATCTATAAACATGAAAAAAGGATCAAACTTTAACTTATTGCTATTAACAACCTAACTTAACTCCCTTCTTATTCTAAGCACACGTGTATGTAATGTGTATATAAGTTCAAAAAATTTATTTGATTCACACTCCAATCTCACTTCTCACTCCTCCAAGTTCACTGGTATCAAGCAATTCTTATACTGTGCATAGAATTTAACATTTATGAATTTCACCAGGCTTTGGTGCTTGAAAGGTAAATGGTTACCACTCAGGAAGGTTCTTTTCAGTTTCCAGAGAGAGAATTGTTCCTTGTTGGATACCCACAACTGATCCCTTTCAATCGGCCACTTCAGTGTCTTGCTGAAGAAACTTGCCCCATCAGGGTTTTCCAGATGATAACCTCTTTCTTTCAGGTCACTCAGAGCTCCTTTTTGTTTCCCTTGTTTCAAGTGAAATATTATACAGCCAGTCCTCTCCTCTTGTATGGACCACAAGGGCTTTGACCAGGCTGAACTAAGAACTCGCAACCCGTCTTCAAAATGGGGTTTTCCACAAGCTTGTCAACTTATCATGTTCCAGTCCAGCTGCTGCTGCTGAACCACATGACCCTCTTAGAACAGCCAAATGCACTCAGACAGACTGCAGCTCTGGACCTAATCTTCTGAGTTCATTCATCTGTTGTTTTCCAAAACAATAATCCATTACTCCACAGCATGTCCAATTAACACCTACCTCTACCTCTTCAAAGTTTCTGCAAAAGCACTCGGAGCCTGGACCGTCTGGCTTCAGTAGAGCTCTGGCATTTTAAATGAGATCTGTTTGGGTGTTTGTATATGACCTACACAAGAAAAAGTGCCACAATCTATCTCCTTTAAAACATATCTATATACAATATAAAATATAATATAATCCATCACTGGATCCTCAGCTGTTTGATTGAAAGTCAACAGTTCATTGTGTTGGCAGCAAAATTTCAAGCTCCATCACACTGAGCACTGGTGCATCTCAGGGCTGCGTGCTCAGCTCATTTCTGTTCATGCTGCTGACTCATGACTGCACTGCCAGGTTCAGCTCCCACAGAATCATCAACTTCACAGATTGCACAATGGTAGGTGGCCTCATCGGCAACAATGATGAGTTGGCATACAGGGAGCAGGTTGAAAGGCTTGTACTTGTGTAAGAGTAAGATCCTGAGTCTCCACATGGACAAGATGAAGGAGATGATTGTGGACTCACAACACCTCCTCATTGGTCAGGAAGGCACAGCAGCACCTACATTTCCTAAAGAGGTTGAGGAGGGCAAGGCTACCAGCCACCATCTTAACAACTTTTGACAGAAGCACAATAGAGAGTGCCTTGGCTGGCTGCATCATAGTGTGATATAGTAGCTGCAAAGCATTGGATCGAAGGTCAGTACTGTGGGTGTTTAAAACTGCTGAGAAGATCACTGGGTTCTCCCCTCTACTGATGATAACTACAGGGACCAGTGCTTAAAGAGGGATTAGAGAATCATCAAGGACACTTACCATCCAGCCCATAGTATGCATGACACATTACCTTCAAGGAAGAGATACAGGATACAGCCAGGTCTGCCAGGCTGGGAAACAGCTTCTTCCCACAGGCAGAGAGACTGTTTAACAATCCTGGAAACCCGCAAATTATTTACACATTTTTAAAGAGTTCGCTTTATTTATTCATTTTGGGTCGCAAGGTATATATGACCATAAGACATTGGAGCAGAAGAAGGCCATTTGGCCATCAGTCCACCAGTCCATCATTAGCTGATTCATTTTCCCACTCAGCCCCACTCCCCTGCCTTCTCTCCATCACTTTTGATATCCTGACTATTCAGATAGCTATCAATATCTCCCTTAAATACACCCCAAAGGCTTGGCCTCCACAGCCACCTGTGGTAGCAAATTCCAGAGGTTCACCACCCTCTGGCTAAAGAAATCTGTTTGCATCTCTGCTTTAAATGGGCACCATCCAGTCGTGAATTAGTACCTCTTATGTGAGATTTCCCTACCATATGAAATAACTTTTCCATATATTCTCTATCCAGGCCTTTTAATATTTGAAATACCTCCATGAAGTTAACCCCCCACCCCCCCACCTCCACCCCCATTCCTCTCAACTCCAAGAAGTACAATTCAAGAGTTGGCAAACCATTCCAGGAATCCCTTCATTCTAGGAATCCTTCTTGCGAACCTTCTCTGAACCCTCTCCAATGCCATCATATCCTTTTTAAATAAGGAGCCTAAATCTGTGCCCTACACTCCAAATAAGGCCTTACCAGGGCCTTATAAAATCTCAACATCGCTTTACTCTCATATCCTTTTCCTCTGGCTATGAATACCAATATTGCATTCTCTTTCTTCACCACTGACTCAACCTGGAAGTTAACCATTAGGATATCCTGCATGAAGACTCCCAAGCCCCTTTGCACCTCTGAATTTTGAATTTTCTCCCCATCCAAATAATAATCTTCCTGTTATTCCTTCTGGGACGGCACAGTTAGCGTAGCGGTTGATGCAATGATATTACAGCGCCAGCGATCAGAATAGTTAGATCGCAAGGTATATATGACCATATATAGTTAGATCTATAACTAATATATTATGCTTAAACAGGGGTGAGTACCATAGGATGAGGGAGAAATTGGGCAGAGTGGACTGGGAGCACAGGCTAATTGATGAAACAGTTGGGGAATAGTGGAAGATTTTCAAAGAAATATTTTGTAATGCTCAACAAAAATATATTCCGGTCAGGAAAAAGGGCAGCAAGAGAGGGAAAAATCAACCGTGGTTAACAAAGGAAATAAAGGAGAGTATAAAATTGAAGGCGCAGGTGTTCAAAGCTGCAAAGAGCAGTGGGAAATTGGAAGATTGGGAAAACTTTAAGAGACAACAAGGGGTTACAAAGCGAGTAATAAGAAATGGGAAAAAGGATTATGAAAGTAAATTGGCACAAAATATAAAAACAGAAAGCAAAAAATTTTATAAATATATAAAACGGAAGAGGGTAGCCAGAGTTAACATAGGACCCTTGGAGGATGAGAAAGGAAAACTGGTAGCAAAAAAATGAGGAAATGGCCGAGGCATTAAACAAATATTTTGTGTCAGTCTTCACGGTGGAAGACACGTCCAGCATGCCCAAGTGCGGAGTTAAGAATGCGAATGTTGGGGAGAGCCTTGATAAAATAGTTGTTACAAAGGAAGTAGTGATGGAGAAAATAATGGGACTAAAGCCAGACAAATCACCTGGTCCTGATGATATGCATCCAAGGGTTCTGAAGGAAATGGCAGAAGTTATAGTTGATGCATTGGTTGTCATATACCAAAATTCCTTGGATTCTGGACAGGTCCCGGCAGACTGGAAGACAGCAAATGTCACGCCATTTTTTAAGAAGGGATGTAGGCAGAAGACTGGAAATTATCGGCCAATTAGCTTGACGTCTATAGATGGAAAAATGCTTGAAGCCGTCATTAAAGATGAAATAGTGAAACTTTTGGAATGTAAGGGTTCAATCAGGCAGACGCAGCATGGTTTTAGAAAGGGAAGATCTTGTTTGACAAACTTGTTAGGATTCTTTAAAGATATAATGGGTGCAGTGGATAGAGGGGAACAGGTTGATGTTGTATATTTGGATTTCCAGAAAGCGTTTGATAAGGTGCCGCACAAGAGACTTATCAGTAAGTTACAGGAAAGTGGAGTCCGGGGAAGTATATTGGCCTGGATTGAAAATTGGTTGTCTGACAGGAGGCAGAGAGTCGGGATAAATGGGAGTTTTTCAGGTTGGCAGAGAGTGGTAAGTGGGGTGCCACAGGGGTCAATGTTAGGCCCACAACTGTTCATCATTTACATTGATGACTTGGAGGAGGGGACAAAATGTGGTGTAGCCAAATTTGCGGATGACACCAAATTGAGTGGAAGAGCAAATTGTAATGAGGATATGGAGAGTCTGCAGAGGGATATAGTTAAGTTGGGTGAGTGGACAAAAGTCTGGCAGATGGAGTACAATGTTAGTAAGTGTGAGGTTATCCACTTTGGCAAGAAAAATAAAAGAGCTGAATATTATTTAAAGGGTGAAAAACTACAGCATGCTGTTGTGCAGAGGGACTTGGGAGTGCTTGTGCATGAATCGCAAAAAGTTAGGTTGCAGGTGCAGCAGGTTATTAAGAAGGCAAATGGAATGTTGGCCTTCATCGCTAGAGGAATTGAATTCAGGAGTAGGGAGGTAATGTTGCAACTGTATAAGGTACTGGTGAGACCGCACCTGGAGTACTGTGTCCAGTTCTGGTCTCCATATTTGAGGAAGGATATACTGGCTTTGGAAATGGTCCAGAGGAGGTTTACTAGGTTGATCCCTGGGATGAAGGGGTTGACTTATGATGAAAGATTAAATCGTCTAGGATTGTATTCGCTCGAGTTCAGAAGAATGAGAGGAGATCTTATAGAAACATATAGGATTATGAAGGGTATGGATAGGATAGATGTAGGAAGGTTTTTTGAGCTGGCCGGGGAAACTAAAACGAGAGGACACAGTCTCAAGATTCAGGGGAGTAGATTTAGGACAGAGATGAGGAAGAATAGTTTTTCCCAGAGAGTAGTGAATGTTTGGAATTCTCTAACCAAGGAAGTGGTTGAGGCTGCCTCATTAAACATATTTGAAATTCGGTTAAATAAATTTTTACATGATAGAGAAATTAGGGGATATGGGGAGAAGGCAGGTAGGTGGAGTTAGGTCATAAATTAGATCAGCCATGATCGTATTGAATGGCGGAACAGGCTCGATGGGCCATTTTTGGCCTACTCCTGTTCCTACTTCCTATGTTCCTATGTTCCTATGTAACACAGGTTTGAATCCCGCACTGTTTGTAAGGAGTTTCTACATTCTCCCCATGTCTGCGTGGATTCCTCTGCGTGCTCCTGATTCCTCCTACTCTTCAAAAAGGGGCTATTGGTCAATTGGATGTAATTGGGTGGTGCGGGCTTGTAGGACAAAAGGGCCTGTTATTGTGCTGTATGCTGTATGTTTAAATTTTAATTTACCAAGGTGTATGACTGTACACTTTCCAACATTGTATTTCATTTGCCCCTTCATTGCCCATTTTCCTAATCTAAATCTGTCTGCGGGCTTTCTGTTTCCTTCTCACTACCTGCCCCTCCATCTATCTTTATAACATCTGCCACAAAGACATTTATTCCACAATTAAAGTCATTTAAAGTCATTAACATACAATGTGAAAAGTGGCCCCTGTGGAACACCACTGGTAACACGGAAACAATGAGAATAGTATCTCTTTATTCCCACTCTCTGTTTCCTACTGATAAGCCAATGCTATACCCATGCTAATATCTTTTCTGTAGTTCCATGTGCTCTCATCTTGTTAAGCAGTCTCATGGGTGGCACCTTGTCAAAGGCCTTTTAAAAATCCAAATATACAACATCCACTGCATGTCCTTGATCCAGCTTGCTTGTGGTTTCCTCAAAAAATTGCAGTAGGTTTGTCAGGCAAGAATTTCCCTTAAGGAAACCATGCTGACTTTGTCCTATCTGGTCATGCACCTCCAGGTACTCCATAACCTCATCCTTGACAATCAACTCCAACCACTGATGTTAGGGTAACAGGTCTATAATTTTCTTTCTGCTGCCACCTTTCCTTTTTAAATAGCAGAGTGATCTTGCAATTTTCCAGTCCTCTGGAACTATGCCAGAATCTATTGATTCTTGGAAGATCATTACTCCATAATCTCTAGAGCTATTTCTTTCAGTACTCGAGAATGCACTCCATCTGGTCCGGAAGACTTATCTACTCTTCAACTTTCCAAGGTCTTTCTCTCTGGTGATCAAGACTGCACTCACTTCTCTTTGACACCCTGCTAATGCTTTCCACAGTGAAGACTGTTGCAAAACACTCATACAGTTCCTCTGCCATCCCCTTGTCTCCCATTACAATTTATCCAGCATCATTTTCTATCGGTCCTATATCTACTCTCGTCTTTTTTTTTAAACTCTTAATATAGTTCAAAAAGCTTTTAGTATCCTTTTTTGATAATACTTGGCAACTTTCAAAGTTTATTTTTAATTAATTATGATAATCTTTTCCTTCCCAATGACTTTCTTAGATGCCTTCTGTACACTTTTAAAAACTTCCCAGTCCTCTATCTTCCCACTAATTTTGCTTCCTTGCTTACCCTTTCTTTTGGTTTTACTTGTCTCATTTGTGTGTAGAGTGCACTGTCTGTGTATGTGCACACTATGGCCCAGAGATACACTTTTTGCCAGGTTGTATATGTACCATCAGATGACATTAGACTTGAACTTGAACAGATGTGAAACAGTAATTGTTTCACTTTCCACAAATGCTGCCATGCCTGCTGAGATTTTCCATCACCTTTCTTCTTTTATTTCAGTTTTACAGCATCTGCAGTTTTTTCCATTGTACTGAAGAGTTACAATGACCTGGAACCCAGCTAACAGTATATTAAAGTTGACAGCCCAAGACAATAAATCAGGGAGATGCATAAGAAACAGGTTTGATAGAATAGAACAAATAAAATAGAGAGTATCATCCCCTTCAGTACTCACCAATACAACACTTCACAGAGAAGAATCATGATATTCAAATCTTCAAAATGAAAACATGATATTTATTATCTGAGCATAAATGATGCTATAAGAAGCTTGAAAAGTCATTGCAGTTTAGATTTCAAAATAAATCTCCATTAAAAAAGAAAAATATGTATTTTAAAGAAACATTTGAGACAATCAATAGGGATTTATTTAACCATGCATGAAAAAATACTATTTGTAACTTTTGTGCCTTATCACACACTCTTAAGCTATATTCTGTGTACAAACCACATTACCCCTTTCAGTGGGATATGCTCTGAAAATAAACACAATGAAGCCTCGAGATATCACTATATAAGATCACATCCAGGCAGAGAGAAAACAGGCTTGACATTTAAAGTCAATGGTCATAAAGGACTGAATCTATTACCTAACCTGCTGAATATTTCTAACATTTTCTGTTTTTAATTAAGGACAAATGACAGGTATTAGATATGGGCTTCAGGGAGTGCCTTGAAGTAGGTAGATAGGTGTAATGGTTTGTGGATGAAATGCAAGAGCATTGAGCCTTAATTATGCAAGGCATTGGTGCCAATGCTCGAGAGGAAAAAATTGCAGATGCTCATCATTCAAGAATTTGAATTGGAATAGATCTTGATTAATATATATTAATTAAGATATTTTTGTTTTGGAATTTCAGGAATCATATGTTCATTATCTATAGAACTGCATAGGTAATGATTCCTAAACAATTATATCACAATGAATAGACATAGGGTTTGAATTTTATGGCGTACAATGTTGGTGGGGTAACTGATTTGAGTACATTTGGGGATAGAACCAATTTGATTTTGGGTTGTCAACATTTCTGGTTGAGGAAGAAGAAAGGCACATTCAACCATCTCATCAGCTGGTGGACGGTAGCAAAGTGGTTACATATCAAGACTAATAATATAAAGGTTTGGAGTGACAAGTTTAAAAACCAGCAGAATAAGATTCTATTAATTAAACCAAGATGGACAAAAGACTGTGATAGCAGTAAATCTGACCATCAATCATCATATTGCAACAAAACAAAATCTTTTCAAAAAAAGAAAGCAGCTGTTCTTACCTACTCTGGCCTTAAATGGGCTTGGTAAAAGGTGGTTTACTCTCTTATGGGACTCTGAAATCTAATCCAATCAAAGAACAATTTGAAACATATAATAAATGCTGGATAGGTTAAACATCTAGGGATGTTTTGTTGCTACCATTTTTATGGTAATTGTTCAAGTGGATTGTGCAATTTTTGATCATTGGTCATGTCACTTCACTGGAAGTCAAAGACGGAACTGACCATTAAAGTATCTGTAATTTTCATCATCTTTGAACTCCATGTGGATAAGTGTTAATGAGCAGACAGAATATAAAAAATGGAGCCAGGAGCTTTGCCCTCCATTAACCCCAGTCATCCGTCAGCCTCCATGAAGGTTTATTATTGGGCAGCCCAATTTCTGTCCAAAAAGAATGGTAGGATCCAAATGGGCAAATTAGGTCCAAGATTCAAATTGTAAGGGGCTTAAGAATGTAATTTGTATTCAGACCCTTGGGCTAGGTGTATGGTGTCCAAACAAGGAAAAGCCATGAGGAAGCTAATCATTTTGAACCATTGATTTTTTTTTAGGCTATATTGTGTGGCATGACTTTAGAAATTGAGATAATTTTCCTCAGACATGGAAGTTTGAAGAAAAAGATATAGCAGTGTTCAAACATATGAGGGATTTATGAGGAGCAAATAAGTAGGTTTTATTTCTACTAGCACACGGATCCTGCTAAAAGTTACAGATTTAAAGTAAGAACATCAGGAGAGATTGGAAAACTTTGTAAATGCAAATTGTTATGAGACAGCATGCATTTACGGTTATTGGATAGAGATTTGAAAAGATTGCTTGGCTCTGTGGTTAAAGTGCTGTGAACCCTTGTCTCAACAAATATATATTAGACTATAGTCGAACTATCTCTTTTCATAATTTTCTTTCCAATCGTCAGATATCTTCCTGGTTCTCCAGTGGCCCAGGATGTCAGTTTGTATATCTGTATCTGTAGCTCAGCTTTCATGTTCAAGCTAGAATGATGCCAGGAAGACTAAAACCACCTCTTTATTGCTGAAATCAGCAACTAGTTAATCTCCACAAGGCACAACACACATGGAAATTTATCTCAAAAAGTATTAACCTGTAGAGATAATTATTAAATGCTTTTTATGACATGTCCACTATTTCTGCTTATACTTAACAACACTCAAATTACCAGTTACATAAGGAAGTCATGGAAGCACTGATGCCAGTAAGACCTATGCCACTGTCTAACTCGGTTATGGCATAATTCTAATTATAGTCTCAGAACTGCAACTCAATCTGTGGAATTTTGATTCCCACTATAGTTTGTAACGGAGGGAGGAGCACTGTATCTGTTAGAAAGGCAACACAAAATGTAATGCAGGAACATGGCAACCTTTATTTACCATTCTGGAAATATCTCAGTCTCTAAAGCAATTAAAGATAACTCAGTCACAGCATGGTTGGCAATGTTTATTTAACCCCCTAATTACTAAAGAATGACAAACACTCAAACAATAAACATAGCAAGATTATAGGCTTTAACCGTTTACTCTTTCAATACTAAAAGACATTTCCTGAGTTTCCAGAGCAGAGAACAATACAGGTCATTCATAGCTCAGTGCTAGTCACTATAAAGAAATGTTGCCCTTTATATTCACCAATAAAGGGGGTTGTGTTAGACAATTCAAGTATACTTACATTGCAAAACTATTTTAAAAAATGCTATTATATTATTCTGAATTGTGAATGTTATAGACTTTATCCCTTATAGCCTGTGAATTTAACACCATTGAAACATTAGGACCAGAATGAAGGACCATCGCCTTCCCAAGATCATGTTATATGGCGAGCTCTCCATTGGCCACCGAGAAAGAGGTGCACCAAAGAAGAGGTACAAGGACTGCTTAAAGAAATCTCTTGGTGCCTGCCCCATTGACCACCGCCAGTGGGCTGATATCGCCTCCAACCGTGCATCTTGGTGCCTCACAGTTCGGCGGGCAGCAACCTCCTTTGAAGAAGACCGCAGAGCCCACCTCACTGACAAAAGACAAAGGAGGAAAAACCCAACACCCAACCCCAACCAACCAATTTTCCCTTGCAACCACTGCAACCGTGTCTGCCTGTCCCGCATCGGACTTGTCAGTCACCAACGAGCCTGCAGCAGATGTGGACATACCCCTCCATAAATCTTTGTCCGCGAAGCCAAGCCAAAGAAGAACATTTCCACCATAAGGAATCATACATCTGTACGTTCACATAATTTGTGGTTCATCACTCTCACTGTTTTGAGAGCAGGACATTGGCCGATGGAGTAACACGTTCTTGGTGTTGCTCCTGAACAACTAACCTTTCTCCCATTACCTAACAGCTATTTTAATCTGTAAAAGCTGTTCTTTCTTGGAATCTTTTTAAATTTCCTTCTAAATGGCAGACTTGTGAAGTGGAAGTACTGTTCCTGAACCGATGCAAGGGAAAAATGAAAGAAAAGGTTCCAAATCAGAAGCTTCAAAATTGTGAGAAGTTGAAGAATTCTCACAAGATTGAAAACTAAGATAAATAATTTCAATTTGTGTTACACAGCACTGGATCAGAAAATTACAAAGTTTCAAGGGTTTTTTGAAGATATATAAAAGCAATATTACATGCTTTCAACAGACTATCAAGCTAAGTCGGAGTGTATTGATATTTTGAAAAGACGAATTGATGCTTTTACAAACCAGGTTTGAGAGACTGCAGCTGACTTGCAAAAATATAAACATAACACAATCGACCTAGAAAGCAGAAACCGGAGAAAAAAATTTATGTATTTTTGGACTTCCTGAAGGTATTGAAGCCTCTGACTCAATTAAATTCTTTAGAGACATGCTGTTTGAATTGTTTAAAGGAGTTTTGAGTAAAACTCCAATTTTGGATCGGACACATCATGCTCTGAGATCAAAACCCCAAAAATTAAACTTTGACCTGTTATTCTCCTGCCTCCATTATTTTCAAACAAAGGAAGCCATAATCAGAGAGGCTCGCAGATAAGGTATGCTGAAATTTCATGATATCTCTATTCATATTGTGGAAGATTATGCCCCTAAAATCATGGCAGAAAGAATGAAATTTTAAAAAGTCATGTCTAAGCTCTATCAAAGAAAAATTCACCCTTCTCTTCATTTCCCTGCGCCGCTGAAATTTCCCCTAAGAATGGAGCCCCTAAATGGTTCACTTCTCTGGATCAAGCTTGGAAATTTCTGAAAGAAGGTGATTCTACTCATCAACTTCCATGAATTGTTTCCTGGTTATGAGATGTCATCACGAAAGATATTTTTGGATTAATTCCTTTCTTTCTGTTATTTTTTCTCTTTCTATATTCTTTTGTTTAAATAAAAAATAACAGAGGATTTCTCCCATTTTTATATACATATAGTTTAATTTTATAGGTTGTTACATTTGGTTATTTTTCTTATTTATTAATTAATGGCTGATATTATACTGGGTGTAGCTGGCTGCTACAAGCTATAGCTCTGTGGAACCTATAGCACAAGAAGGGATACAGCTGTGTGCAGGTTAGCTCAGAAAGAACATGCTGTTCCCAGATAGAATGACATGAACCCCAGTTGTGTGTAGTTAACACTGAGCTTTATTGGGCTCATAGCCCTGCTTTTATTCTCAAACTGAAGGGTGTGGTCAAATCCTCCACAGCGCTGATTGGTGCATTTGTGATCCGCTTTCTTTGATAGGCCAGTTAGGCTCCTTTAGTTATGGCCAATTGGAGGGCAGCACTGCAGGCCTTGTGCAGCCTGCTGGATCGTTGTGTTCGTCCTTCATTTTGTGAGGCACCCCAAGGAGGCTTCAAGGGGCCACCACATGGGTCTGTAAGATGGCGATCATTTCTTCTTCAGCCTTGTAGTTTCTAGAAAGCTAATCTTGCTATTTGATGGCTTGTTACGCAGAATTCAGTTTGTTTTGCTTATTACGAGTGGGAACGAACATAACTTTATAATTTCTGTTTGGAGCACTCCCAGCTGGAGATAGGGGTTAAGGAATATGTAGCTTTAGCTTGCTTCCCTCTTATTGGGTAGTTTTTTTTTGGTTTGCGAGATGGGGGTGGGGTTAGTTAGTGT
Organism: Narcine bancroftii; assembly: GCF_036971445.1. Classification (NCBI taxonomy): domain Eukaryota; kingdom Metazoa; phylum Chordata; class Chondrichthyes; order Torpediniformes; family Narcinidae; genus Narcine; species Narcine bancroftii. Next base: position 175,599,138 of record NC_091471.1, on the reverse strand, counting down.
TAGCTTTCTTTCCTTTGCAGCTTGGTGTGGTTGTAGAACTTATCACTTGTTTTTCTATTATGGTTCATGCTCTGCTCTATCGCACTCTCTGGTGTGTGCTTGTATATGTGCAACCAGCTTACATTTTTAATTTTATTAATCTTATATTAATATGGCTATAAATATATATAATTTTATTTCTTGGAATCTTAATAGCCTTAATCACCCTATTAAGTGCAAAGATATATTTAATATGTTTAAATGATTTCAGGCTGATATTATCTCTGCATAGGAGATGCACATTCATAAAGAGAACAAATATTGTTTATTTATTTTGGAGGGCTTACAATTCCACTCCCTTTCTCAAGCTGTCTCAATTTTTATTGATTCAAAGGTTCCATTTGTATATTTTAAAACAATATCTGATGTAACTGGAAGATTTTTAATAGTTACTGGTTTATTGGGAAATAAGAAGGTGGTAATGGTTAATGTATATGTTCATAATATTGACATTCCTGAAGTTTTTTCAAAAGGTTTTTAAATCTCTACCTAATTTGAGTGAATATATGCTGATTATGGGTGGAAATTTCAACTGTTGTTTAAAATTGTTAAAAATTGATAGGTCCTCTGCCATACAGATGCTTCAAAACAAATCAGCTAATTATATTAACTCTTTCCTGCTGGATTATGGTTTAGTCAATATATGGAGATTTTTACAACTGAAGGAAAAGGAATTTTCTTTCTTTTCTCATGTAAACCATAAATACTCTGGCATAGATTTTTTTTATTGATAAGTGACTGATGCCTTCAATAGGGAAATGTGAAGATGACATGTGCCTTTAAAACTTTCTGTTGAATCTCTGATGTCACTTCCAGAGTTCAATTCCGCTCTGCTTCAGTATACAAATTTCAGTAGCTTTATTAAAGATCAGATCTTTTTCTTTTTTTCAGACAAACTCTACTGAAGGAATGTCCAATCTGGTCATTTGAGATGCAGTTAAAACATTTTTATGAGGACAAATAATTTCTTATTCTGCTGGACTTAGTAAAAGTGAATTGACAGTACTCACTAACAGAATTAAAGAGATTGACAAATTACATTGTATGATGCCTAGTATGGACCTTTATAAAGAAAGAGAAAAACTTCAAACTCGGCATGATTTATTATTAACTTACCTATCTAGAATCAACTACTTTAACTTAAATCTTGATTTTATGTACATGGAGAGAAATCAGGTAAGATGTTAACTAGTCAACTGAAGGCAGCAGCATCTAAAAGAAAAATTGCAAAGAAATGCAAGAAGGATGGATACTTTACTTCTGATCATGATGAAAATAACAAAGTGTTTCAGGAATTCTATTCAGATCTATGCAAATCTGGGGCGTAGCAAGATGGCGTAGAGACTAGACGTGTAATTCCTGCCCTCTCTGGTCAGACTTTTAAGTGCCCATTTTTTAACCCTTTATTTTTAATTTTAAAACTTTAATTTTCAGTTTGATATTTTGGTGAGCCATTATGGCTGCTAATGCAAAATAACCTAAGCCTCAGTTACAAAAAAAAATACAGTTTTGAAGTGCAGAAGAATTGGGGCCTAAACGATTTGGAACAGCCTCGGATCCATTTTCAGTGATCCCCAAGCTTCAATGATCGCCAGTGGGGACAAAAGTTAAGTTACAGCTACTTACCAGTCTCAAGATGGCGCTGGTTCGACCCGTTCTGTGGAGGAAGGAGTGTGCTCCCGAGAAGTCGGGCACGAGCCTGGAGGCTTGTTACAATGAACACCCCCGTTGGAAGAGACGGGAGCACGGAGGAAGAGGATTGTGATGGCAGACATGCAGTCTACTGCGACTGTGGGCTTGGGTGGCGCAGTTAATTACGGAGAACTCTGTAATTTTATGAAAAAATGGTCTGCGGAGGGACGGCAGCGACGGCCCCCTGAGGAAGTCAGGGTGTCCAAACTCACAGCAAAATGACTAGAATGTTGCCTTTTGAAGAACAACAAAAAGAGGACTTACCTTACTCTACCACTGCACAGGAAATGGAAGAAGAGCTGGAAGAAAGTGAGTTATAATTTATGGAATTGGATCCTGCATTTCAAACTGCACCTCAGCCTGTTTACATGATGTTTGAAGGTATTGCTTCTTATTTGGATGTTTTTACTGGTCAACTAAACCAGCTGGTTTAAATAAATACTGATATAATTTCAGACCTAACTCTGGTTAAGGCAGAAGTTAAAGAAAGTTGGGAAAACCTAAAAAAATTTGAAGCTTCTTTTTCTGAATGTAAACAACAGGTACAATTCAACACAGAAACAAAAGTAAAGGTGGAAAAATCAGTTAAAGATTTAGGAGCACGGGAAAAAGAGTTAACAAAAAAAAGGACCATTTGGAAAATCAAAGCAGAAGAAATAATGTGAAAATTGTGGGTTTGCCAGAAGGTATAGAAAGTCAAAATCCTGTCAAATTTTAAAAAATTGGATTCCCCAGATGTTGGGGGAAGAGTCTTTTCCTGATGGATTGGTATTGGAAAGAGAACATAGAGCTTTAAGAAGACCAACTCTACCTGGTCAACCTCCAAGAGCTGTGTTAGTTTGTTGCTTGAATTGTTTGGACAGAGAGACAATTCTTCGACTTGCAGTTCAAAATGCAAGACAAAGGCAAGCTCCAATGATGGTTCAGAATAGTAGAGTTTTCTTCTACCCTGATTTGAGTCAAAATATCATCAGACGCCAACGTGAATTTAATCCAGTTAATTAAAGATGTTTCATGGCGTAAAGGTTACAAATTTGCTTTTCGTTATTCTGCTGTGTTGAAAGTGTTTTATGGTAACTATCAGTCTCAATTCTTTGAGAGTGAGCATGAAGCAATGGTTTTGGCCAATTCGTTACCAGATGTCAGAGGACAAAGAAGAAGTTCACCTAAAAGAAAATCTGATGGACTTGGAAATGGACAAAATGGCAGAAGTGGAAAGAACGGGAATGGAAAGAGTTCACCTACTCTTGAAATGAGTTCCCCTTCTGGACTGGAATCTCAAGGCTGAAAATTTTTTTTGTAATATGTTAATATTTTTGATTGGCTGGCTGAGGAGGAGGGGATTGCACTAACTTCTTTGTTAGTCATCAGTCACTAGTGGATAATCCACACCCAGTTCTTTTAGGGAGTTACTACCTTTTGATAGTTTTTTGGGGTTTTTTTTTGTTGTTTTTCTTTTCTCTTATTAACAAATATTATTTTATTTGGAGGGCTTATATATTTTAATTTGAGGGTCCTATATTTTAAAAAAATCTCTTTTTTTGTTATTATTAATTTTGTGATTATTTTTGGTATTTAGCAATTGTATTAGATGTGTCGAATTTGAAATTTGCTACCTTTAATGTTTAGGGATTAAACAACCTGATCAAGCGTAAGCGAGTTTTGGCCTACATTAAAAAGATGAAGATTTATATTGCTTTTTTACAGGAGACACTTTTGAATGAAAAAGAAAGTATGAAATTGAAGAGGGACTTGGTTGGACATGTTTTTTCTACTTCATTTAACTCCAAAGCTAAGGGAGTAGCAATTTTGATACATAAAAATTTATCTTTTGAATTACAATCAATGGAAATGAATGCAGACATATTCTTAAGTAAATTGTAAGATTTTTAATGAATTTTTAACTTTACTTAACATTATGCATGAAAAATGGGGAATATTCAAAGAAGAAATTTTGAGATATGTCCCAGTGAGGATCAAAGGAAAGGCTGGAAGTCATAGGGAGCTTTGGTTTTCGAGGAATATTAGAAATTTTGTTAGGAGAAAGATGGAGGTGTACAAGAGGTATAAACAGCAGGATGATGAAAAATTGAAAGAGGACTACAAGGAGTGTAGAAAAAATCTTAAGAAATAAAGTAGAAAGGCCAAAAAGAGCCACAAAGAGGCTTTGGCAGGCAGACTAAGAATAAATCCAAAGGGTTTCTATAGGTACATTATAAGTAAAAGATTAGTGAGAAATAAAATTGGACCCCTTTTAGATAGCGAGGGTAGGGTATGTGAGAAGTCAGAGGAGATGGGGGAAATTTTAAATGATTTATTTTCCTCGGTATTCACTAGGGAAAAAATATTGTACCAGTTGAAGTAAAGGAAAATAGTGGGGAGGTCATGAATCATTTAAGGATAACCGAGGAGGTAGTGATGGCAGTGTTAAAAAAGATAAAGGCGGACAAATCTCCGGGTCCAGACAAAATATTCCCAAGGACCCTCAGGGAGGCTAGTGTACAGATAGTGGGGCCATTAACAGAGATATTTAGGATGTCACTGGTCACGGGGGTAGTGCCAGAGGATTGGAGGGTGGCTCATGTTGTTCTGCTGTTTAAGAAAGGTTCCAAATGTAAGCCTGGAAATTATAGACTTGTGAGTCTGACGTCTGTGGTGGGTAAGTTGATGGAAAGTGTTCTGAGGGATGGCATTTACAAATATTTGGATGAACAGGAATTGATAGGTAGTAGTCAGCATGGTTTTGTCAGGGGTAGATCATGCTTAACAAACTTGATAGAGTTTTTTGAGGGGGTTACGAAAAAGATTGATGAAGGGAAGGCTGTGGATGTTGTCTATTTAGACCTTAGTAAAGCTTTTGACAAAGTTCCCCACAGGAGGTTAGGTAAAAAGGTAGAGGCATTAGGTATAAATAAGGAAGTAGTGAAATGGATCCAGCAATGGTTGGATGGGAGGTGTCAGAGAGTACTGGTAGAAAATTGTTTGTCAAATTGGAGGCCGGTAACTAGTGGAGTTCATCAGGGATTGGTCCTGGGTCCATTATTGTTTGTTATATATATTAATGATCTGGAAGAAGGGGTGGTGAATTGGATAAGCAAGTTTGCAGATGATACAAAGATTGGTGGTATTGTGGACAGTGAGGAAGATTACCGTAGCTTAAGAAGAAATATAGGAAAGCTAGAGGAGTGGGCTGAGAAATGGCTGATGGAATTTAATACGGATAAGTGTGAAGTGTTGCATTTTGGAAAGGCAAATCTAAATAGGTCATATACATTGAATGGTAGACAATTGAGGAGTGCAGAGCAACAAAGGGATTTAGGAGTTATGGTAAATAGTACCCTCAAAGTTGATACTCAGGTAGATAGAGTGGTGAAGAAGGCATTTGGAATGTTGGCCTTCATAAATCGGAGTATTGAATTCAAGAGTTGGGATGTTATGATGAAATTGTACAAAGCATTGGTGAGGCCAAATTTGGAATACTGTGTGCAGTTTTGGTCACCAAATTATTGGAAGGATATAAATAAAATAGAGAGAGTGCAGAGAAGGTTCACGAGAATGTTGACAGGATGTCAGGGTTTGAGTTACAGAGAAAGGTTGAGCAGCCTGGGTCTTTTTCTCTGGAGCGTAGAAGATTAAGGGGGGATTTGATGGAGGTGTTCAAGATTTTAAAAGGGACAGAAAGAGTCAACGTGAATGGGCTTTTTCAATTCAGAGTGGGGGATATTCAAACCAGAGGCCATAGTTTGAGATTGAAAGGAGAAAATTATAAGGGGAACATGAGTGGAAATTTCTTCACGCAAAGGGTGGTTGGGATGTGGAATAAGCTTCCGGCGGAGGTGGTTGAAGTAGGAAAGTTATTTACATTTAAGGAAAGACTGGATAATTACATGGAGGGAAGAGGATTGGAAGGGTATGGACCAGGTGCTGGTCAGTGGGACTAGGAGGGTGGGGATTTGTTCCGGCATGGACTAGTAGGCCAAACTGGCCTGTTCTGTGCTGTATATGGTTATATGGAATGTGGATGATGAAGCATTTATTTCGGATGCATTTCTGCTTCTGGGATAAGCTAATGAAAATGTTCTGGTTGGAGGAGATTTTAACTGTGTTTTGGAACCTTTATTAGATAAATCTCCAAAAAATGTTAAAAAATCTAAAATGGCAATTCAAATTCGAGCTTTGATGAAACATTTTAACTTAGTGGACATTTGGCGACGTCTTAACCCAAGAGAAGGATTTTTCTTTTTATTCATTTAGACATGAATCTTTTTCCACAATTGATTTTTTTTAGTATCGGCTCATTTACAGGGGAAAATATTGCAAGCAGAATATAAAAGTAGGGTAATTTCAGATAATTCTTTGTTGTATTTTACTTATGAGAGTTCTGTAAAAGTTTGTGCAGCTTATCGTTGGAGATTCAATACAATGTTGTTAAAAAAGGTGGAATTTATTGAATTTTTTAAAAAACAAATCAAATTCTTTTTGGAAGAAAATGTTAACTCTGTTCAGAGTAAATTTATATTGTGGGATGCTATGAAAGCTTACTTGAGAGGTCAAATAATTAGTTATACTTCTCAGGTTAAAAATAATTATCTGACCGAGAGCCTTGAATTAGAGAAACAGATTGATCAATTAGAAAAGGAATTTCAGAGAGATGTGACAGAAAACCAGAAGATAGAGTTGTCTAGATTGAAAATGAAATACAATACGTTGCAATCTTATCAATTTGAATGCTTGATTAATAGATCTAAACAACGGTATTATGAATGGGTTGAGAAAGTGCATAAGGTACTTGCATGGCAGTTAAAGAAAGAACAGGTATCAATGGTTATTAATGCAGTCAGATGAAATCCGACTGTTACTTACAAACCTCGTGAGATTAATGATGAGTTTCATTCATTTTATAAGAAATTATATACTTCTGAGGAAAAACAGGAGAGCAGATTGATTGACTCCTTTTTATCGGTGTTGAAATTACCGGTACTAGGAGAAGAAGACATATTGGAGCTGGAGGCTCCTTTTACTGATTTAAAAATTAAATCGGCTATGTTGGAAATGCTGAATGGAAAATCACTTGGTGATGATGGGTTTTTGGTTGAATTTTATAAGGTATTTTATGATGATTTATCTACAGTATTTGGAGATGTATTATGACAGATTAATGAACATTATGATCTACCTGAATCATGCTCTAGTGCCTTAATTACTGTAATTCCTAAGAAGGATAGAGATCTGTTAAAGGTGTCTTCATATAGAGCAATTTCTTTGTTGAATGTAGACTATAAAATATAAAATAATATAAAGTATTAGCGAATCGATTGGCTAAATTTTTACCTAAGTTAATACATGTTGATCAAACAGGTTTCATAAAGAATAGGTATGCTTCAGGTAATATTCTTTGAGTGATTAGTTTGATTAATAAATATCGACAGTGCCCTGACCATCGATGGTGATATCTCTTGATCCAGAAAAGGCTTTTGATAGAGTTGAGTGGAACTTTTTATTTAAAGTCTTAGAGAAATTTAAGTTTGATCCTTCTTTTATTGGTTGGATTAAAGCTTTATACAATAAACCAATAGCCAGGGTATTGACAAATGGTCAGATCTTGGAACCATTTAAATTAACTCGTTCAACTCGACAAGGTTGTCCTTTGTCTCCAGCTTTGTTTGCGTTAGTAATTGAACCTTTAGCAAAGTTGATATGACAAAATACACAGATACAAGGGTATGAGAGTTTTAGATGAGGAGTATAAAATTAATCTATTTGCTGATGATGTATTGGTGTATTTAATAAACCCAGCTCAGTCACTTTTACACTTGAAGGAATGTTTAACACAATATGGATCTTTGTCTGGATATAAAGTTAACTGGGAAAAAAGTGAAATTTTACCAATAGGTGAAGGAGATTATTCAGTTTATAAGAATATTATTAATTTGAAGTGGACTGATTGAATTAAATATTTGGGTATAAATGTGGATGTTGATTATCAGTCTTTATATAAATTAAGTTATATACTGTTAATGAAAATGATTAAAGCTGATTTGATTAAGTGGAAGAATCTTCCTATAAATTTATTTGGAAGAATAAATACAATTAAAATGAATATCTTTCCACATATACAATATTTGTTTCAGTCAATTCCATGTTTACTTAATAAGAATTTTTGTTGAGTTTTAAATAAAATGGTTAGGAAATTTCTATGGAAGGGTAAATTCCCGAGAGTAGCTTTGAATAAGCTAACCTGGAAATATGCATTAGGGGGATTACGTTTACCACATTTTCAAAATTATTATGAGGCAGCTCAATTTAAATTTATTAGTTCAGTAATGGATTTGGAACAGCCCCCTAGTTGGGGCTAAAATTGAGATGGCGAATATTTCTGAATTTGAAATACATCAATTTTTGTTTTGGTGGAATTTAAATTTATTACAACAATATAAGGTGCCTATACTAAAACATTTAATGAAGTTATGGATGAGGAAAATAGAACGATAGGTTCTAAGGGTAAATTATTGACTTTAACACCATTATATAATAACCAACTTATTCATTTGTCAATGTATAATCAATGTTTATTACATTGGAAATAAAAAGGTATTAAAAACTTGGGGGATTGTTTTAAAGAAGGTCAATTTTTATCCTTTAATCAAATGAGGGAAGATTTTAGTATTAATGAGAATTCTTTATTCATTTATTATCAACTTCGATCCTTAGGTAAAAAAATATTTGGTAGAGATATGATTTTACCTAAACTGACTAAATTTGAATCTTTTCTTGTGATTGCACCAAAGAAGGGATATATTTCATTGATGTACCAAATATTACAGGAAAGTATGGAAAAAAAGGGATGGGATAGATCTAAGATTAAATGCGAAAAGGATATTAACCTTACTTTTTCCGAGGATGACTGGTTACATATTTGTCAAGATAGTGTTACTAGATTGATAAATGTTCGTTATACAAGGGTTAATTACAATTTTTTACATCAATTGTATTTAACACCTGAAAAGTTTAAAAAAAAATATATGGTTTTAGTGAATCAGACTCTTGTTTTAGATGTGGTAATTCGGTTGGAACTTTTTTTCATACTGTTTGGTTATGTGTACATATACAATCTTTTTGGAAACCAATTCATTTGTTTTTGGAACATTTGTTTAAGATCAAAATACTTCTGGACCCAACAATATTTTTGTTGGGTGAGTTGAAGCCTTTGAAAGATTTGGGATTAGACAAATTTCAGATTGCTTTTGTATATTTAGCTTTATCTATAGCAAAAAATTGTTTAGCAAGTACATGGAAAAATGCTAATATGATTGATATTAATAGATGGCATAATGAGATGAAAACTTGTTTCGCAATGGAAAAAATCACATATGTTTTACATGATAATTATTCTTTTTTTCTCAATAAGTGGTCTTTATATTCAGAATATTTACATTTAGATTTACCTTGATTCTTCTTCTTCTTTGGCTTGGCTTCGCGGACGAAGATTTATGGAGGGGGTAAAAAGTTAACGTCAGCTGCAGGCTCGTTTGTGGCTGACAAGTCCGATGCGGGACAGGCAGACACGGTTGCAGCGGTTGCAGGGGAAAATTGGTTGGTTGGGGTTGGGTGTTGGGTTTTTCCTCCTTTGCCTTTTGTCAGTGAGGTGGGCTCTGCGGTCTTCTTCAAAGGAGGTTGCTGCCCGCCAAACTGTGAGGTGCCAAGATGCACGGTTTGAGGCGTTATCAGCCCACTGGCGGTGGTCAATGTGGCAGGCACCAAGAGATTTCTTTAGGCAGTCCTTGTACCTTTTCTTTGGTGCACCTCTGTCACGGTGGCCAGTGGAGAGCTCGCCATATAACACGATCTTGGGAAGGCGATGGTCCTCCATTCTGGAGACGTGACCCATCCAGCGCAGCTGGATCTTCAGCAGCGTGGACTCGATGCTGTTGACCTCTGCCATCTCGAGTACTTCGACGTTAGGGATGAAAGCGCTCCAATGGATGTTGAGGATGGAGCGGAGACAACGCTGGTGGAAGCGTTCTAGGAGCCGTAGGTGATGCCGGTAGAGCACCCATGATTCGGAGCCGAACAGGAGTGTGGGTATGACAACGGCTCTGTATACGCTTATCTTTGTGAGGTTTTTCAGTTGGTTGTTTTTCCAGACTCTTTTGTGTAGTCTTCCAAAGGCGCTATTTGCCTTGGCGAGTCTGTTGTCTATCTCATTGTCGATCCTTGCATCTGATGAAATGGTGCAGCCGAGATAGGTAAACTGGTTGACCGTTTTGAGTTTTGTGTGCCCGATGGAGATGTGGGGGGGCTGGTAGTCATGGTGGGGAGCTGGCTGATGGAGGACCTCAGTTTTCTTCAGGCTGACTTCCAGGCCAAACATTTTGGCAGTTTCCGCAAAGCAGGACGTCAAGCGCTGAAGAGCTGGCTCTGAATGGGCAACTAAAGCGGCATCGTCTGCAAAGAGTAGTTCATGGACAAGTTTCTCTTGTGTCTTGGTGTGAGCTTGCAGGCGCCTCAGATTGAAGAGACTGCCATCCGTGCGGTACCGGATGTAAACAGCGTCTTCATTGTTGGGGTCTTTCATGGCTTGGTTCAGCATCATGCTGAAGAAGATTGAAAAGAGGGTTGGTGCGAGAACACAGCCTTGCTTCACGCCATTGTTAATGGAGAAGGGTTCAGAGAGCTCATTGCTGTATCTGACCCGACCTTGTTGGTTTTCGTGCAGTTGGATAATCATGTTGAGGAACTTTGGGGGACATCCGATGCGCTCTAGTATTTGCCAAAGCCCTTTCCTGCTCACGGTGTCGAAGGCTTTGGTGAGGTCAACAAAGGTGATGTAGAGTCCTTTGTTTTGTTCTCTGCACTTTTCTTGGAGCTGTCTGAGGGCAAAGACCATGTCAGTAGTTCCTCTGTTTGCGCGAAAGCCGCACTGTGATTCTGGGAGAATATTCTCGGCGACACTAGGTATTATTCTATTTAGTAGAATCCTAGCGAAGATTTTGCCTGCAATGGAGAGCAACGTGATTCCCCTGTAGTTTGAGCAGTCTGATTTCTCGCCTTTGTTTTTGTACAGGGTGATGATGGTGGCATCACGAAGATCCTGAGGCAGTTTTCCTTGGTCCCAACAAAGCTTGAAAAACTCGGGATGCATCCAGGTGGTCTTAAGGCTGTCCCTCTGCTGAAAAAGGGTGTTTGTAATGACAAGCTGCTGTTCTGCGCAGAGCTCCACAGGAGGCGCCCATTGTCGTTGCACTTGCCGACGCCATTCTTGCCCAGGATTCCTGGCCAGGTTTCTGAGTCTTTGCTGACACGAGCGTTGAAGTCGCCCAGGATGACAACCTTGTCGGCTGTAGGGGTGCGTTGGATGAGGTTGCGCAGGTCGGTGTAGAACTTGTCCTTTTCTGCTGGTTCCGCCTGGAGGGTTGGAGCATAGACACTGATGAGGGTGATGTGACGCTTGTTTTGAAGGGGGAGTCGCATGGACATGATTCGGTCCAAGAGGCCTGTCGGAAGGTTTTCGAGTTTGGAGGCAATGAAGCTCTTGACCATGAAGCCTACACCAGATAGGCGTCGTTCATCCGAAGGCTTGCCAGACCAGTAGAGCGTGTAGCCCGCGCCGCGTTCTTGGAGGCTGCCTACATCTGCCAGGCGGACTTCACTGAGAGCGGCTATGTCGATGTCAAGTCTGAGGAGTTCATGTGCAATGAGGGCAGACCGACGTTCAGGTCGGTGGCTGTCAGCCTTGTCTAGCATGGTTCTGATGTTCCAGCATGCTAGCTTGAGTTTGTGAGCATCTTTTGAGGGGGAGGACGTGGAGGGGGAGGACGTGGAGGGGGATGACGTGGAGGGGGAGGACGTGGACCTGTCCTCGGGCCTGCGCAAAGGAGCTTTTAGGTGGAGTGCAGTGCGCGCAGTACTGGCCCCACCCTTTACACCCATGGTTCAGTGCCAACCGCTCAGTCCAAGATTCCGCCCTGCTCCAGCTCCCTCAACAGCCCCTAAGGCTAGAGCTGGATGAGGTTCTCACCCTGGATGAGACATATAAGGCAATCGAACAACTGAAAAGTGGCAAAGCAGCAGGTATGGATGGAATCCCCCCAGAGGTCTGGAAGGCTGGCGGCAAACTCATGCAGTTTGGCATACTGCCCGGTCCGGGCAGTATGGACCGACCTAGGAGGGGAGGCAGGCCCCTCCAGCCCGGGTAAGAAACCTGCATAGGAGAAGGCCACTCCGATATAAAACCTACGACCCAAGGACCTCGCTGCCACGTCCCAGCTTGCTTGGCCACGGCACACGAACCACCTTGATTAGATTTTAGTAAATATATTTCAGCTTTTTTTTCTTTAACTCTCCTAATAAAGAGAGCTGGCTGAGAGGGGGAGGGGGGGGTTCTTCTTTCTTTTTCTTCTTTTTTATATATAAAATTTTTTTATCGTTCATAATATGTACTTTTTTTTATTGAATGTAATAACCCCATTGATCGTCAGGTGGCTGGTGATGCAGTGACAGAGCATTTAGAGGTGTTTTGGGAAGGATTATTATTATTATTAAATGTTTGCACAGAAACATTTTTAAACACAGAATATTTGCAGGACTTTTGCAGAGTGCTGTTTCCAAAAAGAGCATCAAAGTTACAGCATACAACTTGCATGGGAGAGCATGTGATTTTTGCAGGCAGAGAGAACAGTTTTGCTCTCAGAGAGGGAGGGTGTGAAACAGAGAGACAACTTTGATTAAAGGTGTTGGAGGTGAGGTAGAGTCAATATCACTTCACAAGGATGTGCTAAATTCAAAATTAGTCAAAAGACCTGATGTAGTAGGAGTAATTCCAAAGTTACCCATGCAGGGTGTCTCATTTTTGTTGGGCAATGATTTGGCAGAGGATAAAGTTGGGTCAGTTTTAAGATTGACAAATTGGCCAAGTAAGGATGTGGTTAGAGAGGATGGTGAGATATATCATGCATGTGCGGTAACTAGATCTGTGACTATTAAAATGATAACAGCTAAAGTAAATTCAGTTGATAGAGATTTGCCCAGTACTTTTGAAGTACTTTTGAAAGAATAGGGTTATTGTGAGAGTAAGGATTTTTCTTTGTCAAGGGAAGAGTTAATTCAGCCACAGAAAATAAAATGGCTTGTAGATGTGGCTTGGAGGGTGAATTGTTAATTAAACATCCTCATAATAAGGGTAGTGGAGAACAATCTGTATCAGAGGTGTTGGCTGTTGACAGAGTGGAGGTAGTGGTGGATCATAAAATTATGGAAATAGAATCTTGTGAGGGTAACCTTAAAGAAACCATGGTTCTTGTGCACCTGTCTAATTCAGCAACTTCGGAAAATTTGGAAGAAAAGTTAGGCCATCTTAAGTTACAAGAGCAGATGCAGTTGAAAGAATTACTTTTGAAATACACAAATTTGTTCCTTGATGTTCCAAAAAAGACATCAGTGATTTACCATGATGTAGATATTGGATAAGCAAACCCCATAAAACAGCACCCAGATGGAACTGTTAGGTTCTGTACGGATTATAGGAAGGTTAATTCAATAACTAAAACAGATGCTTATCCTATTCCGAGAATAGATGACTCTATTGATAAAATTGGCAAAGCTAAACTTCTTACTATGTTGGATTTGTTGAAGGGTTACAGGTGTGTGCCTTTAACTGAGAGAGGAAAGAATATTTCAGCTTTTGTAACTCCATCCAGTTTATACAAGTATAATGTGTTACCTTTTGGCATGAAAAATGCCCTTGCAACATTCCAGAGGATGATTAATTTGGTTATCCAAGAGTTAACTCATACAGATGCTTATATTGATGACTTGGTCACAAAAAGTGACACATGGGAAGAACACCTAAGGCAATTGGACAAATTGTTTGCAAGATTATCCAAAGCAACTTAACTGTTAATTTAGCAAAGAGTCAATTTGCAAAAACCATGGTAACATACTTGGGTTATGTAGTTAGCCATGGCAAAGTTGCACCTATTCAAGCTAAAGTGAATGCAATTTTTGGGTTTCCTACTCCCAATGGCAAGAAAGCAGTGAGAAGATTTTTAGGAATGACAGGATATTACAGGAAATTTTGCAGAAATTTTGCTCAGGTTGCTCTCCCTTTAACCAATCTTTTGAAGAAAGGGAGGAAATTTGTGTGGACTAAAGATTATCAGGGAGCATTAGAAAATTTAATGGAGATGCTAAGCCATTGCCCTGTGTTAAAATCACCTGATTTTGACAGACCTGATTCTGTAGCAGTAGACGCCAGTGAGGGAGCAGCAGGTGCAGTTTTATTCCAACAACATAATGAAATTGACCATCCAGTGGCCTACATTTCAAAAAAATTCAATGTTCATCAAAAGAACTATTCCACTATTGAAAAAGAATTGTTGGCTATCATATTTGCTCTGCAGAATTTTGACATATATCTTGGTACCTCTCATGAACCAATTGTTATATTCACTGACCACAATCCTCTGGTGCTTTTGAACAAAATGAAGAATAAAAACAGAAGATTGTTAAAATTGAGTTTGATATTACAAGAATGTGATCTGCAAATTAACCATATCAAAAGTGTAAATTGTTTGTCAAGATGTTAAAACTGATTGTGTATAAAAATACTTTCAAAATTGAATTACTGATTTATAATATGTTATATATTGTGTATTGTTATCCCTTTAGTGATTCTAGGACAGTTTAGTTATAACTAAATTTTAACTCAAGATTTAAAATTCCCTTTAAAGGGGGAAGGTGTGACAGAGTATTTAGAGGTGTTTTGGGAAGGATTATTAGAGCAGGTTGCACACAAACATTTTAAAACACAGAATACTTGCAGGACTTTTGCAGAGTGCCTTTTGCAAAAAGAGCAACAAAGTTGAGGCATACAGCTTTCCTGGAAGAGCATGTGATTTTCGCAGCGAGACAGAACAGTTTTGCTCTCAGAGAGGGAGGGTGTGAAACAGAGAGAAAAGGCACAGAAATCAGTTTGAAAAGGACAAAGTTGGCAAACTTTTGGAAGATTGTCTGGTCAAAGGAGAAGACTGGCTGTCTGAAAGGTGACTTGAAAGAAGGAGGTTCATCGGGAGAACCCTCAAGGGGACAAGTTTCGCCAGCAAGACTGATTAAACAGGAATCAGGTGAGGACGTCTTGGAATAAAAGGAATCTCTCTCTGAAGACCAACAAGAACTCTCCTGAGTAGTAACTATTTGCCTGTCAAGCATCAAAGACTGGTGAATTTTGTTAATGCTAACTTCTGTGCACAGTACAAGAATTGCCTGCAACCAGTGAGATTGGACTGTGATCCAAATAATTTTTATAATCTTAAATACACATTACACACACCTGCGCTTAGTATTAGAGGGGGGATTAAGTATGTTAGGTAGGTTAAGTAAGTAGGTAAAGCAATAAGTTAAAGTTTAATTCTGTTTTCTTGTTTAAATATAATTTAAAAACTACTTTTGTTTAAGTACCCCTTTGTGTTATGGTGCATATCTATTGCTACTGGTGTTTGGGATCCTCTGATCTCTAATAACGCGCATCCACTGTCAGGCTATGCCACACGCAGCCTGGGCAAAGCAGCAGGTGGGTGAGGAGATGAGCGGCCTGGTGGAGGGGAGGGAGGGAGGGAGGGAGGGAGGGAGGGGAGAAAAAGCAGCATCGCCATTGAGACACCCTGCAAATAGCCACAATTCGGTCCTAATAAATGGCCACCCAGCCTTAAAGTGCAATTGCGCCACCGAGGCAGGAGGGAGGGGGATGCAAGGAGTGAGTGAAGGAGCTGGGAGTGAAATTCAGAATTCAAAATTGAAAGTATCTGTGCTGTAGCCATCTCTCCATCATCTTCTCCTGTAAGTGTTAACTTTTAATCATGATTTTACAACTGTATATAGTTACTTTTATTATTGTGGACAGTACTGTATTATTACCTGTATTATTAGTATGCACTGCATTATTATGTACTGTATTGTTATGTTTAAAAATGTTTTAGTGCATTAGAAAGTGTTTTATATGCATATAAAGGTAAAATATATACTATATACTAAGACAAACATTTAACTAACTAACATTAAATAAGGACCGTATGTACCTGTTCTGACTTGCATACAAATTTGAATTAAAGCCAGACCCAGGTAATGGAACTTGTATTTAACTCGGGGACTCTCTGTACACTCAATGACTTGGCCTCCACAACCACCTGTGGCTACAAATTCCACAGATGCACCACCCTCTGGTTAAAGCAGGGGTAGGTAATTTTTTTTAAAAATCCACATTCCACCTTAAGTGTTCCCTATTTCATAAGTGCTCTGTGATTAGCAAGGGTTGCTTAAGGTGGTATGTGAGTGGAAATAAAAAGTTTGAAAACCACTGTTTTAATTGTACCTAATTGACTCATTATGTGCACAGTTTCTTAACTCCAAAGGAAATGGGCTAATGACAATTTTTTCAAGCAAAATATTTCAGTAACAACTGGGTCTAGAGCAGTGGTTTTCAACCTTCCCTTCCCATGCACATACCATTTTAAGTAATCCTTTACCAATCGCAGAGCACTTATGGCATAGGGTATACTTAAGGTGGAATGTGAATACAAAAAAAGGTATCCCACCCCTGGGCTAAAGAAACTTCTCTGCATCTTTTTTCTAAGTGGATGCCCTTCAATCCTGAAGTTGTGCCTTCTTGTCCTAGACTCTCCCACTATGGGAAACAGCCTTTTTGCATTTACTCTGTCCATGCCTTTTAACATTTGAAATATTTCAGAGACTCCACCCCCCCAATTCTCCTAAATTCTCCTCATTCCCCTTTCCTCTGGATCAAGATCTGTGAAGTCCAGATGATATGCAAGAGATCATGACATGTGCTGTAATCACCACTTTCTATACTGCTCCATTATCAAACTTTCCCAAAATGTGAGGGTTAACAGACTAATTGTCATAGGAAAATTAATGTCGGAGCTTTCAAGAAGCACACAAAAGAAGTTATTTTCAAAAGCAATCAGTTAACCCCTAGTTAACAGAGTATCCATTTGTTATGGGAAGTCCTGAAGTGCACCATAATTGGTACCTGTATAGAGATTCCTGACTTCTCTACCAAGAAGAACCAGGACTGGCTTGATGAAAATAACTAGGAGGTTGAGGAGAAGAAAGGCGCGTGCCTTTGTGGGAACCAAAAGGTAGAGAATTCAGCAGAAAACCCAGGACCAAAAGATATGGTGGTTGGAGAGATCTTAGGAAACTCAGCAACTTATTGACATTGTTCCATTCTTTAGCACCATCAAGGCCATTTACAGCTGAAGGATCTACTGAACTTTGCTTTAGTATTGACATCATTTCATAAGCTGAAGACTCATGGTGGCGGGAAAGGAGCAAAAGAAGATGCATCACCTCTACAAGAGACGTCTGAGGCCCTCCTGACACACCACCACAGTACAAATACCCTGAATTATGCCTGCATCACTAGGATCTATTAGTTCTTCAAGATAGCTCATTCACATAGGTCATCAATTTCATATCTTTGCTCGCCATTCTCTGACTCAATTCCCACTATGGCTGCTTCAGGAATGCAGAAGGTGCCCATCAGCCTGTCCCAATCAGTTAATAACAATATAAATCAAGCTTCTAAACAAAATTCAGCAGATGTGTTATCAAGGTTGCTTTTCAAAGATTCATATATAAACATGGAGGATACAATGTAATCCTAACCGATGGGCTTTGCCTGCAACTGCAGAGAAAACAAAATTGGCACAGATGATTCAATATTAGAACCAAAGCTGAGTATATTTCAAATGAATAGACTGATTCAGACATATTAGACAAAAACATAGCCTTACCAAGATGGATGTTACAAGTGGGATCGCCGAGTAATTACACTCAATGAACTACAAAGCTGAATAAAAAGATTTCAAATTCAGATTTCAAGTTTCAGATTTATTGTTAGAGTACATACATGACATTACATACAACTCTGAGATTCTTTTTCCTGTGGCCAGGCAGAATGATCATTTATTGGTAGTGCAAACAAATTGTGCACAATGTTCACATGTAACCAAATTTCTTTTCTTTCTTTGGCTTGGCTTCGCGGACGAAGATTTATGGAGGGGGTAAATGTCCACGTCAGCTGCAGGCTCGTTTGTGGCTGACAAGTCCGATGCGGGACAGGCAGACACGGTTGCAGCGGTTGCAGGGGAAAATTGGTTGGTTGGGGTTGGGTGTTGGATTTTTCCTCCTTTGCCTTTTGTCAGTGAGGTGGGCTCTGCGGTGTTCTTCAAAGGAGGTTGCTGCCCACCAAACTGTGAGGCGCTAAGATGCACGGTTTGAGGCGATATCAGCCCACTGGCGGTGGTCAATGTGGCAGGCACCAAGAGATTTCTTTAGGCAGTCCTTGTACTTTTTCTTTGGTGCACCTCTGTCACGGTGGCCAGTGGAGAGCTCGCCATATAACACGATCTTGGGAAAGCGATGGTCCTCCATTATGGAGACGTGACTCACCCAGCGCAGCTGGATCTTCAGCAGCGTGGACTCGATGCTGTCGACCTCTGCCATCTCGAGTACTTCGACGTTAGGGATGAAAGCGCTCCAATGAATGTTGAGGATGGAGCGGAGATAACACTGGTGGAAGCGTTCTAGGAGCCGTAGGTGATGCCGGTCGGTAGAGGACCCATGATTCGGAGCCGAACAGGAGTGTGGGTATGACAACGGCTCTGTATACGCTTATCTTTGTGAGGTTTTTCAGTTGGTTGTTTTTCCAGACTCTTTTGTGTAGTCTTCCAAAGGTGCTATTTGCCTTGGCGAGTCTGTTGTCTATCTCATTGTTGATCCTTGCATCTGATGAAATGGTGCAGCCGAGATAGGTAAACTGGTTGACCGTTTTGAGTTTTGTGTGCCCGATGGAGATGTGGGGGTGCTGGTAGTCATGGTGGGGAACTGGCTGATGGAGGACCTCAGTTTTCTTCAGGCTGACTTCCAGGCCAAACATTTTGCTGAACCAAGCCATGAAAGACCTCAACAATGAAGACGCTGTTTACATCCGGTACCACACGGATGGCAGTCTCTTCAATCTGAGGCGCCTGCAAGCTCACACCAAGACACAAGAGAAACTTGTCTGTGAACTACTCTTTGCAGACGATGCTGTAATCAAATAAACAAATATAAACAACTGTGCAATAAGTGCTAAAGTAAGAGTCCTTAAATGAGTCTCTAGCCCCTTTCATACTTGCAAGGGATTCCAGGAACCAAAAGCTAATTGGCCTTTAAAATGCCAAGTGTGAAAGCAAAATCAGTTCAATGCTGGCATCAGATGACATCATCTCATACCAGAGATTGATGGCCTCAATCCCCGGCATCTGCAGATGCTGGTGTTGCAATCAGGCAAGTGTGAAACGGGCAATTGCAATGTAGGATTGAAATGATCCAAGTTTTTGCGTGAATGCAGGAAGAAAAGATTAAAATGAAGGTATATATTTTCTGTGTATTATTCTGCACTCTCTACAAGTCACTGCACTAAGAATGTGCAAAATGCAGTCAGAACACATCAAATATAGCACAAATTATTTATTTGCTGAAATAGGCAATGAAATCTAGGTAAATAATGATTGGTTCTTCTGATTAATGAAAATTGTACATGATTACCTGAGTCTCCTGTTCAAATAACTCTCCACATGGGTATTTAACTAGCAGCCTTAAAAGAAAGGATCATGGTTAGCAGTTAAATATCACAACCACAAATCTGACTCCAGGGAACCCACAAAAAAGATGAAGTGAGACCTGTTATTAGTAGATTTTTATTAAATAGTTGAAGCATATTAATAAAGAAGGTGGAGACACAAGAGACTGTGGATGGTTGACCTCATTGCAAGATCTGGATTTTAAATATCAACAATCCCTATCCCTCCACAGATGCTGCCTGTCCCCGAGTTCCTTCAATGGTTTGTTTTTTTTAATAAAAAAGGTGGTAGGTCTGTAGAACAGTTTGTGCTCTCTTGTCTGATCTCGGCTCAGATGGACATGTCAACGAGAACATGATATTATTATAGTCACTTTATCAGAATATAATCTAAGCAGGAGGAGAGTATAATTTCAATAATTAAATAATCTTTCTTTTCAAGGGTTTTTGAAAATAAAATATCAGATACATAGATTCTTCTTTGGCTTGGCTTCGCGGACGAAGATTTATGGAGGGGTAATGCCCACGTCAGCTGCAGGCTCGTTTGTGGCTGACAAGTCCGATGCGGGACAGGCAGACACGGTTGCAGCGGTTGCAGGGGAAAATTGGTTGGTTGGGGTTGGGTGTTGGGTTTTTCCTCCTTTGTCTTTTGTCAGTGAGGTGGGCTCTGCGGTCTTCTTCAAAGGAGGTTGCTGCCCGCCAAACTGTGAGGCACCAAGATGCACGGTTTGAGGCGATATCAGCCCACTGGCGGTGGTCAATGTGGCAGGCACCAAGAGATTTCTTTAGTCAGTCCTTGTACCTCTTCTTTGGTGCACCTCTGTCGTGGTGGCCAGTGGAGAGCTCGCCATATAACACGATCTTGGGAAGGCAATTTTCCTCCATTCTGGAGACGTGACCTACCTAGCGCAGTTGGATCTTCAGCAGCATGGATTCGATGCTATCGGCCTCTGCCATCTCGAGTACTTCAATGTTGGTGATGAAGTCGCTCCAATGAATGCTGAGGATGGAGCAGAGACTATGCTGGTGGAAGCGTTCTAGGAGCCGTAGGTGATGCCGGTAGAGGACCCATGATTCGGAGCCGAACAGGAGTGTGGGTATGACAACGGCTCTGTATACGCTAATCTTTGTGAGGTTTTTCAGTTGGTTTTTTTTCCAGACTCTTGTGTAGTCTTCCAAAGGCGCTATTTGCCTTGGCGAGTCTGTTGTCTATCTCGTTGTCGATCCTTGCATCCGATGAAATGGTGCAGCCGAGATAGGTAAACTGATACACACGTTGAAATTACAGTTAGTAAACAACGGCAAACAAGATGCGTACGATCCATGCTATTAATTAAAAATAAGGAAAAGGAAAAAAGTCTATAATTAATCTATAGTTAAATAAATCTGGTAAAGAACTATTGCTATTGATAGTGACCTTGAAACTGTTGTAAAATTAATCTGGTCCCTTAATAACTTTTAGGGAACAAAACCTACAATGCCTGCCTGGTCTGGTCCACAGATAAACACCAGAAGCAGAGCAAAATTGTTGATGTTAACATATCTGTACTGGCCATGGTAGACACTCAGTTCATGAGGAATTAGAAATGTCAGTGGCTCTCAAAAATTAAAGGAATCAAAAAAAGAGGAAATTTGCTTGCAATGAACCCATAGCTCATTTAGGAAGGAGATTGTTCTGACCTAAATTAGTATCTAGAAACCACTGCGGTATATGAAAATACTGTAGAAACTCATTAGGTCACACAACATCCTTAGGAAGTAAAAGACAGTTGATATTTTAAGCCTGAGCCCTTCGACATTTCTTTACTTCCAATGGATTTTGTGTGATTTGTTGAGTTTCTCCAGCTTTTTTGTATACAGTATTAGACCCCAACATTTGCAGATTTTTTTGTTTACCTCCAGAAACCACTGCTGGAATTGCATGTAAGACAAGAAATCACACACACAGCTAGCAAGCTGTTGGTGATGCAGGAGAGGAGCCCACAGAGGCTGTGAGCTGCTGGCGACTTGAGGTCAAAAGACTCACTGTGGGATTTTGGAGATTGGCTTCTGAGAAGCAGATATTGGAACTGGGATTTGAGAGGGTGCAGAGGGCAAGAAGGGCTCCCAAAGGGCCCTGGGCACTGAAGGTTTCCTCATCGTGTTGGAGGTTAGATCTGGGCTTGGGTTGCTGATGGTTTGAACTGAACTGCGACTGCAGGGGCTGCGGGAGTATTGGAGGTGAATGCACAGACACTCAGTGACTCTGAGGAGACTTTTTTGCTTCTCTTTCTCTGACTGTAAGGTACACCGGGCAATGTTAATGGTGAGTCTTTTTATGGCTCATGGCAGACTATTATTAATAATACATTACATCATGTAATATTACACTTCTGTTTTATTACATGATAATAAATAGTATCTGATATCATTTGATCTGAAGATCAGGTCCAGGTGGGAATTCTCTCTGTTGCCCTATAGCCTAATGAAACTCACTATTAGGGCTTTACCATGAAGAATGCTCATTTGCCAAAAAGGATTTATTATGATAGCCTTAGCTGTAGCAAAAAAATGCATAATGTCAACCTGGAAATCAGAAGAGAGCCTGAGAGTACATCAATTGTACATAGAAATGAATAAATGTATTCCATTGGAAAAAATAATATATAATTTAAAAAATAAAGTCACATTATTCAAACAAATTTGGGAACCGTACATGGAACACAACAGAGAGGGCCTACCGCGAACCTTCACCCCCTAAAATGATAGAATGAGAAGAAAACGAAATGAACTGACCCAGTGTGTAAAAGTAGATGACACAATTTTCTTGCTTATTTTCATTGTGTGATGACATTGTTTAATGGGTTTATTGTATTGTATATGTTGAATGTTTAATGGGTTTATTGTATTGTATATGTTGAATGTTTAATGGATTTGGAGTGGGATGGGAAGGAGGGAGGGAAGGGAGGGGGAAAAGGGAGAAACTGACACTGTATATTCAAGAGGGAAATGTTTTTGTGTATTTTGGTTAATATGCTTCATGGTGTGAAAAATAAAAAATTATATATAAAAAAGAACGGACATTTGAGAATGAGCTTCAGGAGAGTAATTGATTTCTGTGGAACTAGCATACGCTAGTCTTGTAAATGTATTGTAACCATATATTTTTAAGTTAAAATTATGTAAATATTACAAAATCCTTTAGAAAATGCAAAACTATTACCTTAGAAAATTCAGGTAACTGCTACCAAAAATAACGAGGTGTTACGAGCCCAGAGGACCCCAAAACCCAGCAGCAATAGATATTCACAAAGACAAAAGGTTACTTAAACAAAAGTTGCTTTTAATTATCTTTAAACATGAAATTAGAATCACACTTTAATTTATCACTAATGACTTAACTAACCTAACTTAACTCCCTTCTAATTCTAAGCGCATGTGCATGTAATGCGTGTGTAAGTGCAGAAAGGTTCTTTGGTTCACAGTCCAATCTCACTTCTCATTCCTCCAAGTTCACTGGTTGCAGGCAATTCTTATACCGTTCACAGAATCTAACATTTATAAAGTTCACCAGGCTTTGGTGCTGGAAAGGTAAATGTTTACCGCTCAGGAAGGTTCTTGTTGGTTTTCAGAGAGAGAGATTTGTTGTATGCTGGACACCCCACCACTTCATTGTCTTGCTGAAGAAACCTGCCCCCTCAGGGTTCTCCAGATGATAACCTCTTTTTTTCAGGTCACCACAGAGTTCCTTCTTGTTTCTCTTATTTCAAGTAAAACATTAGACAGCCAGTCCTCTCCTCTTGCATGAAAGAGGGCTTTGAACAGGCTGAACTAAGCATTCACAACCCGTCTTCCCAGTGGGGTTTTCCACAAGCTTTCTAGCTTGTCCCAACTGCTGTTGCTGACTGAAACATTGCCGAACTGATCCCTGTCTCTCTCTCTCTTTCACTCTCTCACCGAGAGAGAAAGCCTGTTTGACTCTCTCTGCTTGCAAAACCAAATGACCCTCTTAGAACAGCAAGTTCCACTGCAGACAGAATGCGGCTCCGACAAGCTCTTTCATCTGTTGCCTTTTTGTAAACAACAATAATCCATTAGTGAAGTCTCTTGGGCACTCTCCAAAGCTTCTACAAAGACTGTTGGCCCCAGCATATCTAGTATTTTAAATAAGATCTGTTTTAAAGTGTTTGTATGTGACCTACACTAAAACGTAACCCAATTTATCTCCCAAAAACATATCTATATCACAGAGGTCAGAAATTCAGTTAAGCAAATCAGTAGAAGTATTTCCCCAGAGCAAAAAAAGCTCCAAATAATAAGAGAAATAATATGTAAAGTCATCTTGCTATTTTTTTGAAACAGACAATTTAAGATTTGATGTATGTTTTTACACAAATGTTATTGTCCTTATTTTTTTATTGGATTTCAGGCTCTTGGAATTAATACTAATTTGTAGAAATTTTGTTCTATAAATTCTGCATGTACCTGTGTTCTGTGAAGTTCACATCTTACACTCTAAATTTATTCTCTTTTAAAATATATATGCTTGATTGTTTACTAGTTATTGCAGTGCCATTGTTTAAAACTTCATATATTTCCTGTAAAATTTCCAATAAAAGCCACTGTAATTTTAAGTTACTGAAAGAGAATACTACTATGTAAGAACTTTCATTTGACTTACTCTTGGAAAAATCAGTTGTTCATTTCCCAATTGTAGACTGAGGGCCTGGATCAACTCCCATGAGAACAATTTTGAAAGTGCATTGAAATCAAATTACTTTTTAAAAACAAACGTGCAATTATAAAGATAATTTTAAACAGGAGGACAAATTTTTAAACTTGCCCATCCAGTTTTAGGTTTGGTTGAAGAAGCAAAAATGTAGCAAGAAAATGCCACTGACACATCCTTATCCTTCTCTTTCACTTGCCCCCTGGGTATCTTAAGGTGTCTCAACTATTTGTTTCTTGCAATTATTTTTCCTGTTTATCTCTGTCAACTAAATATTCAGTCAGTGCCACTGCTGAATGGATTTATGATATTTATATTAATAATGATATACGACAAACTTAATTTTAACTGCTACATTATGGGAAATAATTATAGCGATGATTGGTGTCCTGACCACAGAGTTACTCAATATTTCTCTAGTTCTCAAATTTCAAAGAGACTAACACTCATATGGCTCTATATACATTAGAATCTTCCACTTTCCAATTTTTTTTATCATACAATTATTGTGCATTAATTCCTTGCTTTTTTTTTTAACATTACTCCTATCCCTTGCTCTCATATCTTTTCAGACATCAAAGGTTATATGCCTTTTAAATTTTAAACTTCTGGCTCCACCATAATCCTAGAGCAAAGGCAAACAGAACAATTTAAATGCTCCACAGCATTCTTTAGTTCAATTTTTATTCTCCAGAGAAAATACGAATATAATCTTTCAGAACACTTTGTATTTGATCTTTTCAAATCTCTGTTGTTTTATTACTGTAATAATGAGACTAAAGGAAGGCAAAGGCAGTACTTTTACTCTATACTGACTTGTTGGCTGTACTCAGAAAATGCAGCATGTTCATGAAATTTCCATTGACCTGCAATGATGTTGTATCAAATGGTAGTGAGAGGATTTTAACATGGGTACAGGTGACACTGAATATCAGATCAAATTCTGAATTAAATCAGGAAGATATATCCAACCTCAAAATTACCTCATTAGGTCACTTTAGACTGAGTTTTGATGACACACTCCACCTGGAATTTACTTCTGGTGTCACTGAGCAACCATTCAGGGATTATGTGGCAACCTTAAGTCAAATGACTGACCTCCATTTCTGTGTCTAAGTATAAAGCCTGCTGGCTGAGTGGACTCATAAGAAAGTCAGGGTGTGGGATTCCTATCAATATGTTCAATATTCCACAACCAAGAGGCTGAGTTAGGGAAGCAAGGCTTTTTATCATGGAGGGAGTCAAGAGTAACTTGTAGTGAGAGGAACAATGGGTGAATCCTTCAACTTTCCCTCATCCATGCCATAAATCAATGGGGAATATTTTAAGTTCGCAGGGTATTTAGGATATTTCTATTGAACCCTGAAATTATTAGGGTTAGAATTAAGCTTTTATAAAAATGGTATATTACTGCTAACCAAGATTCTTGAAGTCAGAGTACTTACTTGGTTTAAATTGGGCAGAATAAAATAAAACAGACAATAGCATCTGCTCAATTAATGGGTGTAATGAGACCATTCTCCTGCATTTTGTAGAAAATGAATTGCAGTTGTAATTTAAGATAAAACAAACAGATAGCATGGACTATTATAAACTTTGAGAATAATGAAAGAAATGCAGAGGATTTTGGAAAAATATTCAATGCGATTGCAATATTTGCTTTTGTGGCAATTTAATACAATGATGACTTTGATGGTTAAAAATGAAAACAAGGTTACGGCAAAATGGTTTAACAAATACTTGCATCTGTATCTAATTATGAGAAGGCTGAATTTATCTCCAGCCCAACAATTAGAACAGAAACCTGGAATACAAAGGGGAATGATGGATACATTTTAAAGGGTGAAAATGAATTCTGAATAATAAAATAGCTTCCAGAGCTTGATGTTCAAAGCATGTAATCCTTCTTCATATTCAAAAATGTATCAATATCTATGGAGCTACAGACTTCAGAATAAATTCTGTGGAAAGAATCATAAAAAGATCATAAAGGAATAGGATAAATGAGCTTTTAAAATTCACAATTATTGATCAGTATTTTAAAGCACAAATTTCACTTAAAAACATTTGAGACTAATCTTTGATGAGATCACAGCAGTGTTCATTTCTGGGTCAAATCCCACTGCATAGCAAATGGGATCCAGAATTATTTGGATAATTCATAATGGCACAATTGAATTTCTTATGACTTACATTTCACTTGTCAAAATATCTTCCCAATAATTTTTCCTTAGTTTCTCATGATTTGATTCCTGACTGTGTTATGCATATAAGTGATTTGTGCTCCAGTCTCTGCCTTACTGATCATTCTTCACCTTACAGTGATATACTGTAGGACCATCTTTAGCACAGGAAGCCATCAAGGCAATAGATTACATTGGGAGTAGCCGCACAAATCAACAATTGCTATGTCTCTCTTTCCTTTTGTTTTCTTTCAGCCCTGCAGTAGGCTTTTGTGCACTGGTCTGTGGTTGCCATGGAGAAGAGTCCTTTAAGTTTCAACAACCTTCCCTACTCACAGCTTGCCAGTGATACAGAAGTGGCAATGGGTTTCTTCAGCTACGACCCTGAATCAGGAAATGGTTATGTTCCACTTCAGTACATTTTTTGGTGTAAACCACTTGAGCGCTATGCCTAACCTCTCTCTCTTTGACTAATCTCACATTATGCAACAATGGCTAAGCCCATCAAAATGAGGTGAAACCCCACTTGTGGTCCACACAACTTTTAAGAGTCACTTACATAACTTAAGGAAATAAAAAGTTGATTTTAATAGAACAAAATTAAAATACTGGAGAAGCTGAAAATATTAAATAAAAGTATAAGATGCTGAAAATTATTAGCAAGTCAAACAACACCTGTTGAGAGTATCTGAACCAACATTTCAAGTGTTTATAAAGACACATGCAATTAGGAATACTTAATAATACCATTAAATATTGTATATCATTAATATTGCATATAACATTAAATATTTCCCTCAACATTTCAACATCATATCCAAGATTCCTTAAGCAATACAAATTGATCCACAAAATACAGTGCAGAACTATTTCATCACCATAAGACCATAAGAAACCATAAGACAGAGGAAAAGAAATATGCTATTCAGTCCAACGTCTGCCCTGCCATTTAATCATGAGCTGATCCATTTTACCTCTCAGCCCCACTGCCCGGCCGACTCCCCACAACTTTTTATGCTCTGGCTAATCAAGAATATATCAATCTCTACCTTAAATACACTCAAATTCCTGTCATCCATGACTGCCTGTGGTAACAAATTCCACCAATTTACCACCCTCTGGCTGAAGAAATTCCTCTGCATCTCTGTTCTAAGCAGACACCCTTCAATCCTGAGCAACACTCTCCCACCACAGAAAATAACTTTTCTACAACTACTCTATCCATGCCTTTCAACATTCAAAATGTTTCAATGAGATCCCCTCCCCCCTCATTTTCCTAAATTCCAATGAGTACAGACCAAGAATTGTTAAATGCTCCTTAGATTCATATCTGGAATCATCCTTGTGAACCTCCTCTGAACCATCTCCAACATCAGCACATAATTTCTTAAATGAAAAGCCCAAAACTGTTCACAATACTCCAAGTGAGACAATAGACAATAGACAATAGACAATAGGAGCTGGAGTAGGCCATTTTGCCCGTCGGGCCAGCACCACCATTTTAGATCATGGCTGATCATTACCATCAGTACCCCTTTCCAGCCTTATCCCCATAACCCTTAACTCCGTTACCCACAAGAGTCTTATCTAACTCTCTTTTGAACATAGTCAGCGAATCCGCCTCTACCACCCTCTGTGGCAGAGCATTCCACAGATTCACACTTCTCTGGGTAAAAAAATGCTTTCTCATCTCCGTCCTAAAGGGCCTACCCTGTATTCTTAAACTATGCCCTCTAGTCCTCGTCTCCCCCATCATTGGGAACAAGTAATCAGACTTCACCTTGTCTATCCCCCTGATGATTTTGTATACCTCAATCATGTCCCCCTCATCCTTCTAAACTCCAATGGATACAAGTCCAGTTTTTCTAGCCTTGCTGCATATGACAACCCTGCCATCCCTGGAACTAACCTTGTAAATCTGCGCTGCACACCCTCTATAGCTAGTATGTCCTTCCTCAAGTTTGGAGACCAGAACTGGACGCAATACTCCAGGTGGGGTCTCACCAGGGCCCTGTATAACTGCAGAAGGGCGTCTCTGTTCCTATACTCCAATCCCCTCTTTATGAAAGCCAACATTCCATTTGCCTTCTTCACAGCTTTCTGAACCTGCATGCTAGCCTTCAGTGACCGGTGAACAAGTACACCCAGATCCATTTGCACTTCCCCACTCCCTAGCTTGTCTCCATTTAAATAATACTCTGCATTCCTTTTACTTCCCCCAAAATGAATAACCTCACATTTGTTCACATTGAAATTCATCTTCCATTTAGCCGCCCACTCCTCCAGCCTGTCCAAGTCCCTCTGCATTTTCCTTACATCCTCCTCACACCCCACACCGCCACCCAGTTTAGTGTCATCTGCAAATTTGCTCATGTTATTTATAATCCCCTCATCCAAATCATTAACATAAATTACAAACAACTGAGGACCCAACACCGATCCCTGAGACACTCCACTCGTCACATCCTGCCATTCTGAAAAAGACCCATTTACTCCAACCCTTTGTTTCCTATCTCTTAACCAATTTCCTATCCATGTCAGCACCTTACCTCCAATACCATGCTCCCTGATCTTGCCCACTAGACTCCCGTGCGGTACCTTATCAAAGGCCTTCTGGAAGTCCAAATACACCACATCCACTGGCTCTCCCGAGTCCACCCTCTTTGTCACATCCTCAAAAAATTCCAGAAGGTAAGTCAAGCATGACTTACCCTTAAGGAATCCATGCTGACTAGCCCTTATACTATTATTACTGACTAAGTGTTCTGCTATTTCTCCTTTTATGATGGACTCCAATATCTTCCCCACCACTGATGTCAGGCTAACCGGTCTATAATTTCCCGTTTTCTCCCTCCCTCCTTTCTTAAAAAGCGGCACCACATCAGCCACTCTCCAATCCTCAGGGACCTCGCCGGAATCTATGGAACTTTGGAAAATGTCGACCAGTCCCTCCACAATTTCCATAGCCACCTCTTTAAGCACCCTAGGATGCAGCCCATCAGGCCCTGGGGATTTATCAGCCCTCAGTCCCAACAATTTACTCATAACCTCCTGCTTCCGGATCCGGATATCCATTAGATCCCCTACCTCCCCAGTAAAGTTCCCCAAGTCTCTTGGTACCGCATGACCACTACCCCCTAACTGACTATAACCTATATCCTCCTTGGTGAAGACAGTTGCAAAGTATTTGTTAAATTCCTCTGCCATCTCCTTGTTTCCGGTAATAATTTCACCCTTGCCCATTTTCAAAGGGCCAATTTTAGACCGAACCAATTTCTTCCTCTTCACATACTTAAAGGCCGGGGCCGCCGTCTCCCCCTTGCTCCTGCCCGGATCACGGCCGCCGCCGCCTACCCTTCGCCCGGACCGGGGCCGGGGCCGCTGCTGCTCACCCTGTGCCCGTACTGGGGCCGCCGCCTCCCACTCTCTGCCCGGACCGGGGCCTCCGCCTGCCTCACTCGACTGAGGCCGGGGCCGCCGTCTCCCCCTTGCTCCTGCCCGGATCGGGGCCGCCGCCGCCTACCCTTCGCCCGGACCGGCGCCGGGGCCGCTGCTGCTCTCCCTGTGCCCGGACTGGGGCCGCCGCCTCCCACTCCCTGCCCGGACCGGGGCCTCCGCCTGCCTCACTCGACTGAGGCCGAGGCTGCCGTCTCCCCCTTGCTCCTGCCCGGATCGGGGCCGCCGCCACCTACCCTTCGCCCAGACCGGGGCCGGGGCCGCTGCTGCTCTCCTGAGGACTACCTGGATGCAACCCCGATCCAAACACTGGCACCTCCTGGACTACATCCTGGTGCGAGAAAGTGACAAACGAGATGTGCTCCACACCAGGGTCATGCCTAGCGCGGAATGCCACACTGACCACCGGCTGGTTCGCTGCAAGCTCAACCTTCACTTCAAGCCAAAGCCCAGGAACAGTAAAGCCCCCAGAAAGAGGTTCAATGTTGGAAACCTGCAGTCAGACGAAGCGAGAGGAAACTTCCAGGCAAACCTCAAAGCAAAGCTCGACGATGCAACCCGCCTCACGGACCCGTCCCCTGAAACCCTCTGGGATCAGTTGAAGACTACCATACTGCAATCCACTGAAGAGGTACTGGGCTTCTCCTCCAGGAAAAACAAGGACTGGTTTGACGAAAACAGCCAGGAAATCCAGGAGCTGCTGGCAAAGAAGCGAGCTGCCCACCAGGCTCACCTTACAAAGCCGTCCTGTCCAGAGAAGAAACAAGCCTTCCGTCGCGCATGCAGCCATCTTCAGCGCAAACTCCGGGAGATCCAAAATGAGTGGTGGACTAGCCTCGCCAAACGAACCCAGCTCAGCGCGGACATTGGCGACTTCAAGGGTTTCTACGAGGCTCTAAAGGCTGTGTACGGCCCCTCACCCCAAGTCCAAAGCCCGCTGCGCAGCTCAGACGGCAAAGTCCTCCTCAGCGACAAGATCTCCATCCTCAACCGATGGTCAGAACACTTCCAATCTCTTTTCAGTGCCAACCGCTCAGTCCAAGATTCCGCCCTGCTCCAGCTCCCTCAACAGCCCCTAAGGCTAGAGCTGGATGAGGTCCTCACCCTGGATGAGACATAAAAGGCAATCGAACAACTGAAAAGTGGCAAAGCAGCAGGTATGGATGGAATCCCCCCAGAGGTCTGGAAGGCTGGCGGCAAAACTCTACATGCCAAACTGCATGAGTTTTTCAAGCTTTGTTGGGACCAAGGAAAACTGCCTCAGGATCTTCGTGATGCCACCATCATCACCCTGTACAAAAACAAAGGCGAGAAATCAGACTGCTCAAACTACAGGGGAATCACGTTGCTCTCCATTGCAGGCAAAATCTTCGCTAGGATTCTACTAAATAGAATAATACCTAGTGTCGCCGAGAATATTCTCCCAGAATCAAAGTGCGGCTTTCACGCAAACAGAGGAACTACTGACATGGTCTTTGCCCTCAGACAGCTCCAAGAAAAGTGCAGAGAACAAAACAAAGGACTCTACATCACCTTTGTTGACCTCACCAAAGCCTTCGACACCGTGAGCAGGAAAGGGCTTTGGCAAATACTAGAGCGCATCGGATGTCCCCCAAAGTTCCTCAACATGATTATCCAACTGCACGAAAACCAACAAGGTCGGGTCAGATACAGCAATGAGCTCTCTGAACCCTTCTCCATTAACAATGGCGTGAAGCAAGGCTGTGTTCTCGCACCAACCCTCTTTTCAATCTTCTTCAGCATGATGCTGAACCAAGCCATGAAAGACCCCAACAATGAAGACGCTGTTTACATCCGGTACCGCACGGATGGCAGTCTCTTCAATCTGAGGCACCTGCAAGCTCACACCAAGACACAAGAGAAACTTGTCCGTGAACTACTCTTTGCAGACGATGCCGCTTTAGTTGCCCATTCAGAGCCAGCTCTTCAGCGCTTGACGTCCTGCTTTGCGGAAACTGCCAAAATGTTTGGCCTGGAAATCAGCCTGAAGAAAACTGAGGTCCTCCATCAGCCAGCTCCCCACCATGACTACCAGCCCCCCCACATCTCCATCGGGCACACAAAACAAAACGGTCAACCAGTTTACCTATCTCGGCTGCACCATTTCATCAGATGCAAGGATCGACAATGAGATAGACAACAGACTCGCCAAGGCAAATAGCGCCTTTGGAAGACTACACAAAAGAGTCTGGAAAAACAACCAACTGAAAAACCTCACAAAGATAAGCGTATACAGAGCCGTTGTCATACCCACACTCCTGTTCGGCTCCGAATCATGGGTCCTCTACCGGCATCACCTACGGCTCCTAGAACGCTTCCACCAGCGTTGTCTCCGCTCCATCC
Organism: Narcine bancroftii; assembly: GCF_036971445.1. Taxonomy (NCBI): domain Eukaryota; kingdom Metazoa; phylum Chordata; class Chondrichthyes; order Torpediniformes; family Narcinidae; genus Narcine; species Narcine bancroftii. The sequence continues at coordinate 175,567,055 of NC_091471.1, read as the reverse complement.
TCAACATCCATTGGAGCGCTTTCATCCCTAACGTCGAAGTACTCGAGATGGCAGAGGTCGACAGCATCGAGTCCACGCTGCTGAAGATCCAGCTGCGCTGGATGGGTCACGTCTCCAGAATGGAGGACCATCGCCTTCCCAAGATCGTGTTATATGGCGAGCTCTCCACTGGCCACCGTGACAGAGGTGCACCAAAGAAAAGGTACAAGGACTGCCTAAAGAAATCTCTTGGTGCCTGCCACATTGACCACCGCCAGTGGGCTGATATCGCCTCAAACCGTGCATCTTGGCGCCTCACAGTTTGGCGGGCAGCAACCTCCTTTGAAGAAGACCGCAGAGCCCACCTCACTGACAAAAGGCAAAGGAGGAAAAACCCAACACCCAACCCCAACCAACCAATTTTCCCCTGCAGCCGCTGCAACCGTGTCTGCCTGTCCCGCATCGGACTTGTCAGCCACAAACGAGCCTGCAGCTGACGTGTACTTTTACCCCCTCCATACATCTTCGTCCGCGAAGCCAAGCCAAAGAAACATACTTAAAAAAGCTTTTGCTATCCTCCGCAATATTATCTGCTAATTTCCTCTCGTACTTCATTTTCCCGTCTCTTATGGCTTTCTTAGTTACCCTCTGATGTTCTTTGAAGGTTTCCCAATCCTCTAATTTCCCACTCCGCTTCGCTATCTTATAATTACTCCCTTTGGACTTGATAATGCACTTGATTTCCTTAGTTAGCCAGGGCTGCCATTTGCATCTCCTAGAGCCTTTCCTCCACTTTGGAATAAATTTGTCCTAAATCCTGTGAAAAATGTCCATAAAAACCTGCCATTTTTCCCCAGTTGTCCTCCCAGCTAGTGTATCTTCCAGTCCCTTCTAAAGCCTCAACATATCATTCCTGCTCTTAAATTCTATTCCTCAAAATAAATGCCAGCATTTGCCTTCTTCACCACTGACTCAACTTGTAAATTTACCTTCAGCTATTTGTTTTATACATATGAGAGTCTCGGATGGTTAGTGTAAGCAGTTCCTTTGGTTGTTCAGCATTCTCACTACCCATGGGAAAAAGCTGTTCCTCAGCCTGGTGGTGCTGGCTCTGATACTCCTGTATCTCTGCCCTGATGGGAGCAGCAGAGAAATACTGTGTGCAGCGGCAGGGTTGAAGGGATCCACAATGATTTTGTGCACCCTTTTCAGACAATAATCTCAGCAGATCACATCGAGGTAGAATGAGTGGAGGCTGGTGGGGGGAGGGAGACTCCAGTGATCCTCTCTGCCATTCTTATGGTCCTGTAGATTGACCTTTGATCAATTTCTCTGCAGCAACTGTTGCATTCTGTGATACAGCTGGCCAGGACACTCTTGATAGAGCTCCTATAGATGGCTGATATAATGGTGACCGGTAACCTTGTCCACTTCAGTCTTCTTAGGAAATGCAGTCACTGTTGTGCCTTCCTGACAAATGAGGAGATGTTAAGTGTCCATGATAGGTCACTAGTTAAGTGAACTCCAAGGAACTTGGTGCTCTCCACTCTCTCGACTACAGAGTTGTTGATGTGTAATGGAAGGTGATCAGTCCTGCTCCTCCTGAAGTTCACAACCATCTCCTTCCTCTTGTCCATGTTGAGACTCAGGTTGTTACTCTCGCACCATTTCTCAAGATTTTCCACCTCTTTTCTATGGTGCGACTTGTTGGTGCTGCTGTGTCATCTGCAAATATACTATTTATTTACTGTGTTGTGCCTGCTAGGGATAAAGAGGATTGGTGGGTGCTGTGTGTTTAACCCTCATGTTCCCATTCAGGAGCTGAGATTTAGCAGTAATTATTCATGCATTATTGCTGTGTATGTATTCATTAACATAGAAACATAGAAACATAGAAGATAGGAGCAGGAGTAGGTCATTCGACTCTTCGAGCCTGCTCTGCCATTCAACGAGATCATGTCTGATCTTAAAGTTCAGTACCCCGTCCCCGCCTTCTCTCCGTAACCTTTAATACCCTTATACTGAAGAAATATATCTAATTCCCTCTTAAATATATTTAATGAACCTGCCTCTACTGCCCTCTGTGGCAATGAATTCCACAGATTCACCACCCTCTGGGTAAAGGAATTCCTTCTCATCTCGGTCCTAAATGGTTTGCCTATTATCCTCAAACCATGGCCCCGGGTTCTGGATTTTCCCATCCTTGGAAACATCCCATCTGCATCTATTCTGTCCAGACCTGCCAGAATTTTATAGGTCTCTATGAGATCCCCTCTCAATCTTCTAAACTCCAGCGAGTACAATCCCAATTTGCGCAATCTTTCCTCATAAGTCATTCCTGCCATTCCAAGTATCAGCCTGGTGAATCGCCTCTGCACTCCCTCCATTGCAAGAACATCCTTCCTTAGATAAGGTGACCAAAACTGCACACAATACTCCAGGTGTGGTCTCACCAAGGCCCTGTACAGCTGCAGTAAGGTATCCTTGTTCCTATACTCAAACCCTCTTGATATGAAGGCCAACATACCATTTGCCTTTTTAACCGCCTTGCTGTACCTGCATGCTCGCCTTCAGAGACTGGTGTACAAGTACCCCTAGGTCTCTCTGCACTTCCCCATCTCTTAATCTATTGCCATTCAAATAGTAATCTGCCCTCCGGTTTGTATTACCAAAGTGGATAACCTCACATTTATCCACATTGTAGTGCATTTGCCATGTATCTGCCTAGTCCCTCAATTTATCCAAATCACACTGGAGCTTCCTGACCCCCTCTTCCGTGCACACAACCCCTCCTAGCTTAGTGCCATCTGCAAATTTGGAGATATTACATCCAATCCCCTCATCCAGATCATTAATGTAAATTGTGAACAGCTGGGGTCCCAGTACAGATCCCTGTGGCACCCCACTGGTCACCGCCTGCCACTCAGAAAACGAGCCATTTATCCCAACTCTCTGTCTTCTACCTGCCAGCTAGTTCTCAATCCACATCAATACTTTGCCCCCAATCCCATGAGCCTTGATTTTGGAAGCCAGTCGTTTATGCGGGACCTTATCGAAGGCCTTTTGGAAGTCCAGGTACACCACATCCACTGGCTCTCCCCCATCTATTTTACCTGTCACCATCTCAAAGAATTCCAATAGATTTGTCAAGCACGATTTACCTTTTGTAAATCCATGTTGACTCCGTCCGATCCCTTCTCTGCTAGTCATATGCTCCGCTATTACATCCTTAATAATGGATTCCATCATTTTGCCCACTACTGATGTAAGTCTCACAGGCCGATAATTCCCCGCTTTTTCTCTACCCCCCTTTTTCAAATAGTGGGGTAACATTAGCTACCCTCCAATCCATGGGTACTGATCCTGAGTCTATCGAGTTCTGGAAAATAATTCTTAAAGCATTATTAGTTGTGACCATTGCTGAGCTCCAGTTTGTGAGCCACAGGCAGCTCCATCAGGCCAATTGTAATAGGCCCATCCCAGATCCTGAGCAGCGGCAACACTGAGATCAGGTTAATATGTACTCATTTATTTTTACGGTATACCGTGTTTATGGGTGGATGAGTAAACCCTTGTTGATTTGTTATGCAGTATACTATACTATGTCTATAAATAAAGATAACTGTTTGTTAATGACACAAATCTTTCCTTGATTCTCTTTGAAACTGTCAACCCTATTCTGAACAAAACATCTAATTATGCTCATATGTTTCCTGTTATAACATGGGCTCTTATCTTGTTTATTAGTCACATTTACAGCACCTTGTCAAGGCCTTCTGAAAATACAAATACACAGCATTCACTGCATCTCCTTTATGTAGCCTGCCGGTCATTTTTTCAAAAAATTCCAAGGTTTGTCAAGCAAGATTTTCCCTTAAGGAAACCATGCTGTGGCCTATCTTATCATGAGACTCCAAGGACAGTGGTTACCCACGCTCCCCCCCACCCCATCCGCTGTTTCATTTTCCGCGGTTTCAGTTACCCACGGCCAACCATGGTCTGAAACTGATCTGACTGCCCCGCTCTCTCCCTACAGCCCTGTATTAGTCCCAACTAATTCCTCTGTCCTGCACTCTCCCCACAGCCCTATATCGGTCCCCACACTGATCCCACTTCCCTGCTCTGTGGGCCTGTGTCAGTCCTCGCACTAATCCCTACTTACAAATAAAAAGTTTACAGGTACACTACAGTATCCCATATAGCTTTGCTAAGTATATAATATGGTGTTCTCCCAATGTCCACATCGCATAATACCAAATTTCACAGAACATATTGTGGATATTAAGCGTTACAGACCTGTATAGGATTCGGTACTATCTGTGGTTTCAGGCATCCATGGAGTGGGTGGGGGAGGGGTAGTCTTGCATCATATACCCCATGGATAAGGGAGGACTACTGTACTCTGTAATCTCATCTTTTACAATCGATTTCAACATCTTTTCAACCACTAATGTCAGGCTAACCGGTCTATAATTTCCCTTCTGCTGCCCCCTTCTCTTATTGAATAGTGGGATGACATTTGCAATTTTACAGTCCTCCAAAACCAAATCAGAATTACTTGATTCATGAAAAATCATTACCATTGCTTCCACAATCTCTACCGCTACTTCTTTAAGAACCAAAGGGTGCAATCCAACTGGTTGGTGAGACTTATCCATGCTTAGACCATTCAGCTTTCTGAACACCTTCTCCCTGGAAATAGTAACTGCATTCATTTTCCTCCCCTGATACCCTTCAACATCAGGTACACTGCTAAAATCTTACACCGTGAAGACTGATGGAAAATATTCATTTAGTTTCTCTGCCATATCCTTGTCTCCCATTATTATTTTTCCAGTGTCATTTTCTGGTGGTTCAATATCTACTCTCACCTCTCTTTTACTCTACTTACCTGAAGAAGCTTTTTGTATCCTCTTTGATATTGATTGCAAGCTTACTTTCATACTTCATCTTTTCTCTCCTTACACGTTTCCTTCTGGGAGTTTTTAAGACTTCGCAATCTTCTATCTTCCCACTAATTTTTGCTTCCTTGCTTTTACATTGGCTTTGACTTCCCTTGCCAGCTACAGTTGTGACATTTTAATACTTTTTTGGTATTTATTTATCCTGCACCTTCCTCATTTCTTGCTGAAACTCCATCCATTGCTTATCTGCCATCTTTTCGACCTGTAGCCATTTGCTCTTTCATGCCACTGTAATTTTATTTACTCCACTGAAATACCAACATATCTGTCTTCAGCTTCCCCTTGTTAAAACACAAATGGAACTCAATCACATTATGATCACTGCCCACTCATGCCTCCTTTACTCTAAGCTCTCTAATCATGACAGAACAACCAATCCAGTACAGCTGATCCCCAAATGGGTTCAATGACAAGCTGGTCTAAAAAACCTATCTTGTAGACATTCTACAAATTCTCTCTTGAGATCGAGTCCCAACCTGGCTTTTCCAATCTACTCGCAAGTTAAAATCCCCCATGACTATCATAACATCGTTCTTCTGACACGCTTTTTCTATTTTGCTGTTCTAACTTGTCCACATCCTGCTATTGTTTGGAGGTCTGTATATTACTGCCAATAGCACATTCTTGCCCTTGCCATTTCTTAACTCAACCTGCAATGGTTCTATATCTTCTTTACTTTTTAAAATATTTATATTGATTTTAATAGAAAAACCTTTTATACATGATTTCTAACTCATACCATAATTCAATCCAATTCATAGTATATACACAATGTATATAAATTGTAATACAGAATATAAGTAGGCCTCAGTTCTTCAACACTTTTGTAAGGTAATTTCTTTTGCAATTGAGCTTTTGATTTTTTCACGTTTGCAGCCATTTCAATCCTCCAATATTCCAAAGTCTATAAATACTATTTTTAACCACTTTTACAAATTTTAAATATGGGTATTTGGAAGTCTAACTGGGGGAAGGTGGAACCACACGTCTTCCCACTGTGCCATCTTGTCACGCCCCCCCAGTTGAAGCCACGGAGTTGTCGACTGGAGTTCCCAAGCCTCAGAGGACTCCTGCTCGGTTAAGTATTACACTGGTGCCAATCGCGCAACTGCAAGATGGCGCCGGCTCAGAGACGGGACTCGGCCGGCCCTGACTCGTGCCCCCATGAGTTTGGGGGCGCGGGCAGATCAGCCAAGCGAAGACAGACCCGCGAGCCCACAATACTGCCTGGCAGTCTGGGAGCACGCAGTGTGTGTAGTGTTGCAAGATGCACCTGTGCGGACGGTGACTTTGCCGGGCATGCGTGGAGCGTCACGGGTCCGGGAATTACTGGAAAAGGTGTGGGCTGTGGGAGAGCCCGAACGGCAGTGGGCTGACGAGGTCGGCACGCCGTCGATGGGCGTCCAGACCCGCAGCCGCACTGGAAGAGGACCTATGATGTTAGAGGAGGAAGAAAGATCAACATTACAGGAACTTACATAGGAAGAAATGGGGACTGAGACCAGAGAAGGTAGGCCTCAAAGGGAGGTGATGGAACCTGGACTGGATTCTGGGTTCACAATTTTGGAAGGGATTGCTCATCAAATGGAAAATATGTCAATACAGATGTCTACTCAGATGATTCAAGGATCTATGGAAGTGAAAACTAAAATGACTACTATATGTGAAGAAATGACTTGTATGAAGCAAGATATTAATGTAGTTAAAGTGATGTTAGTAGATGTATAAAATCAGTGGACACTGTACAAGATAATTTTAAAAAGATTGAAGAAGCTTTTTTTGAATGTAAGAACCAAGTGGAGCGTAATAGAGAAAAAATGGAAAAAGTGGAGGATTCGTTTGTGGATTAGGGGATTCAGAAGAAGGAATTATTGAAGAAGATTGATTCATTAGAAAATCAGAGTCGAAGAAATAACGTAAAAATAGTAGGTCTTCCAGAAGATATAGAAGGTTTTGATCCGGTAAAGTTTTTTAAGAAATGGATTCCTGAGGTCTTGGGCAAGGCATTCTTTCCAGGTGGTCTGGAGTTAGATCGAGTACATAGAGCACTAAGGAAGAAACCATTTCCAGGCCAACCACCACAAGCAATTTTGATTCGCTGTTTGAAATATCAGGTCAGAGAAATTATATTGCGAATGGTAGTGCAGAAAGCACGGCAGAATCAGGCTCCAATGATGGTCCAGAATGATAGGGTGGTTTTTTATGCAGATTTGAGTCAAGAAATTATTAGAAGGTGCCGAGAATTTAATTCAGCTAAAGAAGTATTGTGGCGAAAGGGATATAAATTTGCCTTTTGTTATCCGGCCGTGTTGAAAGTTTTTTATGGGAACTTTCAATCTCAATTCTTTGAAAATGATCATGATGCATTAATTTTTGCTAATTCATTGCCAGATTTACAAGGAAATGGATGATCATCATTATTGTCACCTAAGAGGAGGGTAAATGGTGATGAAAATGGGAAGAATGGAAAACATGGAAAGAAAGTTGAATTGACACAAAGTCTTCTTGATATTGAAGATCCGGAACAATCATTGGGACTGGAATCATTGGGTTGATTATTTTTGTTTCAGTACTTTGTGAAAGTCTGACTGGGGGGTGGATGACACTGAGATCTTTAGTCATCTGCCACTAGTGGGTTTTACTACACCCAGATTTTTAGGGGGCTACTACTTTTTTAGTAGTTTGTTTTGGGGGCTGTTAGTTTTTTTGGGGGAATTTTTATATAGGTGGGGGGGTTAGAATATTAAGGGAATTAGAAGGGGAGCATTATTTTATAGTAGTGGAATATATTATTAGATTAAGGAATGTCTAATTTGAATTTTGCAACTTTTAATGTTCAGGGTTTGAAGAACCCAATTAAGCATAAATGAGTTTTGGCTTATATAAGAAAAATGAAAGTTGATATTGCTGTTTTGTAAGAAACACATTTGACTGAAAAATAACATTTGAAATTGAAGAGAGAGGGGGTTGGCCATGTATTTTCATCTTCTTTTAATTCTAAAGCGAAGGGTGTAGAGATTTTAATTCATAAGAAATTACCATTTGAATTGGAATCGTTTGAAGGAAATGCTGGGAGGGTTTTGATGATTAATTGTAAAATTTTTGCGGAATTGTAATGATGAATGGTTTATGTTGGAGGCTTTTTTATTGCTTAATCAGGCCAATAATAATATTTTGGTTGGGGGAGATTTTAATTGTGTCTTGGATCCTTTATTAGATAGATCTCCAAAAAGTATAAAGAAATCAAAGACGGCAACACAAATAGGAGCTCTGATGAAGGATTTGAATTTGGTTGATGTTTGGAGGAGAGTATACCCGACAGAGAAAGACTTTTCTTTTTATTCCTCTAGACATGATTCCTTTTCTAGAATTGATGTTTTTTTTTTGGTTTCAATACATCTGCAAGATAGAGTATTACAGATTGAGTATAAAAGTCAGATTATATCAGATCATTCTATGCTATTTTTTTCCTCTGTAGGTTCAGAAGTAGTATAATCGTCTTATAGATGGAGGTTTAATACAATGCTATTGAAGAAACCAGAGTTTATTACATTTGTTAAGGAGCAGATTAATTTGTTTTTGTCTGAGAATGTCAATTCAGTACGTAATAATTTTGTATTGTGGGATGCTTTGAAAGCATATTTACAAGGGCAAATTATTAGTTATACTATGAAAGTTAAAAATCAATATGCGGCGGAAAGCTTAGCATTAGAGAAACAAAATGCTGAATTGGAAAAGGAATTCCAGAAAGATGCTACAGAAGACAAAAAAGCTGCTTTAATGATGTTGAAATTATGTTATAATACTTTACAAACTTATCAGTATGTGCATCTACTTCATCAATCTAAGCAACGTTATTACAAACTGGGTGAGCGAGCTCATAAGGTATTAGCATGGCAATTAAAAGAAACAGAACAGACATCACGATCTATTAATGCTGTGAAAAAGAATTCAACAGTTACCTATAAACCTCAGGAAATAAATGATCAGTTTTATTTATTTTATCAAAAATTATATACTTCTGAGGGAAAGCAGGACGCTGCTTCTATCGAATCCTATTTATCTAAATTAAACTTACCTGTTTTAGGGGAGGATGACGTTAAAGAATTGGAAGCTCCATTTATGGATTTTGAGGTTAAAGAGGCTATACAAGAGATACCAAATGGAAAGTTGCCAGGGGATGATGGATTTTCTGTTGAATTTTATAGTATTTTATGAAGATTTATCCTCTATATTTGGAGATGTGTTGCAGCAAGTAACAGAGGAGCAGTTGTTACCGGAATCTAGTTCAAGTGCTATAATTACTATGATTTCTAAGAAAGATAGGGATCCATTGAAAGTATCTTCATATAGACCTATTTCTTTATCAAATGTAGATTATAAAATTATAGCAAAGGTGTTAGCAGATAGACTTGCCAAATATTTACCTCAGTTGATGCAAACAGGTTAATCAAACAGGTTTTATTAAAAATAGAAATGCATCTGATAATATTCTTAGATTGATAACATTAGTCAATGTGGAAAAAGCCTTTGATAGGGTCGAGTGGAACTTTTTGTTTAAGGTGTTAGAGAAGTTTAATTTTGGCCCTTATTTTATAGGCTAGGTTAAGGCCTTATATACAAACCCAACTGTTAGAGTGGTGACAAGTGGTCAAATTTCCTTATCATTTAACTTAACGCATTAGACTCGACAAGGTTGTCCATTGTCACCAGCCTTATTTGCATTGGCTATTGAACTGTTAGCTCAAACAATAAGACAGAATGATAAGATTAAAGGAATCAAAATTGTGGAGGATGAATATGATTAATTTATTTGCAGACGATGTTCTGGTATATTTGACAGAACCGGAACAGTCTTTGAAATATTTACAAGACTGTTTGTTAAAATTTGGGAGTTATCTGGATATAAAGAAAATTGGGATAAGAGTGAAATATTGCCAGTTGGGGATGGAGATTATTCAGAATATAAAAGTACTATAAAATTGAAAGTTGTCAGATAGAAATAAATATTTGGGAGTGGTAGTAAATGCAGACTACCTGTCTTTATATAAATTGAATTATGTCCCTTTATTAAAAAGGATTAAAATGGATTTAATTAAATGGAAAGATTTCCCATTAACATTAATTGGTCAAGTAAATTGTGTTCAAATGAATATTTTTCCTCGAATTCAATATTTGTTTCAGTCTATACCATGTTTACCTTCAAAGGGTTTTTTTTAGGACTTGAATAGGGCAGTGCGGGAGTTTTTATGGAAAGGAAAATTAGCCCAAATAGCTTTACATAAACTTACATGGAAATATGCTTTAGGTGGATTGCAGTTTCCTCACTATCAAAATTATTATGATGCAGCTCAGTTGAAATTTGTTAGCAGATTGATGGATGTGGACCAACCTCCGAGTTGGGCAAAGGTGGAAATGGCTTGTATATCTGAAGTTGAGATACATCAGTTTATATTTAAGTGGAATGTGGATTTATTGCGGGAATGTAATGTGCCGGTATTAAAACATTTGTTGAGGATATGAGTTAAAAGAAATAGAGTTTTAGGATCAAAAGGTAAATTACCAATTCAAACCCTGTTATATCATAACCAGCTTATTCCTTTTTCAATGTTTAATAATCATTTAAAGAGATGGAATTCTCAGGGCATAAAGATAATTCAGGACTGTTTTGAAGAAGGTCAATTTCTTTATTTTATTCAATTAAGGGAGAAATTTGATATATCTGTAAATTCTCTGTTTGTGTATTATCAACTCAGAGCTTTGATAAAAGATAATTATGGTAAAGAGATGAATTTACCCATGTTGACAAAATTTGAGGCTTTGATTTCTTCTGTACCTAAGAAAGGGTATATTTCAGATATGTACCAATTGTTACAGGATAGTATGGATAAACCGGAATGGGAGAAATCTATGCTTAAATGGGAAAGTGATTTAACCTATATTTTTCCAGAAGATAATTGGGTGGTTATGTGATATGATAGTGTAACTAAAGTGATGAATGTACGTAACAGAATGATTAATTATAATTTTTTACATCAGTTATATTTGACTCCAGAGAAATTGAAAAAATATGGATTTAGTAATTCGGATTCTTGTTTAAGATGTGGACTATGTACTGGAACTTTTTTACATGCTGTTTGGTCTTGTTTTAAAGTACAACCATTTTGGGAAGGAATTAGATTGATTTTGGAAAAATTATTTAAGATTAAATTACCGTTAAATATATCAATCTTTTTGTTGGATTATATGGTTTTTTTGAAAGGACTAGGGTTGGATAAATTTCAAATTGCATTTGTACGTCTAGTGTTATCTGCAGCATGAAAATGTATAGCTAGTACTTGGAAGGATAATGTGGAGGTTAATATAACATGCTGGCATAATGAGTTGAGAAATTGTATTCTTATGGAAAAAATTACATGTAATTTGCATGATAACTTTTCATTTTTTGTAAAAATGTGGTCTTCTTATTTGGATTTTATGAATTTAGAAATACTTTGAAATATTCTTTATAATTACTGTATTATCTTTATATTTGGCTCCTCTTAAGGGGGCTGGCTGAAGGGGAGGGAGGGTGGTTGGGTTTATTTTAATATATATATACAAAAAATTGTTTCTTTTTCTGTTATGTTTGATTGTAAGTTGTCTACATTCTTTTAAATAAAGTTTTTTTTAAAAAAATACAGAATATAAACCATAATTATCAGGCAACATATCTTGCTCAAAACCTTGGATTCTGATGTTAAACAGAAAATAAGATAGAATTAAGAATCCCATATAGGGACTATGAATCTTCATCTATTCTATAATGTGATCATTATTAATTGTCTGCTATAGCCTGGTTTTGTCTAGAAATAAAAAAAGAAAAAAGAAACCCCTTTCTACTTAACTACCCCTTCCACTAAACAAGGTTAACCTGCATATAGTAAGTAGATATGAATCGAATCACAACTCTCGGACATCAGGCAGGGAATCGTCAAGAGCATTCACACACTAAATCTTCAAGTCATGTAGATAATCCATGAATGGATCCTACATCTTGCTCATCTGGTTATCAACAAGGTAAAAGCTAGGATTCTTTTTCTGGGTTGAAGTCAAGGGTTTAACCTCTTCTTGAGAGAGACCAAACAAAGCAATTAAGGGGGATGATTCTAATTTGATTTTATAAAGTTTGGAAGAGTTGTTCTCAAAATGTATTTAATTTGGGGCACTCCCAAAACATGTGAATCAGTGAAGCTTCAAAGATTTTACATTTATCACATAGTGAATCAATATCAGTAAAAAGGGATAATTTAACTTTAGACGTGTATTCGACACACCACCTTAAATTGTAAAAGACAATGTCATGCTTAAAATGAAGACTCATTAATCAAATTAAGAGTGGTGTCCCAGTTCTCATCTGAAAATGAATATACTCAAAAAGGCAAGCCAGTCACTGAGGCTATTCTTAAGTCCATCAAATTATTTTAAATAATTGAAATCAATCCACCAAGAGAAAACTTCAAATCAAAAAGTAAATCAAGAATATTTACTTTGGGATTTCAAGGAAAATCATAAAGTATGGACTGAACAAAATGCCTAATTTGCAAGTATCTAAAAAGATGTCTATTAGGAAGTTTAAACCTTGCTGCCAATTGTTTGAAAGAAGCAAAATTATCGCAAAAATTATCCTTGAAACTTTTTATACCTAATCTGTAAAACCTGTGTCTAACAAGGAAGGTTGAAAATGATGATTATGTATAATAGGCTGGCAAGAGAAAAACTATGATAACTATGTCCTACGGCTTCAATCCATTCTAATTCACAACAATCAGAATTTTTTAGGCTTTATAGGGGAACTTGACAAGGTTGCCCTTTAAACTTTTGCTTTTTGACCTGATTTTAGAATCCCTAGCAGTTGCCCTTTGTGAGAGTAGGGGCTTTAACTGGAATAATGAGGAATGGAGTTGAACATAAAGTTTCTCTATGCAGACAAATCTTTTGCTCTTCATTTCAAATCCTGAGACTTCTATACCAAGTATATTATCCTTATTTGCCCAATTTAGTCAGTTTTCATGTTATAAAGTAAATCTGCATGAGTGAATTATTACCCCTAAAAGGGTCCTTTTCAAGATATGCCATTTTCCCTTTTAAAATAGTTAAAGACCAATTCATATATCTGGGAATTACAATCATTGAAAGTTATAAAAATCTAATGAAAGAAAATTTTTTGGTACTAATTAATCAGACTAAAGGATTATTATCGGGATGGTCATCCCTGTTTATTACCATGATTAGACATATATATGCAATTAAAATTAAAGTTTTACCTGTGGCAATGTGAACAGTGGAAGAAACACAGCCACCACATATTCAAATTCAGCACGCCCCTTTAAGGACAGCATGAGCTCAGTCACCTGGTGCATTGTGACATCATAATCACTGCCCAGGGTGCAAGGGATGCAGAAACCTCTGATGATGCCATTTCCCCATGGCTGCCCCGCCACGTGGCAATACAAGCGGGTCCAGTTCGCCCACCCCCCCCAGAACTGGCTACGCGTCCTGCCGCTTTGGCAGTCGGCCCTGGCGCTTGGGCGCAGCTGTCTGCACCGGCTGTGATAAGTCCAGATGGACCGCCTTCTGGCTGTCCACCGTAAAAAGTTCCTCTCTCCCCCCAACGTCCAGGGTGAAGGTTCCGCTGACCGGTGCAAGACTTTGGATGGGCCCTCGTACAGTCACTGTAGCAGTGCAGCTTGTGGTCCCCTCCGCCTGAAAACTAACTGGGCCGAGTCGAGCTCTTTGGGGAGATGAAATGGCCGGGTGCTGTGGCGTGCCGGTGGGGGGGAGCTAGGGAGGCCAGTCGGTGGCTGTGGTGTCAGGGTCTGGGCCAAAAAACTCACCCAGCAGAAAAGCAGTGGGCCATAGACCATCTCCACTGCTGAAGCCTGCAGGTCCTCCTTGGGTGCCGTCCTAATCCTGAGGAGGACCCAGGGTAATTTGTCTGCCCAGTCTGGTTCAGAGAGCTTGACCATAAGCAATACCTTCAGGTGCCTGTGGAACCTCTCCACCAACCTGTTGGACTGCGGGTGGTAGGCTGTGGTGTGGTGGAGCTTGACCCCCAGGAGCTTCGTCATCTGAGTCCACAGGGCAGACATGTACTGCACCCCTCTGTCGCTAATGATGTACGCCAGGACTCCGAAATGGGCAATCCATTGGCTGACCAGAGTCCTGGCGCACGTCTCCGCGGAGGCCTCCTAAATCGGGATGGCCTCCGGCCACCTTGTGGCCCGATCCACCACCGTGAGGAGATAACGAGCCTCCTTGGACACCGGCAGGGGCCCAACAACATCAATGTGGATGTGTTGTAACCTGCGAACTGCCAGGTCGAAGTTTTGGATTGGGGCTCGCGTGTGTCGCTGGACCTTGGAGGTCTGGCACCTGGTACATTGAGGCCATCACAGATTCATGGCTGGATGGATGTCATTGGGAGCTGAATGTTCCAGGATACAAAGTGATTCAAAAGGATAGCCAGGTAAGTTCTGCCACCTCCTTCTTCAGCCCGTGCCACACAAACTACTCCGCAACCATCCACACGGTTGTCTTTACCACTGGGTGAACGAGGTCGTGGATCAGACTGAAGACCTTCGCCCTCCTGTGCGGTGGGACCACGGGCGTGGTGTGCCTGTTGAGACATTGCAGAGCAATGTGTCCGGGCTTCTGGGGACCCGGACATCCTTGAATTTGAGGCCTGAGATGGAGGTCCGCAAGGCCTGCGTTTCCGCATCATTCCTCTGTGCCTGAACCAGTTGCTGGTAATCCAGGCTGGGCGCGAGAGTGTTGATGGCTGGATGGGAGAGCGCATCCGCCACTACATTGTCCTTGTCGGCCCTGTGTCGGATGTCGGTCGTGAACTCAGACACGTACGAGAGGTGGCGCTGCTGTCTGGTGGACCACGGATCCTTGGCTATCACCAGTGCTTGAGTGAGGAGCTTGTGATCTGTGAAGGCTGTGAATGGCCTGCCTTCGAAGAAGTAGCGGAAATGGCGGATGGCCAAATACAGCGCCAGGAGCTCCCGATCAAAGGCGCTGTATTTGAGTTCCAGCGGCCACAGCTGCTTGCTGAAAAAGGCCAGCAGGTGCCATTGTCCATCAAGCCACTGTTCCAGTACCCCCCACACTCCCGTAGCTGAGGCGTCCTTAGAGAGCGCCATGTGCGCCTCCGGCCGTGGGTGCACCAGCACTGTAGTGCTGGCTAGAGCCTCCTTTGTTGTGATGAAAGCCCTGTCTGCCTCCTCTGACCACGATAAAGTCTTTTCTTTGGTGTCCATGAGCGCGAACAATGGGTACATGATACGCGCGGCTCCGGGGATGAAATGATGGTAGAAGTTCACTGTCCCCGCGAACTCTTGGAGGCCTTTCAGGGTGGAGGGTTTGTGGAATCGTTGAATAGCCGCTACCTTCTTCGGCACTAGCATGGCCCCAGCAGCCGAAATGGTGTACCCCAGG
This sequence comes from Narcine bancroftii, assembly GCF_036971445.1. Classification (NCBI taxonomy): domain Eukaryota; kingdom Metazoa; phylum Chordata; class Chondrichthyes; order Torpediniformes; family Narcinidae; genus Narcine; species Narcine bancroftii. The sequence continues at coordinate 175,551,630 of NC_091471.1, read as the reverse complement.
AACTGGAGAGACGCTTTCACGAATTGGCATTTGGCCACATTGACCGTGAGGCCGAAGTCCGCCAGCCGAGCAAAGAGTGTGCGGAGGTGGGCTTTGTGTTCATCGCGATTGCGACTGGCAATGAGAATATCGTCCAGGTAAATTAACACAAAGTCCAGGTCTTTTCCAACCGCTTCCATGTAGCACTGGAACATTTGGGCTACGTTCTTCAGAATGAAGGGCATACTCAGGAAGAGGCCGAAAAGGGTGATAATGACAGTCTTACCCACGTCATCTGGATGCACCAGGATCTGATGGTATCGCCGCACGAGGTCCACTTTGGAGAAGACCCATGTGGCGTGGAGGTTGGCGGAGAAGTCCTGTATGTGGGGCACCGGGTACCTGTCGGGGGTTGTTGCATCGTTTAACCAATGGTAGTCCCCGCATGGTCTCCAGCCCCTGGACGATTTCAGGACCATATGGAGCGGCGATGCCCAGGCGCTGTCCCTGCGCTGGACGATTTCCAGTTCCTGGAGCCTGGAGAATTCCAACTTTGCCTGCTGGAGCTTCTCGAGCAGCAGCCATCTGGGTCTAGCCTGCAGCGGGGGGCCCCTGTGAGGCGATGTGGTGGAAGACTCCATGATGGGGCAGAGCGGCGTTTAACCGTGGCTCTACGATAGCAGGGAATTCATGGATGATCTCACCAAACTCGTCCCTGGCGGCAGCTACGGTGGCGATTTTAGGCCTGCGGGCTTCTGCTTTGTCCAGTCGGGTGGAGTGGAACGTTTGGGCATTGACTAATCTTTTGCCCTTCATGTCAACCAATAAGCCATGAGCTCTGAGGAAGTCGACCCCTAACCCTAACCCCAAATGCGGGATACTCGACTGCAAAATTTGTGGTAGTGGGGGATTGCGTTTGCGCTAAGTAAATTTTTATATTTAAAAAAATAACTAAAATAAAATAAAAAATAAAAAGCAAGAAAAATATTTAAAAAAAAAGAGGCTAGGACCTCCAGTGGAACTTCTCCTTCCCGATCTGGATCTATGCTCTGCGGGTGCCGTAGGTCCTGATAGTGGAGCCGATGGCTGCCCACAGGGTTGGACCTTAAGATCGGGTGCGAGTCTCTAATGCTGTGGGGGGAAGGACGCTGAGCTCAGCCTCTGTGTCCACCAGGAATTGGCAGCCGGTGGATCTGTCCATCACATGAAGGAGGCTGTTTGTGTGGCCAGCCGTCGCAGCCATCAACGGCGACTGGCCTGGTCATTTCCTTGAAACCCGCAGGGCTGGCGGTACTTATGGGCTTGCGCTTCCCAGTACTGATGGTAGAAACAGCAGGTTGACTGGCCCTCCTCTGGCTTGGTCTTGGGAGCGGCTTGCAGTCAGCTGGCTTCTGTCATGCCACCTGATTGAGGGGTGCCTCGTTCTCCCTCTTCATGCGCCAGAGGGCATCCGCACGGGCTGCTGCACTCCTCAGGTTTGAGAAGTCTTCATCTGTGAGGAGCAGCTGGATGTCCTCCGGCATCTGTTCCAGGAATATCTGGTGGAAGAGAAAACAAGGCTTGTGATCTTCCGCCAGGGTCAGCATTTCGTCCATCAGCGCCGACGGAATACGGTCCCCAAGCCCATCTAGGTGAAGGAGCCTGGAAGCCCGTTGCTGGGGAGTTAGCCCGAAAGTTTCAAACAGCAGGCCTTTGAAGACGGTGTACTTGCCCGTAGCTGGGGAGTAGTGGATGATGTCGTCCACCCTCGCTGCAGTATTTTGGTCCAGAGCACTCATGACATGATAGAATATCATGGCGTCTGAGGAGATGTTGCGGAGTTGAAATTGTTCTTCCGCCTGCCCGAACCACGTTCTCTGTTGGTGGGTCCAAAAGGGAGGAAGTTTGATGGAGACAGCGTTAAACTCTGCTGAATCCATGGTGCTTTGAAAAACATCTGGGCTCGTCGCGGTCACCACTGTGGCGGTGTGAGCAGTGGAAGAAACACAGTCACCACGTTGAGGGGCGTTAATGACTGTTTTTATTCAAATTCAGCACGCCCCTATAAGGGCAGCATGAGCTCAGTCACCTGGTGCATTGTGACATCATAATCGCTGCCCAGGGTGCGAGCTGGAAGGGATGCTGGAATCAAGAGAGAAACCTCTGACGACATCATTTCCCCATGGCTGCCCCGCCACGTGGCGATACAAGCGAGGCCAGTTCGCCATGAAGATGTGTGCTGCTACACAACTACATTTTTGCATCTTTTTCAATCTTTACTTATTTTTATTCCTAAATCCTTTTCCAATTCATTAGATTCGACTATTTCTTAGTACATATGGTGAGGAAAACAACTTTGTATAAATAAGGCTCATCTTCAAAAGAATTTAAGGAATGGGGGATTATCACTTCCAAAATTCAGATTTTATTATTGGGCAGTCAATATACGCAATTTGTTATTATTATTACATTTTGATAATTTATTCGATCGGCCTTTCTGGATAGAAATGGAACTGAACCTTTCTAAAAACTCATCTATGTTAGCAATTTTAGGTTCTTCTTTACCCTTTTCAATTTCTAAATTAATGGATAATCCAATAATGAGACAGGAGATTTAGGAGATTCTATATCTTCTGATCTTATGTCATCTCTTTTTAATGATTTAATGTTATTCCTTTCCAACAGATCCACACCACCCCCTTTGCTTACCTGGCTATCCTTTTGATACACTTTGTATCCTGGAACATTCAGCTCCCAATGACATGCATCTAGCCATGAATCTGTGATGGCCTCAACATCATACCAGCCAATTTGTAGCTGTACTACAAGGTCATTCATTTTATTTCTTATGTTGCATGCATTTAAATACAAATCCTTTAGCCCAATATTTGTTTTTATCTAATCTGTATCCCTGATGCATTGCAACTCATCCCACTGGCTGCAATTTTGCCCTATCTGCCTGTCCTTCCACACAATCTCTCAAGCAGCACTCTTACTTATGCACCAACTGCCTCTTCATTTTCATTCTCATCCCCCACCAATTTAGTTTAACCGCCCTTACCAGTAGCATTAGCAAAACTCTCTGCCAGAATATTGGTTTCTTTCGAATTCAGGTGCAACCCATACATTTGTCTGCACTATCATCCTGCTCTGACCTTATCATTCCTCTAGAGATGTCCAAGGATTTGATTGTGCTAAATGTGATCATTAACTAAGAAGAGTAACATAAAGCTGATAATGATCAGAAAAAAATAGATGAAGCTGGCCATATTAGACCAGCTACTTTTACACTTCCCATAGTCCTTGGCAGTCAATCTATGACTCCCAATGTGCACTCCAGATAAAACCGAAAGCTGTCCAAAGTATTTCATGGAATATGTAAAGCTGATGATAATCACCTAATCCTTTTACTTTTCTCAGAAGCAACTACATTGTAGACCAACTTCCAAAAACAATCCCTTAAGAAGGTGAATATAAAACTGGTCAATTGTGGTAAGAAGAATAAAATAATTAATGTAGTAATTAACAGACTTGATCCTGCCAGTCCTTTATGATTATCTACTTTTTGATAGAAGTCTTCTGAGTAAGATGTTTTACTAGGTTGCAATTTGAATGAATTGGGAAGAGCTGGAAAGCTTTACAGTGCCGGGGGGGGGGGGGGTGGGGGGAAATATCAGACAGTGGCATACTGATGGCTTTTTCCTGTAATCCCAGGTTCTAAATTAGGATTTTATCATAGCAACATATGGTCTTTCCATAGTAAGTGGATAGATTCCTTCTGAAAAATGAAAAAGTATATACATATAAATCCCAGCATTCCCCAAACCATCCTCATTTAATAGTTGTCCACCTATAATGCAGTACAAATAAAGATCATTCCTATGTATTGAATAACGTGATCCACGCCAAAGTAATTCAGGCAACTCAACTAGATTAATCTTTGATCAGGTCATAACTTCTCTCAGATTTGCAGTTAAGATGACTGTTTGTGTGCTTTATATTGTGTATTCGATTAGAATCACTTTGAGGTAGTTCAAAGATGTTGCATTGCCATAGTAACACACTGTATAGCTGTGTGTCACCTATCAATAAAGGTCACCATCTGCTCCTGGTCATTACATGAATCATGTTGTAGAATGTACTTCTGATTGGGGTGCCTAGGGGCTCAGCACTAAGAGCACTACTGTTTCTAATTTATATAAATGAGTTGGGCTCAGTGAAAAGTGAGCAGATTTGCAGAATATGCCAAACTCAGAGACTCAAAAATTACAAAGTAAGTTGGATAAAATATGAACAATGTCAGATTAAATTTAATACAAGCACATATAAAGTACTTGACATTGGATGGAAGAACAATAGCTGACGTGAATACTCCATGCTAAGGATATACCTGAAAGTGATTTTGTAATCTTTGGTAAGTTCAACTCTTAACAAGTTTTATGAAGGCAGGTCAGCAATCAACAGAGCCAAAATGATATTCAGCTACTGAGTCAAAACAAGTCACTGGAGATAATGATCAAACTTTGGAATTTTCTTCATATTGAATATTATGTCCTCTACTAGTCTCTGAGACCAGAAGAAACATTCAAATACCAGAAAGTGCAGAGAAGAGCCAGAACCCTGTGCCAGAGTTAAGAGTTTTGAAGAAGCTGTAAGCTTGAGGTGAATACTTTTAACTGTGTCACTTTGAATCATGTCAGTTTCCTCGACGTGCTCTGATTTTCTCACACATCCCTAAAATATGTACGATGGTAAATTAATCAGCCACTGTAAATTGTCCGTAGTACAGTCAGTGAGTGGTAGAATCTGGAAGGAGTTAATGGGAATGTGGAGAGAATAAAAAACAGAATTAAATGTAGAATTAGTGTAAATGGGTGGTTGAAGGCCAGTGCAGACTTAGTGGGCTGAAGGGTCTGTTTCCATGCTGAATGTTTCTGTGACGCTATTAGCAACATCAATAAAGTTATCACAGCATTGTGCAATCAACTAAACTGCAAGACTGAAAAAGGGGAGCCAGACTCGCCTCCAAGAATTTGCAAGTTGAATGAACCTGGATTCAGCTCATTACATGCAGTTGCAGCTCACCCATACATTCCTGGGCGCAGTGCCAATTTAAGTACTACTGAGGACCTGCTCCAGACCCTCCTGGAGGCAAGGTTGGGGCAGAACCTTATCTCCTAGCAATGCTGGAACTGTAATTTAATTTTTTTTTAAATGACTCTCAAGTAATGAATGAAAATTAGATATTTTAAAAATGTACTAAACATAATATTAATTCACCTCTGGTTCGAGAATCACCTCTCAAAAATGAACAGATGTACCAATCCCACATGAGGCCTGGTCAGTGCGGACAGATGTCCATTGAGGAACCAAGGGATGGATATACTAGCGTCAGTGCTCTGTGTGCTCTCATCTTGTAGTGGCCCAGATAAGTCTGGGATTTATTTGCAGAGGAACAGCTGAAAGGTAGCATTCTTTTTAAAAACTATGATGAACTATCCACAAAATTCATCCCAACTTAAAGATTGACATCAGAGATTAACCATGAGATGGTTATACCAGTGCAATTGGTAATATACTGAAGATACTGTCAGCAAAGGTGCCAAGGTGGTCAGGGGGTGAGGGGCTGGGTGTGTATCTGAGGGTGTATGTGAACATTTGCGTATATGTGTGGTTTTTCTGTTAAAAAATGAAAATAGGAGCACAATGTATAATGTGTATGAAGTTGTTTTTGAAGCTCAATGAATATATTTTGGAAAAAAAAGATTGACATCAGAATACTCTCTTTCATATGGGGCCCAACACGAATCAGGATGGTGGGCAGAAATCACATCCAGCCTTTTCCAGTGGTAGATTTACCCTGGAGGAAACTTTAGTCCCAGGAACACAGACAATTTTCAGAAGATATTGTTTATTATTTGCTAAAAAGCCAAGCATTTTATCTATCAGTAGGCAAAAGGAACCTTGTCATAGTAATCAGAGATTCTAGCCATATTACTGTTGAAGTTTGTTGTTTTCTGTAAAATTATCCACTTGTAGGAAAATATTTTTTACTATGTACACATGAAATCTCTTGTCAACTTTTGCAAGTCAATCACCTGTAATTTAAACAAGATGCATTGGAGTCAGATCCGTAAAATGAGTATTCAAGTAAGTGCCTTGACTGCAACCACACTCATTCGTGCCTAATTAGATTGAAGCTAGTCTTGATGCCACAGATGCTGCAAAATTTATTGGATCCTCTGGGATTTGAAAGCTAAGTTCCTTGCACAAATCATGACATAATTTTCAGAATATCAAAAATTACTCCAAGCAGTAGAAATTCATCCTCTGATGCTAAAGCACATCTTAGTAGCTCCAAGGTGCTGGGCTTCACTTCCAAACGTTAGTTTCACTCTTTTCCTGTATACAATTTCATGTAAAGCCTAGTATTTCTGTTCAGCTAAGGATGCACAGCAAAAGGAGATGCAGAATTACTATTATTATTTCAGGTTGATGATCTGGCACAGAAATGAAAAAAAATATCAGACTTTTTCAGCCAAAAGCAGACAACAGGACCAAACCACAAATCCAGCATGGCTGAGTTGAGCAGAAGAGCCCTCTCTAAGGTGTATTACTCCAAAAAGCTTATTAGGTCACTTCAAAAGGGAGCTAATTACATAACTTTGAACCTTGTGTCACTTGCGAGCAAAAGTGTGTAAAGACATTTTTTTTTACATGAAGAGGCTCAGTTATGTTTTTTTTTCCATTTGCTATTTGGTTATCATTATTTTTATGAGCTTTATATTCCAGATTGATTTATTTGACGAAATACACAACAGGATCTAGATGAAGTGGGAAGATGGTGTAGACAGATTAAACCAAGACATGACTGAAGAGTGCTATCGAAAAGAGGTATAAGTACATAGTTCCTTACATGAAAATGGGTACACAGGTTGATGCAGAAGCTGTTTGGCATGCCTGCCTTCATTGGTCAGGGAACTGAGGCTTGTTTTTGTGCTGTAAAACTTTATGACTCCATCTAACAAATTTTATACATGTATAGAATCAAAGAATGGAAGAATGGTTGAAAAGCATGAGAAATGGAAATTAATGGAAGCATCACAACATACCATAATATTAAGCCAAATCAGCTGGTGCCAGTTGTCAGCATAAGTAGCTTTGCTTCCTCAGATGTTGCACATAATCAGATGAATGTGGAGGTCCAGCAGTAGAGCAGGAGGCCAAATGCCCTGGTATTTCATCTCATGTTTCACTACTCGAGCACTGACAAGCTTAAGAGTGACTTGATGCCCTTCACATAATTTTCAAACGCTGTAAGTGTGTTACAGTGCTAGGCCTACAATACACTGCCCCAGACATACTTGGAAATCAAAGTCCCTGCCAGGTGCAGAGCATCAGCTCATCTGGCCCACCGCATCCAGGAGAGCTACATCTCTCCAGCAACTCTTCCATCTCTGGGGTGTGGGGGAAGAAAAACATTTTCAATTGACTCTTAAAAGTTCACTGTTAAAGAAGAAAGAGATGTGTAAAAGCAATTCAGAGAATGAAGAATTCTTCCAAAACCTACTTGAGGCAAGAGTACTCTGCAAAGAAAAAAAACCAAAAAAATGCTAGCAAACAGCATTTGTGAAGAGACAGTTAACTTTTCAAGTCAGTGGCCCCTCATTAAAATTGTACATCGCAGTCGACCACAGCAGAAGATCAGGCCTCATGGCTGTTGTGTTGGGGATGGTCAGCGTGATCCAGGACATTAACAAATCAGTCAATGGACAAGCTGCAGCAAATTTTCTGTTCAGGCGCATGAGAGGACATCAACTTTTTGGATCTATATTAGATCTGATAAAACACATTTTCCAGATGTTGAAAAACTAGAAGCATTGTGGTTCAAGGATATTTGAGGGTTTATTGAGTTATCATCAAAATACTATGCACCAATCCAGAAAAGAAATAAAACCATTAGGAGAACTGGTCCAAGAAGTAGAATTTGTACTTCATTTATATAAAAAATAATCCCTAAACAGGGCACCTTAGGAAAGAAATCTTAACCATGGCATAGGGTATCTAGTGTATGGCAGCATGGCACATGGCATGGGCACCACTTGAAGGGCGCACCACTGTCCTCGCCTCACCTATCCAATATCTTTGCTCACTGTTTTAACCTGCTGTGCTGAGTTTCTCCAGCATTGTTTCTGCAGACTTTGGCGTTTTACTCCAGGGAAGGTATTTTGGTTTTTCTTGCCTGTGAATTTACTCAGCAGCCAGGGCCCATCAGCATACAGGGGCAGTACCACCCAGGGATCCCACGGTGATTGGTGCTGGGAATGGCTCAGGGTGCCCCAGCCCAGCATGCTGCTGGTTATGGAGGGGCCAAAGGCCATACATGTGTGTCCCACAGCAGAGCTCACCCTTAGTTCCAGTGTTGGTCACGTTGCAGCCTCCCCTTGGTCCCTGCCTGAGAACTAGGCCATGATCGCCAAGCTCGGCCTGTGTGCGTGTGTCCTGGTGGCTGCTGGCATTGCCGCTGCCCCTCTCATCGACAAGGGCTTGGCATCTCCACCGCGTCATGTGAATGTAAGCAGACCATCTGTGGTGCTGGGTGAGTGGAGGGGGTAGTCACTTCTTCCACTGTCTACACTTGCATTTCCAGTATTTTTGAGTGTGAGCGCCAGCAGCTCATTTTCATGGGAACTACCTGTTGTTATAAAAAGACTTTTTATAACAACAAATAGTAATCTATACTTGTGCAAAGCAATTTTTAAAAAGGTATTTTCACATGGTTAAGTATCGCACGCACAGGCATGGGTCATCTTGTGAGTGAACAGATTGTTAAAATGCATTGCTAATAAAAGTGTGTACATTGGAGACAAGAACATAGAATTAAAAAGACAAAAAAAAATATGTATTTAAGAACTTAAACCATTCTGTCCATGACTTTAATTTTTGAACTGAAACATTCACATACCCCTGGGCATGCATAAACTGAGCAATGGCCATTTTCATTACCCATAATCCCCCACACAACAGGAACCACTCTGCCAATGCCAGGGAAATGCAAGGAAGATGGCCATTTTGCCAGTGGAGGCTACAGCTTCCAGCCAGGAATGGCAGGTAATAAACACAAGGCTTGAGTCACTTCAACATAGGCCAGAGCCTTAAGTGTCCCACATCTTGGCGACTGCGACTAACAAATCTGTGGTATGGTATGGTTTGCAATCAAAGGTTCTGTTAGTGAGGGGGGAAAGCAAGAAGAGGGGGGAGCGAGAGGAGGGGGAAGCGAGGGGGGAGAGCGAGAAGGGGAGGCCTTTGCCTTACTAAAGTTCAGCAATAGTGGCCCAGGTTGGAGATAATCCACTGGTTCACTTCTAATAAATTGCAATGTAATTTGTGAAATTTACAAGGATATGTTGGATGGCACAGTTGATGTAGTGGTTAGCGCCAGTCCAATTGTGCATGAAAATTGCACAACTGTCAACTTTATGTAAGGGGGGCGCTATTTCAGTGCTTGCATAGGCACTATTTTACCTAGATACACCACTGGGAGGAATGCAGTAGAGATTAACTAGAGTTACACCTGGACTTCCAAATTATAAAAATAAACTGTGACATTTTGCATTCTCTGAATTAGAAAATAAAAGAATGGTTTACTTGAAGTTTTTAAGTTAGCAAAAACAGCTAGTAGGATGTTTTGAGAGAAATTATTTCTGCTGGTTGTGAGTTAAGAACATAAGAAATAGCAGCAGGAGTAAGCTATTTGGCCTGTGGGACCTACTCCACTATTCAAATAGATCAGCTCCACATTAACACCCTTTCCCCATAATCCTTAATTCCCCTAAAATCTCCCTATCTGTGTTTCAAATATGTTTAATGAAGCAGCCTCAGCCATTTCATTAGGTAAGAATTCCACAAACTCACTATTTTCTGGGAGAAGTACCTCCTCACCTCCATCTTAAATCTATTGCCCTGAATCTTGAAGTTATATTCCTGAATATTAATTTTAACTACCAGTGGAAACAATCTCCCTTTTTCAATCTTATCTATTCCTTTCATAATGTTACCCCTTCTAAATTCCAATGAAGTTCCTCTCAGGCTTCTCAATCTTTCCTCATAAATTAACCCCCTCATTTCCAAGTTAACCCCTTCATTTCCAGAATCAACTTAATGAACCTCCATGGCAAGTTTATCATTTCTCAGGTATTGAGACCAGAATTAAGGATTGGAGGTACAGTCTAAAAATTAGAGTCAGCTCTTTTAGCATCAATACTTTTGGATTGAAAAATCCGTTCACTTGATGAAAAACTTTTGGAGTATCCCATAAAGATGAAATCTATTGCATAAATACTTCTATCTTTTATTTCACCTGTGCCTACCTTGCCCATTCTACCAGCTGTCACCACTATGAAAGCATCTATTTTTTTCTCACTTCCCATTGCATCATCTCCTGCCATTTCCACCATCTCTAATGCAAGCAAATTGTTCTTCAGTAAACTATGAGAAACTGGAGGGACACAGCCAGTCAGACAGCATCCACTGAGAAAATTGAACAATCAATGTTTCAGGTCAGAGACTTTCATCAAACTTCTTTTAAGTCAGGGCCAGGAAATCAGAAGATTTCAGAAAAGTGGATTGACATGAAAGCTTCCCAATATTTACTCAAGATTTCAGCATCTGCAATTTTTTGTTCTCCAATTGATTTTCATCTCATCTCAGCATTTTGTAAGTTAATTACCTCTATATCACTGCTTTAACCCCCCCCCCCCCCCCCACCCACCTCCTTTAGGGGTCAGAGCATATTTAACTAAAAACATTATGTAACCTAAATATTTTAAATGTGTTTTTTAATGTAGTTGGTAGGAGAGGAGTATGGAAGAAACCAAAACTTGACCGCTTCACAGGGAAGGGGGATGATAAACATTGAACAGAGTCTTAAGGGAGCCATATTAAAAAAAAAGGTTGAGAATAGCTAGTTGAGAGTCATGGTGCCAAAGTAAAAAAAAACTCTCAATGACAGTGAGACAAAGGAGCTGGTAAAAGACTTCAAGAAAGGGAGTGGAGCCCACACTCCTATTCACATCAATTGTTCAAAAATCGAATTAGTACATAGCTTTATATTCCAAGGAACAAACATTTTCAATGGCCTGACCTGGACCAACCATGATGATACAAAGGTCAAGAAAGTACACCAATGCTTCTAGGTTTTTTTTAGAAGACTAAGGAAGTTTAGCATGTCTCCCATTCCATTCAGTAACCTCCACAGGAGCTCTATCAAAATTATTCTAGCTGGATGCAACATGGTTTGGGAATTGCTCTTCCTAAGACTGGAAGAAGACACAAAAGGTGTATGAGTTCGGAACTTCATACAAGCCTCTCTCCTGTCCATTTAGTCCATCTGCACCCCCCCCCCCCACTGTCTAGGTAAGGCAACCATCATACTGAAGGACCCATCCCAACTCAGATATATTCTATTTTCCTTCTTCCCTTTGAGGAGAAGGTTCAACAATGTTGAATCACTCACCAACCAGGCTCATATACAGTTTCTTTCAACCATCGGGCTACTGAATGAATCGCTCAACAGTGCTTCCATGCTGCCCTTGTTATGTAGGCTCTGATAACTCAGTGGTTAGAGCACTGCTCTTGTAAACCAGGGGTCGCAAGTTCTTTCCTCGCTGCGGCTTCCCCCCTATGAGGGGCGCTGGACAAAGTGGCAACTCTCTGTCTTCCTTACAGTAGACAAAGTTAAAGAATTTCATGTATATTACATTCTAAATGTAGTATTACATGACAATAATGGAACCTTTGGAGAGCAACGTTGACCTCACCAAAGCCTTCGACACCGTGAGCAGGAAAGGGCTTTGGCAAATACTAGAGCGCATCGGATGTCCCCCAAAGTTCCTCAACATGATTATCCAACTGCACGAAAACCAACAAGGTCGGGTCAGATACAGCAATGAGCTCTCTGAACCCTTCTCCATTAACAATGGCGTGAAGCAAGGCTGTGTTCTCGCACCAACCCTCTTTTCAATCTTCTTCAGCATGATGCTGAACCAAGCCATGAAAGACCCCAACAATGAAGACGCTGTTTACATCCGGTACCGCACGGATGGCAGTCTCTTCAATCTGAGGCGCCTGCAAGCTCACACCAAGACACAAGAGAAACTTGTCCGTGAACTACTCTTTGCAGATGATGCCGCTTTAGTTGCCCATTCAAGCCAGCTCTTCAGCGCTTGACGTCCTGCTTTGCGGAAACTGCCAAAATGTTTGGCCTGGAAGTCAGCCTGAAGAAAACTGAGGTCCTCCATCAGCCAGCTCCCCACCATGACTACCAGCCCCCCCACATCTCCATCGGGCACACAAAACTCAAAACGGTCAACCAGTTTACCTATCTCGGCTGCACCATTTCATCAGATGCAAGGATCGACAATGAGATAGACAACAGACTCGCCAAGGCAAATAGCGCCTTTGGAAGACTACACAAAAGAGTCTGGAAAAACAACCAACTGAAAAACCTCACAAAGATAAGCGTATACAGAGCCGTTGTCATACCCACACTCCTGTTCGGCTCCGAATCCTGGGTCCTCTACCGGCACCACCTACGGCTCCTAGAACGCTTCCACCAGCGTTGTCTCCGCTCCATCCTCAACATCCATTGGAGCGCTCACACCCCTAACGTCGAGGTACTCGAGATGGCAGAGGTCGACAGCATCGAGTCCACGCTGCTGAAGATCCAGCTGCGCTGGATGGGTCACGTCTCCAGAATGGAGGACCATCGCCTTCCCAAGATCGTATTATATGGCGAGCTCTCCACTGGCCACCGTGACAGAGGTGCACCAAAGAAAAGGTACAAGGACTGCCTAAAGAAATCTCTTGGTGCCTGCCACATTGACCACCGCCAGTGGGCTGATAACGCCTCAAACCGTGCATCTTGGCGCCTCACAGTTTGGCGGGCAGCAGCCTCCTTTGAAGAAGACCGCAGAGCCCACCTCACTGACAAAAGGCAAAGGAGGAAAAACCCAACACCCAACCCCAACCAACCAATTTTCCCTTGCAACCGCTGCAATCGTGTCTGCCTGTCCCGCATCGGACTGGTCAGCCACAAACGAGCCTGCAGCTGACGTGGACTTTTTACCCCCTCCATAAATCTTCGTCCGCGAAGCCAAGCCAAAGAAAGAATGGAACCTTTACTAAATGATCTTCCTCATTTTAACCCTATGTTCTGTGACTGTGCTCTTGCCTTGCTGCTTTCTACGGATGTATGAATGTTAGAGGCTGGCTTGCTTAGACCACTTGAGGAATAATCCTTCTCATTAGACCAGGTATAATGTGACAATAAACTTGAAACTTAAAAACTTAAATAATGATGTAAATTGAGTTCTTGCAATGAAAAAGAGAACCACACAAAATCATACAAACAGTAAATTGATAAAGGATTAAAGGAAGAATGTTTGTCAATTTATCCTATTCTCCTTTAAGTAATGGAATCTTCTGATCAGACAGAAAAAAATTAACATATCTATCAAAAGATTCTTCCAACAATCCAAGATCCCTTCATTTCAGCATCAGTCCATTTTATATGTTAACATGCGACTCCACCTTGAATATCTTACTAATTTTGCCAGCATTACTGAGGCCTGACTTAGTGGTGAAAAATTACTAAAGAGAAGGTGCGTAGTCCTATTTTTCTACTTACTATCTGTGAAATTGGAAAAAGAGTGGAGTGAAGGACAGAGTTTGCCCTACTCACAAAGATCTGATGATCAATGAACTTCTTCAGGGCGTGCCATTGCTGGCTGCACCTCAATGGTTAAAATACATTTGGACCCAAATCCCAATAATATTTTAGTAAATTAAAATATTAATTTGAGGGGCATGGAATCGGGGACTATTGGAAACAGGTCAGTAGCATCAGTGGAGCGACAAAGTTAAAGGTTTGGGTAAAAATGGCTTTTCATCAGAACTATGAACCTCTAGAAAATCAAAAATGTTAAATGAAACATGAATATCAAACTTGGAGTTGCAGAGAAGGAACAGGAATGCAGAACTGAGGCAAGGTGCGTGTTGGAATTAATACCAAGAGGAAGCGAGTGATACAAATGGTTGTTAATCAAAACTGGGCTTCAGGAATTTTGGTTTTGGATTTACTTTGGACATATAAAGGGTAAAACCAGGAGAAAGCTATGAGGAAGATTCAAAGAGGCCACAAAGAGATACAAACAAGTCAAATAAGTAAAAAGCTCTCAGATAGGAAACATGCAAATTTAATCAATGGTAGGAACCACTGGAAACTATCTTAAATCATGATGATTAGAAGTAAATATTGGCAATTTGAGTGGCTCTATTGATCTCCAAGAACATTAAAAAGTTAACAATTAGTTACAGAAAGCAGAGGATAGAAAATGGTATATTAGCCCCTTTTACAAGTAATTTGAAATAAACACACAAGGAAGTAAAGCTCCAATTATACGAGGCTCTGATAAGATAATATCTGGTTATCAGTGTTCAGTTTTGATTTCCTTTCGCAAAAAAAAACCCTTATCATAAAGGATGTGTACAGAGGTTCACCAGATTCATTATAAATGCAGAAAGTGAAAAACTGTAATAAAAATAGAAAAAACTAATACTCAGCAGAACCAGAAGACATGATTGGCCTGAACTGTTCTCACTACAGATGCAGTGAGGTAGCAAGATGTTTAGCATATACATATATTAATTCCTGGGATGATCAGGATATTGTGCATAGCCTCTGAAATTCTGGTAATACCATTAAAATATATAAAATTCTTCAGCGGGCAGAGGATATCTCTTCTGGCTGAACATTTAAGAGCCAGAGGCTGAAGTCTCAGAAAAAGAAATTACCCATTTATAGATGAAAGCATTAAGAATCTATGGAATTCTCTATGGATACAAAATTAATTAATGTTCAAGATGGGTCTGGATTAGACTTAGGATGAAAAATTGAGAAGGTTTAAGAGACAAACCAAGAAAGGGCAAATACAGTAAATGGTAGGGCACTGAAGAGTCTGGTAGAACAGAGGGAACTGGGAATACAGATACATAATTCCCTGAAAGTGGCAACACAGATGGTTAGGGTTGTAAAGAGTGCTTTTGGCATATTGGCCTTCATAAATCAAAGTACTGAGTATAGGAGTTGGGATGTTAGGGTAAAGCTTTATGACATTGGTGAAGCTAAATTTGGAGTATTGTGTGCAGTTTTGGTCACCTAACTGCAGGAAAGATATCAATAAGATGGAAAGAGTGCAGAGAAGATTTACTGGGATGATGCCCGGACTGCAGGAACTGAGTTACAGGGAAAGGTTAAACTGGTTGGGACTTTATTCCCTGGAGCATAGAAGAATAAAGGGAGATTTGATAGAGGTAAGCAAAATTATGAGGGGTATAGACAGAGTAAATGCATCTAGGCTTTTTCCACTGAGGGCAGGTGAGACATGGGTTAAGGGTGAAAATAGGAAAGTCTGGGGGGAATATTTAGGGGAACTTCAGTTGCCAACTGAAGTGGTGAGTTCAGACTCAATTTTAACATTTAAGATAAATTTGGACAGGTACATGGATGGGAGGAGTATGGAGGTGCAGGTACGTGGGATTAGGAAGAATAATAGTTCGGTACAGATTAGAAGGGCCAAGTGCCTGTTTTCTGTGTTGTTATTTCTATGGTTCAATGACCCAGTTTTGAATTCACCACTGTCTGTGACAAATTTGTGCGATCTCCCTGTGACTGAGTGAGTTTCCTCCGGGTGCTTTGATTTCCTCCAACAATTCAAAGACGTACTAGGCTAATAGGTTAATTGGTCACATGAATGTAATTCGATGGCCTTAACTCGGGCCGGAAGATCCTGTTAGCATGCTATATCTCTAAAATAAATAAAATTAAATTAAATCTATTGGGATCTCTTACAACCACTTAAGAAAGTAAACAAGGCCTCGGTTTAATGTTTTATCTGAAAGAAAGCACCAACAATCCTGCAGCACTCTCTTGGTGTTCATATTCATTTTAGCATTTGCACTTAATAGAAATAGATCCAAATGTTTTATTTATCGATTTGAACTTCATCTCCCAGGTTAGTCAGTCAAAGATTTAATGATAGTAAAATTAATTGTCACCAGTCCTCGTGATTAGATTTTTTGGTTTAGCGTCCATTTTCATTTTAATTTCACGCTAGTGAAGTGTGTTCAGTTGTTTAACTCTACTTAAGATATGAAAATAACATTCAAAGTTCAGATTTATGGCCAGAGTACATACATAACATTCATATACAACCCTGAGATTATTTTCCTGTAAGCCAGGCAGAATTTCTAATTATCGGTAACTGCAAACTGTACTCAAAGAAACAAAACAGTAAACAAATTGACTGCAAATGCAGAAGTAAAAACATATACTAATAAAAAAATGAGCAAATTATGAGTCCTTAAAGAAGACTCTGAATGAATCCATTGTTAATATATCTGATAGAGGATGGGTAACAACTATTCCTGAATCAGGAAGTACGAGTCCTGTGGCACCTGTACCTCCTTCCTAATGGCAGCAGTAAGAACAGAGCCAGTCCTAGGTGGTGTGGATCCTTGATAATTGATGCTCCATGTAGATGCTCTTGTGGTGGAGAGTTTTGCCTGTGATGTACTGGGATGTGCCCATTACCTTTTGCAGGGCTTTCCAATCAGAACTATTGATGCCCCATACTAGGCAGCCGATCAGCACACTTTCCACTATACGTTTGAAAAGTTTGCCAGGGTTTCTGATGTCATTCTGAACCTCCGCAGACTCCTGAGAAAATAAAGGCACTGACTTGGTTTCTTCATGACATTAGAATGTTGGGTCGTGGACAGATCCTCCAAGATAGTGATTCCCAGGAATTTAAAGTTGCTAACCCTCTCCACCTCTAATCCCCCAATGATTACTGGATTGTATACCTTTGATTCTCTTTTCCTGAAGTCTACAATCAGCTCCTTGGTATTGGTGACTCATCATCCTCTTTTGTAAGTCCAATCATGAGCAGACGTGTACAATGTTGCTGTAGTACTGAGCCACACAGTCATAGATTTAATGGGAGTAGAGCAGAGGGCTAAGAACATAGTGGTGGTCCAGTGCAAATGGAGATTGTGGAAATGTTCTTGCCAATCCGAACTGATTGTGGTATGGAGGTGAAGAAATCTGGGATCCAATTACACAGTGGGGTATTGTGGCCCAGGTCTTGGAGTTTGCTGATCAGTTTTCAGGGGATGATGGTATTGAATGCCGAACTATAGTCGATAAAGAGTGTCCTGTGGGCTCAGACAGGAGCTGATATGTTAATTTAACCAGAGATCTTGTTGGATCTTTCAGTTTCTGTTCAGTTGTCTGTTTTCTTCATCAGTTTAGTCAATAATTCCTCATACTAATTTGTCTCTGATACCTGAATTACCAATTTTGGTCAGGCTACTCTTTGGTTCAAATCTTTTAAAATAACACAACTGATTGTGTTAACAATTATGTCACAGAAAAGTGAACTTGAATTAAGAGGTATTTACACATCATCTCAGTTCTGCAATATCTTCTCAGGTAATTCTAAAATCAAAATTCCTCATAATAGCTAAATGAAACCACTCCGGTTAAATTACTTAACCAGGCTTCTCCGATGCCTTGTGATTGCAATTTGACCAAAGCTTGGGTGGTACTCTGGCAAACTACTCCAGATACATTGTAGGGACGTCAATATCCTTTTCCAGACCAACATTTCATCATCGAAGCCCTTATTGCACTAGCCAGCTCTGATGGGTAGACAACATCCTTTACACAAACATCAGACTCTTGAAATGAACACTCTATTCTGAGCTCAGAGTAGTGTTTGTTTCAAAGAGATTATCTGGTGAACAGAAGAAAGAATTCAAGGACATTCTCAAAACCTCCTTATTGCCTTCTGACTTCTAAAAATCTGCATAACCTCTAAAATGGTGAAAGAGCATTTGGGATGGAACTAAGAACTTCAAGCCCATCATAAACAGGAGTTCACCATTTCACATTTATCCACCTTGTCAGGCACTTTCCAGGCAAATGGGAAGATGCCACATCTGTTACCTCAGACTCAAAAAAACCTGGAGTCAAAGTAAACTGGTTGCACAGTTAGTGTAGCGGTTAGTGCAATGCTATTATGGTGCCAGTGACCTGGATTTGAATCCAGCACTAACTCTAAGTTTACATGAGATTAGATTCAACTTTATTGTCATTGTGCCAAGTACAAATACAAAGCCAATGAAACGCAATTAGCATCTAACCAGAAGTACAAAGCATAATGCTATTTACAAGTGACCTGTGAATAAAAGCAAGCACTCCAGCAAACAAACACGTATAAAAGTACTGACAGTACAATATGAGTGCAAGGTTCATCAAGGTCACAGCCTCAGGAAAGAGTCTCTTCCTAAGTCTGCTGGTTCGGGAGCATGTAACGCCTACCGAATGGAAGGAGAGTAAAAAGTTAGGGTGAGATACTTCCTTGATAATGTTTTTCGCCCTGCCCAGGCAGTGTTTCTGATAGATGTTCTCAATAGTGGGCAATTGGGTGCTGATAATACACTGGGCAGTTTTCACCACACACTAGAGTGCTTTACAGTACGATACGTGACAGTTTCCATACCACACTGAAATTTCATAGATGAGTATGCTTTCAATGGTACAGTAATAAAAAATCTATCAGCATCTTGGAAATAAAGGTGCTGTTGCATCTTTTTTTTAAGCATGGAGAAGTTCAGGGGCCAGGTGAAATCATTGGAAATGTGGACACCAAGGAATTTGAAGTTTAATACACGTTCCATCAGAGCTCCATTGATGTAAATAGGGGCATGAGTATGGCTCCCAACATGCCTGAAGTCCAGAGCAATCTCCTTGGTCTTCTGGGTGTCTGTACATTCCCCTGTCTCTGCATGGGGTTCCTCCAGGTGCTCCGGATTCCTCCCACCTTCCAAAAATGTACAGGTTTTGTAGGTTAATTTATGTATTGACTCGTGGGCTAGAAGGGCTTGTTACTGTGCTGTGTCTCTCAATTCAATTAAAAAATTAAATTAAAAATATCCTCGATCTTGAGAAATTGGCCAAGAAAAAGAAGTTTTTACACAGCTGCCACGATAACTTCCCATTGTTAATTTTCACGCTTACTTTCAGGAGCGGCCATTCACACAGAAAGGACGTTTACACTAAATACGTGAGTCAAGGTAATTTCGAAGGCTGGACTTTGGTTGACGTCAACCGTGACGTAGACCCTGCATGCAATGTACAGCATCACAGCATCCACGTCGTCCTATTTATTTAGCCCATTGTTGGGGACCATCTGCAGTTCAGTTTAGACTGCAGGTCGTCCGCAAAATTGTCCAGGGCTGCTGCAGGAAACATTTTGGAATGGGAATGAGTCACTCATTTCAGTTCTGAACTTTTTAACACAGTCCGGGTTGCAGGAATTTTGTGAAAATTTCCCGTTACGCAGTGACTGTGTTAAAACCACAAATGAAATTAAATCTATGGATTTTCCTTTCTGCAATGTTAATGGACCTGCACTTTATTATTTTGTGTTTACTTAGTGAAATACAATATCCTGTAAAGAAGCATTGTATCAGCATGTTTAACTTTCTGTTCCCTCAATGATAAAATCAAAAGAATGAAAATACAATTAGATCTAATGAATGCAAAACACTCTTCTGGGACCCAGACAGCTCTTAATGCACATAATTGCACATTAATTAGTGCTTTTGCTCTGCATTCCTGGTTATTGTGAAATGCCATCAAAGAATGAAGGAGTGGCTAGTAAGGTTACCCAAAGGTCCTGAATATTACACTGCCACAGTCTGGCACAGCAGGTGGTCATCAAAAGTCAAACAGCCATTAGGTGTGGCAAAAATAAAAAAGAATTGCTCCCATTGAGTATTGCTTGACATAATTGGATTTTTATTTCCCATGTCTGTGCAGATCATACTTGCCATCAGAAATCAAACTTCCAGGAATCATTTTGTTGCAATAGTCATTTATAAATAATGCATAAATACACTTGTTTGCTGGTTTCTGCCAACATACCAGCATCAAAATCTGAATTTATTGTCATAAACAAGTTACAAAATTCAATGTTTTGCAGCAGCTTCATAATTCAAACATATTATAAACCACCTTACAACATTAAATAAAAAAAAGTAGAGCACGAAAAGTAAGGCAGTGTCTTTGGTTTATTAATTATTTATGAATCTGATGGCAGAAGGGAAGAAGCTGGCCTTGTGCTACTGAGTGCTCGTCTTTAGGCTCCTGTACCTTTTTTCTATGGTGCATATCAAACAGTCCAGAGCAAGGAAAGTCCCATCACATTTTAGAACTGTCCTAGTCTGGATAATACTAAAGAGCTTATTCTGTAATCTGTCAAAAGCCAAATTTTCTCATCTATATTTCCCTTTGATGTTTTTCCAAATGTCCGCTCATCACAAATTTAAAATATGTGTTGTTATATACTGTTAACCCCTGCAAGCAATTCCCACCTCCCACCCACTCCCAAAACCCATCTTAAGTCATTTTGTTTTTCTATCCATGGACTCTGCATGCCACATGAGCTAAGTCGAGACAGTCAGGTCAAACAGCTCGGCAGCAAGGCGCCTGCTGGGACAGCTGACAGCTGAAATGATTTCTGCTGCAGTGGAATTTAAGTCTAATAAGCACCTATACATCTCCTTCTTCCCCACCTTTCCTGCATACCCACAGCTCAGGAGATCAAAAGACTTCCAGCGTTAATAAGGTGTGGATGAACTACTTTGCTGCATTAACATAAAAACAGCGATTGCTTCTGTGGTATATTAATTGCATATTATATGTGACTTGTACTGACATTAAACCCAAGAAAATGACACAGCCCAGTTTTGTTCTTTTGAGCAAGTGTTAATTTCTGTATGTTGAACTCTGAAATATTTTAAATACAAATGCTGTAATTATTTCCCTTTTCTTTTGAAGTATTACCACACCTTGCAATGATCTGAACTTCATCATGCCATAGCTAAAACAAATAACTAAATGTACTGATGTCTTAAAACATCTTGATCTGTAATATAGCTTCAATGCTCAAACAGATGCAGTTTTCACTATACTGACTTCTCTGAAGTTTCTGTTTCAGGAAGACAACAACAAAAGGCCAGAAAAAAAGGAAAAGGAATTTAAGGGGAGTTTATCCTCCAGCTATTCTCACACATTTTTAAACTCTTGCCTTGATGTAAAAGAAGAATCTAATCCATCCATTTTCATGCCTTCAGTTGTTTTATGGGTCTTGGGAAAAGAAAGAACAAATATACACATTAAATTATTTGAGAAAAATATTTCAACAACTTGTGGGCAATACTAAATTTCAGATTTCAGATTTATTGTCAGAGTACAGACATAACATCACATGACGTTCTTTTGGGCAAGACAGAATTAACACGTATTAATAGTGCAAATAAAAACAATTATACACAGCATACACATGTAAATGAATAAAGAATTGTAACAGATAACAAATGTAAACAAACTGACTGCGCATTACAGAGAGAATTAAAAAATCAATAAAGTGCACAAATAAGTCCTTAAATGAGTCTGATTGAGTTTGTTGTTGAAAAGTCTGATGTCCGATGGTAGAGGGGTGGCAACTGCTCTGAATCTAATGGTGCAGGTCTTACGGCTCATATTCTTCTTTCCTGATGGCAGCAGCGTGAACAGAGTGTGTACTGGGTGGTGTGGATTCTTGATGATTGCTACTGCTCTCAGTAGTGGGGAGGGTTTTGCCTGTAATGTCCTGGGCTGTGTCCACTCCCTTTGGAGGGCTTTACACTCAGGGGAATTTGTGTCCCCATATCAGACTATGATGCAGCCAGTCAGCACACTTTCCACCACACATCTACAGAAATTTTCCAGGGTGTCTGGTGTTATTCCAAACCTCCTCAAACTCCTTAGAAGTGGAGGCACTGACAAGCTTTCTTCACAATGCCATAGTGAGTTGGGTCCCAGGAAAGATCCTCCAAAATAGTGACTTCCAAGAACTCAACTTTCCACCTCTGATCCCCCAGTAATCGCTGGATTGTATGCCTCTGGCTTTCCCTTCCTGAAATCAACAATCAGTTCCTTAAGTTTGGTGATGTTGTGTGCAAGATTGTTGTTGGTGCACCATTCAGCAAATTTTCAATCTCCATCCTGTATGCTGACTCAGCGATATTCTTTATACAACTGACTACTGTGGTATCGTCGGCAGATTTGTAGATGGTGTCATTGTTGTACCAAGTCACACAGTTCGTCGGTGTAAAATGAGTAGAGCAGGGGGCTAAAAATGCAGCCCTGTGGTGCTCTGGTAATTATGGAGGAGATGTTCTTTCCAATCCTCACTGATTGTGGTCTGGAGGAGAGGAAATCCATTATCCAGTTACACAGTGGGGTGTTGACTCTCAGGTCTTGGAGTTTGCTGATCAGTTTTGAGAGGATAATGGTGTTAAATTATGAACTTTAGTTGATAAAGAGCATCCTGATGAATGCATCTTCACTGTCCAGATGTTCCAGGGCTTTGTGTAGAGCCAGTGAGATGGCATCCTCTATAGACCTGTTGCTACAATAGATGACCTGGAATGTATCTGCGTCACCGCGCAGACAAGAGCCTATATGCTTCAACACCAGCCTTTCAAAACACTGGTCGATAATCATTAAAGAAGGTTACTGCACTCTTCTTGGGCACTGGTTTGATTGATGCCTGTTTGAACCTGCTGGGTGCCACACCCTGCTGGAGTGAGATATTGTACTACATTGGTAAATTGGTCAGCACAGATGCTTAATACTCGGCCAGGTACTCCGTCTGGCCCAAATACTTTCCTCGGATTCACTCTTCTAACTCACACATCATTCTCTGGAGGCATGGTTCTTCGCTGTTACTGTTGTCAAATCAGTCATAGAAGGCATTGAGTCCCTCTGGGAGCAAAGCTTTGCTGCCCGCTACATCAGCAAATTTGCTTTTGAAACAGATTATGGCATTTAGGCCTTACCACAACTGTCGGGTGTCCCGTGTTGTTTCCATTTTTATCCAGAATCTCCACTTCACCCAGGAGATAACTTTTCATAGGTCATACCTTCTCCTTCTGCATTGATCTGAATCTCTGGGCTTAAATACTTGTGACCTGGCTCTTAGCAGGTTCTAGATTTCATTATTCATCCAGGGCTTCTGGTTGGGGAAAACCCTGATCGATTCTGTGTGGACACCCTCATCCACAGCTGTTTTGATAAAGTCTGTGACAGCCCTGTTGTAATTATTCAGACTCTCAGCTGAGTCCTTGAAATTTGCCCAATCTGCTGACTTGAGTAAGTCTTGTAACTGTTCTTCAGCCTCTTGTGACCACCTTCTAGCTCTTCTGATCTCCGGAGTTTCTCTTTTTTAGGCTCTGTCTGTATGAAGGCAGAAAGAGCACAGCCAGGTGATCCTACTTTCCAAAATTCAGTCTTGGGAAAGAATGGTAGGCCTACCTTATCCTGGTAAAGCAGTAATTGAGTGTGCTGGGACCTCTGGTACAGCATGTTATATGCTGGTGGTGGTTAGGCAGGGTTTTCTTGACACAGGCCTGGTTAAAGTCTCCAACTAAGATTTATAGTGCATCAGGCTGGGCTGTCTCTTGTTTATTGACCACATTATGCAGCTCCACAAGTTCCTGTTTATAGTCGGCATTGGGAGGGATGTAAACTCCCGTGAAAATCACTGATAAGAACTTTTGGGTTAGATAGCAGGTTCCGCATTTAATCGAGATTTGCTCTAAGGCAGTAGAACAGGAGGTACTAAAATCAAATGATGGATTTTTAGTTATTTATTATGGAATTTCCCATTTTTCTCTATTCCACCCATTCAGTCATTGAGCCAATGTCATCTCCCAGTGCATTCCCAACCATCCTATTCTCCCATTTATCTTCCTGTAACCTATTATCTCTACATGACCATTAACTCAGCCATGGTTCTCCCTCTGTCTACTTACATGGTAGATAATTAACTGGCTAATTAGCCTATCAACCAGGAAGATTTTGTGATGTGAGAGGAAGCTGGATCATCTGGAGGAAATGTACACAGTCTCAGGTCAAACATACAAACTCCACACATACAGCATCAGAGGAGAGGATCAAACATAGATCCCTGCACCAGTGAGACTACAACACTTGCTTCTGCACAACCTAATAAAATTTGAAGAGTTGGGTTTTTCATCATTCATTCTCAAGTGAGACCATGACATCTAGTCTTTAGTGTTAATGATCTGTACAAAGATGGCTGATTCGACCAATCTGGACTCAAAAATCCCTCTCGCATGGGTGAAAGAGGTGTAGGTGTCAGTGATTCTTGATTTTTGAGATTCTCCTTTTTCTTTGCTTCCTCCACTCCAGCTTCCTCACATGAACAAACAGTGTATTTTCCATAATTATGCCAAACAAGATCCCAATTTTTGTTCTACCAGTGGTGCATGAGGTTCTAAGCCTTAAAATATTAATTTCTGTTGACTACATAACCTTCTGGCTTCAGTCAATTTGACATAAATTAACTGATTTAGTATTCTGTCATCAGATATTCTTCTAACAAAATCTGCCCACCTGATCTGTTATTCTTACAACAGTGTGAAGATACTGGAGAGGTTTGTCTGGGACAGAACCTGGAATCTTACCACTTGATGTGAAGTATAACCAGTTTAAATTGGCACCATCTTCCTACACAAGGGAGACTTTAACATTTCTATATGCTATAATAAATTATTGAGCTCCTCACTTAAACCTAGAGATGCTCATAA
Organism: Narcine bancroftii; assembly: GCF_036971445.1. Lineage (NCBI taxonomy): Eukaryota > Metazoa > Chordata > Chondrichthyes > Torpediniformes > Narcinidae > Narcine > Narcine bancroftii. The sequence continues at coordinate 175,526,889 of NC_091471.1, read as the reverse complement.
AGAGAATTGGATTAAAGTTCTTCAATGTGACAAGCAACAGGACTTCATACTTTATGACTGCTATCCAGGTAGATTTTCCCATGTGTTTATTGTCAAATCATCATCCATCCCACAGAACCCTGCGCTCAGTGTATTGCGCATGATGACATGGGGTACATTCTTTTACAGTGCCACATAATTTACTTAAGAACTCCCCAAAATACCTGAGACTATCTGAGAAATTACTAAATTAAAATCACCCCAGCTGACAGCAATAGTATCATGTGAATGACTGGGTATTTAAGTAATTGAGATTACATAACATCCAAAATTTAACTAAGGTGCAATACAATCACCAAGAAAACAACTCTAATTTTCAACAATTCTGGCAAAGGATTCTGGTTGGAAAGGTTGATTTCAGAGATTTATAGCATTGAATCACAGATTACTTTTAATCAGTACAAATCTAATAGTGCTTGGGATATCAGGGAGCAGACAAGCAGGCAGATTTTGGAATGGTTCAGAAAATATAGATTTGTAATTATGGATGATTTCATTCCCTAATATTGATTGGCACTTCCTGACTGCAAGCATTTGTCAAATGTGTGCAAGAAGGATTATTGACACAATTATGTGGACTAGCCTATGAGAGGAGAGGCCATACTGGATCTAATTCAGGGGGTAGACCTCTCTGTGAAGGAGCATTTTGGTGAGAGTGGTCACAACTTCCTAAGCTTTAGAACAGCTTTGGTTAAGGATAGAAGCAGACAAAATGAGAACGTGTTTAATTGGAGAAAGGATCATTATGATGGGATGAAACAGGAACTAGCAAGAGAAAACTGGAAACAAATGTTCAAGGGTGAAAGCACAGAACTAATGTGGAGGAAGTTTAGGTACCACTTGTGTTGGGTTCAGGATAGGTTTGTCCATCTGGAACAGGGAAAAGATGGTAGGAGAAGGGAACCATGGATGACAAAGAAGGTGAGGCTAGTCAAGAGGAAGAAGGAAACATAGATTAGATATAGTAAGCAGGGAACAGGAAGGACTCAAGAGAAAGTATATGGGGAGGAGTCACGTGATGGAGTAGTGGCCGGACGGTGAACTCCAGCCCTCTCCAGAAAAGTCGGGAAAAACAAGAGAAAATACAAAGGTACAGAAATAAAAGTTACAGAAAAGTGAGTATAAAGGTGGAAAGAAGATGGAGACAAAAGGAGAAAAATCAAAATCAACGGAAAGAAGAGAGGAAGAGAAGACAACGGAGGAAAAAGGTGAAGGCCTTACCTGTCCGAAGAGGCCCGCTGTGGAGAGAAGACCCCACTACCTCAGGTCGGTAGAAAGAGAACTACAACAATGGCTCACAGAGCCGAGTAAAAGTGCGCAACCGCGCATGCGCGAGGAGTCGCGCATGCGCGATGCGCATACAAAAAAACACACCGACGGGAGGGGGGACCAGCTGGGGAGTCGATCTCCACAGCCGGCAACGACAGCTGCAGAACACCTGCAGCAAGAAGAGACCACAGAAGACAATAGAAACAAGAAAGAAGAGGAGGAAAGGGCAGCAAAGAAACAACAGATGGTCAACCTAGAGGAAGAAGAAGAGGAAGAGGAAGAGTACAGGGAAATAGAAGAAGAAAAGATAGGCAAGGTAAAGGAGGTACTTGCTCTTGTTAGAGGATACATGGAGTCATTTAAAGAATGGCAAACACAGGAATTCAATGATTTAAGAAGAAGAATAAACAACACAGAAAAGAAAATAAATAAAATGGATATGACCTTAACAGAAATGGGGAAAAAAATGGACAAGATGGAAGAACGGGCAATAGCAGCAGAAATGGAGGTAGAAGACTTAAAAAAGAAATTGGAGGAATCTAATAAAAAAACTAAAGAGACACAAGAATTACTAGCCCAAAAAATAGATATAATGGAAAATTATAACAGAAGAAATAACATAAAGATAGTGGGCCTTAAGGAAGATGTAGAAGGCAAGAATATGAGGGAGTTTATAAAAGAATGGATCCCTAAGGCCCTAGGATGTCCAGAACTACAGCAAGAAATGGAAATAGAAAGGGCACATAGAGCATTGGCCCCTAAACCACAACCACAACAAAAACCAAGATCTATTGTAGTAAAATTCCTAAGATATACTACAAGAGAAAAGGTACTGGAGAAGACAATGGAAAAAGTAAGAGAGGGCAACAAACCACTGGAGTATAAAGGGCAAAAAATCTTCATTTATCCAGATATAAGCTTTGAACTCCTAAAGAAGAGAAAAGAGTTCAATGCAGCAAAAGCGATTTTATGGAAGAAAGGATATAAATTTACACTGAAGCATCCTGCGGTATTGAAAATATTTATTCCAGGACAACAAAACAGACTATTCTCGGATCCAGAAGAAGCACGAAAATTTGCAGAACAATTACAAAAATAGACTGAGGGATGAAGACGGGTAATGAGAGCAAAAATTATCACGATTGATATGTATGTGGGTAAAGACAAAAATAGACTGAGGGATGAAGACGGGTAAGGAGGGTAAAAATGACCACGATTGATATGTATGCGGGTAAAGAGGTATAAGAGTGAATAGAGACAATGGGCATATGTGAAAGTATCTGTAATTAGAGGAAAACATAGAAAGTATAGACAAGAATTAATAAGGGAAGGTAATGGAATAGAGAGAATAAGGAGGGAACTAAAAGAGTGACCTTTGTGACATATAAAAAACGAAATCTTTTCTGGGGGGGCTGGGTGGGGGGAAAAGAGCGGTCACTGCAAAATCAGTTGACGCTTGCGAGTGGATTCGCAAATCGAAATGGAGAGGGGAGATGTGGTTGTCCGACAAGGGATAAAGGGCAACTCAGGAGGGGAAGGGGAGATTGGGGATAAAGAAGATAGAAATAGGAGAATAAGGAAAATGTTGGATGTTGTAGGAATGTTGTCTGGTAAAGAGTTGAAAATAAGAAAACAGAAATGGAAAAGGAGGAAAGGTAATGATGGAAAAAAGAAAGAGAAGATAAACAAAATATAAAATGGCTACGCTGAACTATATGACTCTAAATATTAATGGAATACATAACCAAATTAAAAGGAAGAAACTACTAAATTTACTGAAAAAGGAAAAAATAGATATAGCATTTGTCCAAGAAACACATTTAACTGAATTGGAGCACAAGAAATTAAAGAGAGATTGGGTAGGACATGTAACAGCAGCATCGTATAATTCAAAAGCAAGAGGAGTGGCTATATTAATTAGCAAAAATGTGCCATTTAAAATAGAAGAGGAAATAATAGATCCAGCAGGGAGATATGTTATGATAAAATGTCAGATATATTCAGAGCTTTGGAATCTACTTAATATATATTCACCTAACGAAGAAGATCAAAAGTTTATGCAAGATATCTTTTTGAAGGTAGCTAATACGCAAGGGAACATACTAATAGGAGGGGATTTCAATCTGAATTTGGATCCAAATATGGATAAAACGGGGAAAAAAATTAACAGGAAGAACAAAGTAACCAAATTTATAATTAAATCAATGCAAGAAATGAAACTTGTGGACATATGGAGGAAACAAAACCCAAAAGAAAAGGAATACTCATACTACTCGACTAGACATAAAACATACTCAAGGATAGACCTATTCCTGTTATCAGCCCACATACAAGGGAGAGTTAGGAAAACGGAATATAAAGCTAGACTATTATCGGACCACTCACCCCTGTTATTGGCAATAGAGCTAGAAGACATCCCTCCAAGAATGTATAGATGGAGATTAAACCCCATGCTACTTAAAAGACAGGATTTTAGAGAATTTATTGAAAAACAATTAAAAATGTACTTTGAAGTAAATACGGAATCAGTGGAAGATAAGTTTATACTATGGGACGCAATGAAAGCATTCATTAGAGGGCAAATAATAAGTTATGCAACCAAGATGAAGAAGGACTATAATCAGGAAACAGAGCAGTTGGAAAGGGAAATAATAAACATAGAAAAAAAATTAGCAATAAAGGAAGATACAACCAAAAGAAGAGAATTGGCAGATAAAAAAATAAAATATGAAACATTACAAACATATAAGGTGGAGAAGAATATAATGAAGACAAAACAGAAATATTATGAACTAGGGGAAAAAACACACAAAATCCTAGCATGGCAGCTTAAGACAGAGCAAACTAAGAAAATGGTATTGGCAACAAGGAAAAAAGACAAACAAATTACATATAATCCAAAAGAAATTAAGGAAAACTTCAGAGAATTCTATGAACAATTATACCGAACCGAAAACGAAGGGAAAGAAGGGAATATAGATGAATTTTTGACTAAAATTGAACTACCAAAACTACAAATAGAGGAACAAAATAAATTAACAGAACCATTTGGAACAGTAGAAATACAAGAGATAATAAAAAATTTACCAAATAATAAGACACCAGGAGAGGATGGACTCCCAATAGAATTCTACAAAACATTTAAAGACCTAATAATACCGCCCCTCCTGGATGTAATCAACCAGATTGATGAGACACAAAACTTACCAGATTCATGTAAAACAGCAATAATTACAGTGATACTAAAACAAGGGAAAGATCCACTCTCACCAGCGTCATATAGACCAATATCTTTGCTAAACACAGATTATAAGATAATAGCTAAACTATTAGCGAACAGATTAGCAGAACAGGTACCGAAAATGGTAAATTTAGACCAAACTGGATTTATCAAAAAAAGACGCACAACAGACAATATTTGTAAATTTATTAACTTAATTCATGCAGTAGAAGGAAATAAAGCACCGGCAGTAGCAGTTGCTTTAGACGCAGAGAAGGCCTTCGACAGAGTAGAATGGAATTACTTGTTCAAAGTATTGCAAAAATTCAGTTTACCGGAGAAGTATATTAATTGGATTAAAGCATTATATAAGGGACCGTTAGCGAAAGTGACAGTAAATGGACATGTATCAAAGCAATTTAACTTAAGCAGGTCAACGCGGCAGGGATGCCCACTATCACCATTATTGTTTGCGCTAGCTATAGAACCACTAGCAGAATCGATAAGAAGAGATAATAATATAAAAGGAATAAAAATAAAAGACAGGGAATATAAAATCAGTCTGTTTGCGGATGATGTGATAGTGTACTTAACAGAACCAGAACTATCAATAAAAGAACTATATAAGAAATTGAAGGAATATGGAGAAGTGTCGGGATACAAGATAAACGTAAATAAAAGTGAAGCAATGCCTATGAATAACGCGGATTTCTCAAAATTTAAGGAGGAATCCCCATTCAGATGGCAAACGCAGGCAATAAGATACCTAGGTGTGCAAATAAACAAAAATCTAGGCCAATTATATAAACTCAATTACAATCCACTAATGAAAAAATTACAGGACGATTTAGAGCATTGGAAAGAGCTACCACTAACACTGATAGGAAGGATAAACTGTATTAAAATGAACATTTTTCCAAGGATACTATACTTATTTCAGGCATTGCCAATACAACTGACAGAAAAATTCTTCAAAGAGTTAAAGAAAATAATAAGGAGATTTTTATGGAGAGGGGGGAAACCGAGGATAGCACTAGACAAATTAACAGAATGGTATAAACAAGGAGGCTTACAATTGCCAAACTTCAAAAATTATTATAGAGCCGCACAATTAAGGTACCTATCAGATTTTTATCAAACAAGGGAAAAACCAGACTGGACGAGACTAGAATTAGATAAAATAGGGGAAAAGATACCTGAACACATATTATATAAATGGGACGAAAAATTGGTACAACATAGAACTTCTCCAGTATTACACCATCTCCTCAATATATGGAAGAAGATTCATGTAGAAAGAAATAAAATAAATTACCAAATACCAAAACTAATATTGACGCAAAATAAGCTACTCCCTTTTACAATAGACAACCTTGCCTTTAGAAAATGGGAAAAAAAAGGGATTAAAAGAATAGAAAATTGTTTTTCAGGAAGTAGATTCTTATCCTTTGAACAAATGAGAGATAAGTACAATATAACGGGAGATACAGCGCTGGCATATTACCAACTGAGATCCTACTTGAAAGATAAATTAGGAAGCAACTTGAGTTTACCAGAGGGAAGTAACCTTGAATATGTGATTACAGATACAATGTTAATCAAAAGATTTATAAAAAATATGTATATTAAACTGCAAGAAAAGGAAAATGAGGAAACAAATGGTAAAACTAAACAAAAATGGGAACAAGATTTAAATATAAAGATAAAAAAGGAAACATGGGAGAAGTTATGCTCTGGAACGATGAGAAATACAATAAATACGAGGCTGCGTATGATACAATATAATTGGTTACACAGACTATACATTACACCGCAAAAGTTAAATAAATGGGACCCAACAGTATCTGATAGATGTTTTCGATGTAAAAAAGAAAGGGGAACAACAATTCATGCAATTTGGACATGTGAGAGAGTAGAAAAATTTTGGGATGATCTCAATCAGATATTAAATAAAATAACAGAAAACAATATACCAAAGAATCCAGAGATCTTTCTCCTAAGTAACATAAAAAATAAAGAATTTGGAATTGACTTGGAGGATGCACAAAAAAGATTTGTTAAGATAGCCCTAGCTGTAGCAAAAAAATGTATTATGTCAACCTGGAAATTGGAAGATAATTTGAAAATACAACAATGGTATATAGAAATGAATAAATGTATTCCATTAGAAAAAATAACATATAGTTTAAGAAATAATATTGAAATATTCGAACAAGTATGGGAGCCTTACATTAAATACAATAGCGAAAACCTACCGGGAACAAACATTACCTAAGTTGATGGAAGGAGAAGAGAAGAAAAGAATGGACTCAGTAGAATTTCTGGTGTATTTTTGTTGAATGACAACATTGTCTAACTGAATTAATGCAACCTAGATTGTATAACTAAAATGGATGAGAGGGGGGGGGGATGGGGGGGTGGCTTGGGAGGAGGGAGGGGGGAGGGAGAAAAAGTCACTGTAAATGTGTGGAAAAGAAAAAGTGTATATCATGGCTATTGTGATTTATGGTGTGAAAAATAAAAAATTTAATAAAAAAAAAAAAAAGAGAAAGTATATGGTAGCCAGGAAGAAGCTTAAGAAAGGACTGAGGAGAGCTCGAATGGCATGAGAAGGCCTTGGTATATAGGATTAAGGGGAACCCGAAGGTATTCTATGCATATATGAAGAACAGAAGGATGATGAGAATGACAGTGGGGCCGCTAAAGGATAAAAGATGCAACATGTAGAGGAGATTGGTGAGGTCCTAAATGAATGTTTTGCTTCAGTATTCACAAGATAAAAGGTCCTTGATCACGGTGAGGTCTGAATTGAACAGGTGTGTGTGCTGGAAAATATGGAGATTAAGGAAAAGGAAGTGTTGGATTTTCTTTAAAACATCAAGATTTATAAGTTCCTGTGATATATCCTAGGTTGCTATGGAAAGTGAGGGAAGAGATAACTGGAGCAGTAGCTGTGATCTTTGAGTCCTCTTTGGCTGCAGGGGAGGTGCCAGAGGATTGGAGAATGGGAAATGTAGTCCCCCTTGTTTAAAAAAGGTAACAGGGAGAATCCTTGGAATTAAGTGAGTCTTACATCAGTGGTGTGCAAACTATTGGAGAGGATTCTTAAGGATAGGAGCTATAAGCATTTGGAGAAGCACAGTCTACTCAAGGATAGTCAGCATTGGCTTTGTGATGGGGAGATCATGCCTCATGAGTTTTTCGAGGTGGTAACAAAAAAGATTGATATGGGTCAGGTGGTATGTGTGGTCTATATGGCATTTTACATGGTCCCCCATTAGAGACTCGTTCAGAAAGTCTTGAGGCATGGGATCCATGGAACTTTGGCTTGCAGGTAGAAAGCAAAGAGTAGCAGTGTAAGGAAAGTATTCTGCCTGGAGGTCAGTGATTAGTGGAGTACAGCAAGGATCTGTTCTGGGACCCCTGCACTTTGTGATTTTTATAAATGCCATAGATGAAGAGGCGGAAAGATACGTCAATAAGTTTGCAGATGATACGAAGTTTGGAGGAGTTGTGGATGGAGCAGAAGGTTGTCAAAGGTTATAAGAGGATATTTAGACAGGATACAAAGTTGGATGTTGAAGTGGAAAATGGAGTTCAATCTGGATAAGTGTGAGGTGATGCACTTTGGAAGGACAAACCAGAAGGTTGAGTATAGGGTTAATGGTCAGTTACTTAAAAGTGTGGATGGACAGAGGGACATTGGGGTGCATATCCATATATCCCTCAAGGTTGCCACACAGGTTGATAGGATAGTTAAGAAGGCCTATGGGATGCTGGGCTTCATTAATAGGGGGATTGAGTTCAAGAGCAGGGAGGTCATGTTGGAACTCAACAAATCTCTGGTGAGACCACATTTATAGTATTGTGTTCATTTCTGGTTGTCCATCATTATAGGAAGGATGTGGAAGTGAAGGAGAGGGTGCAGAGGAGATTTACCAGGTCATGGATGGGAAAATGTCTTAAGAGGCAAGGTTAGCAGAGCTGGGACTTTTCTCTTTGGAGCATAGAAGGATGAGAGGAGACTTAATAGAGGTCTACAAGATTAAGAGAGGCATAGATAGGATAGACATCCAGTGTCTGTTTTCCAGGGCAGGAATAGCAAACATCAGAAGGCATGTACAAAGGGGAGACATCAGAGGTAAGTTTTTTTTATGCGGAGAATTGGCAGGGATGGTGGTGGAGGCTGAAACATTGAGGGCATTTAAGAGACTCAGGCTCATGGATGGTAGAAAAAGAGAGGGTTTCTGGGTAGGGAGGGTTTAGTACTTTTTATATATGGGCCAGCACAACATTGATGGCTGAAGGGCCTGTTCTGTGCTGTAGTGTTCTATGTCTATGTCAAATTACCAAAATCCATGCAAAAGAAACAATATAAATATGACACAAATAATTCACACCGATTTTGTCCTTTGTGTTTGTCTAAATGTGCTATTGTGCTTCTGTGAAGTGTGGCCAGTGGCAGCAGTGGACAAAATTAATGTCGCAAATCCAAAGAGGCTAGTTCAGATGCCCTTTTCTGACAGCCTTGAGAGACAAAGGGCCATGATGGACCTGCCTCCAACCATATCCACTCATATAGGGTTTTAACTGACTGGGCTGCCTGGCTGGAAGAAAGATCACAGAGCTTCAGAGACACACTTTAGCTGTGGCACCCAAAATCCGCCAGGGTAACTCATTTAGCTTTCTTTGAAGTAACTTGGCATTCCTTGCAAACTGCAGAGAAAGATTCAAATTTATTTATGAAATGCAACAAGAAGTTGAGCTCCAATGTGTTGGTGGTTCAGATTAGCCAGTCTCTCCATCGTGAAGGGAAGGTGTTTTGGGTTTTGTATTGATGCTCTATCAATAACTCCAAAGACTAGATGTTACCTGACTGATAGGCTTTTATTACCATAAACTGACAGCATATCTCATGTTACTGACCCAAGACCCGAGCTTGTTCTGGGGAGGTGTTATGGGGTTGTTGCCTTTATTAGGGGAATCAAGGTGGAGAAGCCACAGGTACAATCAGCAAGGGGTAGGCCAGCCATACAAGTACAAACAGTATTACAGTGGTTCCATCACATGTACCAACCTGCAAAGTACAGGCAAGCACCACCATCTCTCCAGCTACAACCTGGAAAAAAAATTTTAAACTTAGACATACAACATGGTAATAGTCCCTTCCATGCCCCTCAAATACCACAATTAAGCTACAACCCCCATACATTTTCAAAGGTGGGAGGAAACTGGAGTGCCCAATGGAAACGTTGAAAAGGAGAAGCATAGGAGGCAACCCTGCAGGACAGTGACCACAGCAGCAGACCAGTGAGGGGCTCAGCAACTCAAGGACCCACACAGGCTGTGGGTGGTTGGTGAGTTGTAGTTGAAGGACCCACAAAGTCTGCTTGAGACTGGCTCATGGGAACCAGGTATCCCAACCAGGATTTGAAAAGGTGCTGAGGACAAGACAGCCTCCCGAAATGCCTCGGGTACTGAAGGCTTCCCGATCTATCAGAGGTTTGGATCTGGAGCTCTGGTTGCGGATAGTTTGAAGTGGAGTCAGTGTGGCTACAGAGGATGCAGGAGAGCTGGAAGCAAATCCACACTCAGTGTCTTCTCTGAAAGGACTCTCTTATGCTAACTATCTATCTTATGGCAGACAGAAAATGAAGCACCATATTTGATGACATATAAGCTCTCTCCCCCCATTTCAGAAGGGAATATTAAGAAATGTTTAAGTGTATTTAGGTAAGCATTTCTTGTAATTGAAATGTGTAGCTGCAGTATAGCAGAAAAAAACCTGGACAAAACATGCAACTAGGACAACAGGAAAATTATTTTTAATAATAATGATACTGCTGTAATTTACAAGAGAAAACAAAAGAAGGTTAACTATAGCAGAAAACATTTTATAAAAACTGCCACTGTCAGTCCCCGTGCTGGTCACACTGCCACGCTCTCTCCTGGTGGCCTGCTATCAGTTCCCAAGCTGGTCCCACTGAACCACTCTCTCCCGTGGTGAGATCAGTGTGGGGACCGACAGCGGGCTTTCAGGGAAGAGTGGAGCAGGGGGACCAGTGTGGTGACTGACAGTGGGCCACTGGGAGAGTCTCCTGACAGCCCACCACCAGCCCCCACACTGATCTCATTGCCCCACACTGATCTCATTGCCCCTCTCTTCCCCCCGACAGCCTGCCACCAACCTCTGATGAGATGGCGGTGATGCTAGTAAGCCATTCAGCGACGATAATCACTATTGGTGTTTCTCATCATTATCACCCTAATTTGAACTTTACATATAATTTGATATTTTTGAGCCATTTTTGGGGAGAAAAAAAATGGGTCTTATATGCCATCAAATATGGTATATCATGTATATTACATTTTAATTAATTATTATGTGTCAGAAAAGGGCATCTGAACTAGCCTCTTAATTTTCAGTGATTTGTGCACAAGAATACCCAAGTGGTTTGAAATCCAAGGAAAGAAGAACTGTCAATATTATGAATAATACATTGACAGGTCTGTATAAGACTGAACATAGGCAACTCATGAGTGTAGCAGATAGTGCAATGCTATTATCGGACCAGCGACTCAGATTGAAATCCACCACTGTCTGTTAGGAGTATGTATATTCTTCCCGTGACTACGTGGGTTTCCTCCAGGTGCTCTGGTTTCCTCCCCCATTATAAAGACATAAGGATGAAGAGGTTCATTGGTTCCATGGGTGTAACTGGGGAATGCGGGCCCATGGGCCAGAAGGGCCTGTTACTGTGCTGTATCTTGAAATTTAAATTTTAAATTGTTGAAGAACTGTAGGATAAATCAGTCATGATTACTGAGTCATGAGTCCTGTAAGGTATGATTATTTGGTGGTTGAAGTGATTTGCATTTGAAAAGTGTTGATGGAGTTCCAGTTACTGTTAAGTATGATTGTGTTATGGGATCTTACTGTGACTATTCTTGTCAGTCTTTGATCTACATCCAAGATCTGGGGTTCATAGCTGTCTCCTAAGTGCTTTCCTCCTATATTTATTGGAGAAGCTTCTTCTTTGGCTGCATGTGAAGAGGAAACTGGTATTGTTGCTAAGACTGGTAGGCTTGAATTATAAAGTGAAGCCTGATAAGCTGTTATTGTTTTCCTTCGTGTGTGAAAGCTATCAGAGGTTTATAAAATCATGAGGGGTGTTACAGAGTATTTAGAGGTGTTTTGGGAAGGATTATTAGAGCAGGTTGCACACAAACTTTTGAAAAAATAATATTTACAGGATTTTTGCAGAGTGCTTTTTGCAAAAAGAGCAACAAAGTTACAGCATACAGCTTGCTTTGGAGAGTGTGTGATTTTTGCAGGCAGAGTGAACAGTTTTTCTTTCAGAGTGGGAGGGTGTGAAACAGAGAGAGAGGAGACAGAAATCAGTTCTAGAAGGATAAAGCTGGCAAACCTTTGGAAGACTGCCTGGTCAAAAGAGAAGACTGACTGTCTGAAAGGTGACCTGAAAGAAGGAGGATCATCTGGAGAACCCTTAAGGGGGCAAGTTTCATCAGCAAGACTGATTAAACAGGAATCAGGATGTCCTGGACCAAAAGGAATCTCTCTCTGAAAACCAACAAGAACCCTCCTGAATGGTAACCATTCAACTACTGGTGAACTTTGATAATGCTAAATTCTGTGCACAGTACAAGAATTGGCTGCAACCAGTGAGATTGGACTGTGATCCAAAGAACTATTCTATGCTTATATACACATTACACACATCTGTGCTTAGTATTAGAGGGGGGAATTAAGTAGGTTAAGTAAATTGATAGTAATAAGTTAAAGTTTAATTCTGTTTTCTTGTTCAAATATAATTAAAAACTACTTTGTTTAAGTACTTCTTTGTGTGGTGGTGCATATCTATTGCTGCTGGTTTTTAGGGTCCTCTGGACTCCGTATCAGGGGAATAAATATTTGCAGAAGTAGGTGTATATTAAACTTAAAGGCATTGATTGAAGTGAGAATAGAAAGATTGCAAAGAAACTGAGAGGCAATTTGTTCACACAGGGAATGGTGGGTATATAGAACAAACTGTCAGTGGATAGAGTTTTAGGTTCAAAAGACATTTAGACAGGTACATGGGCAGGCAAATGGGCTTAGCTTGGTCTCCATGGATAAGATGGACCAAAGGGCCCATTTCCATGCTGTAGAACTGTAACTTTATGAAATGCCATTCTCTTTAGTATATCAGGACCTTCAGCACTGCTTGGACTCTCTCTCTCTCTCTCTCTCTGGGTCCTGGAGAATTTTGTCCATTTTGGCTTCTCTCCCAGGCAGTATAAGCAACACACAGCTGCAGAAAAATTGCATTTAATCAGTACTTAAGTGCCAAACCTGTATTTGTAGGCTTCAACGCCTGCAGGCAGGTTTAAATTATGATAATCATCAATTAGCCTGAAAATTGCATCAAACAGGCGTTTTTGATTAGCGCCTCACCAATTTAGCGCCTGTTTTCACCCTTTGGCCAAAATAACTACCCCCTCACCTTTCCCCACCCCCATCACACACACACACACACACACACACACACACACACACACACACACACCATTCCCCCCCTCCCACCCTACCTACCCAACTATCTTGGCATGGTTTGCACAGAACTTCAACTCACAGCAAAGCTGTGTATAATTGGGAAATCTTGCTCAAGGAGGCCAGTAGAATTGGGCAAAAATGTTCCACTTGTGGATTAATAAAACTTTTTCTAGGTTGCACAACAAGATATTTGGTTAAAACAGAATGGAGAGTTCTATCACCCAACCTGCAAGTATCTTACATAGAAATATTTGAAGTATAAATCCTTCAAAACAAAATTATAAAATGCCCATGTCAAAATAATTGATTCCCCACAATGGCATTAATGAATAAATTCACAAAATATAACAAAAAAAAAGATAATTATTCAGAGCTACACATTCAAACCACTAAGCTAGAAAGAACTTAGTCTGGACACCAGCTCAGAATATCAAGATTATATTTAGACCTCCAATCATGCTTGTAGAAAAAACTAAATACTTCATCTGCTAACTCAGAAGCAGCACTCAGAAGGATCATTCAACTCTTCAAAGACTTAATGTTTTATTCAGATTAATGAACATAGGTGGCTCTTTCACACACACCCTTCTATTCCTCCTCACGTACCCCCATATCTCCTGTTTTCCTGTTTCCCTCTTCTCTCTCAACTTGGTTCCATTTGTCTATCACCCACACATTGGGTTCCCTATCTCTTCCCCCTGCTGTTCCCATTTGCCTATCCTTCTCCCTTATCTAGCTTCCCTTCTGATCAAATTCGCTAGCCTTTAGTCCTTTGTGCCTCCATATCATCCCACAGCCTCTGTCACTATCTCAATCCTTCCATCTCCTAATTGAATTCATATGCCCATCAAACTCTCATCTATCGCTTGCCATTCCCGCCTCACTCTTCCCATCCTCTCTCATGGCAATCTCCCTTTTCTATGCTCAGTCCTGATGCAGAATCTTGACCCTAAATGTCAGCCATTCCTTTGCTTCCTCAGATGCTGCCTGACCCACTGTTCCTCCAGCAGCTAGTTTTTTTACTCCAGATTCCACCTTCTACAGTTTCCTTTGTCTCCATAAATCAAACCATTATGATTTCATGGGTGTTATCTTTCATGTTTGTGACAAAACTAAATAAAATGTGAAGAACGTGCAGTACCATATAAGTTTTTGGAGCGTGTTTATTCTTCCACAATTTATTTCTGAGAATTTTAAAAACAATTAATTTACTAAAACATGTTTGTCTTAACAGTTGATATAAATCTAATGCAGTCAAATAAGACCAACCAACTTATATTGATAATGGGGAGCCACTGGCCAGATTTATGGATACCTTTGCAGCCTTATTACAAAAGGGCAGGTCTAGAACTTTGTATATCATCATGTCTCCTCTACACACTAATAGATCCTGTTGATTTCGACTATTTACTTAATTCAGACATCAAAAGAAAATTTTATCAGGATCTGTAAACCTTCTGATCACTCCCACCAGATTCCTGACAACTGCCCAGGCCTCAATCATAAGTTTACAAAGCACGAGAAGAGCAGAAAATAAAGCCCCTGCAAATTATAATTGTGAGATTGTGTAAGAGGAAATTAGTGGACAGGAATCTGCAGAAACATTGAAGGTACTGTAGTGAGTGGCATCTGTAGATTGTTGGTCAGTCTGGCTTTGGAAGCCTTTGGGTCACAAACTCATTAAGACCTGAAGTTAACAGGCTCAAGTTGAAACAGCATTCACTTGTCTTTATAAGGAGGTAATTACTGTTTTCTTGGTGAGGGGGGGGAGGTTGTGGAGAAGCAGATATTCAATGTGTGTTTTATTTATATGATCTGTTTCAACCTGTTTAGATTTGAACTATTAATGATTTAATGTTTTAGAGGTTCCATATGGCAACTGGCACCAGACAAAAGGAAGTTGGGAAAAGAGGCTAATTAATTTAGATGCATTCCTGCAAATGTTCACACTGTGTTATATGGTTGGAGAATGTTGTGCTGGGTGTTATATTCTCTTTGGAATTTAAGAGAAATATTGCAGAATATTATTAAGTTTTCAGTTTGGTGATTAAAGCACAGATTTGCACCCAATGATT
Source organism: Narcine bancroftii (assembly GCF_036971445.1). Classification (NCBI taxonomy): domain Eukaryota; kingdom Metazoa; phylum Chordata; class Chondrichthyes; order Torpediniformes; family Narcinidae; genus Narcine; species Narcine bancroftii. Next base: position 175,511,732 of record NC_091471.1, on the reverse strand, counting down.
CACATGCTGAACTTTGATTAATTAATTAACAACAAAATAGTAACTGCTTCATAATTCAGATTGTTTTATTAACAATGGTGAGAACATTGGGAGCACCAAGATATTCTCACTTTCTCTACTGCCCAATCTGCATTGTAAACACGCATTACAATCCATTCAATGACCTTGCAATATGTACACACAAACAGAAATGCCAATCAAACATAACTCTTTAAAGACGCTTGAAAGATGTACAGGGATAGTAGGTTCATTGGTCTTGTGGGTGAATTTGGGTGGCCGGAATGTCCTGTAACCATTCTGTATCTCCAAATTAAAAAAACAATTACAATTAAAAGCATAAAATGAGCCGCACTCTAGTAACTGACTAGATAATATGATATACAAAGCCACAAATTGCACAATCACCATATGGGATCTCAATGATTGACAGAAGAGGTTCAGGTACTTCATTCTATTTTTCTATGCTAGAATCAGACATTGTAAATCACATCAGTAGTTCTCCAACTTTAGACTAAAGTTTACCCTTCCTTAACTGTCATATAAGTTAAAGCAAATGAAGCAGACAGAAATTAAGTGGTATAGTAATCATGAGTTTTCTGTCACTAACATTGTACTATGTACATATGCACTGAAATTCTTACTTGAATAGGTATAATAATGGAACCTTTGTAGCAGCAGCTACACCTGCTCCTGCAATAACACACACAACCAGACAGGTTGAGCTCCGTGAGCAGACTCGTTTATTGCAGGCTGCTGGGCTGAACTTATACTCCCAGCCCGGACCTGGCTGAGAACCACAATGGAGGGCGCTGACGTCACCTGGGTGTCACGTGGTTCCCCAGTGTGGGCTTCCGAGTCCCATGCTGGGAGGAAGGTGGGATCGAGGTGCACTGGCTTCAGCCTGTCCACGGTAAACAGCTCCCGCCTGCCGCCAATGTCCAGCATGAACGTAGAGCCGGAATGCTGGACAACCCTGTATGGCCCCTCGTACGGTCACTGCAGAGGTGCCGCAGTTGTGCCCTGCCGAACGAAAACGTACTCCGCTGAAAGCAGTTCACTGGGAATGTGAGACGGGCAGGTGCCATGCCTGGGAGGCGGCGGGGGTTCAAACGAGTCCAAGCGTGCCCTGAGGTGAGGAAGTAGTTCGTGTGGCAACCGCTGGGGATTGTGAGGTGTGTTGACGAACTCACCAGGTAGTGCCAGCGGCGCACCATAGACTATCTCAGCTGATGACGCCTGCAGATCTTCCTTGGGAGTGGAGTGGATGCCCAGGAGCACCCAAAGCAGTTTGTCCACCCAGTTGGGACCAGTGAGGTGGGCCATGAGTGCTAAATTAAGGTGTTGGTGCAGACGTTCGACCAGTCCGTTAGCCTGCGGGTGGTAGGCCGTGGTGCGATGTAGCTGGATCCCCAACCTGTTGGCAAACTGTGCCAAGAGCGCAGATGTGAACTGAGTGCCCCAATCGCTGGTGAGGTGACCCGGGACGCCAAACAGGGCAACCCAACCATGCAACAGTGCTCGGGAACAGGAGTCGGTGGAGGCATCTGGCATCGGGATTGCCTCGGGCCAGCGAGTGGTGCGGTCCACCATCGTAAATAGGTAACGGTTGCCCCGGGAAACGGGTAAGGGCCTGACAATGTCCACGTTCCCGAACATGCTCGAACACCTGTACGGGCACCCTGGTGTGCCTGTGCACCTTGGGCGTCGGGCAATGGGTGCATGTTCTGGGCCAGCCCGCGATCTGCTTCCACAGCCCATGCCATACGAACCGTTCTGCCACCATCCGGACTGTGGATCTGATGGACGGATGTGAAAGGTTGTGAATGTGGTGGAAGACCTGCCTGCGCCACTGCTGAGGACCCACTGGTCGCGGGGTGCCCATGGAGATATCGCACAGGATGGTGCCTTCACCACTCGAAGTCGGGAGGTCTTGGAACCGCAGGCCTGTGATGGCGGTCTCGAAAGCCCTCATTTCCTCATCAGACTTCTGGTCCCGGGCGAGCTGGTCGAAGTCAAGGCCGGGCGTCAGCGCGCAGATGGCCGGTCGCAAGAGTGCATCAGCAACCACATTGTCCTTCCCCTCCTTGTGCCGAATGTCAGTGGTAAATTCCGACATGAAGGAGAGGTGACGCTGCTGGCAGGCCGACCAGGGATTCTTTGCCATTGTGAGCGCCTGGGTGAGGGGTTTGTGGTTGGTGAAGATGGTAAAAGTCTTCCCCTCCAAAAAATAGCGGAAATGCTGCACCGGAACAGGCGGCTGAAGAATGCCAGTGGCTTCCAATGTCCATTCACCTCACCTGCTGCTCCAGAACGGCACCAACGGCTGAGGTAGTGGCATCGACAGAGAGTGCCATATGCAGGTCGATGTGTGGGTGGGCGTGCATGGTGGCCTTTACGAGGGCATCCTTGGTGGCCTCAAATGCAGTGCAGGCTTCTGGGTTCCAAGCAAGCATTTAGTGCTTGGCTGCGATGAGGGCAAATAGTGGCTGCATGATGCGCGCAGCTCCTGGGATGAAGCGGTTGTAAATGTTGACCTACCCGCGAACACCTGCAGCCCCTTGAGGCTCTCCGGATGTGGAAACTCCCTGATAGCGAAGACCTTCACAGTGGCGGGCGTGGCTCCTTCAGCTGTGATGGTATGGCCCAGGAACTGCATAGACTCTTTCCCGACCTGGCACTTGGCTGGGTTGATGGTGAGGCCCAAGTCAGCCAGCTGGGAGAAAAGGATGCGTAGGTAGGCCTTATGTTGCACTCGGTCCTTGCTGGTGACGAGGATGTCGTCCAAATAAATAAAGATGAAATCCAAGTCCCTGCCCTCAGTGTCCATGAGGTGCTGGAAGGTCTGAGCGGCGTTCTTGAGCTGAACGGCATGCGTAGGAATTTGAACAAGCCAAGGGGGGGTGATGATGGCTGTCTTGGTGTACCGGGATCTGGTGATATCCACGCACCAGGTCAACCTTGGAGAAAAACCTCACACCGTGCAGGTTGGCTGTAAAGTCTTGGATGTGAGGGATGGGGTAACAGTAAGGAACTGTTGCCTCGTTGAGCTGTCGATAGTCTTTGCAGGGATGCCAGCCGCTGGAGGATTTCTGGACCAGGTGGAGTAGTGAGGCCCAAGGGCTGTTGGACCGCCGAATGATACCCAGTTCCAACAGGTGCGAAAACTCCTCATTCGCCACCTGGAGCTTGTCAGGCAGGAGCCGGCGTGCCTTCCTGTGAACCGGTGGGCCCTGTGTGGGGATGTGGTGGAACACCCCGTGGCGCGGTGAGGCAGTGGAGAACTGTGGCTTGAGGACTGTCGGGAACTCGTCCAAGATTCGTTGGAACTTGTCTCTGGGCGTGCTGATCGTGGCCATCTGTGGTTGCTCCGAGTGGGAGGCATCGAGGTGAATGGTCTGGAAGGTACGGGCATCCACCAGCCGCTTTCCTTGAATGTCCACCAGAAGCCCGTGTGAGAGTAGGAAGTCTGCACCCAGGAAGGTGGTCAGGAGGGATGAGACGGTGAACCTCCATCCGAAATTTTGTTGGCCAATCTGGAAGTGGACTGTCTTGTCTCAATACGTCTGGATTTCTGTGGTGTTGGCTGCACAGAGGGGAGGTCCATGAGGTCGGTTCCTGGACTCAACGGCCATGGCTGGGATGACGCTGATCTGAGCTCCAGTGTCAACAAGGAACCGCTGGACGCTGACTGAGTCCTGCAGGTAGAGGAGGCTGTGTCCTTGGCCAACTGCCACAGCCATTAACAGCGGCTGGCTGGACCGAGCAGGACTGACGACACTTCCGAGCCTTGGCTCCCCAGCACTGGTGGTAGAAGCAGAGGCCTGGAGCGGATGCTGTGGCCTTGATTATGTTCTTGGAGGCCCCTGCAGGGGCCGGATGCTCTACCGCAGTGCTAGGGACGGGCTTGGCATGGTCATGCCCATGCCTCATGACCTGCTGGACCACTGAGCCCTTCAGGAATCATGCGAGCCATAGCTCTTGGGCATTCTGGACGACCTTCCTCGGGTTGGTGAAGCTCTCCTGCCAGCAGCGGCCGGATGTGCCCGGGCATATGGTCGAGGAAAATGCGCTCAAAGAGTGGGCAGTTGGTGTGATCACCCATGAGTGTGAGCATCTCGTCCATCAGCTCCATCAGGGACTTGTCCCCCAGGGCATCGAAGTGCAGCATCTGAGCGGTATGCTGGTGCCTGGATAGTCTGAGGGATCCAGTAAGCACTCGCTTGATGGTCTCGTATTTGTCTTCACTGGATGGGTGCTGATCGAGGTGCAGCACGTGTTTGGCGGTGGTCTGGTCAGGGGCAGCGACCACATGGTAGAATTTGGTCATGTCGGACAAAATCTGGCTGAGGTGAAACTGAGTCTCCGCGTCGACGAACCAGGTCTCCAGCTCCTGAACCCAGAATTCAGGCAGTTTCACGGCTATAGTGCTGATCCCAGGCTCACTCATGATGGGCTCAAAGACGTTTGAACCATTCGGGGTCACCAATTGTAGTGGCAGCTACTCTGCTCCTGATAGAACACCCACAACCAGTCGGGTTGAGCTCAGTGAACAGACTGGTTTATTGCAGGCTGCTGGACTGTTCTTATACTCCCAGCCCGGACCTGGCTGAGAACCGCGCTGGAGGGCGCTGACATCACCCAGGCGTCACGTGGTACCCCAGCGTAGGCTTCTGAGCCCTGTGCTGGGAGGAAGGGAAAACCCCCGACGACGCCATTTTGGCCGGCTGCCCTGCCGCGTGTCTTACAAGCGGGGACGGTTCGCCTGCCTAGTGGTGAGCCGCCACACCTTTACCTTTTTTAAAAATACAAAAACAACTACAATTGTATAGTTATTTAAATTAAAAATTCAATAAATACAAATAAAATAGATAGATAATACATATTCACAGTTATCCTAGTGCAGAAAAAGTGACAACAATAGTGCAGACAGTCTTTTATTGGTGTCAGAAGAGTTCCCGATTACTGCAACGAGGGGAAGTTCAAAAGCCTTCCCTTGTTACACATCATCATACTCCTCATTATATACTCCTTTCCATATTCAATCCCATTCACTTTAATAGATCTGAAGATGTGCTACTGGCACTGAATCATAAACACACTCTGCATATTTTGCACCTCAGATCATGTCTGATATAACTCCGCATGTCCCACTAAGATGCAGCATTTATATAATATGGAAGATTTGCTTGTTTGTTAGTCTGTGGCTAAGTGAAATTTTGAGAGTACAGAGTTTGTATGTTCCTGTCAGGATTTATGGCAAGATTAGCAGGCATAGGGAACCTTGGTTTGCGAGGGATACTGGGGATCTAGTTCGGAAGAAGAGAGAGGTGCACAGCAGGCATCAACAATATGGTACTTGAGGCATATAAAAAATGCAAGAAAAACCTCAAGAAAGAAACAGGAAGGCAAAAAAAAAAAGGTATATTAAGAGCAAAAGGATGTAAGAGACAAAATTGGTCCCATTGAAGATCAAAGTGGTCAGTTTTGTACGGAGTTAAAAGAGATGGAGGAGATCTTATATGTTTTGTTTTTCATCAGTATTTGCTCAGAGTCATGGGAAGTAAGGAAAACAAGCAGTGAGGTCATGGAATCTATACAGGTTAAAGAGGAGGAAGTGCATGCTACCTTAAAGCAAATAATGGTGGCTAAATCCTTAGAGTATGACAAGATACTCCCTCAGGCCTTGAGAGGCTAGTGTAGAAATTGCAGGGTCTCTGGCAAAAATATTTAAAATGTCCTTAGCCACAGGTGTGGTGCCAGAGAATTGAAGGGTAGCACATGTTGTTCCATTGTTTAAAAAAGGCTTCAAAATTAGGCCGGTGAGCCTGCCGTATGTAGTCAGTAAAGTATTGGAAGATGTTCTAAGAGATTGGATATACAATTATTTGGATAGCCAAAAACTGATTAGGGATAGTCAACATGCCTTTGTGCATGGTTGGTCATGTTTAACCAAACTTGTAGAGTTTTTCGATGAGTTTACCAGGAAAGTTGATGAAGGAAAGGCAGTGTTTAATGTCTACATGGACTTTAGTAAGGCCTTTGACAAGGTCCCACATGGGAGGTTGGTCAGGAAGGTTCAGATGCTAGGTATTCATGGTGAAGTAGTTAACTGGTTTCAATAATGGCTGGTCAGGAGAAACCAGAGAGCAGTGGTGGATGATTGCTTCTCAGAATGGAGGCCTGTGGCAGTGGTGTGTGTCAAGGATCAATGCTGGGACCATTGTTGTTTGTCATTTATATCAATGATCTGTGGCAAATTGGATCAGCAAGTTTGCAGATGACACTAAAGGCCATTTCATGCCAGGTCTCCGCCTTGAGGCCGGTTACAGGAGCAGATGGAAAACTAAAAACTTATATTTCAGACAGCAGCTCTAAAAGGCTGCCCCAGTGTCACATTTAAACGAGAGGTACCTCGTAGAGCCCTCCGGAGCCCTTGGAGGTGGGGTGACTGGTGCCATAGTGCTGCCTGCCAATATGACATCACTGAAGTGCACAGAAGCAGAAGAGTCCTATACTAGATTGTGGCAGCCCCGGAACAGGCAGGACAAATGCTTATAATGTTTTCAGCTTGTCTTAGAATTCAGACTGAGATCCAGTGCACCCTCGGTAAGGTCATTAATGCCATTAAAATTCTGATGTCCATCAGGTCTGAGAATCATATCATTGAGACCAGGAAATGATTGCTGCAGAAGTTGTGGAGAAGCAGGCGGAAATTTGAGTTGAAAAGGTGAGCAGAGTGTAGGTGCTGCAGATGAAGGCGAATGCTGCTTGTTAGCCAAATAACTGTCATAACAAATCGGACTCTATGGAGGTTAGACAGATCCCAGGGGGCTGAGTTTTGGAGTAATGTTCATATTTAAGCCATTGTTGTTTGTCACTTCACAGGTATCCATGCAGATAATTACACTCTGTTTTCCATTTTACAGCTTCACAGATTTGTTTGTGGGATGGCCTGGCCACACACACGATCCACGAGTGCTTGATAACTCCTCCCTCTACAGAAGGCAGAGGACCAGGGTGGATACCACTTCTCACATGACGTGAGTGTGCACCTTCAAAGCCCTTCGCGCTGACATTATTCACACTTCTACTTCCCTCAGCCAAGTGGCTTTTGCGTTTTCAGTGCACAGCTGCTGACAGGGGTGTGAAGTAACACTGGCAGATTCCACGATTCACAGGCCTTCAGTGTGGAGACTAGAGTGGACCCAGGTTGGTGAACTAACTACATATCTCCATTGTTGTGGCCACAGGTATCCCAAGATGTTAATAGAGTGGAGATCCCAGCACATCTGGTGGGCGACATGGTGTACAGCCTCAGAACGTGGCTGATTAAGGGGTTCACGCAGCACTGCACACTGGATCCAGGACAGCGAAAGTTTAACTAAGCCCTGAGTTCCGCAAGGATAGTGGTGGAACACGAAAGGCCGAAGGCGGTGCCTGTCAAAGTACCTTGATATTCGTACTGCTTTTGTTCCAGATGTTGTGTTGCATGCTATGTACTGCACAATATATATGAGCTCAATAATGATCATTTTCTGCCAGAGTGGACTTCTGTTCTAACAGATCTCCCTGCACCCAACAGCCAAGATTGTAATGATTAGCAGACATATGGACACCAGGTCATCTGTGCAGCGATTTTGTCGATCTTGTAAAGGAGAAGGGGGTCTTAGGAGTTGTCGCTATCACCGGGGTATGTCCCTCCCACCTATCAAACCCACCATCCCCACTTGTTCCCACCCCCACCCCAAATGTCATGACATGAGCCTGCAGCATGCTGTCTAATCTGTTCTTGTAATCTCGTGAAGCAAACAGTGTGAAAGAAATGAAACACAAGAAGCTGTACGACTTTTTGGAAGTTTAATAAAAATGGCTTTCTATGGCACATGTATGGTTGTTAAATATTTAAGTTAGATAATTATGCTAAAGACAATACATGACATAGCAATTTGACACATGGCTGCTTTCTTCAATTGCATGTGCACATTGTAGAGCACGTTGAAAGAACCAAAGACTTGTTGATCCAAACCAAGGCTTTTATTAACTAAAAGATTGGAGCATATCACATGTAGGTTGACCAGTCCAGAATGACCTGGTCTGGCTAGGAGCAATCCTTTAAGACCTGCCAGTAGGAGTGGCTACGCTCTCAGCCAATCACAGTCATCCTACACTACAGTCTGTACGTATACACATTGTGATAGAATCTGTACTATCACACACATCAAGTGTATCGTGATGAATGACTACTTCCTAGCTAAAAACCATCGAATGGACAAATACATAGATAGTGCGAAAAGCTAACACTACAATCTGCCCCTGCAATATCGTACTCAGCAGTGCGTTAATCCATTAAATAGTGCACAGTACATTGAACAAATCAGTGTTTAATTGAAAAAAACATGCACATTAAAAACCAAATGGCAAATGACTGAGCAGCGTAAACATTACTCCTTTCTGTATTTACATCAGACCCACACATCATTCAAACATTGGGAGGAAGGAGGTGCAAGGTGGGGGACTTGAGAAATGACCCCGCCATCTCACTCTTCTCCATGTGGCCATAACTATAATTTGCCAGTGTGGAATGATACGGCACATTGATGGCAGGGGGGGTTGGTATATGGCATTAGGGGTACCGTAGTGCTGTGGGTACGGTTGCTGAGTTGAGTGACCATGTTGTGGAAAATGGTAAACTACTTATCCATTGCAGCACTGAGTTCCCACAGCGCAGATGACAATACAGATACTGCCTGCACCTGCTTGGTAACTTCCACCCGGCGCACTGCATCCTCCTCCTCAGATTGGCTGCATTTCAGCACACAGGCAATCTCTCCCTCTGTCCTCCTTGTCCAGTGATGTCATCATGTTCTCCAACTCCTCTGTGAGAAGCTGAGCCTTCGTTAACCTCTGTCGCTTGCATCTCGGATGGGGTACTATGGGACATATCAGGAAAAGCGGATCAATAGTGGAATTATGTGCTTTTCGACACATGAAACTTCGATGATAATATACCCATCTCCTCAGGTGACAGTCCTGCCTTGCCCCTTCCATGGAAAGTGATTTCTGCGACCACGTTGTTGCTTTCGGAGATGTCCATATCCACAGCAGTATATTTGTCTGCAATGACCTGCCCCTCCTCGATCTGTGTGTCTCCCCCATCAGTACAGCTGATTGCCTCCTGAGATGTCTCGGGGATGAGCACTGGGGTTTCATGATTCTCCAAAGCACTAACCACGTCAAGGGTGTTGCTGAGCAGCTAGTTCCCCCAGATGTTGTGGCATTGATCAAAGTACTGCCAGTCTAAACATCCACTGTCACTCCTCCTGTTGTGATCTCGCCCAGCGTGGAACTTCTTCCTCAGACTCTTAAGTTTGGTGACTATCTAGCCTTTACTGTGGCTGTTACCACATGCTGAAAGTGACTGTCCAGTCGTTCAAAGGTAGGGCCATCCCTCACCATCCCTGTGAGCTCCCTTTCCTGGGCTTCCTGAGACAAGAGGTCGAGAAGCAGTCTAATCTCTGCATCTCCCCAATTAGAAGTCATTATTTGTTCACTGCTACTCTAAGCCTTCAAAGCTATTCCTAAATGGGAACGTATCTCCAATACCTCCCTGTCGTGCACATTGTCAGTGTTTTTAAATTCCCGCTCCTGCTTCTCAGGCTGACGACATCACTGCCACGTCATCAGCCTGTCTCTAACCAGCTGCTTGCAGTGGCTATACATTTAGGTCAGTCAGCCTTTACAGATGAGTGTTTGCTCTGCCTGAAAGTTCCTTAAGATAGGAGATGTTGTGGACAGCAAAGAAGGTTTTCAAAGCTTGCAGAGAGATCTGGACCAGCTGGAAAAATGGGCTGAAAAATGGCAAATGGAATTAAATGCAGGCAAGTGTGAAGTGTTGCAATTTGGAAGGACAAACCAAGAAAGGGCATACATGGTAAATGGTTGGGCACTGAGGAATGCGGTAGCACAGAGGGATCTGGGAATACAGATACATAATTCTCTAAAAGTGGTGTCACAGGTGGACAGGGCTGTAAAGAGAGCTTTTAGCATATTGCCCTTCATAAATCAAAGTATCAAGAACAGGAGTTGTGATGTTATGATAAAGTTGCATAAGACATTGGTGAGGCCAAATTTGGATTATTGTGTGCAATTTTGGTCACCTAACTACTGGAAAGTTATCAATAGGATAGAAAAAGTGCAGAGGAGATTTACTAGGATGTTTCCCAGACTTCAGGAATTGAGTTTCAGGGAAAGGTTAAACAGGTCAGGACTTTATTTGCTGGAGTGTAGAAGAATGAGGGGAGATTTGATAGAGGTATTTAAAATTATGAGGGGGATAGACAGAATAAATGTAGATAGGCATTTTCCTCTGAGAGTAGGTGAGGTACAAACCAGAGGACATGGGTTAAGAGTGAAAGGAGACAAGTTTAAGGGGGACATGAGGGGAAACTTCTTCACACAGAGAGTGGTAGGAGTGTGGAACGAGCTGCCAGCTGCTGTGGTGAATGTGGGATCAATATTAATGTTGGAAGAATTTGAACAGGTACATGAATGGGAAAGGTATGGAGGACTATGGCCTGGATGCAGTTCAGTGGGACTAGGCAAAAAAAATGGTTTGGCACAGACTAGAAGGGCTAAAGGGGCCTGTTTCTGTGCTGTAGTGTTCTTGAGTTCTAAATGTCTTTCCTTATGTCTTATAATGATGAATTCAACATGGATTAAAAATATATGAAGCTCAATTATAAGTGCTTAATCTTTACTTAATTTTCTCTTTACTGATGTCAGTGGACCGACCTTTTACACCAATTTAGGTGGCAAAGATCTCTTAAACTAAACTTTATCATGTTTCTTCTTTGTGTCAAGTGATGTAAACAGTAAATGCCATTTACAATCGTACTTCAAAGGCTGTGCCCTCACATCAAAGGAAAAAGCATTCTTTCAAAAAAGACTTCTCCTGAATAAATGTTTTGAGATTGATAATGACTATATCATGCATTATATATCATGATTGATAATGACTATATCATGCATTATATATCATGCTTAACAACATGATGCAGAATGTATTAGACTCCAGGGCTACAAAGACAATGGAGAAAAACCGCAAGCCTGAAGTTGCATGTTGTACATGTGAATGAAACAATTGTGTTGGAACAAGTTAGTTTGTCATGCAAGTTGAGAGATTTAATTATTTCAGAATTCATTTGAAACATTATTGGAAAACTATGGTTGGATTCAGCATTACAGAATCGTCTAGCTTGACGATGGTTTTGCAACTTTTAAATTGGAAGGGCATACAAATATATATGCAACAAAATGGTATACATTCTGCCTATTTTGGCATCCAAATTGAACACAATTCATGCCCATTTGACAGTGTGAGTCACTGAACATGCTTAAGTTTCACCAAAAATGTTGTATTTTTTTAATGGAATTCAGGTGAATATCAATAGTTTGGTGCCCTATGCCCACAAATGACACATGTTACATATTAATGACATCATGAGCAGGACCAGAGAAGGATTTGTTTTGATTGGCATAATGTGTATTTTAATGCATGATGCATAGCCAATGGTGTGTGCCCAGTGTTGACAGTTCACCTCAAGTCTTCTGCATTGAATCTGGGCTCAAAGCAGGCTCAGACTAATTGCCATTCTGACGTGATTTAACAATTTGAAATTGTTTAACATATATAATAATGATGAGTGATAATGTGTATCATAATAGAGCCAAAATTTGTCATCCTTACATCCATGTTCCAAAGTGAAATTGCAGCAAAAATTAACAATTTTGCACCAGGAGCTTCTGGTACCCTGACCAATATTTTGCTCCTCAGTAAGGCGACCAATAGCCCACATCATTACCACAAATGGATCTTGCTATGTATTGTGTTTACATTTCCCTACATTGGCTTAATACCATTTTGTGCATCGTAAAGATTTTCTGAAGGATCGATTAATGAGTTGAATTTGAATTGTGTTGGTCCAATTTATTTGGCAGTTAGAGGGCCAAGTTGTGACCAAATTGCTGGTGAGTTGCTTTTGCATGTTTTTTTTAGGTTTGCACTACTCATCATTAGACAGCAAGTATTAAGTGCATGTGCCAGAGGTACACTAAAGAGGAATCCTGAATGAAGGAACACAAAGACTACATATCTGGGAATCTTCAGCAAACAATGAGCTACTGGAGGAACTCTACAAATCAGGCAGCATCCATGGATAGAAATGGTCAATATTTTGGGTGGGGACCCTTCTCAAAACTAAAATATCACTTCTGCAATGTGTCCTTATTTTTTTCTTATTCTTGGGTAGCCATCAGGATCAAGGATGACTTCTTCCAAGTCCTGTTTTGTGAGTTGTGAGGTGTTAATGGGCCCAATGGAGGAACCACAGTCTCTTCCACAGATGGTATTGGTGATGGCTGATGAGGCAGATGGGTGGGGAGTTTGTGAGGTGATGCATTCCTTATGCTGCTTGTGTAGGGCACCTCTGTGCTTGTGGTATGCATTCTCAATATCATTTCAAACATTCCTTCTCTGATTTGAGCAATCGTGGACCACAAATTCCTGGAAGTCAGAATGGTGGTGCATTTCTACAAGGAGCTTTTAGAATTTTTTAACTTATTTCTTCTCTTTGTCTGGTAATCTCTTCCTATGAAAGTCCTTGGAAGAGAGTGTCTATTTCAGAGGTTTACTGTCTGTGTGTGGTCGACCAAAAAGTGAGTGATCCTTGATCCTTGTGATGTTGGTTCAATAATCTTTCAAATGTATTTGGAGGATTTTGAAGAGACAGCGTTAGTGGTGTTGGAGGTGAGATGTAAAATTGTGGCAAGAAAGACTAAGTGAACTTTTGGGGTAAAAATGCAGCCTTATTTGTTATAAATCTTTCCTGAGATTGGTTCTGTTTGAATAGTTAATATCATGTCTTCTTGTATGCTGCAAAAGGAAGGTGTGAAGTAGTGTAGCAGTTTTTACCAATTGATGATGCCCTCTATGCACTGACAATATGAATAAGGCTATTAAACATTTACATTCAGGTCCTTGGAGATTCCTGTCATTGAACTTAAATATACTTCCTCCCACTTCATTATGAATCTGGTGGACCTTCTGCACCTCTGCATTAATGGAATCTCTCTCTTCTCCAAATGATCCATAAAGATCCATCACACGCTCTGGCCTCCCACCCATTGCTGAAATTTATTTGAGGCGTTGCCTCAGGAAGGCTGCCAATATCATAAAGGACCCCTTTTACTGGAAACAACTTCTCACTGCAATTTTTTGGGTAGAAGATACAGGACACTTCTAGATTCCAGAACAGTTTCTTTCCAACCTCCCCTTGTTACACTATTCATGGAGTTCTTTGACATCACAAAAGGAATATCTGCACTATTATAATGTTACTTTTTATTCCTGTTGCACTCTGGTAACTATGAATATTTATTAACCACCAGCCTTTTGCATTTGGCATCTATTTTTAATTTGTAGTTTTTTGCATGAAGTACCTGTCAGCTGCAGCAAGTAAGAATTTTGGTGCATATATGCATTGTACAATGTATATGACAATAAACTCATTGTCCTTATCCAGAGATTCATCTGATAGTCAGACTGTTTATTTTCTTCTGCGGGCTACCAATTTATCTTCCAAAATCTATTGACTAAATTCTATAACCGGTTCCAAACAACGATCAATTTAAGAGGTGCAAGGTGAACTTTAATCAGCACAAACCAACCTTAACTGACACCCACATAATTTCATATTCTGAAGAAAAACTAAGGTAACCACCTGTTTTCCAGTGCTATCTAATTTATCTCTCAATTTAAATGCAAATCTATTCATTTTTAATGGAATTAAGGTTTGAAAATATTCATAAAATAATTACATTTTAAATCATTCCACTAGATGTCATCATCTTGCTCAGAAAGCAGGGTACATGGTAGAATAGTACATTTAGCTAGCATGCATCTCATTCAGCTCTTCTTGGAGGTTCAAACGTATTGTATTTAGGAAGCTATGTATTGGCAGAAACTTTGATTTTGAATGGTACTATAAAGTAAGCAATTGACTTAGAACCCTGGTACGCTTTTTGAAAAGTGGGAGGAAATCGGAACACCTGGAGACAGACAGAGGCAGACATGGGGAGAGTATACAAACCACTTATATACAGTGCCAGTTTCAAACCCTGGTCACTGACACTGTAATAGCGTTGTGCTAATTGCTACGCGAACTGCGCTGCCCATTCTTTTATTTGATGAGAAATGAAAACCAGGAATAATTTTTAACTGGTGACTGAATTGCTGTTGTCCATTTTACAATCAAATGACACTATTTCCCCATGGGCTGCTAAAATTAGTAAACTTTATCTTCTCTGCCATGAATTCTGCATGTGTTTTTAAAGTTTACATATTTCAACGCAATCTACTATTAATTCAACATTCTCACTCAGAGGTTATTGGCAGGGAAAATGAAAAACATTTCACGTGGGTCAATCTTCAGGAAATAATGGTAAAATTCAGATTATGATTCTTCTTATTGGAGAGCTGCCCAGTTTCTGCCCATAAGAACTTTTCAGAGAAAAATTTGTTCTTTCCCTTACCACAGGCATCCCTCAACATAAACAGAAATGCACCACAATGGAAAGAATGAGGGGATGAGGAATGGAGGGACGTTGAAATATATTGCAAAGAACTGCAGATGCTGTAAGTCTGAATCAAAAAAGAACCGGAAACACTGGAAACCCTCAGAAGATCAGGCACTATCTATATATATATAAAAAAGAGTTAATACTTTAGGTCAATGACCTGTAGCGGCTCACCAGAGGCTTAAATGAACTGGGAGGTTCCAAGTGACGTCATGACATCACAATACTATGATGTCATTTGGAACGTGCAGGGTTTGAGTAAACATAAGAACATAAAAAATAGAGCAGGTGTAGGCCATCTGGCCCATTGAGCCTGCTCCGTCATTCAATAAGATTGTGGCTGATCTGATTATTGACTCAACTCCACCTTCCTGCCTTTTCCCCATATCCCTTAATTCCATTTTTATGTAAAAATATATTTAACTTTTATTGAACTTTGACTTGACGACATCTGATCATTTTCTTGTACTTTTTTTTTGGACTGTGACACAGTTGCTACAGACCCATCATTATACCTGAATTGTCAACTCTGCTTCTTCATCCACATGTTACCTGATCTGTAGAGTGTTTCTGGCATTTTTTGTGAAACGTATTGCAATTCATTTTATAAAAATGTCAACTGTTATCTTTGAAACTATTTTTATAAGACCTTGCTTGAACTTTGGAAGTACTTCAAAATCTGTCATGGACCTCACAGATCAATTTTTTTTGCCTGTTTTTTGCTCATATCTTGAAGAAGGGCTCAGGCATTTGAGTATTTATTTTAAATCAATTCTTTTCTTTCATTTTTAAGGTACAGATTTCTCAAACAACTCATTGTGTTATTATGATTGGATACATTATATAGTTGAAAATATAATGTGGAAATACATAAAAATATTTCTTTTTTATTTCCACCACTACTTCCCCCCTCATTTTAAATGCCTATCCTCTGTTATGTAACATTTGTATGCTGGGAAAATATTCTGACTATCCATCCTTATCAATGCCTCTCATAAACTATAAACTTCTATCAGGTCACTCTCTGTCTCCTACCCTCCAGAGGAAACAATCCAAGTTTATCCAACCTCTCCATAGAGCTCATTTCCTCGAAATCAGGTGCATTCCTGGTAATTCTCTTCTGTACCTTTTTCAAAGCCTCCACATCCTTCCAGAATTGCACATAGTATATCAAATGTGGCCTAACCAAAGTTTTATATAGCTGCAACGTAATG
Source organism: Narcine bancroftii (assembly GCF_036971445.1). Classification (NCBI taxonomy): domain Eukaryota; kingdom Metazoa; phylum Chordata; class Chondrichthyes; order Torpediniformes; family Narcinidae; genus Narcine; species Narcine bancroftii. The sequence goes on along the minus strand of NC_091471.1, from coordinate 175,495,884 downwards.
GACTTCTTTTACATTCTATGCCACGTCCAATAAAGGCACTCATATCCACTTTCCTTACCACCTTATCTACCTGCGAGTTAACTTTCAAGGAGCTATGGACTTGAAAGCCCAGATCCCTCTGGACATCAATGCTTTATAAAGTCCTGCCATTATTCTTTGATTCTTCTATAACATTAGAGGGGGCATGGTTAGCATAGCAGTTAGGGCAACAATGTTATAGGGCCGGTGATCAGGATTGGGGTTCGAATTCTGTGCTTCTGCAAGGAGCTTGTATGTTCTCCCTGTATCTATGTGGTTTTCCTCAGGAGCTCCAGTTTCCTCCCACTGTTTGAAATGAACCGGGGGCTGTAGGTTCGTTGGGTGGCATAGGCTCATGGGGTGAAATAGCCTGTTACCATGCTGTATGTCTAAATTTAAATGTAAAATTTAATTTTCAAATTATTTAGTGCAGTTGATCTTACATATGGACTTTAATTTCTTATATTACAGCACTTCAAGTCAAGTAGCCTTGAGGTCTGAAAAAGTAACATTTAAATGCAAATCCTTATTTTTCTTGTTATTGCTGAGTTGTTCAGGAGAAACGTAAAGTTTGGTTGACATCCAGGAAATTAGAGTGCAATTTGAAGCTCTGTGTTCTTTAGTTTGATCTTTTGGCTGAGTCCTGAAAACCTGTTCTGATCAATTGGCCAATGTAATTACGAATTTCTTCAACATTTGACTCTGACAGAATGTGGTACCTGCCTGTTTCAAACAGGCCTCAATAGTAACTGTGCATAAAAAGAGTGTGGAAACCTGGCTGAATGACTTCTGACCAATGGCACTAGCACCACAGTAATGAAGATTTTGAGAGGTAGGTGTTGAAGCATATCAGTTCCTGTTTGAGCAGTGACATGGATCCGTTCAAATTTGCCTAGCACAGCAACAGATCCAAGATAGATGCCATATCACTGGTTCTAAAATCCCTAGAGCACCTGGACAGCAAAGATGCATGCATCAGGATGCTCTTCATTGACCACAGTTTGGCATTCAACACCATCATGCCTTCAAAGCTAATCAGCAAACTCCAAGACCTGGGCTTCAATCTCTATTGTGTAATTAGAACCCAGTATTTCTCGCTGCCAGACACTGATCATTGTGGTCTCTCATTTTGCTCATCGTTTTAAAAAAATTTTTGAATTTATTTTAATACTCCAACATCTACAATAATTTTCATTTGCATGTGATGAAATATTTTTCACTTGCTTGCACGAGTGTAGTTTCAACTGTCAAGAATCTTGACACAATCCAAGCAAGGCAGCCATCAATTTTAGGAATCTATCCATTACCACAAACTTTCATTCCTTCCACCATCAGCACAGCACAGCTGTAGTTTGTACCACCACAAAATGAATTGCAATTACTCACCCAAGCCATTCCAAAATCACTTCGTAAACCCACGATCACTGCTACCAAGATAAACAATGGTTTAAGATGCATGTGAATACAAGCACCAATAGGTTTCCCTCCAAGTCTAAGAACACAAGAAAATAGGATCAAGAATAGAATACCAGGCCCCTCAACTGCCCATCATTCAGTATAATCAAGGCTGATCTATGCCAGCCTCAGCTACTCTTCTGTACCAGTTCCCCATTTCCATAATTATTTCAACTATTAATTTAACTATATCATAAATATATTTAATTATGTGGACTCCACCATGGTCAGAATTCCAGACTCGGAAATATTTTACCATTCCGTCATAGCCCCTGATCAAATCCAGGAACTCTCAGTGCAACAGCACTTTGGAAATATTTTATCCAGAAATCCCAACAATTCAAGAACACAGTTCACCTCTATATTATCAAGGGTAATTAACAATGGGTTCTAAACACAGGTCTCTTCAATAATGCCATTTAGTAAAAATATGAATAAAATCAGTATCCTATCTTTCTTTGGCTTGGCTTCGCGGACGAAGATTTATGGAGGGATAATGTCCACGTCAGCTGCAGGCTCGTTTGTGGCTGACAAGTCCGATGTGGGACAGGCAGACACGGTTGCAGCGGTTGCAAGGGAAAATTGGTGGGTTGGGGTTGGGTGTTGGGTTTTTCCTCCTTTGCCTTTTGTCAGTGAGGTGGGCTCTGCGGTCTTCTTCAAAGAAGGTTGCTGCCCGCCAAACTGTGAAGTGCTAAGATGCACGGTTTGAGGCGATATCAGCCCACTGGCGGTGGTCAATGTGGCAGGCACCAAGAGATTTCTTTAGGCAGTCCTTGTACCTTTTCTTTGGTGCACCTCTGTCTCAGTGGCCAGTGGAGAGCTCGCCATATAACATGATCTTGGGAAGGCGATGGTCCTCCATTCTTGAGACGTGACCTACCCAGTGCAGTTTGATCTTCAGCAGCGTGGATTCGATGCTGTCGGCTTCTGCCATCTCAAGTACTTCGATGTTGGTGATGAAGTTGCTCCAATGAAAGTTGAGGATGGAGCGGAGACAACGCTGGTGGAAGTGTTCTAGGAGCCGTAGGTGATGTCAGTAGAGGACCCATGATTCGGAGCCGAACAGGAGTGTGGGTATGACAACGGCTCTGTATATGCTAATCTTTGTGAGGTTTTTCAGTTTGTTGTTTTTCCACTCTTTTGTGTAGTCTTCCAAAGGCGCTATTTGCCTTGGCGAGTCTGTTATCTATCTCGTTGTCGATCCTTGCATCCGATGAAATGGTGCAGCTGAGATAGGTAAACTGGTTGACCGTTTTGAGTTTTGTGTGCCCGATGGAGATGTGGGGGTGCTGGTAGTCATGGTGCGGAGCTGGCTGATGGAAGACCTCAGTTTTCTTCAGGCTGACTTCCAGGCCAAACATTTTGGCAGTTTCCGCAAAACAGGACATCAAGCGCTGAAGAGCTGGCTCTGAATGGGCAACTAAAGCGGCATCGTCTGCAAAGAGTAGTTCACGGACAAGTTGCTCTTGTGTCTTGGTGTGAGCTTGCAGGCGCCTCAGATTGAAGAGACTGCCATCGTGCGGTACCGGATGTAAACAGCGTCTTCATTGTTGAGGTCTTTCATGGCTTGTTTCAGCATCATGCTGAAGAAAATTGAAAAGAGGTTTGGTGCTTCACGCCATTGTTAATGGAGAAGGGTTCAGAGAGCTCATTGCTGTATCTGACCCGACCTTGTTGGTTTTCGTGCAGTTGGATAACCATGTTGAGGAACTTCGGGGGGCATCCGAGGCGCTCTAGTATTTGCCAAAGCCCTTTCCTACTCACGGTGTCGAAGGCTTTGGTGAGGTCAACAAAGGTGATGTAGTATCCTATAAGCTCGCCATTATTGACAAGAAACTAACCAGAACAGTCATGTAAATACAGAGGTTGTGAGAGCATATACTGAATACTGAAGACTTTCCACTATTAAAAAGACAAAAAGGGAATGCAATTGAATACTCTTCACTTTTCTGGAAGAGTGCTTCACTATTAATCATGAACATCTCCAAAACTAAAGGCAAACCAAACCAATGATTTATATCCTGTAGATCACTTTGCATATTCGTCCCACCCACCCTCACCCCCCTCCATTATGGCATTTCAGTTGCAGTGTTGTCCATTTGCACTGAAGAAACTCAACAAAGCATCATCAACAACATCCGTCAAACTCATAACCTCAACTGCTAGATAATAGGAGCATGTGATCATTGTAAAACAACTTCCTTTACATAAAACCATAAGATATAGGAGCAGAAATAGGCTAGTCAGCTCATCAAGTCTATCCTGCCAAAAGCTGATCCTTTTTTTCACAGCCTGCCCTTCTCCTATAACCTTTGATGCTCTGGCTAATCAAGAACCTATGAATCTCTGACTTAAATACACCTAATGACCTGGCCTCAATGACCACCTGTGGCAACAAATTTCATAGATTTACCACCCACTGGCTGAAGAAATTCCTACACATCCATGTTCTAAGCAGACACCCTTCAATTCTGAAGTTGTGCCCTCCTGTCCTAGACTCTCCCACAATGGGAAACAACCAGTGTACATCTACTCTCTCCATGCCTTTCAACATTCAAAATATTTCATTGGGATCCCTCCTTGTTCTCCTAAATTCCAACAAATACAGGCCAAAACTGTCAAATACTCCTCTTACAAGAACCTGCTCATTGCTGAATCATTCTAATGAACCTCCTCTGAAGCCTCTCCATTGTCAGCAGATACTTTCTTAAACAAGGAGCTCAAAATTTCTCACAATACACCGTGAGGACTCACTAGTGCCTTGTAAAGCCTCGCCATCACATCCCTGCTCTTATATGCTATTCCTCTTGATTTGAATGCCAGCATTGCACTTTCCTTTTTCATCACCGTCTCTACATTCATCAAAATCACTAAACCACTTCACTTTCACTTTGAATACTTTGGTTTAAAATGATGGCTCAATACAGTTTTCTTTAATAAAACGCAGTAATGCTGGAGGAACTCAGCAGGTCTCACAGAGTCCATGTGAGGTAAAGACACTTAACCATTTCAGGCTTAAACACTTCTTCAAGGTGAAAGGGAAAAGCAGACAGGCACCTGAATTAAAATGTTGAGGAGAAAGCAAGAATGGGAGTACAGATCAACAGACTAAAGGTGTTAGATATGAATAGGAGGACAGGAGAGAGGAAAGGTGAAAATTGATTGGGGAGGGATGGCATTTTTGACCCTGTGAAAAGGGGGGGGGAAGAGATAGAGGGAAAGGGGAGAAAGAAAGCTAAAAGAAAGGAAATATAAGGAAAGATGGGGGAGGGGGGGCTAAGGGAAATTGGAAAAGTTGATATTAATGCCATTCAGAGGGGTGCCCAAACGGAATATGAGATGTTGTTCCTCCAATTTGCGAGTGGTCTCAGTCTGGCCATTTATGAGACCATGGACAGACTTATTGGGAAGGGAATTGGATGGGAAATTGAGATGGGTGATCCCCGCTTATGCGGCAGACAGAACTGGGACACCGGATGTAATATCGGTAGATGACCCCAGCAGATTCACTAGTGAAGCTTCATAGATTTCTTTAGATCAAGTTGAGATGGATGTTTACACTGGTCTTGCTAGTGATGCCCATTAGATAATGAAAACAAGTAGCTTTGTTGAAGGTTCTGCATGTAATATTTTTCCTGACATGTTCATCTCTGACAGAAAAGCTAAGGCAATTTAAAAAAAACGATGAAACTGACAAACTGCCAGAGGACCAAATATAAAGTTCATTGAGAGTAAATTTTCACAAGGTTTAGGAGTGGAGATATTCCTCACAAAATATGAGTTCCCCCTTTTGTTTCAGTTCCTGCTTAACATCCTCATCCAATTTAAGATAAAGTTGAAGGGTAGTTTGTATAACAGCGTACACAGAATTGTACATTCAGCTTCTGTAAAAAGCCCTGCAGGTTTTTCAGATTCTGTTACTTTACTGCTGTGTCAATGTATTTTTCTCATGTATTGAAGCTTCACTACTTCAATGTTCTCAAAGTAAAAGAGCATAAAATGGCCAATGGTGGCATCAGGTTATGACCATCAAAACCTTAGTCACAAAGAATGCTGCATGATTTGCTGAGTTTCTCCAGCACTTTTGTGTATTAAACAGCAATCATTGTATCTGTAGACATTCTTTTTTAACACCATGCAGCTGGGATTGGTCTTTGCTGAAGGTAAAGGAAGCCAAAGTTGGCACAGAATGATGATCAAAATCAGAATTTTTCCTCATGAACATGTAATGAAATTTGTTGTTTTTTAACAGCATCACAGTGCAAACATTTATATAACCCACCTTACAAAATACATGTAAAAAATTCTGCAAGAAAAAGTCAAAGTAAGGCAGTGTCTGTGGTTCATTGTTCATTCAGGAATATGATGGCAGAGGGAAAGAAGCTGTCCTTGTGCTGCTGAGGCCTCATCATCAGGCTCCTGTACTTTTTCCTGATGGTAACAAAGTGAAGAGGCATGGCCTGAGTGGTAATAGGCCTTGAGGATAGAGGCTGCTTTCTTAAGACACAAATTCTTGCAGATGTCCTCAATAAAGTGAAGACAGCTGCCCGTGAAATGGCACAAACACAAGAGAGGCTCCTAAGATTAGAACAAATAGAAGGTGGTCACAAGAGGCAGAAGAACGGTTGTAGGACTTCCTCATTTCAGCAGATTGGGCAGTGTTCAACGACTCAGCTGAGGATCTGAAGGACCCTCTGGAGTTTTTTCCTGTCCTTAGCATTGGTACCTCTGTACCAGACAGTGATGCAACCAGCCAGAAGGCTCTCCACAGCACACCTGTAGAGGTTTTTGAAAGTCTTTGGTGACATACCAAAACTCCTCAAACTCTTCACAAAGTGGAGCCACTGGTGAGCCTTCTTCGTGATTGCATTGAAATGGAGGCTCCATGACAGATCCTTGGAGATGCTGACACCCAGGAATTTGAAGTTCTTCACCCTCTCCACTGCTGAGCCCTTGATGAGGACTGGTTTGTGTTCTCCTGAATTCCTCCTGAAGTCCACAAACACAAGAGAGGCTCCGAAGATTAGGACAAATAGAAGGTGGTCACAAGAGGCTGAAGAACGGTTGTAGGACTTCCTCATTTCAGCAGATTGGGCAGTGTTCAACGACTCAACTGAGGATCTGAATGATTACACCAGGGCGGTCTCAGACTTTATTAAAACAGCTGTGGATGAATGTATCCCCACCAAATTGTTCAGGGTTTTTCCCAACCCGAAGCCCTGGATGAACAACGAAAACAGAACCTGTTGAGAGCCAGATCACAGGCATTTAAGTTCAGAGAACCAGATCACTATAGAAGGAGCAGCTATGACCTGTGGAAATCCATCTCCTGGTTGAAGTGGAGTTTCCAGACAAAAATAGAAACCATGAGGGATACCCGACAGCAGTGGCAGGACCTGAATGACATAACCTGCTACAAAATAAAATCCGACATAGTAGGAAGCCAGCAAAGCTTCACTTCTTGATGAACTCAGTGCATTCTATGCTAAATTTGATCACAATAACAAGAGAGAACCACCACTGCACACCACCATGTCCCCTGATGATCCTCACCTGTCCATATCTGAGGATGACGTGTGGGCTTCCTTAAGAAGAGTGAATCTGAGTAAAGCACCTGGTGTGCATAGAGTACTCACCGAGAATAAAAACTCTCTGTTGCCAACTTACAATGTATTCACGGATATCTTCAACATCTCATTTCGACAAGGTGTGGTGCCCACCTGTTCCAAATAGGCATCAATTGCCCAAACAGAGTGTGGTAACCTGCCTAAATAACCATCGACCAATGGAACTCGCATCAACAGTGATGAAGTGTTTTGAAAGGCTGGTGATGACACTTATCACCTCCTATCAAAGCAGTGACAAGGATCCGTTCCAATTAGACTATCATAGCAAGAGGTCTACAGCGGATGCCATCTCATTGGTTCTGCACAAAGTCCTGGAACACCTGGACAGCAAAGATGCATACATCAGGATGCTGCTTATTGACTACAGTTTGACATTTAACACTATTCATCCCCTCAAAACTGATCAGCACACTCCAAGACCTAGGACACAACACCCCATTGGGTAATTGGATCCTGCATTTCTTTACCCACAGACCAATCAGTAAAGATTGGTAAGAACATCTCCTCCACAAACTTCTTCAGTACTGGAGCACTACAGGGCTGAGTTCTTGAGCCCCCTGCTCTACTCACTATACACCTACGACAACAATGCCATTTACAAATTCGCTGGCAATACCACGTAAATGGGTTATATAAAGACAAGTGATGTCTCAGCATACAGGAGGGAGATTGAAAACTTGGCTGAATGGTGCACTGGAACAACCTTGCAGCCAATGTCACCAGAACCAAGAGGCTGATTGTTGACTTTAGGAAGGAAAAAAACAGATGTGTATGAGCCAGCGATTATTGGGGGATCAGAGGTGGAGAAGGTGAACTGATTTAAGTTTTTTGGAGTCACTATCACAGAGGATCTTTCCTTGGCCCAACACACCAATGACATTATGAAGAAAGCTCGTCAGCGCCTCTACTTCCTCAAGAGTTTGCGGAGGTTTGGTATGAAATCAGAAACCTTGGCAAATGTCTATAGATGTGTACTGGAAAGTGTGCTGACTGGCTCCATCATGATCTGGTTACCAATATCCCAGAGCGTAAAGCCCTGCAAAAGGTAGTGGACATAGCCCAGGACATCACAGGCAAATCCCTTCCCACCATTCAGAACATCTACAGGGAACACAGTATTGAAGAGCAGCAGCAATCATCAAGGATTCACACCACTAAATACACGCTCTGTACTCACTGCTACCATCTGGAAAAGTGATATTGGTTCCACAGGACTCACACCATCAGGTTCAGGAACAGCTGTTACCCCTTCACCATCAGACTCCTCAACAATAATGTCAACCAGTTCATTTTTCCAGCTGGTCCAGATCCCTCTGCAAGCTTTGAAAAGAGTCTTCACTGTCCAAACACCTCCAATCTTAGTGTCATCTGCAAACTTTCTGATCTAATTTACCACAATATCATCCAGATCATTGATATAGATGACAAACAACAATGGTCCCAGCACCGATCCCTGAGGCACACCACAAGTCATAGGCCTAGATGAGAAGCACTACTGCTCTCTGGCTTCTCCCATCCAGCTGTTGTCGAATCCAGTCCACTACTTCACCATGAATACCTAGCTACTGAACCTTCCTGACATGTGCGACCTTGTCAAAAGCCTTACTGAAGTCCATGTGGATAGCAACCACAGCCTTTCCTTCATAACTTTCCTGGTAACCTCCACATAAAACTCTATACGATTGGTTAAACAAAACCTACGATGCACAAAGCGATGTTGACTATCCCTATTTAGTTTCTGGCTATCCAAATAATTGCATATCTGATCTCTTAGAACACCTTCCAATAATTCACCTACTACAAATGTCAGGCTCACTGGCCTATAATTTCCAGGGTTGCTTTTGGAGCCTTTTTTAAACAATGGAACAATGTGAGCTGCCCTCAAAACCTCCCTCTGGCACCACACTGTGGTTAAGGACATTTTAAATATTTCTGCCAGAATCTCCCTTATTTGCTTTAAGCAGCAAGCACTTCCTCCTCTTTAATCTGTATAGGTTCCACGACCTTACTGCTTGTTTTCCTTACTTCCCACGACTCTGTGCCTGTTTCCTGAGTGAATACTGAAGAAAAAAACATTTAAGATCTTCCCCATCTCTTTTGGCTCTTTATAAAGCTGACCACTCTGATCTTCAAGATTTAGAAAATTTACCTAAATACATTTGACAACTCCAAGCCATTCAGGCCTTTTATAGTATGTGAGTCCCAGTCAATAAGTGGAACATTATTATCTCCAACTATCACAACTTGGTTTCCTGCAACTATCAGCTATCCCTCAACAGATTTCCTCCTCCTATTCTCATTGAACAGTCCCATGAATATGGTCATACCTTTTCCATTCCTCAGTTTCACCCATATAGCCTCAGTAGATGAGCCCTCTGGTCTGTCCTGCCTGAGCACAGCTGTGATATTTTCCCTAACAAGCAATGCCGCTTCTCCCCCTTTCTTACCCCCATTCTATCACATCTAAAGCAATGGAAGCTGCCAGTCCTGTCCCTCCTGCAACCAAGTTTCACTAATAGCCCCAATGTCATAATTCCACATGCCAATCCACAATCTAAACTCATCTGCCTTTCCTACAATACTCCTTGCATTGAAAAAGATGCACCTGAGAACATTTCCACCATGTACAACCCATTGACTTCTAATGGTGCATGCAATTTTCACATAATCTTTTCCCTCCTTCATTCCTCTTTCTTCTCTGGCACTCTGGTTCCTAACCCCTCCAAATCTAGTTTAACCCACTAGTGCAGCACTAGCAAACCTTCCCGCAAAGAAATTAGTCCCCTTCCAGCTCAGATGCAAATGGTCCTATCTGAACAGGTCCCATCTTCCCTAGAAGATCCAGAAACCTGAAGCCCTCCCTCCTGTACCATGTCTTTACCCACGTGTTAAGCTATATTATCCTCCTCTTTCAAACCTCACTAGAATGTGGCATGGGTCGCAATTCTGAAATCATAACCCTGGAGATCCTGTCCCAAACTATCTTAAATCTCCTTGCAGGACCTCTTCACCTTTCTTATCTATGTCAATGGTCCCTATATGGATCACAGCATCTGGCTGCTCACCCTCCATCCTAAAAATGCTGTGAACTCAATCCAAGATATCTCAAACCCTGGTACAAGGGAGGCAACATACCATCATGGATTCTTGATCACTTCCACAGAACCTCTTATCTGTCCTCTAACTATGTAATCTCCTTTCATTACAGCTCGCCTCTTCTCCTTTCCCTTCTTAGCGACAGGGCCAGATTCTGTGCCAGAGACCCGATCACTGTGGCTTGTCCATGGTAGGTAATTCACCCCCCCCCCCCACCCCAACAGTTTCCAAAATGGTATACTTATTACAAAGGGGAACAGTCATGGGTGCCCTGCACTGCCTGCCTGTTCCCTTTCCCTCTCCTGTCACCCATCTACCTTCCTCCTGCCTCCTAGGTGTGATAGTGCCCCTATAACTCCTCTCTATCACCCCCTCTGCCTCCCAAATGATCCAGTTAATCCAACTCTTGCTCCAATTCCTTAACTCGTCTTGTCAGGAGCTGCAGCTGGATGCACTTGCAGATGAAGTTGTCAGGGATCCTGTTGGCTTCCCCGATAACCCACATTCTGCAAGAGGAGCATTCCGCTGCTTTGGCTGCCATTCTCACTGTTTATAATTAGAGGAACAATATGATATAAAAAATCTCCCCTTACCTGTGCCTACCTGATGAATCCTTTTTATTCCTTGAATAGGGTGCGCCTAGGAGTCACGTGATGGAGTAGTGGCTGGTAGGGAAACTCCAGCCCTCTCCAGAAAAGTTAAAAAAAAGATAGAGAAAAAGCAAAGGCACAAACTTAAAAACCAAAACAAAGTGAAAGTAAAAGTGTGGAGAAAATGGCAGCGAAGAAAGAAAAACCAAAAGCAACGGGAAGAAAAGAAGGAAAGATGTCGGAAGAAGAAGGTGAAGGCCTTACCTGTACGAAGAGGCCCGCCGCGGAGAGAGAAGCCCGCTCCCGCAGGTCAGTGGAAGTCCCGGGCTCGGGACTACAAAAATGGCTCGCAGAGCCGAGTAAAAGTGCGCAACTGCGCATGCGCGAGGAGTCGCGCATGAAAAAAAAACACACTGACGGGAGGGGGGAACAGCTGCGGAGTCGATCTCCACAGCTGAGAGAGACACCTGCAGCACAGCAGCAGGTGCAGAACACAGACAATAACGACAACAAGAAAGAAGAGGGTAAAAAGAAAACAAGGAAACAACAGATGGTCAACCCAGAGGAAGAAGAAGAAGAAGAACAGAAAGAAGTGGAAGAAGAAGAGAAAGGCAAGACAATGGATGTATCTTTTTTAAAGAATATATGGAATCAGTGAAAGAATGGCAATTACAAGAATTTAATGAGATAAAAAGAATTAAGAATGCAGAAAAAAAATGAATAAAATGGAAATGGCCATATCAAAGTTAGGAAAAAGAGTGGAAAATATGGAAAAACAAGAAACAATTGTAGAAATGGAAGTAGAAGACTTAAAAGAGAAATAAGAAGAATCTAATAAAAAAGTTAAAGAGACACAGGAGCTGTTAGCTCAGAAGATAGATATAATAGAAAACTATAATAGAAGAAATAATATAAAGATAGTGGGCCTTAAGGAAGATGAAGAAGGCAAGAATATGAGAGAATTTATAAAAGATTGGATCCCCAGGGTCCTGGGAAGACCAGAATTACAGGAAGAAATGGAAATAGAGAGGGCACATAGAACTTTAGCCCTGAAACCACAATTGCAGCAAAAACCAAGATCCATTTTAGTAAAATTCTTAAGATATACAACAAGAGAAAATATATTGGAGAAAGCAATGAAGAAAGTAAGAGAGGACAAAAAGCCATTGGAATATAAAGGTCAAAAATTTTTTTTCTATCCAGACATAAGTTTTGAACTCCTGAAGAAGAGGAAGGAGTTCAATACAGCAAAAACGATCTTATGGAAAAAAGGATATAAGTTTATGTTAAGGTACCCAGCGGTACTTAAAATAGTTATTCCAGGGCAACAAAACAGACTATTCTCGGATCCAGAGGAAGCAAGGAAATTTGCAGAACAACTACAAAACAAGCAGAGAGATGAAGACATGTAATAAGAGTAAAAATGATCACGATCTATATGTATGTGTGTAAAGGGGTATATGTGTGTATATATATATATATAGTGTGCATACATGAATGTATCCGTATTTAGAGGAAAATATATAGAGTATGGACAAGAATTAATAAGGGAGGGAAATGGAATGGAGGGAATAAGGAGGGAATTAAAAGAGTGACCTTTGTTACATATGAAAATTGAAATCTTTTCTGGGGGGGCTGGGTGGGGAGGAGTTACGGTCACTGCAAAATCAGCTGACGTTTGCGAGTGAATTCACAAATCCAAATGGAGAGGGGAGATGTGGTTATCCGACAAGGGATAAAGGGCAACTCAGGAGGGGGAGGGGAGAATGGGGTTAAAGAAGTTTTAAATAGGAGAATAAGGAAAATGTTTGATGCTTTAGAAATGTTGTCTTATAAAGTGTTCAAAACAAGAAAGCAGAAATGAATAAGAAGGAAAGGTGACGATGGAGAAACGGAAAGGGAAGATAAACAAAGTATAAAATGGCTACGCTGAACTATATGACTTTAAATATTAACGGAATACATAACCAAATTAAAAGGAAGAAACTGCTAAATTTACTGAAAAAAGAAAAAATTGATATAGCATTTGTGCAAGAAACACATTTAACTGAATTGGAGCACAAGAAATTAAAGAGAGATTGGGTAGGACACGTAACAGCAGCGTTGTATAATTCAAAAGCAAGAGGAGTAGCTATATTAATTAGTAAAAATGTGCCAATTAAAATAGAAGAGGAAATAATAGATCCAGCAGGGAGATATGTAATGATAAAATGTCAGATATATTTGGAGTTTTGGAATCTACTCAATGTATATTCACCTAACGAAGAAGATCAAAAGTTTATGCAAGATATTTTTTTGAAGATAGCAGATACGCAAGGAAACATATTAATAGGAGGGGATTTCAACCTGAATTTGGATTCAAATATGGACAAAACTGGGAAAAAAATTAACAGAAAGAACAAAGTAACCAAATTTATAATTAAATCGATGGAAGAAATGCAACTTTTGGATATATGGAGGAAACAACACCCAAATGAAAAGGAATATTCATATTACTCGGCTAGACAGAAAACATACTCAAGAATAGACCTATTTTTGTTATCAGCTCGTATGCAAGATAGAGTAAGAAAAACAGAATATAAAGCTAGAATATTATCGGACCATTCACCCTTAATATTGACAATAAAGTTAGAGGACATCCCTCCAAGAATGTATAGATGGAGATTAAACTCCATGCTACTCAAAAGGCAGGATTTTAGAGAATTCATTGAAAGACAAATTAAAATGTATTTTGAAATAAATACGGAATCAGTGAAAGATAAGTTTATACTATGGGATGCAATGAAAGCGTTCATTAGAGGGCAAATAATAAGTTATGTAACCAAGATGAAGAAGGACTATAATCAGGAAACAGAGCAGTTGGAAAGGGAAATAGTAAATATAGAAAAAGAATTTGCAATGAAGGAAGATACAACTAAAAAAAGAGAATTGGCAGATAAAAAAATAAAATATGAAACACTACAAACATATAAGGTGGAGAAGAATATAATGAAGACAAAACAGAAATATTATGAACTAGGGGAAAAAACGCACAAAATTCTAGCATGGCAGCTTAAGACAGAACAAGCTAAGAAAATGGTATTGGCATCAAGGAAAAAAGACAAACAAATCACATATAATCCAAAGGAGATCAAGGAAAACTTTAGAGAATTCTATGAACAATTATACCAAACTGAAAACGAAGGGAAAGAAGGGAAAATAGATGAATTTCTAACTAAAATTGAACTACCAAAATTACAAATAGAGGAACAAAATAAATTAACAGAACCATTTGAAATAGTAGAAATACAAGAGATAAAAAAATTACCAAATAATAAAACACCAGGAGAGGATGGATTCCCAATAGAATTCTATAAAACATTTAAAGATTTATTAATTCCTCCCCTCCTGGAAGTAATCAACCAGATTGATAAAACACAAAGCTTACCAGATTCATATAAAACAGCAATAATTACAGTAATACTAAAGCAAGGGAAAGATCCACTCGCACCAGCGTCATATAGACCAATATCATTACTTAACACAGATTATAAGATAATAGCTAAACTATTAGCAAACAGATTAGCAGAGTATGTACCAAAAATGGTAAATCTAGACCAAATTGGATTTATTAAAAAAAGACGCACAACAGACAATATTTGTAAATTTATTAACTTAATTCATGGAGTAGAAGGGAGTAAAGCGCCAACAGTAGCAGTTGCTTTAAACGCAGAGAAGGCCTTTGACAGAGTAGAATGGAATTATTTATTCAAAGTATTGCAAAAATTCAGTTTACCAGAGAAGTATATTAATTGGATTAAAGCATTATATAAGGGGCGAAAGTGACAGTAAATGGATATATATCAAAGCAATTTAATTTAAGCAGGTCAACACGGCAGGGATGTCCACTATCACCCTTATTGTTCGCGTTAGCTATAGATCCACTAGTAGAATTCATAAGAACAGAAAATAATATAAAAGGGATAAAATCAGTTTATTTGCGGATGATGTTATAGTATATTTAACAGAACCAGAACTATCAATAAAAGAATTATATAAGAAATTGAAGGAATATGGAGAAGTGTCGGGTTACAAGATTAACGTAAAAAAAGTGAAGAAATGCCAATGAATAATGCGGATTTCTCAAAATTTAAGAAGGAATCACCATTCAGATGGCAAATGCAAGCAATAAGATACCTAGGTATACAAATAAATAAAAATCTCGGCCAACTATATAAACTCAATTATTATCCACTAATGAAAAAATTACAGGACGATTTAGAGCATTGGAAAGATTTACCATTAACACTAATAGGAAGGATAAACTGTATTAAAATGAACATTTTCACAAGGATATTATACCTATTTCAGGCATTGCCAATACACTTGACAGAAATTCTTCAAGGAGTTAAAGAAAATAATAAGGAAATTTTTATGGAAAGTGGGGAAACTGAGGATAGCACTAGATAAATTAACAGAATGGTATAAACAAGGAGGCTTACAACTGCCAAACTTTAAAAATTATTATAGAGCCACACAATTAAGATACCTATCAGATTTTTATCAAACAAGGGAAAAGCCAGATTGGACTAGATTAAAATTAGATAAAATAGGGGAAAAGATACCTGAACACATATTATATAAATGGGATGAAAAATTGATACAACATAGAAGTTCTCCAGTATTACATCATCTACTCAATATTTGGAAAAAAATTCATGTAGAAAGGAATAAAAGAAATTATCAATTACCAAAACTAATATTGACACAAAATAAGTTACTCCCTTTTACAATAGATAACCTTTCCTTTAGAGAATGGGAGAAAAAAGGGATCAAAAGAATAGAAAATTGTTTTTCTGGAAATAGATTATTATCCTTTGAACAAATGAAAGATAAATACAATATAACTCAAGATACAGTGCTGGCATATTACCAATTGAGATCCTACTTGAAGGACAAATTAGGAAGCAGTCTGAGTTTACCAGAGGGAAGTAACTTTGAATATGTGATTACAGATACAATGATAATCAAAAGATTTATAACAAATATGTATATTAAACTGCAAGAAAAGGAGAATGAGGAAACAAATGGTAAAACTAAACAAAAATGGGAACAAGATTTAAATATAAAGATAAAAAAGGAAACATGGGAGAAGTTATGTTCTGGAACGATGAGAAATACAATAAATACGAGATTACGTATGATACAATATAACTGGATACACAGGCTATACGTTACACCTCAAACGTTAAATAAATGGGACCCAACAGTATCTGATAGATGTTTTTGATGTAAAAAAGAAATGGGAACAACAATTCATGCAATCTGGACATGTGAGAAAGTAGAAAAATTTTGGGAAGATCTAAACCAAATATTAAATAAAATTACAGAAAACAATATACCAAAGAATCCAGAGATCTTTCTCCTAAGTAACATAAAAAACAAAGAATTTGGAATTGATTTAGATGGTGCTCAAAAAAGATTTGTTAAGATAGCTCTAGCCGTAGCAAAAAAATGTATTATGTCAACCTGGAAATTGGAAGATAATTTGAAAATACAACAATGGTATATAGAAATGAATAAATGTATTCCATTGGAAAAAATAACATATAGTTTAAGAAATAATATTGAAATATTTGAACAAATATGGGAGCCTTACATGAAACACAATAGAGAAAACCTACCGGGGACATTCACTACCTAAATTAACGAAAGGAGAAGGAAATGAAAAGAATTGACTCAGTGGAATTTCTTGTTTATTTTTATTGAATGACAACATTGTTTGACTGGTTTAATGTATCCTAGATTTTGTACTTTAAATGGACAGGGGGGGAGGTAGGGAGAGTGGGATGGGAGGAGGGAGGGGGGGGGAGAAAATGGCACTGTATATATTTGAAAAGGAAAAAGTATGTATCATGGTTAATGTGGTTTATGGTGTGAAAAATAAAAAAATTTTTTTAAAAAAATTAAAAAAAAGAATAGGGTGCGCCTTTCTTCAACTCCTGCAACACCACCTCAGTCCCTATTCACTGAAGACCCTGAGCCAAAGACTTTCCACTCTGACTCAGCCCACACTGACAATGTCTGCTCCTACATGTGTACATCTTTTATTTGCACTACCATTAAGTGGGAATTCTGCCTCGCCCAGAGGAAAAGGAATCTCAATGTTATCTGTGATGTCACAAGATCACAAGAAAAAGGAACAGAAGCAGGCCACTAGGCCTATCGAGTCTGTTCCGTAAATCTACACTAAGCTACTCTACACTAGTTCCAATTTCCGGCCTTTTTGCCATATCCCTTGATGCCCTCACTAATGAGATACTTGTCTATTTCTTGTTTAAATACTCCCAGTGATCTGGCTTCCACTGCTGTATGCGGCAGCGAGTTCCACATATCCATGACCCTCTGGCTAAAGAAGTTCTTCCTAATCTCTGTTTTATATGGATAACCTCTAATTTTCAGACTATGACCCCTTGTCCTCGACTCGCCCACCAAGGAAAACATCTTACCTGCATCGACCCTATCTAAACCTTTTAAAATATGAAAAGTCTCTATGAGATTTATGTACTCTGACCATAAATCTGAAATCATCTCAAATATCCTTGGTTTTGCTAATGTTGAGCCCAAGGTTGTTGGTGTGACACCATTCAATTAGCTGATCTATCTTCCTCCTGTACACTTCCTCATTGCAGTTTGTGATTCTGCTGACAACTGTGGAGTCATCGGCAAGTTCATAGTATTGGAATTGTGCCTACCCACATGTCATGGGTATTGTAATGGAATATATATTTTGGAGCTATTTGGTAAAATTAGAGTAGGTTACATACATACACACATTTCAAAACAGATCTTTTAAATACTGAAGAATTCATATTCAGTGGACTTTACAGAAACTTTACAGAAACTATGGAGAATGCTATGCACATTTCACAAGTATGATGTCATAAAATGAATAGACTGTAGCGGCAGCTACACTGCTAACTGAAATAACACACAACCAGACGGATTGAGCTCAGTGAAAAGAACTGATTTATTGCAGGTTGCCTGGCTGGCCTTATACTCCCAGCCCAGACCTGGCTGAGAACTGTGCTGGGGGCACTGACATCACCAGAGCATCACATGGGTCCCCAAGTCCGGGCTTCTGAGCCCGGTGCCAAGGTCGAAGGGGAAACCCCTGACAGTGCCATTTTGGCCAGCTGCCCTGCCGCGTGTGTAACAAGTGGGGCCGGTTTGCCTACCTAACGGTGTGCTGCCATACAGCACCCCCCCCCCCGAGAACTGGCGCAGATATCCTTTATAGTTAGGCAGCCTCGCTTCTTGGGCTGGGCCACAACTACTAGTTCGGTGGGGTCGAGTTGTGCTGGCTTCAGCCTGTCCACAGTAAACAGTTTCCTCCTACTGCCGATGTCCAGCGTGAAAGTGGACCCTGAATGGTGAATAACGTTGTACGGCCCTTCGTAAGGCCTCTGCAGAGGTGCCATGGATGGGCCTCACTGAATAAAAACGTACTCCACAGAGTGCAGCTCGCTGGGGATGTAAGAGGCCCATGTACCATGTCTGGGCAGCGGTGGGGGTGCGAAGGAGCCCAACTGGGCCTGGAGGTGGGGGAGCAGCTCATGTGGTGACTGCTGGGGGGTTGTGAGGTGCGTTGACAAACTCACCGGGTAGCGCTAGCGGTGCGCTGTAGACCAGCTTGGCTGATGACGCCTGTAGATCTTCTTTGGGTGTCGAGCGGATGCCCAGGAGCACCCAAGGCAGTTTGTCCACCCAGTCGGGACAGGTGAGGCAGGCCATAAGTGCCGACTTAAGGTGGTGGTGTAGCTCGATCCCCAACTTGTTGCCGAGCTGTGCCCAGAGTGCAGAGGTGAACTGGGTGGCCCGATCGCTGGTGAGGTGATTCGGGATGTCGAATCGGGTGACCCAACTATGCAACAGCGCTCGGGAGCAGGAGTCTGTGGAGGCGTTTGGCATCGGAATCACCTCGGGCCAACAAGTGGTGTGGTCCACCACTGTGAAAAGGTAACGGTTACCCCGGGAAACGGGTAAGGGCCCGACGATGTCCACGTGAATGTGGCTGAACTGTTTCCGGACGTGCTTGAACTCCTGTATGGGTGCTCTGGTGTGCCTGTGTACCTTGGACAGCTGGCAATGGGTGCAGGTTCTGGCCCAGCCCGCGATCTGCTTCTGCAGCCCGTGCTAGATTAAACACTCTGCCACCATACGGACCATGGACCTGATGGAAGGGTGCGAAAGTTCATGGATATGGTGGAAGACTTGCCTGCACCACTGCTGTGGAACCACTGGTCGTGGGGTGCCCATGGAGACATCACACAGGATGTCCTCACCGCTAGGAGCCCGGAGGTCCTAGAACCGCAGGCCCATGATGGCAGTCCTGAAGGCTCGTGTCTCCTCATCGGACTTCTGGTCCGAAGTCGAGGCTGGGTGTAAGCGCATAGATGGCCAGTCGTGAGAGTGCATCGGCGACCACGTTGACCTTCCCCGCCTTGTGCTGAATGTCGATGGCAAACTCCGACATGAAAAAGAGGTGACGTTGCTGGCTGGCCGACCAGGGATCTTTTCCCATGGCAAGAGCCTGAGTGAGGGGTTTGTGGTCAGTAAAGATGGTAAAAGTCCTTCCCTCCAAGAAATAGCGGAAATGCCGCACCGCCAGGTACATGCCCAGTAACTTATGGTCGAAGGCGCTATATTTGCACTCTGGTGGGAGAAGAAACTGGCTGAAGAACGCTAGTGGCTTCCACTGTCCATTCACTTGCTGCTCCAGGATGGCGCCGACGGCTGTGGCAGAGGCATCGACGGAGAGCACCATATGTAGGTCGGTGTGTGGGTGGGCGAGCATGGTAGCCTTTGCGAGGGCATCCTTTGTGACCTCAAATGGCCTGCAGGCCTCTGGAGTCCAGGCAAGCATTTTGTGTTTGGCCGCGATGTGTTGGAACACCCCGTGGCGCAGTGAGGCAGCTGAGAACTGTGGCTTGAGGAGGGCTGGAAACTCATCCAGGATACACTGGAACTCATCCTTAGGCGTGTTGATCACAGCCATCTGCAGCTGCTCTGTGCGGGAGGCATGGGCATCTACCAAGCGCCTACTCCAAATGTCAATGAGGAGCCCTTGGGCGAGGAGCAAGTTGGCACCCAGGACGGCGGCTGGAAGGGACGAAATGGTGAATCTCCACGAGAACTTTTGCCGAGCGATCTGGAAGTGAACAGTCTTGTCTCCATACGTCCAGATCTCCATTGCATTGGGCGCACGCAAGGGAGGTCCTTGAGGCTGGTTCCTGGACTCGATGGCCGTGGCCGGAATGATGCTGATCTTGGCCCCAGTGTCGACGAGAAAATGTCGGCCGCTGACTGAGTCCCACAAGTAGAGAAGGCTGTGTCTCTGGCCAGCTGCTGCAGCCATTAACAGCAGCCGGCCTGCTCGTTTCCCTGGAATGAGCAGGGCTGACGACACTTCTGAGCCTTGGCTCCCCAGCGCTGGTGGTAGAATCAGAGGCCCTACCTCTGATTGTGCTCTTTGTAGGGACCGGATGTTCTACTGCAGCACTAGAGGAATGCTTGGAGTGGTCGTGCCCATAACTCACGACCTGCTGGACTGCTGAGCCCTCTGGGAATCACTCGAGCCATAGCTCTTGAGCCTTCTGAGCAACCTTCCTCGGGTCAGCAAAGCTCTCTTGGGCCAGTAGCGGCTGGATGTCCTCAGGTAGATGGTCGAGAAAGATGCACTCAAAAAGTGGGCAGTTGGTGTGATCGCTCATGAGTGCAAGTATCTCATCCATTAGCTCAATCAGGGACCTGTCCCCCAAGGCGTTGAGGTGCAGAATCTGAGTGGCACGCTGGCACCTGGATAGTCCGAGGGAGCCGGTGAGCACCCGCTTGATGGCGTTGAACGAGGTGCAGCACACATTTGGCAGTGGCCTGGTCCAGGACGGCAACCATGTGGTAGAACCTGGTCATGTCTGAGGAAATCTGGCGGAGGTGAAACAGCCTCTGCGTGGCTGAATCAGGTCTCTGGCTTCTGCACCCAGAAGTCAGGGAGCTTGATGGCTATAGCAATGACCGAAGGGTCGCTCATGTTGGGTTTAAAGGAGTTAGCTACACTGCTAACTGAAATAACACACAACCAGATGGGTTGAGCTCAGTGAACAGAACTGATTTATTGCAGGCTGCCTGGCTGGCCTTATACTCCCTTCCCGGACCTGGCTGAGAACCGCGTTGGGGGCGCTGACGTCATCAAGGAGTCACGTGGGTCCCCAAGCGCAGGCTTCTGAGCCCGGTGCCAAGGTCGAAGTGGAAACCCCTGACAGCAACATTTTGGCTGGCTGCCCCGCCGCATGTATTACAAGCAGGGCCGGTTCACCTGCCTACACTCTGGCTGTTTTTAAGTATCTTTAGTGCTCACAGAGAGGTCACTCCTGGGTTTTGTTTACCTAAAGCAATAGATGGGAGCAGAAGGATAACTCCTGTGGTTTGCTGAAGAAGGGAGGTGGGGATTTTGTGACAAGTGAGAGAGTCACATGGGTTTTCTAGCAGTCTGAGTTGGAGAGAGAGAGAGAGAGAGAGAGAGAGAGAGAGAGAGAGAGAGAGAGAGAGAGAGAGAGGTGAAACAAGCTCTCTCAGCTAGTGTGTGTGAGACACTTAAAGCACTGAAGAAAAGCTCCAGAGCGGCAGATGCCTGGAAGTGCTATCTGTCTGATGTTTCTCTTGGAATAAGTGGAACAGAAAGGAACTCTGTGTTAACCTGAAAGAAAGAGGGTATCATCTGGAGAACCCTGATGGAGCAAGTTTCATCAACAAGATATTGAGGTGACTAATGGTGGTACCTCAGTTGTGGAAATCATGGAACAACAAATCTCTCCCTGCAAACCCTACGAGAACCTTCCTGAGCAGTAAACATTTACCTTTCCAGCACCAAAGCCTTGTGAACTTTATACATGTGAAATTCTGTGCAGAGTATAAGAAGCGCATACAACCAGTGAATTTGGAAGAATGAGAAGTGAGATTGAACTTTCAATCAAAGAACTTTTCTTAAATTTACACACACATTACATACACGTGTGCTTAGAATTAGAAGGGGGTTAAGGTTAGTTAAGTCAATAGTTATAAGTTAAAGTTTGATTCTGTTTTTATGTTTAAAGATAATTAAAAACAACTTTTGTTTAAGTAACCATTTGTTGTGGTGAATATCTATTGCTGCTAGGTTTTGGGGTCCTTTGGGCTTGTAACAGTATATAGTGAGCAGAGCTATGGGCTAAGCATGCATCCTTAAGCCTGTGTTGATTGTCATTGAGGAGGAGACGTTGTTTCCAATTCGTACTGACTATGGTTTTCTGATGAGGAAATCCAGATACAGTTGCAGAGGGGGGTGCAGAGGCCCAGGGTTTGTAGCTTCTTGACTAGCACTAAGGGAATAATGGTGTTGAAGGCTGAGCT
Organism: Narcine bancroftii; assembly: GCF_036971445.1. Taxonomy (NCBI): domain Eukaryota; kingdom Metazoa; phylum Chordata; class Chondrichthyes; order Torpediniformes; family Narcinidae; genus Narcine; species Narcine bancroftii. Next base: position 175,473,671 of record NC_091471.1, on the reverse strand, counting down.
GTAGTTGATGAAGAGAAGCCATATGTATGAGTTGCTGTTTTCTCGGGGATCCAGAGCTCAGTGAAGAGCCAGTGATATTGCATCTGCTATGGAGTGCTTGTGGCAATAGATGAATTACAATGTATCTAGTCCTTTATTTAGGTACGTGTTAATTCTGGCCATAACCTACTTCTCAAAGCATTTCATCATAGTGGATGTTGGTGCTATTGGGCAATAGTCATTGTGACAGTTCACTCTGCTCTTCTTGGGGACCATGATGATTGATGCCCTTTTAAGTGTGTGGGAACCTCCAACTGCTACAAGAGATTAAAAAATGTCCATGAACACCTCAGCTAGTTGGTTGGCACAGATTTTCAGTACTTTGCCAGGTACGCTGTCAGGGCCTGTCACCTTGTTCTTGAATGATGTTCCGACGTCGGCCTCAGAGACAGATATCACTTGACTAGACAACTAGTCTTTGCACTGTATGCTTAAATCATCCAAACATTGCATCCTGGTGTGAATCTGAATATCTGGGTTTGGCTGTCATGTTTCCATTATCAAGTAGGGTAACCTTATCTGGCTCTATTCTGATCTCGAGAATCTCTTTGGCAAGAGAATCACCTTTATTACTTTCTCTTCCCACTCATTACTTCGTACCCCCCAAATATATTTCCTTCTCCCCAAATCTACAGCCCCCATTCTTCCTGTTCACCTGCTACTTATACCATGAAGACATATTTTTGTTCCTGCAATTTACTTTTGGATTCATAAATTTTTCTCTAATCTTCCTAAACCTGTGGATATACAAAACTGAGCTTTTCACTCATCATCTCAAGTTTTAACATTCTCATCCTTGCTTTCAAATCACACCCGAACACTGAAACTTTCTTGAACCCAAGCCCCATGAAACTGGGCTCCACTTTTTCTATTCTCTTGATAACTCTAAAGGTAAAGGTAAAAGGTTCCATTATTGTCACATAATACTACATTTAGAATGTAACATACATGAAATTCTTTGACTTCCACCTTGTCCAGCGCCCCTCACAGAAACCTACAGAACCTGGTGTTCCTAGGCAGTCTCCCCTCTAAGTAATGTCCAGTCCTGTGCCTGATTAGCTTCCAAGATCAGACAACCTCAGGCACATTCAGGCTATCAGGTGCTGTGTTAGGCTCTAAATCTGGAATTCCTGCCCTAAACACCTACACTTCTGTATTTTATTTAGTTCCTACAAGGTCCTTACACCCCTCTTCTATGAGGTTTTGACTTAATAGTGTTATATGTTATTGCAGCACTCCAGTACACTACCTGACCCTCATGATTTGCTATTGCTATCTCCCCTAATTTCTTCACAATATTCCCATCCTCCATATCATCTGTATTCCTTAACCCTGGTTCTCTCTTGAACATAATACCCCATTCTATGATCCCCATGCATTGCCCACATATTTTCCTCCAGCAGATTTGCTTTTGGAGCTAGTGAAGTCCCTTAAGTTTTAATTGAATATTTCTGTAAGGGTCCAACATACAAAATTGCAGAAACTATTGATACAAATGCATGTTTATTTTCCTTTTCTCAGTAACCGCTTTCAGGTGCTAGGACACAGATAATGCACCAGCTATCGAGGCTGGGGAAATGCATCTTGGACGTTCAGGTGGCTGCGGAGAAGACGCCTTTCTGTCACCTAAACGTGCCGGCTGAAGGAGAGCCACGTCCGAGCGAACGCCGGCTCCTATGGACTGTGGCTGTAGTTCTACTGCTGCTTTCAGGTGCAACGGGGGATTCTCTGAGCCGGAGATTATACCTACAGGAGGAGGGTTAGGTAAGTGCTCCTCTTGGCCAGATTCTCCACTTTCAGGTGGCCTCCTGACAGCCACATAGGGGTAGAATATGCAGCTTTACATCAGGGTATTTTGGCCACCTGAAAGTGCCTAGTGATACAGCTAAAAAAAAAGTGCAGCTTATCAGATCATTAATAACTAATGTAGTTTTTTTTCCCCCCACAGCAGAGAATACCTTACCTATTGAAATAATGGGGGCATGAAAAGTTATCCGGAGCATGGATTCCTGGTTTCAATGACAGACAGGTTTGTTCCTCTAGGTCCCGTTAGCTAGAATGACTGATGAAAAACAGGCTGTGAAACGTTATATGCTTGGCTTGTCTTATTGGATTCTCTGTCATTGCCAATTAATTTCAATCTTTCATCATTAGATATGTCATCATGGATCCATCTTGTTTCTTGATACCCACTTTACTCCCTCACAAGAAAGAAAGTCTCTTGATTGGTGTTGTATTTGCAGTTCCTACAATTATCAGTGTAAGAAACCAGAGGGTTAAGTTTTTTGATTTGGTTCCCACTCATCTGTGGTTTACAATTTTTTTTACATTGTCCAGAATTCTGCAGTGCTTCTGCCAAAGTTATGGTGAACTAGTTGGAGAAAGCCCTAGAAATTTGATTCTCTGGTGTACTGCTGCAATGGCTCAGTGAGTACACATGCTGGAATATTAACTTATGCGAGGCATGAATGGCTTTGGATTGCATTATATGCATCATTCTTAGTGGCACGCATGATACTTAGAGGCAATAACTCTACCTTGGCTTTTTGCCACAGTGCTGCCAATATGGAGACTATTACCATCAGTCGAAAAGAGTAAACATGGCTCCAAAAATTCCTTGGATAATCCATTAGTAAGAAATGATCAAACAGAAGAATAAACATCAATTATCAATGGTTTTTACTGGACTGTCCAACTTCAACAACTTGCTAAAAAACATGGTTAGATAAAAATTTTCCATTAATTTATAATTTTCTTTGTTATTTTACTAGCATAGAAATATTTACAACATTACTAAACTCTAAAATGAGCAACGTTTTAATGATTATGGTAAATTTATGATTGCTGTGTGCCATTTATATATATCATTTTTGGAAGAAAACTTCAGCAATTATTTGCAAGCTTTAACTGTGTGGAAATGAGATGACTTTATACAAGAACTGTGAGAATATCCAGCACTCTCTTAACTTTCAGTAGCAACAGTGGGGAAAAAAATGCCAGATATATTCCTGAATTTATAGGAATGGCAGCTATCCCAGGTTTCAAGTTGCAGCCTTTGCACACTTTGTCAGAAATGTATCGTTTCCATTGCTCTGTGGAAAATGCTAGAGGCCTATTTGTTCCAGTCACATTAACTTCAATGAAACCAAATTTTGGAATTCGAATGCAAAGCTCAAGCACTCCTATACACAATGCTTAGCATATGTGAACCGAACTGAATCTCTTCACCAGTGTTGTGTAAGAGCAAATGATTTCCAACAGGGTTCATCTGAATTGAAGAAATATGTTCACATAACCAGAATGATTTACTTGGGCTGATAGTATTGCTGGCTAAGCATAGTGGTTAGTGCAGTGCTGTTACAGCCCCAGCTATTGGAACCTGGGTTCGACTCCCACGCTGTCTGTACATTCTCCCCATGCTTGTGTGGGTTTTCCCGGGGGGCTCCGGTTTCCCCCAACTCTTCAAAACGTACTGGAGGCGTACGTTAATTGGATATAATTGAATGGCACGGGCCTGTTACCGTGCTGTATGTCTAAATTCAATTAAAATTAAGAGGAAATTCCTGGAAACACATAGCATATCAAGATGTAACTGAAACAAAAAGGCCTATGACCACTATGGTCCCCAATGGTTCCCCCTTATTGTCACTATTCATCCTAATTTCTGTAATTCCACAATTTTCACAACTCATCACAAACAAATGTTCCACATTGTCCTTTTCTTTCTTGGACTGAAGGAAGGCCTAACATAGATTTTAAACTTTTGATAGCATAGATAGAGAGGGAAAGAGAAAGCATTACTACTTCTGGGTTAGAGTAAAGGTGGAGGTGAAAAGAAAATCAAACAAGGAACTCAGAACAACCTTTTTAAACTGAAAATGCTGGCAATGTGGGCTGTTTCATGTTTCATCTGCAGTGGTTCAGACTCATTTGTACCAACAGCAAATGAGATAAATGTTTGAGAAAGAAAGGGTATGCAGATGAATTTGCTGAGGGGCTGAATAACAAGGCTCAAGAGTGGCATAAACATCAAATGGTTTTGATTAGGTTGAATACTTGTTACTTTGCTTAATTTTCCATCTCCCATGTATGTAATAAGAATCTCCATTAATTCTGATCTTTCAGCTAACTCACTTGCTCCCAGTGTTTGGTGAAAATGTGGCATATTTTACTCAAGTAATATACCTCTCTATTGCTTTTTCTCCATGACACATCCAATCATTTATTTCTAACTTCCCTTTTCTCTCAAGGCTCATACGTTTACTTTCATTTCAATGTCCTTTTCTTCAGGAGGACTGCCCTGTGGAACTGACCCCATCATTATGAAATGTTTCAAGCGTCTAGTGATGGAACATATCAAAGCACACCTCGCAGCAACACTAGATCCATTTCAATTTGCCTATAGAAGAATCTGTTCCGCAGACGACGCTATATCCTTGTCTTTTCTCTCCATCCTGGCCCACCTGAAGAATGATGCCTCATACCCCAGGCTCCTGTTCATTAACTTCAGCTGAGCTGGTGGATTTAATGCTTGGATTCAACATCCTTCTCTGTAACAGGATCCTGGATTTCCTAATGGAAAGACCACAGTCTGTTTGGGTCGGTGGCAGAAGGTCAAGCACACACTGAACACTGGCGCACCTCAGGGTTGTGTCCTCAACTCACTCTTGTTCATGCCACTGACCCACCAATGCATCGTCAGATCTAGCTCCAACAGTGTCATCAAGTTTTCAGAAGACACAAAAATAGTTGGCTTCATCACCAACAACGATGAGTCGCACTGGAGAAGAGGTGGAAAATCTCATGAAATGATGCAAAAGAAACATCCTGAATGTCAATGTGGACAAGATGAAGGAGATGGTCATGGACTTCAGGAAGACCAGGAATGTACTCCTCAGGAAGGTGCAACAATGACTGCACTTCCTAATAAAACTGAAAAGGGTAAGGTTACTGGCCACCATTATGTCAACCTTCTATAGGAGCTTTATCAAGAGTATCCTGGCCAGCTTCATCACAGTGTGGAATGGTGGCTGCAGAGAAATCGGTCAGAGGTTAATCCACAGGACCCCCTAAGAGTGGCAGAGAGGATCACAGGAGCATTGCCCACATTGTCCACCCTTCCACCCCCCATCAAAGTGATCTACCAGGAACATTGTCTGATGAGGGTGCACAAAATCATTAAGGACCCCTTCCACCCTGCATACAGCATCTTTCAGCTGCTCCCATGGGGAAGAGTCAGCACCACCAGGCTGAGGAACAGCTTCTTCCCACGAATAGTGAGAATGCTGAACAACGAAAGGAACTGCTCACACTAACCATCCGAGACTCTCATATGTACAAAACAATATTTATTCATTTATTTGTATAGAAGTAATACTTGTACTGCATATGTATTGTTTGTTTGTATGTGTGTTATGTTTGATTGTGTGCCTGCATGTTTTGCGCCGAGGAATGGAGACAAACTGCTGTTTCATTGGGTTGTACAAAAACAAAGGCGAGAAATCAGACTGCTCAAACTACAGGGGAATCACGTTGCTCTCCATTGCAGGCAAAATCTTGGCTAGGATTCTACTAAATAGAATAATACCTAGTGTCGCCGAGAATATTCTCCCAGAATCACAGTGCGGCTTTCGCGCAAACAGAGGAACTACTGACATGGTCTTTGCCCTCAGACAGCTCCAAGAAAAATGCAGAGAACAAAACAAAGGACTCTACATCACCTTTATTGACCTCACCAAAGCCTTCGACACCGTGAGCAGGAAAGGGCTTTGGCAAATACTAGAGCGCATCGGATGTCCCCCAAAGTTCCTCAACATGATTATCCAACTGCACGAAAACCAACAAGGACGGGTCAGATACAGCAATGAGCTCTCTGAACCCTTCTCCATTAACAATGGCATGAAGCAAGGCTGTGTTCTCGCACCAACCCTCTTTTCAATCTTCTTCAGCATGATGCTGAACCAAGCCATGAAAGACCCCAACAATGAAGACGCTGTTTACATTCGGTACCGCACGGATGGCAGTCTCTTCAATCTGAGGCGCCTGCAAGCTCACACCAAGACACAAGACAAACTTGTCCGTGAACTACTCTTTGCAGACGATGCCGCTTTAGTTGCCCATTCAGAGCCAGCTCTTCAGCGCTTGACGTCCTGCTTTGCGGAAACTGCCAAAATGTTTGGCCTGGAAGTCAGCCTGAAGAAAACTGAGGTCCTCCATCAGCCAGCTCCCCACCATGACTACCAGCCCCCCCACATCTCCATCGGGCACACAAAACTCAAAACGGTCAACCAGTTTACCTATCTCGGCTGCACCATTTCATCAGATGCAAGGATCGACAATGAGATAGACAACAGACTCGCCAAGGCAAATAGTGCCTTTGGAAGACTACACAAAAGAGTCTGGAAAAACAACCAACTGAAAAACCTCACAAAGATAAGCGTATACAGAGCCGTTGTCATACCCACACTCCTGTTCGGCTCCAAATCATGGGTCCTCTACCGGCATCACCTACGGCTCCTAGAACGCTTCCACCAGCGTTGTCTCCGCTCCATCCTCAACATCCATTGGAGCGCTTTCATCCCTAACGTCGAAGTACTCGAGATGGCAGAGGTCGACAGCATCGAGTCCATGCTGCTGAAGATCCAGCTGCGCTGGATAGGTCACGTCTCCAGAATGGAGGACCATCGCCTTCCCAAGATCGTGTTATATGGCGAGCTCTCCACTGGCCACCGTGACAGAAGTGCACCAAAGAAAAGGTACAAGGACTGCCTAAAGAAATCTCTTGGTGCCTGCCACATTGACCACCGCCAGTGGGCTGATAACGCCTCAAACCGTGCATCTTGGCGCCTCACAGTTTGGCGGGCAGCAACCTCCTTTGAAGAAGACCGCAGAGCCCACCTCACTGACAAAAGGCAAAGGAGGAAAAACCCAACACCCAACCCCAACCAACCAATTTTCCCCTGCAGCCGCTGCAACCGTGCCTGCCTGTCCCGCATCGGACTTGTCAGCCACAAACGAGCCTGCAGCTGACGTGGACCTTTACCCCCTCCATAAATCTTCGTCCGCGAAGCCAAGCCAAAAGAGAAAAAAGACTTCTACAATCAGATGACAATAAACATGACTTGATTTCTCCCCTACGAATGCTGTGAATTACTATGTTTAGAGTATAATCAAAGTCAAAGTAGCAATTTCTGGGTCAGTGACCACATTATGTTAACTCTTCTTGTCTTCCACAACTTCAAAATACTATCTTATCCCAGGAAAGTTTGTTTTTTATTCATTTTCATAGGACTACTCTCCCATAGATTCACATTGTCCCTGAAAGCAGTCAGTGCTCCACAGATGCTTTCCTTCCTGTCCCAGTCAAGTTGCCATCTCATCTCTGCCCACCCTCATTTCCGTCCAATCCCATGAAAGCAGATGTCACTCCTAATGTTTCTCATTGCTTTGATAAAGTTCTTCATTAGCCTCAACAATGCCTACCCCACCATACCCCGAATCACTATCACTCCAGCTTTAATCTACAATTGTACTCATTTCTATGCTCCCCCTTTATGATAGGGTTAGAGGGTCAGTACCATTTCTACTTGTTGCTCATCTCAAAGATGCATCTTAAGAGTGTGGATGAGCAGAGGACATCGGGATGCAAATCCACATATCCTTCAAGGTTGACACACAAGTTGATAGGATAGTTAAGAGGCCTATGGGATGTTGGGATTCATTAATAGGGGGCATTGAATTTAGGAGCAGAGAGGTCATGTACAACTCTAGAAATCTTTGGTAAGACTTCTGGTCACATCATAGGAAGGATGTGGAAGCTATGGAGAGGGTGCAGAGGAGATTTACCAGAATGTTGCCTGGATTGGGAAACAAGTCTTATGAGGCAAGGTTAGCAGAGCTGGGACTTCTCATTTTGGAGCGTAGAAGATGAGAGGAGACTTGCTAGAAGTCTACAAGATTATGAGAGGTGTAGATTGGGTGGACACCCAACACCTGTTTCCCAGGACAGGATCAGTAAACACCAGAGGACATGTGCATAAAGTTAAGGAAGGGAAGTTTAGGGGAGATATAATTTACACAGAGAGTTGTGGGAGCCTGAAATGCCTTGCTGGGGATGGTGGTGGAAGCTGAAAAATAGAGGGTTGTGGGGTAAGGAGGGTTTAGTACATTTTTTAAAGAAAGGAATATATGGGTCGGCACAACATTGAGGGTGAAGAGCCAGTACTGTGCTGTATTGTACTATATGTTGATTTGTAGGTTAATAGGCTAACTGGTGTAGGTGGGTGGCAAATGATTCAAAGTTAAGTTGATATGCAAGTAAGAGGAAAATAGTTTAACTGGGGGGAAGGGACTCGTGGGAATGTTCTGACAGATGGCATTGCCCAATAAACCAAAAAGCCTCTTTCTATAATCATGATAAAATATGAGAATTACAAGTTTGAAATACATTAAAGAACTTAATCATGAAAATGTTATTAATACTGCCAAATTAATGCTATGGTAAGGAAATATCACATTACGGAAATTTTTCACAACTACACTCCAGTTTTCCATGATCTTTCTTGATGATCTCCCATCTCCATTCTTCAAAAGCATGCACCTTGTCCATAACTGAAAATCCAGTCCAACAAAAATCTCATAAATGTATGAGATACAAAACCGCATCTTCTAGCCTTAAAACCCCTCATATTCTCAAATTAGATAGAACATAGTACAATACAGGCCCTTTGGCCCTTGATGTTGTATCGACCAAAAAAAAAGTATGAGTTGAAATAGCCTGCCAATCTATAAAGTCCCATCTCATCAAACAATACTAAAGGGTACACAATGGATATAGAATTTGCTAAATTTTATAAATAGTTTACCCTCTCTCCCAATAGGTTAAGACAGTTGAAACTCTAACCTCTGGGCGATTCTGAAAACTTCCAATCCAGTTTTTGAATCCCAGATATCTCAACAACATTACTTCCAAGCAAATTTTGAGTAAATGAAGATTTGAAAGTTTTGAAAGATCAAGTTTTAGCAATGTTGCCTAACAATCTTAAATAAGATCAATGAAGTGCACTGAAATCATAAATATCCAGGATTAACTGGAAATTTGATAGACATGAGAAAAAAAATTACAGAGCTATAAGGAAAGATTAGGACTTGATTAAACTCAATGGAATGAATGGCCTCCTCCCATGCCATAAGAATTCTTTGATTTAAAACTTCATCTCTCATCTTTCCTGCATCCAACTTCATTGATGTTCAAGTCTGTCATCTTGGTTACCTATCTTACATGACGAATGTAACTACCTTAGAATTATTAAATTGACTGTCAAACATTTTGAAATGTCCTGCAGTTATGAAAAGTGGTAAATAAAATAAACTATATGTCTGTAGTTATTCTTCCACTATTCATTCTGACCCCACAATACCTGAAACAATTTCCTTCAAAAAATTTTTAGGAAATAATTAAGATTTTTTTTTGTAATTTAAAAATGTAATTAGATAAATCCAGATACATTGACAAAAGACCTTATAAAATGCTTATGGCAACTACAGTTCAATATTTAACAACGTCAACCCCTCAAAATTGAACAGCAAATTCCAAGACCTGGGACTTAACTGTGTAATTGCATCCTGGAGTTTCTCACCTCCAGATCACAATCAATGAGGATTGGTAAGAACATCTCCACAATTTCCATCAGTACCAGAGTACCACAAGGCTGCAATCTTAGCTCCTTGCTCTACTCGCTATATATCTGTGACTGTGAGGTTTGGTATAACACCATCTACAAATTTGCTGACAATAACATGTTTAGTGGATTGTACAAAAATGGGCCATGAGTCAGCATAGATGAGGGATACTGAAAGCGAAGCTGAATCATGCACCAATGACAACCTTAGATCAAGGATCTGATTGCTAACCTCAGGAAGGGAAAACCAAAGGTGTGTGATTCAGTGATCAATGGAGGAAATCAGAGATTTAGCAAATTTAAATTATTGGGAGTCACTATCTTGGAGGACCTTTCCTGGAACCAACACACTAATGGCATCATGACAAAAGCACGTCAATGCCTCTACCTCCTCAGGAGTTTACAGAGGTTTGGTATGACATTGGAAACCCTGGAAAATTTCTACAGATGTGTGGTGGAAAGTGTGCTGACTGGCTGCATCACAGTCTGGTATGGGAACTCTAGTGTAAAGCTCTTCAAAAGGTAGTAGATGTAGCCCAGGACATCACAGGCAAACCCTTCCCACCATTAAGAACATCTACAGGGAATGCTGCCGTCAGAGAGCAGCAGCAGCAATCATCAAGGATCTACATTACCTAGCACGTGCTCTGTTCTTGCTGCTACCATCATGAAAGAGGTATAGGTGCCACAAGACTCATAACACTAGGTTCAGGAACAACTGCTATCCCTTCACCATCAGACTTCACAACAATAAGCTCAATCAGGGACTTATTTAAGGACTCTTACTTTGGCTCTTTTATTTTCTTCATGGTATTGCACAGTTTACCTATTTGTTTATGTGTCAATTGAGTCCATTTTTTGCACTACCAATTAGTTGTAATTCTGTCTTGCCCATAGGAAAAGAATCTCAGGGTTGTAGGTGAAATCATGTACGTACTCTGACAATAAATCTGAAATCTTCAGTTGAGTAGGTATTGTATCTGCCAGCATATAGGATGATCTGAAACTTTAAAATTTCACCTTAAAATCAGGTCTAAAATCCAAGCCTTGACTGCAAAGTCACATTACCGCTTCCCACTGGTTATCTTGCACATGTCCTATTAGATATAGTGAAGTGTCAGCGCTCCTCTGCAGGGTTCATCCACCCAGTTCAACTGCCCTCAGCTCTGTCCAGGCTTTAAGCGACCTGCTACAGGAGCATATTTTAAAATATGCAAATAAAATGAAAACTTTTACATGGTAATTTATTATTAAAATATTATGATTTGCTTTTAACTGCATCGAATCATCAGCTATAATTGCTAGATTTTTGGGTTGTCTTATACAAAGGGTATCACTCAATGCCTACATTTTAGGTGGAAATTTCAGTGCCGACTTATACTTGTGTCATTCTATACACCAGCATATCCGTGTCGCAAATTGTTTAAAAAACATTAAAATATATAACTGGAAACTTTTATCTTTCTTTGAGCAAAGTCAGACAATAACCACCAGAGGTTGGTGTGCAGGGTTGCAGCTGAAAGCTTAAGGCATCAGATGCTAAAATGTGAAAGAGGCAGAAACTTTGTTTCTCACAATTTCACTTCTATCCATGACTCTCCCAAACCACAAACCATGGTGATTCAGAGGTATTAACTTTGTAAGGGTATATTAATATTTGTGGTAGCTTTGTATTCTTTTCTCTCTCAGGATTAGTGATGGGTGTGTTTCCAATGCAGGACTGTCTCTTGAGCTCTGTAGGTATGTGATTGAACCTTTGCAATGATGTATGAAGGGAATGAACATTTCTCTAATTCTAAATGTTTGAGGAATTGATAAACATCAAATCCTGAAATCTGTTGGGTGGGGTTCACTTGATCCTGATCCTTGATGGCCTTGTGGAAGGAAGGATACTATTAACTGATTTTTATTAGTTCTTGGCTCTCAGCCATCACTTCAGGATGGACATGCGACTGTTGGATTGTTTTCCTGTTTGGATCTGTCCTGATATAAAAATAGGTTCATAGCCAAAAAACAAAGACAAGGAGTTTGAACCCAGCTCGAATCCGATGCTAGCTAATGAACGGTGTGTTGCAGCACAGTTAGCGAAGTGATTAGCATAATGTTATTACAGCTCCACCCTTCTGTAAGGAGGGTGTACGTTCTCCCAGTGATGTATGGGGTTAGTAGGTTAATAGGTCATATGGGTGAATTTGGGCATCATGGGGCTGTGGACCAGAAGGGTCTATTAACATGCTTTATCTACAAATTTAAAAAATATACTACTCATGGTTTTTTCAATAATGTCATGTCCAATCTGATCATTTATTTAAAAGACTTGATGAGCAATAAAATCCACAATCAATGCAATGTTTTAAACCAGATTGAGAAATGTTCCATGACTCTCCCGAACCACAAACCATGGTGATTCAGATAATTCAACAGCACTAAAACACAATTTATGAGGGGCACCTCTGAGAGCCCTCAAGAGGATATATCATTGAATATTGCTGGCTGGGTTGTTTTTCCAATAAGAGGTGGGTTAATTTTCACATTGATCTACTATTTAGAATCAGAATCATGTTTATTGTCATGAATATATATTTTGAAATTTGTTGTTTTGCAGCAGCAGTATGTGCTGGTCAGAAAACAGGGGCAAAATTGCTAAAAGTTATAATACCATAGATACAAGATTTTTAAAAAAGTGCAAAAAAGAGAAAAAAGTGAAATCTGATCATTGTCTGTTCAAAAATCCGATAGCAAAGGGGAAGAAACTGTTTTGTAACATTGGGTGTGTGTCTTCAGGCTCCTGCATCTCCTTCCTGATGTGGCCTCCATCGGTTGTGGTCGACCATGGGTACTGCGCCTGGTGAAGCTTGAGTGGCCTCTCCAGGGCACAAGCCAGTGCAGAGTTGATATGGAGATCTGTCTGTTGCCCATGCAGTGGGACACCCCTCTACAAGTTAATGATAGGTGTTACAAGGCCAAAGGACCCCAAAACCTAGCAGCAATAGAAATTCACCAAGACAAAAGGTTACTTAAACAAAAGTTGCTTTTAATTATCTTTAAACATAAAAACAGAATCACACTTTAATTTAACTTAACTAACCTAACTTAACCCCCTTCTAATTCTAAGCGCACGTGTATGTAATGTGTGTGTATGTTCAGAAAAGTTCTTTGGTTCACAGTCCAATCTCACTTCTCATTCCTCCAAGTTCACTGGTTGCAAGCAATTCTTATACTGTGTACAGAATTTAACATTTATAAAGCTGTCCAGGCTTTGGAGCTTGAAAGGTTCTTCTCAATTTTCTGAAGAGATTTGTTGTTCCAGGACATCCATAACTGATTCCTTTTTTAATCAGACACTCCAGTGTCTTGCTGATTAAACTTGCGCCCTTCAGAGTTCTCCAGATTCTTTCAGGTCACCACAGAATTCCTTTTTGTTTCTCTTATTCCAAGTGAAACATTAGACTGCAGTCCTCTCCTCTTGCATGAACCACGAGGGCTTTGACCAGGCCGTCTTCCAAATGGGGCTTTCCACAAGCTTTCCAGCTTGTTACACCCTCAGGATCACATAGTCATTGTGCAATTTTACATGAAAGAAGATTAAATCAATTCATGTGATGTGGAAAGCGTTGTAGCTTGTTGTTGTTCAAACACCATTGCAATGAATTATTTTTGAGACATTTGAAGCATATTAGCAGCAGCACTTTGGAAAAATGTTAAAATAAAATGTACCTGATGCAACTCTAAATGACACATCACAGCAAGTTTGAACAAACCATGAAAAGTTTTATTATTAACCATTTAATTGCTTACTTATATGAGATTTTTAAAGATGCAGTTAATCCGTGATTGACTTGTTAATCATTTGATATTTCTAAACTACAGGAATGTAGATAACTGCAAGTGTGATGGCAGCCTTAAGGACATTCCTTGCTTGAAAGCTGGTCAAAATCTGTGCCAACCAACTAGCCGGAGTGTTCATGGACATTTTCAACTTCTCAGTGTGGCAGACAGAGGTTCCCACCTGCTTCAAAATGGCATCAATTATCCCGGTACGCAAGAACAGTAGCGTGAGTTCCCTCAACAACTACTGCCCAGAAACACTAACTTCTACTGTGATGAAATGCTTTGAGAGGCTGGTCATGGCCAAAATTAACACGTACCTAAGTCTAGACCCACTCAATTCGCCCATCATCACAATGGCTCCATGGCAAATGCAATATCGCTGGCTCTCCCCTCAGCTCTGGATCACCTTGAAAATAGCAATTCATACATACAGCTGCTCTTTATAGACACAGCTCGGCCTTCAATACCATTAGCCCCTCAGTGCTGGTCAAGAAGCTACAAACTCTGAGCCTCTGTATCCCCTTCTCCAACTGGATCCTTGACTTTCTCATTGGAAGATCACAGTCAGTACAAATTGGAAACAACGTCTCTTCATTGATCATCAACACAAGGATGTGTGCTTAACCCACTGCTCTACTCATTATACACCCACGACTCTGTGGCCAGGCACAATTCCAATGCCATCTACAAATTTGCCGATGAGACCACAGTTGTCGGCAGAATCACAAACCGCAACGAAGAAGTGAACAGGAGGGAGATAGATCAGCTCGTTGAATGGTGTAACAACAAAAACCTTGCACTCAATTGTCAGCAAAACCAAGGAGATGATTGTGGACTTCAAGAGAAAGTCAGGGGAACATGACCCAGTCCTCATCGAAGGCTCAGTACTGGATATTGTCAAGAACTTCAAATTCCTGGGTGTCAACATCACTGAGGATCTGTCCTGGAGCCTCCACGTTGATGCAGTCACAAAGAAAGCTCACCAGCGGTTATAATTTGTGAGGTATTTGAGGAGGTTCAGTATGTCACCGAAGACTCTTGAAAACTTCTACAGCTGTACTATGGAAAGTATTCTGGCTGGTTGCATCATTGCGTGGTATGGAAACGCCAACTCTCAGGCCAAGAAAAACTCCACCCAGCCCATGCCCTCTTTACTCTGCTACCATTGGGGAAAAGGTACAGGAGCCTAAAGACGAGCACTCAGTGACACAAGGTCAGCTTCTTTGCTGCTGCCATCAGATTCCTGAATAATCAATGAATCAAAGACAGTGCCTTTCTTTTTGTGCAGTATTATTGTTATTTTATTTTATTTTTTTATAGTGATGTTGTAAAATATATATGTTTGCACTTTGATGTTGCCACAAAACACCGAATTTCATGTCAATAAATCCTGATTCAGAAATGCTGACTTGTAGTCGATAAAGAGCATCCTGATATATATATATGCAGCTTTACTGACCAAGTGTTCCAGGGCTTTGTGTAGAGCCAGTAAGATGGGACCTGCTGCTACGATAGACAAATCCATGGTGTCACTCGGACAATAGATATGCTCCAACACCAGCCTTTCAACCCACTTCAGATGGAATAAAATTGACATAATACCTGTTGGTAAATATGATGGAAAAATGGGTTTCTACAGAACTATGTGGCCCCTTCCAGACTTATTACTAATTGCTTAGATGCTTTCTGAGATATCAGGAAAATTGAAGACCTTTCAATTACTATATTGAATCAACACCATTAGGAGGCTGTATGTTGCTATAAAGAGTAAATTAGTACCTGAAAATGAACAAAAAGTGCAGAAGTGATGGAGGTGAATCTGTGGATACTCAGTAACTCTGGGAAGGGGGGGGGGGGGGTCCTCTTTTTGCTCTCTCTCTCTGACTGATTGTAAGAAGGCTTAGGCAATTTCTGCCTTGCAGCAGGCAAAAAGAAATGTCATGTAATACGACACTGTTTTATTACTATGACAATAAATGGAATCTTGAAAATTAATATATTGATATGTGAATAATTATGTTTCAGATAAACAATGTTTTCACATATTCTTAACTGTGAGACATTTGGATTACTTGAGGATATGGTGGAACAGACACATAACATTATTCCAATACACATTATCTTAAAACTACAATGTTTAAGATTCATGATTCCATTTATTGTCATAGTAATAAAACAGTGTCGTATTACATGAAATTTCTTTTTGCCTGCTGCAAGGCAGACAGGTTCGCCACCAACAGGAATTGGCTAAGCACCTCTTACAGTTCTTACACTCAGACTTATAAGTCAGGCAGAGAGAGAGAGAGAGAAGTCACCGAGTATCCGTAGATTCGCCTCCAGCGCTTCCGCTGACCCCGCAGCCACACAGAGTCCGGCCCAAATCATTGGCAACCCAGGCTCCAGAACCAAACTTCCGACATGGTTAGGAACCCTTCAGCGCCCTTGGCACCTCCTCGCATCCGATTCCAAAATCTCGTACCCCTCCAGCCGATTTGAGCCAGTTTCCAGCAGTCCGCGGCCCAGCGCGAGTCTCCCGACAGCAATCTCCAGCAGCCCATCGAGGTATCACCATCTTGGACGCAGACCCTCGGTTGTAGGATTTCAAATAAAAACTCCTGTTGGCTCCCTCAACGGGCCATTCAAAGCCCGTGCGGAGCCAATGGCCGGCTGACTGGGTGGCTGGACCCCGTGGGAGCGCTGCATCTCCACTCCCTCGCTCCTTGCGGGTCCACACTAATGGCAGAGCTGCTGCAACAGCGGCTCCAGCAGCACCGCCATTCCTGTGTTCTGTGCCAGTGACAGGAAGAATATTCCTGGTTCTGATTTACCCACATTATGTTAAGTTTCCAGTTTCAGACATTTTGCCATGGAACAGCTATAAGAGAACATAAAAATTAATGTTGTTCCTCACATCATTCCTTCACGTACTTTGAGGCCGTCCTTGGCTGCTGTTACACCCTTGAGATCACATCATGTTTGTGCAACTTTAAGACAACCTTAAACCTAAAATGGGGAAAAGAGAAATATACATTTCTATTTTGAAAGAATGACAAATTGCCAATAGGTTGTGAGAAGACTTTCATGAAATATAATCAAGATTGGATGAATTGAACTTTTTTTTAAACACAGGACTCAATACATTTTCTTGAAGGACATGGAGTGGAATGAAGATGGGGGGGGGGGGGGGGGTTTAACAACTGAACTTCCCTGAGATACTGTACCTTAACATAGCTTTAAGAAACAATGAATATTGAAGATGAAATTATTCTTATGGCTCCAGACTGCAATGGAGTGTTGCTTAATGATGAGGTGGAGGAATTCAGAGGGAAGGACAGCATGCATGGGTAGAAATGGTCAGTCAACATTTCAGTCTGGGCCCTTTATCAAGGCAGGAATTTGGAGCTGCATATGCTTAATAGTAAAGTTATCTGTAATCTCATGTTTTATTTCTTGACTGTTCATAAGAGAAAATGAGACATTCTATGAAATTCATTAAAATTACCAATAGGTGGCAGCAGATTAGTTGCCAAAAATGCGAGTTGCAAATGAAATATATCTTTTCTCTGCTTGATAACTGCGGATGAAATCTGGAGGAAAGACTAGTGGAGGTGTAATGCCTGGTTATTGTTGAACGGTAAAACCAATATGATATAAACCTTCTGTTAAATTCTTGGGGTTTGTAGTATGTTCTTTGTAAGGAAAATTCTGTGGGATTTCAGACCATTTAATTGTGGCTGCGCTGACGCGAAGTTAATTACACAGTTTTACTCTAGTGTTTACCTGTCAAAGGGGTTGGTAGGCAACAGTCATATCACCTCAATCACTGTCTACAGTAACAAAAGAATCAATAAAGATGAGCCACTATAAGTATCACAAAGTGTCTGATGCTGAAAGCCGCCCATTCCTAATTGCCTTTAGAGATAGCTGATAATACAGACTTTGAAGTGAAAATCAGCCTAATGAGTGGCCTTGCTGGGAGGAGAGATCATGTGTCACACCAGTTGGCAAATACTTGCACACAAAGCAGCCAAAGGGAAGTCGTTCCCTTTTGGCTGGGTGACTATCAAGCGCCTCATACCCACTGACCAGTACAAAGGCACAGACTGACACCCAGCAGGAGACAGTGGCCTGCTGATCAAGAAAGACTCCATCCATCTTCCTCTGCCTTTAATCAGCCTAGCTGGAGCCCTCTGGACCTCTTCTTGTTAACATTAAATTCATAGGAATGACTTTCTGTCTGTTCTTGAAAAATCAGGAGATTAAAATTGTAATTATCTTAATAGAATGCTGCAGGCTGTGGCTGCCCAATAAACAATATCTTATAAAAATCAAGACCAGAAAGTAATGCAACATGAGCCAAAGTGTATTCATATTTTTTAAATGCAATGGAATTATTACGCTGAAATCAAAACCAAGAGCATCTATTTCATTATACCTCAGTTTAGTAATTGTGTATGGAGTGTAATGATATCACTGCATACACTTGGTTCAAAAAAAATTCAAATTACCATCGTATGAAATCTTAACAGGTTACCATTGAGGAACAAACCATACAGTAGCATTTATTGGGACACTTTATGTTTAAAAAGTTGTACAGTTATTCTTCAGACATTAGTCAGCTTTTCCCATGGCTTCATAAACTGTGAAATGCACCAAATTTCAGTGAGGTAAAGGATCTCAAATTTAATCAGTAACATAGTTTTAAGCAATTTAAATAGATTTACTGTAACATCTACAGGTCTGGAAAGTTTGATCCTAATGTTTTCAAATCAGCTGTTATCAAATTTCCAGACTTGTAGTGCTCTTTGTGTGGACAGACATTTGGTCTGAATTAGTTGAAGCTTTGCAGCTGGCACCAGCTATGCTCCACTGCAGTTTGAGTAAGACATCAGTACAAAGCACTTTAATCATTTCCATTGGTACAGGTTAATATGATGGTCTTTGAGCAGTAGATAGTCTATAGACAAAACGTTGACTGAACTTTAATCAGTAACATTGGGAGACTTTCAGCACTGTTGGACAGAAAGTATAAGACATGTGATAAGACTTCAATTCATTCTTGTTCCATTAGCATTTTGGTCCAATTTAAAAATGGTTTCAATCACTTTCAAAATGACCCGCCATTCAAAATGGAATTTAGAAATTACATGAACCAGAATGTATTATGTAGTCAGTTTAATTGTAGACACCATTCTTTTCATCACACAGCAATACAAAATATATAAAGTCTTGACATGTAATGGGCTATACTTACAATATTATAGCCTTCCAAAATAAATTTATGGATGATTAGAAAGCAGAATGGTTCTTTAACTGCAAGGGTCACACAAGCAATTAGAAGCAGTTTGTAATAAATGAAGTAGAAAACAATTTCAATCAGATGAGCCTAAAATACATCTCAAGCTATTTGCAGAGAAAATAAAGAAGGCTGGTAAAATTTCTGTGACTTCTGCAGAACAATTGATTACTATTAACTCAACTGATAGTTGCTATTCATAAGTATATATCTAAAAAAACCTTAAAATCACCTTAATTTATATTGTACCCTCTGTATATAGTTGCTGCGGTATTGTATAAATACATTATGGAGAAGAAGTCATTATTACACAAAAATGCTGGAGAAATTCAGCAGGCCTTGCAGCGTCCATAGGAGGCAAAGATAAAATAACCAATGTTTCAGGTCTGAGGTCTTCATCAAGCGATCTGCAGAGGTTCTCCAGCACGTTTGTGTATTCACTACAATCGCAGCATTACAGACTTTTTTGTTCCACAAAGTAGTTCTTAACATGTATTTTTTATAATTCTCAGACAGGTTCGTTAATTTTTTACATCTGGTATTCAGGATTTAATGCTGAATATGCCTCTATCCTCAAGGACCCCCACCACTCTGCTACGATTGGGAGAAAAGGTACAGGCATTCAGACTACCATCAGATTCCTGAATGATCAATGAACTAAAGACTCTGCCTTACTTTGACTTTTCACTACTATTTTTATTTGTTTTTGTAAGGTGATTTAAATAAAAGTTTACACTGTGAAGCTGCTAAAAAACAACAAATTTTGTGACTTGTTTATGACAATAAATTCTGATTCCGATTCTGATGCAAACAGAAACCACCATAAAAACCCCTGGTATCCAGAATTAAAGCAACCAGCAGCCTCAACCAACGAGCAAAAAAATCAAGGAAAATAAATGTTAAAAATTAAAATAAATAAAATAATTGTAAAATTGTAAAAATAAATGTTCTTTTAAATAACACATAAAATCTTATTGAAGATGGAAGCAAATATTCAGCCAGCAAAGTAGCTTGGTCATGTTTTGCTTATAGCAGCTGTTTGAATAACGTTGTGTTTGAATAAAATGGCATTGCCCAGGATAAAGAGCTAGTTAATTCTGCACCACTGGGATGACTCTCTTAAAGTGTCTCCTTATCCCTGCTTATTAGCAAGAGTCACCACAGTCAGAGGCTTTATCTGTAAACTTGGGGAAGGGGGGGTTAATTATCTATAATGTTATAGATGGGTGTCACCTTTCGGGTGGCTCCATGGAGGGGGAGAAACCTGTGGATGCACCTACGGTTAAATGTTTTCAAAGAATGTGACTGAAAATAAAGTAAAATACTTTAAGGTTTATATATTCATGCAAGATAAATTTGTCCAATGTAAGTACAATATAGTATTTTTGTCTTTTAAACTACTTATTCTTAATGCAGGTGTGTTAGTTAGGCATTGTAAGGGTAAGTCTCAAGCAAATGGAAAATAAACTTATCCGGCATCTACCAATCCCCTTAGGTGCTGTATATCTGTTTATCTGTATTTAGAAAGAAAGAGGGTAGCTAAGCTAAAGTCGATCGCTTAGCAAATGAGGCTTGATAATTAATCACAAATAGGAAAATGGCAGACTTTGAACAATTATCAGTCTTCTTTGCAAAAGAGATTAAATGCAATCTGATAATAGAAAATACAGGGACAAAAGAAAGGGAGGAACACTGGGAGAAAGGTCCAAGACAAACTAATAGGATTAAAGGTTGACAAGTCTGCAGGACCCAATGTCCTACATCCTCACATGCTAAAAGTGTCTGTGGAGAAATTGAATGGATTATTATATCTTTCAAAATTCCTTAGATTCTGCAAATTGGCAAACTACAAACATAAGTCTCTTTTATGAGAGGTGTAACAGAAAATAGGAAACTATAGATAAATGAGCCTGAAATTATTCACTGGAAAATTGGTGCAGATTAAAAATCATAACATAATCAGCAGACTCAACATAATTTTATGAAAGGAAATAGTATTTGGCAAATTTATTTGAATTTTTTGAGAATGTCAGTAAATGGGATGTACTTGGACTTACAGAAGGCATACCTGCCATAAAAGGGATCAATACATGGTAAGACTATGTGGAATTAAGGAAAATGGTTAACTCACAGGAAATAGAGAGGGAGGATAAATGGATCAATTTCAAGTTGTCAAACTATAGGGTTATATTAACATATAATTTATGTTAACAACTTTGATGAAGGGACCTAGTATACTGTAGCCAAATTTGTTGATGATAAAATAGGTTATTTTGCAAGTTGCAGGGAGAAATCAAAAAGTCAACAAAAGTGTTTTCAGTAGATAGGTTAAGCAAATGGGGGAGGGGTGAGGAGGGATAGAAAAAAATGTGTAAAATTGACATCAGTGGGAAAGTTTTTAAAAATGGATGATTTTTTTTAATAGTGAGGGACTGCTGAGCAGAAGAAAATGAGTTTCTCATTTGAAAATCAGAAATTAAGTTTTCAAAAATAGAGAGTAATTCAATAACAAAAGAAATATATAGCAAGTAGGATGAAGTATAAAAGTAGAGCAGCTCTGCAGGCCATAAGTTAGATCTGGAGAACTGCACATAGTTCTGGTCTCATTTAAGAAGCGATATACTTTTTTTAAAAATTAAATTTAGAAATGCCGTGCAGTAACAGGCCCTTCTGGCCCATGAGCCTGTGCTACTCAATTATACCTAATTAAGTACAACTCCTCATATGTTTTGAGGCACTGGAAGCATTCAGAGAAAGTACAATAGGTTGATTCTTGGGATGTAGGCATGAGGAAAGATTGAACAGGTTGGATTTGAGGGGATTTGATAAAGTAGATGCCAAGAGAATGCTTTCCCAGTTAGGGACATAGTTTCAGAATAAGGGATCACACACTTAAATTGGAGACAAGGAAGAATTTCTTCTTTCAGAGGGATGAGAATCGTTTAAGTTCTGCACCCCTGCAAGTTGTGAAGATAGATATATGCAACTGAGATACAAAGAACTTTGGTTCACGCCAGAGTTGAGGATGATGGGAAAGAAGCAGGAAAGCATAGCTGAGGCCAAGATCAGATCATCGATGATCTTATTGAATGATAGAGCAGGCTTAACAAGACATATAAATGATTTTATGTTCTCATATTTATTAATTTAGGTTAGGATAATAACTTCTTTAATTGTCAATCAATTCATCTTATTCTACAGGATAAATTTTGGGCACAGCAAACATTACAGTCCCAACACTATCCCATAGTTAGAACTGATGATATGTTCTGCAGAAAGAACCAGTTGCAACCAAATGGCGACAGCACAGATACAACATTGGCTTTCACCCAACAATTTGGAAAATGCACAACAAGGTCACTCCATGAGCTGCATATATCCAGTCTAATCAATTTTCATTCTGTTAGCCTATTCCCAATCAATGAAGTACAGTAAGGGCAAAGACATTTATAGACAATTTGATCTGCATGTTGGATTCCATCTACACCATTTGATTCTTGAAGTCATTAAAGCCTAGGTCAAAGAGGGACACTATAGATGAATTCCGGTGGTGAGATAGCAAAGCATATTCTTGGCATTAAGAAATAGTTGAGAGTGTGTACCCAATAAATCCAGATAAGAATGCAACTGATAGGGAACAGATTGAAAGCTTTATCATAGCAAGTCAGAAGAGGATTGTTGTAGAGGTCTATCATCTTAGACCCATCTCAAGTGTTCTTCATGAAAGACTCTAAGATCCAAATACCTTTTGTATTTCATCAATGGTCTTTTCAGTTGGAAGGTCAGTAAGATGGTTTAAGATTTTGATTGAATTTTACTCTTCTTTGCATTTTAGCTACATTATTTCTTTAATTCCTTGGCAAAATGATTTTACTTGAAGGTGCTTTTCAATGGATCAAGCAGAAGATGCACCTCCAATGAACAAAACAGGAGATCTACTCCCTTTGTCATAGGGTTGGTATCACCATTGCAAATAGCCTGTGTGTATTTCATAAGATGGTTAGTTTCAGCCCAATAGAGACCACAGTTAATTTGAATCAAGGTGATACAAAACATGCAAAGCAAGATTTGGCTACAAATCTTATATGTCTGCTCAAACCTTTAAGAACTGAAATTCCGAAAAGATCTTTGGTTCATTTTTGCAATAACTTTATGTGTAGCGGCTCACCAGAGGCTTAATGAAAACCAAGTGATGACATAGCGTCACAATGCAATGACGTTATTTGGAACGCACGGAGTTTTAAAAATCTGCGTGTGACTGTTTGAGTAAATGACTTTTACTCAACTTCAACTCAACCATGTTTGATCATTTTCTCATTCTTCATTTTGCATTGTGACATAGTTGCTACGTTGGTGTTCCAGACTTTCTGCCTTGGAAAAGCCAAACTACCCGCCCCGCACCTAGACGCCATGGAGTACTCAAACACGAATTTTCCAAACTCTTACGGAGTTTCCGGACATTATCACTCCCAAATTCTCCACTGCCTCACCCAAACATGGCATCACACACCACATCCTCACCCAAGGACCTCCTCTACCCACCCGAGACTGACGCCTGCCACCCGACAAGCTGCAGCTTGAAAAACAAGTCTTCCACAAAATGGAGAAACTTGGAATCATCCGCAGGTCTAATAGCTCATGGACTACCCTGCTACATATGGTTCCCAAAGCCACGGGAGGCTGGAAGCCTTCTGGAGATTACAGGCATCTCAGCAACACTACCAAAGCAGACCGCTACCCTGTGGCTCATATAAAGGACTTAACAGCTAGTCTTCATGGGGCCATGATATTTTCTAAAATTGACTTGGTGTGCAGGTACCACCAAATACCTGTAAACCTGGAAGTTGTGCCCAAGACTGACATCATAACACCATTTGGCCTCTGAATTTTTGAGAATGCCTTTTGGGCTTAAAAATACTGCATAAACATTCCAGTGACTAATGGACACTGTGGGGCATGGCATGGACTTCCTTTTCATATACTTGGACGACATAATTGTGGCCAACCGCTCTCACAAAGAGCACCTGCAGCATCTGCGTTTATTCTGCCACCACCTACAGGAGTTCGGGCAAACTGTGAACCCTGCTAAGTGCAAGTTTAGGCAGTCCTCCATTGAGAATTCGATAGAGGACATCAGATCAGCAGCCGGAGTGTCGTTGCATTGTCTAGCATGATGGAGCCACTCACAAATTTGCGAGGCCAAATACCATCAAAGGACTCCAGGAATTTGTGGGGATAGTTAATTTCTATTGCTGCTTTCTACCCTCTGCAGCTCATATTATGAAACCCCTCTTTGACCTCATGTCCAGCAATAGCAAAGAACTCAAGTGGACAAAGGAGATGACAGTAGCATTCCAGCAGACCAAAGACCCCCTAGCAAAGGCAATATTGCTGATCCATCCACAAATGGATGCACCAACCGCCTTGACGATAGACGCGCCTAATGCGGCAGTTGGTGGGATCTTGGAACAATACACCAATGGACAATGGAAGTCTCCAGCGTTTTTTAGTAGGCACCTCCGCCCTCTGGAAATGAAATACAGCACATTCAATAGGGAACTGCAGGCGCTGTACCTAGCGGCCAGACACTTCCACTATTTTTTGGAAGGCAGAAACTTCATAATTTTTAGTGACCACATACCACTAACATTCACCTTCACGAAGAGATCAGATCCCTGGTCAGCCCGCCAGCAATGCCACCTATCTTACATATCCGAGTTTTTAACCAGGATTAAACACATCTCTGGTAAGAGTAATGTGGTGGCTGACTCCCTGTCCCACTTCTTCGCTCAGGCAGCACATGCCCTCCCTTCGGGTGTAGACTACATGGTGCTCACCAAAGCTCAACACCAGGACGACAAACTCCCAGCTTATAGAACTGCTGTCACGAACCTTGAGGATGTAGCCTTTGGGCCACAAGGTTACCACTCTCCTGTGCGACTTTTCCACAGATTAGCCTCGCCCTATCGTCCTTGCTGCATTGGATATGTTGCATTTTCGATGCCATTCACAGACTGTCCCACCCCTCCATTCAAGTGACAGTCTGCCTGATAGCATGTACTCAAAAAGCAGGTCACATATTGGACAAAAACATCCATGAACTGTCGATCTGCAAAAGTGCAAAGGCATGTGAGGGCACCGCTTCAGCCGTCCAGCCACCGCAGCGCAGATTCGGCCACATGCACATCAACATTGTTGGCCCGTTTCTGGTGTCACAAGGGTCTAGGTATTTGTTAATGGGCATTGATAGATTCACTAGGTGTCCCGAGGTGGTTCCTATGATGGACCCATCGACTGATTCGTGCGCCGGAGCTTTTATTTCTGCCTAGGTATCTTGATTCGGCCTACCCACACATGTCACCTCCGACAGATGCCCACAGTTTACCTCCACACTCTGGGATGCTTTGTGCGACTGCTGGGAATGTAGCTCCACTTCATGACAGCCTATCACCTGTAGTCGAATGGCCTGGTGGAGCAGTTCCTTAGGTGCATGAAGGCTGCACTGATGGCCCACCTCCAGCAATCTCAATGGGCGGACGAGCTGCCATGGATCCTCCTGGGAATAAGAACGGCACCAAGGAGGATCTCAACACCTCATTAGCCAAGTGGGTTTCTGGTGTCCTGTTCATTGTACCTGAGGAGTTTGTGCCCGCAGCACTTGGACAGGAAGTGCCACCAACTGAAGTCTTAGGCGGACTGTGTGAGCGGCTTGAAAAATTGGCCCAAGTTCCCACGTCAAGGCATGGAACAATAATACCCTTTGACCGAAAGGAACTTTGGGACTGTGAGTTTGTGTTTGTGCATAGAGATGTACACAGGCCACCCTTACAGAGGCTGTATGAGAGCCCATTCAGAGTGCTACGAAACAATCGTACAACTTGTGTACTGGACATTGGAGGGCATCCAGTGACATTTACGATTGACCAACTAAAGCCTGCTCAACCTGAAGGCGCGGACAACCACCCAAGAGCAGTGGACAGTAATGGCACCAGAGATTTAGCCTCATATTGTCGGTTCTGGGGGCGGGGCATGTAGCGGCTCACCAGAGGCTTAATCAAACCAGCTTGGGAGGTTCCAAGTGACGTCACAATGCGATTATGTCATTTGGAACGCTTGGGGTTTTAAAAAGCTGTGTGTGACTGAGTAAATGACTTTGACTGAACTTCGACTTGACTACGTCTGATCATTTTCTCATTCTTCATTTCGTACTGCAACATAGTTGCAACAGATGCATATTAAACTACATGTAGACACAGTCAAATGAGGTATCTCAGATTCAATGTTCTGTTGTAGGCTGATCTTTCACTTGAATCTTTTAAGAGTATTTATCTTCATTTATTCTGATCCCTGGATACTGAAAATATGCTGCTGGTGGAAAATTTCATTCAGAAGCTAAGTGTTAATTTGTCTTCAAGCCTAAATCAAATTGTCAAGAACCAAGCTTTCATCTGCATAGTTTTCTGCCCTATCCAATTTGGATTTCAATTTAAAGAAATATGACAAAAAGTGACTTTATAAAGCAAGTAGCAACCTGGTAGTCCTGGACTTACTGAAAAAAGCTATAAAATGTGATTGATTTTCCTCAACCTATTAACACAGAATTGTATATTACATTTATTGAGTTGCCACTAATTCCAGTTTACTACACATTCTTAAAATAAATTGAGAATCAATGTGAGTGAACGGAGCTGGAGATGAATTCTGTGAGTCATGGTTAAATATATGCTGGATTGGCATCAGGCAGTAACTTGGCATTAGGCTCTACCTAAACCATTTGCAGAATGGTTTAGGTAGAGCCTAAAGACATTAGAGAGCCCTCCACCCCCCCCCCCCCACCAATCCCATTCCCTCCCCCCACCCCATCCCAAATGCTAGATTTCAGTTTTTCTCCTTCCATAGCTTCAAGAAAGTAAAAATAAACTTATCTCTTGAAATAATACAGAAAGGACAAGGTGATGATCAATTAGACAATGGGGAAAGAATTATTTGCAAAAATATATCACAAGATAAAAATAGCACAATATAAATTAAATTACATTTCTTTGATTGCATAAATACATGATCATTTGAAGATTTTCAATCAAAATCTGCTTGAAACATTTTTCTGACCTTCGCCAAGGACTGGTTATTGATGAGATGCTGAGTGTATTTGAATCTGGAACCCTTCCTTGAGTACCTAATGTTAGCAACCTTGTCCAAGATGATTTGTGACATGCTCACTCATTACATTTCCACTAATATTTACGATAATATCTTATAACAACAGAAAAGATGACCAAAAGACTTGACAAGTCCATGCAAAATCCTACTAAGAGAGTGGTCCAATTAGTCCTATTCCTTTCTTCAATTTATTCTCCCTCTAATATAGATCAACTCCCCTACTCGTTTCTTACACTAAGATGTAATTTACAGAAGCTAACTAACCTACCAGCAAATTTTTGGAATGTGGGAGAAAACCAGTGCGACCTCAAGGAAACAGGGAGAAAATATAAATTCAGCAAACTGAGCAGAGGCCAGGATTGAACTGAGCTGAGAGGCAGCAGCATTAACTGTTGTGCCTCCATGCTCTCTTGAATCTGGTGAACGTAGCCAAATCAGTGTATAAGATTAGCCAATTCTTTTAGCTCAGACCAGGCCCCATCCAAAGCTGCTCCTAACTCCTGCTTAAGAAAATGCAATGTTTTTTTTTGTTCAGGAAGGTTCTTCAAGTTGCTAAGGTACAAAGGCACTGTTGGACACGTTTTAAGGTCTAGTTCATACCAAGTCAACAATGGTTCATTATGGTATTTTAAAATACTTTTTTCATGACTTAAGTCTTCTTTGGCTTGGCTCCGCGGACGAAGATTTATGGAGGGGGTAAATGTCCACGTCAGCTGCAGGCTCGATTGTGGCCGACAAGTCCGATGCGGGACAGGCAGACACGGTTGCAGGGGAAAATTGGTGGGTTGGGGTTGGCTGTTGGGTTTTTCCTCCTTTGCCTTTTGTCAGTGAGGTGGGCTCTGCGGTCTTCTTCAAAGGAGGTTGCTGCCCGCCGAACGGTGAGGCGCCAAGATGCACGGTTTGAGGCAAGATCAGCCCACTGAATGTGGCAGGCACCAAGAGATTTATTTAGGCACTCCTTGTACCTTTTCTTTGGTGCACCTCTGTCACGGTGGCCAGTGGAGAGCTCGCCCTAGAACACGATCTTGGGAAGGCGATGGTCCTCCATTCTGGAGACGTGACCCACCCAGCGCAGCTGGATCTTCAGCAGCGTGGACTCGATGCTGTCGACCTCTGCCATCTCGAGTACTTAAGTAACTTACAGGGAAAGGATTAATATTAATTAAAATGCACTATTTTTTATTTTGAACTCACTTTCAAAGTGCACCATGTCAATCTGGCTATCTACTGCACATTAAGAATCCCCTCACAATAAAAAGAGATTTGTGCAGCGAGGATGCTATGTTTCTGATTCTGCAAATAAACCTGGCCAAAGTTTTAAGATGAAGGGGAAAATGTTTAGGGGAAACACTAGAGGGAAGTTCTTCACTCAGAGAATGGTGAGAGTGTGGAATGAGTTGCCATCTGATGTGGTGTATGCAGGCTCGATCGTGTGTTTTAAGAAAAAATTGGATAGGTACATGGATGGGAGAGGCCTGGAGGGTTATGGAATGGGAGCAGGTCAGAAGGACTAGGGAGATGATGGTCAGCACAGACTAGAGGGGTTGAATGGCCTGTTTTCTGTCCTGTGGCATTCTATGGTTCTATGTCTTCTAAATGACTGATGCAATTCTGACATGATTTTCAATGCAATTTCCAACTGCGCCCCAGCAAAATTTCTATAGTCTATGTTTATGGCCAGAAGAACTTTATTTTTATTATAAAGATAAATATAACTTCTAGAAATTTGGAATTCACACAAAATAGCAAGTAATGGCAGTATTTAAAACTAATTATTACCAACAGATAAGGATACCATCTTATTACACCCTAAATGATCAAATGATAAAAGCACTTCCTGGTGTAGATATAAATCCTGTTAGAGTAAGATTCCCAATCTGATTGGAGCCCATGGCTCTAATTCAGGTACTGGGGTTGAAACTGTATACATCATTACTGTCAGAACTGGAGGGTTAAAAATGTTGAGGGGAAATCTGTTTATCTACTTCATTGCCATTGGTGGACCCTGTAGCACAAAGCCAACCTAATAAGTTGTCGAACAAACAGATCTTTAAAAGGGATGATTAATTCAGTGTGAAAAATAGACCAAATGAATGTCAAACATTGTTGACTCTTCAAATTGCATAATAAAATATCAGCTCTTTGTCTGTTAATGGTCAAGAGTCATGGAATATTCCCTTGAGGCACAAGAACCAACTTGGCAGCTTCATAGAGTTTCATTTCTTTGAACCTTGAACAAAGCACCAGACGACACAACAAAGGACAGCAAACTGGAAATAAGACAGACAATAAAAGAAATTTAATTTGAAGGAAACAAGCACATTATGTATCCATTCCATAGTCTCATTCAAGTTTTTTGAACAGATGAGAAGAGTAATAATCCACTGAAAAGAGATGATACAATGAGAAGGAAATAAATGGACCTATTTAACCATCAAAAAGTTGAATGCATGTAATCATGTGCAATTACAGCACAGTTTCTAATAAAATCAAGAATCATTAAAACCATCAAAAATCTTAATTCATAATTTTTTTTCACTATCTGAACAGACCTTTACAAAGATATTGTACTCTTGTTGGTCCCTTATTTATAGCTATTTATGCTGAAATATTGCATAAGTTGAATAAGTAAAACACAGCATTTTCAAGTGTCAGATTGAAACATCAAAGTTCAGATTTGAAGTGAAGGATAAGTAACTAGGAATTCAATTAATCAGCATTTTATATGCATAAATCATACAAGGATTGACTTAAACCAGAGAAAATTGTGCTCATGATATTTCTGGTTGAAATTAAATCCATTAGAAAACTAGACCCAGGCACTTCGATATGCTTGGTATTTTTCCTGCAACTGGTAGGCCTTCATTATATCATTATTCACCCAAAATCGATTTCACACATACTGTCATAAAGAGTATGTTCAATATGTAACCTAGATCATCAAGAAACAATCCACATTTTTGATGGATGGCAGTACCCTGAGCACCCATTGCTTCCCTGGCTCCTCATACCAGTGTGCAGATACGAGCCATGCAATTCACAGGACAATAAAGGGAAATGCCATTATCCCCTTGTGGTGATACACCACTAGCCTACTGCAGGGGGCAACCTGTGTACCTGCAGAAGAGCATGAGAGGACAAGGCAACACCTGGCCGGCTGTCAATCAGCCGACTTGAATGGACCAAGCCCTACCTGGTCAGCTGCCAATCACCCTCCGGGATATAAGCTAGATCTGGCCCCTCGAGGTCAGACTCAGAGCCAGCACAGCACTCTCTGTGGAAGTTTATGTGGAATAAAGCCCGTTGAACAGACTTTATGTTTTGTGTCTGCATTTCTGCTCGATAGCGCATCACAATTTATTCCATATAAAATTTAAAGCTGTAATGGAGAAGCTCCTGAGGGCCCGGAGCCTCAAGGTTGACCCATGCCATCCGGAAGGACAGGCACGCTTTGAAATCTGGAAGCACATGGTCGAAGCAATCATCAAGGCACACGCCGACGACATCCTAGAATCCGACAGGAAAAGGCTTATCTTACTCCACTCGAATCTGGGTCCCCGAGCTTTCCAGACCCTCAAAGACTACACCAAGTACACTGAAGCAATGAACACCCTGGAAACCATGTACAAAGCTCACTCAAACATGGTCTTTGCAAGGTACCTTCTGAGTATTCATGCCCAGCTGCCAGGAGAGACAGCCGAGTCCTACCTGGGAGCCCTACATGAGTTAGCCCAACCGTGCCTGGCAGAACCCAGGGTGAACAAAAGGGAGGTCGAAAGGTTGATCAGGGACACCTGAGAGCCATCAGGCAGAAGTTGCTGGAGGATAATATCTACTCCCTGGCCAAAACAATGGAAGTAGTCCGAACCCTGGAGACAACAGTCCTGCACACTGAAGCCTTCGAATCCAGGCTTCCCCAGGTCTCCACTTGGTCAGCACAGACACCAGCTGTGGGCCAAAACCAGACGGAGGATGAGAACATCACTGCTGCGGGCGCCCCATGCCCTTGTAAGTACTGTGGGTCCTGGTGTGGGTCAGATCGTCGATTGCACCAAAACAGCCCGGCCAGAAATCAGTACTGTTCAAGAAGTGGCAAGAAAGGCCATTTCGCTAAAGTATGCCTTTCAAAGCATCCCGGCAGCTCAGCAGCTCTCTATGACTTGCCTCCTCCCACCTGGTCCAGGCGACGTGCAATTTCTGGGCGACGCCATTGGCCCCGCAGCAACTTCCGGCCTTCCCAACCTCAGCAACCCTACTTCTGGCCTCGCCGGCAACAATTGCTGCATGCATGCCACATGCCCGGACCAGCCCTCGACCATACCAGTGCCGCCCTGCTAAGACGCCACATCCGCGGACTACAATGATGCCACTTCCGGTTCACGGAGTGACACCACTTCCACCGGCTGCGATAATGTCACCAGTGCCAATGGCCGACAACGTGATATCACTTCCCCCGGCGCCACCAGTACAGCTGGGGAAGAAGGCCAGCATGCCAATGCCACGCAATCCCACATGGCACCGCCATCTTGTTACGGGCAGGCACAGGTACCACTCGGACCCTCCCAGGCCTACAACGAGCACAGCATCGACGACGATGACAACATGGTCAACATGGGCGTTCATCAAGGTGCCCTACCGACACACCCCACGTCTCCGGACGCCGCCGATCGCCATCCGATGCACCCCACACCTATAGAGGATGCTGCCAACTGCAACTCACCTCCGCCATCGGGGAATGATGACTCGGACCCTGAGATGGTCTGAGCAGCCACCACATTGACCAGAGACATCCCTCACAGCCTCGGGCACTCCATGATGGACGTCAAAATCAACAGGAAGGTAATGAAGTGACTAATTGACAGTGGCAGCACCAAGAGTTTTTTTCACCCAAGCGTGGCCCACTCCCTAAAATTTACCCCACTAATTATTGCCTTTGCCACCCAGGACCGAATTATTAATACCCTCGAGTGCTGCTCTGCCGATCTGACTTGGGAGGGCAGGTGAAATACACTAGGTTCAGGCTCTTGGTTATGCCCAAACACTGCACCCCAGTCCTCCTGGGCTTAGACTTCCAATGTCACCTGAGAGCATCCCCCTTACTTTTGGGGGGCCCCTACCCCCAGTCACGCTCCACTGCATGCCATTCAACCAGCCCCGGCCAACCTGCGGCCTCTCCACACTGCACATCGCCCCTCCTGCCCTCTTCTCACACCTCACACAAAAGACTGCAAGCCGATAGGTGCCAGAAGTACGTGCCATTGTGCCGTGGACAGAGACTTCATCAGGGCAGAGGTGCAGCAGCTTCTGGCGGAAGATGTCATTGAGCCCAGCAACAGCCCATGGAGAGGCCAAGGGGGGCAGCAATCTGAGGATGGTCATGGATTACAGCCAGACCATCAACTGGTACACCCAGCTGGATGCCTACTCCTTACTGAGGATAGCCGACAAGGTCAACGAGATAGCCCGCTACTGGGTCTTCTCCACGATTGACCTGAAGTCAGCCTATCACCAACTCCCCATCCACCCACAGGACAATCCTTACACTGCCTTTGAGGCAGACGGGCGCCTCTACCAGTTCCGCTGAGTTTCATTTGGGGTCACAAACAGGATCTTCGTCTTCCAGTGGGAGATGGATCGCATGGTAGACAGGCACAAGCTAAAGATGACTTTCTCATACCTGGATAATGTCACCATCTGTGGCCATGACCAGCAGGACCACGATGCAAACCTGGAAAAATTTCTCCGGACTGTTGAGAAGCTGAACCTCACTTACAATAAAGAGAAGTTCGTGTTCAGCACCACCTGCCTCACCATCCTGGGGTACATCGTGGCACATGGTGTCATCGGCCCGGATCCAGAATGGATGCGCCCATTAATGGAGCTGCCCCTTCCCCACATGCTCAAAGCCTTTGCTGGTGCTTTGGCCTTTTCTCCTATTACTCACAGTGGGTTCCTCGCTTCTCGGATGAGGTCCGCCCACTGGCCTAGGCCACAACTTTTCCTTTCCCACCCGAGGTGCAGGCAGCCTTCACGCAGATCAGGCAGGATATCGCAGATGCCACGATGCATGCCGTGGATGAGTACTCCACCTTCCAGATGGAGAGCGATGCCTCCAATGTGGCCCTCGCCACTACCCTTAACCAGGAGGGGCACCGTCTCGCCTTCTTCTCCAGGACCGTCCACAGTTCCGAGCTAGGGCACTCCACCATTGAAAAGGAGACCCAGGCAAACGTGGAAGTGGTCTGCCACTGATGCCACTACCTGGATGGCAGGAGGTTCACCCTCCTC
Source organism: Narcine bancroftii (assembly GCF_036971445.1). Classification (NCBI taxonomy): domain Eukaryota; kingdom Metazoa; phylum Chordata; class Chondrichthyes; order Torpediniformes; family Narcinidae; genus Narcine; species Narcine bancroftii. The sequence continues at coordinate 175,440,377 of NC_091471.1, read as the reverse complement.
ACTGACTAGTGTGCAGTGGCGTTCATGTTCAACACCACCCACAAAAGCAAGATCAAGAACGATAATATCTTGCGCTGGAGAGTCGAGCTGACAACGTAGAGCTACGACATCCAGTACCATCCGGGGAAGTTTAACACCTCCCTTGACGCCCTCTCCTGGACCTGTGTGTCGCTCCACAACGAACAGCTGCAGGCACTGCACAAGTCCCTCTGCCTCCTGGGCATCACTCGCTTATACCACTTTATCAAGACCCGAAACCTCCCGTACACCATCAGGGATGTCACGACCATGACCGAGGTGTGCTGGTCTGCACGGAATGCAAGCTCCGCTTCTTCCGCCCGCCTCAGGCCCACATCATAAAGCCCACTCGGCTCTTCAAGCACCTCAGCATGGACTTCAAGGGCCCCCTGCCTTCCACGAATCGGAATGTCTATTTCCTCGCGGTCATAGATGAGTACTCCCACTTCCCTTTCACCATCCCATGCCCAGACACCTCCATGGTCACCGTCATCAGGGCACTGACTCAGATATTCACCATGTTTGGCTACCCCACATTCATCCACAGTGACCGAGGGTCTAGCTTCATGAATGAGGAACTGCGTAAGGGACATCACAACTAGTTGCATGACTAGTTATAACCCGAGAGGTAATGGACAGCTGGAGCATGAAAATAGGGTAATCTGGAAGGCAGTCCTTCTGGCCCTTAAGTCTAATGGGTGGTCTGTAGAGTACTGGCAGGATGCCCTCTCCGAGGCGCTCCATGCCATCAGATTACTCCTATGCACGGCTACCAACAAGACCCCGCACAAACGCCTGTTTTCGTTCCCCATGAAATTGGCGACAGGAACATCACTCCCAGCATGGCTTTAGTTCCAGGGACTGGTGCTCCTGCGTAGACACGTGCAGACTCACAAGGCAGAAACCTTGGTCGAGCAGGTGTTCCTCCTACACGCAAACTATAACTAGGCCTATGTCAGGTTCAGCAGCGGCAGGGAGGACACTGTCTCAACCAGGGACCTGGCACCAGCAGGAGCACCCAGCACAGCACAACAGCATCTTTCATCCCAGGACCACACCGGCCCAACGGACTCCCCCGACCCTGGACAGCTGTGGGACTCTAAAGACCACCCTGGGCATACTGGACTCACTCCAACCATGGGGGGATGAACCTGCCGCCCACCCCCTACCCATCCAATACCTCACACACACTTCAACTCTGGCCGCTCTGGCCACCCCACTGCCCTGTACCATGCCAGCTGCTCCAGCACCCACCCCCCTGACTAGCCCCCGCTTATCCTCACTGACCTTTGACCAGGAGCCTGAAGTGCCAGTTGATGAAGTAGACAAAGACGATGTGGTCAAACAATAATCATGGCTTTTATTAGTAGAAACTCATGGTACAATAATGAAAGACAATAGGTGCATACACAGTTATACCCAAGGGGTGTGTCCTTAACTGTAGAGATAATGCACAGCCAATGTTAGTACAGCAAGGCTCGCCAGAGGGGAGACAGACAGCTTGGCAGACATTCACCACAGTCTCCCCCCGGCAGAAGGGTTAAAATCAAAAGGACAGCTGCTAGGAAAGACTGAAGCAAGCGATACATGGATACCATGTTTGGCATTGAGAATACTCTAACAGCCAAAATACGGCAGTATCTAGCAAGCAATCGAAATATAATGAGATGTTTTATGAATATGTCAGCCTATCAGGTTGTTTACTAATTCTGGTGCTTCTTCTCAAAACAGGTGGCTCCTTTTCAACCTTGGGAACTGGTACAGTTCCTGGGTCTGTAGTGTGGGAAGGACGGACTTCTGGACCCGCTCCAGAATCGCCAGCGTGAGGCTGTGGAGCCATCTGAAAGCTTATATGGGGTCACAGGCTGGGGGGGTGAACCCAATCTCTCAGGCTCACTCTGAGTAGGGGTGCAAGGAAGGGGCAAACCAGGCGAGGCCAGGTCTCTTAGGGGTACAGTGTCAGTACTCCCGTCTGGGAATTTAACATGAGTGTAGTTGCAGTAGCTGAAAAGGTTGAACTAGGAGGGTATTTTAAGCACCCAAGCATGGCTCTTCAGCAGCACGGTTCCAGGCTCAGATAAACAGGCTGGCCAGTCCATTACAGTTCCTGATTTCCTAGGAAAGGCAAACATACGTTCATGAGGTGTTTGATTTGATGCAGTACACAATAACGACCGAATAGAATGTAGTGCCTCAGGCAGCACCTCCTGCCACCGGGTAACAGGGTAACCATGTGTTTTTAAGGCAAGATTAACAGTCTTCCAGACTGTAGCATTAGCCCTTTTCGACCTTCCCATTGCCCTGCGGGTTGTAGCTCGTGGTACAGCTGGTGGCAATCCCCTTCCGTAGCAGGGCTTGCCGCAGTTCAGTGCTTATGAATGCTGATCCCCTATCGGTATGAATGTAATTGGGAAAACCAAAAATGCTGAAAATTCTGTCAAGTGACTTAACGACAGACGCTGACGAGACATCAGGGCAGGATATCGCAAAGGGAAACCTGGAATATTCGTCAATTACAGTAAGGAAATATACATTTTTGTTGTTGGAAGGTAACGGTCCTTTAAAATCTAAGCTAATCCTTTCAAAAAGTCAGGTTGCCTTGATGAGAGTGGCCTCCGGAGATTTGAAGTATTGCGGTTTGCATTCTGCGCAAACGGAACGGCTTTTCGTCAGTTTCCTGACTTCTTCCAGAGAGCGAGGAAGGTTGTTAGCCCTTATGTAGTGGAAGAACCTCGTGACTCCTGGGTGGCACAGTCTGCTACAGATCTCTTTTAGCCCCTCCAGCTGAGCACCAGCAGCAGATCGTGACAATGCGTCAGAGGGATCATTTAACCTGCCCATTCTGTACTGGATCTCATAATTATAAGTTGAGAGTTCTATTCACCAGTGTGCCATCTTATCGTTCTTGATTTTACTTTTATGTTTAGTACTGAACATGTAGGCTACAGATTTCTGATCAGTGACAAGAGTAAATTTTCTGCTGGATAGAAAGAGTCTCCAGTAGCAAACAGCTTCAATAATAGCCTGGGCTTCTTTTTCAATGGCAGGATGTTTAAGTTCAGGTCCGCGTAATGTGCGGGAGAAGAATGCCACAGGTCTGCCCTTTTGATTAAGGGTTCCTGCCAAGGCACATTCTGAGGCATCAGTTTCCACTTGGAATGGGACATCCTCGTCAATGGATGAGAGTGCAGCTTTGGCAATATCAGCTTTAATTCTCTCGAAAGCCTTCAAAGCCATTGGAGAGAGAGGAAAAGATTTAGTGTCAAACAGAGGGCGTGCCTTCGTGGCGTAGTCCCGAACCCATTTGCAGTAGTAGGAAAAGAATCCCATACACCTTTTAAGGAATATTAGCGGAGTCTGGGGGTGGTAACTTCTTAAGGGAGGCCATTCTTTCCGGGTCGGGGCAGATTTCGCCCTTGTAGACAATGTAGCCCAAAATGGGTAGCTCTGTCACGTTGAACACACATTTTCCCTCGTTAAATGTAAGGTTGAGTTCTTTAGCTGTTGCTAAAAATTTCTTTAAGTTGTGGTCGTGCTCAGACTGTGTTTTCCCATAGATAGTGACATTATCCAGATAGGGAAACGTACCCTGTAACTCATACGTCCTAACAATCTTATCCATTTCCCTCTGAAATACGGACACACCATTAGTGAACCCAAAAGGTACCCTTTTAAACTGGTATAACCCCCCATCAGCCTCCCTTTTCTTATTGGGGATTTGGTGATAAGCTGCTTTGAGGTCGATAGTGGTGTACACTTTGTATTGCGCTATCTGATTAATAATTTCATTGATGCGTCATTTCACTGATGTGTGGCAGGGGGTAGGCATCCAGGTTAGTGTAATGGTTGATTGTCTGGCTGTAGTCAATAGCCAGTTGTCTCTTAGTGTGATTTTTCACGACGACCACTTGGGTCCGCCACGGACTCTTACTAGGTTCAATTACTCCCTCTTTAAGCAGTCTCTGGGTCTCACCTTTGATAAACTCACGATCCTCTTTGCTGTAAGAACAGCTCTTAGCGGCAATCAGCTGACACTCAGGGGATAAATCACCGAGAAGGGAAGGAGCTTTGATCTTTAATGCAGACAGACCGCAGTAACTAGGGCGGGGGATGGTAAGTGTGAGTAGTGGCCCACTGAAATTTAACACTACACTGTTCATCTGAGATTGAATATCTAACCCCAGTAACACAGGGGCGCAGAGGTCCGGCATAATAAAGAGCCACACATCAGCAAGGCAATGTCCCTGCAAATTTAAAGTAACTTTACACTTGTCCCATACAGTTTTTGTAAGTTCACTACAAGCCATCGATATCTTTCGGTTTGCTGGATATTTCCGTAAATTTAAGGCTCTGGAAACTTTCTCATGGATGTAACTGTCAGTACTCCCCAAGTCTATTAGACAATCAAGAGTCTCACCATTCACCTCCCCCTTCATAGTCGACCGTTTCAGTCCGTAACATACCCCAAGCTTTACAGTCAATTGAGCTATCACAGGGGATTTCACCTCACCGTCACTTGAAGATGATCAGCCTGCTTGTCTGAAGATTCCCCCTTTTCACAGTTGTCTTCCATTCCTGCAGCTTCAGGACACATTTTCTTGGTACTTCTCTTCTTCTGATCAGTGGGAGTACTTTTCACCTTACACGCTTTAGCGAAGTGGCCGAGTTTCCCACAATAGCTGCAGGTAGCAAATCGAGCCGGGCACTTCTGTCTGGGGTGCCAGCTCTTATCACAGAAGTAGCACTTTTCAGGAGTTTGCCTTTTTCTTTCCTTCGGGGTTCCAGCACTCCTGGATGTTTCCTTTTCGGTTTCTAGCATTTCACTGGACTACATGGCACTTCTCAGTGTTTTGGCTAGAGTGTCTGCCCAGTTGTAGGTTAAGGGCTCTGTCTCCAGCAGCCTCTGTCAGATGTAACTGGAGTCAATCCCGTTGACAAAAGCATCCAGCTTCAAGGCATTGCGGTGTTGTTGCACATTGACTGCCCTGACATCACATTCCTTTGCCAGCGAGTCGAGGGCCAGTGTATAGGCAGCATCACTTTCCCCAGGTTTATTGCATCTAGTCAGCAACTGGTGTTGAGCAAGCACCACATTCCGTGACGCTGCATAGTAAGTAGTCAGACGTTCCTGGGCTATAGCCAGAGTGGTAGCTCCTTGTGTTACGGCGAAAGGGACCTCACCCAGCAGAGAGTTCAGGTGGCCCCACTGTATCGCCTCATCGACCACATTGTTTTGAGCCATGTAGGAATCGAAACAAGCAATCCAGTGGTTGAAAATTTCTCTGGTCCTCGGGGCAGACTGGTTGATTATCAGCCACTCTGGCCTGAGAGCTGCATCCATTTCTGCTAATAAAATTGAAGAGCCAGTTGATGAAGTAGACAAAGATGATGTGGTGAAACAATAATCATGGCTTTTATTAGCAGAAACTAATGGTTCAATAATGAAAGACAATATGTGCATACACAGTTATACCCAAGGGGAGTGTCCTTAACAGTAGAGATAATGCATAGCCAATGTTAGTACAGCAAGGCTTGCCAGAGGGGAGACAGGCAGCTTTGCAGACATTCACCACAGAGCCAACCTTAAGACGGTCGCAGAGACTCCGACAGCCGTCGGACTGTCTAAACTTCTAAATAATGTTTGGGGCTTTGTAGAACATGGAATGTAACCTCCCCCCCACCCCACCCCCCCACCCAAAACAATTTTAAAGAAGGGGTGAATGTGGTGATACACAACTAGCCGACTCCAGGGGGCAACCTATGTACTTGCAGAAGAGCACGGGAAGACAAGGCAACACCTGACCAGCTGCCAATCAGCTGAGCTAAATGGACCAAGCCCTACCGGTTGGCTGCCAATCATCCTCCGGGATATCAGCTAGATCCGGCCCCTCGTGGTCAGTCTCAGAGTCAGCACAGCACTATCACAGCCAGCTCTGTGGAAGTTAATGAGGAATAAAGCCTGTTGAACAATTTTTATGTTTTGTGTTTGATTTTCTGCTCAATAGCGCAACACACTGCTCAAGATGAGATTAATGACATATGTGTTTAACGGCACTTTGGGAAAAATGGATGGGATACTGTGTTGATCTTAAGGATTGTAAGGTGGAGATATTCTTGAGTGTCTGTCTTTTCATCTCTCAGGTGAGTGAGAGGAGGAGGGAGTTATTGACCTAATTGGATATAACAAACTCCTTGGAGGAGATTTTTGCAAAAACTCTGCAGAATAAAATTCCCTAAAGCAAACAACTGGACATTTTCCACCCTACAATTCTTAAAACTAAAATAGCATCAGAACAATTAATTAAGAAAATATACACAAAATCCTCTCACATACTACCTCACATTTCCAATTATCTAGGTTCAATCCTGACCTCTGGTGTTCTGTGTATGCAGTCAACCAACACGTTACCTCTTGATCCCAACTCAGGCCTCACACACATCCTAATTTAACTCCTTGTTTCTCAGTGTAAACCAGTCAAGCATGATTTCAAACTGTATTATAACAAAATTTGTGGGTGTTTTTGGCAGGAAACTCAATTAGAATTAACATTAATCACAATAGTGTACCAACAATAAATGCACCAAGGATCAATTCCATTCAGTCAAAAATTGTTCAAATAGGTTTTAACCAAAAATAGACTTTATTCACAATAAATAATTTACAAAAGGAAAATTGTTTAAAGTGTGCTCCCACCATTAGTTTCATATCCATACATTATTACAGTAATTTATATTTGCACCATTATCACCACTGTGGCATCTTGTTGTTTGAGGGACTTCCCCTCAGTCTCACTGAAGATAGCCCAAAATAAGGTTTCATAATTTCTTTGACCATTGTTCTATTTAGAATGCAGTGACCTACATCAGGGTCTGTCAAATTTTTGCCCAACTAATAAACAAAAGCTAAAATGTTCTAATAAAATAGTAAGATTATTGGTGCATTTAGTTAGTTTTATAAACGCTACAACAGTTTCTGGTAAAAGGAGTAAGCATGGTCAAATGCAAATGTTCATCCACCTTCCCATTCAACCACATTGAATGACTTGAAGATGTGGTACTCGCAACGAACCAACTAACCTGGTGCAGAAAATCAGATCTTTTCCACTTGACCTAAAATACCCTCATTTTCATGAATGTGACAGGCATGAATTATTATGGATCACTGAAAACTCACTTCAAATGTGGAGCCCTATCTGCAATGTTTCAATTATTAGCCCTTTTTCTACTGGCATCCCAGTTAATTGGCTGTGTAGTGTCCTGGGATAGGAAGCCCTTTCCACTGGGCCACCCTTAACTGGGACACTAACTGCTTTTCTACTGAACACACTCATCCAAGGGGATCAAAGTGTTCTACCTTCAACTGGAAACAGGTGACTTTCTGCTGTCCCTTTTCCACTGGTTTTATCAGCACGCTGGCATCAGCAATTGCAGGGGACATGAATAGGGGTAGAGGTGTTTAATCCATGGCATGAAATGATGTCATTTGACACTGGAATTCGGATATTGTTCCTTTTCCAGTGGACCCTGTCCCAGTAAATTCCCAGTTAATTCCTGGGACAGAGTGCCAGTGGAAAAGGGGCTATAGTTACAGATTTATTTCTTTTCAAATGTTCAACTATTATTCTTTCTCTTTATTAATCCAGTTTTTCTCCACTATATACCTGAACTAACATGGAAAACAATTTTATTGCATTTTCATTAATTTCAGAATTGTATTTTTGAAAAATTAATGGCTCCGTGTGATTAGGGAAACACAAAAACTGTAGCTGCCAGAGTCCTGAGCAAACAAAGAAATGGTGGAGGAACTCAGCAGCTCAGACAGCAATCATGGGTAGAAATGGTCAGACATTTCAGGTCTGAACGTTTATTAAGACTTGATAAAAGATTGATACCCAAAATGTTGACGGACCATTTATGTGTATAGATGCTGTCTGACTTGTTGGGTTCCTCCACCAGTTCTTTGTCTGTTTAATGTGACTAGCTACTTACTGCATCATTCGTGATCTTTGAGATTTGGATGCTCTGGATCATCCATCCATGAACAAATAGTGATATCAAACAACAGATAACATTATTATGGATCCTAAACATTGAAACAAATTTTAACTGGAGGGTTGGATCCTAGCTTTCTACCATGGAATGCAGATCCCCATTTTCTTTATAATAGATTATTCATAATTTTCATAGTTACAGATTTCCCCCTCAACACTCCTATCTTCCCAGTACTCCAGCCATGTTCCTGTTGAGGGCAAATATCCCATAATCTCACCGAATGACCCTTCTGTCCCACCTGCCTTGATTGCCTATAAATTTTTTTCTTTGGCTTGGCTTCGCGGACGAAGATTTATGGAGGGGGTAAAAGTCCACGTCAGCTGCAGGCTCGTTTGTGGCTGACAAGTCCGATGCGGGACAGGCAGACACGGTTGCAGCGGCTGCAGGGGAAAATTGGTTGGTTGGGGTTGGGTGTTGGGTTTTTCCTCCTTTGCCTTTTGTCAGTGAGGTGGGCTCTGCGGTCTTCTTCAAAGGAGGTTGCTGCCCGCCAAACTGTGAGGCGCCAAGATGCACGGTTTGAGGCGATATCAGCCCACTGGCGGTGGTCAATGTGGCAGGCACCAAGAGATTTCTTTAGGCAGTCCTTGTACCTCTTCTTTGGTGCATCTCTGTCACGGTGGCCAGTGGAGAGCTCGCCATATAACACGATCTTGGGAAGGCGATGGTCCTCCATTCTGGAGACGTGACCCACCCAGCGCAGCTGGATCTTCAGCAGCGTGGACTCGATGCTGTCGACTTCTGCCATCTCGAGTACTTCGACGTTAGGGATGAAAGCGCTCCAATGGATGTTGAGGATGGAGCGGAGACAACGCTGGTGGAAGCGTTCTAGGAGCCGTAGGTGATGCCGGTAGAGGACCCATGATTCGGAGCCTAACAGGAGTGTGGGTATGACAACGGCTCTGTATACGCTTATCTTTGTGAGGTTTTTCAGTTGGTTGTTTTTCCAGACTCTTTTGTGTAGTCTTCCAAAGGTGCTATTTGCCTTGGCGAGTCTGTTGTCTATCTCATTGTCGATCCTTGCATCTGATGAAATGGTGCAGCCGAGATAGGTAAACTGGTTGACCGTTTTGAAAGGTTACTTAAACAAAAGTTGCTTTTAATTATCTTTAAACATGAAATTAGAATCACACTTTGCTAACCATACCATCTGCAGCAAAAAAAAACTTCAGGGGTGTTATAATTAGTATACTGACCCTTTATTTTGCAAGTCTTTCTCAGCTTTACTGACAAGGACATTGTAAATTTAAATATCCAGATAAAGTCACTCACAGCTAAGGTGAATAATATTTAGTTGCTCGAAAAAATAGTATTCAATGCCTATTGCTCACACATATTATAGATAATGCACTGCCCACAATTTGCTGACAAATAAGAAATTTACTTCACAGAACTGCTGATTTAATGCAGTTATGTTAGTTTATTTTTTTAAAGTTCAGGCCTCCCATGCTTAATCCTAAAGTCAAGTCAAGCCAAATTTTGTCATCTGATTGCACAAATATAACCTGACGAAACAGTGTTCTATGATCATCCATTGGTGTAAAACACAGAGACACACATCCAGACAAACAATACATATGCCAGATAAGTATCGTATTTGACAGCATATATGACTCCCCCCTTTTTTTTCCTAAGAAAATTGCCTCAAAAACCAGCCTGGGTTTTATACTCAAAGGTGACATTTCGGAGCCACCATTTTGGGCACTGTAGTGGAGGCTTTCATCTGCAAGATGGCAACAGGAGGAAGGCACTCAAGCTACACTATTGCATACAAACTGAAAGTTGTAACATATGTTAAGGTTCACAGCAATAGAGTGGAAGCTACAGTCTTTGGAGCGCCACCTACAGCAAAAACGGCATATGCATGGAGAAAGCAAGAAAAATGGCTCGAGGCTGCTAAAAAGGGTAAACATAACCTTTGTTATCCAGTCCCAAGTTGGCCACAATTTGAGGAGGAGTTAAAAAACTGGGTGCTAAATGAAAGTGAAACATTTCTACCAAAATGATAATGCGTAAGATTTTTACTGGAACAGAAGGTTGGTGTTACTGGTTCATGAAACAGAAGGTTTATCAATACATACAAAAAACATGGCTTGCACAGAAAGTGCCAGCGGTTTATAAAGACAAATTATTAGAATTTTCATAAGTTTCATGTATATAGATATATATCTATATACATTTCATAAGTTTGTATTTGGCTCCGTTCAAACCTTGTTTTGAACGGAGCCAAATAGGGAACATGGTTGAAGTTCCAGTGACATACGATGTACCATCCAACAAAACTGTGAGTGTTAAAGAAGCTAAAACTGTCTTAGAACAAACCACTGGTCATGAAAAGGCACACCATACAATAGTTCTGACCTGTTGTACTGAAGGCACAAAACTGCCACTATTTGTAATATTTAAAAGAAAGAGTCACCCCAAAGAAAAAAATACTACACAGTGTGTTTGTTCCTGTTCATCCAAAAGGCTGGATGGTCGAAGTTGGAATCAAGTTATGGTTGCAGAAAATATGCCGAAGGCATCCCGGTGGATTCCTAAAAAAACCTGCAATTTTGTTCTGGGATTAATTCCGGGCACACAGAAATGAAGATGTTAAAAAAAGGTGGGCGAACTGAAAACCCAGATGGCTGTCATTCCTGTGGTCTGTTGAGCCACTTGCAGCCTTTATATGTGTGTATAAACATGCCGTTTTAAAATAACATGAGGTAACACTGGAATGAATGGATGGGAGAAAAGGACCATGCACTAACACAAGCTGGAAGAGTGAAATGTCCCACCATTACACAGGTATGTGAGTGAGTGAAGACACGGTATGTGAGTGGGTGAAGACTTCTTGGGACACTGTAAGAGCTGGAATTCTTGTTAAGGCCCTTGATGGCACTGAGGATGAGGCATTATTTGAAGACAGTGATACCAACAGTACTGATGCTGAGTTTTTAGGCTTTAACAGTGATTAATGCTGATGAATGTTCAGGCAGTGAAGACGATTAAAGTCCTTATTACAGAACATTGATGTTTTACTGTGTTTTTGTTTATGATAGTTGTTTTAACGTTCTCTTATTAAAGAGTTTCTCTTGTTAATTACAGCAGTTTTATTATTAAAGCGAATTTTACTAATGTCCTAGTTGCATGTTCTGTCTAGGTTTTACCTGTAAATACACTAAAACTATTTTTTTTCTAAAGTTTCGTACTAAAAATGGTTGGGGAGTCTTGTATATCGATTCTCTATATGAAATTCTCAGATGGTTAGGGTGAACAGTTCCTTTGGTAGTTCAGCATTCTCACTCTCCATGTGAAGAAGTGTTCCTCAGCCAGGTGGTGCTGGCTCTGATACTCCTGTATCTGTTTCCCGATGGGAGCAGCTGAAAGATGCTGCGTGCATGTTGAAGGGGTCCTCAATGATTTTGTGGATTCTCTTCAAACAATGATCCTGGTAAATCACATCAATGAGGGTTGGGAGGGATGGGGAGGGAGACCACAGTGATCCTCTCTGCCTCTCTTATGGTCCTATGGATTGATCTCCGAACAATTTATCTGCAGCAACCATACTGCACTGTGATGTAGCTGGCCAGGACACTTTTGATAGAGCTCCTGTAGAATGTTAACATAATGGAAGTAACTCCCATTCCCCACCTTCCCTCCCACCCTTCCCCTCAGAATAGACCAAAAGAAAAAAAAAGTACAAGACAAAGAAAGAAAGTCTGGAGAATGTCAAGAAAAAAAATAAAATCTTTATACTAATAATGGAGCTGGGGTTACCAACAGGATGGGCTTTCAGAGTCCCTCAAATGTTTAAAGAAACATATTGTAAATAAGGGCTCCATATGTTCCAAAAAAAATTGATATGACATAAATTATAAGTTACCGTCTCAAGTGGTTCAGCTCCGTAGTTCAGTATGCCACCTCTCCATCCCCAAATCTGTATCTGATTTCCAAGTAATGGCCATGCAGTTCCTAGAAACAGCTAAAGCAACTTGTAGAAATTCAATTTGACACAGTTAACCTCAATTTAAGTCTAATCAGTTTAACATTACCCAACAAAAAAAAAACCCATCAGATTCTGTGGGAGTTTAACCCCCATTATTTTCTCCAAAAAAATTCCCTACCTCTAACCAAAAAGGTTTTACCCTTTTACCCATTCTACTTCCAAGTAGAATGCAGCAAGGATCCAACTTCCTGACTACATCTAAAACATAAATCTGATAATATTGAGTTCAATTTTTAAAATGTTTTTGAGGAGTTAAGTATAATTGATATAAATATTGTACTGAACCAGTCTATACCTAACATTAATAATTTTCATATTATCTTTACACAATTGCATCCAAACATTTTCATCTATTTGTCTATTTAAATCAACTTCCCATCTTAATCTTGATTTATGAATTCCTAATTTCTTTTTGAAGTAGTTTACACATTACCGAAATAAACTTATTCAGACTGCCCTTACAAATCAATATTTCTAATTCATTCTGTCCAGGTATATTCAAACTAAGACCTAATTTATCAACCAAGAAAGCCTTAACTTGATAATAACAAAAAAAGGTATTATTTGGGACGTTAAATTTATTCACTCGTTCAAAGGTGATAAATCTGCGCTTCAAAAAAATCTTCTATTTCTTAATACCCATACTACTCCAAATCCTCAAAAATTGATTATATAGAAAAAGGGTCTATTTTTATATGACATTTTTCAAGCAATTAGACCTTTTCCACCTATTTTATAATCTATTTTACTCCATTATTCAATCAAATGTTTCAGATTAATCATATCTCTACTACCTACTAACAATTTTAGATTCCACTTATAAATAAAATCATGTACACTATTTCTCCTATTTTACTCAATTCTATTTTAAACCAAGCTGGAGTTTTATCACTGTTGCACCTTCTTAACAAGTAAGGAGATGTTGTGTGTCTACGATAGGTCACTAGATAAGTGAACTCCAAGGAACTTAGTGCTCTCTACTCTCTCCACATCTTGATGATGTGCTGTGGAAGGTGGTTGTTCTAGTCCTCCTGAGATCTATGATCATCTCCTGTGTCTTGACCTTCTTGAGACTCAGATTGTTACTCTCACATCATACCATGAGATTTTCCATTTCTTCTTTTTAGTGCGAATCAATCTTGTTGCTGATGAGGCCGACTACAGTTGTGTCATCTGCAAACTTGATGACACTTTTGGAGCTGGATCTGACAATGCAGTCGTGGGTCAGCGGCATACACAGGAGCGGGCTGAGCACACAGTTCTAAGTTGCGCCAGTGCTCAGCGTGACGGTGTTCTATATTCTGCTACTGCTATGGATAGACTGTGGTCTTTAAGTTAGAAAGTATCCAAAAATATCCCAAAGTATCCCTAAATATCTTAAGATATTGTAAAGAGTTGGGAAGAAAATAAGATAGCTTTTCTCTCTCAGATATTCAGACAAGTGTAAAAGTTCGTAATTATGCATAGACATATATCCTATATTTTCAAATGAACTCTCCTGTTATTACAAGTTAAAATGAAATGCATTAATTTCCAAAAATGTTTGGATCACAATAATGTTAGCATTAATAAAGCCAGGAGTCTTAGCCAGAGGCTAACAGCACAAATATCACTGGAAGTTAACAGTTAATTCCAGTTACAAACCATTGTCACTGCCTAAAATATCTCACTGAATTATGGCAAGGGGGAAATAACATCATGACATTTAATGCGCCATAAATGTTTGGAAAATTTTCATACTTCACCAGCACTAAATAAATTACATTCTGATGTGAACTACCATATTATGTATCATAAATCTGCCTGATTTACACTGTTAATATGAGCTAATCTTTAAGCAGACAATTAGAACTATTATTTCAGTCCCAAAGATCCAGTTAATTAAGTGATTTGTTATTCTAAAATGCTTTGGCTTATCCTAGGCAGTCCAGAAAGGGAACAAAAAACTTTGGAGACTCACTCCTGCAAACAGCAGACATCATGATTTGATTTTTTTAAATTACTTTTGCTTTCTATCTCTTTTTCTCATCCTTTATGTACATAATTTCATTCAAATTTACCCTATTTCCTTATGTGTTATTTATTCAATTTTCCCTTTATATATATATACACACATATACTGTGTGTGTGTGTGTGTGTGTGTGTGTGTGTGTGTGTGTGTGTGTGTGTGTGTGTGTGTGTGTGTGTGTGTGTGTGTGTATATATATATATATATAGATATATATCTATATACATCTCCAGGATCAGCAAGGCCAGCCAGGCTCTGGAGACGCTGTGTATCAGAGTTCCCAATCAACACAAATTCCACATCTCCACAAAGTTGAAACTCTAAAACTCATCCTTTCTCTCCTATATGGATGTGAAACCTGGACTCTGTACTGATGTCACATCAAACACCTAGAGAAATTTCACATATGTGCCCTCCGTTCCATCCTTGGCATCTGTTGGCAAAACCATGTCTCCAACCTGGATCATGTGAAGTTCACCAGCATGGAGTCCCTGATCATCAGAACCCAGATGCAGTAGGTGGGACACTTCATCAGAATGGATGACCACCATATGCCTCGCCAGCTGCTCTATGGTGAATTGAAGACCGGAAGGAGACCTCCAGGTCATCCACACAAGTGCTATAAAGACGCTGTGAAGGAAAGAGAACTAGAAGCTGTGGCTGCTGGCAGAATCCACTGGTGAGCCCTGTGCTATGATGAAGCCTACACTAATTTTGAAGACAGGCACTGGCCAAAACTGATGGAAAACCATGAACAGCATCACAAAGCAGCAGCCACAGTTATTACAAAAATGGATTTGCAGTGTCCCCATTGTGCTAGACTCTGCACTTCCAGACTGGGACTGCAAAGTCACTTTCAGGCCACAGATGAACTGCACAACAATGTCTTCTACGAACCAAAGGACTATGTGTTTGTGTATAATCTATACATACACACACATGCAGGTATATATCTTCACACGCACATATTACACACACTCTCTCTCTCTCTCTCTCTCTCTCTCTCTCTCTCTCTCTCTTTCTCTCTCTCTCTCCCCAAGTTTTCCCTGCTATCTGAAAGTAGAGTGTTCCTATGAAACCTTTTGTAAGCCAAAATGGCATAAGTTGAAAAGCAATTACAGTACAACTCCGAAAATATGAAATGGTTGGGACTGGGCCTATATTGGATAAATGTTTTTGTTGGAGAACTGGTCACTTTTTAAAAACAACCCAGTAGCAACAGCAAATCACTTGTAACATTGTTTGAACAACAAAAACCAACAAGGGTAGGCATTGAAAGCATAAAATAATGTTTAATTCTCACCCAAAAAAAGAACAACCTGAACAAAATAAGATAAATCCAACACCAAAAACTCAAACTTCTACTCAGAGGGTTTTCCAAAATTCCAAAAATTTTTCAATCAGTGACGTCAGTTCAGATCCGAAAAAATTTCAGGCAACTGAGGATTTCTGATTGTTTTGGATATCCTCATTTATCCAAAAATTTTCCGAGGCGAAGTGATGTCATTTTGGCTTCGAAATTTTTCAGATAAATGAATATTTCTTATTTTTCTGAAATCCTCATTTATCCGAAAAATGTTTTGGAGGCGAACAGAGTCATTTCTGGGTCCAAACATTTTTTTCTGATAACTGAAGATTTTGGATAATCTGAGGTGTACTGTACCATTAATTTATATGGGAAATTTTTTTTAGTGTTCCCAGTCCAGTTTTACGCTAAGTGTAACACCCTTATGAGCTCTCTTTGGGTTTTCTGATACCTTAGGACACATTTTGCTAATGGATGCACAAAATAAATAGAGATAAAGTGCAGATGCTCACAGACACAGTTCAAAGCTATGGTGGCTTGATGCTGAGATGCTGAATGTAGTTACTGGGGAAGGAACTTGGTGGTGCCACTTTCATTGCTTGAGGTGGGTGAACACTACCTCAATAACGGCTCACTCAAAACAAATGCTGAACACTATTTTCACTTTTCACCTTTTTTCATAAAAGCGAAAATCCTCTTCAGATTTCTTTCGGTTAGCGAAAACAGGTACTAACGTCGACCTTTCGTAAAAGTGAAGTGGCATAAATCAAACTTTCAAAAAGCAGGAATACATGCACACAAATATATAACACACACGTTTGTCTGTACACATATATGTGTTTGTGTGCACAAGTGCACTCATTTACATTTTTAGATATATTTCGCTAAACTGTTTTACCAGTGGGAATGATTCCATAAAGTCCAGATGCCTAATATTGCGTTGGTGACTGCAACACAAAAATACCACAATATGAGTCATGGTTCTTGCAATGAGATGCTCCACTTCAACAATTTCTAGGTTAATGACTACAATTAGCATGTTGTCTAGTGTATAGACTGAGTAGTTACTTGTACATATGAATAATGCATACAAAGTATCACCCTAAGGAAGAAGAGCATTAGGTTAGCCAGAAAGTGATGATCAAAAGAGAAAGGATCTTGTAAACAACTCCTCATTTGGAATAAAGTCTTTCTTCTTTATAAGTCATATTAACAGTGTAAGTCGAGTAGTTTTATGATACACAATGGGATGGCTTGCATTAAGTTGTAACTTTGATATGACTGATGGTTCGTGGTAGAGTATGGCAAATTGTCCAACAATTTATGCATATTAGATCACACAGTGTATCTCAATGAATGAAAAATGTGGCTGAAGGAACTTGCGCAAATTCTCTTTTCTTGAAAAGATATTGTGCCATTTTTCAAACTACAGTAATTACTTAGTTAATCATTAGCACTTTATGAAAACAATTTCAAACTTACTGGCAAAAGCTTGAAATTTTATGAATGAGCTGCAACTGTTGGTTTAAAGCTCCCAACATTTCAAGATCAAAAGGAATGAATGTTGAAACATTAGCTGTTTGTTGTAATAATGACATGGAAACATAACTGTGACTGTGACATGTCATACAATAAACAATTATCAGGAAACTCTGCCTTTCAGTAAACAAATCATGGCTTATATTGGACAAAAAAATTAAATTTAGAAATGAAGCAGCAAAAAAAAAAAATAATTTTTTTTCAAATATTTTAATTCATGAATAACTACATACTTAGTGCTGTCATGGTTTTTAGTCAAGGAGGTATTAGATTCTAACACTATATTTTACTTGCAATTTCTTAACTGTCAGCTTTGGCTTTGCTGTAAGATATCCAGTTCTGGCTAAGAGGTTATGCCACTGTTTAAAGGACAGGGATGCTCTCCCTTCTGTGTTGGTCAATATTTACTCCTCAATCAACATCACTAAAGAATAGATTATCTTGCTATTATCTCAATGCAATTTGTGGGACCTTGATGTCTGCATATTAGCTGTTGTGTTTCACTATGTTACAATGGTGATTACACTTCAAAAGTACTTCATTGGCCACAAAATGCCATGGGACATCCTGAGGTCATGAAAAGCACTATATAAACCCAAATTCTTTCTTTCATCTCTTTATATACACACAGGATAATGATCAGGAACAGGAAATAGTCTGATTTTTCATCTTCCAAACCCAGGAGAGCTATGATCAATTACAGCAGCACAGCTAAGGTCAGTTAATTCACCACAGACCAGAAATTGAACCCGAGACCTTCTTGTCTGTATATTGTAGTGATGCATTTGCTGGGTTCAATACATTTGGTTTAGACTATAAGCAGTCAATTATAGATTGAACAAAAAGTTTATAGGACAAAGTAGATAATGGGGGATAGTCAAGCAGAAAATATTATATTTATATTGAACAGATTATCTGATCTGGATAATTATTTTGAAAGAAATATCTTGAAACTTGAATCTGAATAAAAAGGAGCAGCTACTGTGGATGGAATCATTGGAATATGATTATGAGAAAGTAGCAGGTCTTGATTTTATCTACAATGAAACTATATCAATTGTGGTCTTGGAATGGATAGCAACTAGAACCCAGGCCTTTTCTCGAGTGGAGAGAATAATATAAGAGGGCAAAGCATATCGAGTCATACCATGTGGCTGCTAAGAAACAACAAAGCTGGATGGATACTTGAGAATTCTTCCCCACCTCCAACCTTTTTTTTTATAAAGGTCAGATATTCATTCAGGAAGAACATAAAATGGAATAGCAATGTTCTCTCTGGAAAAATCAGCATACAAAGAGTACTGCACTACAGATAACTGTCATAGCATTCATCATAATACGTCACCTGCACCAGTTGTGTGTCATTTCATTGAAGAGGTTCAAGTCCTCAATAGAGCAGAGTGTGCATGATCGACAGACAAGGCAAAATTGTCCAGAATATCCTTCACAATTTAACAAAGCTCACTTGGAATCCAACTTGATACACACCTTTTACGCAACTTGTCTGGGCAGGGAACTTTAATTAGCACCTTAATGGTACAGTCTACAAAAAAAAAATAACTTTTGCTATATGGCTTAATTTCCTAGTGGATGTATAATTTATAAAGCAAGATATCGAGTATTTCTCCCATAAGTTTCAAATGTTATGAGCCGAGAGGACCCCAAAATCCAGCAGCAATAGAAATTCACCAAGACAAATGGTTACTTAAACAAAAGTTGCTTTTAATGATCTTTAAACATAAAAACAGGATCAAACCTTGACTTATTATTATTAACTTAACCCCCTTCTAATTCTAAGTGCATGTAATGTATAAATTCAGAAAAGCTCTTTGATTCACAGTCCAATCTCACTTCTCACTCCTCCAAGGTCACTGGTATCAGGCAATTCTTATACTGTGCACAGAATTTAACATTTATGAATTTCACCAGGCTTTAGTGCTTGAAAGGTAAATGGTTACCACTCAGGAAGGTTCTTGTTGGTTTTTCAA
Organism: Narcine bancroftii; assembly: GCF_036971445.1. Lineage (NCBI taxonomy): Eukaryota > Metazoa > Chordata > Chondrichthyes > Torpediniformes > Narcinidae > Narcine > Narcine bancroftii. The sequence continues at coordinate 175,421,478 of NC_091471.1, read as the reverse complement.
AGAGAGATTTGTTGTTCATTGAACACCCACAACTGATTCCTTCTGATCAGCCACTTCAGTGTCTTGCCGAAGAAACTTGTCCAATCAGGGTTTTCTAGACGATAACCTCTTTCTTTTAGGTCACCAGAGTTCCTTTCTGTTTCCCTTATTTCAAGTGAAACATTATATCTCCCAGTCATCTCCTCTTAAATGGACCACAAGGGCTTTGACCAGGCTGAACTAAGAACTCACAACCCATCTTCAAAATGAGGTTTTTCCACAAGTTTGCCAGCTTGTCCTGTTCCAGTCCCAGCTGCTCCTGCTGAACTGTAGAACTGAATTCTCCCTCTCTCGCTCTCTCTCAGAGAAAACCACATGACCCTCTTAGATCAGCAAACTGCACTCAGACTGCGGCACCGGACCTAATCTTCTGAGTTTGTTCATCTGTTGCTTTCCAAAACAATAATCCAATACTCCACAGCATGTCCAATTAACACCTACCTGTGAAGTTCTCATAGGCATTCTTCAAAGCTTTTGCAAAGGCACTCGAAGCATGGACTGTCTGACTTGAGCAGAGCACCAACATTTTAAATGAGATCTGTTTTGAAGTGTTTGTATCTGTGTGTGTCCTAACTAAAACCCCAAAGAATGTATCTCATTTAAAACATATCTATATACAATATAACATATAACATAATCTGTCACACAGACAAGTCACCTGAATTTTGAATCACAGATTAATAGAGTTTTACAACATTGTAAAAGGCCCTTTGGTCTGATTTGTCCATTCTGACCAAATAGTCTACAAAAGCTGGGCCCACTTGCCTTTATTTGGCTTATATCTCTCTGTACCATTCCTATCCATGTTCTGATTTCAATGTTTTTTAAATATTATAATTACACCCAATTCTACCATTGCCTGTGACAACTCATTTCATACACCTTCAGTGTGAAAAAAGGACAACTTGATTTTTGTCTGCCAATAAAAAGTAATTTCTGGCAGATGAGCAAACTGAGCAGTTCACCCAATCTTATGCACATTCCAATCAGCATCTTATGTTAAAATTAGGACAGAATGTTCAGAAACTGAGTTTAATACAATGGGTGATGAATGGAATCTAATTAATGATAATAAACTGCTGGAACAGAGTAAAACGTTCAAGACTTCAACTGCTGTAAAATTATTTGGTGCATAAGCCTTAAGGCATCACATGAGCTTTTATATCATTGCTACTCAATTATTAACTACTTTATCATCATAAATCATGAAGGAGTTTACACCAATTTTCCACAGGAGCTAATAAATGTATAGTTTTGCATGATTTTTTAACTAGATTCTTTGCATGTTAAAATGTGTATTAGACAATGGCAACTGGCTTTATCTGAATTACATCTTTCATAGGATTAATATTAAAAGTAAGTTGGGAACAACTGCCCTTTATATTTCAACAATTTCTTGGCATGCTCGTACTTTGGCTTAGGCTCAAACATAACTGCTTTAAGGTAATGATGATCATTCCAATATTAAAATAATTTTCCAAATTGAATGTGCGAGTTTTAAAATACAACATCTTCAAAATTGTTTCCTGCATATGAAAGACATTGAACTTTGTAATTTAGTGACTATGTTGTTGTTGGAGAGAAAGTGATCATTCTCTCATTGCCATTGGCACAACCACATTTTAATTATTTGTTGATATAATTCAGAGTGGATAATATAGCTCAACGAGACAGACCAGGCCCTAAGATTGGTTTGTGGACCATGTCAAACTGGTTGCTCTCATTTGTCAGCGAGTACTACAATTGTTTCTAGCACTTTTGGGCTAAAGGGTGGGGGGGGGGGGGGGGTGGTGTAATAAGTGCACAAGCAATTGAAGCTCTTCAGCAAATAAATGGTTATGTAGCCACAGGAGGGGGGAAGAGATTAACCTGAGCTGTCATGGCTGGTAGAGTTAAACAACTTAAGGATACTCACTGCTTAATGCATTAAGAAAAATAGCCTCTTGAGCTGGAGAAAAAATTACCAATGAAATGAAATAATCTTGATTGAGCACAATTATCTTGATTTTAAGTAGTGGTAATTGAGAATGGGCCAAAATTCTGCCCACACCTTCAAGTAAATACAATTCAATTCTGTGACTAGGGCACATTTCTGCTTAACTGTTAAATGAACAGATGAATTTGTACATTTTGACATTTGTTTCTCGAGTTACAGTAAATCTTACTATCAAGACTCTCATTTGTCTATTACAATCTGGTAAAGCCACAGGCAACTACACTTCATCAACTAGAATAAATAAAGCATTGGATTTGTACAGCAGCTTTTAGCCAAGAAAAATAAAATGATTATGGAAATAACTCTGAAAATAAAAAACAATCTAGAAAAAAATTAAACCAATGTTAAAATTGAAAAATCCCTTCAAAATAAAATATAATCCACTATGTTACCTTTAGGACTTAATTTGTATACACAAAAGTTCCCCAAATCAATGCTGCATAATAAAATGATAAGAGAAGGCCAAAAGAATTTTGAAAAGTTGTAACCTCACACTTGATATAATATATATATAGTGGTTTTGTGAATTAGCTTTTAAGACAAGTATCCTGCTAACTTTGTTGAAAGCACTCAAAGCTGAGCCAAAAAATGTTGGGTTCATATAAATGAACATTTTTGCACAGTTTTGAAGGCATACTATATTAGTGGAGGCAACATTTTTTTCAAATAAGCAATAATGAAAAATAGTGATCCATTTCCTTATAAGGATAATAAGGGAAACACAAAAATCTGTAGATGCTGTGATTGTAGTAAAAACAGACAAAAATGCTGAAGGAACTCAGCCGGTCTTTTCAGCATCTATAGGAGACAAAAATATATTACTGACGTTTCGGGCCTGAGCCCTTCTTCAAAGAATAAACAGAATAAGCTAGAAGTAGAAATCTCAAAAAGTCTCAGAATTCAGACAATGCAGGCTGGGGGAGGAATCCAGACCAACAAAAGGTGTTAACTGGATATGATCAGGGACGAGCTAAGAATTTATCATGTTTGAGTGAAAGGAGAAAGAGTGGAGAGACAGGGCTAGGGGAAGGCCACGGGTGAAGAAGGGGGTGGTGTTTAATGAAAGTCAGAGAAGTCGATATTAATGCCATCCAGTTGGACAGTGCCCAGTCGGAAGATGAGGTATTGTTCCTCCAATTTGCGGGTGGTCTCAGTCTGGCAGTACATGAGAACATGGACAGACATGTCAGCAAGGGAATGGGATAGAGATTTGAAATGGTGGCCACTGGGAGATGCTCGCTATTGTGGTGAATAGAGGTACTCAACAATTCTAGGCAGGAATAGGTCACTCAGCCCTTTATGAATTATCTTCCTTTGCATAAGGAGATGGGTGATCTGATTATAACCTCGACTTCATATTCCTGTCTACCAATGGTAAATTTTCATCTCTTTCTTTACCCTAATATTCAAGGAATTTTCCTTCATTGGTCTTTGAGTACAAGAATTAAAAAGTCTCACAACCCTCCCTCAGAAAGAGAAAAATCATCAACCTCCTGCCTTTGCTCCTCCCCCACACCATCGCTTCCCCCTTCCATTTTAGACAACTGCCGACATTTTTCCATACCGTGATGAAGGAGTCAACATAACGTTGGTTATGTATCTTTATCTTTGCTATATAAAGTACTCTATTTGACCTGCTAAGATTCTCCATCATTGTGTTCTTACGAAAAATCACTCATCTCCGGTTGTCCTTTTCTGAAACAATGACCCTTGTTCTAAACTCTCCACAGAGGAAACATTCCTTCACAGCTACTTGATGAAGTTACATGTTTTAATCAAGTCCCTTTTTCTAAATTGCAACAGATAGAAGCCTAGCCTGTACTATCTTTTCTCATGAGAAAACCTGCCCATTTCACCTATTGGTCCAGTAAACCTTCTCCGAACTGTTTACAATGCATTATCACCCTTCCTTAAATAAAGGAAACCAAGACAGTGCACTGTATTCTAGACATAACCTCACCAATACTCTAAGAAAGGGCAGTGAAGATTAACTAGGCAGATTCAGGTACTGGTTCGACTATCCCATGAGGAGAGAATGACATGATGAGGTATGTATTCCCTGGAGTTTGGAAGAATGAGGGAATGTTCTAGCAGGGTTGGACAAAGTGGATGCAGGATGTTTCCTTGGCAATGAAGGAGATGGGAGAAGAAGAAAGTGTGGCAGTAACTTTAGGATACAAGAAAAATTATTTAGGATCAAGAAGTTGCTTCAGGTAGTTGATTGTGAACCTGGGAACTCTGCTTTCAACAGTTAAATATATGTAAGGAGGCACATAGATTTTACAACACAAAATGCATCAAAGACTATAAGGAGAGAGCAAGAATATGGTACTGAGATCACTCATGATTGTATGTGATGGCTGAGCAACATGGACTAAATGACTTATCTCTGCTTCTAATAAAAACACAATGCTGGAGAAATTCCGTACATCAAAGATGTGTAACTGATGTTTTGAACTTGAGCCCTTCATCAAGGTATACCTTGATCTTGATCTTTGTTATATAAAGGACACTGTTTTTGATCTGTTGAGATTCTTCAGCATTGTGTTTTTACTTCAACCACGGAGTCTTCTCTACATAATTCCAGAACCACTTCCCTATTCCAATATTCAATTCCAATGGCAATAAATAACATTCAATTCACTTTCTTAATTATTTGTGGTGCTTGCATTTCAACTAAATGGAAATTACGCAATGGAGACGTGCAAGAAATACAAAAGCTGCAGATGCTGGCATCTTGAGCAGACAAATAATTGCTGGAGGAATTCAACAGGCCAGACAGCATCTATAGGTAGAAATGGTTAATCAATGTGGGTACAAATGGTTAAAATGGGAACAATCAGAACAATCAATCTCTCCAAATTCAATGGAATGTGAAGGTGAGAACATAGGAAACATCAATAATACAAATTCTACTGATGTCAGAGAGAGGTTGGTGAATATTTGGAAAAATGTAAAATTGAGATCAGAATCAGAATGTATTTATTGTCATGAACAAGTCATGAAATTTGGTATTTTGAGGCAGATGAAAGAGGGTAAATACAAACATGAGATGCAGTACATAGCAGCTGTGAATCTGAAAAGTAGAACTACTCAATAGATCAAGCAACATGTATGGATTGTGAAATACAGTTAATATTTCAGATAGATGGCCTTATATTGGAACTGATAGTTCTGGCTGAAACAAGTCAGGCTAGTTATCTGAAATTTAGGAATTCAATATTATATCTTGACAGTCGCAACAGAAAATAAGAGAGTGATCCTGAGTCTGTGTTGAATTTTATTGGAAAGCCAAAGATTTGGGGGAGTAATATGCATGCAGCTGAGAGAACAAGGTAATCCTTGCAGACTGAACCAAGGGGTAATGCAAAACAGTCAACTAGTCATTGTTTGGTTTTTCAATGTAGACACCACACAATGAGCATGGAATACAATGCAAGTAAAAGGGTAAGTATTGCATCTCTTGCAATATTCTTGCTTAGGAAAGTGCCTTGAAAAGTGGATGGAAGAAATGGAAGAGCGAATTAGGCACTTACAATTGAGCGGTTACCTCACATTGTTGAACATGGAGTGAAAGGAATCATTCATCAGTGGGGGGGGGCTACAATCTCATTGATGCTAGTGGAAATGAATGAACGAATTAATTAATTAATTAAGGAATAAATTAAAGTTGGTAATATGTATAAATACAATGTACAGAAGCAGCCAGACATGAGCATACATGGGCAATAATGCATGAAACAAACAAAACAATAAATATAAAAGGATAGATATATAAATATTCATAGTTACAGTAAGTGCAAACAAAGTGATGTTTAAATAGTACAGACAGATCTTTTGGAGGCCCCAGAGTAGTTTATAGTTAGGATAGCACAAGGAGATTCAGGAATATGATAGTTGTTGAAAAAAATGTTCTTGAAACTAGAGAAACTGTATTTCAGGCTTCTGTACCTTCTGCCTGAAGACAACAGCAAGAAGAGATTGTGACAAGAGAGATAGGGATCCTTTATCATGTTGGCTGCCTTCTTGAGGATCCTTTATGATGATGGCTCCCTCACATGGATGTCTTCAATAAATGGGAACTTTGTGCCCTTCATGGACTTGGCTAAGTTAGCCATTTTCTGCAGCATTCCCCATTTCTGGGCACTCACATTTCTGAACTGGACCGTGATGCAATTAGTTAATATACTTTCTGTATGCCTGTCAAAGTTCAATAGAGTATTCCCTGACATACCAAGCCTCCTCCAAAAGTAAAAGTTGCTTCAATGCCATGGTTTCAGGAGAGTCCTCTGATATGTATTCTCCCTGGAACTTGAATATTCCTCACTACTGCAGACTCATCAATGCAGACAAGTGCATTGTCCTCCCCTTCACAAAGTCCATAAAAAGTTCCTTCTTCTTGATGATGTTGAGAGCAAGACTATTATTCTGACACCACACAACCAGATTCTTTATCTTCATCCTATATTCTGATTAATCAACCAACAATGGTGTATCATTAACAAATTTACATATTGCTTTGGACCCAAACTTGGCTATGTAATTGTGAGTGAAGAGGGAATAGAGTGGGAACTAAGAGTGAAGCCTTGAGGTGTTCCTGTGTTGGTGGTCTGCAAGGACAAGGTGATGTTGGCAATCTGTCCTAATTGGGGTTTGAGGAAATTGATGATGCAATCAAAAATCCAGTTACAAAGGGAAGGACAGAAACCCTCATCCCAGAGTTTGATTATTAGTTTTTCTGGTATGATGTTAAAACACTGAGCTGGAGTCAATGAACATAAAGGTAAAAGGTATTCTTATCGTCCTCAGTGGAGGACCAGCAAGATGCAATCCCTGTAAACCTGTTGTGACAGTAGGCAAATTAAAGTGGGCTCAGGCCCTTCATGACGCAGGAGTAAACTTACTCCATAACCAGCCTCTCCAAGCACTTAATCAAGGTGGACATAATCACAGATTACATTGATTGTGGAGGACGATGTGGTGGAAAGGATAACCATATCCTTACTCTGGCTGTGAGCTGAGTAGAGGAGAAGTGACAAAAATAAAGTAGATACGTATCAACTTGGGGAAACCTGGTTAGTACATTAATAAACCGTGTAGAAGTTAACATTGTGCACATAATAAAATGGAGAAGCATACAATCATACGGTCTATTGGTGAATAATCCGTATTCGTTTCCATGTCTGAACAACATAATTTAGAGTAGCAGTTTTCATGCATAAAAGAATGTAATAATCCAACTCGGTGTGAAACAAAGGAAGGACCAGCTGGCCTGGTCTCTATGGCAACACAACGCTCTTCCACCCGCTCTTCCTGTGAAATCCCCTCTATTTCATCGGAAATCAAAACGCCAGCTTTCTGATTAACCTTTTACCATATCTGGTACCATAACACGGCTGACTTTCGGTCTCACTACCTTTTCCACCTTTTACTCCTACCTTCACAGTTTCTTCTACAAAGTACACTCGCTGCGAAAAGTAAAGACCGTGGTCCTGTGGTGATGACGTTTTCTCTTTGTTGGAGCATGGGAATCTTGGACGCGTCGCAATGTGATGAAGTCTATTTTGGTGACGTGTTGGATGCAAACATGGCGGCGGATATCACGTCGCTGTTTCGTGCGAGTGTGAAAACAGTGAAAACTCGGAACAAGGTGATCGGAGTTAATGCAGAGCCGCTTAAGGAGGACATTCTGAGGAAGGGCAGGACCAGAGCGGAGTTCAGCGTCCAAGCAAGTGAAGTGGTGAGTTTCAGAGGGAAGAAGAAACAGAAATATGAAAACAACGGGGGAGTAGACAAAAATGTAGAACGAATGTGCATTTACAAAATACCATTTATGATATCATAAAATCCAACAACTTTTCTTTACTGTTAGTGACTGCCAAGTTGTAGTCACATCATTTCGATAAAATGATGTTAGGCTTTTGTAAACACGAGTGTAGGTAGAAAAACAGATAAAAAATAACATTTATGAGGCGCTTCATTGTGCCTGACATCACTTCATAACCATGAACGTCTGTTTAGAGGGTAGGCACTTATGTGGACAAATATGATCGTCATTGTATAGACAATTAGGGCCACAACAAATGAGACTGAACAGGAAATTCTGCAGTCTCTGGGGCAGTAATGCAATACATAAAGAGCTGGAGAAACTCAGCAGGTCATGCAGCAACTATAGGAAGTTTAGGGTAACCAGTGTTTTGGGCCAGAGTCCTTCATCAATGAATGCACAAAAAGAAGGCAGGCACCTGAATAAAAAGATTCAGTTTATTGTCATGAAATTAAAAACAGTGTTGTATTATACAAAATTGCCTTTTGTCTACTCCAGTATGGCCTTTGACAAGGTCCCACATTGGAGGTTAGTTCAGAAGGATCAGATACTGGGTATCCATGGAAAGGTTGTAAACTGGATTTGACCTTGGTTGAATGGGAGAAGACTGAGAGTGGTAGTGGATGATTGCTTCTCAGACTGGAGGCCTATGATTAGCAATGTTTGTTGTCTATAATCAATGATCTGGATGATAATGTGGCAAATTGGATCAGCAAGTTTGCTGATGACACTAAGACTGTGGAGCATGACCATGACCAGAAAGGCTTTCATTAGCTTGCAGCGTGATCTGGACCAACTGGAAAAATGAGACAGAAAATGGCAGATGTAATGCAGACAAGGGTGAGGTGTTGAATTTTGGAAGGGAAAACTAAGGTAGGACATACACAGTAAATGGTAGGACACTGAAGAGTGCAGAATAACAAAGGGATCTGGAAATACAGATACATAATTCCCTGAAAGTTGTGTCAAAGTAGACAGGGTTGTAAAGAAAGCATTTGGGGCATCTTGGCCTTCATAAATCAAAGTATTGAGTATAGGAGTTGGGATGTTATGGTGAAGTTCTATAAGGTATTGGTGAGGCCAAATTTGGAGTATTATGTGTAGTTCTGGTTGCCTAACTACAGGAAAGATATCAGTAAGATTGAGAGAATGCAGAGAAGATTTACTCGTATTTTGCCGGGTCTTCAGGAGTTGAGTTATAGGGAAAGATTAAACAGGTTAGGAGCTTGTTCATCCAATCCGGACCTCAGAGCCATGCCATCAGGGCCGACTTCAGGTGCCAGTGGAAACGCTCTACCAGGCCACTGGACTGCGGCAGGTAGGACATGGTGTGCTGTGGTGCAGCTGAGTCCCAAGTAGCTGTGCCAATGCCAACCATAGGCTGGACGTGAACTGCGACACCCCTCCACCCTGTTTGAGGTGATGTTGGCAGGCAGGCCGAAATGTGCAACCCAGCCTGCAATGAGGGCTGTGGCACAGGACTCTGGATGTGTTGGCAAGTGGTATGGTTTATGGCCACTGTCAACCATGGTGAACAGGTACCTTGTGCCTGGGAGACTGACAGCGGACCAACGATGTTCGCGTGGACATGCTCAAACCTTTGAACTTTGGAGGTTTGGCAATGCATGCATATCCTGGCCTAGTGCTTGCGTAGGGTGTGCCAAATTAATCTATCTGCCACCAGTCAGATGGTTGCCCGAATGGACAGGTGGACCAAACCTCGTAGTGGGTTGAAAATGCGACGCCTCTAAGCGGCTGGAACGATGGGCAGGGGTTAGCTGGTGGACATGTCTCAGAGGAGCTTGCTGCCTGTTGGGCCACTGGGGTTGTTCTCAAGTTGCAGGTCCAAGTCTGCTGTGCGGAAGGCCAGCATTTCTTCGTCCAACTGCTGTGCCTTGGCGAGCACTGCATAGTCCAACCCTGAGAACGGGGAATGCACCGTGGACGGAAATGTGAGACAGTATATTGGCCACGCCATTTTTTCTGGAGATGAGTTGATGGTGGTGGTATTGTCCGAGATGTATGACAGATGCCATTGCTGCCATGCTGATGATGGATCCGACAACAGTGAATGCGAAGGCGAGAGGTTTGTGGTCTCTGAAGATCGTGAACTCCCACTTCTCCAAGAAATACTGAAAGTGCCGGATAGCGAGGTAGAGGGCTCACATCTCCCTGTTGAAGGCGCAGTATTTCAACTTTGGGATTCGCAGGTGCTGGCTGAAAAATGCGAGTGGTTTCTACTGACCCTCAATTAGTTGTTCCAGCGCACTGTCGACTGCTGAGTTGGAAGGATCCACCATGACTGCTGTGGGCACATCAACCCACAGGTGTACTGGAGGGTGCATTTGCAAGGGTGTCCTTGGACTGCTCGAAAGCCACTGCTGACTCCGGTCCCAGGTGAGTTCCTTGGCTTTGCTGGACATCAGGTCAAACAGGGGTTGTATGATTTTGGCTGATGACGGTAGGAATCAATGGTAAAAGTTGATCATGCCCACAAACCCCTGTAGGCCATTGACTGTACTAGGCCTGGCAAATTTACGTATAGACTCGACTTTCGCTGGCATGGGAACCACTCTGTGCCGATCAATGGCCGTCAGCCTGAACTGGCACTTTGCAGGGTTGATGGCCAGGCCGTGTTCACTCAGGCAGTGATGGAGTTGGCGCAGGTGGTCAAATGCTCTTTGTGCAAGTGGCTGGCTATCAGGATATGATCTAAATCGATGAAGATGAAACAAAGCCATGCCCCATCAAGTTCATGAGCTGCTGGAACATCTGTGCTGCGTTCTTGAGTCCAAAAGGCATTAGCAGGAACTTGAATAGGCTGAACGAGGTGATGAGGGCCGTCTTGGGGACATCCCTAGGATGGGCGGGGATCTGGTGATACTTGCGGACCAGGTTGACCTTGGCGAAGATGCGTGCCCCATGTAAATTGACCATAAGGTCCTGAATGTGGGGCACTGGATAGTGGTCAGCTGTGATGGCATCGTAGAACCTTCTGTAGTCACTGCATGGCCTCCAGTGACTTGGGCTTCATGAGGAGCGGAGTGGCCTGCAGGGTTGTCTGAGTGCTGGACAATACCCATCTCCTCCATTTTACTGATCTCCTCTTTGGCAAGGTGGAGTTTGTCGGGCAGGAGCCTACGTGCCTGGGCCTGTAGCGGTGGTCCTTAAGTGGAAATGTAGTGTTGTACACTACGCTTAGGGGCGTCTGAGAAGAACTGTGTAATAATAATGGTCAGGAGTTCCACTAGTACTCTGTCAAATTTGTTGCCTGACAAAATCACAGAGTCCAGGTGTGGGACTGGTAAAGTGGCTTCACTGAGCAAAATGGTCTGGAAGGTTTTGGCATTCGCTAGATGCCGTTCCTTGAGTTCTACTGAGAGGCAGTGTGCCCAGAGGAAATCTGCACCCAGCGTAAATGACCAGGTGAAATGGCTGGAACTGAACTGTAGTGGGATGGTTCGCATGCCTCAGGTGCGAATACTGCTGGAGACCAATGTGGTCCCACTAGCCGTGCAGTGAGTGGAAAAAAAGCATGCAGAGTCGAACTGCTTTACTGATTCAAAAACTGCACATTTGAGAACCTTCTCCCAGCAGCCCTTGCAACCTGCGGAACGGAAACGATGTCAGTCCCCAGGCTGTGGGCTTGCCCCACATGGGAACTCTTAGTCAGATCTGCCACACACTTGCCCTCGACTCAGTGAGCCGGTTCACCTGTTGCGTGGGCGAGTCATCACAACCTTTCCTAATCGCTTACAATTCCTGTATATTAGCCTTTAAGAATTATGCAAGAGGACACTCCAATCCGAAGGTATTTCAAAGGTTTGTATGAATAACATTTTGTAAAAATCTTTTCTGCCAACATGGACAATTTTGCGTTCTCTCACAATGTTCAGATCCTTGCCCACAAACTTCTCTTCATTCCATTGTAGCCTTCATATAATCCTCCTTGCAACTTGATTTGTCGCCAATCTTTAAGTCATCTGCAAATTTTGCAACCATACCTTAGGAGCCTTTAGCAAAGTAATTTGTATAAATTGTTAAATGTTGAGGCCCTAGCACAGAGTCGCATCATACACCATTTGTTACATCTGGCTCAGTAGATAAAGCTTAATGTTCCTTCAGTTTGATTACTGTTGTCCACCTGATCTTAGGTGAAGCACCTTATTAAATGTTTTATGGAAATTGTTTAGCGGCCCGCAGCCCACTCCACGGGCTGGTACAGCAAGCAGTCGTCAAACATGACAATCATGCAGACAGCATGAGGTGCCCGCTCCCATAGGCCACAGGAATACCGGTCAAATCAGCTAGTCACAGCCAGCAGATCACAGGGGGTCCAGTCCAGGTCTACGCATCCGGGACAACCAATCAGCAGCTAGCGTCGGTCAAGTCATGCCCCTGTGGTGACGTGACCGGCTGCTTATAAAAGGCAGAGCTGCAGCCCAATAAAGTCAATGTCGATTGCGCTCCCACGGGTGTGATTCCAGCAGGCTGAGGTGCAGTTTGCCATTCGACGGATCTCACCGCCCTCGATCAAGACACCACAGCCTGCATCATTGACTTCCTCCAGCAGTCCCTGGAGCAAGGGAAGTATGTGGCCATCAAGGAGCTATTAATTTGCACTTTTGGGATCTCAAAGAACGAGCGTGCTGCCTGACTACTGCACATCAATGGTTTGGGGGACAGGGCCTTTTCTGACATGCTCACTCTTAATGATGGCTACACCTCTTGCCCACTGTTCCAGCAGATCTTTCTGGAGCGGCTGCCTGAAGACATTCAGCTGTTCATCAAGATTTCGATGAACCCAGGAGGGTGGATGCCCGAGCAGATGTATTATGGGAGGCGAAGAGGGATGCATGCGTTTCGCTTGAACAAGTGACAGGACCTCGTCAGCAATGCAAGGCCAGGAAGCCCACCAATCGACACACTCCACCGGTGAGAAGTACTGTTTCCATCATCAACATTGGGGTACCACGTTCCAGGAAAACGCCAAGGCCAGCCATCATTGATGGCCGCGACGAATGGCCAACTGCATAGCCTCTTCCACATCCAAGACTCCCTGTCAGGCCGACGTTTTTTGGTGGACATCGGGGCACAGTACAGCGTTCTTCCCCTGTCCAGCCTAGAATCCCGCAGTGGCAAGGTGGGCTGAGAGCTTTGAGCAGCAAACAGCTCCAACATTTGGACATTTGACACCCATACAAATCCCCTCCACTTTGGGGACAGACAATTCACCTGGAAGTTTACAATGGCAGCTGTACAACAACTGTTACTGGCTACTGATTTCCTGGTGGACATTGGGGGGGGGGGGGGCGTTGGCTGGTAACAGCCGGACATTTCAGACACTCTCGCTCAAGAGCAATGAATTTATTAACCCCCATCTACACTTGGTGAGTTCTGCTGACAACAAATTCTCTCGAGTTTTAGTGGAATTCCCCTCTATCTCTACGCCCCATTTCAACTCAGCGGAACCAAACACTGGGTGAAACACCAAATTATTAGAGAAGGCCTTCCCCTCCACACCAGGGCACAGTGTCTTCCCCCTCCCCCCGAGAAACTCAACCTGGCTAGAGAAGAGTATCGCAAGATGAAAGAATGTGGCATTGTATAGCGCTCTGATAGCCCTTGGGCTTCCTCCCCCCCCCCTCCATATGGTACCTAAGGCAGCTGAAGGTTGGAGGCTATGCAGAGACTACCACTGCCTTAATGAGGCCATCATTCATGCCTGACAGCTATCCTCTGCCCCATATCCAGGACTGCATCACTAATCTGCAAGGGACACGGATATTCTCTAAGGCAGACCTCATTGGGGTTATCATCAGATCCCTGTTCACCCCGATGACATTCCCAAAACTGCCATCATAACCCCCTTTGGATTATTCAAATTCCTCCACATGCTATTCAGGCTGAAAAATGCAGCTCAAACTTTCCAAAGTTTGATGGACGCAGTGGGCTGGGATCTGCACTTCACCTTCGTCTACCTCGACGACATTTTAATAGCCAGCCACACCCACACTGAGCATGCCGCTTACTTTTTTTTTTTTTTTTTTTTTTTTTTAATTTTTTATTTTTCACACCATAAATCACAATAGCCATGATATACACTTTTTCTTTTGCATGCCGCTTACTTAAGTCTATTGTTCTCCTGGCCGAGTGAGTTTGGTTTAACGATCAATCTAGCCAACTGCCAGTTTGGCTGAGACACATTGATTTCCTGGGCCATTACCCACCAAAGTGGAAGCTATTTGTTTCTTCCCCAGACCAATGACAGTGAAAGGACTGCAAGAGTTTGCAGGTATGGTCAATTTTTATCATCACTTCATACCTGCAGTGGCCCGCATCATAAGTTGGCTATTTCCCCTCATGGAAGGGCCCAATAAAGACAATCATTGGACTCAGGAAGTGACTGAGCCTTTCCAAGCAACCAAAGATGCTCTGGCCAAAGCCACCCACCTTGTACATCCCAGGACGGATGTCCTGACTGCCCTCACGGTAGAAGCCTCCTGCACAGCGGTTGGGGGTGTACTTGAGCAACTGGTTAACAGTCAATGGCAGCCGCTGATCTTTTTCAGTAAACATCTCAGGCCATCAGAGCTCAAGTACAGTGTATTTTGATAGGGAGCTGTTGGTGTTATACCTGTCAATTCAGCATCTCTGTTACTTCCTGGAGGGCAGCAATTCAAAATTGACACAGACCACAAACCACTTACCTTTGCTTTCAGTATGGTATCAGAACTGTAGTCAGCCAGGCAACAGTGGCAGCTGTCCTACATATCTGAATTTTCGACAGACATTGAACATAACGCTGGGTCCAATATGATAGCCGATGCCCTATCCCATCTGGATATCCTAGCAGTGCATGACCCCGTCCCGGATATTGACTACGCGGCCCTGGCAGATGTGCAGTAAGCAGACCCTGACATACCGAAGTACCAGACAGTACTTACCAGCCTGCAACTGGAGGACATTCATAACTGCATGCTGCTCTGTGACATCTCAACTGGTAAACCATGCCCCGTCTTTCCGGTCGCATGGAGGAGGTGAGTTTTCAATTTGGTCGACAATTTGGCTTACCCCACTATCGGGACTACAGTTAGAATGGTGGTCAATAGATATGTCTGGCACGGCATTCGTAAAGGGGTCACTCACTGGGCCAAAACATGTACTCAATACCAGGCAGCCAAGGTCCAGACCCACATTAAAGCTGCTCTGCAGCCTTTCGAACCAGCATGCCGTCATTTCAGCCACATGCATATAGACATTGTGGGGCACCTACATGTATCTAAAGGTGCACATTATCTATTGACCGTGGTCAACTGGATGGCCAGAGGTGGTGCTGCTACCTGAAATCTCCACGGAGATGTGCACGGGCATTATTGAACACCTGGATGACACGTTTTGGGGTCCCCGAACACTTAACATTTGACAGGGTGGCCCAATTCACTGCCACCCTGTGGACCACCTAAGCAAATGTACTGGGGACTCAACTCTACCACACCATAGCTTACTACCTGCAGGCCAATGGGGTGGTGGAGAGGTTCTACAGGCACCCGAAGACAGTTCTGGTGGCCTGACTTGCCGAACCAAACTGGGAAGATGAACTCCCTTGGGTCTTGCTAGGCATCCATACTGCCCCAAAAGAGGATCTTGTGGCATCCTCTGCCAAATTGGTCAATGGCGCGCCCCTAGTCATCCTGAGCGAATTCATGGCAGCTTCCAAGGACTTGGGGAGCTCCCGGCAGCTACATTGTCTTGATTTCATGAGTGCCTGGGCTCACCAGCCCCAGTTAAACCCAGAGCTCACAGGCAAGCCAGCATCTTTGACCTAAAAAACTGTGCAGACTGTCACTACGTTTTCGTCCAATGTGGGGCTCACCAGTTACACTTTCAATGGCCTTGTGAAGGGCCATACTGTGACGTCAGACTCAATGGCTCTACCTGTGTGTTGGACATTGGAGGCAGGGAGGAGACCTTCACCCTCAACCGGCTGAAACCAGTCAATTGGATGTTAACCAGCCAGTTACTCACCTGACCCCCACGGTGCAGTGGGCAGCTGCCAAAAGATTGACAGTTCTGGGGGGGAGGTGTGTCGTGTAGCGGCCCACTCCATGGGCTGACATAGCAAACAGTTTTCAATTACAACAATCAGGCAGACATCATGCAGGATGAGATGCCTGTTCCCATAGGCCACAGGAATAGTGGTCGAATCAGCCAATCACCGCCAGCGGATCGCAAGGAGTCCAATCTGGGCTCACGCATCTGGGACAACCAATCAGCAGCCGGCCTCGCTCAAGCCATGCCACCATAGTGACATGGCCGGCTGCCTATAAAAGGCAGTGCTACAGCCCATTAAAGTCCGTATTGATCAAATCTTCTTTTTACTTTGAGCTATAATGGTAGTGACCCTGCTACAATCTTAATATTACTTGGCATATTATTACTTCAAATAATTCTAATAAATTGGTCAAACATGACTTGCTTTTAGCATTGACTTTGTCTGATTACCTTGTATTTTTTAAACCATCTTTAATAATATATACTGACACTTTCTTTGTGATGGATAAATAGGCTATAATTTCCTGCTTTGTCTCCTCATTTTGAAGAAGGGGATTCAATTTCTTACTTTCAAATCTAATGGGAATTTTCCCAAATCAAAACTAATACATCAGTATTTGACAAGCCACTTTCAGACACCTGGATGAAGCCCATCAGGACTGCATGCAGCTGCAATAATTTGCTTAGTGCCACTGTCCTGATGGCTCTAAATTGCCTGAGTTCCTTTCTCTCAGTTCCTGATCTAGAACTATTTTTAGGATGTTATTTGTATTCTCTATAATGACTGTTGGAAAATACCTGTTAAATTTGTCTGCCATTGCCTTGTTTTCCATTTATAAATTTCCCAAATTCACTTTCTATAGTACCATCTCTCATTTCATTAACTTGTTTAGAAGTTAAATAAACTTTTACTCTCTATTTTTAATACTTCTAGCTAGTTTTTCTTGTACTTGGATGCTTCTTTTCTTATTAATCTTTTTATCCAATCTGATCTTCCACTGCTTTTGTGTAATTATATGCATTTCTCAAAGTTTAATACTATTTTCAACTTTCTAAGTTAGCCATACATGGTGAGACCACCTCTTAACGGATTTTTTTTTCTTTTGTTGGACATATCTATTTGCTGTAGTCTGAAAGACCTCCTTTAATGTAAGCCACTGCATCCTGACTGATTGCTTCATTCAATACACAAGAGAGCTGGAGAAAATCAGCAGACCACGCAGCAAATGTAGGAAGTAAAGGGCCCAACTTTTCGGACTTGAGCCTACTGTCAAGGTATCCTCTGATTTGCTAGTTCACTTGAATTAGCTCTATTTTCAAGCTTTGTGGAAGTATAATGAACATGATACTATAACAGGTAAATAATAATTTACTCTTTTAGTCCAGCAGTCTACTGTATTTTTAAATTTAGATTGATAAGCCTTGAGGAGAGGAATTTTTTTTCATAGATGCTGACTTGTCAATATCTAAGCATTAAAATTCAGATGAAATCTGGTAATTGGATGAGAATTTTGATGGCAAAGATAATTAGAATGTTCCAAAATTTAATCCATGACTACAGCTTAGTTAGGTTCAATTTGAGCTTTTGTTCAAACAATCCATTATTAATCTACTAGGCCGTTTGTAGAGAGATCTTGTGGCTCACTTGAACCAAATTCTTCTCTGTTGCTAAGAATTTTTAGCATTCAGTTCTTTGTATCTCTACTAAAGTAAACAAGTAATTCACCATAGAATGTCTCAATTTCAATCAGAGCACGAGGAAGCAAATAATGTTACAATCCAATATCAACAAATGCTCCATATTGCTTGGTCTTCCTTTCATAGTATTAAAGCAATTCAGACTCTCATATTTGAACTTAGATTTTCCACAGTACTGTGACCAGAGGAAAAACCAGTTTCTTGAAAGTATGTGGCTTGTTGGCCCTTTGTTTTTTCCCTTAGTAAAAGAGATTAATCAAGATAGAATCAGAAAAATAATCCCACCCTTTTTATGAGAAAAAAGCCCAATAATGTGGCCATGCTAAATTGAATCCGTATTTTTTGCCTGTTTTTTTTTCTAAACTTGGTGGGGCAAAGGTGGAGTGGTATAACTTGATTGAGGATTCTTAAAATGAAAATAAGTGTGGCATGAACTTTACAAACAAAACATTATGTTGTTCCCTCTAAATACAGTCTCATTTACAGGGTGATTTTTGTTTTAGTGAGGCTAACTTGAAGCCTTTGCTGCCTTTTTATAGTAGACTTACTGGGGCCGACTCTAATCTTGGAACAGAGAGCATTGAACTTTGATTGGATTTGATGGTCTGGAAGTAAATTATCCCTGAAGGCGGAGCTGCTTATTTCATGATCAATGATAGAAAACATCTGAAAACAATTTGCATGGAGTATGGCTGATGTGAATGTAAAATCTCTACAGTATTTGTCTATGTTTGTTGTTTACGAGTTGTTTGTATTTCGTGCAGGAGCGTTTGTAGTGGCATGGTCTCACATCATAAACTTGAACACAAAAATCACTGGTGACACTTAGTGTGGTATTGAAAGAACTTAGATGCCTCTTAGATGAGATGTTAAACCAAGACCAGTAGTGCTCAACTTTTTTTTTCCTCTCACATAACCACCTTATGCCATCTATGGCATTGGTGCTCTGTAGTTAGTAAGAGATTACTTAAGGTGGTATAGGAGGGAAAAGAAAAAGGCTGAGAACCACTGACTTGGATAGACCCTGCCTATTCTCAGGTGGACATAAACGATCCTGTGGCTCTATTTCAAATGACAACACGAGCGCATCTGATATCCTAGCAATACTTCTTCCACAGTCATTTTCACAAAATTCTATTATTTGGCTATTCTCAAATTGCTGCTTGTGTTCCTGGCCCAAACCTTACAATGGTGTTACAATTAAAAGATCGTGCCATTGGCTCAGAAGTGCTTTGGGATTTCCCCAGGACATAAATTACATGATTTAAATTTGTGTGGAAAGTGAAACAGAGTTGATGTTTCAAGCCGAATACAAGTTCTGGTGAAAGGTCTTTGACTACAATATTAAATCTTAAAATTCAGTTCTGTTTCCCTTTCCACAGATGTTGCCTGACTGGTGTCTCCAGCATTTTCTGTTTCCTTACAGATTTTCATCTGTAGATTTTGATTTTCAGTGGAATAAAATGTCAACCACCCGTTTCCCTCGACAGATACTGCTTGACACGCTGAGTTCCTCTGTTTATTTTAAGTTACTTGCCTAGTTCATTTCACAAAATTTCAAAATCTTTCCTTTTTTTTCCTTTCCCTCCAATCAGCAGAGAATTCCTACTATTTAAAATATCACTCTTCAGCCTAACAAACCATGTCTGGTGAGGTTTGAGAACTTTGACACTTGTTCATAATTTATTTTGATAGCATGGTTGAGATCAATTATTCAAACATTTTGGAACTTGAAATTGTTGAGTTTTGCTGCATGAAAAGTATTTGGGCTCTCTAGTTCCTGAAAGGTAAATGAGTTGAATGAGTTAATTAATTGGTTCCATACCATTGGGATTATAGAAATAATAATACAAAAATCCTGAAAACACGTCGTTCTAACTTATTGTGGTTTTATTCTTGATGAATTTTATTGAGGTAAATTGCATTCTAAAAATTTAAACCATTTTGAAGCCAAAAAATTGCCCACTTAAGTCATTAACACACTACAATTTAAAATGGGGTCCACATCCTTCTTTACTAATTGCATTTCATTTTTTTTAAATGCCATTCTAGATTCACATTGAACTTGCCATCTCAATTCTTGTTTCCTGTGTTTCACTTCAAAGAAAACCTTGACATAGTATCTGTAAATTTTTGAGAAAATATTTTCTTCATCTATTGGGTCAAATAATTTGGCATTAATGGAGCTGTTCCAAAACTAATAACTTAAGTTTTTTTAACTATTGCTGAATAACAAGTTAATCAATTCTGCACATACATCATCATCATCATTCAGGTGCCTTGCCGTTCGGCCTGGGTGATCATCTTCCTCCATCCGTCATAAAGGCTCCATCTTTGATCTGAGACCGTAGTCTATGTTGTGTTCACGATTATGATTATCTAAGGGAAAAATACTGAAGTGGTTTCTCGTTGCCACCTTCAGTTGCAGTGACCATACTGGACGGGTAACCCTGGCTCAGTGGTTTTAGTTTTACAATGTAAATTCCAATTTGTAGAATCTTCTTGCAAAAACCATCCACCATCTGCAATCCATGGCTTCACGTGACCCTGAATGGGAGGCTAAAGAGGTACTACACTTGCCTAAGGGTGACCTGTAGGATATCGGACAGAAGGAGTGCCTTGCATCTCCTTTTGCTGAGCAATTGCGCAACACTGACCACACATATTTTTAGTAAATGGGCAATGTTTCAGACCATGGACGTGCTGTTAGATTGGTGATAACTTCCCAGAAATGCTGTTGAAGTGCTGCAACAGAAGAGAAAGATTCCAGAGTCATTAGAATTATAATGCTACATCTTTAAAACATTAGGATTGATAAGACCCTGAGACTGGACAAGATGTTCCCCAGGTTACAACAGGAAGCAAGGGAAGAGATTACTGGGGCTTTGGCTATGATCTTTGTGCCCTCCCTGACCACAGGGGAGGTGCTGGAGGATTGGAGAATGGCAAATGTTGTCCCCTTGTTTTAAAAAGATAATGGGGGAATCCTGGGAATTGTAGACCAATGAGTCTTATGGCAATGGTGGGGAAACGATTGAAGAGGATTCTTAGAGACTGGATTTACGAGCATTTAGAGAAGTAAAGTCTTCTCGGGGATAGTCGGCACGGTTTAGTGAGGGGTCGGTCGTGCCTCATGAGCCTAATTGAGTTGTTTTTTTGATGAAGTAACTAAAGAAAATGATGAAGGTTGGGCAGTAGATATGGTTTAAGGCATTTGATGAGATCCCCCATGGTGGTTTCATTTCAGAAAGTGATGAGGCATGGGATCCATAGAACCTTGGCTGCAGATTCAAAATTGACTTCCTGCAAAAAGCAGAAGATGGTGGTAGTAGTAGATGGAGCATATTCTGCCTGCGCATCTGTGACTAGTGGAGTTCCACAGGGATCTGTTCTGGGACCTCTGCTATTTGTGATTTTTAAAAAATATATAATATATAAATGACATGGACGAAGAAGTAAATTTGCAGATAACACAAAAGTTGTGGATACTTTTGAGGGTTTGTCGTAGGTTATAACAGGATAAAGACAATGCAGATTTGGGCTGAAAAGTAGCAGATGGTGATCAGTTCAGATAAGTGTGATGTGATGTACTTTCGAAGGTCAATATAAAGTACAGTTTGACCTGCTGAGTTTCTCCAGCATTGTGTTTTTACTTTAGAAGGTCAAACTTGAAGGCAGAGTACATGGTTAATGGCAGGATTCTTAACCATGTGGGAGCACAGAGGGACCTTGGGGTCCATATCCATAGATCTTTCAAGGTTGCCGTACAGGTTGTTATTGTAGTTACAAAGGCTTATTGTGTGCTGGTCAACATTATTCAGGGGGTTGACTTAAAGAGTCATGAGATAATATTGCAGCTCTATAAAACTGGTTAGACCACTTTTAGAATATTGTGTTCAGTTCTGGTCACCTTATTATTGGAAGGATGTGGAAGTCATAGAGAAGGTGCTAAGGAGATTTATGAGGATGATGCCTGTCGTGTTGGGAAGAGTATCAGGTTTGGTGGGTTCACAGAGAGATGAGTCTGGAAACAAGTGGTACAATTAAACATAACTTTTATTAACAAATGGGGAGAATGTTAAACCGTATTCGATCACAATTTCACTTAAGTGATGATATAGACATTCATCTCTGACTTTGGTTAGACTTCGACAGCATTAAACCTGGATCGACCCGCTCACACACTACAAAGAGGACTCTTACACGAACCCGGTTCACTGAGCAATGGAGATGGGGCATCCTGCAAGTATTGATCTATCGCAATACTAGGGCTCAGCTTCAGTGTAGTGCACACCTTACCCATGACATTTCCAGCGAAGTCCACACTAGCAACCTGTTGTGGAGTGATGTCCAGGGCTTCCACTATGAGGCAGAGAGAAAACATGTGCTGTGTGTTGGTGTAATATACAGTGCTAATTGGTGCTTCTAACCAATAATGACCTTGGGTAATTTAAATTAGCCAACACCAAGGTATGCACTAATGGGTGCCCAGAGTCCAACCTTGATTAACAGGTAATGTGACTTCCAAATAAGATTCAGATGAGGAGGACATGTGACCACCTGCAATACACATGTTCCAGATGGGCAGGGGATCCACGTTTCCTCCACACACAACATTCCACCCCCGGAAGCTACATCACCCTGTAATGACTATGATGACAGTGCGTGTTGTGACTAAAAAAAGGAAAAGAACAAAAGAAGTTTAAAAAAAAATTAAGATACTAATTAAGTGGATACATTTTTCACAAGTGCCTTCCATATGCTGGACGAGGCACATAATAAAATCCAATGACAACGCCTCACCAGCTCCTCCCCCCCTCCCCCCTCGCCGACCAAACAGGGCACTGTGTTTTCCTATGGAGCAGGGTGCTGTGGGATCTGCCAGTGGGGAGGGGAGAGAAAGACATTTTGTCTGGTCACTGACTCACGTGCCTTGAAAGTTGAGCAATTTGCGATTTATCTTTTTTAAATAAAAGCTCCTGAGGTATTTGTTTCTGTTGATGGGAGTGTTGGTGGGGATGCTAAAATTGCCAAGTGGTTACAAAATATATACAATATTTCCTGCTTGTGTGTGATCTGTAACATTGTAACTATAATCTGCACCTTTGTAATTTAAAGCTGAAACTACAATTTCCTGTGCTGAGAGACATTTTACAGAGGAGATACCACAACTCATGCAAAAGAAAAGGTCCATTACAAAGGCTGTACTTGGAAGGTGCATAACAAAAGATGTAGTTGAATGTCCTTTGTTGAGGTCTAGGCTTCCATGGCAACAGCTCTTGCCTGTCTTTCGGAGAGTTCTTTGCATAATAAGTGGCATAATCACTGGCCACCGTGACAGAGGTGCACCAAAGAAAAGGTACAAGGACTGCCTAAAGAAATCTCTTGGTGCCTGCCACATTGACCACCGCCAGTGGGCTGATAACGCCTCAAACCGTGCATCTTGGCGCCTCACAGTTTGGCGGGCAGCAACCTCCTTTGAAGAAGACCGCAGAGCCCACCTCACTGACAAAAGGCAAAGGAGGAAAAACCCAACACCCAACCCCAACCAACCAATTTTCCCCTGCAACCGCTGCAATCGTGTCTGCCTGTCCCGCATCGGACTTGTCAGCCACAAACGAGCCTGCAGCTGACGTGGACTTTTTACCCCCTCCATAAATCTTCGTCCGCGAAGCCAAGCCAAAGAAAAAGAAGTGGCAAACTGTGTCTTGCTGGTTATGGTAAAGGTGCTGGCTGAAATCATTGATGGGATCGTAGCCTGTTGAGATCAATGTGAGGAATTTACTCATTGCATATGTAGAAAGATAAGGGGAGATTTGATAGAGGTATTTAAAATTATTATGGGCAGAGGTGGAGAGGATGAGCAGGTGTGGGTTCTTGGGAGTCACTGTCTCGGAGGATCTTTCCTGGAGCCGGCACACCAATGGCATTATGAAGAAAGCCTCTGCTTCCTTAGGAGTTTGCGGAGGAGCTAGTGGAGTTGTTCAAGTGAACCGGTACGGACTTGAAGGGCCGACATGGCCTGTTTCTGTGCTGTAAACGGTTATATGGTTATATGGTTAATTGCAGCCATATGTTGCACTGAAGTGGTCCTGTAGGGTGGGTGGAATTTTTTTCACTCCTTCTTGGAGAGTTTGTTAGGGACCCCCTTTCTGGGCAGACCTGTGGCTGCTGCACCCATATCCTACCAGACTCCTCAGGGTCCTGAAGATTATCCTGGACCAATTTTTGACGTGCAGATGTGGCCAAATGTCTGGAAAGTGGAGATCCCACCCCCTTGTGCAGTGGGGCATGAACTGAGATTTTCTTTTTATAAACAATAGTGCAGAATTTGATAATTGTGATAACGTGTTGATTCTTCCTTGTTTGTATATCAACATGTAGTTCGGTTTTGGTATTTTATTGTATATATCTATGTCTCTTTGATTTTGTTTGTTTTGTAACTTCATGTTGATTGGAAATTTTATTTAAAAAATGAGATGGTCCACTGCTTCTTGCAGCACACAGAGCCACTCCTTGAGTGGGTTGTCGGGTGTCAGTGGGTTGTCGGGTGTCAGTGGGTTGTCGGGTGTCAGTGGGTTGTCGGGTGTCAGTGGGTTGTCGGGTGTCAGTGGGTTGTCGGGTGTCAGTGGGTTGTCGGGTGTCAGTGGGTTGTCGGGTGTCAGTGGGTTGTCGGGTGTCAGTGGGTTGTCGGGTGTCAGTGGGTTGTCGGGTGTCAGTGGGTTGTCGGGTGTCAGTGGGTTGTCGGGTGTCAGTGGGTTGTCGGGTGTCAGTGGGTTGTCGGGTGTCAGTGGGTTGTCGGGTGTCAGTGGGTTGTCGGGTGTCAGTGGGTTGTCGGGTGTCAGTGGGTTGTCGGGTGTCAGTGGGTTGTCGGGTGTCAGTGGGTTGTCGGGTGTCAGTGGGTTGTCGGGTGTCAGTGGGTTGTCGGGTGTCAGTGGGTTGTCGGGTGTCAGTGGGTTGTCGGGTGTCAGTGGGTTGTCGGGTGTCAGTGGGTTGTCGGGTGTCAGTGGGTTGTCGGGTGTCAGTGGGTTGTCGGGTGTCAGTGGGTTGTCGGGTGTCAGTGGGTTGTCGGGTGTCAGTGGGTTGTCGGGTGTCAGTGGGTTGTCGGGTGTCAGTGGGTTGTCGGGTGTCAGTGGGTTGTCGGGTGTCAGTGGGTTGTCGGGTGTCAGTGGGTTGTCGGGTGTCAGTGGGTTGTCGGGTGTCAGTGGGTTGTCGGGTGTCAGTGGGTTGTCGGGTGTCAGTGGGTTGTCGGGTGTCAGTGGGTTGTCGGGTGTCAGTGGGTTGTCGGGTGTCAGTGGGTTGTCGGGTGTCAGTGGGTTGTCGGGTGTCAGTGGGTTGTCGGGTGTCAGTGGGTTGTCGGGTGTCAGTGGGTTGTCGGGTGTCAGTGTGTGTATCTTTTGCTTGATGCACTTTATTAACCCTGATGCTTGTGGGTGGTATGGGATGTGCAACAGCTATGTCATACCAGCTTTTGTCGCCTGGTTTTGTACCTTAGCCTCCATAAAATGTGAGCCCTGATCAGACTGTACCTCCAATGTTGTTCCATAAATGGAGGAGAGGTATTTCAGTCTCTGAATGGTGTTGTCCTGGTCAGCCTGCTCGAAGGGCACTGCCACCAGGACACCAGAGTAGGTGTCCACCATTGTGAGTATGTATGCTTTTTTTCTTTTGGCATGGAAGAGGGCCAAGATAGTCTACTCTCCAGACTTGGTCCACTCCTATGCCCCTCTGAATTTGCCCCGGTGTCCCCATCAGCAATTATCTATGGCTGTCCATGCTTGATCGATCTTGGGTTAGGGCCACCCCTAAACCCTCTGCCCACCCTCGTGTCCTGTCGGACCACAGGTAACTACTCTTCTTGTGGGCTCATGTTGCCAGGGCACTAGAGTCTAACTCATCTGAGCGGGCAGAGGCTGTGCAGATTTGAGCTGCACAGTCCACAGTGACATTGTGGGTAGCCTCCACTGTAACCCTGTTGGGGTGAGTCCCCTCTGCCCAGCCTTCTCCCAGATGTACCAATTATGCTTCTGACCCCATAGTGGGTGATTGTGGATCTCCCATCCATCTTGTGCCAGTGAGGCCTCCACACGACCATTGGATTCACCACAGCCTATGAATCAGTATAAATACACACCAGACCCATTGTTGATTTTATTACCAGTGCGACCGCAGCTAATTCTGTGATCTGGCTGGATTCCCCCCACCCCCTCTTGAGTAAGGGTCTTGCCCTTACCTGAGTATAGTTCTGCTGCTTGCCATATCTGCTTCCTGTTCTTCCACTGACTGGAGCTGTCCGTAAACCAGACGTTGCTGTTCTTCTTCAGTGAGGGAATTGAACGGCTGACCCCAGGATACAGGAGAGGGGCTGACGGTGGGGACTTCAGACAGGGGATTGTGACTTTCAGGGAGGCTCATAACTTGTTCATGCAGCCTGTTGACTCCTTCTGGCCCTGCCTCCGCCCAGTTGGCAATATATCATTGCCACTTCACAATGGAGGAACACTGTGAGTCCCTTCTTGTGGTGGCAATGGAGGACTTGAGCCATTGCATGATGGGGAGATGAGGCTGAAGAATAACAGTTTCATTGGCAGTTTGGTGGTCCATGGTGAGGCAGGCCAAATAGCATGCTAGGAGCTGCACTCGAAGGAGGTGTAGCGGGAGGTGGGCTCAGGTAGGGATTTCGTCCAGAAGTCAGCTGTAACTCTGTGGCCATTGATTTTTTTTTTTTGCCAGAGTCTCCACTCAGCTGTTGCAGTGGTAACTGAGACCTGGAGTTCGAAGGAGACTCTGGCTGTTGGGAGGCTAGCGGCAGTGCCTCCTCCACCGCTTGCTTTGTCATTTCAAAGGCTAGCTGCTGTTCAGGGCCCCAGTGTACGATGGTCTTCTTGGAGATGGCATTGAGTGGGTGCAGCAGCATGGTAAGATGGGGAATGTGCTACTACTAGTAGCCCAAAAGACCAATAAAATATTATTTCAGCCTTGTTGGTGGACACTGCTGTATTGAGTTCATTGAGTGTACCTAGCTAATGCACTATATCATAGTTATAGGTGGAGAGTTCGATCCTCCACCTCACGATCTTGTTATTCTTTATTTTACTCCTTTTTGTGTTATTGAACATGAATGCTACTAATCGCTGAGCAGTGTAAATTTCCTGCTGGCCAGATAGTGCCTCCATTGCCTGATGGCCTTCACAATGGCTTGAGCCTCTTTCTCCACTGAAGGGTTTCAGAGCTCATGGGCTTGAAGGGTGCGGGAAAAGAAAGCTACTGGCCTGCCTGCCTAGTTAAGGTTCATGGCCAGGGCTACATTGGAGGCATCGCTCTCCATCAGGAATGATGCATTTTAATCTATCACATGCATGGTGGGCTTAGTGATATAGCTCCTGACGTAGCTAAAAGCCGCCTGGGCTTTGGCTGATAATGGGAAGGAGGTGGACTTTAAAAGGTGATGAACCTTGTCAGCGTAATGAGGCACCCACTTGGTGTAGTATGAGAAGAAGCCCAGGCACCTTCTTAAAGCTTTCATGGTACTTGGGATCGGGAGGTCTAAGAGTGGGTGTCTGAGCCAATGACTCCATACTCCACCACATAACCCAGGATAGCTAGACATTTAGTCCGGA
The DNA here is from genome assembly GCF_036971445.1 of Narcine bancroftii. Lineage (NCBI taxonomy): Eukaryota > Metazoa > Chordata > Chondrichthyes > Torpediniformes > Narcinidae > Narcine > Narcine bancroftii. The sequence goes on along the minus strand of NC_091471.1, from coordinate 175,394,243 downwards.
ATACTTACTTACTGACATTGTACTTTAGGATCAAGGATATGGCTGTGTGGAGAAACTTCAGATGATTGATGTCATGGTCTTCCAGATTGTGACTGCAAATGGTGATGTTGTCGAGATAGGGGAAAGTAGCCTTTAACTTGTACTTATCTACCATTTTGTCCATCTGCCTCTGGAAGACCAAGACCCCGTTCATTATATCAAAATGGACCCTCAGGAACTGGTAAAACAGTCCATCTGCCTTGAATGCTGTGTGGGGACGGTCCTCAGAACAGATTGGTGATATGCAGCTTTCAGGTCAATGGCTGAATAGACCCGGTACTGTGCAATTTCATTGACCATGTCCGAGATTCGGGGGAGGGTGTGTGCGTCCAGGAGTGTGAAGCAATCAATAATTTGGCTATAGTCAATCAATTGCCTGGACTTTTCTCCCCCTCTCTCGACTATCTCCTGGGCTCTCCATGGGCTATTGCTGGGTTCAATGATTATTTTCTTTAAGCAGCCACTGCATTTCAGCTCTAATAAATTCTCGGCCCCCTGTACTGTATCGTCTGCTCTTTGTGGCCATTGGCTTATAGTCTGGGGTTAGATTCTAAAACAAGGGGTGGGGAGGTGGGGTGGGTGGGGGAAGGTGGTTTGATATTCAGCATGAAGAGGTTACGTGTAGCATCTGGATTTTGGGACCTTTCATTCTGCATCGTGATTGGGGAAGCAGGCCTGAGTGCCCCATGGTCACGCTTTTAAGGTCACACAGGAAGTCAAGGCCCAGCAACAAGAAGCACATAAGCCTTCCAATACATACGATTGGAACTTTCAAAATTCCCCCCTTTTACAGTTAAATGTACCGTACAATACCCCTGAATGGTCACTGGATATGATTGCAATGCTAAATAAATACGGTAGTCCGTTGGGTATCCTTTAAGTTGTACAGTTGAGCAGTCACAGAGTTTATAAAGCTTTGTTGAGCCAGTGTCTATTAAGCAATATGTCAGATGTCCGTTTACCCTCCCCTCTATCATAGAGTTGTTCAGCTGGTAGGGTTTTTTGCCTGGTCGAGGACAACTGATGCCAGCGCTCTGGGGGCTGCATTGCTTTCCCTGTCAACGTAGTCTTGATCCATGAGCCAGGAAGATGGCATCAACTAAGAAAAGTGGCAAGATGACCACTGTTCCCATTGTTGCTTCACTTCTGGTAGCGGTTCCCGCCATGAAGCACAGTAAGATAGCGGTGGTGAGCAGTATGGAGAGGCATGAGCCCATACCTCTGGGTCTGGGCATGGAATGTATGACGATTTGTGTGGTCATGCACGCGGTCGCCTTCCTGGGGTTTCTCTTGACCCAATAGACTTTCGCCAAGTGTCCCCTCTTATCGCATCTTGAACATACAGAATCCTTTGCGGGGCATCTGGTGCAGGGGTGTTTGGCCTGTCCACAGAAGTAGCATCCCTGGTTGCGTGTGGCCGCAGTAGTTGGTACTGGGGACTGTTGCGCTCCGTAGGCCTGGTTTTCTGAGAAGGCGCCGCTTTCATTGGAGAGGTCGTCCGCTCCCAATTGGGCCTGTTCAAGAGACTTTGCCAAGTGGAGGGTACTGGCAAGGTCCTTCTTCCCCAACTCCAGCAGTCGCTGCCTCACGTACCTCAATCTCACTCCAGCCACGAGTGTATCCCTGACTTGCTCTTCTTCTCTCACCCAGGCTGAGACACATAGTGGCACTTTCTTGGCTGTGTCCATAGTTCCAGGACATAATCATCCAGTGATTCGCCCCATCGTTGCTGACGTTGAGAGAGTTGGTGTCTCGCCAGCATGCCTTCTGGGGCCTCATGTAGTGGGCCTTCAGGCCTTCGATGGCCGACTCATATGTCGCGCCATTCCTGATGACTGTGTATCCCTTGGGACTGACTCTGGAGAGGAGGCAGTTGGAGTTGAAGACTTCTTGGGTGGCCGTTAGATAAGACTGGAAGCACTCCAACCAGTAGGCGAATTCTTCCGGGTTGACCTGGAGCATGCCTGGCTTGAAAAGAGCTTCCATACCATTTCCAAAAGTAAGATAATAAAATTGTAATGTGATCGATAGTCCCCGGAAACTTGTGCAGAGCACAAACACGCTTTTATTAGCTTACAATTAACAGCCAGTATCTACAATGTTCTTTGGGTAAATTGGAGGTAAGGTGGGAAAACAGGGTTTATATCGGGACCGAAGGGGGCAGAGCCAAGAGGAGGGGCTGGTTGTCTAATCTACTTCTAGTGAATTCCAGTTCACTGCAAAGGGCCCATTCCCAGATGACCTTCATGGCCTCATGGTGTGCCACTGCAGTCGGAACATCAGTTCCCACACTAATAGCATTGGTAACCTGGCCCCACAGCATGCACTCGCAAGGAGTTGTTAACTGAGTGCTGTGTGGGCAGACTACCCAAAGTGCTAGTGTTACGAACCCAGAGGACCCATAAACCCAGCAGCAATAGATATTCACCAAAGCAAATGGTTACTTAAACAAAAGTTGCTTTTAATTATCTTTAAACATGAAAACAGAATCAAACTTTAACTTATCACTATTGACTTAAGTAATCTAACTTAACTCCCTTCTAATTCTAAGTGCACATGTATGTAATATGTGTGTAAGTTCAGAAAAGTTATTTGGTTCACAGTCCAATCTCACTTCTCATTCCTCCAAGTTCACTAGTTGCAGGCAATTCTTGTACTGTGCATAGAATTTAACATTTATAAAGATGACCAGGCTTTGGTGCTTGAAAGGTAAATGTTTACCACTTAGGAAGGTTCTTAGAGAGAGAGAGATTTGTTGTTTCAGGTCATCCACAACGGACTCCTTTTTTAATCAGCCACTCCAGTGTCTTGCTGACAAAACTTGCCCCCTTCAGGGTTCTCCAGATGATGACCTCTTTCTTTCAGGTCACCACAGAGTTCCTTTTAGTTTCCCTTATTCCAAGTGAAACATTAGACTTCCAACTTTCTCCTCTTGCATGACCCACAAGGCTTTGACCAGGCTGAATTAAGAACTCACAACCTTTCTTCCAAATGGGGTTTTCCACAAGCTTGTCAGCTTGTCCTGTTCCAGTCCCAGTTGCTGTTGCTGGCTGTAACACTGTAGAACTGATCTCTGTCTCTCTCAGAGAGAGAAAGCCTGTTTGACACTCTCTGCTTGCCAATCCACATGACCCTCTTAGAACAACTCCAGACAATCTGCAGCTCTGACAAGATCTTTCATCTGTTGCCTTTTTGTAAACAACAGTCCATTAGTGAAGTCTCTTGGGCACTCTCCAAAGCTCTTGCAAAGGCTGTGGGGCTGATATGTCTAGCATTAGCAGAGCTCCAGAATTTCAAATAGGATCTGTTTTAAAGTGTTTGCATGTGACCTACTCTAACAAACCTTTCCCAATTTATCTCTCAAAAGCACATCTACACACTCTGTCACACTAGCCTCTAGATTGGACAGGAGGACATGCAGGGGGGTGGGGGGGCCCTCATCTCATAACCAAAGTAGCCAGGCAGCTAGATGCTTGCCCAACCTCTCGTGGTATATGTCCACCAGTGCTGCCATTTTCTTGGTGGAGTACTCCCTCTCTATGACTTCACACCATCCCCTCTCCTGTCAGGTTGGACCCTCGCCATTCTTGGCACTCTCCTGATCCGATAGGTGGGTTCTCATGCGGGTTTGGGACTTTGTAGTCACTGGCTACGCATACAAAGTCTCCAGGATGTAGGGGAGGGCACAAATAATCGGACTCTGCCTCTGTGAAGTCATCATCATCCAGCCACGCATCCCCATTTCCTGACCGCGCATGATTCTCACTCTGCACATAATGACTGCCCTGAACATTATGGGAAAAATACAAACAGCCTTAGACAATTGTTAGGATGGGCCTCTAAAGTAGAAGACATTGTGGACAAAGAAGAGAATGATTTGGATGTCTGGACTAAAGAAAGAGGAAAAATATGAAACAAATTGGATTCTCTGGAGAATTTTAGCAGGAGGAACAATATATGGGTTTGAAGGAAGGTGTTAAGAGAAATGACACTATACACTTCTTTCAGGAGTGGATCCTGAGAGTCCTGAATCAAGACAAAATTGGTGAAGATATAGAAATTGAGTGAGCACATAGATCTTTGGTGTGACGATCTGCTTTTGACCAGAGGTGTCTCTCTCTGTCCTGGTAAAGCTACTACACCATCAACTGGGAAAGAATTCTGTGTTGCAGTATTGGGTGCCAGAGACAGGGTAGGCCCACTTGAAGTGGAAGGGAATAAAGTATTATTTTATCCTGATATTAGTGCTGCTCACTCAACTTGAATGTTGGAAGGAATATGACCAACTAAAAAGGACCCTAAGGCAGAATGGATACAGTTTTGTCTTGCGTTACCCAACAATATTGAAAATAATATTACCAAGTGGGTAAATAAAATCTCTGTGATGTTAAACAAGTGACAGATTATGTTAACAGTCTATCAGAGATCAAAGAATAATTTAATTGGATATTTAGCAACCTTGGATTTATTGTAAATAGATTTTTTGATAATATTGCTATGTATAAGATAAAATATTTTTTTAATAATGTAAATATTAATGGTTTTACAGAAGTTTTTTTTTAAGGAGGGTCTGGGATGAAGGTATTGTATTGTGTAACTGTGGTGGATGGGTTCTGTTTTTTTTAGGGGCATCAGAATTTCAAGGGTGGGGTTCCTTTGCTTTTCCAATCTTTTCTAGAATGCTTTATCTTTTGGTTTGTCAGGTGCATGGCAACTTAACCTTCAGGGCTGGGATCCATGGGGTGCAGGCATTGGGACCTGGGGCGGGTGAAAATGGGATTTTTTTTTCTGGGACAGTAAGTAATACTGTTAGTTTTAATGTGAATGGTTTAAGTGGGACAATGAAGAGGAAATGAGTCTTGGCACACATTTAAAAAAAATGGGGGTAGACTGGCTTTCCTTCAGGAAACCCATTTAACAGAAAAAGAGCATAAGAAACTAAAGAGGGGTTAGGTTCACTAGGAAATAGCATCTTCATTTGAATCCAAAGCAAGGGGAGTAGCTACTTTAATAGGGAAAAATGATCCAGCTAGAGTGTAGGCGATTGTATCAGATACCTCTGGTAGGTACGTAATGATATACTGTCAGATATATTTAGAACCCTGACCTTAATGAATGTCTATGCACCAAATTTTGGATGATGGAAAATTTATTCATAATATATTTTTGAAATTGGCAGATGAGCAGGAAAATATTTTAATAGGTGGAGATTTTAATTTTTGTCTGGATCCAGTTTGAATAAGTCAGTAAGATCAGTAACCAAAACAAAGGCCACCTTGATTTTGATGAAGGAGCTGAACTTAATAGATATCTGGAGGCAACTGCATCAAAGGGAAAGAGATTATTCTTTTTATTCAAGGTCACATGATTCCTTTTCTAGAATAGGTTTTTTTCTTAGCATCAGCCCAATTAGAGGGTAGGATCACAGAGGCCAAATACACACATGATTTTTGTCACATCACTCACCTTGATATTAACAATTGCAATGCCAGATAAACAAAAGACAATGTGTAGATAACGCCTTAATTCATTGCTGTTGAAGAAACCTGAGTTTTGTAATTTTATCAGAATAGAAATTGAAATGTTCTATGAGACCAACTCCAATTCTACCACCAACAAATTTATCATATGGGACACTTTAAAGGCTTATTTAAGAGGACAAATAATTGCCTACACATCAAGGATTAAGAAAGAACATATGAGCAAGGTAGAGGAATTGAAACAGGAGATAACCCAATTGGAAAAAACCTTCAAAAATCAGGCTGTAAGAAAAAATTCAGGGTAGTTACAAGAAAGAAGCTCAAATACAATACTTTGCAAATATATAAAATGGAAAAGTAATAATGAGAACCAAGCAAAAGTAGTATGAGCCAGGGTAAAAGCCCACAAGGTTCTCTCCTGGCAGTTGAAAGCAGAACATGTTTTAAGAACAATTAATACAGTCAAAATGGAAACAGGCAGGATTTCTTATAAACCTCAAGATATAAATGAGACTTTTAAACAATTTTATGCAAACCTGTATAAATGAGAATCTGAAGGGGATTTTAATAATAGGTTTCCTGTTGGAATTAGAGCTTCTATATTTGAAGAATGGGAGGGACTGAATGCTCTCTTTACTGAAATGGAAATGAAGAAAGCACCAGATTCATTACATGTTAACAAATCTCCTGGGAAGATGTATTTCCCCTGAATTTTATAAGGAATACAGGGATCTCCTGATACCTTTTTTTTAAAGAGTTGATAGATTAGGTGGCTGAAACTCCTACCCTCCCAGAATCTTTTTCAACAGCAATAATTACAATGATCCCTAAAAAGGATAGGAATCCATTGAAACCACAATCTTGTAGACCGATATCATTATTGTATACGGACTAGAAGATAATTGCCAAAGCCCTGGCTAATAGATTGGCAAAGTTTTTGTCAAAATTAACAAATAAGGATCAAATGGGCTTTGTGCAATAAAAAATCTAAGTAGACTGCTTAATATAATACATCTGGCTTATCCAAGAGTTGATCCGAGTGTGGCTGTGGCCTTGAATGTAGAAAAAACTTTGATGGACTGGAATGGGATTTTTTTTTTTATTTTGATTTTTTTCAAGTTATTCATGCATTCACAATTCATTTTGATATATAATCATGTTACATGATGTCTTTTAAACCCAAATTGAATCTACCCTCTCTACCTCCCACCACCTCCTCCCCACAAATAGAAAAAGAAAAGAAAATAAGAAATCTCCAACAAGAAATTGAAAAAGAATATAAAGAAACTTTTTGGATCCATCATCCAAACTAGAGGAATGTTTTTCTTGACTTTACCAGGTCCAGAGGGTGTCAGTATGAATTCATGTATACAAAAGTGCAAGTTAAAATTACCACATTATGTCATCAGATTGCATTATATCTCTTATCGCTATACTTAATTTTACAATATTGCATCTCATATAAATTACATTCATTAACATTTTATAGAAGAAGGCTTTTAGTATGCTGGCCTTTATCAATCATTGCATGGAATATAGGAGTTGGGAGGTGATGTTGAGATTGTATAAGACGTTGGTGCGGCCTAATTTGGAGTTCTGTGTGCAGTTCTGGTCGCCTAATTATAGGAAGGATATAAACAGAGTGGAGAGAGTGCAGAGAAGGTTTACCAGAATGTTACCTGGGTTTAAGCATCTAGAGTATAGGGAGAGATTGGACAGATTAGGTCTTTATTCTTTGGAGCGTAGAAGGTTGAGAGGGGATTTGATAGAAGTATTTAAGATTATGAAAGGGATAGACAGAGTGGATGTGGATAGACTATTTCCGTTAAGAGGAGGAAAGATTAAAACAAGAGGACATGAGTTAAGAATTAAGGGGCAGAGGTTTAGAGGTAACATGAGGGGGAACTTCTTTACTCAGAGAGTGGTAGCCGTGTGGAATGATCTTCCGGGAGAAATAGTGGCGGCGGAGTCAATTGTATTATTTAAGAAAAGGTTGGACAGGTATATGGATGAGAAGAAGATGGAGGGTTATGGGCATTGTGCAGGGAGGTGGGACTAGAAAGGGGTGTTTGGTTCGGTGCGGACTAGAAGGGCCTAATGGCCTGTTTCCGTGCTGTAATTGTTATGTTATTATGTTATGTTATTTAAATATCTGAGTAAATATATAAATTCCATTCAGACAAAGAAAAATCTTAAGATTTAAAATCTATCTTTCTGTTCCTCCATACCACACTCCCTTCACAGACCTATTTCCCTTTCTTCAAGATAGGTCTCAGCACAATTGACACTTCCCAAGATAAAAGTATGAAAAAGAAAAAGAAACAGAAAAGTACCATTACTAAATAATAAAGACCCCCTTCCACGGTGTAAAATAAACTAAACACAACCCTCTTCTATTATACGGGTAATGAGAAAACTCATTAAACACACATGCATAGATTCTCTAGGCTAGCCACCCCCCCCCCCCACCCCCCAATTCCCAGATAGAACAATTTCAATAACATTTTACTCTTTTTACCAAAGGATTAATATCAAATAATAACAAATACACAGGAAGATAAAATATCATCATTCAGATTTTAAAATGTCAAGTTCAAAGAAGCTCTCTCATTCTCTTTAAATTTTCTTCAGAGTTGGTTGCCTATTCACGAAATTCTTTGTGACTTCAATGTCAGTAATAAACTTATTTTGCCCATTTGGCATCATAATTTTCAAAGTAGCTAGTTGACGCAACACAGAGTTGTAACTTTTTTTCCAAAGGGTGCCTTTCAGTGGATTAAAAGTGCAGCACTAATGTCTTGATAGAAAAAAAAATTCACCTTCAATTTCGAGAAGTTCTCATTTTTTATTGGCTTTCTTTGCTGCTGTTATTAATATTTTTTCATGATTTTTGTATTTCATGCAGCTAATTAATATAGAGCATAGTTTTTGATCTGGCACTGGATGGGAGAAGGGAGATCTATATGCCTTTTTCAATTTCTATATCAGTTCTGACACTTTGTGCTCCCAGAACTTTAGGTAACCATTCTTGAAAGAAGTGGATGAGGTTTTCCTACCTCTAATCTGGTCACAATTTTTAAAATATGATCCAATTTCTTAATTGTATTTTGATCTTTAATTAGAAGTGGTTTCATTATATTTTCATTAGTTTTTTTTAACTTTTACTTTAACTTACTTCTTCTTCTGTTCTTTGATCATCCTCTAAATCGGGGTTTTGAAAGAGAGTTCCTTCTTCTTCATGCTTCTGTCAGTAATCCCGCACATTGCGCATGCTCAGTCTCCTGCTTTCTTATTCTAGAGCGTCCCTTGGGTCTGACGCCAAAGATACTCCACTGTTCCTCCCAGGTGTTGGGCTATCTGTACTGGGGGCAGGATGGGTTACAACCCCCAGCTTCTTCTTGTAGATAGGCCCTTTTCTATTTAAAAAATAAACTTCATTTTTTGCTGGGAGATCAAGATTGCCAGCAATTGCTGATTCTTCTTCAACATCTTTACCTTGAAGATAAGTTCTTCCTATTTAAGTTCTTGGAACCACTTTATTTTTACTTTTTTAAAATATTTTCCAGGAGCTTCAGGAGGCCGCCTCCTTCCTCCTTTGCATCACATGATGTCCCCGGAATGGGATTTCTTGTTTAAAGTGTTGGAAATATTTGGGTTAGGACACACTTTTATAAATTGGATTAAGGCATTATATCATGGGCCCAAAGCAAAAGTTGTGACTCATAGCAGATCTCTCCTGCATTCCTGATACCTAGATCTAGTAGACAGGGTTATCCATTTTCTCTGGCTCTTTTCATTTTGGCTGTTGAACCATTGGCAGAAGCTTTTTGCTGTGATCCAGACATTGAAAGGTTCAGGGTAAACCAGGATGAACATAAGATCAAACTTTTTGCAGACGATGCACTGATATATTTGACAGAACTAGCAAGCTCATTGGAAAAACTGCACTCTAAATTGGAAGATTATGGGAAGGTATCAAGATACAAGATCAATTGGGACAAGAATGAAATAATGCCACTTATGGGAGGGGATTCCAATTTTTATCAAAGAAATAGTCAATTTTAATGGCTGCTCAATGGGATAAAATATTCAGTGATTAAAGTAAATAATAATTTCCAAGATATGTATAAATTATTCTCCCCCTTGAGGAAAAGCGAAGACGATTTAAACAGATGGATGGATCTGCCAATTACATTAGTTGGTGGAGTCACCTATATTAAAATGAATGTGTTGCTAAGACTTCAGTACCTCTTCCAAACACTGTCCATATCATTGACCCAGAGATTTTTTTCAGAACATAAATAAACATATTAGAAAGATCCTCTGGAATGGTAAGGTGCCAGGAGTCTCCATCGAGAAATTAACATGGGATTTTGCCCTGGGAGGATTACAGCTCCCAGATTAAAAAAATACTATTGGGCAGCCCAGTCTAAAGTTTATCACTTCTTTCTTTGAGAAAGGAGATAGACCATCCTGGACACAAATTGAACTGCACAAGCTGGATGAAAGTATAGCAGGACATTTTATTTATAAATGGGATACGAAATTGATTTTGGGAATAAGAGAAGCACCTTTCTTAAAACATGTAATTAATGTTTGATATAAAATAAATCAGCAGATTGGAATTAAGTGGGGGTTATTATCAAAAACACCCCGGCTCAAAATAAATTAATACTATCAATATTGGATAACAAGATCCTGGACACATGGTCTCAGAAAGGGATAAGGTGTATTGAGAACTGTTAAGAGCAGGGGAAATTTATGTCATTTGATTAGTTAAAAAATATGTACAATTTGTTGAATATTTATTTTCTCTGCTCTCTTCAACTGAGATCTTATTTAAGGAACAAATTAGGTCCGTCAAGGACTTACCGAAGTGCAGCGAATTGGAAACTGATTCGAAAGGGGATTATAAAGAAATTTATTTCAGCAAAATTCCTAAAAGGGAAGTTACAAAAATCAAGACAGAGGTGGGAATCAGACTTGTACATAATAATTGGAGAACAGTGTTGGACTGATTTATGTAGAGACAGTATTGCAAATACAATTAATGTTAGATATAGACTGGTACAGTATAATTTCTTGCATCAGTTATATCTCATGCCGCAAAAATTAAGTAAACTTAAATCAGAAATTTCAGACCAATGTTTTAGGTGCAGCATTCAACCTGGTCATGTTCCAAGGTGAGGCCGTTCTGGGTAGATCTAGGGAATATACAAATAAATTATAGGACAACATTTTCCACAAAAGCCAGAATTGTTTTTACTGGGAAACGTCGTGGGCATAAGACCTATAATGAGGCTCTACAAATTTCAAGCGCAATTTGTAAATATCGCATTGGCAGTGGCCAAGAAGTGTATAGTGGTTATCTTGAAGTCTGATTCCCATCTAGGAATGGCACGGTGAAATGCAGAAATGTAAAGTTGTGTTCCCCTTGAAAAAATCACTTGCAGCTTGAGGAACAAATATAATGCTTTTATCAACATTTGGCAGCCATATTTACAGCAAATATCTGTAAATCTTTAGTTTATCTCCCCTTGCTTCAGAGCGCCCCCGTCTATACCCCTCCCTGGATCTAAAAAAGCGAAATAGTTTTAAGGCCCAGAAGGTGGAGGGTGCATACCTGGCAACCTCTCATTCTTTCTCTTTTTAGTTCAGTCTTGAACTATTTTGTTTTCTTGGTCTCTTTTTTTAATATTTTCTTACTTTTCTCAGGGGGAGGGGAAGGGAGATGTGATCAATTATAGTTAGACATGCAATAGCTATTAATGGATGTATATTACTATTTTTTCTGAAACTTATTTTGTCTTTTGCACTGTTTGACTTGAACATTTATAAATAAAATATTAAAAAATAATATACTGGTAGAATTAAATTTGTTGTAGGTGGGTTTTTTTGTGATTTGTCAAGAGTCAACGTATGCCAAATCGGCATCAATCCATTTTTTGAGTTGAATTTAAGGTTGTATCTGCCATGTTAGTTGACCCCTCCCCCCACCCCATTTTTGAGTGCTTTTTGAGGGTTTCAAGACTCGACTTGTACGTCGAAATATACGATATTTTCTTTGTCTATACCAGTCTAATGTAACAGCGTGCTGTAATAATAAGCAATTTTAAGTATCTGGCAAGGCGGTTATGATTTTGAGCTATCATTTTGATCAACTAATTTATGTTCCCAGATCATTTTCTGCATGTGATCTCATCTTCCTCCAGTAACCTTTCACCTTATTCTTCATTCTAATTAAAATGATGTTTCCTTTAAATGACCCTGTAATAATTTTGATAAAATTATGTAATTAACTTAAGTAAAGCTTTCAAAATCAGCAGATGATTTTTCCTAGCCATCCCCATCTTTCCTCCTTTTAAAAACTTGGTAACATCTTCTGCAAACATTATTATTTTCACTTTTGTTTGAAAAACATTTTAGCATGATCTAAAATTGGCAAGGAATGGCCTGCAAGTAATTAAAACTAGGTCCAATTTTTGCACAGGTATAAACTCTCTAGCTATGATTTTAGTCACACTCAACAATAACATTTTCTTAATATCTAACAGTTTCTTTTAGGAAACTGATCCTCTCACGAGGCTGTGATTAAAGCAACCGCTCCAGAAGAAGTAAACATTAAATTAAAAGTGAAACTATAACAGTTTGGTAATAATATTAAACAGATGTGCTTTCTTTTTTGGGGATCGTATTTTCTCTTTTCATTCTCTGCTATGTACGGTTTCAGGGACAACTACAAAATTTTTTTCAATTGTAGAAGCTTAAAAGCCTCTTTTCACAATATCCTTGATTCTGAAATATATCTGTCAAAATCATTTTAAACAAACGTCGGAGCAAAAATGTTGAAGTTTAGAACTCTTACAATCATGGTCAATTAAAAGCACTTCATACTTTTGTATGGGGTATACTAAAGTTAGCTACAAAAACATACCTGTGATATGCAAGCTACTCCTGAATTTCAGTGACATTAACTTGTATTTTACTCTTAAAATGAAAAGAAAATATAAGGGTTTTATTTTAAATTTATAAATTATCTTGTAAAATATGAAACGAGAACAGCCAGTTCCATTTCAAATTTATTTTCTGATCACATTTAGTATAGCTTTACCAGCCATTCATGCCTTCAAGTTGTCAAATGGTCATGTCTTTTGGCAAGAACATAATTTTTATAAATTATAAAGCAACATCTCCCTTATTTAGAGATACAAAGGATGGAATCTGAAGCTAAGCACAATCTGCTTAAACACAATCTGCTAGAGCAACTCAGTGTATTATGCAGCATCAGTGGGAGATAAAGAATGGTTGGCATTTCAGGCCACTCTTGCGGCCCAGCAGATTGTGTTTATTTCCCTTTTCCCTTTTTAAGGCTCAACCAGAGCCAGAGCTGTACCTGATCAATCATTGCTCTTCAGATGTTTTACTGAGGGCTCATCTTACTGGAAGATATTTAACCATGGAGAGCATCTTTGTCAAACCTAATCTTGTCCAATACTACTTTTGCATATTTATAATGGTGAGCATAACATCTTAAAACAAGAATCCTGGATAATCCACAGTCTCCCTATTTCCATTCTCCAATTAAGAGAAGGAAGTTTATTGAATTTATAAAATTCAATTTCTTCAATTCCAGGTACAAACCTTAGAGTTCCCCCTCATTAGTAAGTGAATTGAGATAATTATAGCAGTTAAACTGTTGACCCCGTGTCACAAGCTAACATTGCATTCAACGAATAAAAGCAAGTATCTAGCATGTTGTGAGTGAGCGCAGCGAAGAGACTGAGACAACAGGCTGTGAGCTCTGGTATCACAACTGCTTTTATTTGAATTTCACGCTGCAGCCTTTAAGCCTTAATCCATTCCACCCCCACCTTCCCAATGCTTGCGTCCCGATGACACAAGCACATAAGTGACCTTCCGGCCTGGACTGGAAAAAATGGTCCCATCCTTGCTATGGCTGCCCTGCCGACCGCATGTGACAAGTGGGGCAGGTTCACTGCTGCAAGAAATTGCTTCGCCACACAACCCCTCCTGCACCAGAACTGGGACTGATGCCCTAGGAATGTGTCACGGGAGAGGCATGCTGTTTTGGCGGCCGACCTCTACGCGCTGGAGGGGGAGACTGAACTGGCTGAGACAAGTCCACATGCAATGGCTTTAAGTGGTCCAGCATGAATACCTCCTCTTTGCTCCCAATGTCAAGGGTGAACATTGAAGCTTTGCAGTGTAGCACCCTGTATGGGCCTGCATAAGGTTGTTAAAGGGGAACATGTACTCACAGGAAAACCAATCCGAGCAGTAGTTACGCAGCTGCTCAAGGATGACGGCAGTGACGGTGTCATGCTTGGTTGCAGGGAGAAACCCAGCAGCAATAGATATTCACCAAGACAAATAATTAAAAGCAATCTTTGTTTAAGTAACTATCTTTAAACATGAAAATAGAATCAAACTTTAACTTGTAACTATTGACTTACTTAACTTAACTTAAACCCCTTCTAATTCTAAGCACGTGTATGTAATGTGTGTGTAATTTCAGAAAAGTTATTTGGTTCACAGTCCAATCTCACTTCTCATTCCTCCAAGTTCATTGGTTGCAGGCAATTCTTATACTGTACACAGCATTTAACATTTATAAAGCTGACCAAGCTTTGGTGCTTGAAAGGTAAATGTTTACCGCTCAGGAAGGTTCTTGTCAGTTTTCAGAGAGAGATTTGTTGTTCCAGGTCATCCACAAATGATGTACTTCCATCAGCCATTTCAGTGTTTTGCTGACAAAACCTGCCCCTTCAGGATTCTCCAGATGATAACCTCTTTCTTTTAGGTCACCACAAATTTCCTTTTTGTTTCTCTTATTCCAAGTGAAACATTAGACTGCCAGTCCTCCCTCTCCTCTTGCATGACCCACAAGGGCTTTGACCAGGCTGAATTAAGAACTGACAACCAGTCTTCCAAATGGGGTTTTCCACAAGCTTGTCCTGTTTCTCTCTCTCACAGAAAAAAGCCTGTTTTACTCTCTCTGCTTGCAAAATCACATGACCCTCTAAGAACTGCAAATTCCCCTCTGGATAGAAGGCGGCTCCGACACACTCTTTCATCTGTTGCCTTTTTGTAAACTACAATCCATTAGTGAAGTCTCTTGGGCACTCTCCAAAGCTATTGCAAAGACTGTTGGCCCTGACATGTCTAGCATGGGGCAGAGTTCCAGTATTTTAAATAAGATCTGTTTTAAAGTGTTTATATGTGACCTATTCTAACATACTTTTTCCAATTTATCTCCCAAAAACACATCTGTATACTCTGTCACAGAAGGAACTGTCCAGGCACTGCAATGGTCTCTTTGTAGACTAGTTTGGCCGAGGAGGTCCTGAATCATCTTTGGGTACTGTGTGAATGCTTAAGAGAATCCAGGGCAGCTCTTATCAAAGTGTGCCATCAGTGCTGATTTGAGGTGGTGGTGGAAACAGTCGACTAGTCCATTTGCTTGAGGGTGGTAAGCTGTGATACAGTGCAGTTGGGTGCCCAGGAGTCTGGAGAGTTGTGTCCACAGGGTAGAGGTGAATTGTGCTCCCCTGTTGGTTGTAACCTCTCTCAGGACACCGAAACGGGAGGCCCAGGTGGAGAGGAAAGCCATGGCACACATTTCTGTGGAGGCATCTGGGATAGTATGGCCTCTGGCCAGTGAGTAAATCTGTCCATCACTGTGAGTTAGTAGTGGGATCCCCAGGAGACAGGCAAAAGAAAGTGGCTTGTGTTTGGTGTAGATGGTGAACGGGTGCCCTTCAAGGAAATAACGGAAATGGTGGATGGCCAGGTAAAGGGCGAGTCACTCTCTGTCAAATGCGCTGTACTTCAATTCGGGTGTTGACTGAAGAATGTGAGCGGTTACCATGAGTCATTAACAGACTGTTCCAGAATAGCACCCACAGCTGTGTTGGATGCATCGACTCATTCATCTGTGGGTGTACCTGCATTGTAGTGTAGGCCAGAGCTTCTTTAGTCCGTTCGAATGCACTGTGTGCCTGCTCAATCCATTGAAGCTCCTTTGATGAGGCTGACATTAAAGTGAAGAGAGGGCACATAATCTTGGCTGCTGCAGGGATGAACCTGTTGTAGAAATAGACCATGCCCACAAAGGCCTGAAGGCCCTTCAATGTAATTGGTCTGGCAAACTGCTGGATGGCATTGACTTTGTCTGGTATAGTGGTGGTGTGGGCTGGGGTGATCTTGTGGCCGAGAAGGTCTATTTCTGTGATGCCAAACTGGCACTTCTCTGGATTAATGGTGAGGTCGAACTGTTCAAGGCAAGTGAAGAGCTGGCGGAGGTGTGTCATCTGTTTTGCAGGTGAACTGCTGGCTATCATGATGTCGTCGAGGTAGATGAAAAGGTAAGGCAAGTCTCTCCCAACTGTGTCCATGAGGCGTTGTAAGTCTGTGCTGTGTTTTTTTTCAAACCAAATGGCATGCATAAGAACTCGAAGAGGCCAAATGGGGTGATGATAGCGGTCTTTTGGACGTTATCTGGGTGTACATGGATCTGATGGTATCTCTAGATTAGGTTGACCTTGGAGAAAAGCTTTACATTGTGAAGAATCACTGCAAAATCCTGGATATGGGAAATTGGGTAGCGGTCCAGTGTCGTTGCACCATTTAAAGGTCTGTAATCGCTTCAGGGCCTCCAGCTACAATTGGACTTAGGCACCAAGTGGAGGGGTGTGACCCATGGAATATCGGAATGACGGACGATGCCCAGCTCCTCCATGCGACTAAACTCTTCCTTGGCGAGGTTGAGTTTGTCTGGGGCCAGGCGGTGGGCACGTGAATGCAGTGGTGCACCAGTGATAGCAAAGTGTTGTTGGACGCCATGCTTGACATGACTGTAGTGAACTGTGGGCTCAGATTGGAGGGAAAATCTGCGAGGAGTTGGCTGTACTTGCCGTGTTTGGTCTCCACTGAAGCGAGCTGGGTGGGCGTTTCGTTTGAACTGCCAAGGGGTACAGTGTGGAACGTCTGAGCGTGGACCAGTCGCTTGCCCTGGAGATTGACGAGTAGCGAGTGGGCCCAGAGGAAATCTGCGCCAAGCAGGGTTGTCCACCGAAGCAAAGGTGAAGGACCACTGGAATGTGCTGTTGCCGAAACATACAGGAATCCGTCTTTTGCCAAAGGTTCGGATGGTGGTGTTTTGGCAGCCTGAAGGCAAGGACCATGGGGCTTCTTGGGCATCTCGAGCGCCATAGGGGATATGATGCTAATCTCTGCCCGTGTCCAACAGGAACCTGCCGCCCGAGATGCTGTCCCAGATGAGGAGAAGGGTATTTGATTGGCCAGCCACCACAGCAACTATCGACAGCTGGCCACCTTGTTTCCCAGGAACGACATGGCTGGTGGCATCTGTGGACAGATGCCCCCCCCCCCCCCAACACTGGTGATAGAAACAACATTTGGGAGCAGGCCTCTCTATCCTCTGATGGGGTGGGGCCTATTCAGACTGTGGTGGACTGGACTTGGGTGTTGTCCTCGGTGGTGGCCAGGAAACATGGTTGATGGAGTTTATGGCATCGCGCTTTGAACATTAGAGAACATCCGCCCACGCCACAACTTTGCGGGGATCACTGAAATTTGCTTCGGCCAGGAGGAGTCTGATGTCCTTAGGCATCTGCTCGAGGAACACTTGCTCGAACATGAGGCAGGACTTGTGCCCTTCCGCCAGTGTGAGCATCTCGTCCATGACGCCAAGGGGGTTCGATCGACCAGGCCATCGAAGTGCAGGAGCCTCGCTGCTCGTTCATGCTGTGAGAAGCTGTACGTGCTAATGAGGAGGTTTTTTAGAGCCATGTATTTGCCACCTTCTAACGTGCTTGAATGAGATTATCGACCTGTAAGGCATTTTCCTGGTCAAGTGAGCTGACGACGTAGAAGCATCGAATCGGAGGTCATCTGTTTGATCTGGAACTGGGCCAAACCAAGTGCGAGGCCTGTTCGTCCGGAAAGTTGGCATCTTCAATGCAATGGCACCTACAGCTGCTTGTTCCATTGTTTCAAGTCTTCAAGACATAGAGACATGGGGTCACCAATGTAGTGTGTTGTGAGCGAGTGCAGCGAAGTGACTGAGATAACTGCCTGTGAGCTCTGGTATCACAGCTGCTTTTATTTGAATCTCGGCTGCAGCCTTTAAGCTTTATTTAGTTCCACCCCTAATATCCCTACGCTTGCATCCCATTGACACAAGCGCGTACATGACCTTCTGGCCTGGACCGGAAAAGACGGTGCAGCAATGCCATCCTGACTGCTGCTGCCCCACCAACCGCACACGACAAGTGGGTCCAGTTCACTGCCACAAGAATGTGCATTGCCACATACCCATGATTTTGTATGAATGATTTACATTCACGTGACCTTGTCCACATAGACATTGGATAACATGGAAAAGTCCTCTTGTTTTTTTTTCTTTTGGTCTATTTCTTTTATTCATACCTGCACCAAAAGTTTTGATTGTTTTTCTTTGGTTTGATATGCAATCACAAATGTCATCTTTTTAATTAAAGATAAAAACAAAGACTGCGATGTGTAAAAGATCTTTTGGTTAAGGAGCAGCGGAATTTTCCAAGACCTAATCGCTCTTGGGTCCCATAACCAGTTTCACTAAAAAATAAATTAATTCTTCATTAATTTTATTGGTGTTTGTGGGATAATGCCTAACTGCAATTTCTATCAAAACATAGAACAATAGAGCACAGTATAGCCTCTTCGGCCCTCAATGTTTCGCCGACCCATATATTCCTTCCTAAAAGTACTAAATCCTCCCTACCTCCTGAACTCTCTATTTTTCTTTGATCCATGTGTGTCTCTTAAATTCATCTCCCCTAAACTTTCTACCCTTAACTTTGTACATGAGTCTTCTGGTGTTTGCTGATCTTGCCCTGTCCACCCTATCTATTGCCTCTCATAATCTTGAAGACCTCTATCAAGTCTCCTCTCAACCTTCTAACTCCAAAGAAAAAGGCCCAAGCTCTGCTAACCTTGCCTCAAGACTTGTTTCCCAGACCAGGCAACATCCTGGTAAATCTCTGCAGCCTCTCCATACCTCCCACATCCTTCCTGTAATGAGGTGACCAGAACTGAACACAATACTCTAAGTATGGTCTTACCAAAGATTTGTAGAGTTGCAACATGACCTCTCTACTCTTGAATTTAATCCCCCTGTTAAGGAATCCCAGCATCCCATTGACCTTGTTAACTATCCTATCAGCCTGTGTGGCGACCTTGAGGGATGTATAGATTTGCATCCCAATGTCCCTCTATTCATCCGCACTCTTAAGTAACCGACCATTAACCCTGTACTCAGCCTTCTGGTTTGTCCTTCCAAAATGCATCACCTCATACTTATCTGGATTGAACTCCATCTGCCACTTTTCTGCCCAATTTTGTATCCTGACCTCTTGTAATGTTTGAGAACCTTCAGCTCCATCCACAACTCCTCTAACCTTCAAATCCACAAACCTACTGGCCCATCCTTCCACCTCTTCATCCAGGTCATTTATAAAAATTACAAAGAGCAGGGGTCCCAGAACAGATCCTTGTGGCACTCCACTAGTCACCGACTTCCAGGCAGAATACTTTCCTTCCACTACTATTCTCTGCTTTCTTCCTATAAGCCAATTTTTTTATCCACACAGCCAAGGTTCCACTCATCTCGTGCCTTATGACTTTCTGGATGAGTCTCTTGTGGGGGACCTTGTCAAATATCTTGCCAAAATCTATGTGGACCACATCTACCACCGTACCCTCATCAATTGTAACCTCCTCATAAAACTCAATTAGACTCGTGAGGCACGACCTTCCCTTCACAAAGCCATGCTGACTATCCTTGAGGAGACTGTATTTCTCAAAATGCTCATAGGTTTCTGTGAGGTGCACTGGACAAAGTGGCGACTCTCTGTCTGCCTTATGGTAGACAAAAGCTAAAAATGTTCATATATGTTACATTCTAAATGTAGCATTATGTGTCAATAATAGAACCTTTACCTTTAACTGTCTGTTGTCGATAGACAACAGACTCGCCAAGGCAAATAGCGCCTTTGGAAGACTACACAAAAGAGTCTGGAAAAACAACCAACTGAAAAACCTCACAAAGATAAGCATATACAGAGCCGTTGTCATACCCACACTCCTGTTCGGCTCAGAATCATGGGTCCTCTACCGGCACCACCTACGGCTCCTAGAACGCTTCCACCAGCGTTGTCTCCGCTCCATCCTCAACATCCATTGGAGCGCTTACATCCCTAACGTCGAAGTACTCGAGATGGCAGAGGTCGACAGCATCGAGTCCACGCTGCTGAAGATCCAGCTGCGCTGGATGGGTCACGTCTCCAGAATGGAGGACCATCGCCTTCCCAAGATCGTGTTATATGGCGAGCTCTCCACTGGCCACTGTGACAGAGGTGCACCAAAGAAAAGGTACAAGGACTGCCTAAAGAAATCTCTTGGTGCCTGCCACATTGACCACCGCCAGTGGGCTGATAATGCCTCAAACCGTGCATCTTGGCGCCTCACAGTTTGGCGGGCAGCAACCTCCTTTGAAGAAGACCGCAGAGCCCACCTCACTGACAAAAGGCAAAGGAGGAAAAACCCAACACCCAACCCCAACCAACCAATTTTCCCCTGGACTTGTCAGCCACAAACGAGCCTGCAGCTGACGTGGACTTTTTACCCCCTCCATAAATCTTCGTCCGCGAAGCCAAGCCAAAGAAAAGAACCTTTAACTGTACTTCACCAAATGCTCATAGATTCTATCCTTAAGAACCTTCTCCATTAGTTTGCACACCACTGATGTAAGACTCACCGGTCTATAATTCCCAGGATTCTCTCTATTACCATTTTTAAACAAGGAAACTATATTAACCATTCTCCAATCCTCCAGCACCTCCCCTGCATCTTCAAAGATTATAGCTACTGCCCCAGCTCTCTCTTCCCTCGCTTCCCACAGCAGCTTGGGGTATATTGCGTCTGGCCCCGGGGACTTATCAATCTTGATGTATTAAAGAAGATCCAACACTTTTGCTTCCTTAATCTCCACATTGTCCAGCACATATGCCTGTTCAATTTTGACCCTCACCGTGATCAAGGCCTTTTTCTCTTGGGAATGCTGAGGCAAAGTATTCATTTAGGACCTCCCCAACCTCCTCTGCCTCCAGGCACATGTTGCCTCCTTTATCCTTTAACAGCCCCACCTTCATTCTCATCATCCTTCTGTTCTTCATATACACATAGAACACCTTGGGATGCTCCTTATCCTACATCCCAAAGCCTTCTCATGCCCCCTTCAAGCTTTCCCAAGTCCTTTCTTAAGCTCCTTCCTAGCTACCATGAGCACTTTCTGTTTTCTGCTTCCTTCTTCCTCTTGACTAGTTGCCTGACCTGTTTTATTCCCTTTTCCTACCATCTTTTCTTTGTCACAGTAGGCAAACCTATCTTGGACCCTGCACAAGTGGTCCCTAAACTTCCTCCACATTACTTCTGTGCTTTCACCCTTAAACATCTGTTTCCAATTTATTCTTACTTGTTCCTGCCTCATCCCTTCATAATTAGCCCTTCCCCAGTTAAGCACTTTTCCACTTTGACTCCTTTTATCCTTCTACAGCTGTGTTGAAGCTAGGGCAGTTGTGATCACTCTCACCAAAATGCTCCCCCACTGAGAGGTCTGCCACCTGACCAAGTTCATTCCCCAGAACCAGATCCATTATGGTCTCTCCTCCAGTCAGCCAGTCCACATACTGTGTCGAGAATCCTTCTTGCACAAATCTGACAAATTCAGCTCCATCTATCCCCGTTCCAGTCATTAGGTGCCAGATAATATTAGGGAAGTTGAAATTGCCCATAACTACAAACCTATATATCCCGCACCACTCCAAAATCTGCCTGCTTATCTGCTCCTCAGTGTCCCAAGGGCTATTTGAGGGCCTATACAGTACTCCCAGCACAGTGATAGCTCCCTTCCTATTTCTGACTTCCACCCACCCCAACTCAGTGGACATTCCCACTACAGCATCCTTTCTATAGCCATGATGCTATTCCTGACCAGTAATGCTACTTTCCCCCCCATTCCCACCAATACACCCCCTCCTTTTTTACCTCCTAACTTATTTTTAAAAACTCTAAACTCATGGTATCTGCATCAGCCAATCTTGCCCTTCCGTCAGTAACAGCCACAATATCATTGTTCCACGTACTGATCCATGTTCTAAGTTCATCCCCTTTATTCCTAATACTCCTAGGATTGAAATAAGCACATTCATAGCATCATGCTTTTGTCCTTCTACCCTAATTTCTGCACTCACACCCTGATTCCCACCCCACTGCCAAACTAGTTTAAACCCTCCCCTAAGTTCTAGCAAACCTGCCTGCCAGGATATTGGTCCCTCTCCAGCCTGTTCTTTTTGTACAGGTCCGATCTTCCCTAGAAGAGATCCAAATGATCCACAAATCTGAACCCCTGCCCCTGGCACCAACTCTTCAGCCACACATTCATCTGCCACACCTTCCTGTTGCATATCAAAGGCTGCAATTCTGAGATTACCACCCTTGAGGTCCTGCTTTTTAATTTCTTTCCTAACTCCCTATATTCTCTCTTCAGTTTATAAGTATTCTTGTTTTGATTGTTTATAATGATTTTTGGTTATACGGACATGATATTAGATGGATTTTGCCAAAGTTAACATTCAATTTGAGCCTTGATTTCACATACTGTACAAATATTTTTTTAAAAAAGGAATACTTTGTAATTGTTAATATAATTATGTTTAATTTATTGTGCATTGTTTATCCTTGAATTCTTGATTCCAATTTGTACATCTGAAACTGTCCGGCAGGTGGAAGGAAATCCCAGAAACTCAAGGTAATGCCCAGTATCAGTACAGCTGATGTAGTGATATCACAGTACTCTAATTTAACATGCATTAATACGAGGCACTCTCAAGACTCTTGATTTTTGTTTCATATTCAAAAACCCATTTCCAATAGCACCCTGTCCCAGGAATTAACTAGGAATTTACTGGGACAGGGTCCAGTGGAAAAGGAACACTGTCCAAAAGCTGGAGTCAAATGACATAATTTCAAACAGGGGATTAACCACTTCTACACCTACTTATATCCATGAAATGCTGATAAAACCAGTGGAATAGGGACAGCAGAAAGTCACCCATTTCCAGTTGAAGGTAGAACACTCCGATCCCCGGGGATGAGTGTGTTCATTGGAAAAGCAATTATTGTCCCAGTTAAGGGTGACCCAGTGGAAAAGGTACAAAAAGCTTCCTATCCTGGGACACTGCACAGCCAATTAACTGGGATGCCAGTGGAAAAGGGGCTATAATTTACACTGCAACATGACGTCAACAATGCTGTGGGTAGAGGGTGTGTGTGTGTGGATTGGTGGGGTGCGCATCGTGTACGTATGTGTGTGTGTGTGTGTGTGTGTGTGTGTGTGTGTGAGGGAAAGAAATAACAATTTGAAAACATCAGTTTTGTAACAGCAACTTTTGGTTTTAAAAATACTACGGTTGCAGTAATTCCCAGGAAAATTATTTGATGAACATTAAGTCGAGCAGTATATTTTTATATGCATTTTCCCTGTAGATGTGAACATGTTTCTGATATCTGGAATTTGGTTCCCTACTTTTAATTTCCTAGATGCAACAATAGCAATGGGAAATAAACAGTTTGAATATCTGGTAAAATGATATGAGAAAACCTTAATACATCAATATGAAACCATCTCATTTCAGGCATTATGGCTTTATCAAGGCTTATAATTTTATCCAACACCACATGAGATGGTGCTGATGAACCCCTTTTTAATTGCTTGTTTCCTTTGTTCTTTTGGTTGGTAGATCTTATGAACTTGATAAATATTTCTTAACCTCACCTCTCAAATTCTTATCCTTTATCATCCAGAGGGATGAGGCCATTCAACTCATGGAAATCCCACCACCACATCCCTCCCTCTGAGTCACAGACAATCATGACTTGGGAACAAAATACTTTAATGCATTGGTTGAGTGGAACACCATTTTAGCCCTTCGAGTCATTCAATGAGATCTCGTAGTACAAATGGAACTGTTTGATGGAAAATTGGAATACATTACAGATAAAACTCCAAGATTCTTCCTTGTTTATGTGACAAACCTTTAATGATATAGTTTTACTGCTTTATTTTATTTTCACCTTTTTGAGTTGAGTGTCTTAAGTTGTGGTGGAAAATTGGAGTTGTATATTAATGGTTTGGTGGTAAAACTACCTTAATTTAGCAGAACTCCTGGTCTACAATGAGATAG
Source organism: Narcine bancroftii (assembly GCF_036971445.1). Taxonomy (NCBI): domain Eukaryota; kingdom Metazoa; phylum Chordata; class Chondrichthyes; order Torpediniformes; family Narcinidae; genus Narcine; species Narcine bancroftii. The sequence continues at coordinate 175,370,398 of NC_091471.1, read as the reverse complement.
GAAGTAACAGCTGCTTTCCAAAGTGATCATCAATCGCTTGTGTTATGAAAGAACATGTAGAAAAACATCAATTTATGGCTTAAATTGAACAACTTTGCAAATGTTTAGAAGATGAGCCTTTGCAGCGCCAGTGAGGAGTTTGTACATTCTCCGTGTGTCTGCTTGGGTTTTCTCTGGGGGCTCTGGTTTCCTCCCACCCTTCAAAAATGTACTGGGGTGTAGGTTAATGTGGTGTAATTTGGGCGTCATGGGCTCATAGGGCCAAATTGGCCTGTTACAGTGCTGTATGTCTAATTTAAAAAATTATAAGATATATTATAGTCTATACTTACCATTTATTTTTATTCTTACACTTTTTTCTTCAAAGGAATTTAGTTTTGTCTACGCTGTTTCCATGCATATTTTGCCAAAGGTGGTAAAGAAAATTATATGTATATTATTTCAATAATTTTCGTAAGTATGTAAACTATCCCCAAAGTTGAGAGATGATAAACCAGATCTCCCAATGTCTGGCAACCTGCCTTAGTTGTCACTCACTTGGATTATGCCAGTCCTTTCAGTATAGTTCAGGGCATAGCATTCCCCAGGATGCTGAAACTCAGCTGATTGGCAAGGCCAGTATGCTACAGACCTTCCCAGCATTCGTGGCTGTCTGCACCCTTAACTTTTACATCTGATGCAGGTCCATTCCAGGCTCACCACAACTTTAGGTGTGATTGTGGCTTCAAAATCATGTGAACATTATTAAAACATCAAAATAATATTCGTAATATCTTAGTACATAATTAAATAACATTTAAATTATCTGCACAAGATCAAATAAAAGCAAGTACTTGCTGTTTATCAAATCAGGCAGCATCTGTGGAGAGAAACAGTTAATGTTCCAGAACAATGGGGATTTTGTTAGAGATGACCTTTTATCTGATATCTTGAAATACTTTCCCTTACTCTTTCAGCACAGAAGCTACATGGCCATTTCCAGCACTTTTTGATTTTATTTCAGATTTGTATCATCAGCAAATTTTTGCTTTTCATCTACTTGGCGTTCTGAGGCAGCCACTTTTTCATAATAATTTCAATAGGGTCACTATACTTGCAGGATTTGACAGGAAGATTTATCAGCCCATGAGCTGGGAAGCATGTAGAAGTTTCTATCGCCCATTGAACTTGATGAGGATGGCAATTCCTTGAAGTGGAAGGCTCTGCTTCAGCTAAGGTTCTGGAATTTTGGGCTTCTTTTTAATTGAGTGCTTGAAAGCCAAGAGACCCAAGCATTTAAGTGAAGGATGTAACCTGATATAATTTCCACAAGAAAATCAGATTGAAGACACATAGTTCCTTTTATGGAATAAATTTTGTACAGTATTTGATAGTTACTTGAGTGTATAATGTTTTTGCATGCAAGGTAGTCCATTGGATGTCTGGAATCCATTAAAAGTATTATAATGTTAAAATTGTGAGGCATGTATTTGATAAAGTCTTGGAATCCATGAACTATGCCACAACAGTGCTTATACTAAAGGCAAAATGGTTCCTTTGCTCAACCATAATGATGATGTAAATGCAGTGTTTTGTTTTAAAGGCCCAGTGTGCAATAACTCGGGTCGGACATATAGACAGAATCAGAATTTATTGTCATGAACAAATCATGAAATTTGGTGTCTTGCAGCAGTATCCTAGAGCAAGCATTCATATTATAACCATCTTACGACATTACTATAAAAAAAATAAAAATAATAATCATTGATTATTCAGGAATCTGATGGCAGCGGGGAAGAAGCTGTCCTTGTGCCATTGATTGCTCATCTTTAGGCTCCTGTACCTTTTTTCCCGGTGGTAGTAGAGTGAAGAGGGTGTGGCCTGTGTGGTGGGGGTCTTTGAGAATCGAGGCTGCCTTTTTAAGACACCATCTCATGTAGATATCCTTGATGGAGTGAAGTCTGTTGCCTGTGACGTTGCAGGCTGAGTGAACGACTCTCTGGAGTTTATTCTTGTCCTGAGAGTTGGTCCCTTCATACCAGGCATTGATGCAACCAGCCAGAATGACCTCTACGGTACACCTGTAGAAGTTTACGACAGTGTTCGAAGTCGTACCGAATCTCCTCCGACACGTCACAAAATATAGCCACTGGCGAGCCTTCTTTGTGATTGCATCAATGTGGAGGTTCCAGGACCTTGGAGATGTTGACACACATGAATGTGAAGTTTTGACCTTCCCCACTACTGAGCCCTCGATGAGGACTGGATCATGTTCCCCTGACTTCCTCCTGAAGTCCACAATCATCTCCATGGTTTTGCTGACCTTGAGCACAAGGTTGTTGTCGTTACCATCATCCAATGAGCTGATCTATCGCCCTCATGTATACTTCCCCATTGCTGTTTGTGATTCTGCTGATAACCCACCACACATGCACCAACCAAGCTCCAATACGCGAACTCACCGTGCATGCACAAACAGAACTCCAATATGCGAACGCACCATGGATGCGCAAACTGAAGACTCATGCACACAGGAATCACAATGGCCACGCCGGAACACCGACTAACAAGGTAAATGTTCACATTTTGACTCTTGCGTACCCTGAATCACTGTTATAGTTTGTCAAATACAACAAAAATCTACGATGAGATAATGATTTGATAAAAAAATTTGCTTAAGACTTTGGTACTCCACTTGCGCGGGCAAATTCCAAAATATAACAGGTACTTTGGTCCCAATTATGGTCATAAGTCAGGGGCTACCTGTATAGTAATAGTTACTTGAAGGTGTGAATCATCCTAACACTATATGAAAAATCTTCCGGAATAATTCCACAATAGGTTGTGAGGTTTCATTGGGCTTTGGTATAAACTCCGACAGTTTAACATATCAAAAGTCCAATTTTTAGCCACATAAATCTGTGATTCTGAGATAAAATTGAAAATGGGAGCATGATTCAGCCTAATGTTATATTCACAATCTAAGATTTGTATACAGTGTCGTTTGGGTCTTATCTGATACCTGGAATATATAATATAGAAACTGTTAGATATGGAAGGCCGCTAACCTTCATGAAGACTTCCTTGGGTATCATTGGAATCTAGAATACATGCTAATTTTTCCATATACATAAGCCGATATAGATTAGTTGTTGTTAAGAAGCTGAACCTTGACTAATTTGTCTTTCTGTTAGTAGACCAGTTTTAGTTTGTTAAGCTTTAACATTAGCATTAGTTGAACTGAATAACTAAAGCTTAGAAATTCCTATCTATTCAGCTGTCAGGATTTAAGTCATTTGGTTGAACTTCAAAGAATCAGAAAACACATTTATCTGAATTTCATTGGCTTGAATGTGAAATGGCACTATTTCAACAAGGTATATTATTAACAATCTCAAATTTGCTTGAGGAAAAGTGTGACACTTGCTACACTACAAGAACAGATTTTTGTGGTTGTGAATATTTTGTTTCCTTTAAAGAATTATCATTCTGGTTGAGAGAAGTTTACAAAAAAAAGTAAAGCAAATGTCAATGGAAAAATATTGATATAGAAAGTGGACCCTTTGGCCTCCAATTATTGTGATAGAAATGCATTAAATCTGAGCCTAAGGCAAAGGAAAAGAGAGTAGAAGACCCTCATTTCCTGATGTGACGGGCTGCAGATAAAATTAATTAAACAAATGAGGCGTCCAAGCTACAAATTTCAAATCTCTGTGCCATTAGGTGGGTGAGCAACATGTATTAATTTCAGTCTTGAAACATCTATTTTGAAGTGACATTTATTTTTAAATATGGCAGTTGTTTGGACATTTTCCTATAATTGTGTAACATTTAACTTTTTATTTTTCTGTTTTTAGTGCATGCAACTTGATTTATAAAGCGATTTCTTCTCTGTTTGACACTTGTTTCACGTTATTGCTTTCTCATGATATTTCTCCGAACTTTATATGAACCACTGTGAACAAGTTAAAATAACAAGTCAACCAAATTCTTGGATTTGGAGTTGCAAGTCCCTTCTTGCTGAAATTAACTAAGTTTCTGTCTCATTGTCTGCCAGTTGTATTCTTAAAGATGTGGCTTTTAACCAACTGGACTCTTGTGCAATGTGGAAGCTCTGCATAAATAGCTGGATTAATAATTGTTTGCATGATTAAATCAAAATGGTTGAAACCCATCTTTTAAGATGTACTCCTAGGAATTGCAAACTTACTTAACAGATGAAAGTGAAATTTGAAAAAAGTCTGACCTTCCAGGCATTCACAAAAATGAATCAAAACAGTTCTTTTGTGAAGTGCTCGTAGCCCATCTGTGTCTAATCCAGTAATTACAAACCAAGTTCAATTACCTTTTCAGCATCGAAGAAGACTGGAGACTGGGTAGTGTACAAATTTAAGGTTTTGTCTAGACCGTAAATAAAACACAGTCAAAAACTTTAATTTATTTCTAGTTCTGTTTTGTAACTAGATTTTGGTTTGTTAATTTTTCAGTGTATGGTTTTGCTTTGTTAGAAACAATTATGATATAGCAGAATTTTGATAAACCCAAAAATCAGTTCCAACTTCTTTAATGCTTGAATCAGAATTTAGATTAAAATAAGTAACGATCACAGGAAGCATAGTTAAAACTCACAGATTTGCTCATTTGTCTATTCAACCTAAAAATGAAGATAAAAATATAATACGTATTTATATACTCAATCATGCAGTATACTGTCTGCTGAGTCTCTTTAGAATCTAGTAATGAACTGACTACTAATGATGCACTCCATTTTTGAGAAGGCTTTGTGGTCTGTGCTGATTTTGTAGCTCAGCCAAGACCTTTCAAAAACATACCTGAGGTGTAGGTTAATTGGGTGTAAATTGGACGGCATGGACTTGTGGGCCAAAATGGCCTGTTACTGTGCTGTATGTCTAAATTTTATTTTATTTTTTTAAATTAACAATTATTTGGAATATGTCACTTTTGTTTATGCAGGAAATGTGGGTGTTGCTGGCAAGGCTAGTAATTAATGTCCATCCCGCAGTCCCCTTGAGAAAGTATTGGAAAGTGACATTCTTGAATAGCTACCGTCCATGTAGGACAAGTATGGCAGCAGCATTGTTGCATGACAAATTCAATGATCTTGACACATTGATGCTGAAGGAACAGCATTGGATTTCTGGATTAGAATAGCGTGTAAACCAGGGGGACAGGGGTTTGAATTGGTGGTTGGAACTTTGCCATATTGCTGCTCTCCTTTCAGGTGACAGATGTTGCAGGTTTGGAAGTTGCCACTAACGTTGAATTAATAATCTGTTAATTGTACTATAAAGAAGTCCCCATTGCATCTGTAGCATGTTGTTTATAAACTATAGATCTGAGGAATGAACTAGACTGTTTTCTTGGTGAAGTCTGGCCAAGTGGAGAACATTAATGTTACTGGTAATAGTAATTCTGAGGAAATTAATGGAGGGGTAATTCAATGATGATACAGCAGTTTGATGCCAAGAAAAAGTTATTGGATACTCTTTTTGAACTTAGACATTGATCTGGCACTTTTGTGGCACAGTTTTTCTTTATACTTAATTAGATTATGGTTGATTCAGACTGGTGCTGATTGGCTCACAATTGAGGAGTTAAAAATGGAATTGAATACTGGGCATATCAGCAGACATTTCCATTTCTGACCAATATGGAGATTAAAAACTTTTCTGAGGAACTCGAGCAGCAATCTCCCAGATTGCATCTTTCAATGTGCTTAAAATTACCAGATAAATAAAGGATTTAAAAATTATTTGTTCCACTGTTCCCATCCAGCAAATAAAAGGAATATTATTGGGTACTGGGGGCTATTCCAGCAGCTGTAATGCAGATATAAAATGGGAAGTTACTAAGATGACTTAACTAACACAGTGACATTTTAGAAACAAGCTGTTCCTTGTCATAAGATCATGAAAGAGTATGCCTTCAATCTATGGTTGTGCATTGTTGGACAGAATACAGAACACAAAGAATTCAGAAAAAATATTCTGTAAATATGGATTAAGTGCACATCTTGCGTATCCTCTTCCTAAATTTGCACTTCTCAGTCTGCACTTGATGAAGTTAAAAATTTAGCCAATGGTTTTGACTGAGTTATTTTTATGGGAAATAAGCCAAGAATTAATCGGTTATATTTTGTTTAGAAATTGAAGAGTTGCAGTGAAAATCCTTTGGAAGAAGTGAAAGACCAAATGCAGACTGACTGGACTGTATAGCATGTTTGTATAAAATAATCTTGTAATTGTTACTTGCCCTTTAACTAGAATTGTAGATAGACATAGAATTTGAGAGAAAGTGAAATGAAGTGCAGGACACACTTCTGGAAGGGCACTACTAATACCAAAAGACAATTCCGGATGAAGCTCGAGTTTCAAATGGATGCTCAGCAAGGCAGGGTTTGCACAACTTCACATCCTATGTGGAAATAGGATAATAAAATTAAATATGATAAACCAGAAGCCTGAAAATGCTGGACAACTGTAGCCACACTTAAGGTGCTGGAGGAACTCGGTGGGTCCAAGGAAAGCAATAGATGGTCGACGTTTCAGATTGAAAATCCTTAATCACGAACCATTAACTGCAAAATGTCTCTTTCAGATGAGCCTAATGCCTTCTATCTTCATTTTTAAAAATATACCCGCAGAAACCAAACCGCAGAAGTCGCATTTTCTGTAGCGGCTTTGACGCTGCGGTTTAGAGGTGCTCAGCAGCGGATCGTCACCACAGGTGGGTCTCGGGGGTGCTGCTTCAGCACCTCTCTCTTTCTTAAGAGCTTTAGCACCTTGTAGAACAGACTTTAGGACCTTTGCTTATTGCAGAGCTGCATTAAAGGTCAAGCCCGGGATCTCCAGTAAATATTAACTGATGTACCCTGATTCCAATCCACTTATGAATGCGTCCAGCATCAAGGACTCTCAGTGGGCTTCGGCCATGACAGCAGCAAAAGCGCAGGCTCTGGATAGCCCTTTTAGTGAGAGCGCGAAGGCATCTTCTCTCTCTCCTGCTTGTTGTTTTCGAATGTGAAGCAGATGTCTTGCGAACAATGTGTTCTGTGGCATGTCATAATAGGTCCTGAGGAGATTCACTGCATTCTGGTAGTCAGCTGTCTCTCTGACCACGAAGTAGGGCACTTCTCCGAGGAGAGCCACAAGATGATCCATTTTCGCTGCGTCTTGCACAACATTGTTCACTCACATGTATGCTTCAAAACACTGGAGCCAGTGGTGAAAAATTTCTCCAGCTCTGGCGACATCTTGATCTATGTCGAGTCTTCCAGGTTTCAGGGAAGTATCCATAATTGTTTGTCTGTAAATAAAATTGATGTGCCATAGACAAAGACCAGGCAAGTATCATTCCAATACTGGGCTTTTATTAACAGACGAAAAGCCACTTCTAAACTGGCCAGTGGGAAAAGTTCTCCATCTGTTATACCAGTAGAGTGGAGTATCTCTACAGCCATAGCCAAAAGTGAGCAGTCAGTATAATAGGTCCCTCCCCATTACATCATCACACCCCCAAAGCCCCCGAAAACTCTGTGCTGAGTTTTTAACGTTGATGAGGAAAGAATCTACAGGAGGTTGAATCCTCAGAGAGCATCCGGTCAACTGGTGTACCTGGACTTAAAATCTCCATGGCAAACCGACTGGAGTTTTAGCAGATACTTTCAGCATCTTACTGCAATGGTCTGAGGTCCCCACCTGGACATCCATCATACCGGTACCTAAGAAGAACAAGATGACCTGTTTTGATGGCTGTCAAATGATGATTGACATTCATATCTGTCTTGATTAAGTGCTTTGAGAGGTTGGCTGTGCAATAATCAACTCCTGGCTCAGGAAGGACCTGGACCCACCTTATTTTGCCTATCATTACAACAGATCAACAGTGGATGCCATCTTGCTGGCCTTCCATTCTGTGTCAGATCATCTGGATTGAAAGAACACCTACTGTATGTCACGCAGTTATTCATTGACTACAGCTTGGCATTTAACACCATCATACCAGCAAAACTAATAATTAAATGCAGAGATCTGGGATTCTCTTCATCCTTCTGAAACAGGATCCTTGATTTCCTCATTGACAGACAGACCCAAATTGGTGTGAATTGGCAACATTGCTTTCTACTTGCTGATGATCATCATTGGGCATCTCACAGCTTTGTCCCCTGCTCCATTCCCTCCATGCTTCTGATTGCATAACCAAGTTAGGCACCAAAGCAATATATAAATTTGTTAGCAGCTCCACTGTTGATGGCCAAATAATGGTGAATAATGTTAGAATATTGATGGAGATCTCGAACCTGATTGTGGTGTGTCAGAACAACAATCTTGCTTTCAAGGTCAGCAAGGCCAAAGAGCTTATTGTAGAGTTTAGGAAGGGGAGTTCAAGGGACCGCCACACGAAGTCGATAGGAAAGGTTAGTAACTTCACGTTCATGAGAGTTCACATTTCGGAGAACCTATCAAGAAACCAGGGCAGCTATGAAGAAGGCACAACAATGCCTCTACCTTCTAAGAAGTCTAAGGAAATTAGGTATACTATTGAATACTTGATCAAACTCCTACATTTATACTGTGGAAAGTATACTGGCTGGTTGCATTGTGGCCTGGATTAGAAACTCAAGTGCGAATGAACACAGAAGGCTGCAGAAAGTGGCAAACTTTACTACGTCTATTATGGGCACTGACTTCCTGTCGATTGGAAGCATCGATGTGAAGTGCTGCCTTAAGGGCTATCAGCAAATGTCATAAAGACCCAGTCACCCTAGTGGTAACCTCTGCTTGCTGTACCGTTCAGGCAGACAATACAGAAACCTAAACTCCAGCACCTCCAGGATCAAGATCAGTTTTTATCCAACAGCTGACAGACTCTTGAACCTCACCGTACTACTCTAACCCTTATAATAAAATACCTGAGACATAAAGATCTGTCTGCACCACATAAATGTCAGTTTTTTTCTTGCATTAACTGTGACTGAATGTTTATCTATCCTTTAATATTTATTATCTGATTCCCTGTGTTGCAGGAAATGGCAGAGGAGGATATGTTGGATATGGAGGCTGGTGGGGTTGTAGGTGAGAAAAAGGGGAATCCTGACCTTGTTGTGCGTAGGGGTGGAGGGGGCCACAGTAGATGTGTGGGTAAGGGAGGATATGTGGCTGAGGGCTGAGTTGATGGTAATGGAGGGAAAGCAACATTGTCTGAAGAAGGAGAACATCTGTGATGATCTAGCATGGAAGACTTCGTCCAGGGAACAGATGGGGCAGAGGAATTGATAAAAAGGAATGGAATCCTTGCAGGGGACAGGATGTGAGGAGGTGTAGTCAAGGTAGCTGTGGGAGTTGGTGAGTTTGTAGATGTCGTCAGTCAAGAGTTTGTCTCCCAAGATGGAGACAGTTCAAAAAGGGGAGAGTTTTGCTCGAGATGTTCAAGTGAATTTAAGATGAGAGTGGAAGCTTGCACCAAAGTGGATAAAGTCGATATGTATAATATGTTTAATGGCTACTATCCCGAGGCACTGGGAGGTAAAGTTGGAGTTGATAGATGGAAGTTTGATTTGTATTCTGGACTGAGCTGTGTTCACGACTCTAATTATTTCAAATACATCTTGTGTTAGTTTGAAAGAGCTATGATACACAATTCATTGCTATTTCATTTCTTGATCAAAACACCACCTTTTCTCAAAACTGAAGAGTGCTGAAGAGTCCCCACAATTAGTGCTGCTGATAGAAATCGATTGAGTGATCGGGTTCGTTTCTGACCTCTGCTCTTTTCTGTGTGGGGTTTTTCCCATAGTGGAGTCTAAAACAAGAGGGCACAGATTTAAAGTGAGAGAGGAAAGATTTAAAAGGGACCTGTGGAACATATGGAACATGCTGCCAGAAGACATGGTAGAAATGTTTATAATTGTCACATTTACCAATATTTAGACAAGTACACAGAAAGAAAACATTGAGGGATATGGAACAACATTGACTAGACATTAGGCACTTTCAAGCAAAGAAAACACCAGACTGTAAAGGCAGAGGTTCTTCACCCTTACGGCTAAAGACGTACTTTTCTGAATGCGTGGTGGTCAGCTCTGAGGCGCTGATTCCAACCCTTCTTGGGGAAGGATAATCGGAGAGAGCTGCGCTCCACCACCTGAGTTGAATGTACAGCTGCTGCAAGCGGCTGGTTAGGGGCGGGCTGATGATGCCGTCAGCCCACGACCCATCTCCCCATTCACCCCTCTCTCTCCATGATTCCCTCAAGGCAGGTGCGGTGGGCGGGAGCCAGCGGGGGCGGCCGGTGCAGAGTGTGACAGCCACATCAGGCTGCTTTAGTCTTCGGGGGTGCTCTCTGCGGCTCAAAACACGCCAGAGTAATGGGTGTCTTCCCTACCCATAGGAGTTCCAGCTGCATGGGGGATTATGGGTAGGGAAGACGGCCATTGCTCTGCTGCATATTTATTACAGGTGGCACTACAGCACCCGTTGTCCCGTTTCAATCGGATCTGGAGGGTGCTACAAGATGCCACTCAATACGAATGCGACACTGGAGCAGCCTTTTAGGGCTGCTGTCTGAAAGATAAGTTTAAAATTTTATATCCACACTTGAAGCCGGCCTCCAAGTGGAGGCCTGACATGAAATGGCCTGTTATTAACAGGTGGGATTGAAGTGTCGTTTCAGTGCTGTAAAACACTATGACTCCGAGGAGTTGATTGTCTGAGTGGACTTAGTGACTTGTTTCTATTTTCTATGACACTTTGATTCTTGAAACATTTTCTCTCCAAAGATGCAACCGCACCTAATTATTTACAACATTATTATTGAGTGGATAAGTGATTTTCTGCTAAATTCATCAGCTGTAGACAATGCTGAATAGTACAAATCTCCATAAGATGAACTAGCCATGAAGAATATTAATATTAATTCATCATAGTATATGTAGGCTGCACCATAATCCCTCTTTCTAAAGTAAATAGCTGTAACTATCCCTAACTCATCTGTTCATTTTTCTATTGCTTTTCTAGTGTGGGTAGACCACTGGCTGATTTGGCAGGCAGCAGAGTTGGAATACAGGAGGAATCGTATTCGGTTTGGCTGCCAGCTGCTTGTGGTGTTCCACAGGGATCGGTGTTGGGGCCTCTTTTTCTATTTTATATTAATTATTTGGATTATAGAATGAATGGCTTTGTGGCCATGTTTGCAGATGATACAAAGGTAGGTGGAGGAGCAAGTAGTACTGAGGAAACAGGGAGACTACAGAAGAACTTGGACAGATTAGGAGAATGGGTCAAGAGAAGTGGGAAATGAAATACAATGTCAGAAAGTGTACGGTCATGCACTTTGCTATATATTTAAAAAAAAATGGCAGACTATTTAAATGGGGGGAAAATTGAAAATACCCAGATGCAAAGGGACTTGGGAGTCCTTATGCAGGATATTCTTAAGGTAAACTTACAATGTTGAGTGGGTGTAAGGAAGGCAAATGCTGGCATTCATTTCAAGAGAAATGGATTCAAGAGCAAGGATGTGATGTTGAGGCTTTATAAGACACTGGTGAAATCTCATTTGGAGTTCTGTGAGCAGTTTTGGGCTCCTCATTTGAGAAAGGATCTGGAGACAGTTCAGAGGATATTCAGAAGGATGATTATGGGAATGAAAAGGTTAACATATGAAGAGCATTTAACAGCTCGTCCTTTACTTGGTGGATTTGGGAGAATGAGGGGGATCTCATTGAAACATTTCAAATGTTGAAAAGCATTGACAGAGTAGATTTAAATTAAAAAAAAATTAAATTAATTTTTTTAATTTAGACATACAGCAAGGTAACAGGCCATTTTGGCCCACGAGTCTGTTCTGCCCAATTTACACCTAATTGACCTACATCCCCGGTATGTTACGAACAGTGGAGGAAACTGGAGCTCCCAGGGAAAATCCATGCAGACCCGGAATGTACAAACTCCTTACAGACAGCATGGGATTAAAACCCCAGTCGCGATCACGGGTGCTGTAAAGGCGTTGCACTAATTACAATGCCAACCATGTCACCCCAGATATAGAAAGGTTGTTTCCCATGGTGGGAGAGTCTTGGACAAGAGTGCAAAACTTCAGGATTTAAGGCGTCTGCTTACAATGGAGATGTGGAGGAATTTCCTTAGATGTAGGGTGGTAAATCTGTGAAATTTGTTGCAATAGGTGTTTTTGGAGGCCATGTCATTGGGTGTATTTAAGGCAGAGATTGATACGTTCTTGAATAGCCAGGGCATCAAAGATTGTGGGGAGAAGGTCGTATAGTGGAGCTGTTGGAAAATGGTTCAGCTCATGATTAAATGGTGGAGCAGACTTGATGGGCTGAATAGCCTATTTCTGTTCCTATATATTATGAACGTACCGTAACATATATTGGAAAGCATATTAAAAATATACATTTTGCATGCTATATGAAGATGTATTTCCTCATTATTTTTAAAAGATTAAAAATAAATGTTATTGTGTGTTTTATTGGATTATCAGAAAACATTGCAAAGGTCTTCAGAGCCAAGCATTATTTTCTGAAATGCAGTTGTTAATTTACACAAATAAAGCAGCTGAAATAAACAGAGTTAAGTAATCTAAACAGACTGAAGAATTTGGTCATCTGATTTAGGCCAACATATAAAATACCTAATACATTCTTTGACTAGCACCTTGTATTTTTGTTTACATTTGTTTTAACTGGCTGCTTGGGGGCCTGGATTTTTATGTCTCGTCCAAGAAACAGCATCTGCGGTTACAAAGAAATTCTGTAAAATTGAACTGATTAAAAAGTTCCAGAATTGGCCTCTAACCCAGAACTAGTGATTCAAGAGTGTTGCCAACTAAACCAAATTAACACCATATTTGTTTTGTTTTTTGTGTTATTTGTCTCCATAAAACTGTAGGAATTTGGCTTTCAGCTATCATGATCAATTTCTTGTTTAATTTCAGTGTTTTAAGCCTTTGGACTATGGCAAATTTTAACTTTTCATAATATATACTTCTGGACTGGGTCCATGTGTAAATTATAGTATGACCACCAGTGTAACTCAGCTGTTGGTTAGGTATAAAATCCCTTGGAAATGGGGACACAGAGTATATGCACTTGTTGATAGTCCCTGAAAGCCGGGGCACAGAATATATGTGCCTGTTGGTGGTCCCTGAAAAGAGGGACATGGAGTCCAAAGGGTTAATGTAGATCAAAACTATTTACAAGTGTATTGTAACATGTATTTTAGAATTCCACAGTTTCATGAGTGAATAAATTACAATGTATAATATTTTGTATTTTTTTTCCTCAGTTTATGATGGTAGCAGCAGCTATTTCTCAGAATTCTGTCTTTCTTAACTTTGCTTTGTCCTGGTTTTGTATTACATGAGGTTAGGAGGCGGCATTATGATGGTAAGCACCTGAGAAGAAAAAAACCGAATGTCATTACCAAGCCAATCAACTTCATTGCTGCCTTATAAATTCCCAGTTCAGGCTTTCTCTTTTTCAGTTAGCGAACATTCTCTGAAACGTTAACTGTGTTTCTCTTTCCAAAAGTGCTGCGAAGTGTGCTGAATGTTTCAAACATTTACTGTCTTTTTTCAGTTAATTTGGCAGGCAAAATCTTCGCTAGGATTCTACTAAATAGAATAATACCTAGTGTCGCTGAGAATATTCTCCCAGAATCACAGTGCGGCTTTCGCGCTAACAGAGGAACCACTGACATGGTCTTTGCCCTCAGACAGCTCCAAGAAAAGTGTAGAGAACAAAACAAAGGACTCTACATCACCTTTGTTGACCTCACCAAAGCCTTCGACACCGTGAGCAGGAAAGGGCTTTGGCAAATACTAGAGCGCATCGGATGTCCCCCAAAGTTCCTCAACATGATTATCCAACTGCACGAAAACCAACAAGGTCGGGTCAGATACAGCAATGAGCTCTCTGAACCCTTCTCCATTAACAATGGCGTGAAGCAAGGCTGTGTTCTTGCACCAACCCTCTTTTCAGTCTTCTTCAGCATGATGCTGAACCAAGCCATGAAAGACCCCAACAATGAAGACGCTGTTTACATCCGGTACCGCACGGATGGCAGTCTCTTCAATCTGAGGCGCCTGCAAGCTCACACCAAGACACAAGAGAAACTTGTCCGTGAACTACTCTTTGCAGATGATGCCGCTTTAGTTGCCCATTCAGAGCCAGCTCTTCAGCGCTTGACGTCCTGCTTTGCGGAAACTGCCAAAATGTTTGGCCTGGAAGTCAGCCTGAAGAAAACTGAGGTCCTCCATCAGCCAGCTCCCCACCATGACTACCAGCCCCCCCACATCTCCATCGGGCACACAAAACTCAAAACGGTCAACCAGTTTACCTATCTCGGCTGCACCATTTCATCAGATGCAAGGATCGACAATGAGATAGACAACAGACTCGCCAAGGCAAATAGCGCCTTTGGAAGACTACACAAAAGAGTCTGGAAAAACAACCAACTGAAAAACCTCACAAAGATAAGCGTATACAGAGCCGTTGTCATACCCACACTCCTGTTCGGCTCCGAATCATGGGTCCTCTACCGGCACCACCTACGGCTCCTAGAACGCTTCCACCAGCGTTGTCTCCGCTCCATCCTCAACATCCATTGGAGCGCTCACACCCCTAACGTCGAGGTACTCGAGATGGCAGAGGTCGACAGCATCGGGTCCACGCTGCTGAAGATCCAGCTGCGCTGGATGGGTCACGTCTCCAGAATGGAGGACCATCGCCTTCCCAAGATCGTATTATATGGCGAGCTCTCCACTGGCCACCGTGACAGAGGTGCACCAAAGAAAAGGTACAAGGACTGCCTAAAGAAATCTCTTGGTGCCTGCCACATTGACCACCGCCAGTGGGCTGATAACGCCTCAAACCGTGCATCTTGGCGCCTCACAGTTTGGCGGGCAGCAGCCTCCTTTGAAGAAGACCGCAGAGCCCACCTCACTGACAAAAGGCAAAGGAGGAAAAACCCAACACCCAACCCCAACCAACCAATTTTCCCTTGCAACCGCTGCAATCGTGTCTGCCTGTCCCGCATCGGACTGGTCAGCCACAAACGAGCCTGCAGCTGACGTGGACTTTTTACCCCCTCCATAAATCTTCGTCCGCGAAGCCAAGCCAAAGAAGATGTTAGTTGTAATACAATGATATTACTAAAATTGGAATAGCCACATACCCAAGGTTTAGGGATGTGGATATTTATTCTAGTTAGCAGATAATAAAAAAAAACAGTTGTTCTTATCTTGCATAATCAGGGGGTAAGGTGCATCGTTCTGTGGGTCATAATTTTCCAAAATATTAACAAGACATTGTAGCTTGATATGGAGTACACCAAATAACATAGTTATTGATTTCATTGTAATTAAATGTTGCTTGTTCTACCTTGAAATGAGCATTGTTCATAGGGGTAAAGCACTTGTTTAAAAAAAAGGTATTGGCATGACAACATGTTGGAATACATTATTGTGAATTTCAATTGTCAATTTATACATGTCCATGCTGACACATTTGCAGAACCAATTAATTATTCTGATGGCACTGCTCTGCTCAAGAACAATGAAAACGGCTTGAAGGAATTGTGGGGTGGGGGGGGTCCCTGCCCTTAATCCAATAATAGGCACAATTGTAATTTAATTGTAAATACAGCCAAAAGTCACTGTTCAGAAGGAGCATTAATTATGTGACAATGTCAGTACTCTTAACCACATGTACAATAGTTATACTGTTGTTATCACAAAAGTCTCAAAAGAATTTCAAGCCTTTAGCTTCATCCCAATTGCAAGCACATGAGAGAGGAGCCAAGAATACCAATGTCTTCCTCCCCTTCAGGAAACTATCTGCCCTCTGCTTTCTGATCCATGGTGG
This sequence comes from Narcine bancroftii, assembly GCF_036971445.1. Taxonomy (NCBI): domain Eukaryota; kingdom Metazoa; phylum Chordata; class Chondrichthyes; order Torpediniformes; family Narcinidae; genus Narcine; species Narcine bancroftii. The sequence goes on along the minus strand of NC_091471.1, from coordinate 175,354,515 downwards.
TATGAGGGGCTTTAAACGTTAAAATCTTTGTTTTGCAGGGCACACAATTTAGTTACTGAAGTAAGATGTCCTGAGCACCATTTGGGCAAAAACATGTTTTCTAAATATTTAGCTTTAGAAGATTAATTGCAAATCTATGCTTCAATTTCTTCCAGTGTGTAGAGATTAAATATTTTCATCAAAACTGTGGAAACTGCTCGTGAAGACCGGAAAATTATCAGGGGTGGTTGTATATCTTTAAGTTTTCAAATATTTTTGTATTTTAAAATTTATACATACAACTCATTAAAAGGCAATTTTGGCCCATGAATCAGTGCCACTCAATTAACCTACACCCCAGTACGTTTTGAAAGGTGGGAGAAAACCAGAGACCCCGGGGAAAATCCCTGCAGACACGGGGAAAACATACCAACCCCTTACAGACAGCGCAGGATTTGAACCCTAGTCCCAATCACTGGCACTGTAAAGGCATTGCACTAACCTCTACACCATCTGTGTTGCCCCCAAATTGTTGACCCAAGTAGGGAAACTTAGCCTGAGCTGACACCACTGAGGATTTTAAATAACTAGAGTGAATGATAGCAGTGATGCGTGGGTATGTGAGTAGAGTAGTGGAGAAAATGTTCAAAGGGTTCAAAGAGTAACGCGCTGGTCACATTGTAGCATTAAACCGTAAACCTTATTTACAATGGGGAACAAATACACAACGGAAAACACTCACAGCTGTATGCAAACAAATTTAGCTATCAAACAAGTTAACTACAAATATCCACACCACAAAGCTAAAATAATCAATTCCTGCCACCCCTCCCCCGACAAGCAGGCATGCCACTCAAAGAAGCTATTTACATATTAAATCTGATGACCCAACAATGGTTTCCTTTGAGGTGTAAGCAAAAGAGAGCCCTTTATCTACAGGCTCCAATTAGTTTTCTCCAACACTGTTCGTGATTCCTAGTCTGGTGCAGCTCAGGTAGTTACCTCTGCAAAAGGGCAAAGAAGAAAGAGAGCAGCTGGTCCACACAGTCAGGCTTTATACTTGGGGCTGACACAGGTACTGGTTCATGTGATTCCAAGTGCCAATTTTAAGGTGACTTCAGGAGACCAACTGTAAGGTGGCATCAGCTGTGGGTGGTCTGGCATTCAATAAATTGGGTGGGGGGGGGGTGGGTCAGGGAGGCAGTCACCTTGACCTCCTTTCCTGTCTGACCGGTAAAGTGACCCTCCAGATTACAAGTAGGATCTTTTCCTCTTTCCCTGTTGTTCCTTAAGTTTTGCATAACAAGTATTTGTTGCTTAGCTCCTTATTCAAAACTATATCTGTGAAAAGCAATGTTTACCAAGAGGAATATGATTTTTCAGGATTCCAGGTATAATATTGTGACTAAACTTTGATCAGACATCTGCACAAATTATTGTGCTGCAAATCCGTAGCTTACTTTGCCAGATGTACAGATGGTAGTAGGCATAACCTTTGCCTCTCTATACTGCATGAGTCCCAGTTTCTAGCAATAACAATGGTGTGATTTGACAGTGGTGTCTTTCACCTTGCTCCTTGTATAACCATGTACCCATCTGCTGCTTTGGTTGATTCCTTGTCACAGTTATGGGCCAGTGCATTCTTCCACAGATTTCACCTATGAGCTTCACAACACGATCTTGACAGATTTTCTCCTCAATATTGGAAAGTTGTCCACTGAGCTGATGTTGGGTTCAATTTTGTGCAAGTACACAGTTGCCATTTAAACAAATAAGCAGCATTGGCTTCTGGGAGAATGTGTTTTCTTATTTCTTTGTTTTAATGATTTGTATTGATCTTAATGGGTGGGCATGTATTTTGGTTTTACAAGTCTCTACATGTATTTATAATTTTTACTTTTGCACATCCTGAATATTTGTGAATGCCAAAGACAGTTGCGAGCAGTTATTTGCTCCAGCCGGTGAATCTCCTGTGCATGTTCACACTGACTGTCATATAGTTTCTTTTGAGTGTGACTGGCATGCGCTGAAAAAGCTGTGCCGTGCTGAAGTACCGGGAGCATGGAATCCAGATGAAAATTGTGCTAAGACCATACTGGAAGAAATAGCTGGGCCAGGTGATTTTGGGGGTAGAAGGAGATCTGCCCCAGTATTGTTCAGTGCAGTATATTATTTGCTCAGGGGAATAAGATCATATTGCTTTGCTGACTTCCGGTTCTCCTTCAGGAACCCAATCGCACCCCTCTCCGCCCCTTCCCCATCACCGACATTTACAACTTGGCTGATTTATTTTGACTTCCTCCTTATCAATCAATTTGTTCCCCTTCGACTCTCCTCTCACAATTGACAACCACAGTCCTTTATTTGTTGACACCTGACTGACACTGATGTTCTGGAACTCTGCTCTACTGAATTTCTAGGTGGCTCATCCATCATCAGAATGGTTGTGCGTATGCCACAGGAGAACCAATTAATGCCTCATTTGTATTTGTAGGCATTTATTTCCTCAACAGTATAATTTGTGTGCTAATAAGTGGTTTTTTTTGTATAATATACAATTACATATTTATAACTTGGTTAAATTTCATTGCTAAATTAAAATTGCTCACACCTATTGCAGATGAACATTAAAATCTAATTTATAAAAGTCATTGAAATGATGTAGGATGTAATTATTTGCTCTGGTGTTGCATTTGCTTTGCATTATGTGCATGGCTCCCCACACTTTTTTTATGTGAAACATTTTGGCATAGCATTAATCTTTCTATCTTGCCACTTTCTTTTAATTTCCATGTGTAGTTCTTTTCCCAACTTGGTTTCCTGTATTAGCAGCACCATCCTGGTGAAATTGCTTCCATGTCTGATTTGGTAGAACTTGATTTTTAGTACAATTGTCTGTTTAATCACCTAGAACTGTTTGCATTCTAACTGGAGCAAAGTATACATTTATTTAATCTTTAATGAATTTAAGCAATTTTGATAGCTATTTGTATAATGAGCAGAAATGTACCTCTTTAGTGAAATGTATTTAGCTCTTAAATAGACCAGGGCTTGCATATTGTTTATTTTTCTTAATTTTTGAGGTCACATCTCCTAAATGGTCATTGCCATAGAGAGCAATGGGACACTGTTGGGAAAGGAAGAATGGTGGTACAGTGACAAAATTGAAACTACAGATGTAGGAAAGGAATTCAGGCAGCAAAGCAGCTTTTACCCCAAATAGTTTGCAATTCCTAAAGGTTTGTTTTTGATTGTGAAAAATTAAATTTTTTAAGAAAAGATAAATGAAATATAAAATGCCATTTTGTTGGAGCTATGTTTACATAGATCTGACACTTGTCAATTAAGAAATTACTTGCATTTGTGTCAGCTGAAAATAAAACCCTCCTGATCAAATAGCTGCAATTTAGGTTGACATTATCCAGAGATGGTATTGCATCTATATATGCTTTTTATAAATAAATCTTTGTTTGGTTTGTGTTACCATGTATGATTGATGAAATTATGTTTATCTATGTAGGCTTTTCTGAATTACTGTAATTTAAACTAATTTAATTTTCATTTTGTAACTCTGTATTTAGGAGGCTAAAATAGGAAACTTGAGTTACTGGGATTAGGAAAGTAAATAGCATATGGGGAAAAAATAAACATCATATCACACAATAATGTTCTAGCTTAGTGGTATAGATAGTGGTATACAGATTTATGGTAATAACAACTTATTGAAAATCATGCAAAAAGCAGTATAATCAAATATTGATGATTCCGATGCATCAAAGCAGTGGAGTCTTGTACTTTTGACAACTTGGGCAATTGCAGTTAAATTGGAGTGGAATAGATCTTTTCCTAAATTTATGGATATCACGTCTTAATACATTTTTCAAATTTAAACCAGCTTTCTTGTAGTGCTTGCAGAGGTTAGCATTGTAGTAAAATTGGAAGAAAAGGTAAACAAGTCAGAAGATTTGCAGGATTGAAGTGTGGTCCAACAGGCTACAGCTATAGTGACTAGATTTAAATAATTAAATACAGCTTCAGACAAGCTTTTCACTTCTTATTCTTAAACTTTTTTAAAGCTGTAAATAGTTTTTCAACTCTACTGATGTAAAGCAGAAAAAGAGTGTCATTGAGATTAGATGCAGCCAGGCTGACTGTCTCCAGGGTCGGCATTTCCCTATACCATGGGCCACCCCTATTTCATTGTTTGCTATTAGTTGCTCTTTAGGGTCTTGAATTACAAGAGCAATTGATCCCTATGACCTAATATAAAGCCTTCATCATGGCAAATGGGAACCTGATCCTAAAAGTATACATGCAGAAGATCATTCAGTCACATCTCAGTAGTTGTCCTTTGAGATACTTTATAATGTAATACTTAACGCCCTCCAGAGGATCTTTGAAGTAGTATTGTGTCTTTTTTATGTGTTGAAGGTAAAATTACAGAAGATCGCCTACATTGTCTTGCCAAAATACTGAATGCTAGCTTATATCTCACCTCCATTAAAATGGTATTTCACGACTACAGAAGAAAAGTAGTACTTTTTGATGTTCGTACAAGATTATAAAATCTTTTGAAATACTGCTGATCTTGTGATTTATAATTTATAAATTCTTCTCAATTTCCTTTGAATGGAAATGATTGCTTGTCACAGGGTCCTGTTTCATACATAGTGAGTATTTTTGAATGGTGGGTGTGCCAATTTTCTCCCAAATTTCTAAAACAACTTTTGGGTTGTTTGGTTAATTGACCCTTGTGAATCGCCCCTGATGTGCATGTGAGTTGTAGAATCTGGAAAAGATGATGCGAATGTGGGGAGGAAAGGTATGAGAGAAAATAAGTAGAGAATGAAATTGCTGAACGAGTCGGTATAAATTCATTAAGCCAAAGGGGTTCCCAAATTTTAAGGAAAAATAGAAATGCAGAGACATCAATTTATATTGGATGAAAAATGATCTTTCAACGAGAAAACTTTGACTCATTTGGAAAAACACAATCCTGATGTAATGTACTGTTGAATCATTGGTATCTTAAACCAATTGTCACAACCTTGCCATTATATAAATTTTAGTTACTGTCTTGTGACTGACTATTGTTTTTCTAGGACTTAAAAGTAATGTTTTATTATTGTTTTGCTAGCTTCAAACAGCTCTTCCAATTTCAAATACATTTTATAATCAAACGACTCAGGTTCTTGAACCTTCCTGTACTACTATGAACCTTACCATAATATTAACAGGAACAACTAAAGATCTGGCTGCATTACTGAAGCATCACATTTTTTTTGCAGCAACTGTAACTGAATATTTATTTATCCATCCTTTGACATTTATTATTTTTTTTCTGTCTTGCATTTGTGAAACTTAAATATTTACTATTGTAGTTGTATGCTCCATTCCTATTTTGCTCAGAGAATAGCACTTCTGGTGAAAGAACAACGTGAGGCTAATTTTTGGAAAGTTTATGTAGATCTCAAATGATTTAAGTGCTTTTGTTCTTTCTAAAATCTCTCTACAGTGTAATATATCTAAATGTATATGGTTAATGAGTACATTAATTAACCAAATGGATATATTACACAGTTGACCGAACTTTAAAAGTATATCAGGATCATTTAATGGTATGCAAGCCTTCCCAATGTTACAATTTGTGTTACTTATTTTTGACATGCATCACGCCAAAAAAAGTTATCTTAATAGTTTATAATTTATTGCACCATTATTTTGGAAAATTGATTAATATGTTTCATGTTCATTGTCACATTATATCCAGTACAGTGAGGAGGGTTCGATAAACAGTTATTTTCTCACCTAATTGTCTTGTTCTTTTTCTGGATTGTTGTTTTTATCTGTTTTCAACAATAGTGACTGGGATTTAGAAGTTGCTGTGTATTAATGGTATCGAACATCCTGAAATCGACATGTGAAATACCTTATAAAGGAAAATAATGCTTTCATTATTCTTTGTCCATTTTCCCTCCTTTTTTTCACCATTTTTTCACCAATCTATAGCCCTTTTCACATTGGATAAGTGGTAAATTGGCAGTTCAACGAACCAGTTCAAAATAGTTTCTTTGCCGTTCTCTCGGGACCAATGTTAACTGGTTTTCTGCGCCCTTTCACACTCATCACCTGGCATCCCAGAACAAAGTGGCACCTGTTCTCCAGCGGTCATGTCTTGCATAACCCCGTCCCTTTCACACTGGGCTAACTGGTATGCTGATTCAAAATGAATTGGTGATGATACACCTCCCTCAGCGGTTCATCCCCAGGCAATCTGATGCCTGCATGCCAGTTCGTGAGCATTCACACTGGCACGTTAACTGGTAGATTGGTGATTATTTACTGGATTATAGTGCCAGTGTGAATAGAGCTTTAATTTCTTGGCATGTCTGATTAGAAACAAAAAAAGCAGACAAAATCCAAAACAAGAATATGAATATGTTTTATTCAGATTGATACGATGAAATTTTAAAATTTCATTTGCAACCAAAAAAAGTTTATCACAGGATAGAATGCATTTACCAGACAAGGTAACACTGGGGTACAGTCATGTTGCAAAAGTTAATTTAGCAAACTAATAATTCTGAAATGCCTTCAGGGGATTCATCTTTACCTGCTTGTGCTTCCATCAGTCATTTTGACTGAGAAAAAGTCCAGCATGCCATTCAGTTTTACCATAAGTGTTATAACAAAACTGTGAAAGAATAAAATCAAACAGGCTATTGGGAATTACCCTAGCCAGTGAATTTAAATACTGCAGTGTTATCCAAATCAGTTGACCTTGTAGAGCCCTCTTCATCAGCATCTTGAAACTGGGAAGCCTATCCATGAGACTAGTCAAACAACAGCCTCATGAAGCCTTCACAGAATCATACCTTACGGGCAACATGTCAGAATCCCTGGATAATGTCTGATCAGTATATAATTCTACAAGAGAGAGGTCGTAGCCCTGGGAGTACACAGCACAAGTCTTGAACCTATGCAGTAATCATAGAGTTTTATAGCAAGGAAACAGACACTTGGCCCAAATTGCCCAATTGACCAAGTCATCTATCCAAGCTAGTCTCATTTGCCTGCATTCAGCTTGTATCCTTAAGCTTTTCCTATCTGTGTACCCGTCTGAAGTCTTTCAAATGTTACAACTAACGCTGCTTCTGGCAGCTTGTTCTCATACTACCCTCTGTGTGGGGAGAGGAAAGTCCCCTCTAGTCGTTTTTAAATTTTTCCTCTCTCACCATAAATCTATATCTTCCAGTTTTATGCTTCACTTTTCTGAGGTTAAAAAAAAGACTATTTGCCTTATCTAATGGTCTTCATGATTTCATAAATTTCTATAAGGTTTCCTTCAGACTCCTGTGAGCTACAGGCAAAAAGATCCTAGCCTATCTTATAATTCAAGCCTGCCAGTCTGTAACATTGTTGTGAACCTTTTCACAAGATCACAAGACAAAGGAACAGAAGCAGGCCACTAGGCCCATCGAGTCTGTTCCGTAAATCTACACTAAGCTACTCTACACTAGTTCCAATTTCCGGCCTTTTCGCCATATCCCTTGATGCCCTCACTAATGAGATACTGTCTATTTGTTGTTTAAATACTCCCAGTGATCTGGCTTCCACTGCTGTATGCGGCAGCGAGTTCCACAGATCCACGACCCTCTGGCTAAAGAAGTTCTTCCTAATCTGTTTTATATGGATAACCTCTAATTTTCAGACTATGACCCCTTGTCCTCAATTCACCCACCAAGGGAAACATCTTACCCGCATCGACCTTATCTAAACCTTTCAAAATACAAAATGCCTCTATGAGATCTCCTCTCATTCTCCTATACTCCAATGAATACAGCCCAAAAGCTGCCAAACGCTCCTCGTACGTTAGCCCTTGCATTCCGAGAATCATCCTAGTAAATCTCCTTTGCATCCTCATCAACAACATCACATCCTTTCTTATAAGATAGGGGTCCCAAAACTGCACACAGTACTCCAAATGAAGTCTCACCATAGAGCCTCATCAACACCTCTTTATTTTTATACACTATTTCTCTTGAAATGAATGCCAACATAGCATTCGCTTTCTTCACTACCAATTTCACCTGGCCATTAACTTTTAGGTTTCCCTGCACGAGGACACCCAGGTCCCTTTGCACATCCAAGGTCTGAATTTTTACCCCATCCAAATAGCATTCTGCCTGTTCATTTCTACTGCCAAAATGTACAACTATACATTTCTCTATGTTAAATCTCATCTTCCATAATTTTGCCCAGTCTCCTAATCTGTCCTTATCCTTCTGCAACTTTACGGTTTCTACTACACTTCCTACTCTGCCACCTATCTTGGTGTATCCACAAATTTGGCCACAAAACCATTCATACCACAATCCAAATCATCAATATAAATTATAAACAGCAGCGGCCTCAATACCGACCCCTGCAGAACACCATGAACTCTGAGTTAATTGTATCTTTCCTATAGCTCATCGACCAGAATTATGCACAATACTCCTAGCATGGTCTCAGCAACATCTTATACAGTTGTGACATGACATCCCAACACCTGTACTCAGTGCCCTGTCTGATTAAGACAAGCATGCCAAATGCTTTCACCAACCTTTCCACCTGTGGTTTTCCACTTTCATGAACAATGTACCTACACCCATAAGTCTCTTTGTTGTTTTCAGGGCCCTACCACTTACTGTGCAAGTCCTGCCCTGATTTATCAAAGTGAAGCATTTTGCACTTGTCTGAGTTAAATTCCATAATATCAGAAACAATTGAGAAAGAAATATTACCCCTGATTATCATCTTCCTCAGCTGATGAATCAGCATTCTTCTATGACCAACAACATTTGGAATAAAGTGAAAGTATAATCATCAAATGTGCATTGCTTTCAAAATTCTTTATTGTCATGTAATAGTACAGAACATATAAAATTACATGAAACTGCATCTGCCTGCCGTAAGGAAACAAAGCGTGGATAGGAAGCACCATTACTAAATGAGCTGTCTGAAGATTCAGCTGCCAGGTTTGTTCAATACCAAATAGTGAGTGAACCAACATGAGGGATAAACTAACTTAATCTTGTCCTCTTCAATCTCCCTATGGAAGGTATATCACCAGTTCCCTCACAAATGAGAAAAAAATATAAAATTGATAGCATTGGTGGAAATAACTGTGTTGATAATACTGGCAGAATATGCTTTTTAGATGAAGCCCTACCTTCTCAAACAGGACCACTTCCATCTTGAGCCCCTTTTCCACTGGCGTCCCAGTTAATTGGCTGTGCAGTATCCTGGGATAGGAAGTACTTTGTGCCGTTTCCACTGGGCCACTTTTAACTGGGACAATAGCTGGTTTTTCACTGAAAACACTCATCCCCAGGGATCAAAGTGTTCTACCTTCAACTGGGTGACTTTCTGCTGTCCCTTTTCCACTGGTTTTAACAGCATGCCAGTATCAGCAAATGCTGTGGATATGAGTAGGGATAGAGGCAGAAAATGCCCGGCGTGAAATGGTGTCATTTGACGCCGGCGTTCAGGCAATGTTCCTTTTCCACTAGACCCTGTCCCAGTAAATTCCAAGTTAATTCCTGGGACAGGGTGCCAAGGGCTTTAGGGACACACAGAAGACTGCAGATGCTAGAATCTGGAGCAATAAACAATCTGCTGGGCCAACTCACCGGGTCAAACAGAATCATTGAGAGAAGAAGAATTGTCAAAGTTTCAGGCCTGAACTCTTCATCTCCTCCAGAAGTTTGAGAGGGTGATGCATCTGGGCTTCCTTCTGATTCTCACCAATCATTTCCAACACTTCTGCTACCAAGACAACTTGATTTGGTCTTTTGCTGTTCTGAAAAAGATCCCAGACTTGAAATATAAACTCTTTTTCTTTACATAGATACAACCTGATTAGCTGTGTTTTCCAGCATTTTCTATCTTTAATTCAGATTTTCAGAGAGTGCAGTTTTCTTTAATTTTCATGTCTGAAATTGGTTGAAGACTAATGATTTTCAGTTTACAGATTTAATTCTTAAAGCTGTCAAAGAAATTGTTTTTTTTTTTGAAACTTTATTTATTAATTTTAACATATGAAGAAAGTAAGTAATTCACGTACAGAAAAAATACAAAATAAAGTAATACAAGTACAAAGTAACATAGTTAATACAATACCAATCTCGGCATCTCCCCCTAACAACTAAAAACTAAGACTAAAAAAAAACTATTTTTAACCCCTAAACACCCCCCTCCCCACCCTCACGATAAAGAGTGAAGAATTAATACTATTAGTATAATAAAAAAATTAAAATATATATCTTAAAATAAAGATCGATATATATAAAAAACAAAAAAAATATTAATTAAGTATTAATTATTAATCCAAAAAATTTTTATTATATAAGAATATATATGAAAAAACAAAAACATAAAGAACTTAAACGAAAAAAAAACAACTAATAATAAAAAAACTAAAAAAAAGAAAACATATATAGAAAAAATATATAATATAAAAAAAGTTTTTTTAAAGAAAAAAAAATGATTAATTCAAACTTATTTAAATTGTATATAATCAATAAATGGGGTCCACTTTAACTCATAAAAAGACATCTTGTATAGAAAAAGATATTCTTTCCATAACCAAACAAAACTTCATCTCTGAATACCAAAAGAAATTGTTGAGAGCTTTGTAAATATTTGGTTGTATTATTGTAAGAAGTTTTTTAAATGAGCAGGAAAAGGGCAAACACTGGGCATCTGGAACACAATGAAAATTCTAGAAACACTTGCATGCCAGGCAACATCTGTGGAGAAAGCAGAGGAGTTAGCAGAGGGGGGTGGTTCTTTGTCAAATTTGAAGAATATTGCTTTCAATAACCATTCAAAGATAAACTGAATAAACAAGTAATAAGAAGTAAAACCACTCAAAGGAATTATATCTCCACCAAAGTGGTGGGGTATGATAATCTAAGAGGTTAAGAGGAGTAGGATAATAGCTAATGTGGTTAAATTAGTAGACCAGCAGCAGAAGCTTTGAACCATTGTTCTAGAAACTTGAGTTTGAATCCCAACATGCCAACAAGTAGTTCCAAATGAGCTAATCTCAATGACAGTGACCATGAATCAAAAATAAATAGTCATTGCATGACATCACCAGATTAAGCAGGCATGAATCAGGGCTTCCCATTCTTTCCCCTGGAGTTTTTGAAGATGTTCTTGATACATTTTATTGTCTATTTGGAAATCACTTGTCATAATTTAATTTGGAGTAAGGTGATTTTTATTGGGAGTCATACATGTGATTGATGTCATCCATTCAATCATGCCCTCTTTGCTGGGTATGTTGGTCTTGGAGAGGATATTTACATTGTCAAGATAGAAATCTCAGTGGATTTGGAGGATTTTGCAGAGGTGCAAGAACTACAATGTTTACCGTGCCTTTCAAGCAGTTAGAGCAGGGGTGTCAAACTCAAATTCACAGAGGGCCAAAATTAAAAACTTGGACTAAGTCGAGGGCCGAACTAAATATTTATTGAAAATTTTCAACAACATCTGCATGTTTTCTCTTCTTTCAACATATGTAATGTTAAACTTTTTCTTATTAAAATAAATGTTTAATAATAGTTTTGGATAAACTCTTTCATTGTCATTGTCATTGGCCCATTTCCTTTAGCGTTCTGAAACCGTGCACATGACGAGTCAATGAGGGATGATTAAAGCAATGGTCTTCAAACTTTTTCTTTCCACCCACAGACCACCTTAAGCAATCCCTTACTAATCACAGAGCACCAATGGCACAGGGACGCGAGTGGAAAGAAAAAGGTTGAGAACTGTTGTATTGTGGTAACTCCACATCTGATTAGGTTAATTGTTAGGCAAGTGGTCAGAGAAGGACCCCCCCCCCCCCCACCACCCCAAGAAAGGCTTAAATCACAGGAACAAAATAAGCTTCCGTCTCACTGCTCCCAATCTTACACACGGTCCTGATGTGGAATGTGGGGTCGCAGCTCCACGTTCACCTGAGTTCAGGTGCTGTCTGTGTGGAGTTTGTACGCTCTCCCCTTGTCTTGCACCAACAGGTCGGTCGCCTGACGAAGGCACCTGAACCCCCCGTTGAAACGCTGGCATCCGGGGCGGTGGAGGAATTGGCTGAGAAGAGCGCGTTGCTCCCACCCCCCTCCCATGGTTGGAGAGGGATTAAACTGCGATCTCACGGCGCCGGGCTCGTCTCCAACAAAAGGAGCGGGAGGCAGGGTCCGCTGCGCACAGACCGAGGGTGAAGGCATCGCCAATGAGACGTTTGGTCCGGCGTCACCGCTGAAGCGCAGACCCAGCGAGGATGGTCCCCAACTCCAGCCGCGTCTGTGTGTCTGGGAGCCGGGCGGGCTGAGTGTGGCGCTCCGATCCCCGGGATTCGGGACTCTGAGATCCCTCCACACCTCCGGCGTCTTCATTTTCACCTTTAGCGTGCATGCACTATACTGGCGCGGCGGCCAGCGGGCCAACTCTAATATATATTTAATATGATCTTGCGGGCCAAATATAATTATATCGCGGGCCAAATTTGGCCTGCGGGCCAGAGTTTGACATGTGTGAGTTAGAGGGATCGGAATCATGAATTGGGGCTGGGACCATGGCCTAAATGTTGGGTTTCAGGTCTCTCTCTGATCAAAATTTGTTTCAGATGGGCAAAGGTTGAATGGGTACATATAAGACAGTGGGAAATTCTGTTATTCATGTCCTCCATTGGGGAAAAAAAATAGACATTTATGTTTTCACTGACCAGCTTTTTTCTATTTGAAGTGCTAGTTTTACTACTTACACAGTGTATATTTAAAATAGTATTAATAAATGATTATCTACACAAATAAACAGATTTTGATAATTATCAGTCTGATAATTGACAAAATTGACACCTTTTAGACATGTCTATTTGCAAAATCTTGTCACTAGCAACCCCACAGCTCCATCAGGTGTTTATAATCGGAAATACACAGCAATGCTCTGTTTCAAAATTCATACAGGCTGCCATTTTAAAGCAAATATATTAATAAAATTAATTTAAAAGTAATTGTGTTTTGTATCTCTTCCTCATTCTGGCTCACAGTGGTGGAGATAATATTAAGGAATTCTCTACATTGTTTTGTGTTATGTGTGGCCTTATTGCTCAGTGCTGGAGCAATGTATGAGTTTCTGGTAAGAATAATGCAAAGGCCATTTGTGTTCACTTTTAAGAAATGAACCAAGGTGACATCTTCTGACAATTTCTTCATATTGCAGACTATGTTGTACTCCTCCAGAAACCACAAATGTTCAGTGTTTTTTTTAAATAATGCTCATTAAAGTAAAGAATTTGTACACTTGATACCCATTTAACTCACTGTAAAATGTTGAGCCTTGTTTATTTAAATATAGGTGAATTTTTAACACAATTATTGCCAACAATCTTTTTAGACAAAGTTTGGTATTTAATTCTTTCAAATTGTTGTTGGAGATTTCAATAAATCACTTTAAAAACTTTTATAATTTTGGTATTTTTTTAATGTGATCTAGAGTGAATTAACTATTCTAAAATCAAAAATTCTTAAATTGGACTCTGCTGCCTAGAAATTGGATTTCACTCCAAACATGCTGCAGGTAGCAGGAATAAAACACAAAAGTCTGCAGGCTCTCTTATTGAAGTTAAAAGAATGCTGGAAAAACTCAGCAGGGTCAAACAATGTACTTTATATAGCAAAAATAAATAGACAAAACCAGCACTTCGGTCTTAGCACTGGCATCCAGTTAAATAGCCTGCAAAGACGTTGGCCAGAAATGTATTAAAAATAGCAACATGGTTATTTACAATTGGAATCATCCACTAAAACAGAACCTGTGATATTTCCTGCATGTAGAGTCCATCTGTAGCATCTTTGCTATGCAGACCTCTGGAATGGGATCAGATACTAACAGAATTCTGTCCCTTGATACCCACAGAATAGCTGCATTTTAGCCTGCCCGGAGTTGAGCTTCTCATCAAAGTGAAGATTCCATGCTGAAGCTAACATCTAACTGTGACAATTGAGTGTAATAAAACATGAAAGTCTGTAGACACTGTGATTGAAGTAAAAACCCAATGTAAGAGAAACTCAGCAGGTCAAACAATGTACTTTATGTATCAAAGATAAAGATACAGAACTAACGTTAAGGGGGGTCGGAGACCTTTATCAAGGTATGAACAAAATGTAGGCAGGTGGGTGATTGTGTTTTTACAATTGAGTGTAATTTTGTTTTTGAAATTGACATTGTTCATCAGTGCAAACAATCTTCACTCTCAATAAAACATTACTGGACTATGAAAATGGTCCAGTAATGGACCAAAACATTTGTGCTTCACTCATGCTGCTATAGTGGTATTGCAAGATGATGCATTTTATGAAAACACCCCAAAACTGGAAACTTCTCAAAATGAAGTGAAGAAAACACTATAAGAAGAGAAAAGACTCCACTTCTTCTGAAGTCAGTTATGGTATCTGTATGTTATCAGATATGGTATTCATTTTTTCATTCTTCTGGTGCATAAACACAATTTAAAAACATCTGGATGTTGTCAACATATTTCAGACCTTCCCCACCAGCATCTATTTCATACTCTTCACAGAGTTCTTGTGGACAATATCGAGAGTCAAATTAAAAGTATAGTCCAATTAATCTGACATTTGCTGATTTGAGATTTTCATATTACAAAGTTCTGATGCTGCTGAGACAGATTTCCTGTTTTTTGGAGATGTGCTGCAATTATGAATTGGTCAGATTTAAAAAAAATTAAATTCTCTTTAGATATTTGGTAACAGTAGTTCAGATGGATTGTACTTTAACCAGATCTAAATAATCAAGTGAGTAAACTATTGCCCTTTGTCTTTTATTCTTCAAACTCACTTTCTTCTATTTGAAGACCATGTGAATGGAAAAAATACCTTGTTTCAGGTGTTACGGAGTCCAGAGGGACCCCAAAACCAGCAGCAATAGATATGCACCACAACACAGGGTCACTTCAACAAAAGGAGTTTTTAATTATAATTGAACAAGAAAACAGAATAAAACTTTAACTTATTACTTAACCTACTGACTTAACCTACTTAATTCCCCCCCCCCCCCTCTAATACTAAGCGCAGGTGTGTGTACTGTATATTTAAGATTAGAAAAGTTCTTTGGATCACAGTCCAATCTTGCAGGTTGCAGGCAATTCTTGTCCTGTGTACAGAAGTTAGCATTAATAAAGTTCACCAGGCTTTGGTGTTTAACAGGCAAATGGTTACCACTCAGGAGGGTTCTTGCTGGTTTTCAGAGAGAGATTCCTTTTCCAGGACATCTGCAACTGATTCCTTCTCAACCAGTCTTGCTAACGAAACTTACTCCCTTCAGGGTTCTCCAAATGATCCTCTTTCTTTCAGGTCTTCTCCTTTGACCAAGCAGCCTTCCAAAGTTTGCCAGCTTGTCCCTCTGGACCTGATTTCTGTGACTCCTCCTCTCTCTGTTTCACACCCTCCCTCTCTGAGAGCAAAACTGTTCTGAGTCTGCCTGCAAAAATCACATGTTCTTCCAGGCAAGTTGTATGCTGCAAAAAGCATTCTGCAAAAGTCCTTGTTGGGCACTATCGGCAACCCAATAATGATGCAGACAGAAGACTGAGGGGAACGATAGGATTTATTAAGCAAGAGACTGCTGGCTTTGGTTTAGGCTAGGAAAATGAGCAGGAAGGAGAGGGGACTCAACCTTTATGGACAGGAGTCACATGGGAAGGATCAAGGGAGGAGCTAAGGTAGGGGACCCCCCGGAGGGCGGGCGGGCGACCACCAGAGGGCGGGCGGCCAGCCTGTTCATACAGCCATATCACCACATTCACCCCCCCCCCCCACCTTTTTAAAAAAGAACCCTCTGGTAATAAACAAACCCAGAGGCAATACAACAGCAGAAACAATAATATTTAATAATCAACAAAACTGGCTGAGGAAGCGGACTCCCCCCACCCCCAACCCGGCTAGAGGTTGAGCCACACAGGTGGCCTCCTCTGTCTGCCAGACCGCCGGGTAACCTGCGTTTCAGTACGGCGCTCCTCCAAAGAGGGGGCCAACGGGGGAGTGTCTGCTTCTGGAACTGTGGGGGTTGGGGTGCTGGCGGTGAACTTCTGAAGTGCTGGGGGGTCCTCCGCTGCTGCAGGAGGGATAGGAGCCTGGACATCCGGCTGCAGGTTGGGCAGCTCAGACTCCAGGGCTGTGCTTGGGTGTGGCACCATCGGATCCGCAGCGTGGTCAGCAGCCGACAAGGCAGTCTCGAGATCTCCGGCCCTTGCCAGGTCTCGTAAGGGCACCATGTCCTCGTGGCTGCCCGGGTACTTCACAAATGCAAATGCATGAATGAGGAGTACCGCTTCAACCTGTGGATCCGTCTTATGGCCTCTGACTTGCTTTCGAAGTCAGCCAGGGAGGGATGGAAGAACCATTCGCCGACCTCCTAGGGAAAGCAAAGAGGCGTTCATGCAGGGTGATGTTAGTTGTAGTGCAGAGTAACGACCGGATAGCATGGAGGGCATCTGGCAAAACGTCTTGCCAGCAGTAAATATTTGGACCTGAGAGCCAGGAGCACTGCCTTCTAGATGCTGCACCTGGCCATTACCTCTAGGGTTATAGCTGGTGGTCCTGCTGGTGGCTATGCCTCTGGTCAGGAAGTACTGACGCAGCTCCTCACTCATGAACGAGGTCCCCCGGTCACTATGAATATAGTCGGGGTACCCGAACAGAGTGAAGATACTGCTCGGGGTCTTGATGACCGTGGTTGAGGTCATATCTGGGCAGCGAATTGCAAAGGGGAACCTGGAAAATTCGTCCACCATCGTCAGGAAGAAGGCGGTCCTATTTGTGGTAGGGAGGGGGCCCTTGAAATCGACTGAGTCGTTCAAAAGGGCGGTGGCCTTGATGAGGTGTACCTTCTCTGGCCGGTAGATCTGAGGCTTACACTCAGTGCCAGTGCTGGCAGCATCTGGTCGTGGACTGGACATCCTCAATGGACTAGGGGAAGTTCCTTGACCTAATAAAGTGAAAGAGCCTTGAGACTCTGGGGTGGCACAGACTGCTGTGCAGTACCTGGAGACGGTCAAGATGAGCACTGGCACACTTTCCTCGGGATACGGCATCCAGGGGATCATTGAGCTTAGGCGGCCGGTACAAGATGTCATAATTGTAGGTGGATAACTCAATCATCCACCTCAGAATCTTGTCGTTCTTGATTTTACTCTGTTGTTTGGCACTGAATATGAAGGCCACTGCCCTCTGATGAGTCAACAGGGTAAATCTCTTACCGGCTAGGTAGTGCCACCAGTGGTGCACTGCCTCAACGATCGCCTGCGCCTCCTTCTCAATGGAGGAGTGCCGGAGTTTGGGGCCAAGAAGGGCACGGAAAAATAATGCTGCACGCCTGCCTGGTTTAAAGTGGTGGCCAGCGCTAAGTCAGAGGAATCGCTTTCCACCTGGAAGGGGATGGACTCATCCATGCCATGCATCGTGGCCTTAGCAATGTCTCCATGGATCTGATTAAAAGCAGCTTGGGCGTCCGCCGATATTGGAAAAGAGGTTGACTGAATTAGGGGATGGGCCTTATCGGCGTAGTTGGGCACCCACTGCGCATAGTATGAGAACAGCCCTAGGCATCGTTTCAGCGTCTTCAGGATGCTCGAGACAGGGAGTTCTAGAAGTGGTCACATGCGGTCAGGGTCGGGAGCAATGACACTATGTGCCACGATGCATCCAAGAAGGGCCAGGCACTCCATGTTGAACACACACTTGTCCTTGTTGTATGTCAAGATAAGTAACTTGGCCGTACACATGAACTGGGCGAGGTTTGCGTCGTGGTCTTGCTGATCATGGCAGCAGATGGTGACATTGTCGAGAAAAGGAAACATTGATGTCAGCCCGTGTTCCTCCACCATCCGGTCTATTACTCTCTGGAAAGCAGAAACACCATTAGTAATGCTGAAGGATACTCGCAGGAAGTGGAAAAGTTTCCCGTCGGCTTCGAATCCGGTATAGATTCAATCTCTCTTCAAATGGATGAAAGTTGGTGGTAAGCCAACTTGAGGTCAATGGTTGAAAAAATTCTATATTTGACGACCTTATTGACCAAGTCGGCTATACGGGGGAGCGGATACGCATCCAGCTGGATGAAGTGGTTGATGGTTTGACTATAGTCAATTACAATCCAGGGCTTGCCTGCCACTCTGACCATGAGGACCTGTGCTCTCCAGGCACTAGTGCTAGGGGCTATGATCCCCTCCACCAGGAGTCGCTGAACCTCAGCCCAGATAAATTGCATATGGTCCGAACTATAGCACCAACTCTTGGTGGCGATAGGTTTGCAATCCGGGGTGATATTCGCGAACAGTGACGGAGGGGGCACCTTTAAAGTGGTGAGGCCGCAGGTTGTAGCCGGGGACCGAGTGCCCATACTGCTGGACAGTGCTGGGGATTGGTTGTTGGGGCCACAGGACAGTAACAGGGGCCGGACATTTGGTTGGGGATGGTCACCTGAACGCCGAGGACTGCAAACGGTCAACGGTGGTTGTGGGTCTCTGAACGCCATCATCATGCTCCTAAACTGACTCTGAAAGTCAAGGCCTAGGAGGATCGGTGCGCAGAGGCAGGGCATGACTAGTAAAACAAAATCGTTATAACATTCCCCACTCCACCATCACCCCACTACACAGAACCCCCAAATACTCGTCTGTTGGTCCCTGGCCACCATTGAAACCGTCCCGGTCATGAGGACCGGGAGGGAGAGTCTCTGGACCACATCAGGGTGTATGAAGCTTTCCGTACTGCCACTATCAAAAAGACAGTTATTATGTCCATTCACCTTGATCTGCGTCATTGAGTTTGAGATTGGGTGAGGACTGGCTTGATTTAGTGTCACTGAAGTAAGGAGTGGCGTTTCTTCATCGTCGTTGGTGGGGAGGGCCGCCCAAGATGGCGACCTCCATGTTGATCACGCAGCATCGGATGAAGAAGAAGCCGGAAGAGGAGTCGAGGCGGCCGGAAGTGACATGACTAGCACAGTAGGCCGAAGTACTGAGGCTGGGAGCGGTGGCTGGTAAGATGGCGCTCCCCTCACCGCACACGTGGTCAGCGCCGGAAACGCTTCAGGAATGCACGCTGCACTGTTCACTGGCTGTGATTGGTACCTGCATACCCTTTGATAGTAGCCCCTCTTACCACAACCCGAGCGCGTCGCTCCTTTCGTGGGGCAGAGGCACCTCGTGTCCCTGGCCTGCCCGCAGAAGTTGCACCTCGACAGTGCGGTCGGTACGATTGCAGCCGCGGTCGGTTCGCTGATTCCCAACACTGAGTCCTAGGCCGATGGCCTTTGTGGTGAAACATATATGGTTGGCCCGCTTCTGCCCGCGATCAACACCGCCTGGCACTGGGCCTAGTCCAGAGTTTTGACCAGTTTGATGGTCTTTTTGAGAAGGAGCAGGTCCTCCTCGAGGAATCTTTGCCAGATGTAGTCTGACCTCAACCCCAACACACAGGCGTTTCCGATCAGCTCTTCCACACACTGGTTCAGTGATATCATGCCCGGGCCCGTGAGATCCCGCAAACAGTCTTTTCCCAGTGTAACCAAGGACCAGACGAACTCTTCAGCAGACTCACCAGGCTGTTGTTTCCAGGACGCCAGCAGGTAACGGGAGTAAACCGAGTTCACCTTGGGTTTATAGAGCACCCGCAGCTCAGCCATCGTATTGGTGTAGGCCACACAGCCTAAGATGGTCAGGTAGGCCTTCTGGCCAACTCGTGCTTGAAGGATTTTGAGCTTCTTCTCGTCCGAGTCGACCACCTCCACAGCAGCGTCGAGAAAATTATTGTAACAGTTCACCCACTGCTCAAAGAGTACCAATGCACCCGGGACTTGGGGGTCTACTTCTAGCCTTTCGGGGCGCAGCAATTTCTCCATAACTGGAGAGTTCTAAAATCTTGCTTAATAAATTGTTGGGAGCTATCTGTAGCCCAATAATGATGCAGACAGAAGACTGAGGGGAACGATAGGCTTTATTATGCAAGAGACTGCTGGCCTGGGTCTAGGCCAGGAAAATAAGTGGGAAGGAGAGGGATCTTGACCTTTATGGCCAGGGGTCACATGGGAAGGATCAAGGGAGGAGCTAAGGTAGGGGACCCCCGGAGGGCGGGCCAGCCAGTACATACAGCCATATCACCACAGTCCTGCAAAAATTGTGTTTGTGTGCAAGCTACTCTAGCAATTCATCCCAAGCCACCTCAAAATACTCTGTCACACAGGTAATGTGTTTTCTATAAATCAGAAATCGTTCTGTAGGACTTCAAATTTCATTTGAATAAAATACATTGGAAATAATAGTGATATATCACTCCGTGACTTTGCTCTGTACTTGAAATGATACATGTGCTTTTTTACTGGAAATGGTTCAGGGTGTCAGCCAGATAATAGCACCAATTTAGAAGACAGACTAAATATATTCACGGCGGTATTAGGCAGATGCACCAATTGGTATGATGCGATGGCCAGTAAGAATCCATTTTTCAGCTTTAAGTATACTTTTATCTTTAGTACACAGTGAAAAGTTTTCTGTGCTCTCCAGGCTTGAAAACTTGGCCAAATGGTGTACTAACAACTCTTACTCAATGACACACAAACCAAGGGCTGATTGTAGACTTTAGGAAGGGAAAACCAGAGGTAAATGACCCAGTTATCATTTGGGGATCAAAGGTGAAGAGGGTGAGCAAATTTAAATTCCTGAGAGTCACTATCTTGAGGACCTTTCCTGAGACCAACACGTGAATGTCATTGTGAAGAAAGCATGTCAGTGCCTCTACTTCCTCAGGAGTTTACAGAGGTTTGGTATGACAACAGAAACCTCGGCAAACTTCTACAGATGTGTAGTAGAAAGTGTGCTGACTGGCTGCATCATGACCTGGTTTAGAGGCACTGATAAAGGGATAAAGCTCTGCAAAAGGTAGTGGACACAGCCCAGTGCATCACAGGCAAAATTCTCCCCATCATCGGGAAAATCTACTGTGGAATGCTGCTGTCGGAGAGCAGTAGCAATCTGCAAGGAACCACACCACCAAGGAGATTCTCTGTTTTTTGCTGTTGCCATCAGGAAAGAGGTATAGGTGCCATATGACTCATACCAACAGGTTCAAGAATATTTGCTACCTCTTCACCATCAGACTCCGAAATGAGTCTAAATCAGAGACTCATTGAAAGACTCTTAATTTGCACATGATTAGTTATCAGGTATTAGTTTTCAGTATTGCACTGTCAATTTGTTTACATTTCTCTCTTTGTATACATATACAAAAAAATGGCGGCACTGCTGTAATGTCAGCACTGCCACTGTTGCAAACCCGGGGAGACCAGGGAGTGGAGAATACAGTGCTCCTTCATAGCGCTCCTATTGACAATTGCACTGTACAGGCTTATTGAAGGAGCCAACAGCGTTTTAATTTTAAATCTTGCAACCACAATGTCTGCGCCTAAGATGGCGGCACCCGTACTCAGCAGCAGCCTCAAAGGGTTGCAGACCAGGGGAGTAACAGACAAGCGCAGGGCACCAGAAGCACCACTTATTGAGAAGGAGAAGTATAAGAGATAATGCTACATGACCAATACCATGGCAGCAGACCACCGAGGGGCTCAGTGGCTGAAGGACCCACACAGACTCCAGGCTGTTGACAACTTGCAGTCAAAAGACCCATGTTGACTGCAGGCTTCTGGAGACTGGTTCATGGGAATGGGTTTCGAGAGGGTGATGAGGGCAAGAAGGACACCCAAGGAGACTCGGGCTTTGACGGCTTCCTAATCATGTTAAAGAACTAGAGTTCAGGTTGCCAATGGATAGCACAGGAGTCTTTGTGGTAGCAGAGGCTGTGGAAGTTCTGGAGGTGAATCCACAGAGTGAATTTGAAGGGGCTCTCTTTGGCTTCTCTTTCCCTTACTGTAAAGGGTGTCGTGCAATATTAATGTCAGACAATAGGAAATTTTGTGTAACATTACATTTTCTGCTTTATTACATGACAATAAAAAGAGTTGAATCTTTTTTTCTTGTGTACAGTTTACACTTACTGATGAGTTAGAAATTCTGCTTGGCCCACAGGTAAAATAAGTTGAGGGTTATCATGTCATGTGTGTGTGTATTCTGATAATAAAAAATCTGAACTTTGAAGTTGGAAGTTGACCCATACTTAAGTTCAGCATATATTGCAATAATAAAACAAAGTGCAGGGTATTTTGTTACAGTAAGCCTAAAAGTGTGAAGTACAGTTTTACTCGTACAAAATGCCAAATATACAGTTAAACAGTACAAGAGCACCAATTTTTACTGATTAGAAGTTTATTCAAGAGCCTGGTAATAGGAGGAAAAAAGTTTTCCCTGAATGTGGAGATTCATATTTTCAAGCTCATGTATCCTCTGCCAAAAAGAAGGGGGAGAAGAGAATATGCTCATGGTGGGACGGATCCTTTGGGCATCAGTTAGCATAGCAGTTAACACTATGCTGTTACAGTGCCAGAGTCCTGCTTTCGAATCTGGCGCTGACTGTAAAGAGTTGGCATATTCTCCCTGTGTCTGAGTGCTCCAGTTTCATTCCACCCTTCAGAAACATAAAAGGGTTAAAGGTTAATTGGCACGGACTCTTAGGGTTAGGGACTGCTCTCTCTGTGACTCCCACCCTACCAATCTCCCCCCACCCCAGCCCCTTCCCCTGTGGCCACAGGAGGTGCTACACTTGCACCCTCACCTCCTCTTTCACCAAAGTCTGGGCCCCAAACAGGGCTTTCAAGTAAAAAAACACTGTGTACCTGCAGGACTGATTTACTGCAATCAGTGCTCCCTTCTCTATATTGAAGAGACTGGGAGATCACTTCGCTGAGTACCTTCGTTCTATCTGCACAAGTGAGACTGACCTCCCAGTGGCCAACCATTTCAGCTCTGCATCCCACTCCCATACTCACATGTCTGTCCATGGCTTTGTGTGCTCTCCCACCAAGACCACCCATAAATTGGTGGAACAACATCTGATTTTCCATCTGGGCATTCTCCAAGTGGATGGCATTATCATCAACTTTTCAGGTTTCTGTTAACTGCCTCTCCCTTCCCCCCCCCCCCTCTTCCTTCCACTTGTCTTTCCCTTGGCTTTCCACCCCTTTCCTTCTCTATTCACCTAGCCATCTAGCTTCCCTTGCTTGCTGCTGTGCCCTGCCTCCCATCTCTGCCACCAATTCCAGCCAGTGTCCTGGCCACTCACCTGTTGCACCCCCTCAGCTTTGGCTGCCAACTCGAACCCTAGCCTGGCTGCCTACTCACTGGAGCTCCCAACACCATGGCCACCGACTGGAACCCTGGCCTTGGCCACCTGCACTCCGGTGCTCTCGACGCTGCAGCCGCCGACTTGAACACTGGCCCCTGACCCAATGGTCATTTTTGTCCAAAACTTTACTAAGCCATATAAATTTTATTAAAATGAATATATTAGCTACATTTTTATACCTTTTTCAATCTGTTCCAATTTTTGTTCCTAAATCATTTTTGGACTACTTGATTCGGCTATATCATCTTATGGATGGAAGATTAAGCATCCTTGCCTTAATAAAGTTTTCCTACAAAGACCGAAGAGAAATGGTGGAATGTCTCTGCCTAACTTAAGATTTTATTATTGAGCAGTCAATATACGAAATCTTGTGTTTTGCTCCTTTTTTAATAATCACTTTGACTATCAATTATGGGTATCAATGGAGTTGAATTTCCCTCCAAAATTTGTCTAATTTAGCTCTTCACTTCCATTTTCAACTGGTTAATAGATAATCCCATTCTTAAATGTTCTATGAGAATTTGGACACAGTTTAGAAAACATTTTTCATTCACAATTTTTCTCTTTCAAGCCCTATCATATCCAATCAGTTTTTTTTTTCAATTTTATTTACGTGATGCTGCTTTTAAAAGATGGTTTAGAGAAGGTATTAAAGGTTTTAAAGATCTTTTCATTGATGGATATTTTGCATCATTTGAGCTGCTCTCTGTTAAATTTAAGCTGCTAAATTCTTATTTTTTAAGATATTTACAAGTCTGGCATTTTCTTGAATCACAACCATCTGACTTTCTAAGAGTTTTTGAATCAAATTTTGTAGATTTTTTTTATTTTAACACCTTCTCGTCAAAGTTTAATATCTATTACTTATGAAAAACTGCATTAAAAACTTCATTAGTTAGAATTAAAAATGCTTGGGAACTGGATTTAAATTTGACTATATCATGTGGATTGGGATACAGTTCTTAAGTTGGTTAATAGCTCTTCATTATGTGCTCGCCATTGCTTATTACAGTTTAAAGTGGTACACAGAGCACACATGTCGAAAGCTAAATTATCTTGTTTCTATATAAATATGAGTTCTTGCTGTAACAGGTGTAAGAGCAGAGAAGTGACACTAATTCATATGTTCTGGACTTGTCCTAGTCAAGAAAAATACTGAAGAGTGGTTTTCCATACTTTGTCAAAATTTTTTTAAAGTTTAAAACTGAGGTCAACTATGTATCAAATTGAATTATTTTGATTAGCTTTAGCGGTTTCAAGGAAACTTACTTGGAAGTCTGATATCAATTTGGGGATGCAGAGATGGCATTGTTATGAGCCCAAAGGACTCAAATCCCAGCAACAATAGATATTCACCACGACAAATGGTTACTTAAACAAAAGTTGTTTTTTTAATTATCTTTAAACATGAAAACAGAATCAAACTTTAACTTATCTTTATTAACTTAACTAACCCAACTTAACCCCATTCTAATTCTAAGGGAACGTGTACGTAATGTGTGTGTAAATTTAAGAAAAGTTCTTTGGTTCACAGTTCAATCTCACTTCCCATTCTTCCAAGTTCACTGGTCGCGGGCAATTTATATACTGTGCACAGAATTTAACATGTATAAAGTTCACCAGGCTTTGGTGCTCGAAGGGTGAATGTTTACCACTCAGGAAGGTTCTTGTAGGTTTGCAGAGAGAGATATGTTGTTCCAGGATTTCCACAACTGAGGCACCACCATTAATCACCTCAATGTCTTGCTGATGAAACTTGCCCCATCAGGGTTCTCCAGATGATAACCTCTTTCTTTCAGGTCCTTTGTGTTCCATTTATTCCAAGAGAAACATCAGGCAGATTGCACTTCCAGCCATCTGCCACTCTGAAGCTTCTGTTTCAGTTCCAACTAGCTTCTCCTGGCTTGTGACAGCTTTCTGTGTCACACACAGAAAAAAAACTCCCTTCTGTCTCTCTCTCTCTCTATCTGAGATTCAAGCTGCCAGCAGCATGTCCCTCTCTCTCTCTCTCTCTCTCTCTCTCTCTCTCTCTCTGGCAATACCCCTGACCTTCTCCAGCAAACAATAGGAGTTAGTCTTCTGGTCCATCTGTTGTTATAGCTAAACAATAACCTCTCAATGACCTCTAAGTGAACATTTGGCAGAGAGGTCAAAAGCCTTGCAAAAAGGTCCAAAACAGACAACCTGTCTCTGGCTATTCTTCCAAGACAATAGTCCATTCATTTCATGACATCATTTCAATTAGCACCTACCTGTCAAATGTGCATAGCATTCCTCACAGTTCCTCTTCAAAGTACTGTGGATATGAATTCTCCAGTATTTTAAATAAAATCTGTTTTAAAGTGTGTGTATGTAACCAACTCTAATTTTACCAATTTATCTCCTAAAACCATCTCCAAATATTCCATCACAGCATACTAAAATCAGATCTTGTATTCCTCTTGAAAAAAACATAATTTACATTACATTTACAACAAGTTGGTTTGAAAATTTAAACTCTCAATGGTTCGTCCGAATGGTGGTTCTCGGTTCCATGGCAGTTGATTAGAATTTATATATTCATTGATAATCTCCTTTCTTTTTTCTTTCTTAGGAATGTTTAGGAGGGAGGTGGACGGTGGGGAGAGGGTTTGGTGGGGAGGGAGGGATTGTTTAGATACCACATGTATTGTTTTATATGCGTAATTCATTATTAATTAATTGTAATAATTTAAATAAAATAGTCCAAAAAAATTCTAACATAGATTTAATACCAAATCCTTTGGTGGCCCTCTTCAGCTCAATGGGAGAGAATGATTGACTTTGGTGCAGAGAACAAAACAAAGGACTCTACATCACCTTTGTTGACCTCACCAAAGCCTTCGATACCGTGAGCAGGAAAGGGCTTTGGCAAATACTAGAGCGCATCGGATGCCCCCCAAGTTCCTTAACATGGTTATCCATCTGCACGAAAACCAACAAGGTCGGGACAGATACAGCAATGAGCTCTCTGAACCCTTCTCCATTAACAATGGCGTGAAGCAAGGCTGCGTTCTCGCCCCAACCCTCTTTTCAATCTTCTTCAGCATGATGCTGAACCAAGCCATGAAAGACCTCAACAATGAAGACGCTGTTTACATCCAGTACCGCACGGATGGTAGTCTCTTCAATCTGAGGCGCCTGCAAGCTCACACCAAGACACAAGAGCAACTTGTCCGTGAACTACTCTTTGCAGACGATGCCGCTTTAGTTGCCCATTCAGAGCCAGCTCTTCAGCTCTTGACGTCCTGTTTTGCGGAAACTGCCAAAATGTTTGGCCTGGAAGTCAGCCTGAAGAAAACTGAGGTCCTCCATCAGCCAGCTCCCCACCATGACTACCAGCCCCCCCACATCTCCATCGGGCACACAAAACTCAAAACGGTCAACCAGTTTACCTATCTCGGCTGCACCATTTCATCTGATGCAAGGATCGACAACGAGATAGATAACAGACTCGCCAAGGCAAATAGCGCCTTTGGAAGACTACACAAAAGAGTCTGGAAAAAAAACCAACTGAAAAACCTCACAAAGATAAGCGTATACAGAGCCGTTGTCATACCCACACTCCTGTTCAGCTCCGAATCATGGGTCCTCTACCGGCATCACCTACGGCTCCTAGAACGCTTCCACCAGCATTGTCTCCGCTCCATCCTCAACATTTATTGGAGCGCTTTCATCCCTAACATCGAAGTACTCGAGATGGCAGAGGCCGACAGCATCGAGTCCACGCTGCTGAAAATCCAGCTGCGCTGGGTGGGTCACGTCTCCAGAATGGAGGACCATCGCCTTCCCAAGATCGTGTTATATGGCGAGCTCGCCACTGGCCACCGTGACAGAGGTACACCAAAGAAGAGGTATAAGGACTGCCTAAAGAAATCTCTTGGTGCCTGCCACATTGACCACCGCCAGTGGGCTGATATCGCCTCAAACCGTACATCTTGGCACCTCACAGTTCGGCGGGCAGCAACCTCCTTTGAAGAAGACCGCAGAGCCCACCTCACTGACAAAAGACAAAGGAGGAAAAACCCAACACCCAACCCCAACCAACCAATTTTCCCCTGCAACCGCTGCAACCGTGTCTGCCTGTCCCGCATCGGACTTGTCAGCCACAAACGAGCCTGCAGCTGACGTGGACATTTACCCCCTCCATAAATCTTCGTCCGCGAAGCCAAGCCAAAGAAGTGATTTTGCTTAAATGGAAGGATGCTCCCCTGCCTACTCATGATCAGTGATTGCATGACATCATGTCCTGTTTGAAAAGATTTGTTATTCGATTAATAATTCAGATACAAGATTTCAGACATTATGGGGGGCATTTAAAACTCACTTTATAATTTCATCTCTTTTTACCATTTTTATTTTAATATTAATCACATAGTATCTGGCAATGCTGTTAGGTATGGGTTTGAGTTTTTCTCCTTTTTTCTTCTTTTTCTCTTTTTTTCTTGTAGTACTTGGAATACAAATTATGGATATGATTTACAACTTGTCTGTGTTTTTGTTAAATTGAATGTTTTATTAATTTTATATAATTATCCATCTCATTTTGATTTCCCAGATGGCTCCGACATGGACACCTACTGTGATCCCAACTTCGTTGCTGGATCCTACTGGCTCATTCCTCCCCCTCCCCCCACTACTCCTTACCCATGCTTATCCCCTATACCTCTTCCTGCTCTACCTGCACCTTACCTACTAAGTTCCCAACCATAACCCTCAGACCCTCTCATCTCTCCCCTCTTTAGTGACCCCCTACCCTCTGACCTCCCCTAATTCCAACCTCCCCCTGACCTCCCTAACGTCCTTCTGTACCCTCTGACCTCCATAACTCTCCACTTCCACTCAATACTCTCCACCACACCTATCCCACTCTGACCCCTGCATAGTCTCTACCATCCCTTTTGACCTTCTCTTCTGAGACTGAGCGGTCAGCCCTACCTTCATCTCCCTCCGCTCACACCTTAATGAATTCTGCAAATGCCATGATGCAGAACTCTTCTTCCATCAATGCTCCCCTCTCTTATTCCAATCTTACCTTCTCCGAACGCTCTGCCCTTCACTCTCTCTGCACCAATCCCAAACTCACCAACAAACCTGCAGACAAGAGGGGAGCTGTTGTAGTTTGGAACACTGACCTCTACCTTGATGATGACAAACCACATCTCTCAGACACCTTCTTCTACTTGCCCCTTTCACAGGACCCCACCACAGCTCATTAAGCCACCATCTCCAACATCATTTCCAACCTCATCTCCTCTGGTCACCTTCCTCCCATGGCCTCCAACCTAATTGTCTCCCAACCCTGTGCTGCCCGTTTCTACCTTTTACTCAAGATAGATAAACTCAACCATTCCTGGGTAGACCCATTGTTTCTGCTTGCTCTTGCCCCACCAAACTAGTTTCATCTTGTCTTGATTCTATCTTTTCTCCACTGGTCCAATCCTTCCCCACCTACATCTGTGATATATCACATGCCCTTCATTTCTTCAGTAACTTTAGATTCGCCCAACTGGACCAATTCATTCCCTTTATGCCTCCATTCTCATATAGAAGGTCCTTAAAATACTTTGCTTCTTTCTGGACCAGAGACTCGACCAATCACCCTCTACCACCACCCTCCTCCACCTGGTAGAACTTGTCCTCTTTCTAAACAACTTCTCCTTTGATTCATTTCACTTCCTCCAAATCAAAGGAGTAGCCATGAGTACCTACATGGGTCCCAACTATGCATTGTGGGCTTTGTGCAGCAATCCATGTTGCAAACCTATACAGGTCAGAACCCTCAACTCTTCTTCCATTGTATTGATGACTACATCAGGGCTACTTCATGCACCTGCGATGAGCTTGTCAACTTCATTCACTTCATTGTTAACTTTCACCCTGATCTCAAACTCACTTGGTCCATCTCTGACAAAACTCTCCCCTTCCCAGATCTCTCTGTCTCCATCTCAGTAAACAAGCTTTCCACTGACATATATTACAACCCACTAACTACCTCAACTACACTTCCTCACACCTAGTCCCCTGCAAGGATCCCATTCCCTTCTCGCAATTTCTCCGTCTCTGCCGCATCTGTTCTCAAGATGAAGTCTTCCAGTGCAGATCATCTGAAATATCTGCCTTGTTCCACAAATGTGGCTTCCCCTCCATCACCATCAACTCAGCCCTCACCCGTATCTCCTTCATTTCCCTCACTTTTGCCCTGGTCTCCTCTGCCCTCGAATGTAACAAACACAGAATTTCACTTGTCCTTACCCACCAGCCTCCGCATCCAACACATTATCCTCTCGAATTTTTGACACTTACACAGGATCCCATTACCAGACACATATTTCTCTCTCTGCCTTCCATACGGACTGCTTCCTCCATGACTCCCTCATTTAATCATCCCTCCCTACCAACCCCCCCCCCCCCCCCAGCATCTTCCCATGTGGCCACGGGAGGTGCTATGCTTATGCCCATACCTCCTCCCTCACCACAGACCAGGACTCCACAAACAGGTCTTTCAAGTGAAATAGGCTGAAGGAGCACTTTGCTGAGCAGCTTTGCTCTGTCCGCACCAGTGACAGGGACTTCCTAGTGGCCAACTGTTTAATTTCTGTGTCCCACTCCCATACACACATGTCTGTCCATGGCTCTCATGTACCATCCCACCAAGACCATCTGTAAATTGAACGAACAACATGAGATTTTCCTTCTGGGCACTCTTCAGCTCGATGCCATTAACATGGACTTTTCCATTTTCTGCTAAACTGATCTCCCTTCCCCCCTCTCCCCTTCCCCTTGTCTTCTTTCCCTCAGCTCTCCACCCCTTTCCTCTCTATTCATTGAGCCATCCCTCCTCCCCCTGCTTGCTGCTATGCCCTCCCTCCCTTCTCCACCTATTGCCTCCTGCCTTTGCCACCCACCCCCCCCATGCCTACCCCCTACCATTTTATTCGGAAACCTGCCGACATTTTTCTATATCTTGATGAAATGCTCTGACCTGAAACATTGGTTTTGTATTTTTATCTTTGGTATATAAAAATATTTGATTTGCAAAATTTCTCCAGCATTCTGTTTTTTACTTCAACCATGGTGTCTGTAGACATTCGTGCTTTACTCCTGTTACTGTCCTGTATGTCTAAATTAAAATTAAAATATGTTGTCAGTTTTCTTGGTATAGATGGTATAGAGCAGGGGTGTCAAACTCAAATTCACCGAGGGCCAAAATTAAAAACTTGGACTAAGTCGAGGGCCGAACTAAATATTTATTGAAAATTTTCAACAACATCTGCATGTTTTCTCTTCTTTCAACATATGTAATGTTAAACTTTAGGATATAACTTTAGGAGGATAATGTTACAGGTCAGGAGTAGGTAGCTCAAGTTCACCCTTTGCTTGACCTGAGGGAAACATATTTGGTCCCTGTGGAGATGTAGTCAGCATTCACAGGCTGTGTCCATTTTGGCCTGCATCAGGACTCAGCATTTCCTGCTCACTCCTCAGGCTCTAGGCCTTTATTCACCCTCGACCCACCATCCCTCTACCTGACCAGTCCTTTACCCAACCTCTACTCACCCCTCACTCCACTCGCTCTGCCTCTACCCACCCCATCCTATACATGCCCCTCTACTGCCTCTCCCCTCAAGCTGTTTCTCCCTCTACCCGTCTCTCACCCTCTAATTACCCCTCCCCTACTCACCCTGCCCCTCCCCTTTTACCTCTTCCCTATCCACCCCTCCTTCTACACCCTCTGCCCACCCCTGCTTACCCACCCACTCAGGCCCAGCGCGCTGCCGATCAGCCTTTGCAGACAGCCACCATCTCTCTCTTCACGTGCAGGGCCGAACCAGCCGTCCCTGGGGTCCGCGCGGGTGCAAGCGCTGAAGGCCGTGGCGACCGGGAGAAGTGCGCTCGCGCTGTGGAAGGGTCGACCGGTGCCAGTCGCGCGGGGCTTGCGCTGCCCGGGGGCCGTGTGCAGCCTGCCATGCCTGTCGTGCCGACAGGAAATCACAGGCGCTCGCCCATTCGCCGCACTGCTCGACAGGTGGGAGAAGTGACTGGTTGTGCGGGGCGCCTACCAACTGGCTTGCCGGCTGATGACATCGACAGACTTCTCGTGTTACAATTTCTCATGTTACAATGGGGAAGGATGTGCAATGAAGGGGGAGGATGGTGGGGGTGACATTACCAAAAAACAGCATCGGCTCTCGCTGCAGGGCGGGCCACCTCTAATACATTTTTGAAATGATCTTGCGGGCCAAATATAATTATATCACGGGCCAAATTTGGCCCGCGGGCCAGAGTTTGACATGTGTGGTATAGAGAGACAAGTGGTAGGTGATGGCTGAGACCTCATAATGGAGGGCTGATGGATAGTTGACAGCAGGTAGAGGTGGTGATAGGAAAGGTGGACTACAGGGAGGAAAAAACCTAGACAGATAGTAATTGTTGGTGTTGAGCAGATGGAAACGAGTAGAGGAGAAGTAACACATCTGGATAATGAATGGAAAAGGTTAACATTGGGATAGAGAACCTGGGTAAATTGGTGGAAGAGGGAAAGGAACATTTCAGGAGACAAACTAGCCACCAATATCTCTACAAGCCCATGGACTCCTGCAGCTACTTTGACTACTTCTCACCCTGTCTCATCTAAGGGCACTATCCCTTTCTCTCATTTTCAATGTTTCCACTATATTTGTTCCTGTTTTTCTCCAGGGCATGAAATACCCCCCCCCCCCCCCACTTCTTGAAATATGGCTTCCCTTCTGCTATAATTGACTGATTGACACATTTCATACAGTTCCCATACATCTGTTCTCAACCCACTCTCCCTGCCACAACAAAATTTCCTTGATTGCTACCTTTTGCCCCACAAGCCCCCGCATCCAGCACATCACCTTAAACTATTTCCACCTTCTCCAATGGCATCCTATTACCAATCACATCTGCCCTTTGCTGCTTTTCGCATCTACTCTCTGAGTGACTTCCCAGGCCACTCCTCTCTTCCCATCTACCTCTTCCCATCCTTTGGCAAATTACCCTGCAACTGAATTCCTTTGTTTATTGTCTAAGTCAGCCTATACTTCAGTACAACAGATACATAAAACAAAATTGCAAGGTGTATCATTATAGTCTCAGTTCAAGGATGGAGTCTTCACCAAAGGAGAACAGGGAAGGCAACAACTACAATTCGGAGGGTCAGAGATCGTGACAGATGGAGAAACATGATCGTCCACACTCAACGGCAAGGCACTGAATAATAAGTATTATAGTAAGTTAAAGAGTGAAGGATAGTGTTACAAAGACAAAGTACAGGTTATGGTGAAAAGTGCAGTTGAAACAGTGAAACTGTATCATTTACCAGTGAGGGGTCTATTTAAGAGTCTAATTATGGCAGGAAAGAAAATCTTTGAAACTGAAGGATACTATTGTAAGCTTGTGTATCTTCTGCTTGACGGAAGGGTTTGGGGGGGTGGGGGAAGGAGGTGGGAAGAAGGAGGTGGGAACAAGAGTGTGTGACCCGAGTGAGATGAGACCTTTAAAATGTTGGCAACTTTCTTGAGATAGTGGAAGGTATTGATGGAGTTGATGGAGGAGAGGTTAGTTTGCATGATGAGCTAGGCTGCATTTGTGACTCTGCAGTTTCTTGGAGTCTTTGCTACAGCATTTCCTATATTAAGCTGTGATGCATCTACACAGGATACCTTCTGTGGTGCATCAATAAAAATTGATAAGAGAGCTATAGGACTTGAATTTCCTTGTGTTTCTGAGAAAGTAGTGCTGTTGGTGCACTATCTTGGTTGTAGGATCAACACTGTTGGACCAGTAGAGGTTGTTGTTCATGTATGTATTTCTAAGAATTTGAAACTCTCCACAATTTCTACCTGAGCACCAATGATGCATACAGGGATGTGTGGTCTCACCACCCCATGCCCCACCCAGCCCCATTTCCTGGTCAATTTCTTTCATTTTGCTGACATTGAGGGAGAGGTGATGATATAGACACCAGGCCACCAGAGGATCTCCTTCCTCTACTCTGTTGTTGTTTGAGATCTGGCCTATAATGATATCATCTGCAATACTCATACCTTTCACCCCCTCCCTCATCACAATCCAGTGGCCAAATCAGCTTTTCCATGTGAGGTCGAGATTCATGTGCACTACCTCCACTTGCTTGCAATGTGCCCTCTTCCTCATTGGTGAGACCAGGGTGGCTGTTTTGCAGACTACTGTGCTCTGTTCATAGTGGCCACATTAAGCTTTTGATTTCATGTCATTTCAACTCCCCTTCCCATTCCCACACCAACTAATCAGTTCTTGACCTTTTTCAGGGCTGCTATGAGATGAAACACAAAGTCGAATGTGGAATTTTTCTGTTCTAGGTAACCTGTTCCCCAGTGTCCATTCCTACCAGTCCACCAAGGTTTGCTTTCCCTTTGTTCATCTTTTCCCGTATTCTCTCACCTGGTTCCATCTGCTCCTCACCCACATACTTATCAACCCAGGTTTCTTCTCCCTCATTTCACCTTTCCTGTGTTCTTCCTTTATCTGGTTCCTCTGTCACCTTTATTTTATGTGTTATATTTTAAAAAGTTACTTTGGGGGTTGGATCAGGGAAAGACACTCATAGATAGCAACTTTTTTAAAAGACACAAAGGCACCTTCATTCAAAATTGTTCAATTTAAATACTATAACAATGGATGTTTACTCAAGAAGACATCTGTTCAAATAAGAGGGGATCTGCTATATGGCTCAGGTTTTTTGGAAATTGAAACTGAAAAAACAGTATTGATGAAGCAAGTCATGTGATTAAGGAACTTAAAAAAACCCCAGCATTTTAGTTCATCAAAAAGTCATATGGAGAGACAGAATTAAAGTGACTTAAGAGAAGATGGTCACTTCTGCTGCTTCTCCTTGTCAGAGGAAAACAGTGTAATGGTCACTTTTGACTGACCCTTATTTAGATAAAGAAAGCAAGAACATTCTTGCATTTGGATCGTGACCATTTTGATGGTTATTTTCTTTAATCCTTGCCTGGGTTCATGTAAACATCGTGTAAGTTACAAGTTCCATAACCTCGATGCAAGGAAGAGGGGAATTGTATGAAGAAACATTTCTGTGAAAGAAACTCACCACGAATTTGTGAGTTTTGAGAAGTCTGATGATTCCATAATTACTTCTGAACATCAGTTTAAATAAAGATTGAGTTTCAACACAAGATTTCTAAGATTGAACTTTGAATTGACTTTTCAGAGTTGTGCCAAAGCTATAGTGGTTTGGGTGATACTCACACACACACACACATATATATATATATATATATATATATACACACACACATACATACATTTGCGCATAGCTGGAGTTAAGTTTAAGTAAGATATTCTATTATTAATAGTTATTAATAAAAATTATGGTTTTAAGAGCTCAAATTTTTAACAATCTCTTTATTCAAGATAATTTTGCCAAATTTAATGTTTCTAATAGTCTTTTTTAAATATTAAACAAATTAGACATTTTCTTCAGTCTAAGCTTTCTGATTTCCCACGAATTTCAAATACTAATATGCTTGATCTATATTTTTTACTTGCAGTTTTATTTTCATGGTGGATTGATATCATGTATTTATAATAATTTATTGGATTTAAAATCAGCCTCAATAGCTGGGATTAAGGACTGGGAATGAGAGATTTGAACGTAACATTCTCAGATGAAGACTGGTTCTGTACTCTCAGCTTGATTAATGATTCTTCATTTTGTGCAAGGCATCATTTATTGCAATTTAAGATTGTACATAAAATACAGATGTCCAAATTTAAATTATCTTATTTTTATGCAGATATTGATCCACTATGTGAGAAATGTAAAATTTTTAAACTTCTTTGATCCATATGTTTTGGGAGTGCCCAAATTTAGAGAGATTGTGAAAAGACATTTTTCAAACTTTATCAACAATGCTTAAGATTAATTTAGGTATTTGTCTGTTAATTGCTTTGTTTGGTTTTTCTCGTGACCCAGATAAACCTATGTCTGCATCTCAGGTAAAAGTTTTAGCATTTACCACGTTGCTAGCCGTTTCTTAGTGAAATGGAAAGATGATTCATCCCCTAGTCATACACAGTGGTTATAAGATGTAATGTCCTATTTAAGTTTAAAGATAGAAACTTTCAATTTAAATAGTGGAGTCCATTCTTAGAATTTTATTATAATTGGAAGAATTAAGAATTATCAGGAGGTTCGAAGATTCATTGTCCGCTGTCTTGGGGGTCACCATTGGATCCACATTTTTGTTTTTATTTATTATTTAGGTAACCTTGATTAGAGGAAGGGGATAGATTAGATGTAGTTTTTCAGATTTTTTTCCTTTTTATTTCACTTTAATTTGGCTTAACTCAGCAAACAGTTTAACATGGTATTACAGAACAATTCAAATTATTGTTTCTTATGGTTAATAAGGAATTCTCAACTTAGTTTCATCTATTTTTCCTTTTTTGTATGTGCTTACATGTATACAAATGATTTTTGTTATGTGCTTTCTTTTATAAAACTCTGTATGTAAGCTTATATGTTAAACTCAATAAAAATATTTTAAAAAGAAAAGATCCTATTGTCTTGGTGAATTTTTTTTGCTGCTGGTCTATAATGTAACAATTGACTCTGAAGCCTCAGTCCTGATGGAGGGTCTCAACCCAAAACATCAACCATTCCTTTGCCTCCACACTTGCTGCTTGACGTGCTTAGCTCTTCCCTTGAGATTTTGTTCCGATAATTAGAAGCCTTTAAGAATGCAGTAAGCAGATAGTTTTTGACCCTGGAGAGGAAGTTATTAGAATAATACCACAGTGGAAGGAATTTGGTAAGATTAGAGATGATCAGGAGGAAAAATAACTGGACAAAGGTGATTGACCTCATTGAGTGTCTTGATAGTTTCAATGAAGAGATATTGTCATTTGGCAAAAGAATCAGGATCTAGCAAATGAGTCTAGTACGCTATCTGGATTTTTAAAATAAGGGAAATATGTTTTTGTTGTTATTAGGAACATACTTCCTGAATCAGTGATGCAAGATAGAATAGTTTTCAAAATGAAATAACATAAATAATTAAGGCAAAACATTTGCAGTGCCAAGAGAGGGGAGTGGGATTAATTTTCTCTTTCTATCAAAAGGCAGCATTAGCTGATGGGCCAAATGACCTGTTGTATATCATTTAATGCTTTTGTAATATTATTTGTCATAATACATGTCATCTCCAATTGAATGTTATCGCATTCAATTAGTGTCTTTTTATTATGTGCAACCTAAAGTGATAAAGCCTGCTTATGAGCTATGTAAATGAAACTTTTCATTTTGCTATGTCGACTGACCATTCTGAGGGTGAAACTTGATTTTTATATTATTTTGACAATATGACCATGAAGTATATTGCATAAAGTTACATTTGGCACTTTCTCATAATTTGGCAGTTGGAGTACTGTGTACTATTTTGGTCACCAAATTATAGGAAAGATATAAACAAAATAGAGAGAGTGCAGAGAAGGTTCACGAGAATGTTGACAGGATTTCAGGGTCTGAGTTACAGGGAAAGGTTGTGCAGACTGGGGCTTTTTTCTCTGGAGCGTAGAAGATTGAGAGGGGACTTGATAGAGGTGTTTAAGATTTTAAAAGGGACAGACAGAGTAAATGTGGATAGGCTTTTTCAATTAAGAGTGGGGGAGATTCAAACTAGAGGGCATGGTTTAAGATTGAAGGGGGAAAATTATAAGGGGAACATGAGGGGAAATTTCTTTACGCAGAGGGTGGTGGGGATGTGGAATGAGCTTCCAGCAGACGTGGTCGAGGCGGGATCATTGGTTACATTTAAGGAAAGACTGGATTGTTACATGAATAGGAGGGGACTAGAGGGGTATGGACCGGGTGCTGGTCAGTGGGACTAGGAAGGTGGGGATTTGCTACGGCATGGACTAGTAGGGCCGAACTGGCCTGTTCTGTGCTGTAAGTGGTTATATGGTTATATGGAAGCAAAAGTTTTTAAGGTTTCACCCACCAATGATCTTGTTTTTACTTTTCAGCTTACCAACATTAGCAAATTGAAAGAATTTCTTCTGGAACATAGGAAAGATTACATCAATGTCACCAGGTATAACAGTAAAAAAAAGTTTTATTCTGGTTCTCCTTGTGATTTCCATAGAAACTTATTCTACTTTTCATAGATTTGATTCTGTAATTCATCTTGCAGATGGTTAGTCATTGACCTACCCATTACTGTGCATGCAGCTACTTAATGCAGTAAAAGGTTACAACTTTGAATCTCTGGATATATTTGGATTGGCATGCACCCTCAAACTTCAGAATTGGGAACAATTGCATCATTTTTGGGTGAATCTTCAGCTTGGTTTGTGTTAAAATGCACTGTATGATATATTACATTTTCCAAAGTTTACTCCGTTAGAAGAACAATTCTTCCTTTCGGTGGAAATTTTGGCACTGGAAAATTTTACAAACTACAACTGACTGAGCAACTGCATCAGGAAGTGGGGTGGTATGATCTCTATGACAAATAGAATTCAGTATTTGCTATGCACTTAAATTACTAATTATATTGCTTTATCCTTGATTAAGAACAAATTATAATTTAATCTACTGGAATCTTAAATGATTGATTTTTGAAGTTAGTGTTTCAAAATATAAATTGGCAGAGGGAAAAACAAATTGAAGGAACTAAACAGGATCATGATGAGCTGGTTCCTACATGAATTAACAGACATCCCAATTTTTTATACCAAAGTATGTTCAAATCCCCATTCTGTTTTGATAGCATTTTCATCCAGCTTGATCCGTCTTAAATGAGCAAACCTTTGAAAATGTGTTCTTCAGATGCATGTTATTCTGAATCTTTTTTTTAAATAAAGGAGCTGCCCTTGCACATAGAGTTCGAGACCTGTGGTCGTACCAAAATATTGTCCAGAACTGAGGCATCAAAAGACAAAAAAAAACCTCTTGGGCAGAGACTTTTATACCTACTGAATATCTTTGATTTTACAAATGTTTTCTTTATAGTGCCCCTTATTACATAAAAGTATATTACATAGCAAAACAACCCATTCAAATAACAAACAAGATATTCCATCATAGGGGGCATCCGCCATACCAGATCCTGTGTTTATTCATCATTTTCCCTGCCCTTGTGGGGAAAGTATCTCCACAGTCTGTCAATGCTTCCAGCAAACACGGATTGAATGTCAAGTCCAAACCAGAAATAATAATGTCAGAATTTCGTACTCAATGGTGACCTTCCTTTATTTAAATTGAGAGGATCTAATAATGATGACACTAAACTTAGATCGAGAACAAAGAGAAGCTGGAGGTACTCAGAGGGCCTGGCAACATCAATAGAGAGACTGTTTCCAGTCGGGGCTATTTATTGAGATTGAAGGAGCCAAGAGCTGATAAGGTACTAGAGCGAAGGTAGGGAAGGGAAAATAGATAAAGTTGGAGAAAAAAGTGAAAATCGGAGCAAGTAAAGGAGAGATGAAACAATGGAACTGGATAAAGGTATGCATTACCTAAAATTGTAAAATTTATTGTTCATCCTTAGATGCCCTCTCTAATTATGAGCTTAACCAATGTACTCATAACAACAGTTTTCACTCTGTGAAGTACATCTAGTGTGTAGGTCATCCCTTGCCAGTCTGTGGTGCATTACTTACTGAGAGGTGGTTCTTTTAAGAGAAACTTCTGTGCATTATCTGATGTGTCCATAGCAGCTCTTTTGTTATTCAGCCTCAGTCTTCCCTTTAGCCATAGGCTGCAAATCCTATTTGTTAAGTCCCTGGACCACCTAGTCTTGAGAATGCAAGAAATTAGCTTAAACAGTTTGTCATCCCTATATTTGCCTGAATACCATTTCAATAGATCATGAATCTATAATTGTTATGCCATTACATAAAATAATTGAATTATTCTGCATGTTTGTCTCAAATACTCACATCATTTAACACTGCCTCACCATCCCACCACCACTCATTCTTTGTTGCATATCCATGAGTTAATCAGCCCTTTGCCAACGAGGAAGTGTTATTTTTGATGTTTGTGATCCTGAAAAGGCGTTTGTTGGAAAAGGTTATTGGTTTATTAACATTTTGAGAGCTGATGAATGGGTTTTGCTCCAGCAATGATCACAGCATTTTGAGAGACATTTGGGGATAAGTCCAGACCTCGTGGAGCCAAGGTTGCCATTTTCTTTGATTTTAGTTCTGTGGAGAGCCAAACCACAGGGGTTCAGGAAAAAAATAGATGGTTAAACTTTATTCTCTACATGTAAACCCCTCCTGCATTTCCTTCTTTAGAAGTTCATGACAGAGCCCCCCGCCCCCCGCGGTTCCTTATGGTATTCTGGAATTTTAAGTTTGTTCAGTTTTCTGTGTGTGGGCCTTCCTTCATCTAGTAGTGCAAAAATCCAACAGTCACTCCATGCTGTTACTTCAGCTGCAATCAGTTAAGTCAGCTCAGAACAGAAATTTATTCTGGAGCCTTGTCTATGTAACTGAACAATTTAGTGCATATCCAAATCATCTTTGGAATAATTCAGTTGTTCTTAAATGGATGGAATATGTGACATAGCAATTTGTGTCTTCATTCCAATTGATGTTTGAATTCTGGAACTGTCTGTCGAACTGAAATTGAAAAATGTAAGAGCAAGGATTTTATAGAGATATACAAAGAGGAAAAAGAAAGGTTAATTTTTGATGTTTTAAATTAAATCGTAGCTACTAAATAGGTTTTTTCTTAAAAGTGGCAACATGCATCCATTCCAGTTTGCCTACTGCAGCAACAAGTCTACAGCAGATACCATCTCGCTGGCTCTACACAAATCCCTGAAACACCTGGACAGCAAATGCCAACTACAGTTCAGCATTCAACATCACCATCCAGTTAAAACTGATCAGAAAACTCCAAGACCTGGATCTCAATACTCCAATGGGAATTGGATCCCAGATTTCCTTACCTCCAATCACTGTCAACTGGTGAGAACATCTCCACAATTTCCATCAGAACAGGAGCACCACAAGGCTGTGATCTCAGCCACCTAACCTACTCACTTTACACATATAACTGTATGGCTTGGTACGACAATAACTCCATCTACAAATTTGCTGATGAATCCACAGTAGTAGGTTGTATAAAAGGGGGCAATGAGTCAGTGGAGGGGAAGGAGATTAGAAGCTTGCATGAATGGTGTACTAACAACAAACTCGCACTCGATGTCTCCAAAACAAAGGAGCTGATTGTGGATTTCAGGAGGGGAAAACCAGAGGTTTACAACCAAGTGAACATTGGAGATCAGAGGTGGAGCGGGTAAGCAGAGTCACTATTTCAGAAGACCGTTCCTGAACCCCACACATGAAGGTCATTGTGAAGAAAGAATATTAGCGCCTCTACTTCCTCAGGAATTTTAAAACCTTGACAGATGTGTAGTGGAATGTGTGCTTATTGGCTGCATCATGGCCTGGTATTTGAACACCAATACATCTGTGTGGATAGTAGATGCAGCTCAGCACATTGCAGGTAAAAATCTCCTCAGCATCAATAAAATCTATATTGGACATTGCTGTTGAAGAGCAGCAGCAATCATCAAGCATCCACACCACCCAGGAAAGGGGTATAGGTGCTACAGGATCCAGAACAGTTGGGAAGATGGACCAAGGAATGACAAATGGAGCGTGAACTGCCTCAATGCCTATCGCCCAGTAGCACTAACTTTTACTGTGATTAAATGCTTTAAGAGCTGGTCATGGCCAGATTTAACACATACCTAACCAAAGATTTGGACCCACTGCAATTCACCTAACGTCATAATCGCTCCACAGCAGATGCAATATCACTGGCTCTCTACTCAGCTTTGAATCTCCTCGAAAACAGCAATTCATACATACATCGACTACAGCTCAGCCTTCAATACCATTATTCCCTCAGTGCTGGTCAAGAAGCTACAAACTCTGACCCTCTGTACCGTCCCCCCTCCGCACCCACCACAACTGGATCCTTTACTTTCTCAACAGAAGACCACAGTCAGTACAAATTGGAAACAACATCTTCTCCTCACTCATCATCAACACAGGCGCACCCTAAGGATGCATGCTTAGCCCACTGCTCTACTCATTATACACCCATGACTGTGTGGCCAGGCACAATTCCAATGCTATCTCCAAATTTGCCAAAAACACCACAGTTGTCAGCAGAATCACACACGGCAATGAGGAAGTGTACAGAAAGGAGATAGATCAACTCGTTGAGTGGTGTCACACCAACAACCTTGCACTCAATGTCAGCAAAACTAAGGAGATGATCGTTGACTTCAGGAAGAAGTCAGGGGAACATGACCCAGTCCTCACTGAGGACTCAGTGGTGGATAGGATCAAGAAATTCAAATTCTTGGGTATCATTATCTCCAAGAATCTGTCCTGGAGCCTCCATGTTGATGCAATCACGAAGAAGGCTTGCCAGTGACTATACTTTGTGAGATATTTGAGGAGATTTGGTATGTCACCAAAACTCTCGAAAACTTTTACAGGTGTGCCGTGGAGAGCATTCTGCCTGGTTGCATCATTGTCTGGTATGGAGGTGCCAAATCTCAGGACAAGAAAAAGCTCCAGAGGGTTGTTAACTCACCCTGTGACATCACGGGCACCAGACTTCACTCCATCAAGGACATCTATATTAGGTGGTGTCTTAAAAAGCAGCCTCTTCTCAAAGACCCCCCACCACCCAGGCCATGCCCTCTTCACTCTGCTACCATCGGGAAAAAGGTACAGGACCCTAAAGATGAGCACTCAGTAGCACAAGGACAGCTTCATCCCCGCTGCCATCAGATTCCTGAATAATCAATGAACCAAAGACACTGCCTTACTTTTTGTGCACCTGTAGCGGCACTACAACTCCCAGAAGGCATTGATATAAGTGCATGATGATGTCAGCACGTCTTGAAGGCGTGAATCAGGCTTTTAAATGTTGTGCGGGTGATGAAGAGTAAATCCATTTGATTCACTCTAAAAGCACCTTGTGTGATTATTTTGTCATGTCCACTGAGATTCCAGTGGCCACACACTATTATTTAAATTTTTTTGTATTTATTGTTGTAAGATGGTTTATAATATGAATGTCTGCACAATGATGCAAAACATCAAACTTCATGACTTGTTCATGACAATAAATTCTGATTCTGATAACATTTGACAAGTTTGAAGTGTGCATTTTGATAAAATCAATCCAGGACAGAACTTAAAAGATGAACGGTAGGCCCCTGGAGAGTGCTGTAGAACAGGGAGACTTAGTGGTACAGGTATATATTTCTTGACAATGACCACTCAGGTGGATCAAGAAGTGAAGAAGGCATTTGAAATGCTGGCCTTTATTGGGAAGAGCTCACTTTAAAATAAATAATAGAACTGAAATAAACAAGCTACTTGGACCATTTGAGCAAATGTTGTTCTTTGAGTGAACCATCATGTATACTTTAGATCTTCCACCGTGTTAAAATGGTATAAGATAGATTGAAGCAATGCACAAAAGTGCTGGAAGAATTCAGCAGATCATGCAGCATCCATGGAAAGCATAAAGCAGTTGACATTCTGGGTCTGAGCTCTTCATGGATCCTACATGACCTACTGAACTCCTCTAGCACTTTTGCGTATTGCTCTGTTTCTCCAACATCCTTGGTTACCTCCAAAATGGATTGATGATGTGTAGTACGGTGAGTGAAAAGAATTCAGGACTGTGGCAGTGTGAGCAGTGAGTGAGACACAACCACCACGTTGAGGGTCGATAATGACTGTTTTATTTAAAATGGCGCATACCCCTTTAAGGGTAGCACTGGCTCAGTCACCCTGTGCGTGATGACGTCACAGAAGCTGCCTGGGGCATGCGCCACGCGGGGAGATTTGACTGGGGAAGAGCCCCCCCCCCCCCCCCCCCCCCCCCCGACAGCGCTATCTTCCCAGGGCAGCCCTGTCACGTGGCATTACAAGCAGGGCCGGTTCACCCTGAACGAGTGCACCACCACACAAGCTCCACCCCCCCAAACCGGCTACACATCCCTCCACTTGGGTGGGCGGCCCCGTCGCTTAGGCTTGGCTCTCTGCACCGGCTGAGATAAATCCATAAAAAAAGTTCCTCCCTCCCCCCAATGTCTAGGGTGAAGGTTCCTCCGGTCTAGTGCAAGACTTTGTATGATCCCTCGTATGGTCACTGCAGCGGTGCGCCCTGTGGCTCTCTTCATATGAAAATGAACTGAGCCAAATCAAGTTC
Source organism: Narcine bancroftii (assembly GCF_036971445.1). NCBI lineage: Eukaryota > Metazoa > Chordata > Chondrichthyes > Torpediniformes > Narcinidae > Narcine > Narcine bancroftii. Next base: position 175,310,865 of record NC_091471.1, on the reverse strand, counting down.
TTTGTGGAGGTGGATTAGCCGGGTGTCATGGCATATTGGGGGTGGGGGAGCCAGGTAATCCAGTCTCCTGCAGAGGTCCGCCAGCAGGTTTGCGTCGGTGGCCGCGGTGTCGGGGTCTGAGCCAAAAAACTCGCCCGGTAGGGAAAGCGGTGCTATCTCCGCCGCCAAGGCTTGTAGGTCCTCCTTGGGTGCCATCCTAAACCCGAGGAGGACCCAGGGTAGCCTGGCCATGAGCGATGCCTTCAGGTGCCTGTGAACCTCTCCACCAACCCGTTGGACTGCGGGTGGTATGCAGTGGTGTGGTGGAGCTTCACCCCCAGGTGCTTCGCCATCTGGGTCCATAGGGTGGACGTGAACTGCGCGCCCCTGTCACTGGTGATGTGTGCCAGGACTCCGAATCGGGTGATCCACTGGTTGACCAGAGTCCTGGTGCACGTCTCCGCAGAGGCTTCCTTGATTGGGATAGCCTCTGGCCACCTTGTTGCGTGGTCGACCACTGTGAAGAGGTAACGAGCCTCCCTTTACACCGGCAGGGGACCAACGATATTGTCGTGGATGTGTTGGAACCAGTGATGAGCCGCCAAGTCAAAGTTCTGTAAGGGAGCCTGCATGTGTCGGTGGACTTTGGAGGTCGGGCACCTGGTACAGTTCTTAGCGAGCTCTGCTACCTCTCTCTTGAGCCCATGACACACGAACCGCTCTGCGACCATACGCACCGTCGTCTTCACCGCTGGGTGAGCGAGGTCATGGACTAGACTGAAGACCCTCGCTCTCCAGTGCGGCGGGACTACTAGACGCGGCGTACCTGTTGACACATCGCAGAGCAGTTTGTCCGGGCTGCTGGGCAACAGGACGTCTTCAAGTTTGAGGCCCGAGGTGGCGGTCCACAAGGCCTGTGTCTCTTCGTCATTCCTGTGGGCCTGGGCCAGTTGAGCGTAATCTAGCCTAGGGCGAGAGTGTTGATGGCGGGTCGTGAGAGTGCATCCGCCACCACGTTGTCCTTACCAGCCCTGTGTCAGATGTCGGTCGTGAACTCCGACATGTACGAGAGGTGGCGCTGTTGTCTGGCGGACCACAGATCCTTGGCCATCGCCAGTGCCTGGGTGAGGGGCTTGTGGTCTGTGAAGACTGTGAACGGCCTGCCCTTGAGGAATTAGCGAAAGTGGCGGAAGGCTATCAGAGCGAACAATGGGCACATGGTGCGAGTGGCTCTGGGGGTGAAACGATGGTAAAAGTGCACCATCCCCACAAACTCCTGGAGGCCTTTTAGGGTGGGGGGTTTGGGGAAACGTTGGACGGCCAGGACCTTCTCCGGCACTGGTGTGGCCCCAGCCGCCGATATGGTGTGCCCCAAGAACTGGAGGGTCTCCTTGCCGAACTGGCATTTGGCCACGTTGACCGTGAGGCTGAAATCCGCCAGGCGAGCAAAGAGGGTGCGGAAGTGAGCCTTGTGTTGGTCGCAGTTGCGACTGGCAATGAGTATATCATTCAGGTAAATGAACACAAAGTCCAAATCCCTCCCTACCACGTCCATGAGGCGCTGGAACATTTGGGCCGCGTTCTTTAGGCCGAAGGCCATACGCAGGAACTTGAAGATGCTGAAAGGGGTGATAATGGCCCTCTTACCCATGTCATCTAGATGCACCGAGATTTGATGGTATCCCGGCATGAGGTCCACTATGGAGAAGATCCTTGCGCCGTGGAGGTTGGTGGAGAAATTGGTGGAGGCAGCGGGTACCTGTTTGGAGTGGTTGTATCATTCAACCGCTGGTAATCCCCGCATGGTCTCCAGCACCCAGAAGATTTTGGGACCATATGGAGCGGTGATGCCCAGGCACTGTCCGAGCGCCGGACAATTCTGAGTTCTTGGAGTCTGGAGAACTCCTCCTTTGCTTGCTGGAGCTTATCAGGTGGCAGCTGTCTGGGCCTAGCATGCAGCGGGGGACCTTGAGTGGCGATGTGGTGGAAGACCAAACGCCGGGGCACAGTGACATTGAAATGTGGCTCTAGGATGGCAGGGAACTCGCAGAGGTTGTCGGCGAACTCATCTCTGGCAGCGACTAAGGGGGCGATTTCAGGCCTGCAGGCATCTGCTTTGTCCAGACGTGTGAAGTGGAATGTTCAGGCGTTGACCAGCCTCTTGCCCTGCATGTCGACCAGGAGACCGTGAGCCCTCAGGAAGTCAGCCCCCAACAGCACAGTGCTGATGGAGGCTAGGACAAACCTCCAGTGGAACTTCTCCCTCCCTATCTGTGGGTGCTGTAGGACCTGATGGTGGAGCCATTGGTCGCCCACAGGGTTGGACCGCGAGATCGGGTGCGAGTCTCGAATGCGGTGGGGGGGAGGACGCTCAGCTCGGCCCCTGTGTTCACCAGGAATTGGCGGCCGGTGGACCTGACCATCACATGAAGGAGGCCGTCCGTGTGGCCAGCCGTCGCAGCCATCAATGGCGGCTGGCCTGGTCATTTCCCTGAAACCCGCAGCGTTGGCGGCACTTATGGGCTTGTGCTCCCCAGCGCTGGTGGTAGAAGCACCAGGGCCATGGCCCTCCTCTGGCTTGGTCTTGGGGGTGGGCGCCGTTGGCTAGTTCCTGGACGTGCCACCCAGTTGAGGGCTTCCTCGTTCTCCCTCTTCGTGAGCCAGGGGGTGTCCGCACGGGCTGCTGCCCTTCTCGGGTCTGAGAAGTCCTCGTCCGTAAGGTGTAGCCGAACATCCTCTGGCATTTGCTCCAGGAATATCTGGCGGAAGATAAAACAAGGCTTGTGGTCTTCCGCCAGGGCCAGCATCTCGTCCATCAGCGCTGAAGGACAACAGTCTCCAAGCCCATCCAGGTGTAGGAGCCTGGAAGCCCGTTGCTGGGGGGTGAGCCCAAAAGTTCCCAGCAGCAAATTTTTAAGGGCCCCCACAACTGGGGGGTGGTGGATGATGTCGTCCACCCTCGCCGCTGTATCTTGGTCCAGAGCGTTCACATCGTGGCGTCTGCGGTTTCCGCCTGCCCAAACTAAGTTCTTGGTCGGTGGGTCCAAAAGGGGGGAAGCTTGGTGGAGACAGCAGCATTAAGCTCTGCTGAATCCATGGTGTTCAGGAGTCCAGAAATTCGTCTGGGCTCGTCTGGGTCACCACTGTGGCAGTGTGAGCAGTGAGAGAGACACAACCACTACTTTGAGAGTTGTTAACGACTGTCTTATTTGAATTTGGCGCGTGCCCCTTTAAGGGCAGCGCTGGCTCAGTCACCCTGAGCATGATGACGTCACAGAAACTGCCTGGGGCGCGCGCCACATGGGAGATTCAACTGGGGAAGAAACCCCTGACGGCGCCATCTTCCCAGGGCTGCTCTGCCACGTGGCGTTACAAGCGGGGCCGGTTCACCCTGAGCGAGTGCACCACCACAGGACATTACATCTGAAATTATTTGACAGATTTTTTTTCTCTCTCCGTGTTGAATTTGTAAATCATTTTATGAAAAGTTAGTGGAAAGTATTCTAAAATTCAAGAAAATTCTAAATTAAAATCTGTTCCAGGTGTGTTTCATTTTCATGTATGTTCATAGTAATTTACTAGAACTTAATCTCATAGCATGGGGTCTTGGCTTTTTAAAAATTTGGTATACACTTTAACAGAGGAGTGTCTTATTGCAAGTATCAACTTCCAAATTATCCCATAGCCTGTGCATTTACACTCTCTTAAAATTGTTATTCAGCAATGACAATGAATCCAGTGGAAGTTTTCAAATTGTAAGATATGTGACATTTGCAAGTGCAAAATATTTCTGAGCAAAAAAAGTATTTTTTAATTCTTCAAAAACATGGTTTTTTTTTCCAGATTCACTTTATTTATATTTTTCTTCCTATTATTCCTCCTCTCCTGAAGTTGGGAGCTGTGATCTCTGGAAACTGCTGACATTTTCATCAAATGGTCACGTTGCACATATTAAAGTGAATAAGCTTGAGAGGGTCTGGAAAAAAATCAAGAACTTGAGTTATAAAGAGAGATTGGATGGGGTGGGATCATTTTCCATGGAGTGAAGGAGGCCAAGGGATGATCTTGTAGAGGTTTATAAAACAAGGAGTGACACAGAAATCACGGTCTCTTTCCAGGGTTGGGGGATCTAAATTTACATTGGTTTAATATGAGTGGTGATCTGAGAGTTCTTCCCACACACAGTGGTGGGTACGTGAACAAACTAGTAGAGGAGGTAGCAAAGGTAGGTACGATCACACAATTTAAAAAGCATTTGTGCAGGAAAGAAACAGAGGAAAATGGGCCAAATGCAGGTAAATGGGATTTGTGTAGTTATCTTCGCAGAATTAATTACTTGGGCTGTGATTATTTTTATAGCCCAAACTCCTTTGATTTTAATCCTGATATGCTGAGATAAACAGTCATTGTCCTTGTAACCAAACCTATGAAGGTGATGAAATATAGAAATATGATCGGAACAGAGAAGCAATATTTAAGATGATATTGAAAATTCTATGTCTATGTACTGACAGCACACAGAAGACCTGTGTAATAGCAGGTGAGTTCCACCTCTCACACCATCCATCAGCTTGTTTTCTTTGATGCCTCCTGCCCCATCTGTAAAAGAGTTTATACTTTTATTGGCCTCACAGGCCTATAATTTTCAGTGAGCTTCACATTAGTGGGAAGGAAACTATTGGAGGGGACACTTAGGGTTAGGCTGTATGTACATTTGAAAGGGGACAAGTCATGTTTTATAATTCTGAGATTTTTGAGGAGGTGAAAGGTGTTTGACCAAGATAGAGCAGTGAATGGTGCCTCCAGCATTTTGAGGACACTTCTGGATTTTTTCACCCAAAAGGGTGTTTGTCATCTAGATTGTGTTATCTCAGAAAATAGTGGAGGTAGTTACTCTCACAACATTTAAGAAGCACCTGGATGGACACTTGAAGCCACAAAAGATAGGGGGGTTACAGACCAAGAGCTGTTTAATGGAATGAGCATCAATAGTGGGCCAAAGACCCATTTCCATTTTACATGATCCTGTGACTCTAGCCAGTGGTTTCCAGCTTTATTTTTTCCGCTCACATTTCTTTTTTCTTTCTTTCGCTTGGCTTCGCGGACGATGATTTATGGAGGGGTATGTCCACGTCTGCTGCAGGCTCGTTGGTGACTGACAAGTCCGATGCGGGACAGGCAGGCACGGTTGCAGCAGTTGCAAGGGAAAATTGGTGGGTTGGGGTTGGGTGTTGGGTTTTTCCTCCTTTGTCTTTTGTCAGTGAGGTGGGCTCTGTGGTCTTCTTCAAAGGAGGTTGCTGCCCGCCAAACTGTGAGGCGCCAAGATGCACGGTTTGAGGCGATATCAGCCCACTGGCAGTGGTCAATGTGGCAGGCACCAAGAGATTTCTTTAAGCAGTCCTTGTACCTCTTCTTTGGTGCACCTCTGACTCGGAGGCCAGTGGAGAGCTCGCCATAGAACACGATCTTGGGAAGGCGATGTCCGCTCACATACCACTGTAAGTAATCCCTTGCTAATCATAGAGCACTCATGAAAATACCACTTATGGTGGTATGTGAGTGGGAAAAAAAAAGTTGAGAACTACTGCTCCAGGCACTAAAAAGAGCACAGAGGAAATTCAAAGGAAATAAGGAAATTTGGATAGACCAAAAAGTGAAAAATATTAGGACTGTACTAAAAGCAAAGAAGTTTAAATGGTGATATGATGGAAATTGTTATAATAATCAGAGAAAAACATTTCTCCCTGCATGAGAGGCTTTAACCAAAGTCAAAAAAAACCTGACATGAGATTATGGCTATTTTTCTTTGAATGATGAGTTTAGAAAGGCACTGGAACTTGGTTTCAAAAATATATTAAAAAACATTTATTGGATAGTCTGGATACAAGGATATGGACAAAAAAAAAGATAAAACACAACTACTGTACTCTTTCATATAGCCAAGTAGAGATTAAATCCGCTAATCTGGGGTAGAAGACTTATCCTCCCCCATTTCTACCCATCATAGATATTGTATCAGTGATCAGTTAAGAACAGCATTTGGGAAGGTCTTTCATTTGTCCTATGTTTTTTGGAATGAAAACTCTAACATCTGTTTCAAAAATAGCCAAACATTATCTCTAGGAGGAATTCAGCGTATCAAAGTGGATTATTGGGAGATTCCCGCTGATGCTGCTCGACCTGCTGAGTTCTATTGGCAGATTGTGCTTAGCTTTAGATTTCAGCATTGATAGTCTCCTTTGTGTCTCAAAAATAGTGCCAGAAATAACTTCCTTATGTTTTATATAATGATCCAATATATCTAAACTTCTAAATAGCAGTTAGTGTTATAATTTTCCAATATTTAACCAAGGTGCTGGTTCTCACCATCCTTGACTGATAAATAATAGGCTTTTCTACTGCATGTTTGTCAATCAAATTCGTCCTTTCAGGGAGTTAGAATATCTCAGCCTCTTTGTCCATGTTTGGTGTCCACTTCCATTGATCCAGACTTCGACAGGATTCTTCAGTGTATTTGGATGATTGAATGGTAGAGATCCGAGCTAAGTGAGATGTGGGACAGAATGAATTTTCTGTCTCAATCTGGAAATGGAGGATGTGAAATTGGGAAGTTATGAAGCTGGATTGGGGAATAACATACAATGAAAATTGCAGTAACTTTCACAGTTCCAATCCTCATCTTTGGATTTGCAAATAACTATACATATAAATTTTAGATATGGATAACCAACCACACAATATTGTTCTATCTCATCAACTTCCTGCTCCCCACCCCTCGATAACCAGCCTCTTAGTGCCTGCAATTGGGAATGTGATATTGTTGAACAACCAAAGTAACTGCTCACACTAACCATCTGAGACGCTCATATTCATGAGACAATATTTATTTATTTGTATATATGTTTTTTTTTGTCTCTATGTGTGTCTGCATGTTTTGCACCCAGGCCTGGAGAATGCTATTTTATTGGGTTGTACTTGTGCAATCAGATGACAATAAACTTGACTTGACAATTGACTGCAATAATTAAAACTTAAGTACTGCTTAAATATGGAAATTCCTTCCATACATTCACCAGTATCATTGCTGCAAATTGAATGCAATCCAATTTCCTATTCACTATTCGTAATGCTTTGAATCATACAATGACAATTAGAAAGCCTCATATCCACACTTAATCCTTCAAATTACCAATAGATCTTCCATTATCACAACTTTATTAGTGTTTGAATTTTACAGGATAATCAGATGTTGGTTTTATCTTTGTTAATGTAATATTTTGGAAAAATAAAGGTTAAGGTTCATATCCTATGTTAGCCCAGATAATGAAGACTGTATAGTTTTCAAAGTTAAATATATGTGAATGTACTGTTACAGGCCCAGAGGACCCTAAAACCCAGCAGCAATAGAAATTCACCAACACAAATGGTTACTTAAACAAAAGTTGCTTTTAATTTTCTTTAAACATAAAACAGGATCAAAATTTAACTTATTACCAATAACTTAACCCCCTTCTAATTCTAAGCACACGTGTATGTAATGTGCATATGTTCAGGAAAGGTCTTTGCTTTAAGAGTTGAATCATTCACTTCTCTCTTCACCAAGTTCACTGGTATCAGGCAATTCTTATACTGTACATAGAATTTAACATTTATAAATTTTCACTGGGCCCTGGTGCTTAAAGTTAAATGGTTACTGCTCAGGAAGGTTCTTGTTGGTTTCAGAGAGATATTTGTTGCTCGTTGAACATTTCCAAACTGATTTCCTCCAATCAGTCACTTCAGTGAAACTTTCCTCATCTTGGGTTTTCCAAATGATAGACCCTTCTTCCAGGTCACCACAGAGTTCCTCTTGTTTCCCTTACTTCAGAAGAAACGCTCTAGCTAGCCATTTCCTCTTGTAAGGACTACAAGGGTTTTCAACAGGCTGAACTCAGAACTCACAACCCGTCTTCAAAATGGGGTTTTCAACAAGCCTGCCAGCTTGCCTCAAAAGCTACTCCTTGTAAAAACCAGAACCCCTCCCAAAGCTCCAAATCCAATCCTTGAAAGATCTTTATCAGCACTTGAGCCCAGACTTTGTTCCATTTGCACCTACTTCTGAAGTTCCTTCCAAAGCATTCATTGTCTTTTGCAAAGCCACTCGTGCCTGAATGTCTGACTTCAGCAAAGTTCTTGCATTTTAAATGAGATGTGAAGTGTAAGTATCTGTTTGTGAAGTGAACTACACTAAACACCCACAATCTATCTTTTAAAAACATATTTATATATAATATATAATATAACCCGTAACAGTACAAATTAAGATTGGAATAGACCAATCGATCCCTTCATTTAATAACCTAATGGCAAATCTAATTAGAACCATAGATCATTACAACACAGAAATATGCCCCTTCGGCCCCTTCTAGTCTGCTGAACCATTTCTGCCTAATCCCACTATAACCTCAAATTGTAACTTCACGTTTACAGTTGCATCTAATAACCTATCAACCCTTTACTTTTCAATAATCTATCTACCTTTGCTTCAAAAATATTTAAAAACTGTTTCCTCCATCATTTGTGAAAGAGTTCCAATGATCATCAGAGAAAACGTTCACTTCACCAATGGAAATATTTTTAAACAGCGACACCCTAACTCTAGATTTCCCTAGAATTCCCTACATGAGGCGATTTCTCTCCACATCCATCCTTCAAGACTCCTCAAGATCTTGTATGTTTGCTTTATTAAGACCTGAGAAGAGAACTTCATCTTTATTGAAAATGAGAAAAGCCAACAAGAGTTTCACCGATTGTAAGTTCAGCAGGGCGGACAGGATTGACAAATGGCCAATTCTTCAGTTTTAACTTTAATATACAAACACAGTAAAGAGCAGGCCAGTTTATGCTATTATTTAAGTGATTTTATAAGCTTAAAAGTTTGTTACAAATACTCTAAAGACCATCTCATTCTAATAATCTTCTATCAGTTTTTCCCATTATCTTTATCGTGATATATTGAACTTTTGTCCTGTCAAGTAATGGAATCAATTTTCAAAAGAGGATAAGTAGATACATATCCTCACTCATTCAGTAGTGGTTTGAATCGTTCCCATATTCCCAAATCTTCCACTGCCTGTTCTGTTTGACGTTAAAAACTATAAATTGGCATTATTAAAGAATTACTTCAATAGCTATCTAAGTGCCTGATGGGTGGATTCAGACAGTCAAGGACTAATTTAATGTTATAATGAAGGGTAAGAAAAGCATTTGGATCATTGGTGACTGTTTAAAAAAGGCATCATCTTAGGCAAATATTGTCACCAATCACTTGTTTGAAGCCAAGGTTAAATCACTTATAATTAGGGCCTGGGAATCATGTTATCATATTTCCATCTGATCCTGATCACCCTCAGGCATGCAATACAGTGGATGGCATCTAACCTGAGATCAAAGTGCATGCAGACCCTGTGGTTAATTGTTTAGTACAGATCCTTTGAGCAAAGTCAAGAAATATTCAGCCACTCTGTTTTCCTTAGTCATTGTTCAAAGTCACTTGAAAATTATAATTCCTGATGGTGAAACAAGTGAGTAACTTGAATGTAATTGATCTCAGAATTCAGAAGAGTGTTCTTTCAGTTTCAGGAGTTATCACTGTTCTGATTTGCAGAAAACTGAATGATTAGTTTCTGAAGCAAAGACATGTAAATAATCCATGAAGAGAAATGTTTATGGCAAGTTCAAAGTGAAATCAGTAAAGCTAAAGTTTATAGGCATAAGTAGGAGCAAAACCCTGTTTATCTATCAGCAGATGGTAGTCCATGGATTTCTTTCTATACTTTTCCTACCGTTTCATTCTTTTGCCATTGTATGTTATTGTCTTTCACATATTTTTCATTTTTAAAAAAATCTATAGAATAACTTGAAATGAGAGATTTTACAAAAGAAACAAAAAGTTGGGGCATCTGATGCAAGTGCCTCATATACTATTCCTGGCACCTGTTAGTACATAGTTGACATATGTTGCTCTCTTGCAGTTAATGAGAGTGCACATAATGAATTCCAGTATATATTTTGATTTACTTGTAAAATTAAGTTGTATTATAATTATCAGATTTTCACAAAACATTTCCTGCTACTAGGCCTCAATTATGCGGCTGTAATCTGTAGCAAACCTGAACATTTAAATTTAAGAAAATTGATCATTTCTAATTGTTTGCATATATTCTGCATTTAGTTTTTCATTTTAATTTAGATATACAGAACAGTAACAAACCCTTCTGGCCCACAAATCTGCACCACCCAAATGCCCTAATTAACCAACAACAACATTTTGAAAATATGAAGCTATTTTGGTTTTTTTTTTGCAAAACCAAATAAAGTCATTAACGTGATATGTTGATGGACAGAAACAATTATTGGGCTCTGAAATGAAGTTTTAAAGATCCGTTCTAATGTTTGAATGACTTTATCATATTTCAGAACTGTGCTGTTAATGTTTCATCACCAAAATTATGACTGAGATCCATGTTGTATTTTTGGTCATCCAAGCATTGCTGCTATGCATGTACTCAAACGATAACGACTTCATGTTGACATGGTGGAAACAATGAGACGAGCAAAATTTGCCAATCATGAGTGGCTTTTACTTGTGTGTTCCAGTCTTGTTAACACAAAACAACAATGTCATGAGATCTTTGCATTGTTTGAACCCCTCATGTCGACGGGTATCATCTTTGCAAGACACTGTGTGGTCTGGGATCATCTTGTAACAGAAGCCTGTTTTGTCATAGTTCTACACTTGTTCTTCATTGAGGCCCCTTCTTCTAAGAGAGTTTTTAGTTCTGCTGGGTATTTGCTGGCGGCAGCACTGTTGGCTGAGCGAATCTTTCCAGACACTAACACTTGAGAAATCCGGTGACGGCGTTTAAACTGGTCTAGCCATCCATTACTAGCTTTGAACTGTGAGGTTTTTCTCTTGATGAGCTGGTCAAACATCTCAGCTTGAGCTTTGAGAATAAGGCCTTCGAGTGTGCTTGAATGAACCACTCATACAGGGAGTCATTGAGGCTGACATCTTTGGCTGTCTTCATGAGTTTGGCCTTTAGTCCCACCTCTTCCTCAACTTTCTAAAACAATGCGCATAACTTATCTTCCTGAGATTTCCAGCCATGAAGTGTTGATTCAGGTATGCCGAGGTCACGTGCAACTTGGGTTTGACTTTTATTTTTGATTGCATCAAGTGTGTGAAGCTTACCTTCCCTGAAAAAGATTTTCGTCTTCTAATGGTGTGTTCCATTTTGATCTAAAAACAATTTCATTTCCAGAAAGAGGGGGAAAAAAAGGGTCTACTGGCTGATCACGTTATATCCGGGTTTGCATTAAATCGGGGTTCCACTGTTTACAAATGCATTTATTTTCATTCTTTTGCAATTTAAAAAGTTCTTGGTAATATCTTGAAGACATGACAGTGATTCATAAATGCAAGTTCCTTATATTCCGTTATGGCAATTTCTCAATCTAGTTTTAAGGTTCATCTGATAACTAGAGGTAGATGAAAATGGATTGATCAGGTCATGTGCTACATCACAGTCTAGTATGGGGGCACCAATACCTTATGAGTGGAAAGCCCTCCAAAAGGTAGTGGACTCAGTCCAGTTTGGCTTGGCTTCGCGGACGAAGATTTATGGAGGGGGTAAATGTCCACGTCAGCTGCAGGCTCGTTGGTGGCTGACAAGTCCGATGCAGGACAGGCAGACACGGTTGCAGTGGCTGCAGGGGAAAATTGGTTGGTTGGGGTTGGGTGTTGGGTTTTTCCTCCTTTGTCTTTCGTCAGTGAGGTGGGCTCTGAGGTCTTCTTCAAAGGAGGTTGCTGCCCGCCAAACTATGAGGTGCCAAGATGCACGGTTGGAGGCGCTATCAGCCCACTGGCGGTGGTCAATGTGGCAGGCACCAAGAGATTTCTTTAAGCAGTCCTTGTACCTCTTCTTTGGTGCACCTCTGTCTCGGTGGCCAGTGGAGAGCTCGCTGGAGTCGCGATCCACCCAGCACGGTTGGGTCTTCAGCAGCATGGATTCGATATGTATATATATATATATATATATATATATATCTTCTTTGGCTTGGCTTCGCGGACGAAGATTTATGGAGGGGGTAAAAAAGTCCACGTCAGCTGCAGGCTCGTTTGTGGCTGACCAGTCCGATGCGGGACAGGCAGACACGATTGCAGCGGTTGCAAGGGAAAATTGGTTGGTTGGGGTTGGGTGTTGGGTTTTTCCTCCTTTGCCTTTTGTCAGTGAGGTGGGCTCTGCGGTCTTCTTCAAAGGAGGCTGCTGCCCGCCAAACTGTGAGGCGCCAAGATGCACGGTTTGAGGCGTTATCAGCCCACTGGCGGTGGTCAATGTGGCAGGCACCAAGAGATTTCTTTAGGCAGTCCTTGTACCTTTTCTTTGGTGCACCTCTGTCACGGTGGCCAGTGGAGAGCTCGCCATATAATACGATCTTGGGAAGGCGATGGTCCTCCATTCTGGAGACGTGACCCATCCAGCGCAGCTGGATCTTCAGCAGCGTGGACTCGATGCTGTCGACCTCTGCCATCTCGAGTACCTCGACGTTAGGGGTGTGAGCGCTCCAATGGATGTTGAGGATGGAGCGGAGACAGCGCTGGTGGAAGCGTTCTAGGAGCCGTAGGTGGTGCCGGTAGAGGACCCATGATTCGGAGCCGAACAGGAGTGTGGGTATGACAACGGCTCTGTATACGCTTATCTTTGTGAGGTTTTTCAGTTGGTTGTTTTTCCAGACTCTTTTGTGTAGTACATCACAGGCAAAACTCTCCCACTATCAAGAAATTCTACATAGAACGTTGCCATCTGAGAGCAGCAGCAATCATCAAGGATCCATGCTATCCAAGACCTAGTCTTTTCAATCTGCTGCCATCAGGAATGAGATATAGGTTCCACAAGACATGTACAACCAGGTTCAGGAACAATTGCAAACCCTCCACCATCAGACTCCTAACAACAAATTCAATTAGAGACTCATTTAAGAACTCTTACTTTCCACATTATTTATTATTATATATTTATTTTCTGCATTGTAGTTTGTTTGCACTTCATTCTTGTTTATATTCTTCTCTTTGTATACGTATCTTTTCCTGTACACTTTGTTTTCATTACCGTTAAGTAGAAATTCTGCCTGACCCACATGAATAAGAATCTCAGGGTTGTATGTGATGTCGTGTATATACTCTGACAATAAATCTGAACTTTGATAAAAACATGAAGCTTAACTAATTGGACAGTTATTTTTATTTTAATGTAGCAGTGAAGGGTACATCATTTTACAACAAAATCCCTTGTTTGAAATGGAACAATGATACTCCTGAAAATCATTGTTGTTAAATCTTTGCAAGAGTTGCTTTGTTTTTGACATTCCAATAATAATTCTGGATTGTAACTGAAGAGCTTGCTGCAATTAGACAAGGTACAAAGCACTCAACTAGAAATAGCAAAGGAAACGCAATGATCCAATAAAACAACTTTTAATCAGTGTATTTTATATAATCTTTTCATATTTGATTAATAGGTTATATATCCAAAAGTAATAGTTGTTTGCCATTTTGTGTAATACAGTGGTGATGCGTGGATGCCATGATACACAAGAAAACTACAGTACTTGATTTAGTAATAAAGTATATGATTCAGCCAACTGTTTCAAGCCCATATTTATCTTTACAAATTATAATGCTTACAACAGCAACTTGCAGGAATATATTCCGCCTTCTTAACATGATTATCAGCTGACAAAATTTGACACCAAGCTATATTGTGATCATTAGCTTACCAAAAGTATTGTCAAGGGTCTAAGATCTATGACTCTCCAATTATGAGAGATGTAAGGTTTATGAGCTCTGGGTAAGGAATTCTAAAGTCCACAAACCCTGGCAAATGCATTGTTGCTAGAGGTGTAGAGAATAAAATCAGGAATGCATGGGAGACAAGAACTGGAGCAATACATATATCGGAGGGTTTTAAGGTGGGTAGAAAAAAAGGCTAAGATTTGAAGATAACAATGAAAAATTTTAGTCAGAATTGCAGTAGGACAGCAAGCACAAATCTTGAATTGAAAGTTGGGATTTGGACAGCAGATCTTTGAATTACCAAAAGTTTATAGAGGGTGGAACTTGGTAAGTCGGGCTAGGGATGGTAAGTCTCAAGGTGATTTTGACAGTGTCCTGGTTGCTGCAGTGATGGAGATGGAGTGATGTTGGAGTGGAGCTGGAAGTAGTCATTCTTTATAATGGAGCTCATGGGAATCGAAAGCAAAATACTGCAGAAGATGGGATTCTGAAATAAAAACAGAAAAATATTGTAAATACTCAGCCAGACACATAACACCTCTGGAAATCAAAACAAAGCTAATGTTTTGGGTCAGAGCGAGAGAAAGAGCTCATCGGTATGAAACTTCACCTTATTTTCAATGTGAGAAGATGAGATTGCAGACACATGAAAGGTTAGAGATACTGGAATCTGGAACAAAAAAAAATCTGCAGGAGGAACTCTGTGGGTGAAGCAATATCAGTGAGAGAAAAAGAATTATCAGTGTTTCAGATCAGAGCCCTTCATTGAGATAGATAAGAGATCACATTTATTTTGATGATTAAAACAATAAACCAGGCTGTGTGCATGATTTTTTTTAGGAGGCAGGGGTGATTTAAAACATTGGACTTCTCATCCTTCTATACACTTTTGAATAAAGGTGTGCACTGCAAATCAGATACATGTCTTGCATGAATTGCAGGGTGAGGGAAGAATGTGCAGAGAGTAAATGTTATCAGCATGTCACTAATAAGTGTAATTGTTTTTCAAAGTACATAAATCCCCTATTATCTGAAATTCAAGCAACTTACAAAAATAGGTTAAAAAAAATACGGAAGTTTAAAATTGGCGTGCCTCGCCCTAGTTCGCCAGTTACACAACACACAATCTCAAGAAACTGAAATGTACACTTATCTAGCATAGGTGCTAGATACAAGGGTTTTTATTGTATTTGTTTTCTTTGAACTGTCAACCATAGAAATTCACTAATTGAAGTGTTGAAATTACTTTATATAATTATGTAATCCCAACAATTATTAAAGACCATGTTAATCATCCCATCTCAGGATCATTTTTAAACGTAATTTTACATTTAACCTGATGAAATAGTAGAACAGGTGGGTTTTTGAAAGTGTCATGAAAGAGTAATGAGGTAAAAGAATGATTTTGAGTTTTTGAAGAAACTTGTGGACCTTAATCACTCCGTAGCTGATTGTACATGAGGAATTATTAAAATTAGGAACTTGCAGGAGACTAACATTTTAGGAATGCATCACCTTGGAAGTTTTGGATGTATCAAAGATTTGTAAGATTAAAAAAGTTAAGAGACGGAGGAAAGTTTGTGGAGGAATTTAAAAACAAATGTGAACATTTTAAAATTCAGGTATGTCTTAATTTAACACTAATAATGATATATTTTTATCACTAACACTTTGCTAATAAGAAATTTGAGTAGAGCAAGATCAACTCTGAAACAGTTTTTAAAAAAATACTGTGCACGCTGGAGGTGTATATCCCACATATGCTAAAACCCATCCCCATTTTCCAAACAAATAGCTGGCTGTTTTTAAATTTTAAATTTAGACATGCAGCACTGTTAGACATGCCCGCCTCGTCCATGAACATGTTCCCCCAAATACACCAATTAACCTACAATCCCAGTATGTTTTCGATGGGTGGGAGGAAGCTGGAGAAACTGGAAGAACACAAGCAGACGTAAGGAGAACCTACAAAGTCCTTATAGACAGTGCCGAATTCGAACCCAGGTCACTGGCACTGTAATAATGTGTGCTAACTGCAACATTAGCCATGCTACCCATTTTATTTTGCCATTGTTATTTTTAATTTGACCATAGTAGTGTTTTGGTGGTGAGCTGACTCTTAAAATGACAAGAAATGAGCAACCTGTGAAGGTATGAGTATGTAAGTGTGCATGTTAAAGAATTTTTAGAACCATTTTAAATTAAGTTTTTCACGAACCATGACTTTCATTCCAGGTGAAACTCTATTCCAGCCCCAATGATTTCTCCATGCTGAGTCGCAAATGAAATGTTTAAATTGCAAAATTGAAAAGGCAAGGGCAGCTCTTTTGCAGGAGGTTTCAGTTGCAAAGTTTCATACCATTTTAGGCTGCAAATGTTTAATAATTAACATTTCAAGGGTGTCGCTAGAAACCCATGAACTGATTTTTCACATGACCTTGCTGTACCTCATTTGAAACCATTTTTGAGTAATTCAATATGGTTTCAGAACATACTTTGGAGACATAAACGCCACTGTGCATTACAAGTCAAGAATACAAAAATGGTGTGGCCATACTGAATGTTATTCATTTCTTTTAATAGTTGATATTTATCAGCAAATCAAATTAGAACTGAGATAATGGCCTGCCATTTTTGGCAATCCTGTCTAATTTTTAAGAGAAAACCAAGAAAGCTGATGAAAAGTCTAATAGATTGTCAACTACCCAGTTATGAGATGTACTTGAGTAGTAACTGATAAGCAAAGCTTAATGTCAGGGTCACATTAAAGGGCTAGTGAGAGCGTAAAAGAACAGAGAAATTGTGGGCCTCCATAAATGAGACCACACAGTAGGAGGTAGCTAAAATTGTATACACAGACCCACATAGACAGCAAGCACTGATTCAATCTCGAGCCCATCGACTGTACAGTTACCAGATGGTGCTGATTAGTGGGTGAAGAAACTAGAGCTGGTACTAGTTTATTTAATAAGTAACCTTTTGCTCATCATATATTTGCAACAGACAGTTAAATGTTTAGTCTGTTCCAATGAGGATGTATGAATGTAATATAGCGCTATTTTGTGTTTGGTCATTTTTCCCACTAATTTATATGTTGCACCAGAATCACTTATTGGCACATTCAAACTCGATTATTGAAGATATAGAAACGAGCTTGTGAACCTTGTTATATTTAGTATGGGCGCATACATAAATACTGTTTAGTAATTGACAGTTTAATAGAGAATTTATTATGAAGTCATATTTGCAGTTTGGATATGATTTATGGTGATGCATTCAGCAACAACTATTCGCTATTTGCACATGCAATATTTCTGCACCATTAAGTGACTTATTGAAAGATTTTACACTGTTGGCTTGGCTGACTTCAAATGGAAACGCTTATATAAAGGTTGTCCATCTCTTGGGGATTGATTGCTAATTGTTGGCATTCTCTGTTACAATATAAATATTTAACTGTTTTAGTATTGAAGTAAAAACAGAAAATGAAAGAAATTTGCAGCAGGCCAATCAACATCTTTACATAAAAAAGTCAATTAATATCTTAACTAGGGCCCCTTATCAGAATTGTCCATTATTTTGATACTTTTTAAATGTGTGCTTTTTAATACCATCAACCCTTGGTTAATGAAAGATAAGATGCTGCGCACATCTCTCACAATATCTCTTCTCATTTGGCTACATTTTAACCTATTAAAAGGACAAAGAGCATAAGGGCACTTTATCTGAATGCTCGCAGTATTAGAAATAAGGTTAGTGAATTTGAGGTGCGAATCGGTACCCATGCCTATGATTTAGTAGCCATCACGGAAACATGGCTACAAGGTGACCCTAAATGGGAATTAAACTTTCAAGGGTATCAGGTGGTGCAAAGAGATAGACAGGATGGTAAGGGAGGTGGAGTTGCACTCTTAATCAAAGATGAGCTCCAGGCAGTAGTGAGGGATGATATAAGATCTAAAGAGCATAATGTTGAGTCCATTTGGGTAGAGATAAAGAATAACAAAGGGAAAAAATTATTGGTGGGTGTTATCTATCGCCCACCAAATAACAATAGTTTAGTGGCACAGGAAATAAATTGAGAGATAAGTGAGGCATCTAATAATGATACGGCAGTGGTCATGGGGGACTTTAACTTCCACATAGATTGTGAAAATCAAGTTGGTTGTGGGAGTCTGGAAGAGGACTTCATAGAATGCATCCGCGATAGCTTTCTTGAGCAGCACGTTAAGGAACCAACAAGAGAAAATGTTCTCCTGGATCTAGTGTTGTGCAATGAGATAGATAGAGTAAATGATGTAATAGTCAGAGACCATCTGGGAAATAGCGATCATAGTATGATTGAATTTCTCATTCAGATGGAAGGGGAAATAGTTAGATCTAAAACTAATATATTATCCTTAAACAGGGGTGACTTCCATAGGATGAAGGAGGAATTGGGCAGAGTGAACTGGGAGCACAGGCTAATTGATGAAACAGTTGAAGAACAGTGGAAGATTTTCAAAGAAATATTTTGTAATGCTCAACAAAAATATATTCCGGTCAGGAAAAAGGGCAGCAAGGGAAGGAAAAATCAACCGTGGTTAACAAAGGAAATAAAGGAGAGTATAAAATTGAAGGCGCAGGTGTACAAAGCTGCAAAGTGCAGTGGGAAACTGGAAGATTGGGAAAACTTTAAGAGACAACAAGGGGTTACAAAGCGGGTAATAAGAAATGGGAAAAAGGATTATGAAAGTAAATTGGCACAAAATATATAAACAGAAAGCAAAAAATTTTATAAATATATAAAACGGAAGAGGTTGGCCAGAGTTAACATAGGACCCTTGGAGGATGAGAAAGGAAAACTGGTATCAAAAAATGAGGAAATGGCCGAGGCATTAAACAAATATTTTGTGTCAGTCTTCACGGTGGAAGACACGTCCAGAATGCCCAAGTGCGGAGTTAAGGATGTGAATGTTGGGGAGGGCCTTGATAAAATAGTTGTTACAAAGGAAGTAGTGATGGAGAAACTAATGGGACTAAAGCCAGACAAATCACCTGGTCCTGATGATATGCATCCAAGGGTTCTGAAGGAAATGGCAGAAGTTATAGTTGATGCATTGGTGGTCATATACCAAAATTCCTTGGATTCTGGGCAGGTCCCGGCAGACTGGAAGACAGCAAATGTCACGCCACTTTTTAAGAAGGGATGTAGGCAGAAGACTGGAAATTATCGGCCAATTAGCTTGACGTCTGTAGTTGGAAAAATGCTTGAAGCTGTCATTAAAGATGAAATAGTGAAACTTTTGGAACGTAAGGGTTCAATCAGGCAGACGCAGCATGGTTTTAGAAAGGGAAGATCTTGTTTGACAAACTTGTTAGGATCCTTTGAGGATATAATGGGTGCGGTGGATAGAGGGGAACAGGTTGATGTTGCGCATTTGGATTTCCAGAAAGCGTTTGATAAGATGCCGCACAAGAGACTTATCAGTAAGTTACAGGAAAGTGGAGTCTGGGGAAGTATATTGGCTTGGATTGAAAATTGGTTGTCTGACAGGAGGCAGAGAGTCGGGATAAATGGGAGTTTTTCAGGTTGGCAGAGAGTGGTAAGTGGGGTGCCGCAGGGGTCAGTGTTAGGCCCACAACTGTTCATCATTTACATTGATGACTTGGAGGAAGGGACAAATGTGGTGTAGCCAAGTTTGCGGATGAGTGGGCAAAAATTGAGTGGAAGAGCAAATTGTAATGAGGATGTGGAGAGTCTGCAGAGGGATATAGTTAAGCCGGATGAGTGGGCAAAGGTCTGGCAGATGGAGTACAATGTTAGTAAGTGTGAGGTTATCCACTTTGGCAAGAAAAATAAAAGAGCTGAATATTATTTAAAGGGTGAAAAACTACAGCATGCTGTTGTGCAGAGGGACTTGGGAGTCCTTGTGCATGAATCGCAAAAAGTTAGGTTGTAGGTGCAGCAGGTTATTAAGAAGGCAAATGGAATGTTGGCCTTCATCGCTAGAGGAATTGAATTCAGGAGTAGGGAGGTAATGTTGCAACTGTATAAGGTACTGGTGAGACCGCACCTGGAGTACTTTGTCCAGTTCTGATCTCCATATTTGAGGAAGGATATACTGGCTTTGGAGACGGTCCAGAGGAGGTTTACTAGGTTGATCCCTGGGATGAAGGGGTTGACTTATGATGAAAGATTAAATCATCTAGGATTGTATTCGCTCGAGTTCAGAAGAATGAGAGAAGATCTTATAGAAACATATAGGATTATGAAGGGTATGGATAGGATAGATGTAGGAAGGTTTTTTGAGCTGGCCGGGGAAACTAAAACGTGAGGACACAGTCTCAAGATTCAGGGGAGTAGATTTAGGACAGAGATGAGGAAAAATAGTTTTTCCCAGAGAGTAGTGAATGTTTAGAATTCTCTAACCAGGGAAGTGGTTGAGGCTGCCTCATTAAACATATTTAAAATTCGGTTAGATAAATTTTTACATGATAGGGTAATTAGGGGATATGAGGAGAAGCCAGGTAGGCGTATTGAATGGTGGAGCAGGCTCGATAGGCCATTTTTGGCCTACTCCTGTTCCTACTTCCTATGTTCCTATGTTCCTACAGTTTTAATATAATGTTATAGTAAAATATTCTTTCACCATCTGTTCATGATTAAGGCTACTCGTTTGCAATTTTCATGGAAAATTGGAGAGCATCATCAAATATGATTCCAAAAACATCAGCAAAAGTCATGGAAATATCTTAATCCCATGAAATACTAACATTATTTGACGTACCCAGTCACCATAAACCAGTTGGAGTAATTGCAGGTGGACAGAATCATGATTCCCAAAACACCAATTTAAAAATACTCATATAGAGCCTACTAAAATCGGAAGTGAACATTCCGCCACAGTTAGGAAGATCTCGTTCTTGGTTACCTGCCAGCATTCTCCATTCCCTACAGAATGTTAATTAGGAATCCAGACTGTGAATTATAATTTACTAATTTTCAGCGGAGTCTAGATAATTAGCATAAACAAATGACTGAATATGCCGCAAGTGATTTATTTTCTTAGCAGACATGTTTGCTGAATTATTGGAGAAACTATACTCTTAAAATTCCATTTATGTCCTGCAAACTCAGCAAAACATATATAATTAATGGAATATTAAGGTGGGGACAGTGTAATGCCAGGTTTATTGGATTCCCTCGGATTACCAAAGTTATTTTTTGTAAATTTTAATTTAAATTCAGCAATATAATACGGATACATTATGCTGTAAATAATTCAAATTTAGGTGACTTTATTGAAATCAAGGAAGGAACTGCTTGCTGTTTTAGTCACTTTTCGGATCTAAAAACAATAAAACACTTTGCTGGAAACTACCAATATCTGCTACTGTGGTTGTACATCCAAAGAGAAAATCAGGATACAGCTGGAAGGACGAAGGAGGAATGATGCAAATGCAAGGGCATCTGACCCACTTTTTTTTTTCTCCCAGCCATAAGAAGATAATTTTCAGACCACACAGAAAAAGTGGTCAGACTTGCGATCTTGGTACCACTATTCCTTAACCTTTCAGGAGATGTAGATAATTGAAAAATTGCAATATTGTACAGAATAGATTGAGGGTCCTGCTTGTTTTAGAGTAGGTACCTAGATTTCCTAATGTAAGCCACAAGGACCATGGAAAAAGAGCAGGACTTGAGAGGTGGAAGGAGGAATAGGTGCAGGTTGCTCAGTTTTAACTGTGTTCCTGTCCAATTTCTATAAATGGAGGAATTTTAAATTTCCACTCTAATTTGATACTGCTGTAACCTTGAACTTTCTCATGACCTGATTGAAGGATCACTTATTTGTAAGTTCTCCCATGCCTGCATGGGTTTCCCCCGGGTGCTGCAGTTTCCTCCCACCCTCCAAAAACTTATAGGGGTTGTAGGTTAATTGGGATGTTTGGGTGGCATGGCTCATGGGCCAGAAGGCCATGTTACTGTGCTGTGTCTAAAATTAAAAGTGAATGCTGCAAGCACAGGATGAGGAGTGAACTCAAAACTTTCACTTCCTGAAGCAAAAGAATTTTCATTTAGCCCAAATGACACCATAATATAGACAGTACAAAAAGAAGTGGAAATGTCTGATCAGTCCAAGTTAATTGGGGTGATAGTAGCCTTCATGAAGCAGATGTGTATATCAGATAGGAGAGAGAGGTGAAAGATGTATATGAATACCGCCACCAGCTCGTTTGGGGACACAAAGAGACTCCATCTGAGCCAGTTGCTTTCTGCAGGCTTACTCTCCGGAAGCCCGATCTGATATCTAAGTCGATGACCATGGGTGCAGATGTGCACAAGTTTGAGAAGGTATATGCTATCTCACACCTCAACTCCATCAAGTATGTCCATCAAAAGCAGTTATATACTGTATGCCTATATATTCAAAAGCATATTGCTTTATTTTTTTCGTCAATGTGAACAAGGTTGTTTGGGATAAAATTGAAAATTAACATTGGTACTTCTGATCATGATTCAACCTTGCGTCTTTTCAAAATTATCAGGTCTCGGGTGTACAACATGATGTAATTTTCTGTTCATCATTGCTTTTTGGAGAAACTTGTGATAGTTTATTCCAGGAGCAATTTTTGTTTGGCAGCACCGTTAGCACAACCTTAATACAATGCCAATGACCCTGGTTCAAATCTGGCCCTGTTTGTAAGGATTCTGTATGTTTCTCTGCTACAACGTAGGTTTCCTCCAGATGATCTGATGGCCTCCCATGTTCCAAAGACATAAAGGGTTAGTAGGTTAAATGGTCACATGGGTATAATTGGGTGGTGCGGGCTCATGGGCAAGAAATGGCTATTACCATACTGTACCTTTAAATTTCAAAAGATTAGAGCAACCCCCCCCCCCTTCCTCACCCGAATCCTATCATCATTCTGATCCTATGTATCAACGAGGTCACGATTACCCAATCAACTCTCACCCTCCCCTAGCGTCAGCCACAGCACAGTTCTGAACAGGCCGTGGCAGTTATCCATTGACAGTCTCTTGTAATCTTGAACACAGCAGATGAAGTAAACCTGGGTTCTCTAAACCCAATGGCCTAGACATTGAATTTTTCAATTTCAGATAACCCCACCCTGATCCGGTTCCAATTTCTGTCTGTCTTTTACCTGCTCCTATGCTTTTTAATCTGACCACCACACCTCCCCTGTAGCCACTTTCCAAACCTGTCTTTCCACCTTTCCCATATTGTTTTGTTCAGTATTATCTTACCTCTTGGCACCTCCCCAAACTCTTCGCCCTCCCCATTTTATGCTTGATATTTCCTCTACCCTTCCTAGTCTCGAGAAAGGATCCCAACTCAAAATGTTGTCTGTCTATTTCTCTTCAAGAATGTGACCCTACCTGCTGAGTCCCTTCAGCATCTCATTGTTTGTTTTATTGGGGAACTGATTGCGCTGATGGAGAAACCATTTTCAGAATCAGAATTTATTGCCATGATAATGTCACAAAATTCATTGTTTTGTAGCAGCACTATGGATGCAAATATTGTTAGAAATTACATTTTTAAAAATAAATTAGTGCAAAAAGGGAGAAAGTGAGATAATGTCTATGGTTCATTGTCCATTCAAAAATCCGATGGCAGAGGGGAGGAAGCTGATTATGTATCATTGGGTGTTCACATTCAGGCTCCTGTATCTCCTTCCAGATAATAACAGTGTGAAAAGGGCTTGGCCTGGTGGTGAGTACACCTGTATAAATTTGAAAGTCTTTGGTGTCATACCAAATCTTCTCAAACTTCTATCAAAGTATAACTACTGGTGAGCCTTTTTCATGATTGCATCAATATGGAGGCTCCAGGAATGATCTTCAGAATGTTGACACCCAGGAATTTGAAGTTCTTAATCAATTCCACTGCTGACCCCTCAGTGAGGACTGGTTTGTGTTCTCCTGATTTCCCCCTCTTGAAGTCCACAATCAATTTCTTCATTTTGCTAGCCCTGAGTGCAAGACTGTTGTTGTGACACCACTCAACAGGCTGATCTATCTCACTCGTGTATATTTCTTCATTGCTGTCTCTGATTCTGCCGACGATCGTGGTGTTAATTGTAAATTTGTAGATGACATTTGAATTGTGCCTACCCATACAGTCGTGGGTGTAGAGTGAATAGAGCAATAAGCTAAGCATGCAGCCTTGATTGTCAGGAGAAGATGTTTCCAATTTGTGCTGAGGTCTTCTAGTGAGGAACTCAAGGATCCAGTTGCAGAGGGAATTGCAGAGGCCCAGGTTTTGAAGCTTATTGACCAATACTGAGGGTATGATGGTGTTGAAAGCTGAGCTGTAGTTAATCAAAAGTAGTGTAATGTATGTGTTGCTGTTGTCTTGTTGATCCAGGACTGAGAGGAGAGCTCGTGAGATTGTATCTGCTGTGAAGCGATTGTAGCGGTAGGTGAATTATAGTGGGTCCAATCTTAGGTATGAATTAATTCTGGTCATGTCCAACCTCTCAAAGCATTTCATCACAGAAGATGTTGGTGCTACTGGGTGATGGCCATTGAGGAAACTTGCTCTGCTCTTCTTGGACACCAGGATGAATGATGACCTTTTGAAGCATGTGGGAACCTCTGACTGCAACAGGGAGAGATTAAAAATGCCTGTGAATACTCAGCTAGTTGGTTTGCACAGATTTTCAGTTCCCCAGGCAGGTACACTATCAGAACCTGATGCATTTTAAGGGTTCACTCTCTAGAAAGATTTTCTGAAGTTGGCCTCGAAGAATGATAACAAAGGGTCATCAGATTCTGCAGGGATTCTCATTGGAACCTTTGAATTCTCCTTTTCAAAGTGAGCATAAAAAATGTTCAATTCATTAGGTATGAAGCATCACAGCCATTTATGATGTTTGGCTTCACCTTCCTGCCATAGCTGGCGAGCATCTGACTGTGTCCAGCTTTCGTTGGAATTGGCTCTTTGCTGCTAGGATAACCTTCTGTAGGCTTTGCATTGCCTTCCTGTTGAGATCAGTATCTCCAGTCTTAAATGCCATTTACTTCACCCTCAGCAGGTTGAAAATCTTTTGATTCATCCTTAACTTCTGGTTGGGGTACTCATGGCATGTGCATGTGGACACAGACAACCATTCAGGGCTTGATGAAGTCAATGATGGCTGTGGCATATTCATTCAAGTTTGAAAATCAATTCAAAGCAGTTCTGCAGATGCTCCTCCACCTTCTTCAACAATATTTTCACTGTCTTCATCACTAGTGTTATAGTCCTCAGTCTCTGCTTGTACACTGGGAGTAGAAGTACAGCTGGATGATTACACTTGCCAAAGCGCAGTTGTGGGTTGTCTTGTTAGGCATTCTTGGTGGTGTAGCAGTGGATAAATGTTGGCTCCCTTGGCTTTGCAGGTAATAGGCTGGTGATAGTTTGTTGGAGATTTCTTTGGGTTGGCCTGGTTGAAGTCTGTTACAATGATCGGGAAGGCATCGTGATGTGCTGTTTCATGGCTGTTGATCACAGTGCTCAGTCTCTCCAGTGCCATCCTGATGTTAGCTTGGGGCGGAATGTACTTAGCGACCAGGATGATGGCTGTCAACTTCCTCAGCAGAGAGAATGGATGATACTTGATTACCAGATGTTCCAGGATGGTAGAACAGGACTGGGACATATCCATCACTTGTGCTTCACGAGGAAACAATGATGATACAAACACTTGCTTTATGGCTGGGAATCTAAATCTGAGGCATGAGAACAAGAACTTCCAGGAATAAAGTTAATATGTACTATTATATAAGGAAGGTTTGTAGCCCTTAAAAGCCTTCTGAAAATGGAATGTTGGGTTCATTGTTAATATTAAATTTGAGGTGATTAGAACGTTAATAATCAAACATTAAGGGTTACCAGAAAAAGCTAAGCTTTAAAATTATTATAACATTACAGGGGAGGCACGGTTAGCGTAGCAATTAATGCAACGCTGTTACAGCTCCAGTGACTTGGGTTTGAATCCGGCACTGTCCGTAAGGAGTTTGTAAGTTCTTCCCATGTCTGCATGGGATTCCTCCGGGTGCTCTGGTTTCCTCCCACTCTTCAAAATATACTGGGGTTTTTGGTCAATTGGGTGTAATTGGACGACATGGGCTTATGGGCCAGAAGAAGGGCCTGTGACCATGCTGCATGTCTAAGTTCAATTTTTAAAAATCATATTTACTGGGTTTATGTTTTCTTAGCTTGAAGTTCTGTAAGCAGTACTAAATTATGAAACTGAAAACAACAAATGCCTGGGAAAACAAGACAATTAAGAATTATTTCAATGGGAATTTACTAACTTATTGCCTTTGTCAAGAGTAAAAATGATGACTTTTTGAAGTTAAATTTTTGCATTTACAGTATTTCAATCCTCATTCAATATTGCAATAACAGTGGAGACTGTTAATTTGTGTACAAATGTTCTGCCTTGTTGAATTGAAAATTGATTGCAGAAATTCATTTGGTGGTAACTGCTGGTGATAAAATTGTTGTCTTGACTGAAACAGGGAATAGTATGAAATCATTCAAGGTCTAATTTAAGTCTGATGAACCCTGTTATGAGAGTGCATGTTTGAAAACTGTGGGGCTTTTTCAACTCACTGAAGAATTTTTGAATGCATCACTCAAGAAGCATAAGAAGAATTTTGGTGATTTTGTAAAACTTGCAGAATTTAAAGATTAAGGTCTGGATAAGTTAAAACTTCGAACAATAATTAACTTGCAAAGAAATGAAAATAAGAACAAAGGGCAAATAGTCAGAATCAGGATTTATTGTCATGAACAAGTCATGAAATTCAGTGTTTTGCAGCAGCGTCGTAGTGCAGACATACATATTATAACCATCTTACGACATTACTATATATAAAAAAAACAATAATAATGCATGAAAAGTAAGGCAGTGTCTGTGGTTCAATGATTATTCAGGAATCTGTCCTTGTGCCACTGAGTGCTCGTCTTTAGGCTCCTGTACCCTTTTTCCTGATGGTAGCAGAGTGAAGGGGCATGGCCTGGATGGTGGGGGTCTTTGAGGATAAAGGCTGCTTTGTTAAGACACCGCCTCATATAGATTTCCTCAATGGAGTGAAATCTTGTGCCTGTGATGTCACTGGTTGAGTTAACAACTCTCTGGAGTTTATTTCTTTTTACCATTGGAGTTAGTGCCTTCATTCCAGGCAGTGATGCAACCAGCCAGAACGTCCTCTACTATACACCTGTAGAAGTTTACGAGAGTCTTCGGTGACATACCAAACCACCTCAGACACTTTACAAAGTATAGCCGCTGGCGAGCCTTCTTTGTGATTGCATCAACGTTGAGGCTTCAGAACAGATTCTTGAAGATGTTGACACCCAGGAATTTGAAGTTCTTGATCCTCTGGACTACTGAGCCCACAATGAGGACTGGGTCATGATCCGCTGACATCCTCCTGAAGTCCACAATCAGCTCCTTGGTTTTGCAGATGTTGAGCACAAGGTTGTTGTTGTTGCACTATCCAATGAGCTGATCTATCTCCCTCCTGTATGCTTCCTCATTGCCGTTTGTGATTCTACCATCAACTGTGGTGTCATCAGCAAATTTGTAGGTGCCATTGGAATTATGGCTGGCCACACAGTCATGAGTGTATAACAAGTAGAGCAGTGGGCAAAGCACGTATCCTTGGGCTAAGCCTCTGTTGATAATCAGTGAGGAGGAGATGTTGTTTCCAATTTGTACAGATGTAGTCTTCCGATGAGAAAGTCAAGGATCCAGTTGCAGAGGGCAGTACAGAGGCCTAGAGTTTGTAGCTTCTTGACCAGCACTGAGGGAGTAATGTTATTGAAGGCCAAGCTTCAGTCTATGAAGAGCAGCCG
Organism: Narcine bancroftii; assembly: GCF_036971445.1. Classification (NCBI taxonomy): domain Eukaryota; kingdom Metazoa; phylum Chordata; class Chondrichthyes; order Torpediniformes; family Narcinidae; genus Narcine; species Narcine bancroftii. Next base: position 175,283,193 of record NC_091471.1, on the reverse strand, counting down.
TATGTATAAATTGCTGTTTTCGAGGTGAGCCAGAGCTGAGTGGAGAGCCAGCGATATTGCATTTGCTTTGGAGCAATTGTGTCCATAGGCAAGTTGCAGTGGGTCCAGATCTTTATGTAGGTACATGTTAATTCTGGCCACGACCAGCCTCTCAAAGCATTTCATCACAGTAGAAGCTGGTGCTACTGGGCAGTAGTCGTTGAGGCAGCCCACGGTACTCTTCTTGGGAAGAGAAGGCTAAGCATTACAGCTAGAGCTAGACCTTTGCATTTTGGGAGAAAAAAAAGTTCCTGTTCACTGAGGACATGGTAATTTCTTGTCGGGGTATGTTTCAAAGTTGTAGCTTCTGACTTGTAAAGGAAACTATGCCTTTGGTTTTTATGTTAGTTGATAATCTCATAGAACCATAGAACACCACAGCATAGAAAGCAAGCCATTTGGCTCCTCTAGTCTGCTGACCATCACCTCACCAGTCCCACTGGGCTCCTCCATTCCTTAACCCTCCAGACTTCTCCCATCCATGTATCTATCTAATTTATCCTTAAAACTTAAGAGTGACCCCATATTCACCACACCAGATGACAGCTCATCCCACGCTCTCACCAATTTCTGAGTGAAGAAGTTCACCCTAATGTTCCTACTAAACCTTTCCCCTTTCAGATTAAAACTATGGCCTCTCATATTTATCTCTCCCAATATGGAAAAAGCCTGCTCACATCCACGTGGTCTATACCTCTCATAATCGTGTAAACCTCTATCAAATCTCCCCTCATTCTTCTTCTCTCCAAGAAATAAAGTCTTAACTTGTTTAATCGTTCCCTGTAACTCAACTCCCAAAGACCGAGCAACATCCTAGTAAATCTTCTCTGCACTCTTTCAATCTTATTGATATCCTTCATATAGTTAGGCACCCAGAGCTGCACACAATATTCCAGATTTGGCCTCACTAATGTCTTAAACAACTTCAACATAACATCCCAACTCCTATACTCAATACTTTGATTTATAAAGGCTAAGATGACAAAATCTTTCTTTACAACTCTGTCCACATGTGACACCACCTTCAGGAAACAAGGCACCTGTAGTCCCAGATCTCTCTGCTCCTCAGTACTACTCATTGCCTTTTCATTTACTGTGTATGTCCTATCTAGGTTTGCCCTTCCAATATGCATCACCTCACACTTTTCTGCATTAAACTCCATCATCCATTTACTGGTCCGTTCTCCCAGATTGTTCAGATACCTCTGCAAGCTTTGAAAATCTTCCTTGCAGTCCACAATGCCTCCTATCTTTGTGTCATCAGCAAACTTGCTGATCCAATTTACCACATTATTATCTAGATCATTTACATAGGCAACAAACAAAATGATCCCAACACGGATCCCTGAGGCACACCACTAGTCATAGGCCTTCAGTCTGAGAGGCAACCATCCACTATTACTCTCTGTTTTCTCCCACACAGCTAATTACGAATCCAGTTTACAACCTCTCTATGGATACCTAGTGTCTTAACCTTCTGAACTAACCTCCCATGTGAGACCTTGTAAAGGCTGTACTAAAGTCCATGTAGACAACGTCCACAGCCTTTCCTTCAACTACCTTCTTAAAATACTCTACAAGATTTGTAAAACACAACCTACCATGCACAAAGCCATGCTGACTGTCCTTAATCAGCCTATGACTGTCCAAATACCTAAATATCCTGTAGCTCAGAACTCCTTCTAATAATTTACCTTCTACTGACGTCAGGCTCACTGGCCTCTAATTACCACGTTTAATTTTGGAGCCTTTTTTAAACAATGGGACAACATGAGCTATTCTCAAATCCTCTAGCACCTCACCTGTGGCTAAGGACATTTTGAGTATATCATCCAGTGCCCCTGAAATTTCTACATTAGTCTCTGAGAGAATATTATATCTGGCCCGGATGACTTATCTACCTTTATTAGCTGTAAGGCACCAAGCACCACCTCCTCCTCCTTAATCTCTATATATTCCATGACCCATCTGTTTGTTTGCCTTCCTTCCTTACGCACTATGCCAGTTTCCTGAGAAAATATTAATGCAACAAAAACTGTTTAAGGTCTCCCCCATTACGTGAGGCTCCACACATAGTTGACCACTCTGATTCTCTACAGGACCAATTTTGTCCCTTACTACTCTTTTACTCTTAATATACTTAGAAAAACCCTTTGGTTTTACCTTTACATTATTTACCAGAGCAACCTCGTCTTCTTTTTGCCTTCCTCATTTATTTCTTGAATGCTTTCTTATTTTTTCTGTATTCTTCAAGTACCTCATTAGCTCCTTGTTATCTGTTCTTGCTATACTCCCTCTTCTTCATCCCTTGAAAACCAGGGTTCCCTGTGCCTGTTAACTTCCTAACAGGAACATGCAAACTCTGCATTCTCAAGATTTTCCCCTTGAAGGCCATCCATACCTTTAACAGAAAACACATCCCAATCCACTCTTCCTAGATCCTTTCTCATTTCTACAAAATTTGTCTTCCTCCGATTTAGAATCCCAACATGAGGACCAGATTTTTTCTTTTCCATAATTAACTTGAGGCTAATGACATTATGGTCACCTACACATACATCTGTCACCTGACCTGTCTTGTTTCCTAATAGGAGATCAAGTACTGCATACTCTCTCATTGGTACCTCTATATATTGACTTAGAAAACTTTCCTGAACACATTTGACAAACTCCAAGCCATCTAGCCCTTTTACATTATGGGAGTCACTGTCAATATTTTAAAGTTAAAATCTCTTGACCATCACAACATTCTGCTTCTTACATCGGTCTTCTATCTCTCTACAGATTTGCTCCTCCAATTCTCCCTGACTATTGGGTGGTCTATAATATAACCCTGTCAGTGTGGTTACACCTTTCCTGTTCCTCTGTAGATAAGTCCTCCTGACTGTCTTAACTTGGCACAACTGAGGTATTTTCCCTGACTAGCAATGTCACTCCTCCCCCTTTCATCCCTCCCCTCTATCACGTCTGAAGCCCGGAACAATGAGCTGCCAGTCCTGCCCAAGTCTCACTAATAGCAATAATGTCATAATTTCACATGACAATCTATATTCTAAGCTCATCCGTCTTTCTACCAATACTCCTTGCATTAAAATAAATACACCTATGATTTCTGGCTATACTTGCAGTCCTCACATGACCTTTATCCTCCTCCTTCTCACTAAGTGCTCTAACACTGTGGTTCACCCCCCCCCCCCCCCCCAACTTTGAAAATCTAGTTTAAACATTTAAACATCGGGACAAGACTAACAAACCTACCCATAAGGATATTAATCCCCTTCCAGTTCAGATGCAATCTGTCCATCAGTACAGATCCAACCTTCCCTGAAACAGAGCCCAGTGATCTTGAAACCGAAGCCCTCCCTACTACACCATGTCTCCAAACACATGTTAAAATGTCTTATCCTTCTAACCTCTCCAGCATGTGGCATGGGAAGCAACCCTGAGATCACTACTATGGAGGACCTCTTCTTCAACCTAGTGCCTAACTCCCTGAACTCTCCTTGCAGGACCTCCTCCCCCTTCCTACATGGACCACAACATCTGGCTGATCACCCTCCCACCTAAGAATGTCATGAACTTTATCTCAAATATTCCATACCCAGCACCAGGCAAGCAGCATGCCATCTAAGATTCACTATCTCCTCCATAGTACCTCTCATCTGTCTTCCTCACTATGGAATCCCCTATCACTGCAGCTTACCTCTTTTCCCACTTCCCTTCTCAGCCACAGACTCTGTGCCAGAGACCTAATTACCATGGCTTGTACCTAGTACGTCATCCCACTCAACAGTATCCAAAATGGTATACTTGTTTTTCAGGGGGATGCCCACCGGATGCCCAGGGGGATGCTCTGCCTGTCTTCTCCGTCTCCAAACTGTAACCCAACTACCCTACTCCTGTCTCCTAGGTGTAATAGTGTCCATCATTCTCAAGCATATCTTATCAGATAGATACAGTAAACCCTTACATTCACAAAATGTGTTAATTTATAGAGAGTTAAGAAATGGAACTCCTCATTGTATTCTAACTACAAGTTATATCACTTGTTTCTTGACAAGGCATTTCTAGAGACAGGAAACATGTTGCCAATATTGGGGGAATCCAGAACCAGAGGCCACAGTTTAAGAATAATGGGTAGGCCATTTAGAACAGAGTTGAAGAAAAATTTTTTACCCAGAAAATTATGGATCTATGGAATGCTCTGCCTCAGAAGAGAGTGGAGGGTAATTCTCTGGAAGCTTTCGAGTTAGATAGAGCTCTTAAAGATAGAGTCAAGGGATATAGGGAGACGTCAGGAACGGGGAACTGATTGTGGATGATCAGCCATGATCACAGTGAATGGTGGTGCTGGCTCAAAGGCCAAATGGCCTACCCCTGCACCCATTGTCTATTGAATGTTTTGCAACACTATAAATAATCGATGAATAGTTAAACTCGTGTATATAGAACAATATACAGAAAAATGATTAATTGGTTGAAAAAAGGTTATGGGTTCATTGATCTCTCATCAGAAGTTAGAAAATAGACTTTTTAAATCTTATGCAAAATTATTGTGTAAATGAACTGGACATGAGGTGCTGACTGTGAAGGTTTGTTGCTCGATCCATTTGGAGTTTTTAACAGTAGCTTCAGGTAGAAAACTTTGGTTTATCAAAGCAAATGAGTTTTTTTAATAGAGGAAAAAATATTCAAATCTGTCTTTTGAATAGAAAATAACTACCAATTAAAAGTGCATACACTTTCATTTGAACAGTGTAGTAAAATCCTTCCCTTGAATACTTGCCAGATGCAGATTTTATGTTTTGAGCTATTGTCCCAAAATGAGCTGCACTATTTTCTTTGAGTGAGCCTGCGTAACATAATTAAGACACCAAAGCTATTCAGAAGTTTGCATAGTATAATGATATGGTAGAATGGCCAAAAATCCAAGCCTGCATTGGATTAGCAGGAGAAAAGGAAATATAGCTTTGAGGGACATTTTCTGGAAATATAGTCATGTATACTTATGCACTTATACAAGTATCAAATCATACAATATTCAGTATATTGTGAACAGGATGGGCCTTTGAGTCTCTGGGTTGGTTCCATCATCTTTATTTTCTTTGGCTTGGCTTCGCGGACGAAGATTTATGGAGGGGTAATGTCCACGTCAGCTGCAGGCTCGTTTGTGGCTGACAAGTCCGATGCGGGACAGGCAGACACGGTTGCAGCGGTTGCAGGGGAAAATTGGTTGGTTGGGGTTGGGTGTTGGGTTTTTCCTCCTTTGTCTTTTGTCAGTGATGTGGGCTCTGTGGTCTTCTTCAAAGGAGGTTGCTGCCCGCCGAACTGTGAGGCGCCAAGATGCACTGTTTGAGGCGATATCAGCCCACTGGCGGTGGTCAATGTGGCAGGCACCAAGAGATTTCTTTAGGCAGTCCTTGTATCTCTTCTTTGGTGCATCTCTGTCACGGTGGCCAGTGGAGAGCTCGCCATATAACACGATCTTGGGAAGGCGATGGTCCTCCATTCTGGAGACGTAACCTACCCAGCGCAGTTGGAACTTCAGCAGCGTGGATTCGATGCTGTCGGCCTCTGCCATCTCGAGTACTTCGATGTTTGGGATGAAGTCGCTCCAATTAATGTTGAGGATGGAGCGGAGACAAAGCTGGTGGAAGCGTTCTAGGAGCCGTAGGTGATGCCGGTAGAGGACCCATGATTCGGAGCCGAACAGGAGTGTGGGTATGACAATGGCTCTGTATACGCTAATCTTTGTGAGGTTTTTCAGTTGGTTGTTTTTCCAGACTTTTTGTGTAGTCTTCCAAAGGTGCTATTTGCCTTGGCGAGTCTGTTGTCTATCTCGTTGTCGATCCTTGCATCCGATGAAATGGTGCAGCCGAGATAGGTAAACTGGTTGACCGTTTTGAGTTTTGTGTGCCCAATGGAGATGTGGGGGGGCTGGTAGTCATGGTGGGGAGCTGGCTGATGGAGGACCTCAGTTTTCTTCAGGCTGACTTCCAGACCAAACATTTTGGCAGTTTCCACAAAACAGGACGTCAAGCGCTGAAGAGATTGCTCTGAATGGGCAACTAAAGCGGCATCGTCTGCAAAGAATAGTTCACGGACAAGTTGCTCTTGTATCTTGGTGTGAGCTTGCAGGCGCCTCAGATTGAAGAGACTGCCATCCGTGCGGTACCAGATGTAAATATCTACACTTGTGTTCCATTTGCCTATGTACACTTTGTTACTCACATCTACCAAAACAAACCTAACAATGTCACTTGGCTAAAAAAATCCTTACATTTTGGTGGAGTTCCAGATTTCCATGATCCTTTTGTGTGCAATTTTCCAAAATGACCTCTGTCTCCACATCTGTAACACTCCAAGTCACGTGTCGGCATATTTCTTGGCTGGCTATGGCTATGTGAGAGCCTATTTACTTGTTGACCAACTTTGTCTTTACTGGGCTGGCTTGAGTTGTCTTTCAGTTTCATGGTATGAAATTGCCCCTCAACAGCCTCTAATGCAGCAGCCATTGCTAAAGCATTGGTACGTTTCAACTCACCCCCTTTTTCCAGCAATCGCCTTCTGAGTTTCTCTGATCTGCAATGCTGCACGACTTGATCCAATAACTGGTTGTCCAAATCAGCTGCCACGTAATTGCATCCAACAGCCAGTTGTCGCAATCTCGTCACGTACTGGGCAACCATTTCCCCATCTTCCTGTTTTGTTTTGCGAAACAAATGGCGTTGAAATGTGGCATTCGGTGTCACTACATAGTGTGCATTCAATGCATCTACAGCTTTCTGGTATTCCTCCTTCCTTCCAGTATTCGAAAGCGTCTTAAAAGTTTCCCGAACTGCAGGTCCTGCGGTGAAGAGAAGTAACGCCCTCTGCTGTGCTTTCTGCTCCGCCGTACTCCCATAAAGAAATAGGCCACGACTGTCGGCATAAGCTTCAAACTCTTCAAGCCATGCCTTCCACTTCATGCTTACAGTGCTTGCATCGCCCGTCGGGTCAAAATGAGGAACACCGCGAAGTGCTAGAAATTCAGCTCCAGTGATTGCCATGATGAAACGTTCCAGCTCAAAGCCACAGATTCAAAATCCAAAATGTTTCTCCTCGTCTCCAATGTCACATTTGTGGCCCGGAATATGAAATTGATAACACCATCAACACATGATTTACCTGTTGAACATCAGCGTGTCTTTATTTCTCTGCTTCCATTATTCCACCATTTCGCACCTGCATACAACACTCCCATGCCCTCTCACTTCCGGTCAGGTTATTACCTCAACCTCTATCTGCATACATCTCATGCATATTCATTATCATGACAGTTATTTATTGAAATTACCTGCTCTGTGCCTTATAAGGGTACAGGTAAGTCCTGCCCTTGCGCCGGAAATGACATCATGACATTGCCCCGCGCGCATGCGTACCTAACCCAGCCGGCGGAAAAGACGACCCCGGCGGCGCCATCTTGACACGATTGCTCTGTTGCTATGACCGTAACACGCAGAGCCAGTTAACTGCCGTCAGTGATGTGCACTGCTACAATAGGAATATTTATCACGGTGTATTTAATGTTTTTCTGCTGCTCAGCACCCATGTATGTAATCTTATATTACAACTTTGCAGGTTGATGCCTCATTTTTTGGTACTCATGGTACTGGCAGGTCCTTCTACACTTCTTATTAAATTAAGACTGAGGTCCTTGTTTAATCATAATGGTATGAGGGATGTTCTGAATATAGACTGTGGTTGGATGCCATCTATTGGTATTGCTAATGGCCAAAGGAACATTGTGGGTGCCCATTGTTCAGCAAAAAGATCTGATCTGAATCCATCCCATTTACCAAGTTGGCAATGTCACACACCATAGAGCTTACCCTTGGTGTTAAGGTGGGACCTTTGTCTCTATGAAGACTAAGCACTGGCCTTATCAAAACGGTCATACATTTAAAATGGGTAGATTGTTGAGGGCAAGGATATATGTTTAACCCTCGTGTCACTTCATTCATCGGCTGTTCTATATCCATTATGATGTTGAACAGGACAGGAAGCTCTGTCAGTTATAGTGCAGCTGATATATCGTGATTGAAGGTCATTGAAGCCCTCATCTAAAGTACACTTTAAATGTGAGATGCTGTAGTATTTCATCTGATGCTCTGAGACTTCATTATGCCATTTGAAATCAGTATCTCTAAGGACAGGGTCTTGGGGAAATTGATGGGATTGAAGGCAGATAAATCCCAAGGGCCTGATAATCTACATCCTAGGATACTTAAGGAAGTGGCCATTCAGATAGCAGATGCTTTAAGAATTATTTTCCAGAACTCGATAGACTCAGGATCAGTACCCATGGATTGGAGGGTAGCTAATGTTACCCCACTATTTAAAAAGGGGGGTAGAGAAGAAGAGGGGAATTATAGGCTGGTGAGCCTTACATCAGTAGTAGGCAAAATGATGGAATCCATTATTAAGGATGTAATAGCGGAGCATATGACTAGCAGAGAAGGGATCGGACGGAGTCAACATGGATTTTCAAAAGGTAAATCATGCTTGACAAATCTATTGGAATTCTTTGAGATGGTGACAGGTAAAATAGATGGGGGAGAGCCAGTGGATGTGGTGTACCTGGACTTCCAAAAGGAAGTCCATAAATGACTGGCTTCCAAAATCAAGGCTCATGGGATTGGGGGCAAAGTATTGATGTGGATTGAGAACTGGCTGGCAGGTAGAAGACAGAGAGTTGGGATAAATGGCTCGTTTTCTGAGTGGCAGGCGGTGGGACCCCAGCTGTTCACAATTTACATTACTGATCTGGATGAGGGGATTGGATGTAATATCTCCAAATTTGCAGATGACATTAAGCTAGGAGGGGTTGTGTGCATGGAAGAGGGGGTCAGGAAGCTCCAGTGTGATTTGGATAAATTGAGGGACTGGGCAGATACATGGCAAATGCACTACAATGTGGATAAATGTGAGGTTATCCACTTTGGTAGTACAAACCGGATGGCAGATTACTATTTGAATGGCAATAGATTAAGAGATGGGGAAGTGCAGAGAGACCTAGGGGTACTTGTACATCAGTCTCTGAAGGCGAGCATGCAGGTACAGCAGGCAGTTAAAAAGGCAAATGGTATGTTGGCCTTCATATCAAGAGGGTTTGAGTATAGGAACAAGGATACCTTACTGCAGCTGTACAGGGCCTTGGTGAGACCCCACCTGGAGTATTGTGTGCAGTTTTGGTCACCTTATCTAAGGAAGGATGTTCTTGCAATGGAGGGAGTGCAGAGGCGATTCACCAGGCTGATACCTGGAATGGCAGGAATGACTTATGAGGAAAGATTGCGCAAATTGGGATTGTACTCGCTGGAGTTTAGAAGATTGAGAGGGGATCTCATAGAGACATAAAATTCTGGCAGGACTGGATAGAATGGATGCAGATGGGATGTTTCCAATGAATGGAAAATCTAGAACCCGGGGCCATGGTTTGAGGATAATAGGCAAACCATTTAGGACCGAGATGAGGAGGAATTTCTTGACCCAGAGGGTGGTGAATCTGTGGAATTCATTGCCACAGAGGGCAGTAGAGGCAGGTTCATTAAATATATTTAAGAGGGAATTAGATATATTTCTTCAGTATAAGGGTATTAAAGGTTACAAAGAGAAGGCGGGGACGGGATACTGAACTTTAAGATCAGCCATGATCTCGTTGAATGGCGGAGCAGGCTCGAAGGTTCGAATGACCTACTCCTGCTCCTATCTTCTATGTTTCTATGTTTCTATGTGACCACTCCTTCTCAATTGATTACTTCTGTCCATCAAGCTATGCCATAAATAGGTTAAAATATATCCAAAGGTTGTGATAAAAGCAGCTGAGGTGATGGCTGAAGGAATGGTCCTGTAAGTATAACTCTGTCAAGCTGTTGCTTGGCTAGACTGTGAGATGCCCCTCAAATTCCTGGATGTTAGTGCAGAGGACTAATATGTCCACCGCCATGTCCAAATTAAATGCTTGGGTCTTTACTCAGTGTAATATCCAGGTAGAATGTTACTCTTCTTTGACATTCCAAGATTTGATACAACTGAATGAAATGGTTTCATGGTCTGTTTAAGTCAGCTGTATTTGAGAAAGCACCAGAATTCTTTCACTGAAAGCTACTCGTGAACCCCAGATTATTTAAGGAATTTAATTTAAATTCCTCTGTGGGATTTTTACTTGGGTCTCCTGATTATTAGTCAAGGCCTCTGATTACCAGTAATTTAACCTGTCATAAGTATTTTGTGAACAATTGCAGTGATGTAATCATTAAAAGTTGCATGATAAAATTATGGCAATGATTCTGTAATTAAATTCTCCAATTTAGAATAGCAAAAATATGTTGTAGAATTAATGAAAAGAGCTACAAACATGAATCAAAATTAATAAATTGATAAAAATGAACCATTCCGTGGACTAAACAAGAGTTATTGAAGGCTGACATATTGCAGCAACACAGTGAAATGGTGATTTAACAAATAATTTCAAATTCCAGAGTACAATAATCTGAGTTGCATACAATTTAAAGGTATAGGGATATAACCTTGAGGTGATGCATTTTACTAGGACTCGTGCTGTAAATGATCGAGCCCTGGAGAGTGTCATCAGGAGAGACTAAATGCCGTAGTCTCGGACTTTTTCCCTGCACTGGGGAATTCGAGGTTGAGGGATGGCCTTATGCAAGTATATTAAATTATAAAGGACATACCGCAGATAAGATTTTCCTGAGATGGAGGAGCCAGAACTAGATTTTAAGGTGATAGGGGAAAGATTTAAAAGGGTACTGAGGGGCAACCTTTTCCACACACAATTTGGTGGATATATGGAACGAGGTGCCAGAGGAAACTGTGGACATGGGTACAATTATGGTAATGAAATGAAATTTTGACAGATAGTTGAAAAGGAAAGATTTAGAGGAATAGGGCTAAATGGAGGCAAATGGGACCAGCTGAGTTAGAAAACCTGGTCAGATCTGACCTGAAGGGCCTGTTTCTTTGTTGTATCACTGATTCTAAAACAAAAGGCTTTTTCAGGTGCATTCTACGCTAAGAATGAGCCTGAAGAAGCGGAAGTAGCCCTTTAAATTGCCGTTCAGGTGGCTGCGTTTAAAGTACAACGCTGGCCACCTGAAGGACACAGCTGCACTGGATGCAGCTCTGAGCACACTCCAGCTCCTGCCCAATGTCAGCTGTGATCCTGCCCACTGACATGATGTCATTTTGTGCATGACAAGAAGGAACACAGGACAATGGCAGACCCTGTGCAGGCAAGAGACATAATGATGATGATTTCAGCGTTTCTGAATGTTCAGAATGAGATACGGTAGATCCTTGGTAAGGCTATTTGTGCTATTGAAGTTCTTCAATTGTCCTTGAGATCTGAAAATCGCATGGGTGCAATCAGGACAAGGTTCCTACAAAGGTTGAGGGCAAGAAGACACCAGTTAGTGGTCGAAAGGCGCATGGAGCGTAAGCGCCACAGACGAAGGTGAATGCTGCTGGTCAGTCAATTAACTATGGTGACACATCGGTCTCTCTGGAGGTTGAACCGACCGCAGAGTGCTGAGTTCTGGAGTAATGTCCTCACCAAATTTGATGATGCTGAGTGGAGCAGACACTTTCGTATGTCGTGTGGCACCATTCACTTCGTGCTGGAACTCATAGAACCTCACCTGAAGGCGCATAGACCGGACTTGCAGCGACCATTGGAGCCCGGACTTCGATTAGGTGTGGCCTTGTGGTGGTATGCCACCCCTTGTGAGTATCGATCGATCCATCAGTACCATCTTTGGAATAGGCATCAGCACCGTGTGCATGGTGGTACAGGAGGTGACTGGCGCTTTGAGGAAGTTCCTCGGTAAACGTTTCATCTCCCTGCCAAGTGAAACATGTCTCCAGGAGACCATTGATGGCTTCGCCCAAAGGGGATACCCAATGTGTGCTGGTGCCATTGATGGGTCACACATTCCCATTATCACCCCCAGCGTGGATGCTGCAGCCTACTACAATCGCAAAGGGTGGCATTCGGTGGTTCTGCAAGCGGCGGTTGACCACAGATTCTGGTAAGTTAGCCTCTATTGATGTACATCACATCACATTTCCAATAACTATAACTCCACTGTGAGATTTCCATTCATGTTACAGCTTCTCAGATGTGTCTGCGGGGTGGCCGGGCCGCACGCATGATGCCCAAGTGCTTGCCAACTCTCCTCTGTATAGAAAAGCTGAGGACCAGGGCGGATTCCTCTTTCCATGTGACGTGAGTGTTCACCCTTCAAAGCTCCGTGTTTCAAATGTTATGCATGCTTACTATGTCAATGTTCAGATGCATGAATTAACTACATGTCTGCATCATTGTGCCTGCAGATGTCCAAGGATGTTGAGGGAGTGGAGGTTCCAGCGCATCTTGTGGGTGATGTGACATACCCCCTACAAAGCTGGCTGATGAAGGGGTTCACACAGCACCGAGTACTGGATCAGGATCAGCGAAGATTTAACAAGGCCCTTAATCCAGCAAGGATAGTGGTCTAAGAGGCCATTGGCAAGCGTTTAGATATCTCTACCGCCTTAGTCCCAGATGTTGTGTTTGCCTGCTGGGTACTGCACAATATATGTGAGATTAACAAGAAAGACTTCCTTTCAGAGAGAACATTGGTTGAAGCAGATGGTCCTGCACCCAATAGCGCAGATTGTGCTGATCAGCAAGGCCATGGGCACCTGGCCATCTGTTCTGCCATCATGTCAATGATGGCAGAAGTAAGGGTATGACTCTGCTACCCAGCTACCGATTTTCCATGACTTGTACCCCACTCCACCCTCCCCACCTAATACCCCACTTCACCCTTCCCACCCAATGTGGTGACATGAGCCTGCTGCCTGGTATGTTATGTGCTCTTGCGAATGAACGGGTGCATATAAATGAAACTTGTGACTTGTGTGCTTGTCAAAAATTTAATAAAATTTTATAAAAGACATTCTTTGAGAAATCACAATGCTTTATAAATATTAAAGTTAACATTTCACATCATTCTTAAACTTGAAGGAAACCATGGAATGGACAAATAACAGTGCAAATCCATTCTATACTTTAACACCGCAGATCAAACACTAAGACAATAAACACAACAAACACCACCACCCGGCACCATAGCATCTCACTGCTGAATGTTTCCATCCTTAAAATGTCGCACGTAATATTGCACTTATGAGGGGCTTCATGAACAACAAAAGTGAACAGCGAGTTAGCAGCATTAAGGATGTTTAGTCTGACACAAACCTCATTCCAACATTGAGAGGAACGAGTTGGAGGGGGATGAGGAACCAGTCCCGGACCCCAGCATCTCAGTCATGGCAAACCATCCACTACTGTGATGCACTGGTGTGGAATGAAATGGCATGCTGGATGGAGGGGCCAGGTACATGGGATGAGGCTGACCATATAACTGTGGGAATGGGGATGGGGAGGCCTCCAATCGCGTGACCAATCTGTTAAAGATGTCTGACTGCCTGTCCATTGTGGCACTCAGTCCCTGCAGGGAAACTGCAAACTCAGACATCGACTGGGCATGCTTCTCCACTTCGGAGCGGCGCATTGCTTCCTCGTCCAACCTCTGATCGGCAAGCATAACTCTTGTGATCCAGCGCCTCCTCTGCACGCTGGCGGTCGCTCTCACTGTCCTCCCTGTCAAGTGCCAACATCATCGCCTGCAGCTCCTTCACGAGAACCTGCCCCTTCGTCAGTCGCTGGCGCTTGCGTCTGGGACCAGAGGCTGTGGGTGGAAACAGGAAAAGTGCATCAGCATTGGACTTAAGTGCTTCTCCATAAACACAACCTCAATGCTACTGTACCTGTGTTCTCTGTTGAGAGTACTGCCTCGCCACTTCCAGGGACAGTGACCTCTGCGCTTCCTCTCTCAGAGGCATCCAAATCCATTGCTGCCGGGTCCTTGGCGGTGGCCTCCTGCTCCTGGACCGGCACGTCTCCTCCATTGGCACTGTGTGAACCCTGAGATCCCTCAGGGATGAGCTCTGGGAATTCAGGGGTCTCCAGAGCGCTGGCTACAATGAAGGAAGTAGCGGAGCAGCTAGCCCCCCAGAGAGTGTGGCACTGGTCGAAGTACTGCTACTCCTTGCACCCATTGCCACTCCTCCTGTTGTGGTTCAGGTCTGCGTGGAATTTCTTCCTCATGCTCTTCAGTTTCATGACCACCTGGTTTTCACTGCGCTGGTGCCCTTATGCTGCGAGCACTCCAGACAGCCGCTCAAATGTGGGACCATCCCTAACTGTCCCAGTGAGCTCCTTTTCCTGGGATTCCTGAGTCAGATGGTCTAGAAGCAGTCTTACCTCTTCTTCAGACCAGTTACTAGCCTTTCTTGGAGCCATTGTTCCAATGCACTGTTTTCCTGCACTGCTAAACAAAACGACTGAATCTGCACTAGCCTGCCTGCACAATGTGCTTCAAGATTCGGGCCAGGCGTCTCAGGCTGACGACGTCACTGCCACGTCAGCAGCCTGACTCTTTAACATCCGCTTTCAGCCAGCTGCATTTAGGTGGCTGGGGGAGCCACTGAGCTGCGCTGATTATCCCTCTCGGAGGAGGGTTACGTAGCTCGCCTCAAGAGCGCCTCCTTCACATTCAGGTGGCCTCAAAACAGCTGCATATTGCCTAAATATGCAGCTTTAAATGCAGGGCAATTCGCCACCTGGAACTGCTAAAAGTTGGTGGTCTTGGAAGGAGCTTGCCAGCCCTCTACCCTGCCATTCGTGGTTCATGTATTTGGGGTAAGTGAATACTCAAGGCAGTTTGTGGGTGAAAATAGATTAAAAACCACTGAACAAAATAAAAGTTTGTTTGAAAAATAAAGATATCTATCTGGCATGAAGCTCGTGGTCTGTTAGACGGTAGTGATTGCTGTTGTCCTGTGCACTTCTGAGACATGATGAACCTCCAGTGGTCAAATATCTGGAGAAAGATCACAAACATGTAGCACTGACTGAAGGTCAATGAAGGATGGTAATAAATGCTGGCTTTGGCAGCATCACCTTGATCCTGAAAATGAATTAAAAGAAAAATGCTGCCATAACAAAATCTTCCAAATCTATATTCTGGATGAATGATTCAATCTTGGTGTCCCCTCTTAGGCCAATATACCTTCCAGGCCCTTTGATTAAACTCAATTGCCTCCTTTGCGCAAGCAACTTTTTTTACATGCCAAAACAGACACTATATCATTTGCTAGATAGGCAGAGAAAAAGATTCAAGGATGTTTTCAAAATGCCTCAGAGTGGAACAGCCTCTCTGATTCCTAGGACTGTTTTTTCCATGACTTCTCCAAATGGAAGGAGCATTGAGGGTGGCACTAAGAACCTCAAAGCTATTCAATGGAGGTGCACAGAAGCCAATGGAAGGAAATGTAATACTTGCCTCCAGATTTATGCATTTAGTCCAAAGCCAATTATATTTTTCCTTTAGTGCAATTAAAGGGGCAAGATAGAGTGACCAATTAATCTATTAATCTGCATGCCTTGGGGATGTGTGAGGAAATGGGAACAACTTGAGAAAAGGGCTCAGGCCGGAAACATTGGTTATATATCTTGAAGGGCTCAGGCCTGAAACATTGTTAATGTATCTTTATCTTTGTTACATAAAGAACAATGCATGACTTGTTGAGTATTTCCAGTATTTTTGTGTAAACTACAATCACAGCACCTGGCAGATTTTCTTGTTTAACACCTTGAGGAAATCGATGCATTTTAATGTTTTCTCACTTCTCTATGTATACGGTATATTACTGAAATGAATGTAATCAGTTAGCTCTGCAATATTGATAGTTTATGGTGTTTTTCAAAGGTGCAGATATTTTTTAATTTTTGTGTAATTTTTATGCTAACTGAAGCTTGACAATACATAGTTTTAATTAATTAATAAGATGTACACAGTGGAAAAATCTAGATACTCTGTTTTGTGGTTCAATGATGGAGGGATTTAATAAACTCCTCAATTTACTTGATTTGTAGATATCTCAATTGCATGATGTCACTGTAGTACAGGTCATTTATCCGAAACCCTTGAGACCAGACACTTTTCAGAATTCAGAATTTTTCGGATTATTGAATAATCGTAACAGCGTTACGTTAAGTAATTGTGCTGATTTCAGATTCGCGCAAAGCAAAGATACACTCCAGCTAGAAGGGTCTCTGGACGGACGGGCGTTTTCTGCAGCACTCGGCAGAGAGTGTTGCAGTGGCACTGGATGGGGGTGTTGCAGTGACACTGGACAGGGGTTGTTTGTGGCGGCACTCAACGGAGGGAGGGTTGCGGTAGTGCACAGATACACCACAATTAAACTTCTGCCATAACTCTACTTTCTGGCCTATCCATAATGACAGATGTTTCCTTTTCTGCTTCTTAATGTTACCCCTGGGGGACTCTGCAGGTCTTTTTGACCTTTTCACAGTCTTCAAAGTCCATGAGCAGCAAAGGCACGTCTGACTGGTAGGAGCACTGAGACATAGGTAGGTGGGGGGGAGGGTGTCCCATCTATTACAAATCGGGTGTCCATATGTGGTGAATCAGAGGTTTTTTTCCCTGGCACCTATAAAGATTCCCTAGGGTCCCACTAATTGTAAACAAGGACCGACACAGAATATTCAAATGTGAGTCGCATCGAGACATTTTTGGCACCAAACACGAGCTTTGGTGTGCAGATGACTTCCATAGAAAAAATGTTTGGTTTTTCAGAATTTCGGATAAAAGATTTCATACCTATATTATTTTTGACCATCTTGAATTTGGCTGTTCAGCTGTTGGCATCACAATATGTATAATGAGAAATAAACATAATAGATTGAATATAATGCACATTATAAGTGCAGGGCAAATATTGAGCCACTGAACACTGAATGAACAATTGATTGTTCAGTTGCCCTGTATAGATCGTGGAAAGGGATTGATTTGACACAATTTAAGAATGAAATTTACAATAAATAAAATCCTGATCATGAAAAGGAGCAACTAAGAATGATAATTAGTTCAAGAAACACAATCCCAGCCCCAGTTGAAGATTTGATTTGAAGGACAAAGCAGAACTTTTAATTCTAGGGTTTTGTTGGATTCTTGATTTTGAAGCTCACAAGCTGAACTTCACTACAGTAAAACAAAGTGTTAAGTAATTTTCTTTAGCTGTTGTTAATTGAGCTATTGAAAGCTATTTTGGAAATACTGTAGGAGTATGGATTCTTGCAAAAATGAGCTATGTAACTAACATAATTACTTAATTGCTGTGGAGTATTGTTGATTGTTATGGCATACTCAAAGGGACAATTATTGTACTATGACCTGAAAACGATGTCAGTGTTTGTGCTAAAATCAATACTAATCAAACAACATTACAAACTACTCCTGCACTGGAAGAGTCTGCTCACTCAGCCCAATTACAGGACTAAGGGCTTCTAGACGGTTATCACAAATTTGGCAATATAACTAACTGGTTAGTGAGCAGTTAAATTTCTGTGGATTTCTTGTTAGTAAGTCACTGTTTAAACAAACTCCAAACATGAGTGGCTAGTTTAAGAGTCATTAAGAGTTGAGACGTTGGTAAGATTGGGATATATTTGATATACATTCTTGATTGATATCAGCACAAGTCAGGCCAAGTGGAGGTGATATTGTGGCAGGAAGCTGGGTTTTTTGAAAATTGTATTTGTATCAATACGAAAAGGAATAATTCAGGAATATAGCAATTATCATGTCATACACAATGATAGAATATTTTTTTTAATTTTTCTCCCCAACTATCCTCCCCAAAAGAAAAGAACACCTACTTCTATTATTAGCATATATACTATTCATTGATCAGTGACCACCCCACCTCACTGACAAAAGACAAAGGAGGAAAAACCCAACACCCAACCCCAACCAACCAATTTTCCCTTGCAACCGCTGCAACCGTGTCTGCCTGTCCCGCATCGGACTTGTCAGTCACCAACGAGCCTGCAGCAGACGAGGACATTACCCCTCCATAAATCTTCGTCCGTGAAGCCAAGCCAAAGAGAAGAGAAGAAAGAGACTATTCATTGATCATTTTTATGAGAGGGGTAGGTGAAGTGGAGAAGGTGGATGGAATTTTATTCATAAAATATAGATATGGTTTCCAAATTTTATAAAACTTGTCACCTCGATGTCTCAAACTACATGTAATTTATGCATTTCAATATGCCATCTGCCGAATAGTACCACATTTTCCGTTTTCCAGGTTTCCGCTCTACGTTTCTTTGTAGTCGCTATTGATATACTTTTGAAAATTTCTTGATATTTATCCAATTTCAGTTTTATATCTTTTTCATATATATTCCCAAGTAAAAATATTTTTGTATCCTTTTGTATCTTTATCTTCATAATTTGTTCTAATAATACACTCAAATCGTTCCAAAACTTTTCCACTTTTTCATAGGACCATACCGAATGTTCAAAAAAAAGTCCCTATTTCCTTGGTACATTGGAAACACTTATCCAAGCAGGAAGCTGGTTGAGAGGGAAAAGTAACAAAGTGGGATTTCACTAGAAGAAAAATGGAAAATTGAAGTCTGTTTCTGATTTCACCTTGACCTATTCAGAGGGCAGTCAAGAGTTGGCCATTTTGGTTAATCTGGAATAGTGCACAGTGCTGAAGGGATAAGAATGACAATTCTTATATCACTTTGCACAGGGTCCAGTCAATAACCTGGAGATTGAAACATTTGTAATTTTGCTTCTTAATTTAATCTTCCTTTGCTGTACTTCTTTCTTCAAGATGCTTCTTATGTGGATCACAATATGGGATTCTTCCCTTTAATCTACCTTCCTTTCCATCTTAAGGTAACGATTCTCAAATATGGACAGTCCAACTATTATCAGATTTTAATTGCCAGCATCCATCTTTTTTTTAATGCAGGACAAGAAGATCTGGAGATCTGAAATGCAAACGCAAAGTGCTTTGTAATTTGGGCAGCCTCTGTGGAGAAAATCTTTCAATCCAATCTTTCTCTTTTTTGAATACTGCTAGATCTGAGTTGCTTTAAACATTCATCTGTTCATTTTATTTTGCATTTTTTGATCTTGACTTATCATGTTATTTGTTTTCTTCTATTCCAGTTTTGGAATGTCAGAATATTCTCGCATGACAGACACTGAACGTGACCAGATTGACCAGGACGCCCAGATTTTTATGAGAACCTGCTCGGATGCCATCCAACAGCTGAAGGCAGAAGGTAAGGCCTGTGCACGAAAACTAAAGTTTGACAGTGCCTTGGAAAATCAAAAAAAGCAGCTGAATTCTTATAAAGGTGAAACTGTGATTAAAAAGTCTTTCCAGTCCAGAAATAATAAAAACAGGTTGAGATATTACTCAATCTACAAACATTCAGTTTATGAATTTTCATCATAAATTGTCTCTGTAGGGTATGTGATGTGATCTACAAAGTTAGTTTTTGTTATGACACATAGTGCACCACTCTCTAACATAGGAATATATTGAACTAAAATCCTCGCAATACATTGAGTCAGAGGCAGGCCTGAAATAACCATTAAGTAAAATAAGCACATGTTTTAGGGCACCAAGGGAAGGGGGCACCACAGTGTTTTTTTCCAGTGCTGGATTTACCATGGTGCAGCCGAACTAGGGCCCCACAATAAATGGAAAAAAACATAAATATACAAGTTATATTTAATATAGTTGTAGGATCTGGCCTGGAAGAAAACTGAATTTTTAATCTTTTGTTTCACATTCAGCACTTTCTTAAGTCAGTTAGACAATGGAAGGGTCACGGGGGAACCATCGTTAGGCTGTACTTAGGGCATCAGTTAGCCTTAATCTGGCCCTGGTCAGAGGGGAAGCATCGAGATTATCCTGTTTGAGGGGAAGGGAATTTAATGAGTGTGTTGAGAAGTGTCCAATTTGGGATGCAGCAACCCAGTGTGATGCCCGGTGAAGCCACGGTGGCTTTGGGCACTAAAAATCTAAGCTATAAACAGGAAATGCTACCTATCAAAATCTGTAGAGATAAAAACAGTGATCATTATTCTGATCAATAATCAAGGACCAGAATATTAACACTATCTCACTTGATGCTGTGCTGTATTACCTGCTGAGTATTTACAGTAATTTCTACTTTATTAGCAACCTGAGTGTGCTGCAACATTTCCACTGTATCAAGATCAGCCTGGTCAAACTTTCAAACTGTCCTTCTGACCACAAATAATCTTAAATACCTAGGGTTAGAACTTGTGTGCATTAATCTCTGGTCCATTGTAGCGTAGGCATGTACAATCCAATGACTCTCATTTGATCTTCTTCCTTTTAACTCTGCCACTTGCCCTATAGCCACTTGGAAATATTTTACCTCCTTCACTTCAAAGACTCTTGTCTTACTTATACTCCAATTCCATAGTAAAACCTTAATATTCAAAATTATTGAGGAGAGGGAAATTGTTTTTGATTTCTGTAAGAACCATTATACTTAAGATAAAAAATTAGAGATCCCATTGAGTTACATGCAGTTAAACATCTGCTAAATTATGTGAATTTTATTTGGCAATTTAAATAATATATTT
Organism: Narcine bancroftii; assembly: GCF_036971445.1. Classification (NCBI taxonomy): domain Eukaryota; kingdom Metazoa; phylum Chordata; class Chondrichthyes; order Torpediniformes; family Narcinidae; genus Narcine; species Narcine bancroftii. Next base: position 175,262,536 of record NC_091471.1, on the reverse strand, counting down.
TTAAATACTAAGATGGTTAACACAATAGATTATTGAATTAATGTGGCAGCAAGTTTCAGAACGTTGTGGATAATAATCTCATTAAAGGCTGATTCCTTTTGATACAGCAATCAAGAATGTGACTTCTCCTCAAGTAAAGGAACATCGAGAAGGTGTTTTAGACCTGCTAGAAGTTTACCTGAAAAGTAAGTGTATTTTTAATTAAGATTTTGGAATTGTTTCACATCTTAAAAAAATGCTACAGAAATATTTGCTGGATAAAATATTGCCTTATTAAATTGCCTAAAAGGAATAAAAATCAAATCATGCATGATCGCTTACATTTCTGCCATGATTCAAAGGGTCTCTGAATTCAAAATAATCAAGAACAGAGGGATGGTTAGGAACCAAAACAATAATAAGCATAATCTAAGTCAGATCAAAGAAGGAGACAACAGAAACGTTGGTTTAGCCTGAACAAAAGAGATGGCCATAACCTAGTTAATTTGCTATAAGGAAAGTGTGAATGCTTTTCATTTCTTAATTCAGATAACTTGTTTGTGTTCAGCATCAAAGGCAAATTCAACAAAGTGTGCCTTTGTTTCTTACCAGCAGCAGACTGAATTTATACGTGTAATGTCTGGTAATTTAGTGAACCCACAGGCTAAAACAGTATTGTCCTAAAGTTACTGGATACCTTGTGAGCCTGTTTGTGATTACTTATACTTCCACAAGTGACAGTATAAAAGTCAATAGACCATAGCCTAAATCCAGAACATACTTAATAACACCCCAAGAGAAGCCATAAGAGAGATCAGAAGGACTCTGGGAGCGGCTGAGAGCAAGATAAGTGAATACGTAAATAGCTAAGAAAGAAAAGAGACTGGGGAGTACCAGAGCAGTAAAGAGAGGCCAGAGAGTGCAGGAGCAGCCGAGAGAGAGGCCAGAGAGTGCAGGGGCAGTCGAGAGAAAGGCCAGAGAGCGCAGGAGCAGTGGAGAGAAAGGCCAGAGAGCGCAGGGGCAGACAAGAGAGGCCAGAGAGTGCAGGGGCAGATGAGAGACCAAAGAATGCAGGAGCAGCCGAGAGAGAGGCCAGAGAGCACAGGGGCAGTGGAGAGAAAGGCCAGAGAGCACAGGGGCAACCAAGAGAGAGGCCAGAGAGCGCAGGAGCAGGCAGGAGAATGCAAGAGCAGCTGAGAATGAGGCCAGGGACACTGAATGGACAGAGGTCTACAGAGTTGGAAGCCTGCAACCCTTCTGAAATAGGGCAGCTGATTAAATGACCTGTAAATTGAGGCCAAGTGTTGCAATTTTGTGATTTAAATGTGCGATTATTGTTGGATTATTTAGAATAAACATAACCAGGTCCATCACAGACTCTGATGCAATCTATGTGAGGTACTGCCTCAAAAAGGTAGCCAAAAACAAAGAACCCTGATAACCCTGCTCACAATCTCACTGTTACCTTTGGGTAGAAGGTACAAAAGCCTGAAGAGCAGGCATCTAGATTCAAGGATAGTTTCTTTCCAAAAGCTATCAGGTTCTTGAAACACACCCCCCCCCCCCCCCCGCCCCGCCCCACCTCACCTCATTGTTTTACAAATCACGGATGCCATCTCTGAGACCAGATGCTAACTTACACCACAAAAGGACTGTCTGCACTATTGCAAAGCAATTTTTCTTCTTGCTCTAGGATACCTGTGAATACTTATTATCTTTTGAACATATTGTTTCTTTTTAATTCAAATTATATATATTATTGTCATCTTTTTTGTTTACAAAACAACCATTTTGTTGCGGCAAGAATTTTGCTGTAATTGTACAACATCAGTAAACATTATTGATCTGAAATTCATGTGATTCCACTGATGCCCAGACTGCTCTGTTATTTAATGAAGTTTTTTTGGTTTTTAACCATGTACTTTCAAAGCAACCAAATTGTTTTGACAGATATTTGCTGCTTGTATGTAAGACTCCCTCCACAGTGGTTATAAAATATTAACCAAGTGGTGTAAGCCATGTCCTTAAGCTAAATGATATCCACACAAATACAAAGTCAGGTTCAATATTGCCCATCATACATATTTCACCAGTTTGATAGAATTAAATCCTTCCCTTGAGGCTAAAGCAGCATGTAGCTAAATGGAATAAAATTTCTGACTCCCTGAGCTAATAAAAATGTATCTTTGGAGTATTATTCTTATTCGTTACACAACCATCTCTCCCCTACCAATCTAAAACATGATAAGGTCCTATAATTCTTTAACTTCCTAACATACCCCATGAGCCTCAATCAATGATTATGGTTTGAATTGGATATCATTCACAGAAGATTGCATATTCAAACTTATTTTTTTCTTATTTATTCACTTTTCAAATCTAGACGTCATGCATCATTCATCATTGTCCTTGAGAACAATGCCACCTAATAGTGTTGTTAGCAACACCTTTGTCACTTAGCTGAGATGATAATTAGCTGGTTGCATTTATCCTCTTTGGGTGAATGGAAACTAGCTGGGTAATTTTCCAACTTTGTGGTAGATGCCTGTGTTCTCACAGATTGGCTGGATTCACAGTTAGTTCTGGGATGCAAATATTCATTCATTTCTCCAGCTCGAAACTTTGACTAGGTTTTTTAAATCCAGTGTGATTGGGTTAGGGTTAGGGCACAGTGTTCTTCTGCGAGCAGTCAACTCTAACATGCATACAATCATCAAAAGTAATAATAAAAGCAAGAGAGCAAATACAGGGAAAAGTCATTCCTGGCATCTGAAAGATCTCCAAGCCTGAAGGAAGATTTAAGAGGAAAGTTTTAGGGACATAAGGCCTTTTTATAGTGGGGTGGGGAGGGGGGAGCGAAAGGAAAGACAGATATTCACCGCCTTTACATTGCTTCACCTACCTTTATAAAAATGCTGACTGAAGATGTGGACTCTGATCCGTCCGATGTGGAGTAGTCTCAGTGGTGGAATAAGTTGCTCCACCTCACTCCATAAAGGCAATGCTGCTGAAGGTGGCCGCTTAGGGGCAGACTGATGATGTCGCCAGCTCGCAACCCAGGAACCACTATCAGGGCTCCCACGGTGATTGGTGCTGGGGTTAGGGCTCCCTCCTACCACCTGGAAATGTCCTCTTCCCACTACCCCTCTGCCCCTCACACTTCCCACAAGGCTGCCGAGACCAAGGAGCAGGAGAGAGAGCGAGAATGGATGTGCAGGTGAGTGGGAGTGGATGGAGTCCGGACCGAAAAGCGTAGAGGCCCAGCGGGGGCAAGGAGAGTCAGAGACTGCTGTGCCGCCAGGGTCACAAATATTTGTCACTGTGACTACTTTATCTTTGTCTTCCACACTCAGGAGCTAAGTATTGCCATTGTTAAGGGTGGGCTGTTCTTGAGCTGCCTCCTTGAGGTATCTGTATAATTGCTTTTATTTTAGACGTACAGCATAGTAACAGGCCATTTCAGCCCACAAGCCAATGCCGCCCAATTTTACCCAATTAATCTACAACCCTGGTTATATAGGAATGGTGGGAGGAAACCAGAGCACCCAGAGGAAACCCACACAGACACGGGGGGGAGAGTACAAACTCATTACACACAGTAGCAGATTTGAACCCCAGTTGAACAGCAGTTGCTGGTGCAAAAACAGTGTTGCACTATCTGCTACACTAACTGTGCTGCTGTCACTTTTGGTCTGTCACCTTGGGTGGGCCTAATTTATTGTGCCATTCCAAAGATTTTTATAAACTGTCAAGTTGGCAAAAGTCCCACCACTGTGCTAAAAGAAAAATGTAAAATATTCCCCAAAGACAAACATTGTACCAAAAGAAATCTTTTCCACAGGAAGTAAGGAAAACAAGCAGTGAGATCATGGAACCTATACAGATTAAAGAGGAGGAAGTGCTTGCTATGTATCAGATTATGATATATTATTTATTGTATACTGCCAAAATGTTTGGCCTGGAAGTCAGCCTGAAGAAAACTGAGGTCCTCCATCAGCCAGCTCCCCACCATGACTACCAGCCCCCCCCACATCTCCATCGGGCACACAAAACTCAAAACGGTCAACCAGTTTACCTATCTCGGCTGCACCATTTCATCGGATGCAAGGATTGACAACGAGATAGACAACAGACTCGCCAAGGCAAATAGCGCCTTTGGAAGACTACACAAAAGAGTCTGGAAAAACAACCAACTGAAAAACCTCACAAAGATTAGCGTATACAGAGCCGTTGTCATACCTGTTCGGCTCCGAATCATGGGTCCTTTACCGGCATCACCTACGGCTCCTAGAACGCTTCCACCAGCGTTGTCTCCGCTCCATCCTCAACATTCATTGGAGCGACTTCACCTCCAACATCGAAGTACTCGAGATGGCAGAGGCCGACAGCATCGAATCCACACTGCTGAAGATCAAACTGCACTGAGTAGGTCACGTCTCCAGAATGGAGGACCATTGCCTTCCCAAGATCGTGTTATGTGGCGAGCTCTCCACTGGCCACCGAGACAGAGGTGCACCAAAGAAGAGGTACAAGGACTGCCTAAAGAAATCTCTTGGTGCCTGCCACATTGACCACTGCCAGTGGGCTGATATCGCCTTAAACCGTGCATCTTGGCGCCTCACAGTTCGGCGGGCAGTAACCTCCTTTGAAGAAGACCGCAGAGCCCACCTCACTGTCAAAAGACAAAGGAGGAAAAACCCAACACCCAACTCCAACCAGCCAATTTTCCCTTGCAACCGCTGCAACCGTGTCTGCCTGTCCCACATTGGACTTGTCAGCCACAAACGAGCCTGCAGCTGACGTGGACTTTACCCCTCCATAAATCTTCGTCCGCTAAGCCATGCCAAAGATATAGATATGTTTTAAAGGAGATAAATTGTGGCAGTCTTAGCGTAGGTCAGATACAAACACTTCAAAACAGATCTCATTTAAAATACTGGAGCTCTGCTCAAGCCAGACAGTTCAGGCTCTGAGAATCTTTGCAAAAAGTTTGAAGAATGCATATAAGGACTTCACAAGTAGGTATTAATTGGACATGCTGTGGAGTAATGGATTATTGTTTTGGAAAGCAACAGATGAATGGAATCAGAAGAATAGGTCTGGAGCCGCAGTCTGTCTGAGTGCAGTTGGCTATTCTAAGAGGGTCATGTGGTTTTCTCTGACTGAGAGAGAGAGAGAGAGAATTCAGTTCTACAGTTCAGCAGCAGCAGCTGGGACTGGAACAGGACAAGCTGGAAAGCTTGTGGAAAAACCTCATTTTGAAGATTGGCTGTGAATTCTTAGTTCAACCTGGTCAAAGCCCTTGTGGTCCATGCAAAAGGAGAGGACTGGCTGCATAATGTTTCCCTTGAAATAAGGGAAATAAAAAGGAACTCTTTGCTGAACTGAAAGAAGGAGGTTATCATCTTGATAACCCTGATGGGGAAAGTTTCTTTGGCAAGACACTGAAGTGGGTGATCGGAAGGAATCAGTTTGTGTCCAACAAACAACAAATCTCTCTCTCTGAAAACCAACAAGAACCTTCCCAAGCAGTAACCATTTACCTTTCCCGCACCAAAGCCTGGTGAAATTCATAAATATTAAATTCTGTGTACAGTATAAAAATTGCCTGATACCAATGAACTTGGAGGAATGAGAAGTGAGATTGGACTGTAAATCAAAGAACTTTTCTGAACTTACACACACATCACATACACACGCGCTTAGAATTAGAAGGGGGTTAAGCTAGTTTAGTTAATAGTAATAAGTTAAGGTTTGATTCTGTTTTCATGTTTAAAGATGATTAAAAAAACATTTGTTTAAGTAACTATTTATCTTGGTAAATTTCTATTGCTGCAGGGTTTTGGGGTCCTCTGGGCTCATAACATTTGGGGGATCATCTTTTTGGATTGAAAATTGGAGTTTTGGGATCTTAAACATTTGGAGTTTTTGTGATTTATTAGTTAATTGGTTTTTCCAATCTAATTTAAAGCTTGTTTGTGTGGAAAAACAGCAGCAATTTTTTTAGTACATTTTTTACACAACCATCACCTGTGGAGCTGCAGAGCAAGAGAAAAGAGGAACTGATGGTTATTTCTAAGGCATTAAAACTGACTGAAGTCAAGCATTGGATGAGGAAAATACAAATACAGAGGATTATAGTGAAATATTACATAGATGAGGGAAAATTTGTTGATAAAGACTTAGAAAATTTTCCAGAGGATAGATCTGTTGAATTGGAGTTGGAGAAACTGAGGGTGGAAGAGGAAAGAAATAAATGGAATTGTGAGTTGCAAAAACAACAAAATGAGGCAGAGGAAGCTGCAAAACAAAGAGAGAAGGATGAAAAAATGGAGAATATATGAGGCAGAGGAAACTAAAAAACAAAGGATATATGAGCTAAAAAATGGAGGGAGGAAATTGGAAGGGACAGACAGTTTCATTTAGAGAAGTTAAAAATTGTGATGGAGGGAGGTAAGAAAATTGAGGCTGTAAGTCGTGGGGGGAGGTTTTTGGCTGGTAGAGAGCTAAATCTAGTTCCTCCTTTTGATGAGGGAGATATAAATACATATTTTCAGCTTTTTGTAAAGGTTGCTGAGAGCTCAAGATGGCCAGAAGAAAAATGGCTTCTTATGCTCCAAAGTGTATTGAAGGGAAAAGCACAAATTGCATACTGTAGCTTGACTACAGAGCAAGTGGCAAATTATGATACTGTTAAACAAGCAGTAGTGAAATCTTATGAGTTGGTTCCAGAAGCATATAGACAAAAATTTAGAAGTTTGGCGAAAACATCGAACCAATCTTGTATGGATTTTTCTCTAGGAAAATCTGTATGTTTTTACCGTTGGTCCTCCTCAAAAGGAATAAATAATGATTTTGGCAGATTGAGGGAATTGATGTTAATTGAGGAAATTAAAAGGTGTGTTCCAAATGAATGAGAGAGATGTGGGAGCAAACAACAAGTTTAGTGGATGAATATGCCCTGATTCACAAAAATAAATTTCATATAGAAAGCCTTTCCAGAAGGTTAATGTGGAGCAGACTAGTAAATCTGAAATTAAGTCTGAGGATTATATTATATTTTATATTTTATGTTTTAAAAGGAGATAAATTATGGCAGATGGAATTTAATGCAGAAAAGTGTGAAGTATTGCATTTTTGAAGGACAAACCAAGAAAAGACATACATGGTGAATGGTAGGGCACTGAGGAGTGTGGTAGAACAGAGAAACCTGGGAATACAGATACATAACTCCCTGAAAGTGGCACTACAGGTGGATAAGGTTGTAAAGAGAGCTTTTGGCAAATTAACACATACCTAAGCTAAGGTCTGGACCCACTGTAATTTGCCAATAGTCATAATCGCTCCACAGCAGGTGCAATATCGTTGGCTCCCCACTCAGCCCTGGATTTCCTGGAAAGCAGCAACTTATACATACGGCTGTTCTTCATTGACGAGAGCTCAGCCTTCAACACCATTATTCACTCAGTGCTGGTCAAGAAGCTTCAAATCTGGCCTCTGCACCCGCCCCCTCTGCAACTGGATCCTTGATATCCTCATCGGAAGACCACAGTCAGTACTAATTGGAAGTAACATCACCTCCTCACTGATTGTTCACACAGGCGCACCTCAAGGATGCATGCTTAGCCCACTACTGTACTCATTATACACCCATGACAGGCACAATTCTAATGTTATCTACAAATTTGCTGATGACACCACAGTTGTCGGCAGAATCACAAATGGCAATGAGGAAGAATACAGAAGGGAGATAGATCAGCTCGTTAATTAGTGATCCACTATGTGAGAAGTGTAAAATTTTTGAAGCTTCACTGATCCATACATTTTGGGAGTGTCCAAATTTAGAGAGATTTTGAAAAGACATTTTTCAATCTTTATCAAGAATTTTTAAGATGAAATAGAACCATGTCCGTAAATTGCTTTGTTTGGTTTTTCACATGAGCCAGATATACCTCTGTCTGCAATTCAGGAAAAAGTGTTAGGCTTTACCACATGGATAGCGAGACAAGCAATTTTATTGAAATGGAAAGATGACTCTTCACCTACCCATACACAGTGGTCACATGATGTAATGTCCTATTTAAGGTTGGAGAAAATTAGTTAGATACAACATTAAAGATGGACATTTTCAATTTGTAAAGATGTGGGTATTTATAGAATACTGTCATGATGAGAAGAATTAAGAATTTTGAATGTTCCGGAGGTTCTCTGACCATCAGATTTACAATTTCCCTTTTCTTTTACAAAGGTAATCTTGATTAGAGGGAGGTGATAGATTTTTTTGTTTGTTTTCTTTTTATCTATTTTTATTTGGATTAATTTGGCACATAGGGGTTTCAACATGGTTATCATAGATTAATTCAATAACTTGTTTCTCATGTAGTTCCATCCATTTTTTTTGTACTTGTATGTATATGAGATGACTTATGTGTTTTCCTTAAAACTTTGTATGTGTTTATATATTAAACTCAATAAAAGTATTTTAAAAAGAAAAAGCAAAGAACTTCAAATTCCTGGGTGTTAGCATCTCTGAAGATCTGTCCTGGAGCCTCCAAGAGAATGCAATCATGAAGAAGGATCACCAGCGGTTTCACTTTGTGAGGTGGCTGAGAAGATTCGGTTTGTCACCGAAGACTCTCTAATCCTTCTACAGGTATATTGTGGAGAGTATTCTGGCTGGTTGCATCACTCTCTGGTATGGAGGCACCAACTCTCAGGACAAGAATAAACTCCAAAAGGTTAATAACTCAGCCTGCAACATCACTGGCACCAGACTTCACTCCATCGAGGACATCTATATGAGGCTGTGTCTTAATAAAGCACCCTCTATCCTCAAAGATCCCCACCATCTAGGCCATGCCCTCTTCACTCTACTACCATCAGGAAAAAGGTATAGGAGCCTAAAGACGAGCACTCAACAGCGCAAGGACAGCTTCTTCCCCGCTGTCATCAGATTTCTGAATAACCAGACACTGCCTTATTTTTCGTGCACTATTTTGGTTTTTTTAATTTATTGTTGTAAAAGTAGTTTATATGAATATTTACACTATGATACTGCCGCAAAACACTGAATTTTGTGACTTGTTCATGACAGTAAATTCTGATTTTGAGTATTGAGTATAGAAGTTGGGATGATATGTTAAAGTTGATTAAGACATTGGTGAGGCCACATTTGGAGTATTTTGTGATGTTTTGGCCACCTAACTACAGAAAAGATATCAATAAGATAGAAAGAGTGCAGAGAAGATTTACTAGGATGTTTCCTGGACTTTAGGAATGGAGTTACAGGGAAAGAGTTAATCAGGTTGGGGCTTTGTTCCCTGGAGTGTAGAAGAATGAGGGGAGATTTGATAGATAATTTAAAGTTATGAGGGGGAATAGACAGAGAATAGGGTTTTTTCCACTGAGGGTAGGTGAGATACAAACCAGAGGACATGGGATAAAAGTGAAAAGGGAAAGATTTAGGGGGAATGTGAGGGGGAACTTCTTCACACAAAAAGTAGTGGGAATGTGGTGATGAATGCAGACTCAATTTTAACATTAAAGAAGAATTGGAACAGGTACATGGATGGGAGATGTACGGAGGGCCATGGAGTGGATGCAGGTCAGTGGGCTGGCAAAAAAAATTATTTGGCACAGGCCGAAGGGGCCTGTTTCTGTGGTGTAGTGTTCTATGGTTCTAAAATGCTGAATGCCTTATGAAACAGCAAGGTTGGAATTTGAATGGGTAGATCAAACGTCTAACGATATATGCAAAATCTAATCTCCTCCTCAGACTGTGGCATCTTTTGAATTTGTGCAAAACATCCATGAAATTTATCTTTTTATTATTTGAATAATTTGTGTTGCTGGGTGTTGCAAATTGCTTTCAAAGCTTATTGTTCAAATAATTAACTTAAATGGATCTTGTCTTCCTTGACAGATGTTTGTAAAGTGTACTCTGAACAAAGGGCAATTCGAGTGAAACGTGTGGTGGATAAGAAAAGATTGTGAGTACAATAAACTATTAATGCAATGTTTTATCTTTAATGGATAATAAACAGTTTACAAAACTATATACTGACAATCAGTTCAGCCAAGCCTCATAAGGGTTGAATAAGATTGTTCTTGCATTAACATTTTTCTCAATGATATTTTCTATTGAGGAGAGAATGCTGTGGGGGGTGGTGGTGGGGGCACCATAGAGGAATATAAAATTATATAAAAAGATTGAAACATGAAAACATTGTGCAATGTTACATAGATTAGACATTCAACTTAAATTACTTTTACTGTACAATTTACTGTACTGCGCAAAATTTTGCAGGCAAGTTTTAAGCAGCGGGCATAGGTTTAAGGTGAGGACTTGGAGATTTAGAGTGGCCCAATGATTCTACTCATACTTAATAGGCTTGTGCCCACAAAATGATTTTTGAGATCCTTCCTTATTTGAGGTTAAATTTTGTTTTATGGATGTAAGGCCCATCCTCTCTTTTGCTTCAGTGTTGGAGTTAATGATGACTTGAAGCTTGGCTTCTAAGCCTATGCAAAAGCAAGCTCCATTGGCACACTTGAATTCGACTACTGAAGTTAGTGTGTCCTTTGTTCTGCAATGGTACAATGCAGGAGACTTGTTGGAGATGAGGTACAGCATTTCAATCTGAACAATTGAAAGTGACAGACTAATGATGCAAGCTGCTCTGAGATTGTCTCTGTTGTGGTTCCCTTGGTTAGCATCATGTATTGCATGCTGCAATGAAGCATATATAATTTGTTTGGACAGCAGATTTGAGGAGACAAAAGCTTGAGTTTGCCCTTTACATCTTCCTCTGATAATAAAGGTTCACAGTGAGACTCTTCCGAAACATCACATATCTTGGTAGCCTCTCAGCTTAGGAAGGCTATAAGACTGACTACTTATTGTAAGTGGTCATTACTAAAAGGCAATGGACGGATATCAGCAATGCTAGTTCTCTGTAAAATCTTCACGTCTCATGGAAAGATAAGCAATCCAATGTCAACATCTTCTCCCGGGCCAACATTCCCAGCATTAAGGCCCTAATTTAATTCAACAAGCTTTGTTGGAACAGCAAATTGATTGAGGAGATTGCAGAAATCTTAATTTTGTCTTATCTTTGACCCTCAGAGACATTTTAATTTCAAATGATCATTTGATGGGACAGGGACAGGATCCGGACCTGATCCAGAGCACCGACTGGCTGAGCCAATGGATTTGCTGCAGTTGCTCGGACACCCGGAGGACCTGCTGAACCTGATCAGATATTGACTGGAGCCTGGAGCTGGCACCATAACCCAGCCGAAACTCCATTCATTGCTGCTCTGCCATTCTCTTTACCAGTGCCCCTTTCCAATCTACTTTGGCCAGTTCCTCTCTCATGACACCAATACATTTGACCTTAGTTTTTCCTTGTTAAATTTCAAATTGAACTCTATCTTATTGTGATCACTGCATTTAGAAAGGCATAATCTGATTAGCTGGACTAGTGACGGGGCTCTGCGGCGGGCTGTTGGCAACTCGAGGCAAGGAACCCACGGATGCTGTGGGCTGCTGGATATTGCTGTCGAAAGACTTGTGCCGGGCTGCGGATTGCTAGAGACTGGCTTGACCTGGCCAGAGGGGTACCAGGTATTGGAATGGAATGCAAGGAGGTGCCGAAGGTGCCAAAGAGTCCATGACTGTGTCGGTAGTTCGGATTTGGAGCTCAGGTTGCCAATGGTTTGGACTGGACTCTGGGTGGCTCCAGAGGCTGCGGAAGCACTGGTGGCGAATCAACACATTCAGTGATTCTGGGGGACTCCCTTTTGCTTCTCTTTCTCTGACTGTAAAATGTAAGAGGCACCTAGGCAATTCCTGCCAGTGGAAAATCTGTCTGGCTTGTAGCAGGCAAAAGGGAATTATATGTAATAGGCCACTGTTTTATTACTATGACAATAAATTGAATCTTGAATGAGGAAATGTAGGGATGAGTAAATATAATCTGTTGTTACGTGATGTTTTGACAGATTTACTTTTTCATAGGTCAAGACTTGAGCCCGAACAACATAGCAACAAGATATCAGTTTCATCTTCAGAGGAAATTCTTCCCACCGAGTCTAAAAATGCAGAGGAATTAGTGTTAAAAGACGAAAGCAGTGGTTTGTAACAGTAAATATTCCAAACTGCATGTGACTGATTGTACCTGTATTATGGATGTATGGCCTTCATATTTTCCTGAAAACACCTTAACATTCATTAACATTCATTGTCAAAAATAACTACAAGATATTTTGAAGCGTGAATTTACTAAACATTTAAATGTAATTAAATTGTAATTTTTACGTTGACTACATATTTAATTACTAAATGGGAAGGTTTGTTTTCTGCATCTCAACAACAATTTTTATGAATAATTAAAAGGTGACAACATCCATATAAAATCTAGAATCTTTTTATATTCATAAAAATAAGTGTAAAATAATCATTCTTCAGAGCACATTTAAATAGTGGAAGTAGGTCTATATCTTCAGCAGGGACAAACCTACTGCAAGAAAATATTTTACAAACTAGATTCATATCTTTCAACATTTGAATGGTAGCACAATTAATTTCAAATATGTGGAAATGAGCAAAAATCTATTTTGTGATCGAATGTAAACGACGCCAACTAAATAAATGTCAAGCCACAATCAATTACTTTTTAGGAAAAGTTGTCTTAACTTCATGGAATTTCTTAGCATGTGGACTGATAATAAATTATTTTGGCTCAGATTTCCTTTCTCCACTGGAATAGTCTGGCCTTCTGGCCGTGTCACACAGACTTGCTATTAACAACACATTACACAGACAATTGAACATATTATGTAAAATTAATTGCTACATTAAATCATTGGGTCAATAAGAAATATTCACATTGTCGACCCATCTCTCACCCACCTTCTCTGAAACTGAACACTAAAGTTTCCCAGTTCTGATGAAAGATTTTTGAACATAAAATATTAATTATTTCTCTTGCTACAAAAACAACCTGACCTGCACAGCATTCCTCAGCAACTTCTGTTTTTATTTATGACTGATAACTTGCATCAGGACACATACCTGTTTAACCCTACTGTCATTAAATCCAGGCCTTAAAGTACCATCAAGAAAAAATGATTTTGCCTCTGCTCATTAATAGCCGTTTGGAGATTTACAGTTAAATTAATATACAGCAGGATCCAGCAACTCTCTGTTCACTAGTGATATTGCATCTTAATTCTAGATAAATAAGAATATGTAACTTCAGAACCTTGATTTCTAATAAAATAATATTTTATCATATCTGACTAAGTCTTAGGATGGACTAGTTCAAAAATTCTGGTGCAGAAACAAACCACAGATGATCTTTAAGAAACAGATACTAAATTCATGGGTTGATTCAAGTGAAAGGGGAAGCATTGACAAGTAAATCTTGTCCTTTAACCTCAACAGGAAATATCAAAGTAAGAGTTCATATTTAATGTCAAAGTACACACATCACATCACATACAACCCTGAGATTCTTTTGCCTTGCCAGACAGAATTTCTACTTTAGAAAGATACATATGTAAAAGAAGAAAATGTAAACAAACTGTGCAATAGAGAGAAAAAAAAATCAGTACTAAATAATGTGCAAAGTAAGAGACCTTAAAGAGTCTCGGATTGAGTCAGCTGTTCAGGAGTCTGACGATGGAGGGGTAGCCACTGCTCCTGAACCTGGTGGGATGAGCCTGGTGGCACCTAGACCTTCTGATGGCAACAGTGAGAACAGAGTATGGCCTGGGTGGTGTGCATCCTTTTTTAAAATAATTTTACTTATAGATTTTTCCACATTGAATATTCTTAAAATTCTTAAAATTAAAATTGATTAATTAACATTGATCAGATACAATATGGATAAAAAAAGAAATTGAAAAGAAATAATTGCATCCATCCCCCCAAGAGAACTAAAAAGAAAGAAGCAAAAAAAAAAGTAATTAAAAGTGACTGCTATTCAGCAAACATAATCATACACATATCTTCTTGCTGTTGTTGGGGGAGGCTATCAAGACTGAGGCTTCCAAAGAAGTATTTCAAATATTAAAGATTAATACCCATCTTTTGCATACTGGGGCTCCATATTTTCCAAAATATATCCTTGATGATTGCTGCTGCTCTCCGATGGTTGGGAGAGTTTTGAACTGGGCTGTGTTCACTATACTTTCCAGGGCTTTCCACTCAGAGGAATTGGTGACCCCCATACCAGAGTGTGATGCAGCCAGTCAGCACACCTTCCACTATACATCTGCAGAAGTTACCAAGGATGCCGATATCATAATAAACCTCAAAAACTTCTGAAGAAGTAGAGGTGCTCGCTTGCTTTTTTCATGATGACATTTGTATGTTAGAACCAGGAAATGTCCTCCAAGATGGTGACTTCCAGGAATTTAAATTTGCTCATCCTCTCCGCCTCTGATCCCCCAATGATCACTGGATTGTACACATCTAGTTTTCCCTTCCTAAGGTCTACAACCAGCTCCTTGGTTTTGGTGACATTGAGTGAGAAGTTGTTGATAGAACACCTTTCAGCCAAGTTTTCATTCTCCCTTCCGTATGCTGTCTGATCACCCCTTTTTGAAACAACTCACTACTGTGGTAATGTCAGCAAATTTCTAGATGGTACTATTGTTTTACCAAGCCACAGAGTCATAGGTGTAAAGTGAGTAGATCAGGGGGCTGATGGAGATTGTGGAGGAGACAGTCTTGCCAATCCATACTGAGGCAATCCAGGAGTGCTGAGGTTCAGAAATGTGAATCACACATTCCTCTTGAGAGAAGACAGTATTAGTTCAAAGGAAAAATTTGAAATATTTCTAAATTTGGCGAAGGAGAACCTAAAGTATTGATATGGGAAAGTCAAATACAAAAGCCAGCTGGTAAGAATCATGAAAACAGGCTTAAAAGCTCCTAACAGATATGTGTAAATTGAAAAAGATGCTAAAATTAATGTTGGTCCTTTACATACTGAAACAGGAATAATTATACAGGGGAATAAAAAAATAAGCATGTATTTTACGTTCTTTTAGAAGACGATTCAGAAAACCGCTCAAAAAGAGCGAAGGTCTACTGATCTAGAGTAAATTAAGATTTCAAAAAATTAACAATAGCAATGGTGAATTTAATAGAATTGAATAATAAACAAAAATCCCCAAAATCTGATGGCATCCCAGTGCTCAGAAGGAAGCAATTAGGGCTGTCCAGAACCAGGAATCACAATTGTAAAAGAGTCAGCCACTCAGGGCCGAGATAAGGAGAAATAAAAATATGAAAAGAGAAATTTACGCATGCCCTCCTGAGAAAATTTTTTTTTAAAGTATCGTGCCTGTCATACAGGATACATAGATAACATGAAATGTACAATGCTGATGTTTTTGCTGCACATGTATCTAATTCTGGCTTGTTCATCTCAAATTGGAACATTTATGCCTTATTTCTTACTCATCCAATTGTCCAACTTTCTGCACAGAGCATTAATAATTTCCTTAAATTTAACATCAAAGTTTAAATTTTGTTTCATGTATTATCTTTCTACTCAGGAAAAAGCTTTCCAAAGGCACAGGATACTTTGGGTCTTTGGAATGATGCGAAAGGTGATGAGCTTTCACCTGAAGAAATACAAATGGTAAGTTCAGTTCTTCAGTAAAATATTTGTTTATAGTTTCAGATGCAAGGATCGACAATGAGATAGACAACAGACTCGCCAAGGCAAATAGCGCCTTTGGAAGACTACACAAAAGAGTCTGGAAAAACAACCAACTGAAAAACCTCACAAAGATAAGCGTATACAGAGCCGTTGTCATACCCACACTCCTGTTCGGCTCCGAATCATGGGTCCTCTATCGGCATCACCTACGGCTCCTAGAACGCTTCCACCAGCGTTGTCTCCGCTCCATCCTCAACATCCATTGGAGCGCTTTCATCCCTAACGTCGAAGTACTCGAGATGGCAGAGGTGGACAGCATCGAGTCCACGCTGCTGAAGATCCAGCTGCGCTGGATGGGTCACGTCTCCAGAATGGAGGACCATCGCCTTCCCAAGATCGTGTTATATGGCGAGCTCTCCACTGGCCACTGTGACAGAGGTGCACCAAAGAAAAGGTACAAGGACTGCCTAAAGAAATCTCTTGGTGCCTGCCACATTGACCACCGCCAGTGGGCTGATATCGCCTCAAACCGTGCATCTTGGCGCCTCACAGTTTGGCGGGCAGCAACCTCCTTTGAAGAAGACCGCAGAGCCCACCTCACTGACAAAAGGCAAAGGAGGAAAAACCCAACACCCAACCCCAACCAACCAATTTTCCCCTGCAGCCACTGCAACCGTGTCTGCCTGTCCCGCATCGGACTTGTCAGCCACAAACGAGCCTGCAGCTGACGTGGACTTTTACCCCCTCCATAAATCTTCGTCCGCGAAGCCAAGCCAAAGAGAAAAAGTTTCTGATCCCAAAAACAGATAATTTATTTTTGCTAAGCTGTATCAAGCCAATTTCTGGCTAACAAGTCATGAGGAATATTTAAAGAAGTTTAACCATTAAGTATCTTTTCTGTCATTTGCCTTCCTATTGTACTGTTATTGATTTATGTTTGAATTTTTACTGCCGATTGGGATTGGATGCTGGCATGAACCTATTACAAATAGATCTGAGGTTCAATTTAGTTTTAAGAACTACCAAAACTGAAGTAAAAAAATCTAAAAATTCACAATAGAAAACAATAAAAGCAAAAGCAAAATAATGTGGATACTGTAAATATGAAAAAACAACAAAAATGATCATATGATATACAGGTACTCCCAAACTTATGACTGTAATTGGGGCCGAAGGATCGGTTATGTCTCGAGATTGACGTGTTGGAATTTTGCGTGTGGAGTACCAAAGTCTTAAAACAAACTTTTTAATCAAACGTTGTATTTGATAAACTATTACAGGGATACAGGGCACGTGAGAGCCAAAATGTGTGTACTTATTTTGTTAATCGGCGTCCCGGGGTCCAAAAGCCATCTTGATTCCTATGTGCATGTGCGAGTCTTCGTCTGGCGTATGCGCAGTGGGTTTGCGTATTGGAGTTCCGTTGGTATATGCACGAGAGTTAACTGTCCTTGTGCCCTTAACCCTTGGCCAAGGTATAGGGAAGACTTAAAGCGGTATGTGAGTGGAAAGAAAAAAGGTTGAGAACCACTGACTTAGACTGTCAGTTTCCAAATCATTCTCAGATTTTACTGTGCTTTTTTATTTTGCAGTGATGTAAAAACAATTGTCAACATAGAGAGCACACCGATGGTTTCAGACTAATTGAATGTTCCAAAAAATTGTTTACCCTCTCATTGAAATGGAACTATCAGTGTGTTTTAATAGGGTCTTTTTGTAGTCTGAGTGGATCCATGTTTCATGCTTCACTGAGATGCATAGACTTTGCTCACACACAAACTATTTGAACGCAGAAAGAAATCAATTAGGACATTTGTATTCAGAGTGACTATTCGTATATTCAAATATCTCTTTTCCCTGCTTCCTGATATGCTGTGTCTCCTGAAAGGGTTTGGTGGCTTCAAACATCTTTGGTGAACATCTGAATAACAAAAATTATCATCATTTTCCCTGAAAGCTTTCTATGTTCACGAATTGATTTCTCATTTTCTTTGTTTGACTTGTAACCATAAGCGAACCTGCATTGAAGTGACTGCGTAAGAATATTCAGATGCTTCATATTTTGCATGATAATTAACACTGTGCTTCATTTCTGGCAGTTTGAACTGGAAAACCAGCACCTTGTCAGTGAAATGAATAGCCTGGTGGATGAAGTGAGGTAATGTTCTAATGATGCAGCTCTCTTAACAGAAAGCATGCAGAGAAAACAATTGAGATCCAATTAATTCCTGTAATGATTTTGTCAAATGTTTATCAAGAATATTGTGGGTGAAAGAAAATATTATGTCTCCTGACATATGAGTGTATTCCCAGTTTTAGGAATTAATTTTCCTCCAAAATTGAATCATGACACACTCACATTTTATTACTTTGTAAGTTTTTTTTTATTCTCTGAGATTTATTGTATTCCATCTTCTTGAATAATGTCACCACTTTCCTAAATGTAACAGGTGAGCGCCTCCAGTTTGCATTTTTGCATGAATATTACCTCTGTGTAAGGTGCAAAATTTAGTCTGAACTCCTCCATCAACATCTCTAAAGCTTCACCTAATCAAGACCTTCTAGTGTCTCTTCTCACTGCTACTCCAGTGGTACTAACACAGACTTCATCATCCTTCTCCACCCCTCCCCACCATCATTCAACTGGTGTTCCTGAGATGCAACTGTCCCCTGTCTTGTTGGGTAAGGCAGTGTTGATACAGGAACATATTAAATGTGGCCTGCGAGCCCATATCTACAAGCCTGCAAAAGAAAGAATGGGGCAATTTCTCTTTTATTAGGCCAATTATGAATTGGGGTCCCAGCCAAGAACTGGAGAACCAAAATGTGCTAATGAGTTAAATTTTACAACAAGTGATTGTAAGAATTTCTCCTGTGATTCTTTTGAGATGCTATCTGAGTAAAAGCAGTGAAGCTTCTCCTTGGCAGTTTTGTTAATGATCATTTGGATCAACATCTGTTGAAAATTAAGAATAAAAGTTAGATATGAATCGAATTAGTAGATGAAATGTGGTACCAAAGAAAATGAACCTTGTGCTCCTCAAATTATGCATATGCCTGCAGGAAAAGTTGACTGGGACTGACTAATGTCTATTTCAATATTAGAGTATTAACCAGGAGTTTTGCAAAATTACCTCAAGGCTCCAGAAGAAATTTTACAGAATTTCATACAGCCAGTAGGCATTCTCAGTTACCTCCCGCAGGAGGATTAATAAGTGGTATGGAATTCCTGATATTGTAGATGGGACACAAGTCTGTGAGGTTCACGGCCTTTACCCTTTCTTCATTCCACTGTTTTTGTGATTGAGTTAGCCACTAGAACATTTCCAATTTTCTTTTTCTCTTGTGCTTTCTTACAAAGAATGTTTTAGTTATTCACATTATATTTATCTCTCCACCCAACAAAAAAGCAGCTGTTTTAAATTTCGGCCCTTTTCAAGGGTTAGAGGTGGCATAACACAATCTCAGATAAAAGGTTCAGTGCTGTATGTTGAGCTGGAAGTCTCATTGCGAAAGCATAAACAGCTTTTTTTTGTACTTCTTCCAAGTGATTTTTTTTTTATTGAGACCTTTCATTTAGTTCTTTGACTTTTTTTGTCCTGGAGCATTGTTGCCAGCACATTTCAATGTGAGATGGTAAATTTAAAAGTTATTTGGACAGACTGTGCTTAGCTGACTTGGAACACGCCATACCTCCATTATTAATAACTATCGATCATTCTTCATTGCTTCACTTTTCCTTATTAAAGTACAGGATGTGGGCATTACATTACCACTGGCCCCTAATTCCTTTTGAGATGGTGGTGATCCCCCTTCTTAAGCACTGCATCTGGTGAAAGTGCATTCACAACGCTGTTGGTTTGGAGATTCTGGGCCATCACTGATGTTGAAGGAATGCCATATGTTTGCCAATTCAGAAATAGTACAAAGTTGGTGGGAAATCCCTTGCATGTTATAGCCCTTGACTTTCCAATCAGAGAAGCTGTGAACTTGTTGGAATCTAATTAAGCAATTAAAAAAAGTCAAACCTGCGCTAAATAATAAACAAATATATAAGAATACATCAACTAGCAGTAGAGGGATTTGACATATTAATAGATTATTGCATCAAAAATTACTGTTCTTTCACTATCTGGTGCATTGATTCCAGCCCAGAGAGATAGAATGAAAAACCAACTGTCTTCTATGTGAATTAAGTGTGGAAACGATGGAAGATTGATCGTTAATGATAAGCTGGTACAGTTGGTTAAGACAGAAGGGATCCAAGGCATATTGGAAAGGTGGATCCAAAATTGGCGGGCTTCAAAGAGGCAGAGGATAGTGGGGTTTGTGTTTTCCTGACTGAAAATCTGTAATAAGGGGTGTAGCATAGGGATCAGTAGTTGGATCTATGTTGTTTCGAATATGACTTGGATATAAACGTAGGGAATATGATTAGTACATTTACAGATAACTCAAAAAATTGGTGGAGTCATAGATCCTGAAGAAGTTGTCTAAGTATACATCTGGACAGATCGACTGGAAAGTTGGTAAGAGTGGTATTGCACTTAATCCCAGACCAGTGTGCAGTATTGCCCTTTGCCAGGTTAAATTCTAGTCAGACATATACAGTAAGTGGCAGGGACCTTAGGAATATTGAAGTACAGAGGGTCTTTGGGTGCAAATCAATAGCTCCCTTATGGTGGTTTCACAGGTGTATAGTGTTGTAAAATATATTGTGCATCCTTACCTTTATAGGCTGGGGTATTTGAGTGTAAGAGTTGGGACATCATATTATAGTTAATAAAATGAAGATTAGGCTGTATGTAGAGTTTTGTATACATTTCTGATTCCTATATTACAGCAAAGATGTGGTAACAATAAAGTGCAAAAGAGATTCACCAGCATGGTGCCTGGAATGGAGTGTTTAATTTATAAAGTGTGGCAGCTCACCACTAGGCAGGCGAATCGGCTCTGCTTGTATGCCACGTGGCAGGGCAGCCGGTCAAAATGCCGCCATCGGGAATGTTCTCTTCCTCCCAGCACGGGGGCTTAGAAGCCCACGCTGGGGTACCACGTGACGCCTGGGTGACGTCAGCGCCCTACAGCGCGGTTCTCAGCCAGGTGCAGGTTGGGAGTATAAGTACATCCCAGCAGCCTGCAATAAACTAGTCTGCTCACTGAGCTCAACCCGTCTGGTTGTGTGTGTTATTGCAGGAGCAGTGTAGCTGCCGCTACAATTGGTGACCCCAACTGGTTCAAATGTCTTTGAACCCATCATGAGCGAGCCTGGGATCAGCGCTATAGCCGTGAAACTGCCTGAATTCTGGGTTCAGGAGCCGGAGACCTGGTTCGGCCATGCGGAGGCTCAGTTTCACCTCTGCCAGATTTCGTCCGACATGACCAAATTCTACCATGTGATCGTTGCACTGGCCAGGCGTGCTGCACCTCGTTCAGCACCTGCCGAAGACAAATACGAGACCATCAAGCGAGTGCTTGCCGGATCCCTCGGACTATCCAAACACCAGCATGCTGCTCGGATGCTGTACCTCGAGGCCCTGGGGGACAAGTCCCCGATGGAGCTGATGGATGAGAAACGCGCGCTCATGGGTGAGCACACCAACTGCCCACTCTTCGAGCGCATTTTCCTCGACCATATACCTGGGGACATCCGGCCGCTGCTGATCCAGGAGAGCTCCATCGACCTGAGGAAGGTTGCCCAGAAGGCCCAAGAGCTATGGCTCGCTCAATTCCCGGAGGGCTCAGCGGTCCAGCAGGTCTCAAGGCTTGGGCACAACCACGCCAAGCCCGCCCCTAGCACTGCGGTAGAGCATCCGGCCCCTGCAGGGGCCTCCAAGAGCATAACCAAGGCCATAGCATCCACTCCAGGCCTCTGCTTCTACCACCAGCGCTGGGGAGCCAAGGCTCGGAACTGTTGCCAGGCCTGCTCGTTCCAGGGAAACGACCAGGCCGGCCGGCCTGCGGGACTCAGTCAGCGGCCTGACACTGGAGCCCAGATCAGCGTGATCCCGGCCAAGGCCGTCGAGTCCAGGAACCGACCTCGCGGACCTCCCGTCTGTGCAGCCAATGCAACAGTAATCCGGACGTATGGACACAAGACAGTCCACTTCCAGATAGGCCAACATAATTTTGCATGGAGGTTCACCGTCTCGTCCCTCCCGACTGCCATCCTGGGTGCAGACTTCCTCCTCGCACACGGGCTTCTGGTGGACATTCGAGGTAGGTGCCTGGTGGATGCCCGTACCTTCCAGACCGTCCGTCTCGACTCCTCCCACTAGGCCATCCCGTAGATGGCCACAATCAGCTTGCCCAGAGACGAGTTCCAGCAAATCCTGGACGAGTTCCCAACACTCCTCAAGCCACAGTTCTCCGCTGCCTCGCCACGCCACGGGGTGTTCCACCACATCCCCACCCAGGGCCCGCCAAGGCGTGCCGGCTCCTGCCTGATAAGCTCCAGGTGGTGAAGGAGAAGTTTTGCACCTGTTGGAGCTGGAGATCATTCAACGGTCCGACAGCCCGTGGGCCTCACCGCTCCACCTGGTCCCAAAAGTCTCCGGTGTCTGGCATCCCTGCGGAGACTCTCAATGGCTCAACGAGGCAACAGTTTCTGACTGTTACCCCATCCCTCACATCCAAGACTTTACAGCCAAGGTTGACCTGGTGCACGGATATCACCAGATCCCAGTACACCCGAGGACATACCGAAGACGGCCATCATCACCCCCTGTGGCTTGTTCGAATTACTGCGCATGCTGTTCGGGCTCAAGAACACCGCTCAGACCTTCCAGTGCCACATAGACTCTGTGGGCAGGGACTTGGATTTCATCTTTATTTATTTGGACGATTTCCTAGTCGCCAGCAAGGACCAGGTGCAACACAAGGCCCACCTACACGCCCTTTTCTCCCGGCTGGCCGATTTCAGCCTTATCAACCTGGTCAAGTTTCAGTTTGGGAAAGAGTCCATGCAGATCCTGGGCCATAACATCACGGCCGAAGGAGCCACGCCCGCCGCGGCGAAGGTCACCGCTATCAAGGAGTTCCCACACCGGATAGCCTCAAGGTGCTGCAGGAGTTCGCGGGTATGGCCAACTTTTACAACCGTTTCATCCCAGAAGCTGCGTGCATCATGCAGCTGCTATTCGCCCTCATCGCAGCCAAGCACAAAATGCTCACTTGGAACCCAGAAGCCTGTACCGCATTCGAGGCCACCAAAGACGCCCTTGCGAAGGCCACCATGCTCGCCCACCCGCACACCGACCTGTATATGGCACTCTCTGTCAATGCCCCTGCCATAGCCGTTGGTGCCGTTCTGGAGCAGCAGGTGAATGGACATAGGAAGCTGCTGGCATTCTTCAGCCGCCTGCTTCGCCCGCCGGAAAACAAGTATGGTGCCTTCGACCGCAAGTTACTGGGCATGTACCTGGTGGTGCGGCATTTCCACTATTATTTGGAGGGGAGGAGTTTTACCATCTTCACCGACCACAAACCCATCACCCAGGCGCTTGCGATGGCAAAGGATCCCTGGTCGGCCCGCCAGCAGCGTCACCTCTCCTTCGTGTTGGAGTTTACCACCGACATTTGGCATAAGGCGGGGAAGGACAATGTGGTTGTCGATGCACTCTCACGACCGACCATCTGTGCACTGATGCCCGGCCTCGACTTCGACCAGTTCACTTGGGACCAGAAGTCTGATGAGGAGACGAGGGTCTTCAAGACCGCCATCACCGGCCTGCAGTTCCGAGACCTCCTGACTCCGAGTGGCGAAGGTACCATCCTGTGCGATATCTGCATGGGCACTCCACGACCAGTTGTTCCCCAGCAGTGGGGCAGGCAGGTCTTCCGTCACATCCACGACCTTTCACATCCGTCCATCAGGTCCACGGTCCGGATGGTGGCAGAATGGTTCGTATGGCATGGGCTGCAGAAGCAGATCACAGGCTGGGCCAGAACATGCGCCCATTGCCAGACGTCCAAGGTGCACAAGCACACTGGGAATGGTTCAGCCACATTCACGTGGACATCGTCGGGCCCTTACTCATTTCTTGGGGCAACCGTTACCTATTTACGATGGTGGACTGCACCACTCGCTGGCCTGAGGCAATCCCGATGCCACATGCCTCCACCGACTCCTGCTCCTGAGCACTGTTGCATGGTTGGGTCGCCCAGTTCGGCGTCCCGGCTCACCTTACCAGTGATCGGGCCGCCCAGTTCACATCTGCGCTCTGGGCACAGCTCACCAACAGGTTGGGGATCCAGCTACACCACACCACGGCTACCACCCGCAGGCCAATGGACTGGTCAAATGGCCGCCACCTTAAGTCAGCACTCATGGCCCGCCTCACCGGTCCCGACTGGGTAATGAACTGCCTTGGGTGCTCCTGGGCATCCGCTCTACTCCCAAGGAAGATCTGCAGACGTCATCTGCTGAGCTGGTCTACGGTGCACCACTGGCACTACCTGGTGAGTTCGTCAACGCACCTCACAATTCTCAGCAGTCACCGCGCAAACTACTTCCTCACCTCAGTCCACACTTTGACTCGTTTGAACCCCCACCGCCGCCCAGGCATGGCACCCGCCCATCTCATGTTCCCAGTGAATTGCTTTCCGCGGAGTACATTTTCATTCGGTGGGGCCCGACCACGGCACCTCTGCACCGACTGTACGAGGGGCCATATATGGTTGTACAGCGTTCCGGCTCCACGTTCACGCTGGACATTGACGGCAGGCGGGAGCTGTTTACTGTGGACAGGCTGAAGCCAGCACCCCTCAATCCCACTGAGCCCGTGGTCATAGCCCAGCCCAAGAAGCGAGGTTTCCTGGCGAAAAAGGACATTGGCGCCGGTTCTGGGGGTGGCTGTGTTGCTGCTCACCACTAGGCAGGCGAACCGGCCCTGCTTGTAAGCCACGCGACGGGGCAGCTGGCCAAAATAGTGCCATCGGGGGTGTTCCCTTCCTCCCAGCACGGGGCTCAGAAGCCCGCACTGGGGGACCCCATGCCGCCTTGGTGACGTCAGCGCCCTCATGCGCGGTTCTCAGCCAGGTCCAGGCTGGGAGTATAAGAACAGTCCAGCAACCTGCAATAAACGAGTCTGCTCACTGAGCTCAACCCGTCTGGTTGTGTGTGTTCTTTCAGGAACAGTGTAGCTGCTGCTACAAAGGAACGATTGGATAGATTGGATTTATTCTCACTGGAATGTAGAAGGCTGATGGGTGACCTAATTGAAGTTTATAAAATTAAGAGCCTCATAGATAGGATGCATAGAATTTTTTTCCCTAGGCAGGGGAGTCTTGGACCAGGTTTATGTTGGGGGGATGAGGGGACAAGAAATTTATAACCGATCTAAGAGGCAAGATTTTCACAATTGGTGGTGGTTATTTTTACGAGCTGCCAGAGGATGTAGTGGAGACAATAAAATTACAACGTGTAAAAGGTGTTCAGATAGTACTTGAATCAGGAATATGGGCCTAATGAGAAAAGTAGGATTACCTTTATGTTTCTGTGCAGTACATTTTTGTGATTCAGTGATGAACCAACTAGTATCCAAAGGACTAAACTACAGAGACACACTTTCAAATTCAACTCTGGTAACTAAATTCAAAGCTCATAGATGCTCTGTGGTTAGTAAGGGATGTAGAAAGAATAAAGGTTGAGAACCAATGGACTAGATGGACACTAAAAACCAATGTTACCAACTAATATCTTTCAAGAAAAGAAATGTGTTGCCTTTACAAGATCTGGCCTATTTGAACCTCTTTTCAGACACTTAGCTATTCACAGCCATGATCGAGTAAGTTAGGCTGTATACGCTGCTATTGTCCAAATCATGAAAAATATTTTTACATTCTACTCAGTACCAAATTTCCTGTGTAGAAAAAAATGGTGGCTTCATTAACCATGGGCTGTTCAGCACATGAAGTAAAGCTCTGAAGTTTAGTCACATGTGTAAGAACACCATTGAAAGGACCATCATCTCAGAGTTTATTGAAGAACAACTCAAGGTGAAGTCACAGCAGCATCACTGAGGACAGCTGTTAATGAAAACCAAGTGATTATCCCTGAAACATTTGTTTTTAATCCAACTATATCAGGCCTCAAAGAAAATCTTACCACAGGTTGGCACTCGGAGAATCCACGGGATAGTTTGAATGGGGAAAGGAGTTGAAATGCAACTACAAACTTCTGAGACTGGGAACTGAGATGCCATGTTGTAGTACAGCTGGAGAGCTGATTCTCATGCTGTCTCCCTGTTACTCCAGAAACGACATATCTTGAATACGGATTTTTTTTCAGTTTCCACAATGTTCAGACATCAGTGGCAAAACAAAACAGCATTTTCTGTAATTGTGAAATAAAAATAAAACACAGAATCCAGCTAATAGCTTCACCTTGATGAGCGACGAATTGGAAAAAGCATGTCAGTGTATAATTTACCTGCAGCCTCATAGTGAGCATTGCTCCCTCTCTGGTTCTGAACAAATATTTTTTTGAATGCTTAAGATGTTATCTATTTATCACTTCAAATGAATAAATGACCTGTATGTGGAACAAAAACCTTTATTTGAACCTTTTTTTAATTATGAACAGGCAAATTGAAGGAAAAGTGGTTGAAATCTCCAGACTTCAGGAAATTTTCACTAACAAAGTGCTGCAACAGGCAAGTTAAGTATCACATTCTTCCGTAATGTGCCATTAACATATAATGTTCTGTTATTTGGATAGACTAATCAAATTTAAAATCAACCCCTTTAAATAAAGCTTTAATAAAGTCTTTTGGGTTCACTGGAACCAAATGTCTTTCAGAATTTAGTTTGTGCTGCTCTTATTGGATATGTGCACTGGTCAGGCACAATTTCTGATGTACTGAAATTGGAGGTTTTTTCGATTAATTGTCTGATTCAAAGGGAATAATGTTGAAAATTTAATGAACTCACACATAATGCCAATGTTAAATTAGGTACTGGTAATTTACTAAGCATTAAAGCTGGGAGTAAGACTGTGTTAAATGATCAATGATGCACACTGGGGTAGTTTCCTCCAAAGATTGCACAGGTTCACACAATCTGGTAATTATTATGCATTGTGCATGATATAGATTTAGAGCATGAAAATGCCATTCAGCCTAATTGGTTGATGTCAACTGAAGGTGGTCCCATTTGCTTGTGTTTGGATCATATCCCTCCAAACCTTTCCTATCTCAAAGTGTTTTTCAAACAATGTAATTGAACCTCAACCACTTCCTGTCAGGTTATTCCACAACACTACCATCCTCTGTGTGAAAGTGTTGCGGCTCAGAACCCTTTCAAAATGTTTTCCTCTCATCCTTAAACCTACACCCTCCAGTTTTAGATTCTGCTATCCTTATCTTTGCCCCTCATGATGTTATAACCTCCTCTGCTCCATGGGAAACAATCCTAACCTAGCCTCTTCTTACAACTCCATCCCCAGTCACGTTCTCGTGAATGCTTCTTGCACCCTTTCCAGCTCATTGGGCGAGCAGGGTGACCAGGGATGTACACAATGCTCCAAATGTACTCACCAACTGATCAATTGACGTAAGTGGAAGCACCTTTTGGAAACCGAGCACAATGTATGATGAAAATTATGTTGTGAGCAAGCCTATGAAAATGTACTTCTGTTTCTTGAAAGGAAAAGTAAATGGCTACACTTT
This sequence comes from Narcine bancroftii, assembly GCF_036971445.1. Taxonomy (NCBI): domain Eukaryota; kingdom Metazoa; phylum Chordata; class Chondrichthyes; order Torpediniformes; family Narcinidae; genus Narcine; species Narcine bancroftii. Next base: position 175,235,211 of record NC_091471.1, on the reverse strand, counting down.
AGATTGTTCAAGGAATGTTCCTTTACAGATGTATATATTGTAGTGTTGAAAATTTTGGATGCCATTTTCATAGTTTTCAACTTACCATTGATAAAAGTAAATCTAAATTTACAATCTAAAGTGCAGCCATTTACTTCTCCTTTCAAGGAACAGAAGTATATTTTCATAATTTTCATCATACATTGTGCTCGGTTTCCAAAAGGTGCTTCCACTTATGTCAATTGAACAGTTGGTGAGTACATTTGGAGTATTGTGTACATTTCTCTCAATTTGAAAAAAATGTTGGAGTGTACACAATGGATTTTGCTTTAGTTTTTCTCAGTTGCAAGCTTTATCAAGTCCATAAAATGATTAGGAATATTTTTTCTTCCTTTCTTCCAGTGTAAAGGATACTGAATGTAAACTGTAAAACCAGTGTAAATAGGCACCTGGTTCCATCTAACTAATTCCCTTCCCATTTGGCTCCACCTATCACCCTCTCTCATCTGGTTCCATCTGTCTGTCAGCTACCCCCATCCTCTCCCCCAATCTGGTTCCACTTATCACTTGCCAGCCTCTACACTGCTCCGCTTTTAACTGCTATAGGCTGGAAATGTTGCCTTACATCTTTTTCCTCCATAGATGCTCTTTGACCTGCTGAGATCTTCCAGCATTCTGTTTATTTTTGTTGAAGTTTCAAAGTAAAATGTTGTAAGTGCTTTAGAAAACAACTTTACAACTACCTACAGTTTGGACAATGAAATAAAAAAATAGACTGAACCATTTCTCAGTACTTCTGAAATATAATGTCAGTATTTTATTTAATACTTAATACATGAAGTGACAGGTGCCTGGAACACCCTGCCAAGGGTAGTGGTGGAACCAGATACAATAACAGTGTTTAAGAGATTTCAAGGTAGATACATGAATATGAAGGAGAAGGAGGAATTATCTATCAGGTGCAAGCATCAGATTTTTAGTTTGATTTGGACATCGTGTTCAACACAGACACATGGGCGGAAGGGCTTGTCCTATGCTGTACTGTTCTATGTTTATGTCATTCATTAAGAGTAATTTATTCTTGCTTGGCAGGAAAAGGAGATAGACAACATTCATGAAATAGTTGTGGGTACAACTGAAAATGTGAAAGAAGGGAATGAAGATATTAGAGAGGTAAGGGAACAGATGCTCTCGGTTTTCTCTTAAAGATGCAATAAAGCAGATAACCAAGTCTATGAATGAATGTGATTAATTATGCCCCAATTGATTCGGTGAGAGTCATGGAGCTTTACCCTCAACCATTATGTTACATTGTTTTCCAGAGATTTGTTAATATAAAGCTTCAATTAAATTTGATTTTTAATTGATACAGCATGTTAACAGGCCTTCCGGTTCATGAGCCTGCACCACCTGAAATACACCCATGTGACCAATTAACCAACTAACCCCGTACACCTTTGGAACATGGGAAGAAACTGCAGCACCCGGAGGAAACCCACAGAGTCATGGGGGAACGTACAAACTCCTGACAGTCCTGTAATAATCTTAACTATGTTTGTAATATTTGCACTTAACCTGTCCAGCTGCTAAAGGTCACTGGTTTAACTTGGCAAACCCAGGTAAACTAACTAAATAACTGAACTTTCTCACAGTCCATTATAAATGATTCATTCACTGCTTTTGTTTGAAAGGTGGCACAGTGATGCAAAGGTTAGAGGTGTGGCCAGACGGCTCCAGTGATGCAAGCTTGATCCTGATCTCAGAGGCTGTCTGTGTGGAGTTTGAGCATTCTTCCTGTGACACTTAAGCTTTCTCCTCTATTCTAAGGAGCTGTTGGTCAGTTGGTAGGTTAATTGGCTATTAGAATTTGCCTCAAGTATAGGTGGGTAGCAGGAGAACCAGGACATATATGGTGGACATACAAGAGAGAATAGATGACAGGAAAATTCATTAGTCTGATTAGGGATTGGTCTGATAATATCTTTGAGAGCCAGTAGAAGTTTCAAGATTCAATTTCATAGTCAGAGAAAGAGAAGCAAAAGAGAGTTACCCCAGAGTCTCCGAGTGTCTGTAGATTCACCTCCAGCGCTTCTGCAGCCACAGAGTCCAGCCCAAACCATTGGCAATCCGAGCTAATCCAGATCTGAAAGTCCGACACCATCAGGAACTGCTCAGCACCTTCGGCACCCCCCTCACATCCCGGTTCAAATACCTGGTACCCCTTCAGCCAGTTTCAAGCCAGTCTCCAGCAGCCCATAACCTTTCTGGGCTCATCACCTCGAGTTGCCAGCAGCCCGCTGCATGTGTTGATCTTTCAGCCGCAGACAACCCTCACTCGTCCACCACCGTGGTCACTATCCCATGAGTCATCTCCTCTGCTCCTCCTTCTCAGACAGATGTTCTCCCCATTTTCTGGAGCCCTGCGCCAATCCTCCACTTCCCTGGAGCCTGCAATCTCTCATGGCTGCTGCCAATCAGAGGCGCCACCATCTTGGGTGCAGACCCCAGTCACAGGATTTTAAATAAAGCTTCCATCAGCTTTATGGGCCACTCAGAGCCTGTGTGGAGCTGATGACAGTTGACTGGATGGTTGTACCCCATGGGAATGCTATATCTCCACTCCCCGCGGGTCCGCACCAGCGGAAGTGCTGCCGTTACAGCAGCTCCAGCAGTGCTGCCATTTTGATGAGCCAATTACTTCCTCTTACATTGTCAGGGGAGATATCTAAATATGTTTTAAGAATTAGGATGCATAATTGACACATTGGAGTTGGAAGATGGCAGTTGAGTGCTGAAAGTGAGCTTGAATCATCAGATTCTCATTGCAGGAGCAGTGATCTTTACGTGGCAGCCGGGTGAGTTCAATCTCAAAATTATTTCCCTCAAACTGATGTACATGAATATTCCAAAAGAACCTTTTTCAGATTTAATTCTTTGCTCTGTACATTAATACTGTATTTCACAATAGATTGTGACAGTCTGTTTCAAAACACATTCTCAAATGGATGTGTTAGAAGTCCAGAGGTACCCCAAAACCCAGCAGCAATAGAAATTCACCAAGAAAAATAGTTTCTTAAACAAAAGATGCGTTTAATTTTCTTTAAACATAAAAAAAAGATCAAATTTTAACTTATTACTATTAACCCCATTGTAATTCTAAGCACATGTGTTTGTAATGTGTGTATGTTCAGGAAAGTTCTTTGATTCACAGTCCAATCTCACTTCTCACTCATCCAAGTTCATGGTATCAGGCAACTCTTCTACTGTGCACAGAATTTAATATTTATGATATTTTCATCAGGCTCTGGTGCTGAAAGGTAAATAGTTACCGCTCAGGGTTCACATTGGCTTCAGAGAGACATTTGTTGCTCATTGGACACACACAAACTGTTCCCCCCGATCAACCGCTTTAGTGTCTTACCGAATAAACTTGCCCCATCATGGGTTTTCCAAATGATAACCTCTTCTTCCAGGTCATCACAGAGTTCCTCTTGTTTCCCTTATTTCAGGAGAAACACTCTAGCCAGCCATTTCCTCTTGTAAGGACTACAATGATTTTCAACAGGTTGAACTCAGAGCTCACAACCCATCTTCAAAATGGTGGTTTCAACAAGCCTGCCAACTTGCCATGTTGCAGCCTCCCAAAAGCTACTGCAGAACTGTCGATCTGAATTCTCTCTCTCTCTCCCTCACTCTCTGTCTGCAAAACCACATGACCCCTCTTAGAATAGCAAACTGCAACCAGACAGATTGTTGGCTCCGGAATGAGTTTCTGCCTGGACATCTGTTGCTTTAAAGACAATAGTCAATTTACTCCACATCAGTCCAATTAACACCTACTTGTGTAGTCTCCATCGGCATTCTTTAAAGTTTCTGTAAAGTCAAAGTGGACATGAAGTTTCTCTTTCAGCAAAGCTCTTTTGTGAAGTGTTACTCTGTTTGTGAAGTACCCTACACACTAAACCCCCACAATCTATCTCTTTTAAAGACATTTATACATAATATTTTATATCTATATATATATATATATATATATATATATAGATATATCCCATAACAGATGAAGCACTGTATCAGCAGGAAAATTAAAGCTAAACAAATTAACATTATTCAATAATACTATTTTTACCTGGATGAAGCACACTGATACATTTTCAGTATAATTGATACAATTTCTCCCAGAACAATGTGCTATCACATGTATCACCACATACCAATGAGCATTATTGTGCAGTAGCAGGCCAGGGCCACAAGGTGGCACCTTTGAGCACATTGTTAGGTTTAAGCATCAATTGGCTTTGGGCATTAGCCAATCTTAGAGTTACAAATTGAAACACTAAAATTAAAACCATAGGATATGGTTAAGATCCAAGTATTCTCTTAGACTTCTTCCCCTCAACTGATTGATGAATTGCAATCATTCCCCAAGTCTCTTGATTGCTAATTTAACCTGAGGCTCAGGCCAATGCTTGGCTGAACCTTGGGAATCAAAACTTACTGACATGAAAATGTCAAGAAATTTGTTGTTTTGCAGCTTCATTGCAGGTGCTATAAATTACATTTAGGAAAAAGTTAAATTAGTGCAAGTGTCTGTGGGTTATTGACCATTGAGAAATCTGATGGCAGAGGGGAAAGAAGCTATTTTTGTGCTTTTGGGTGTTTGTCTTCAGGCTCCTGTACCTCATTTTTGATGGTAGCAGCATGAAAATGACATAGTCTGGGTGCTCAGGGTCATTGAGGATAGAGGCTGCTTTCTTGAGTCACTGCCTCATTTCATTGAAAGTTTATTGGTTCCCAAGATTATTGTACTTACAACCACATTAGGAAGTAATTTGGAGCCCATTGGTAGAAGACAATATAAGGGCTTTTACTGTGTCAAAGGGTGCAAAATCATCTTCTTTGTGTTTTGGAGAAAAGAAAACTGCTTTTCCTCACAATTCCACCCCGCCACTCTGCTCAGCCGCTCATTGAAATCAATAACAGAGCCCACACTGCCCTTGCGCTCCCATTACAGCAAATATTTGGATCTGAATTGACGGATAAAGACCATTATCCCTGTCTCTGCAATGATAAATCTGAAGGAAAGGGGATGGGTTTGAACTCCTGGTCGCCTTCTTCCAACAAGGCAGCAGCTGAAGTTAGACCTAACTAGTTCATGAGGGTGACTGCAAGAGGCAGAATTGTTGAGGTCATTTCTGCACCTACAGTGCCCTTCATAATATTTGGGACCAATTTTTTTTTCCTTGATTTTCCCCTATGCTCCAGCAAACAACTTGAATGTGATTAAAGTGCACATTTCCAAATTTTATTATAGAGCACTTGTGTGCAGTTTAGATTGACCATCTTGATATATTCCCCTCATTTCAGGTCACTATATTTGGGACATAGTCATGCTTAGTACTTTGTTGCATATCCCTTGCAATTTAATGACTGACTGCTTGAAATCTGTGATTCAAAGACATCACCAGGTGCTGAGTATCTTCTCTGACGATGATCTGCCAGGCCACTATTGAAGCCATCTTCAGCTCCTGCTTGTTTTGTGAACTTCTCCCCTTAATTTTATCTTCACCATATGGAGGGCATCCTCAGTTGGATTTAAATCGGGTGATTGACTTGACCATTCTAGAATTTTCCAGTTTTTAGCTTTGGAAAAAACCTTTTGTTGCGTTATCAGTGTTTAGGATCATTGTCTTGCTGCAGGATGAAGCAGCATCCAGAGTTTGGAGGCATTTGCTCGAGCTTGAGCAGATGTTTCTATACACCTCAAAATTCATTTTGCTACTGACATAACAGTTATATCATTAATGAAGATAAGTGCACCAGCATCTGTGGCAGCCATACATGCCCAGGTCATTACACCACCACCACGTTTCACAGATGAGGTGGCATGCTTTGGATTGTGGGCAGTTCCTTTACGCCTCCACACTTTGCTCTTGGTCTCATCTGTCCATAAGTCTTTTTTCCAGAATTCTGCAGGCTCTTTTAAATACTTACCAAACTGTAATCTGGCCATCATGTTTCTGTGGCTAACTAGTGGTTTGCATCTTGCAGTGCAGCCTTGGTATTTCTGTTTATGAAATCTTATGCAGACAGTAGTCTTTGACACATCCAGAACTGCCTCCTGAAGGGTAGTTTTGCTCTGTTGGACAGTCATTTGGGGATTTGATTTTCAGCCTCTTAATGGCTTCTTTGACTTTCATGGGCACAACTCTGGTTCTCATGTTGAAAAATGGCAATTACAGACTCCAAAGTGATCAAAAGCTGAGAAGCAAACCTAGCTCTTTTATATCTGCACCAATGAAGCAATTCAACATACCTGAGTGCACATAAGCACCTGTGAAGTCAATGTCCCAAACATTATGGCGCCCTGAAATGGGGGAACTATGTATTAAAAAGTGCTGTAATTCTACATGGTCAAACCAAAATGTATACAAATAACCTTTAATAACATTTGGAATGTGAATTGTTTGATTACAAGTTGAAACTGTGGAGCACAGGCAAAAAAGGAAAAAAAATGTCTTTGACCCATACATTATGGAGGGCATTATATGCTGTTCCATTTTGTCATCCTCGCTTGTCATCCTTCCCTCTCCATTTCCCTTTAATTCTTCCACTAGACAGAAATGAAGCTTTTGCCACTTGCTCACTTCAATCGCTCTATGGTCACTGGCCCAGTGCAGTTTCCCCCTACTATATATCTCACTACAAGGCTCAAGAGTGTGATTAAAATCTGCCCCACTAGCCTGGATGAGTCCAGCTCCAAAACACTTGAGAAGATACTTGCTTATGGACAAAGCAACTTAGGCTTAAACAGGTTACTAGATGCTTTCCCATCTGCCTCCACCTGTTGAGGTAAATGTTTGCTTTCCTTCCCTCAGTTCTCTTTCATTTACTCCATGTCCTCTCTCCCTTCCCCTCCACATTCTCATTATTGGTTGGTGGGAAAAGTTTTGAATGTTAACAAAATGAGTGAATAGCAATATCCCATTGCTTCCACTGGAAACATTTATTAGAACAGTAATTGGAATCTATGAAGTTCAGAAATGGAGATTTCTAAGTCATTTATTAATTTATTCTTCAACAGGCAATCAAAAATAATGCTGGATTTCGTGTCTGGGTCCTCTTCTTCCTCGTGATGTGCTCATTTTCTCTGCTCTTCTTGGATTGGTATGACAGTTAGCAGATGGTGATTGACAAGTGTTCTTGTGCTGCATTTATTATGGCCTGACGGGATTTATTGAAGTTAATAGCATACAGCATATTCAGGAAAATGCTGAATACAAAAGAGGCATCTAAAATCTGCATCTGCACTCTATAGTGCAGCAGGATTTTGCAATATTATTTAATATAACTTGTTTATAAATTGTTTAGAAATAAACTTAAGTGATCATTTTTTTTAAAATCTGCTAGAAATCTGGAATACATGTTTTTGTCAGTCAGACCATGTATTATGTTTTTATCTCAAATAATGTTAATTTAGAAATAAACAAGAGAACAGAGTTAACATTGAAGTAACCTCACTTGTACAATTTTCAGTAAGATTTATAGTACCAGAACTGGTTGGTACTATATATAAATACAAACCTTGGGTTTGTTAAATTTATTTCTCATTAATAAATAAAAGTAACGTGAAATTGCTAAAAATCATGACCATTTTCTTTGATTTTTGTTTAGTGTAACAATCTGGTAGTTCATTGATATTGCTGCAGAGACCATGAAAATACATTGGTCAGATTTTAGTTTTTGATAAGTAACTTGGGCAGTGGTTACTGTGCAAAAACCACAGATCTTTTTGGAGAGAGAGAAATCAATCAAGTTACCAAATCAGAGTAGTTAGTCAATTGGCCATTGTTGGGTAGCAGTTGATTCATTTGATTAATTACCACATTGTCATAGTTATAATGTCCTTATTCGCTAGTTATCCTAAAAGTTCAAGTGAAGCTTATTTTCATCATCTTTACCCACAAGTTTATTTATCATATACATATTTTCACTGTGTTTAATCTAGTGGGCTCTAAAATAGCTGCTTGTTTTCTGTCACCCCTGCGACTGCAAGAAATGTGACAATTGCACTCACACTTCATCCCTCACCAGCATTTGGGGCTCCAAAGAGTTCTTACTAGTGAATCAATATGTGAATCTTCAGGGATCATCTATACACCCCATGCTCCCATTGTGACCTCCTCTACATTGGAGAGACTGGACGCAGACTGAGAGATAATTTTGTTGAGATCCTTTGCTCTGTCCATTGCAAATAACAGGGACCTCCCAGTGGCCATTCATTCTACATTCTATTCCCACACTGACATATCTATCCATGGCCTCATGCACTGCCAAACCAAGGCTCCACGCAAATTAGAGGAACAAAACCTAATATTCCATCTGGGCACTTTTCAACCAAACAACATTCTGTAAACCCCTCCCTAAAGTCTCTCTTTCCCTATCCCTTTGTCTCCTTTCCTCAGGCTCCCCACCATCTTCCTTCTCCATTCAGAGAGCCACCCCTCTCCCATCACTTCTCAGCCTTTTTCTCTTCTCCCCTCCCACCTATATCTACCTATGACCTACCTGTTAGTCTGCACTCCTTTGCTTGCCCCTTCCTCCCTCACCCCAACTTTTTGTTCAGATACCTACCTGCTTTTTGCTCATACCTTGACAAAGGGCCCCAAAATGTTTATTTCCCTATATTTCCTATAAATGTGGCGTGATCTGCTGAGTTTCTCCACCATTTTGTGCATTGCTTGATTTCTATATCGTTGTTGAAAGTGAAAAAGACCCCATTGGCTATAGTCAAGGAGAAAACAAGGAATAAAAATCTGATCTTAATTTAAATAGTAAGCAAATAAATTTGTACAACAGTGCAGTGTATTTGTCTCAAAGGTAAATGAACTAGAATGGGTGAAAGAGCCATAATTATCAATTATTTTCTGATAATTCACTGCCTGCTTCAGTGATTGCAGACTTGAGGGTGGTGGAGGCAGGAGTTTGCTCTGAGAAAAACAGAAAAGACATCTTTTTTATTTGACTTTATTTGTTTTATATAGTGTATCAGTTACCCTCACTGCATCATTTTACATCCAATACAACATTTGCTCAGATGTATAAAACACATGGAGCTCTGTACAAACAGGACTTAACACCAATAAACACTTTATGACAAGTATGGCACATTTTACAAAGCATGATGTTTTGGCACTCATTTTAATTTGTTGTGTCTGCATCTTTTTTTTCCTCCTCCTTTTCTCTTCCATGTATTTTCCTCAACATCCAATGTAATTCTGAAGAAACCAGTCTCAAACGGTCCACATGTGGCACATGTGATATTTTTGGGATATCTAAACTAAAGGCAAATGTGACCAATTGGCTTCTGCACATCTAAAATTTCAAATTCAATGAACTATACAACTACTTGGGGTTAAAAGAATGTGCACTTCATTCCTGAATTTTAGGGGCATTCTAAGAATAGAGGCAAAATAAAGGAAATACTATTAAATCCAATCTATATTTTCATGATCATGTGAACAATGTAAACCATGTTAATGATAAAACATTATGCATAAGTACTGATGAAAAATAAATAATTTAATAACCAGATAGTGTTTCGTTAACATCGGGAAAAGACGAAAAATGCTACCGTTTCATTGGTAATTTTTTTGATATACAAATTTAGCCTCAAAGACAGTATAAATACTTAATTCTAACTGAATCTTTCCGGGGATGAGGGTGCTGGCACAGGGAAGAGAGTTTTTAAGTACTTTTAAAGTCCTAAACATTCAATGTATGCTTGTTATTAGAAACAGCTGCTTAGGAGGACTCCAAGAATGGTAGGAATCAATCCACACCATTTTATACGTATATTTTCTTCAGAATATAGGGTAGAGGGTATATTATCTGCCCATCAAAAGAAATAAGGCAAAGTGACAATTTTCCCTTCACAGCTATTGGAGTGGAGGAGCTAATGCAGATGTAGCCTTTATAAATCCTGATTGATTAACCAAGAACTCTACTTAGCCAAACATTTGATCTTTCACTTTAGCCCACTTATAACTGACCTGTTGTACTTTGAGACCATACATAGCATGACTGTGGACCCCACCTCCTCAAAATGCTGAATTTTTTAAATCCACAAGGTGATTAACCATCCATCTATTCTCCAAATTTGTTTAAAATCAATGTTTATCAGAAGGAATATTTTCATTACAAAAGATTTTGCTTGTTCCACATTCAATCTTCAGCACTGTTTAATACTGGAATAATATTTTACTCTATATGCAGAATTTTAAAAGTATATTATGAAAGAATCAAATGACCAAAGTATTCATTAACCACTATGTTTGTTTTGGAGATAACTGCTTTTCTTTTTAAAAAGGGCATGGGTGATTGGTTTTCAAAAGATCCATCCACAGAATCAGAGTATGGAGCAGGCTTTTGTCTACTTATTTTCACATCCACAACCTGAGATTATAAAAAAAAGTACAACAATCCTAGCTGAATGTACTAATCAAATGAGACAAGCATGCCACCTTGGAAAGAATTTCATTAACACTTACAAATAACATGAACAGAATGAATAGAAATGGAAGAAAAACTAAGCAAAATTAACAAGTTCTCTTCCATAACTTACTAATGTCAGTGCCTTGTACATTAAGCAGCTATTGTTAGTTCCCAGCATTGATTTCTACAAGGAACCGAGGGTCAAACCTGGGAGCTTACTCAGAAACTTTGCCAGTGGCTTCGCTTTCTTTCCCCATCACCTTCTCTTCAGAGAGTGCAGCCAGCCAGGGTGAAACAGAGCGTGAAATGGTCTGTTTTGCCAAGTTGTAGTGGTTAATGACAGTGTAAAATCTTCCCCGAGAAGCAGAATCTTGCTCCGAGTAATAGTTCTCCAAACCAACTGGAATGCAGTGATTATGCTGGAGAAAAGGATACAAAAGATAGTGTTACAGAATTCTTGATCCACAGTATGGTATTAATAGAAATTACTTCCAATGAAATAATGCATCAACAACTTTTTTGTGATAGGTTTCCCACAATGAAACACGAGTTGTTTTGTCATCAACTTCCTTAACCAATATGAATTTACAAAAAAAAAATGCAGCAAATACTCAGCAGATCAGGAAACAGTCATCTTTTCTAGCCAACGACTCTTAATCAGGATTTGTAAAATAATATTTAACTATTTTATATTTATTACATTAATACATGCAATATTTTAAAATGTATTCATTGTGGAGCTTGACACAGCTAAGAAAGACTCAGACACCATGTTGAAAGTCGTTAACGACCATTTTATTCAAATTCAGTGCGCGCCCCTTTAAGGGCAGCGTGAGTTCTGTCACCGCAGGTGACATAATCGCTGCCCCAGGCGCACGCTGGGCAGGAGACTTGAGGCAGGGAGAAACCCTGACAGCGCCTCCTTCCCAAGGCTGTCCCGTCACGTGGCGTTACACGTGGGGCCGGTTCGCCATGAGAGTGTGTGCAACCCCCCCCAGAACCGGCTACACGTCCCACCGCTTGGGTGGACAGCCCTGGCATTTGGACATGGCTGTCTGCATTGGCCGTGATAGGTCAAAGTGTACCGCCTTCAAACGGTCCACGGTGAAAAGTTTGCCTTTACCCTCTATGTCCAAAGTGAAAGTCCTGCCGGACCGCTGGAGGACCTTGTATGGACCTTCGTACGGGTGCCGTATGTGGGCCACGCTGAACAAATATGAATTCCGCCGAGTCCAGCTCTTTGGGACGATGTGTCGGCCGGACGCCGTGATGTGAGAAAGGCAGGGGGGCTAGCGAGGATAGTTTCATATGGAGATCCGCCAAAATGTTCACGTGCTCAGACGTGATGTTGGGTTCCGGGCCAAAGAATTCAATGGGCAGTGAGAGCAGCCCGCTGTAGACCAGTTCCGCAGAAGACACCTTAGGTCCTCTTTGGATGCTGTTCTGATGCTGTGGAGGCCCAGGGCAGTTCGTCTGCCCAGCCTAGGCTGGTGAAGCAAGCCATGAGGGCAGATATCAGATGGCGATGAAACCTCTCCACCAAACCATTTGCTTGCAGGTAGGCTGTGGTGTGGTGGAGTTTAACCCCCCCCCCCCCCCAGGAGGTTTGCCAGTGAACCCAGAATGCAGAGGTGAACTGGGCGTCCCATCACTGGTGATGTGCACCAGGATTCCGAATCAAGCTGACTGGATTCCTGGCGCACGTCTCTGCGGAAACCTCTTTGATGGGAATGGCCTCCGACCATCTCGTGGTCCGATCAATTATTGTGAGAAGGTAGCGCGCTTCTCTGGACACCGGCAGGGGGCCTACGACGTCGACGTGGATGTGCTGAAAGCTCTGCACCGCCAGGTCAAATTGCTGGATTGGAGCCTGCATGTGCTGGTGGACCTCGGAGACCTGGCACCTGGTGCAGTTCCTTGCCATCTCGGCCACCTCCTTTTTGAACCCATGCTACACAAACCGCTCTGCCACCATTCGCAACAAAGTCTTCACCAAGGGGTGGGCTAGGTCGTGGACTAAGCTGAAAACCTTTGACCTCCACTGCGGTGGGACTACCAGGTGCGGCGAGCTGGTGGAGACGTCGCAGAGCAGCGTGTCCGGGCTGTTGGGCAACTGAATATCCTGGAGCTCGAGGCCAGAGATGGTGGTCTGGAGAGCCTGTGTCTGTGTGTCCAGCTTCTGGGCCTGTGCCAACTGTGTGTAGTCAAGGGCGGGGGCAAGAGCATTGATCGCCGGATGAGAGAGTGCATCCACCATGACGTTGTCTTTGCCTGCCCTGTGCCGGATGTCACTGGTGAACTCCGACACATAGGAGAGGTGGCGTTGCTGGTGAGCTAACCACAGATCTTTGGCCATTGCGAGTGCCTGTGTGAGGGGCTTCTGGTCTGTGAATACCGTGAAGGGCCTGCCCTCCAAAAAGTATCAAAAGTGGCAGATGGCCAGGTACAGCACTCGGAGCTCCCGGTCGAAAGTGCTGTACTTGAGCTCTGGCAAGCGCAGCTGTTTGCTAAAGAAGGCCAGCGGGCGCCACTGTCCTTTGAGCCACTGCTCGAGCACACCCCCTACCACCGTGGCTGAGGCGTCCACCGAGAGTGCCGCGTGCGCCTCCAGGCGTGGGTGCACCAGTAGAGTTGTGTTGGTGAGGGCCTCCTTTGTTGTGGCAATAGGGGTCTCGGCCTCCTCTGACCAGGTCAGGACTTTCTCCTTGGTGGCTATTAATGCGAACAACGGTCGCATGGTGCGGGCGGCGCCGGGGATGTACCGATGATAAAAATTCACCATCGCTGTGAACTCCTGCACGCCCTTGAGTGTGGTTGGCTTGGGGAACTGCTGGACGGCCGCAACCTTCTCTGGTGCCGGCTGGGCAGCACCTGCTGCTGAGATGGTGTGCCCCAGGAACTGCAGCGTCTGCTTGCCGAACTGGCACTTGGCCACATTGACCATGAGGCCAAACTCCGCCAGTTGAGCAAACAGAGTACGGAGATGGGCCTTGTGCTCTTTGTGGTTGCGGCTGGCAATAACTATATCGTCCAGGTAGATAAACACAAAGTCCAAGTCCCTACCCACTGTGTATATGAGGCTCTGAAAAGTCTGGGCCGTGTTCTTGAGGTTGAAAGGCATACGCAAGAATTCAAAGAGGTCAAAGGGGGTGATGATCACTGTCTTGCCAATGTCCTCGGGGTGGACCGGGATCTGATAATACCCACGCACCAGATCGACCTTGGAGCAGACTTGCGCGCTGTGGAGATTGGCCAAGAAGTCTTGAATGTGTGGACCCAGGTACCTGTCTGGTGTGGTCGCATCATTCAAACACCGGTAATCGCTGCAGGGTCTCAGCCCCTGAATGATTTGGGGACCATGTGGAGAGGGGATGTCCTGATGCTGTCCAAGAGACAGACGATCCCCGACTCCTGCAGCCAGGAAAACTCCTCCTGCAGCCAGCTGCAGCTTCTCAAACGGAAGTCATCTGGGCTTGGCATGCAGCAGGGGACCCTGTGTGGAGATATGGTGATATACTCCATGCTGGGGTAAGGAGGAGCTGAAACATGGTTGTAGGATGGTGGGGAACTCCTGGAGTATGTTCGAATACTCATCCCTGGAAGTGGCGATGGCGGCGATCTCAGACATGCAGGCGTTCGTGGCATCCAGGCACACCGAATGGAAGGTACGAGCGTTGACCACCCTCTTGCCCTTCATGTCGACCAACAGTCCGTGTGCCCTCAGGAAGTTGGCCCCTAACAACGCAGTATCCACTAACATGAACTTCCAGCGGAATTTCTCTCTCCCAATCTGGATCTGCGCCCTGCAGTTACCGAAGCTCTTGATTGCGGACCAGTGGCTGCCCGCAGGGTGGGACCACGAGATCGGGTGCGTGTCTCGAGGGTGATGGGGGGCAGGACGCTCAGCTCCGCTCCTGTGTCCACCAGGAAATGCTGGCTGGTGGACTTGTTGATAGCGTGAAGGAGGCTGTCCATGTGGCCAGCCACCGCAGCCATCAACGGCGGCTAGCTGGGTAGTTTCCATGGTAGTCACACGGTTGTTGGCACTTACTGATGGTAAAAGCACCAGGTGGAATGGTGCTCCTCCAGCTTGTGCTTGGGTTAGTGTTGCGGCCGGCTGGCTCTTGGTCGCACAACCTGACTGAGAGCCACTTCATTCTCCTTCTTGGTGCACCAGATGGTGTCCGCTCGGGCTGCTCGGCATGGATCCATGAAGTCCTCATCTGCCAGGAGTAGTTGGATGTCCTCAGGGCATTTGCTCAAGGAAGATCTGACAGAAGAGGAAACAAGGTTTGTGATCCTCTGCCAGCGCCAGCATCTTGTCCATTAGGGCCAATGGTGTGCCGTCCCCAAGCCTGTTGAGGTGCAGGAGCCTGGAGCCATGCTGCTGAGGGGAGAGCCCGAAAGTGCCAAAGAGCAGGTCCTGAGGGCAGGATATTTACCCTCGGTCGCTGAGTTGTGTATCAAATCATCCACCCTGGCTTCCGTTTCTTTGTCCAGCACGCTCACGACGTGGCAGAACTTCGTGGCGTTTGCTGAAATGTTCCTCAGTTGAAACAGCGCCTCTGCCTGCCCGAACCACGTACACAGGCGATGGGTCCAGAAGGGGGGCAGTTTGATGCCAACGGCATTGATCTCCGCCAGATCCATGTTCTTGAGACCAAAAGAGGCGTCTGGGCTCAATGGGGTCACCAATGTGGAGCTTGAAACAGCCAAGAAAAACTCAGCCACCACGTTGAAAGTCGTTAACTGTTTTATTCAAATTCAGTGTGCGCCCCTTTAAGGGCAGCGTGAGCTCAGTCACCATATGCGTGGTGAGATCATAATCGCTGCCCCAGGCACGTGCTGGGCAGGAGACTTCAGGCAGGGAGAAATCCTGACGTCGCCCCCTTCCCAAAGCTGCCCCGGCACGCGGCATTACACGCGGGGCCGGTTCGCTATGAGAGAGTGCGCTGCCACATCATCTATATTTTCATTTTTCCAATTCTGATGAAGTATTCTTGACCTGAAATATCAACAGTCTTTAATGCTGCCTAAACTGCTGAGCACCTCAAATATGATCTATTTTGGTCCCTTTTGCTAGCATCTGCAGTATTTTAGCACTGCAAAAAAAGTTTTAAGAAATTAAGTTAATTGAAAGAATGAAGACTATTGTGCATTCAGTTCCAGGTAATGAAATAAGTGATTAATTTGGAATAGGCTGCTGGCAATCCATGGTGCAAGAAAAAATTTACTTGACCTAGAAGCGATGGTTCACTACATTAATTTTTTTTCAGAAGTGCTTAATTTAACTCTAGGCACCTGAAAGACAGCCCTAATGATCTACCATCTCAAATTGTTCTTAATGGGCCAATGCCTTAAACCACTGTAATTCTTCTGTTGAAGATACACCCACTGTTGGGGAGGGAGTTCAAGGACATAGATATACATGTCTAAGTCAGGATAGTGTGTAACTTGGAGGGAACCTACAAATGGTGGACTTCCCATGCACCAGCTACTATTGTCTTTTAGAGATCATGGGTTTCAGAGGTCCTGTTGTGGAGCCTCAGCAAGTAAGTACAATGCATTTTGAGGTTAGTACATATTCCAGTAACTGTGTTTAAGGAGGTGATGAAGTACCAACCAAACAGGCTGTCAAGCTTGTTGATTTTTGTTGGGGGTGCATTCATCCAGTCTGATGCACCCAAATTATTCCTTGTAGCTGGTGGAAAATCTCTAGGGCGGCAGGAAGAAAGTCAAACAGTCACAAAAGGGCAACAAGAAATGGTGTCTTACTTGCATGCAAACAACAGAAAATGACTCATCAGTCCCATCTTTTCTCATTTAGCATTCATGCTCCACAAATATTTCCTCCCGCCTTTTCATCTCTTGTTTTATGGATATACCCTTGTTCCTTGCATTCTCCTCAAGCTTATCCCTAAATGTCACTGACACAAACAACAATAGATGCAGTCTGCATTCTCAGCAACATGGAATAGTTTCTTCTGAATTCCCCACTGAATTTATTGGTAACCATCATATATTTATGTCCAAAATCATTTTGTCTTTCTGACAGAGTTGCTTTGTCCTGGAGCAGAAAATCTGCTTGTTTCTTTGATGAGCTCTTCCAAAGAGATCTTGGATTGAATAAAGATGACCATTTGTAACTTAGGACAAATATCTCTGCATCAAGGCAGAAGTGGGTGAAAAGGCACACGAGTTTGTTAAATTATAAGCAGAGTTGTGATTTTGAAATCAGAACAGTTTCAAATACAAGTGATAACATTGAAACTTTATGGGATACACAAAGATCCTGGATCTTGTGTTTATGCACAATCCCTTCAGAAGTCTTTCAGGCTCAAGTATGACTGATGGCACTCTGGGTGCTGAAGTGGCTGGTTTGGGTATTTACTTCAATCCTCTGCAAGCTCCCAAAAGGATTCAGGATTCCAATGTCATCCTAAATGGGCAGTCATGGATGAGAGATTCCTTTAAGACATAACTTTGTTTACACCTGTTTGCACAAGATTTGAGTCTATTGATTCTGATGCTTCTTGA
Source organism: Narcine bancroftii (assembly GCF_036971445.1). NCBI lineage: Eukaryota > Metazoa > Chordata > Chondrichthyes > Torpediniformes > Narcinidae > Narcine > Narcine bancroftii. The sequence continues at coordinate 175,218,201 of NC_091471.1, read as the reverse complement.
ATACCATAATATAGCAGTTGTAAAATGGAAGCAAATTTCTGTGGACTTCCAAATTTGGAAAAGATCCAGTACAGTCCACCTGAACTTATGGAGTTGAAGGTTTTGGAAGATCAGATGAGGCCATGTATAGCGATTGATTTGCCTTTCTGCATTTCTTGGAGTTGAAAGCACTATGAAGATTGGGTGATCAGATCCACAGTGCCTCTAAATGGATAGAATCTATAGAGATTGGCTGAGTAGCCTTTCAGCCAGTGGGAGGCCCCTGATGCAGACTTTCCCTCTAGAAGACTGCAGCAAAACCCTCTGTAGATACCCTAATTGGATTTGTGTCACAAAGATAGACACAATTACAATCACTCCAAGGTTTCCAGGCATATTGACCTCATTCCCAAATGTGGTACAAGTGTCTGCAAGTTCCTAACTGAAAGATTTTTGAACTTCATCGGGAATTCTTTCTACTCCTGAGGCCTTGATGAGTCTTGATGACAGAAATAGAATGAATGATTTGTTGTGGGATGGAATAGAGGATATTATTGTTAACTGTTGTGAAGTTCCTTGGATTTTTTTTAATAGGCATTCACAGTATCTCTACCTTCAAGTAAGTTTCTCTCCTTTCTTGTTTCTCAGCAGGGTAGGGCATGTTTTAGTTGCAAATGGTCTTGTGAGTACTGTATAATTGCAGTTATCAATGAAAATGTGGGTCTCATGCACTCATTCCATTCATCAACAGTGTTTTAGGTCACAGTTCCATAGGCCTTCAGTGCCTTTAGAGCTGCTTCTCTTTCCTTGAGGAATCCAAAAGCGCAAGATGTTTGTGATTAATTGGCTCCAGGATCCCCTGGGCATTTTCATTAAACCAGGATCAACAAGAGTACCATCAGCAATGCCAATTATGATGGTATCTGGAGTGTCCTACACCTTTGTGGGGTCCTATAGCATTGACCATGTGCTCCTTAACCCAAAAGTACATAAGATGTGCAAGAATGACTCAAACTAGGAAGTTCCTAGTTATATCTTCAGTACCAAGACAGTCACCATTTCATTCTGGTCAGGAATAAAAACAATTTTTGCTTGGACAATGCCGAAAAACATTTTGCGCTTGATTTTCTCACTGGCCTAGAAATATCTCACCAGCCGAGAAATTTAATGGCATTCTGCCATTTATTGCAGCATTTTTGATTGAAAATTACCTCTCCTGGCAGTAGCACTTCAGGACAACATGAAAAGGGCCCACCAATGCCTCTACTTTCTCAGGAGTTTGAGGAGATTCAGCATGTTGTTGAATTCTCTATCAGACTTGTATAATTGACTGGCTGCATTGCAGCCTGATTTAGGAATTTGAAAGCCGAGGAACGCCGAAGGTAGCATACATAGCCTGGTCCATCACATGCTTTGACCTCTCATCTCTTGAAGACATGTATGCAAGGTGCTGCCTCAAGAAGGCAGGCAACATCATAAAGGACTCCAAAAATCTTGGTCACAATCTCTTCTTACTGCTACCTTAATGAAGCTTGAAGACCAGCACCAAGAATAGTTTCTTTACCACAGCTATCAAGCTCTTGAATCACCTCTTGTTGCACTAATCAGACGGCTCTGACACCACGAAAGCTCTGACTGCACTCTTGCAATGTCACTTTATTGAACTGAGTTTTTTTTATGTATATTGTCTAAACATTTAATTAATAATACAATTGTTAATTTATAAAGTACCTCTTCATCTGAAGTAAGATTTTTGGTGCATTGAAAATTACAATAAACTTGTTATTATTAACTAGAATGGTGTGAAACAATGTACGAGCCACATTCTTACTATTTCTTGTCGCTCCTGGAATATGAATAGATGGTAAATTCACTTTGATAAATATCACACAGTTCAGTGAGTTTGAGTTTATGCGATGAATGCGGGTGTATGTAATTTGGATTATAATCATTCCTTGTGAAGTACTGGGCAAGGACATTTAATTATACTGCATCTAAGTGGCATCCTTGTGTGTTAAGTTCCAACCACCAGACTCCCCCCCACCCGCCCCCCCACCATCCCATCCCACAGTATTCAGGCTTCTTCTTATTCACACACCTTCCAGACTTTTAGCACCCCAACTGACACCATTCTCCAAGTTTTTGTCCACAGGCCTCCGATGACTATCCATGCCTCAACCAGCTTTCCTTTCTCGATATGTCAAAATTAATTTTATTGCAATGATACCTCAGATTACAGTGGGGTTTCATTATGATTTAATGGAGAAATGTCAGAAAGTCACTGAACAGAGTTCAAATTTATAACATTAAAGCAACAATCAAAAAGCCGCTGGCATATACAGCAAAACTCCAAAGCTAATATGACCTTCTGCTTGGCTACTGTTACCTTCCTGTTGTCTTGGATCTTTTATTCCAGAGACTTGCAGATATTTGAAGCATCTTTCTGACATTAACTGATTTTAATGTGGGTTATGATTTTTAACAAAAGCAAGGTCCCTGTTTGTGCTGAGTCTTGCAAAATGCCAATACTGATGAGGTGGCTGTGTTGGCAATACAATGGCTCATTGCACTTTTAGCAGTGCATTACACTAATGAAAAGGAGAATTTTTTCTATTACGTTTATTGAGGCACTGAAATTTCATTTTGCTAAGAATGGTAATTGTGGACAAGAATCAATGATAGAAATAAAATAATTATAATGCTACTATATATTATTCTGTCTCAAGTAGATAACTAAAACAAACATTAATCCTGTGACTGCTTGAGTTCCTCTTTACCCTCATACTATTAACCGTGGAGGCATCACTGCATTCAAACAATTATTTAGATTTTAGTTTTTACATATCATGTTTCCAAATGTAAACCATTCAATCGATACCTCTGACATGAAAACTAATTTTACACTAGTTCTAGATGGACAATCTGCAATGTCCTTTTTAATAAAATTGATATTAATCAGTAATGATGTCAGTTTCCATGTACACAGGGAAGGATACAAATCTATTTTATTGCAGAAACTAAACAGCTAATTTTACAAAGGATGAACTTATGATCTTTTCACCCACAGACACCCTTAATAATCTGTTTGGTGGCTCAAATAGGTCTTGAATCTCTCAATATGCCATTTGGATGAATGAGCTTAATAGCAACCAACTAATCAGCCCAGCAAGACTGATCCCACTGTTTAAAAAGAACAATTCAATGTTGTGATTGCACTGAAGAGGGTGCAAAGGAAAATGCTTACAATGAGGAAGGGTTGTTTTCTTTGGATCAGAAGCAACTGAGGGGAGACTTAATTGAGATGTGTAAAATAATTAAGGGCCTTGAAAAAATCAACGGGAAGGACCTATTTCCCTTAGATGAGGAGCCAAAAACCAAGATCCATCAATTAAAGAAACTGGGAGAAGGAATAGAGGAGAGACGAAGAAAACCCTTTTAATGCAAAGAGGTTAGTATGGATTCATAACTAAGAAAGGGAAGCAGAGGCAGACAGCCTCAACATAATTAAAAGGTGGATGTTAATCTACTTGAAAGCCATAACCTGTACAGCTATTAATAAAGTGCTTCTAACTGGTACTGGTCTAGTTGGCTCTTTTCCACACACATTGATACATTATGTTTTGGTTCGGGTTTCTGCATCATCAGAAAAGCTCAAACAGGCTGTGGGCTTGATAAAAAGACTAAGCAAAGACCTGATGGAAAACTAAAAGATTGAAACTGTACAATGAGAACTGGTGCACCAATTTCTCTGTTGTGAGTACCTCCTGGTGAAATGCAGACCCTTTTACCTGCCCAGGGAATTCTCGGTCACGTTGATTACCGCATTCTACATTCTGCCCTTAGCTAATAAGGGTGAAGCCATGACTTCACACCCTGATGGTTCCATGATTGTTGCTGATGACTTCAATCACACCAACCTGAAACAGTCTTACCACAAGTTCAACAGCATGTGAACTTTGCCACCTGAGGAAGAACACCCTGGATCGAATGTCCATCAATGTCCTTTGTGTGTACAAGACTGCACCTCACCATGGTGAGGTGGATCTCATATTTGTCCTGCTAACCCCAGTGTACAGACTGCTGGCAAGCAAACTAGGTCATTACGCAGGGAGATCAGGACATGGCCGGGGGTGGTGGGGTGGTCATAGCAGCATTCCAGGACTGTTTTGAGAACATTGACTGCAGCTGTTTCAGGGAGGTGGCTAACTACAAGAGTCATGTAAACATAGAGGAGTACATGAGCTCAGTGACTGGCTATATCAGCAAGTGCATTGAGGATGTCACCAGGATCAAAAGCTTTACAACCAGGGCTAACCAGAGATCCAAGCCCTTCTCAGAGCTCATGATGCTGCTTTCAGGACAGGGGATAGAATAGCACTAAGATTAGCTAGGGCTGAATTCTCCCATGCAATCCAGAAGGCAAAGCATGGGTACACACAGATCCAAAGACAGCTGTGCGACACCGGCAACACGAGGCGCATGTGGATGAAGACTATTACAGATCACAAATCAACCTTACAAATTAAGGTAAATAATGCCTCCCTTCCGGACAGACTGAACACCTTCTATCCACGATTTTATGAGAAGAACAAGATGATGCCAAAGAAAGCTCCAAGATCCCAGATGAACCGGCCCACTGCATAGCCATAGCCGAGGTGAGGAGAACCCTATCCAAGGTGAACCTACACAAGGCAAAGGGAGAAGACAACATACCTGGTCAGGCACTGAAGGACTGTGCAGACCATTTGACAGAGGATTTCACGGACATATTCAACACCTCATTGCAGCAATTCATCATTCTCACAGACAGCCACCGTCATCCCGGTACCCAAGAGGGTGACAATAACAGGCCTCAATGGCTACTGCCCTATAGTACTAACCTCCACCATTACGAAATGCTTCAGGCATCTGGTGATGGATCGCATCAAAGCACACCTCAATGGCTGGATCCATTTCAATTCACCCATAGGAAAAAAACATTCCTCAGATGATGCTATAGCCTTGTTGCGTCACTCTGTCCTGGCCCAACTAGAGAACAATGCCTCATACACCAGGCTGCTGTTCATTGACTTCAGCTTGACATTTAATATGATCATTCCTCAGAGACTGGTGGAGAAGCTGTCCTCACTGGGACTCAATGTTCCTCTTTGTAATTAGATCCTAGATTTCATAATGGAAAGACCACAGTCTGTCTGGGTCGCAATATCGAGCACTGCCATGGTGAGCACTGGCACACCTCAGGGCTGTGTGCTCACTCTACTCCTGTTCATGCTACTGATCCACAACTGCATCACCAGATCCAGCTCCAACAGTGTCATCAAGTTTGCAGATGACACAATAGTAATTGGTCTCATCAGCAACAACAATGAGTCGCACTACAGAGAGGAGGTGGAAAATCTCATGAAATGGTGTGAGAATAACAACCTGAGTCTCAACATGGACAAGACGAAGGAGATGATCGTGAACTTCAGGAGGTCCAGGATTGAACACCCTCTGCTACACATCAACAACTCTGTAGTAGAGAGTGGAGATCATCAAGTTCCTTGGAGTTCACTTAACTAGTAACCTATAGTGGACATTCAACATCTCCTCACTTGTCAGGAAGGTGGAACAGCAATTGCACTTCCTGAGAAAACTGAAGTTACCGGCCACCATTATGTCAACCTTCTATAAGAACTCTATCAAGAGCGTCCTGGCCGGCTGCAGCACAGTGTGGTACGGTTTCTGCAGAGAAATGGATCAGAGGTCAATTCACAGGTCTGTAAGAGTGGCAAAGAGGATCACTGGAATCTCTCCCCTCCCACCACCACCCGCTCCCTACCCATCAACGTAATCTATCAGGATTGTTGTTTGAAGAGGGTGCACAAAATCAAAAAGACCCCATCCACATTGCACACAGCATCTTTCACTGCTCCCATCGGGGAAGAGATAAATGAGTATCAGAGCTAGCACCACCAAGCTGAGGAACAGTTTCTTCCCATGGGCAGTGAGAATGCTGAACAACCAAAGAAACTGCTCACACTAAACTCTCATATGTACAAAGCAAAATTTATTTATTTATTTATTTGTATAGATGAAATACTTATCCTACATATGTATTATTTGTCTGTCTGTGTGTAATGTCTGGTTGTGTGTCTGCAGGTTTTGCCATGAGGACTTGAGAACACAATTTCATTGGGTTGTACTTGTTAAACTTGAAATGGAGGACACATAAACATAAATTGCTACATAATAGGGATTTCAGGCTAAACTTTACTTGGAGGGAGCTGAAAAGTGGAAACTCTGACATCTGGTAGTAATCAAGATAAATATTAGCAGCATTCAAGAAAGTAATAGAGCACATAAGAAAAAGAATTGCATGCATCGTAAACCATTGACAAGGATCTATTAGTCAAATAGGTTATTTTCATTATGTATATGCAAGTACAAAGTTCTCTATATTCACTCTTGAATCTTAAGATTAATGGTCATCATTTGTTAATAGTCCATAGTTTTAATAAGTGATTGGACCAATTACATACGTATCGTCAGGCTTTGTAGCACCTTTGATTACCTTAAATAGTTGAAACAAAATGTTCCCCACAGTAATGTAGTCAGAGGTTGAATAAGAATGCTTTTGTCACATGCACAGCCTAGGATAAGCTGATCCATGATGTGTATTGGTGACTATCAGCAAAAACTAGTATTCACAAATACAATATCAGGTGGTTTGTAAACAGGGTAATCAGGTCAATAGGGTGTTGGAGAGAGGAATAAACAGCAACTTTGCTTTGAGGCCTAATGCCTGCCAGGACATTAAACTCAGTCATACCACATGATTCATGTGCAATGATTCCAAACAAAAAGGCAGTGTCATATCTTGTCAACTGTGATATTTATCCTACCCAAGAGGTTTAACTAAAACTTAATATTAAAAATGTGAAAGGTGTTGCTGCACTCCACAAAAGTAACCGAGAATACAATCTAAGATCCAGACAGTTTCTCTACTTAAAATAAAATATGATAGACTTAATGCCCATTTTTAAAAAATCCATGCTGATTGCACCTACTCGTTTAAATGAAGAGGAAAAAAGTTATTCAGTAATAATCAGCAAGTTAGACCATTCATATAGCAAATCCATTGAAAATAGTTCTTTTAAATATTCATTTGATTGCCATTAGAAGCATGCAGAGAAAATGAAACATAATGAAAGATACATTACACAAGTAAAACGTGAGAATCAAAACTGTCTTGTCAAAAATCCTTCAGCTTTTTTAATTAAAGAGAAAGTCTAGTGAATGTCTTCCTTAACTAGTACAAATTAACCAGTTATTTCTTAGAAAGTACCTCAAATCTGAAACGTTAACCCTTTTTCTCCTTCCATGGATACTGTCCGGCCGGAGATTTACCAGCATTTATTGATATTTAGGTTAGATATCCTTCGCCAACAGTTTTTTTTTAAACTGTTTTCTGCTATTTCTTATTGCTATTTTAATGCCTTGCACAGATCCCTAATGATACTTTCTACAAAGCAGCCAAAATACTTCAATAATCAGCTGTCCCAAGGATCTAAATGCAAGCTCTTCTACTCCTGACATAATGAAAGCGGACAGAAGAGCACTCGCACAAAAAGGTCAATGAAATGGGCTCTGCTCAGTATGAAAAAACCCATAAATATAATGATATATAAAAAAACCTAATCAACTTAATTAATTATTGGAAACACCCTTTGGGTCAGGAATCATCTGTGCAAAGAGAAAGAGAGTTAACATTTCCAAAGATGCCACCTGACCTATGTGTTTTCAAGAATTTTCTATTTTTATTTAAGTTTCTGAATCTGTAATTTCTTTTTTGATTGTCATTGAATTACTAGAGAGCTTTACTGTAAGTGTTGCAGGTAAAAGACTACCCAATCCTTCTACAAAAAGAATATATTCAACTTCTCAACGTTCATTCAAGAGCTTATGAAAAGGTAAGCACACAATGAGGTCTCTAAAAATAACTAATTTTAAAGACTAACAGTTTGGACAGTAGATAATATTTCAGCTTTCCTGAATTAAGGAAAATTCAGATGATTTACACCATTGACCATTATCTTTAAACATACATTTATAGATTTAGGAGGGGAAAAAAAGGGAGGTGGAGTTCAGGGTTTTATGCAATTACTTCCACAGTGACTTTTTTTTAAGCACCAAGTCACATTAACACACTGGCAGTCTCTGTTGGAAAGCTTGCACTTTAGACCCCTTTTCCCAGATTGTGGCCAGTACTTCAATGAGAGAATTGTTAAGATACTAGTGCATGGCACACAATTATAACACCAAAATCACCAATGTAGGGCAACCTGGCAAGGGGGGGGAATAGCAAATTTAAGGGGGGCACGGAATTAAATCTAAATTTTTTAAAATGTATTTTATGTTGTCAGTAGAAGCATAGAAGAAAGCAATTAAACTACTGGTTCACAGGGAAGGGGGCCCATAAAGTTTGAGTAGAGCCTGAGGAGGCTGTAGCCAAAAAAAGATCGAGAATGGCTGCTGTAGGGGATAGTGAGGAAGGGTTTGCAAGTTTACAATAGGATCTGGATCAGCTGGGAAACTGGGCCAAAGATTAGAAAATAGGATTTAAATCTGACAGGTACAAGGTGTTTCATTTTGTAAAGTCAAACCAGTGTAAGCCTTACACACTAAATGGAAGAACCCTGGAGAATATTAGAGAACAGAGAAACCTAGGGATACAAGAGCATAATTCCCTGAAAGTGATGACTCTGGCGTTCAAGTGGTGAGTGTTTGGAATGTTTATATTCAATGGGTGAGATATTGAGTACAAATTTTGGGATCTCATGATATAATTATATAAGGTGTGGGTGAGGCCACAGCGGGTGCAGTTCTAATCACCCAGCTATAAAACATCAATAAGTTGGAAGGCATACAGAGGAGATTCATCTGGATATTGTCGTGACTGGTGGGCTTGACTTAAGGGGAGAGGTTGGATAGGCTAGATTTTTTGTTCCCTGCAGCATAGGAGAGGGCAGTGTTACCTTCTAGATGTATATACTAAAGTGAATGGAGAATGGAAATAGAGTCTTTTTCCCCCAGGGTAGACTATTCTAGAACTAGAGCTATAGGTTTAAGGTAAGAGGGGAAAGTTGCAAGAGAGACCTGAGGGGCAACTTTTTCCATTCTGCTTGAGGAAGATATATTATAACTTTCGAAAGACAATCAGACAGATTTAAGGATTAGAAAGGTTTCGAATGATATGGACCAAATGATCAGCATGGACAAATTGTGTTGAAGGGCCTGTTCCATGCTGCGTGGTTCTATAATAGTAAATATTATAAAGGTGTTTTACTTATGGTTAATCATTATAACGATTTACCATGTATTTGAGAAAATTTTCCAAGGAGCTACGTGTTTAAATGCAATATATTAAAAGGAAAGGGTGGTTTTAAAAAAATTGGAAGAGAGCTTTCAGAACTTCTGATCTTGAAAGCTGGAACCTATGATGGGGGAAAAGCTATACAAAGGTTGGAATGAATTAAATGCACAGTTCTCAAAGCTGCAGTAGTGGAGGAGCTGATTCAGAGAAGGCAAAACAATGGTATGAATTTTAAAACCAAGAGATTTCTGGATTAGTGGGATACACAAACTTTACATTTGTGAATGTAACTACATTCCACTTTGAATAATTCCTCTGTTTCACTGCTAAAGAGTTTTTTTTAAACAAACAGTTTCACATTGCCTTTAAGTCTAAAAACAATTCTCACCTTGAAGACAAATCCATCTGGGCAACTGTGTTCATACTTGTAAGCTTTGTAAACTACCAGGAACACTATGCATGTGAGAAATGCCAATGCAAAGAGAATGAGAACTGTAACCTGCAAAAGAAGAAGTGGGACAATATTATTTTTAAGCAAATCACATGTTGTTGCCATTGATTTCTAGTTCCATGTTATAAACAGAGAAGTTATGCTTTGAAATTTACTTATGGCAATGTTACGGAAATGACAGATTGATTAATAGATGTTAGCTAACTAATGAGAAGAAAAATATGATGAAAAATAGAGCTAGCCATATTTCACCATTTGGATGTTGCATTCAATTATGGACCAGCAGCAGCAGAGAATTAAATAATAAATCATTTTTGTTTATGAATATGAATTGACAATTAACCCATTGTTGATCTCCCAATATGCATTGGTGATAGACCCCATGGCCATTTTGAGGCAAAAGTCCTGGGCACTAGAAGACACCATAACCATTGTGTCATGAGGCCTACTTCAGGTATTGAATGAGCATACCAGATAACACAATGGACCTTCAAAAGAAACTTTTCTCTCCTCTCAATAACATAATGCCCTGAAAGTGTATTTTAAAAATGACTAACCAATCATTTTACAGAGTGAGTTATAATTACAATACTCTCAGGCTTCCATTAAAACTGAATTGAGAAGGACATTTGAAGACAGTGTAAAGAATATCGAGTGACGCTGATACAAATGTGAAATTTTAGCTGCTGCTAAGCATCACCTTTCCACACTTCAAACAAACTATGGTAATTGACTGAAATTATTCATGTGGTTGAAATCTTTGTACAGTGTTATGTGCAGGTGCAGATCACACTTTCAGAGGTAGTTAGGTCCATCAGGTATAACATCTGGGTACTTATTCATAATTTATGTGAATCTCAAGGGATTACATGGTTAACAAAGCCCCCTACAAACTCAATAAATATTTATAGATCTTGCAAAAATTAGGAAATCAATCTATGACTAATATTTAAACAGTTCTAAGTAATAGTCCTAAATGGAGAGTTCTACTTTAAAGTTAGAACTTAATATGCTGATCAATCCGATGTTTAACAACACAGGCAAAAAAGAATCAATTATAATAGCTGTTTAATTTATATCGTATCAACCTGATCAACAACATTTGATAGGATTTTTAAGAAAAATTGTTAATGTTGATTATTGACAGTTATGGTTTGTGTCTCAGGTGTAACTGCTTAGGTCTTTGTAAAGAATTGCAATGTGTTGTGGTAGAGATTAGACAGTGCACCTGAACCAAGAAGCTTGAATAGGAATTGATCCATGGGCTGTGCATAGCGGCTCAGGAAAAATATCAAGGCTGATCACATCTCTATGGGTAGATCATCTGTTTTCATATTGCTTGCCTCAGTAAGCTCCAGAAATATAGGTCAGGTTTGAACAGGTTATGTGTGAAATGTGTCAAGTCATAGAGATTTCCTGGTTACACGGGAAAGGGTTTTTAAGAAAATAGAAATTCATTTTGCATCAATGACTACACACCTGCTGAAAAATCCCTGCTCATAAATTTTAAATTTAAATGTAGACATCCAGCACGGTAACAGGCCCATTTGGCTGTCAAGCCGTACTGCTCAATTACACCCAATTGACCTACAACCATGGTAATTTTGTTCTCACCAGGAAGTCTTTCAGCAGCATTAGACTCTTAATTAGTGCATTCCAAGGACCTAACATTCATTTTTGATGTCAATGAAAGCCCAAAGCAAAAATGGGTAACACAGGCCCATGAACTGGAAGGGTCCATTACCATGCATCCAAATAAAAAGAAAAAATCTGCACTGACAAAAGCATGCACAGGTTAAACACAGATGGATGAATTGCATGATCCATATTTTTAAACAGTGTGTCGTGTTGCAACTTGATCATTACAAAGCAGACCCAGTTACATGAACCTGATCTCTTGCACTCAATTTGGTCCAATAAGAATAATACATAACTCTTCTACCTATCTGTAAATGACCCAATTGACTATTGTAACGGATTTGTATTAATATTAATCTTTAAAGTTAAAATTTTTAGTTATAAAATATATATTTCTTAGTAAAGTAAGTTATAGTGTTAAATATGTTTCTAGTGAGGGGATTGTGAGCTGGATTCATGGTCACACAGACACCACAGACCTTAACACACAGAAGTAATTTTTGGTGTTGATGTGACTGGGAAAAAAGAGCCATAAAGCTGAATAAGTGTTTTTAATTGAAACTCAAGAACCATGTGTGGTTCTTAAAAGTATTTTTGTGTACATTTAGCATTATGCTGGCAGCTGTTTCAAAACTCAAGTACCATTTGGATGACATTTGTAGACTTTACGGAGTCATATAACCACTTAATCAGAGATTAGGTCAAAAGTGTGTGGGTGTCATCTATTATAAGTTGTGGTTTAGACAGAAATGAAACTGAAACAGCAGTGATGTTGGGTCACTTGATTTCAGAAAAACATACATCTGGGAGAGACATTTTGGACCCTTCTATGAAAGACACAAGGGTAAAACAGTAGTCTCTGGAGAGAGAAGGAGATGCTGTTCTGTATTGTATTATCCTTATCACAGGAGGTACAGAAGAGTCACTTCACTATCTCTTTGATTTGGTGGGTTCACAAAGAGACGAGTCTGGACACAAGGATTTGCAATCACACATAGCTTACTAACACACAACAGTTTATAGAGGGGCATGGGAAAATGCTAACGGGAATAAAACATGTACGCACGCAATTTATAAAGGAGCATGGGAAAAGGTTGCGCGAATAAAACACGCACACAATTTATAAAAGAGTGTGGGAAAACGTTAAACAGTACACAATTATTAATTCACACAGGCGGTGCCAACATTATTAGCACACTATAAGCAGGGGTAATAACACCCATCCTGGACTCCTGATCATGGGGAGGCGGCTCTGGTACACACACTCCTGGACGCCTGATCGTCCGGAAGTGTGGCTCTAGTGAAATTATCGAACCATAGTAATTTGAACTATAGCGATACTACGGCTCAGCTTCAGTGCAGTGCACACCTTACCCATTAATCTAAGCAACATCCACAGTAGTGATCTGGCATGGAGCAGTGTCTGGAGCTAACACCACAAGGCAGAGAGAGAGAAATGTGCTTTGGGCTGGTGCTAAATAGAGTGCTAATTTGTGTGTCTATCCAATAGTGATGCTGAGTGATTTGAATTAGCCAATGGCAAGGTGTGCACTAATTAGTGGCTGAAGCCCAACCTTGATTGACAGGGAATGTGACTTCTGAATAAGTTCTAGACAGAGGGAAGACACGTGACCACCCGCAATACACACATTCCAGACAGAGTGGGGGTGGGGTCCACATTTCCTCCACACACAATACATAATGCTGGAGAAACTCGGCAGGTTATATAGCAAAGATAAAAATACATTAACTGACATTTCAGGCTTGAGCCCTTCATCATGGAAAAATGTCAGCAGGCATCTGAATAAAAAGGTACGGTGGAGGTGTGGGGGAAGGAGGATGGTTGCAAAGGCAGGAGGTAATCAGTACAGAAGGGATGGAGGGTACAGCAGCAAGCAAGGGGAGGAGGGATGATATGTGAATAGAGATTGAAGGGGTGGAGAGCTAAAGGAAAGGAAGGTGGGGGGCAAGGAGAGCAGATTAGCAGAAACTGATATTAATGCCATCCACTGGGAGGGTACTCGGATAGAAAATCAGGCAGTGTTTCTCCATTTTATGGTGGTCTTAGAGGGATAGCACATGAGACAGACATGTGAGAATGGGAGTGGGACGAAGAACTGAAATGGTTAGCCACTGGAAGGTCCCTATTACTGGTGCGGATAGAGTGAAGGTGGTCAGGGAAGTGATCTCCCAGTCTGCACCCAGATGTAGAGAAGGCCACAAAGGGAGCACAGGATTCAGTAAATCAATCCTGCAGATACACAAGTGAAGTGATGCTTCACTTGAACAGCCTGTTTGGGCCCTGACTGTGGTGAGGGAGGTAGTGTGGGTGCACAGAGGCCACAGGGGAAGATACCGGGAGGCATCGATTGTTAGGAAGGGAGGAGTGCATGGAGGGAGCGGTCCCTACAGAAGGCAGAGAGCGGTAGATATGTCTGGTAGTGGGATCCTGTTCTATGTACTGGAAATTCCAGAGGATAATTTGTTAGTTGGGAAGGCTGGTGGGGTGGTAGGCAAGAACAAGGGGAATCTAGTGTTTGTTGCATCTAGGGGCAGAGGGGGCCAGGGCAGATGAGCAGGAAATGGAGGAGTTGCGGGTGAGGGCAGAGTTGATGATGGTGAAGAGGAAGACACATTTATGGCACATTTTAAGTGATCTTGGGAAAAGATGCGGTGGAGACGGAAAAATTGTGAGAAAGGAATACAATCCTTGCAGTGGTCCAGGTGTAAGGAAGCGTAGTCAAGGTAGTTGTGGGTGTTGGAGGGTTTGTAACATATCTCAGTGGAAACCTGAGGTGGAGACTGAGAGATCCAGGAAGAGGAGAATTTTGTTGGAGATGGACCAGGTGAGTTTGAGATCAGGGTGGAAGATGGCAGCGAAGCGAATGAAGTTAACAAACTCATCAGAGGTGCCTGAGGCAGCCCCGATGTAGTCATCAATATAACAGAGAGAGTTGAGGGACCTTGCCTATGTAAATTTGGAGCATGGATTGCAGAACAAAGCCCACAAATAGGCAGGCATAGCTGGACCCATGCGGGTACCCTTGGCTATTCCTCTGATTTGAAGGAAGTGAGAGAGATGAGTCAAAGGAGAAGATGTTTTGAGTAAGAACAAGTTCTACCAGGTGGAGAGGGTGCTGGTAGAGAGTAACTGGTTGCGTCTCTGGTTCAGAAAGAAGTGGTACTTTAACACCTTCTGTATTGGGGGTAGAGGTATAAATGGATTGGACATCCATCATGAAAAATAAGTCAGTCCATTTCAGGGAATCTGAAGTCATTGAAGCGTTGGAAGGCATGTGAGTATACGTGAGAGTAGTTGGGGAGAGTCTAGACTAGGGGAGAAAGAGTCAAGGTAAGAGAAAACTAGTTTGGTGGGGCAAGAACAAGTAGAAACACTGGGTCTACCCAGATGGTTGGGTTTATCTATCTTGGGTAAAAAGCAGAAAAGGGCAATGCAAGGATAGGGGACAATGAGGTTGGAGGCTGTGGGAGGGAGGTGACCAGATGTGACGAGGTTGGAGATGGTGGCTTGATGAGCTGTGGTGGGGTCCTGTGGAAGGGCTAAATAGGAGGTAGTGTCTGAGAGCTATCATCTGGCCTCATCAAAGTAGAGGTCAGTGTGCCAGACCACAACAATTTCACCCTTGTCTGTCAGTTTAATGGTGAGATTGTGATTGTTGTGGAGAGAGTGGAGGGCAGAGCATTCGGAGGAGGCAAGGTTAGAATAAGAGAGTGGTGAAGTTGAGATGATTGATGTCTCAGCAGCAACGAGAAATAAAAAGACACAGAGCAAGCAGATGGCCATGAATGAAGTGTCCAGGAGGAGGAAGAAGAGAAAAGTGGTCTTGGGGGAGGGGGGAGTAGGTGGAGAGTCATGGTCATGGAAGTTGGGCCGGAGACGGAGGCAACAGAAGAAGAGTTCGGCATCATGGCGTGCGTGGAACTCATTAAGGTGTGGGCAGAGGGGAACAAAGGTAAGGCCTCTACTGAGGAATAAGCAGTCTGTCTCAAAAGAGGGGATGGTAAAGACCAAGAAGGGGACAGGATGGGAATTGGTTAGGTAAAGATGTTGGGGATAGGTGGAGGGTTAGGAAGGTCAGAGGGTGGAGATGGAGGGTTGAGGTCGGGGGGGGAGTGGAAGGTTGGGTAGATCAGGGGGGAGTGGAGGGATGGGGAAGTCGGGGGAGTGGAGGTTTGAAGAGGTCATGGTGAGGTGGGGGAGGTCAGAGGTGGGGAAGTCAGGGGGTGTGGTGGGGTCATAAGAGAGAATGGGAGATGAGAGGGTCTGAGAGTGAGGGGGTTGGGAAGAAGAGGGGAGCTCAGAGGGGGAGATGTGGGTGGAATAGGAAGAGGTGAAGGGGGAATAGGGAATAGGGAAAGGTAAGGGGTAGTGGGGCAGATGAACAAGCAGGATCCAGGAATGAGGTCGGGACCATGGTTGCTGTCTATGTCAGAATCCACGAGGTAGAAGTCAGTGTGGGGAGCTCCAGCCCAAGGGCGGCCAGGGTCCAGATCGAAGCGTCAGGACCTACTGCAGTTACTAAGGATATACACAGTAGGGCACTGAGGAGTGCAGAAGAACAGAGGGATTTGGCAGTTCAGATACATAATTCCCTGAAAGTGGTGACATAGGTAGATAGGATTGTAAAGGAGCCTTTGGCATATTGGCCTTCATAAATCAAAGTATTGAATAAAGGATTGGGATGTTATGGTATAGTTGTATAAACAGTGGTGAAGCTAAATTTGGAGTATTGTTGCAATTTTGGTCCCTAACTACAAGAAAGATATCAATAAGATTGAAGGAATACAGAGAAGATTTACTAGGAAGTTGCCTGGACTTCAGGAACTGAGGTACAGCAAAGGTTTAAACAGGTTATAACTTTATTCCCTGGAGAGTAGAAGAATGAGGGAAATTTGATAAATGTATTTAAAATTAAGAATAAATGTAGATAGGCTTTTTCCACTGAGTGTAGGTGAGATACAAACCAGAGACATGGGTTAAGGCTGAAAGTGGAAATTCTTCACACAGAGGGTGATAGGAATGTGGAACAAGCTGCCTGATGAAATGGTGAACATTTAAGAAGAATTTGGACAGGTACATGGATGGGAGAGGTATTGAGGGCTATGGATTGGGTGCAGGTCAGTTGGACTGGACAGAATAATACTTTGGTACAGACAAGAGGAACCAAAAGTACTTGTTTCTGTACTGTGATGTTCTCTGGTCCTATAATTCTAAATGGAAGAGAAGTCTCGATTGACCAAATAGCCTACTCCTATTTCTTATGTTCTGTCTGTACCATCGTTTATTCACTTCACCACTTAAAAGGAATCTGCTCAGATAATGGCTTAGTGACTCATGCAGACAACTACTCCATCATTCTCAATAGGAGCTATAGGCTTCTTACCAACCCCACCCCACACCCAGGGGGGGAGGCAACAGTCTGAAATCATAAAAAATATTTTATGTTTTTTATGTAGTCAGTGGGAGAGAAGTATGGAAGAAACCAACTAAACTTGACTCCTTCACAGGGAAGGGGGCAATAAACCTTGGGCAGAGCCCTGAGGGGGCTACAGACAAAGAAAGGTTGAAAATGGCTGGTCTGGATGTAGTATGGAGATTCATTTCTTTGTTTCTGTACTCAACTCAAGCTAAACATTCATGCACTGGCTTGACTTTGCAGTGCAAGCAGCTTCCCACAGCAGAATCACTGGCTATTTTTTTATTCTTGAATGTATTACTAAGAGTTTTGCCCAGCATAATTCAAGAAATCATCTGTAAAGCCTTTTGGTGAATACCCAGTCACAGGAATATTGGCATGAAGTTTATACCAGAGTTAAAAGCTAGGCACTGGGCAGGCTAAGTGTAAATAACAAACTGAAATGTTCTCATGTATAACATCTATTTGCATTCATTCCACTGCAGTACCCCTCATGTCAAGATATCCAATTAAAAATTATGTTAACTGGACAGATCAAGTAATTTAATAAAATAAATAAAATCTCCCATCATAGGGCATCTACTTTGGAAATGTTTCTTATAGCTTTGAATCTCAGTACCAGAATTTTAAGGTTCAGGTTGATATCATATGTTTTGCAACTTAGAATTCTGTTTATCATTCCACAAATTATAACTTGCAATTGTTTTTTTCTTACAATCAGTGATATTTGAACAAAGAAAAGGTTCAAACATTTTGTTTTGTTCTAGAAATAACTAGATATGATGACAGATAACTCTGTCATCAATCCATCATGAATGAGTGGCCAAGTGCAAGTACAAATTTTACACCCGACCACAAAAACCAGGACTGATTGAAGTATTCAATAAGCGCAGCTGCTATGCTTGACGTTTAGAGAATCACAAAATTGTTCTTTGTACAATAATTCTGTTTATTCATTTCTTCACTCTTGCTTGTGCTCTCCAAATTATATTGCCTCAAGTGCCAAACATTGTGTGATGCACATTTTCCTTCTGGAAGCTGTGACCACCCCAAAAGGCAGTGGATTCCTGATGGTAGTATTTTCCTCCTTTCTCCTTCTAGATAGAATTTATAATAGAGCACAGAAAGTGATACCTTAGTCAATTACAATTCATCTACATTAATCCCTGCAAATAGGTCCGTAGCCTTCTATGACTTGGTGATTCAAATATTTGTCTACATGCTTTTTTCAATACTTTATTTAAAATAAAACTACTTAGCAAACATATTACAATATTTCAAAATTAATCCAAAACTTGTTTTTGCTATGAAAAAGAGTAAGTAAAAAAAACAAGAAAAGAAAAATTTCCTATTAATCCTCCCACCCCACCCCCCACAAACTTAAAAAAAAAGAAAAAGAGGGACAAGAAAACCACAATAGGAGTACTTAAATATTTATATATCTAAGGAATATTTCTGATACCATTAAATATTTAAATAATTAGAGAGATCTATAAGAGAAAGGGAATGTTCGATATTCAATTAAATTTTAATACCAACCATTAGTAAATATGGGCTCCATATTTTACAAAAGTATATTTATCTCTTAAATTATAAGTAATTTTCTCAAGTGGAATACAACTCCGAACTTCTGCATGACATCTATCCATTCCCAAATTTATATTTGACTTCCAAGTTATAGCAATACATTTTCTAGCTATTGCATTTGAACAATTTTTACTTGATACATATTCAGTTTTAACTTCAGTTTAATCCCTATAATATCTCCCAGTAAAAATAACATTGGATCCTCTGGGAATCTTACTCCAGTTATTTGTTCTAATAAATTACCCATTTCAAGCCAAAAAGGTTTAATTGTGGAACACTGCCAAGTTGAATGCAAAAAAGTTCCAACTTATTTTCCACATCTAAAACATACATCTGAATAAGTATAGTTCATATTATGTAACTTTTGTGGTGTTAAATATAACTGAAGAATAAAATTATAGCAAACTAACTGATATCTCACATTTATTGCACTTTTCATACTCTCTTTTCATATCTGAATCCATCTAATTTCATCTATTTGCTTATTTAAATCTACCTCCCATTTATGTCTTGATTTATTAATTCCTTTTTGAGCCTTCTTTTGTAATAATTTATATATCTCTGAAATAAATTTCTTTATATCCCTACTACATAATAATTCTACTTCTCTCTCCACTGGTAATACTAAATCTTGACGAAAAATTTCACAAAAAAAATCTTAATTTGATAATAACAAAATTTTATATTTTACAAAATTTTATATTTTCTAATATCTTAAACTTTTCCTTCATTCTACTAAAAATAATAAATTTCCCAGCTTTGAAACAATAATTAATTTTCTTAATACCACAATTTTGCCAAATATTTAAAAATGTATTTTCCATAGAAAATGGAATGTCTATTTTGATATAAAGATGTTCTTCCAGACATTAAACCTCTTCCTCCAATTTCTTTATCAATTTTATTCCAAAGTTCAATTAAATGGGTGTTTCTCTATTTGCTATTAACAATCTTGAATTCTATTTATAAATAAAATGTTGTGAACTTATTTCTCCTATTTTATCAAGTTCTACATTCACCCATGTTGGAACATTATTTAAATCATACATTATATTGATAAATCTCAACTGTGCTGCTTTATAATTCATAAAGTTGGGGAGCTGTAAACCTCCTAAATTAAATTTCCATGTCAACTCCTCCAAAGAAACTGTAGCCATTTTTCTTTCCCATAAAAATTTTTATAACACAAACATTTAATTCCTTAAAATATTTTTTGAGGAATTGAAATTGGAATCGATTGAAATAAATATTGTATTCGAGGAAAGACATTCATCTTAACACAATTTACTCTACCCATCAAAGTAATAGGTAACATATTCCATTTTTTCCAAATCCTCTCATTTTATTTAATAAATTAAATAATTTAATTTAAATAATTTTGTCAAATCTGATTGCACACAAATACCTAAATATTCCAAGATTTGGCCATTTAGGTTCAATTGCTTTCTTACATTTCTCATACTCTCGATTCACTAAAGACATAATTTCACTTTTTCCCAAATTAATTTTATAACCCAATATGTCTCCATATTATTTTATTCTAATTTTAAGTTGTTGCAAGGAATTTAAATGACCTGATAAATAAATCAAAACATCATCTACAAATAAATTTATTTTATATTCTTCTTGCTTCACCTTAATACCCACAATCTTTAAATCTTGCCTTGTCTTATTAATTCAGCTAACAGTTCTATTGCTAAAACAAATAAGGCTGATGACAATGGGCAACCTTGTCTACTTGATCTCATTAATTCAAAAGATGTTGAAATCTGTCCATTGCAATAAAGTCACTACTTTTGCAATAGGTTTTTTTTAAACCCAATCTATAAACATTGTACCCAATCTACATATTTCTAAAACTTTAAAGAGGAAATCCCATTCTAATTGATCAAATGCCTTTTCAGCATTCTAAGTCACTATCACACTCAGCATCAAATGTATCAAACTAAGAAGCCTTGCTACTTTATCTGCAGATTTCCAACCCTTGTCTACATGCTTCTTAAGTGCGCTGAGGGTATCAGTCTTCACCACCTCTTCAAGCATTCCAGTCTCCAACCACCCTATGTGAAAGTATCACCCCTCAAATCCCCTCCAAACCTCCTTATCTCTAACCTATGGCTTCTTGCTTTATGCATCCCTAGCAAGGGAAAAGGATTATCCTTTCCCCTCATAATTTTACATAAGCGTGATAGATCACCACTCAAAACTTCTACTCCAAGGAAAACAAACCCAGCCTATCCCATCTCTCCTGATAACCGAAATGTTCCAATTGAGACAACATCCTGACCATGCTCCTCTCTGTCCAACCTCCAGCACAATCATATTCTTCCTACAGTGTGGTGACCAGTAATGGAACATTAAACGTTACACCACACTGCAGGTCCTTCAGTGCCCAAAGCAAAATTTGGCCACTAGAGTACCACAAAATGTTAATGACAAGATAATCTCAGAGTATTTGATGACATTTATTGAATTTTGCCCAGTATTATATTTTGAGTTCTTGAGTCTAGACTCAAGTGGGACTTGAACTCACAATCTTTAGAATTAAAAAAATCCACCACTCAGCCATGCCTGAAATGTAGTTATTAAACTTGGTCCACTGATTTAATCACCAAGTTATTCTTGGAAGGTCTGTAACAAATGCATTCTTGTTTCCATCCCCTCATTCTATCAAGCTAGAGCTCAATGTTCCATACACAATACATTTATATAGAAACTTTAATGTAATAGTACATCAAGATGCTTCACAAAAGAATTATACTAGAGATATTAGAAGGGGAAACTTAGTCAATGAGGTTGGTTTTAGGATCATCTTAAAAGGTGGATTAAGTAAAATGTTAAAAGTAGAATTTCAGAGCTGAGAACATGATAGGTTGAAGGAAAATTGAAAGAAGGGAGCTAAAGTTTTTGGAACTTGGGGGTGAAGGATTTTAGGTTGCACAAGAATAGGAAGAGAAAAAATGCCATTGCTGGAAATTTGCTCAGCAGTGAGAATTAATGGTGGGCCAAAGTTTTTTCCAGTAGTGACAATGGAGTAGTATAAAGGACATTATTGCAGTATTTTCCTAGATCTGAATGAACGTGCAATGGAATTAGGGTAATGACAGACTGCTGGAAGCAGTTTGGAGACAAAAATGTTAGCCTGTGAAATTTCATCTTGAAATTAAACATTACATATCCTCAAATTATTTCCAGTAGGAAAGAGCCAAAATACACTCAATAGGATGAATGGCCTTTTACATTGTCTTGAGAATATTGTGTGCCAATTCCAGTTAAGTACATCATCAGTTCTGCAAATAGGCAAGAGGAAACTGCTTCAGATGATAAAATGACGAGGGTAACTTTTAACAATGATAACCACACATTTTGAAAGCTGGAGACAAATCTGGGTAAAATGTAAAGTCATCAGCTGTGCATAAGATTCCCACTGGTGTTTTTGTTTTGAGCATCCACTCTCCCAAAGGTTTCCAAATTTCATTACGACATAGGAGGCATTTTGGCCCATCAAGTCAATGCTAGCACACTGAGCTTTTTCATTATTTTCAGCAGAGTTGCTGAATTTCTGCATGGTGATAGGGGGTTACCAATGCAAGACAAGAGGAGAGAGGACCAATGCTAAGCACTGTGTTGCTGCCCTGTTCCCATTATTATGAGGTTCCACCTGTCCATCCAACCAACAAGTCCATCCAAGAGCCACTCGTCTGCAATAAAATAAAATCAGTTCTGCAGACGGTTTTCCTTTGCTAGGCCTCCATTGCTTGAAGTTTATTCATCCCTTTCTTCTCATCATTATGACGCTACAGCAAAGATCCCTTCCCAGCAAACAAGCCAAAAAAAAACCAAATGAGTAAAACATGAAACAGTCATTTTCTGGAGTTCAAATATTCAACAAAATTGGCACTCTAAAATCATCCTCTGTGATTTCAAGTCTTTGTTCCTCGTTTTCTGCCCTTTTAACTTTGTATCTTCCGGTGATGGAGATAAGGCTGCTCAGATCATAACCTGACATACAAGAAACTTTCATCAAAATGTCTGGATTTTAAAGACCTCAATGATTCTACAACATCTTGCAGTTCTTCAAGCACATGCAAAAATTTGTCCACTAAGGCACAAGGCAGCAAAAGAGTCCCTAGCCAAGAGGATTGGAGTGAGGGTAATAGCCATTTCCTCAAATGCAAGTAACCTTTCACTATCATCTCTCTTGGAGTCATCTTCTAGTAACACTTGACTGTTCACAACACAATGATCTTTAGCAAAGGCATGGCTATCAAGCTCGACTCAGAAGGTCCAGCAGCATCAGTGAGAGGAAAAGAATTGTCAATGTTTCAGGCAAGAACCCTTCAGCAAGTCTATGTTTGCTCCAGATTCCAGGCTCTGTAGTCCCCATGGCAATCAAGCTCACTCTTTAAAAATACATTCCTAGTATGTGTGCCATCAGTCACCAAGACTGCAGATTGCAAATTGTCACTATTTCCATCGAGAATTATATGGAGTCAGGCAGCAGAGACCAGGCCCTTTACTCATCTCATCTAATGCGACCAATTAGGCATTCTGGCCAAAACTGGACCATATCCTTCTAAATCTTTCCTATCCAAAGAACTGTCCAAATGTCTTGAATGTTGAATGTCATAATTGCATCTGCCATATTATGCCACATAGTTGAGACCATCTCCTTCAATCTCTCCGTATTTTTTATACTATGCAATTAAATATCTGCATGGATAGTGCGAATGCGAAACCAGCTGCCATAGGAAATTTTAGAGCAAGTACAATGTTTACAAGACATTTAAACAGGTACAAGGTTTAGAGGATATGGGCCAAATTAAGGCAAATTGACCGAGATAAAGTAGACAACTTAGTTGGCATGGACAAGTTGAGTCAAAGGGCCAGTTTCAATGCTGCAAATTCTTACTCTATGATACACACTCCCTGCATTTCCAATTAATCAAGATTCAGAAAATGTACGGTACGTCGGCAGATGTTTCAACAGAAGCATGGCATCACTATCAAGGTGGTCTTGCTATGCTAATAGAGCTGCTCCATACACTAAAGACTTACACAGCTGCTTTGTTCCTGGATATTTGCGACTTTTTATGCTACACCTGCTGTGTAAAAAGTACCGACACAGACGGGGGAGGGGTCATTCTAGTCCCAGCCAATTCCGACAGCAGAGGTAATAACAATACCAAAATGCCACCTGTGTAAAAGTGCAATCCGGCATTCCAAGACCAACTCAGCTAAGGATATATATATATATATATATATATATATATATATACATACTTTGGCTTGGCTTCGCGGACGAAGATTTATGGAGGGGGTAAAAGTCCACGTCAGCTGCAGGCTCGTTTGTGGCTGACAAGTCCGATGCGGGACAGGCAGACACGGTTGCAGCGGCTGCAGGGGAAAAATGGTTGGTTGGGGTTGGGTGTTGGGTTTTTCCTCCTTTGCCTTTTGTCAGTGAGGTGGGCTCTGCGGTCTTCTTCAAAGGAGGTTGCTGCCCGCCAAACTGTGAGGCGCCAAGATGCACGGTTTGAGGCGATATCAGCCCACTGGCGGTGGTCAATGTGGCAGGCACCAAGAGATTTCTTTAGGCAGTCCTTGTACCTTTTCTTTGGTGCACCTCTGTCACGGTGGCAAGTGGAGAGCTCGCCATATAACACGATCTTGGGAAGGCGATGGTCCTCCATTCTGGAGACGTGACCCACCCAGCGCAGCTGGATCTTCAGCAGCGTGGACTCGATGCTGTCGACCTCTGCCATCTCGAGTACTTCGACGTTAGGGATGAAAGCGCTCCAATGGATGTTGAGGATGGAGCGGAGACAACGCTGGTGGAAGCGTTCTAGGAGCCATAGGTGATGCCGGTAGAGGACCCATGATTCGGAGCCGAACAGGAGTGTGGGTATGACAACGGCTCTGTATACGCGAAAAACCTCACATATATTATATATATATGTATATATGAGTTTTGTGTGCCCGATGGAGATGTGGGGGGGCTGGTAGTCATGGTGGGGAGCTGGCTGATGGAGGACCTCAGTTTTCTTCAGGCTGACTTCCAGGCCAAACATTTTGGCAGTTTCCGCAAAACAGGATGTCAAGCGCTGAAGAGCTGGCTCTGAATGGGCAACTAAAGCGGCATCGTCTGCAAAGAGTAGTTATATATATATATATATATAGGTGTGTGTGTTTTTTAGTGTATTTACAGGTAAGCATTTAAAACTTGGACAAAACATGCAAGTAGGATAATAGGCAAAATCTTTTTAATAAAAATACTTCTGTCCTGCTCTCTCCCAACAGCCTTCAATTATATAGCAAAGGTAAAAGGCAGAGTCAATCTGGCTGACAGCGGGTAGTTCACTAGAGAATACCTGCCCGGCAGGCACTATGTGGTTTAGTCCATCTCAGATATCTATGCATGGTCCCATAAATGCAGAAGTCTGAACTGAGCTGCAGATGAAATGGCTGGACCTGGAGTTGAAATGAGCTGGTGGTGAAATATTTATGCATCCCCTACTAAACTCACAATTTTGTTAGGTGGGTGAAGCACTAATGTGCTGCTGTGAGGAGAACGAGAAATTATTTAATTCATAAGTACATAATTCATGATTTGGCCTTCAAAATAGGGCTTGATCATTCATGAATAAAAGTATGTTTCAAAGGGTACTGAATCCAGAACTCTACAGAAGGAGAGTGTGAATGCTCAGTTACTGAATATATTCAAGGCAGTCACTGAAAGACCTTCAGATATTAAGGAAGAGGAGATTAGTGTTAGGGAGTTTTTTTTTCTTTCTTTGGCTTGGCTTCGCGGACGAAGATTTATGAAGGGGGTAAAAAGTCCACGTCAGCTGCAGGCTCGTTTGTGGCTGACAAGTCCGATGCGGGACAGGCAGACACGATTGCAGCGGTTGCAAGGGAAAATTGGTTGGTTGGGGTTGGGTGTTGGGTTTTTCCTCCTTTGCCTTTTGTCAGTGAGGTGGGCTCTGCGGTCTTCTTCAAAGGAGGTTGCTGCCCGCCAAACTGTGAGGCGCCAAGATGCACGGTTTGAGGCGTTATCAGCCCACTGGCAGTGGTCAATGTGGCAGGCACCAAGAGATTTCTTTAGGCAGTCCTTGTACCTTTTCTTTGGTGCACCTCTGTCACGGTGGCCAGTGGAGAGCTCGCCATATAACACGATCTTGGGAAGGCGATGGTCCTCCATTCTGGAGACGTGACCCATCCAGCGCAGCTGGATTATGATAAATTATGCATTATGATAAAAGACCAGTCCCCACACTGACCCCATCACCCCATCACCCCATTCTCAACTGTCCCCTGGTGTTTCTCGTCACCTTGTGCTATGAGCAAGCTGGTCTGTGGGTGTGTCCTCAGTCTAAACAGTCTGAAGCTCACTGCCCTGCTCTCCCCCCTACCCCGCCACCAACCCCCAACGATAGTTAGGCACGATTAAAACAGTCGTTTTTAAACTTTTTCTTTCCACTCACATTCCACCTTAAGTAATCATACCTATTGACTCGTTATATGCACAGTTTTATAGCTCCAATGGAAATGGTCCAATGGCAATTTTTCTCAAGCAAAATATATCAGTAACAATTGGGTCTCGAGCAGTGGTTCGCAATCTTTCCCCACTCACGTACTACCATAAGTAATCCCTTACTAATCACAGAGCACCTATGGGATAGAGATTACTTAAGGTGGTATGTGAGTGGAAAGAAAAAGTTTGAAATCCACTACTATAGATTTACTTACAGTAGATTTTCCCACGCTCTTTTATAAATTGTGTGCGTTTTATTCCTGCTCCGAATTTTCACGCTCTTCTATTCATTGTTGTGTGTTAATAAAAGTAACATTTGATTGCAAACCATTGTGATCAGACTTATCTCTCTCGAACCTGACGCTTTCTCAACACCATCAATAGTGAGCCACGCAGTGACGATAATCATTATCAGTGTTACCCACCATTATCACCCTAATTTCAACTTTGCATACAAGATTGAGGGAATATTTTGAGCTTTTTTGGGGGGAAAGAAGTGGGTGTAACATGCTGTCAAATACAGTATGTTATACGTG
Source organism: Narcine bancroftii (assembly GCF_036971445.1). Lineage (NCBI taxonomy): Eukaryota > Metazoa > Chordata > Chondrichthyes > Torpediniformes > Narcinidae > Narcine > Narcine bancroftii. Next base: position 175,191,686 of record NC_091471.1, on the reverse strand, counting down.
ACACTAAACACCGATGCTGTTGTTTTACACATCCCACCTCTTTTGCTCCTGGAATGCCGGCTTGCTGTGTATAAAGACACACCGATTCGGCATTGTGCTGGCTTTGTTCAGTTCAGTGTAAACGGCCAAAGTCGGCTTCATGTCGGGTCTTCCTTCGGTCAATATCATGGGATTTCTGTGTAAAAATCTCTATTGAGTTATGATGACAAAGCTGCCACTGCCATGTCTCATGTTTGCTATCATCACTTCATACACTGCATCCACCCACTTAGCAAACACCAACCATTCCCAGCCCAATGTAGTCAGGGCTGATTATAAAGTTATTCTATTGTATCTGAGATTACAAATAAAGACATGTATCAAGTAGTTCTCATGATCTTTAAAAAGCTTGTGTCAAACATATACGCTGCATCTGAAGAAGCAGTGGCTTGATCTTGGAAATTATAAAGTCATCATGAAACACAGAGAAATGTTGTCAACCTGATGCCATGTGACTCAAACCATATGCGCTGCTGACTGGCTACAGGGTCCGCCACAGTCTGCTTTCAGTGTCTGCTAGGTTCACCCCAATCAATCCAGCAATGTCACACATGCTGTCTGACTGCAACAGATTTCAAATGGTGTGCAGAGGTCATTGAAAATCCATTATAGAAAATTATATTTTCCTTCCAGTGAATACATTTATTCTGTTATTGTGTTTATTGTGCAATTTCAGCAAGCCTTATTCACAAACATCTCATTTTCTATTTACCTTTACTACTGAACAAAAATCAATTTACCCAATCATTCTGTAAAGCAATTAAAAAGGTAACTGTAGTATTATAGCATTGTATCAACTGAGTCATTGAAAATGACAAGTCTGTTCATATTAGCTGCATTGTTCTGTTTTCAGATTACATCAAAGTTGCACATTGTGAAATTACAGATTTTCCAAATATATTAATAGATCCATTGTCATGGATCAGTTGAAGCTTTATTTTGTAAGTATATCCAGCAAAAAGTACAATAGGTTTCTACAAAGTAATTTAAGTAAAATGTAAGGCTCGAGCCTGAAACGTTGGTGATGTATCTTCACCTTTGCTAAATAAAGGCACTGTTTGACCTACTGAGTTTCTCCAGCATTGGTGTTTTTTTTTTCAAAGTAAAATGTAATATCAGGGTCCAGCTCCTTAACATTATTGCCTAAGGATTTAATTTTTTTAAAAATCACATCATGGTAACAGGCCATACTGGCCCATGAGCCCATGCTGCCCAATTATACCCATGTAACCAATTAACACCGTACAGAGGAAACCCACGTAGATATGGGGAAAAGCATACAAATTCCTTACAGAGAGTGCAGGATTTGAGCCAGGGTCACTGGCACTGTAATAGTGTTGTGCTATCTGCACTATCCCGATTGGATTAGACTTCACTCACTTTTGAAGAACTACATTTTACTTAATGCCAAACCAGGTGTCAACAAAATGAACAGGTCTTGGTCGGCTCTCATTTAAACCCAAGAAATCAACCCGCATGTTCACAGACTATCAGCCACTATTTCATTTGTATACTGCTCTTGAGATGCAGGTTAATGCTGTTTAAACCACTCTCCTCGTCAGCCACAAAGACTTTCATAGAGACCATGGGAGATTGGGGTGAGTTGGATTGGAGGGGGAAAACAATGGAAAACCTGGGGTAGGGTTGAAGTCAGGGAATGGGTTAGAAGAGTAAAGGAATAAAAGAAAGAATACAATATAGGAGTTTAAAGGCAGATGGTTTGGTAAATGCACCAATCTCTTCTAGACTCTCTCCCCCCCCCCCCACCCTCCAAGGAACATGTGTAATATCGTCACAGTTGAGGGTATCTGATGCAGAGATACTACTACCTACAATATCTCTGCAGTATCTGATACTGCAGAGATATTGCTGCCGGCCTGCAATAGGGTGATGTACCATTAATCACTCAAGAGATTATTATGGAGAAACCAAGAGGCTTTAATTCACTTGAGAGCATACTGTTCGGTTGTCCTGCACTGAGTTGCAAGGGGCTGTGGAACAGTCGCCTTTATACAGGAGACCATGGGGAAGGGCCACACATACAACTGGCCAATAGGTATGCTTGACCAGATAATTATACATTTCAGTGGTTTACCACATTCACCCCTTGTTTTTAAAGAGTACCACAGGGTGAAGTGGAACTTACAAAGTTACACGTTTACAATTTAAAAGTCGTTCACTGGGACCATCGAAGAACCGGTTGCAACTGCAGTGCAGCAGCAGAGTCCTGGACTGTTTCGGGCGCCAGTTTGCATTCATCAGTATTGTGCTAGTGTATCCTCCCCAGGGCAGAGCAGGATACCAGAGGTTAGATGTATCGTGTGCATTCAATGGTGAGGAGGGTGTGAGATGATTAGCAGAGGTCTCCAGGGCCCCTAAGGGAGCCAAGACCCTGATGGAAACAGTTTTTTCATGTCTGTCCACATATGCCACTTAAGCATATTAGGGGTTGGCATGGAGGAGGTGGACCCTTTTGATCAATGGGCACTGCATCAGACTTATAGTTCCACATCTGCCTCTGGAGCAGGACGGGCCCTGGGGATGTCAGCCATGCCTGTAATGTGGTCCCTGTCACAGATTTCAACATTCATGTGGTGTAGCATTAGTTGGGGTGCAAAGCAGGCATCTGGTCGAGTGGAGGGCCTACAGGAGAACCTCCTACCAGCAGGAAACTAGAAAGCCTTTGGACCGCAAAGTCAGGAGGATTGCCTTCCAAACAGTAGTATCCTCCCTCTCCGCTTGCCCATAACCCCGGGGGTTGTAACTAGTGGTCCTGTTTGTGGCTTTGACCGGGAAGGTCCCCGGTCGTTTTGGATATAACTGGGGAAGCCAAATAGAGTGAAGAGGCTCCACATGGCCTTGATGATTGTGGCAACGATCATGTCCGAATAGGACATGGGAAATGGGAGTATTCATCAATGATGTTAAGGAAGTATATGTTACCGTCAGTGGAGGGCAAGAGTCCTTTAAATGTCAACGCTGAGTTGCTCGAAGGGGCAAGTGGCTTTAATAAGTTGTGCCCTATCTGGCCAGTAGAAGTGCAGCTTGTACTCAGCACAGACCTGGCAGTTCTTCATCATGGTCCTGTTCTCGTCAATGGAGTACAATAGGTTGCATACTTTAATAAAGTGAAAAAAACTGGTGACTCCGGGGCGACAGAGATCATTATAAATGTTTTGCAGTCAATTGATCTGGGTGCTGGTACAAGTCCCAAGGGACATGGCATCTACTGGCTCATTAAGCTTTCCAGTTAGTACAGGATGTAATAGGTGGATAATTCTATTCTCCACCACAGTATTTTATTATTTTTGATTTTTCCCCACTGCTGATTGTTGAACATGAACGTGACAGCGCATTGATTGGTCAACAAAGTGAATCTCTCATCAGCCAGGTAATGGCGCCAGTGCCGCACTGCCTCAACAATGGCTTGGGCCTCGCTTTCGACTGAGGAGTGTCAAATCTCGAGGCCCTGGAGGGTGCATGAAAAAATGTGACGGACCTACCAAGCTGATTAAGGGTGGCAGCCAGGGCTTAGTCTGATGCATTGTGGCCTTGGTGAAATTGGGCTTGATGCTGTGGAAGGCTGCAAAAGTCTATTCCGCCAGAGGGAAGGAAGTAGATTTGATAAAAGGGTGGGTGTTGTTCACATAATTGGGAGCCTACTGAGCATAAAAGGAGAAAAACCCAAAAAAGGCACCTCTTCAGGGTCTTGAGGCTGTGTGGAAGGGGAAGCTCCAAGAGTGATCACATGCAGACTGAGTCTGGGCCAATGATGCTATTCTCCATGAAAAAGCCAAGAGGGCCAGGTGACTTGTGCGGAACACACACTTGGTCTTCTTGTACATCAGATTAAGGAGCTTGGCAGCCTCGAGAAATCTCTGGAGATTGGCATCATGGTCTAGCAGGTCGTGGCTGCAAATGGTGACTTTATTGAGATATGGGAAGGTGGTCCTCAACTCGTACTGATCTACCATATGGCCCATCTCCAGCTGTAAGACCGTGACGCCGATCGTGATGCCAAAGGGGAACTCCCAGAAAGTGGTAGAGGCGGCCATCTGCCTTAAATGATGTATACTAGCCGATGGGTAGCTGATGATATGCCAACTTTAGGTCGATGGTTGAAAAGACGAGATGCTGGGCAATTTGGTTGACCATGTCAGTGATTGGCAGAAGGGGGTATGCATCCAATCCAGTGTTATCTATTGATGGTCTGACTATAGTCAATGACTATTCTATTTTTTCCCATTCCGCAATACTACTACGCGCGCTCTCCAAAGGCTATTGCTGGCTTCAATAACCCCTTCCTTAAGTAAGCGCTGTACCTCTGACAGATGAAGGTCCTGTCCCCGGCGCTTTTAGTGATGACGGGTTTGTAGTCAGGAGTGAGGTTGGCGAATAACGACGTAGTGGGAACTTTAAGTGTGGAGATCCCGCAAGTCGTGCATGGTGAGTAGTTTGGTGGACGTGTACAGAAGGGGGTTGGCTATTGAATTGCTGGTTACGAATGGTGAGGGGAAGGGGGCCCATCAAATGCCATCATCATGTTTTTACAGTGACAATGAAAATCAAGACCCAACAGTAGAGCAGCACAGAGCTATGACATTAACGTCAGTCTAAAGTTATCATGTACAGTATCCCGCACCATTAAAGTCACAATATGGAAACCCCAAATGTCCACTGAATACAACTTGGATGCCAAGAAGACCTTCTGGTTCACCAGCAGTACTGTGAGGGAGAGGCTCTGCACTGTCTGGATGTATAAAACTCAACACACTCCCACTATCGAACAAGTAACTCATCACATGGACATTTACCTTGATGCCCGTCGTCGACCTAGCAAGTTGGTGTGGTTGAGGATGCTGGAGGCTAGAGTAAGGTCATTGCACATTGCTGCACATGGTGTTGCCAGATCCGGAAGATGGTGCCCAAGATGGCAGCCTCCACAGACTGCATGTGGTGCAGCTGGGTCCTGAAGATGATATCCAAGATGGTGGCCCCCACGATCGCACATGGCACTGCTGGCCCCAGGTAATAGCGGTGTTGCAGAAGAAGACCCTCACGATCTGCACGCAGCACTGCTAGGAAGAGGCTTGGACTTGCACACTTTGGTATAGTGGCCCTTCTTTCTGAAGCTAGAGCAGATTGAATCCTTTGCTGGGCAGTGTTTCCTCTGATGCTTGGCCAGGCTGTAGAAGTAGGACACCGCAGTTGTGGTTGGGTCATTACCAGAGCCGGTCGAGAGCACCTGGAGGCTTTTGCGGTGCACACTACTGTAGTCTGGTCAGTAGTGGAGTGGGGAGGTGGTGGCGCTCCCAGGATCGCTACGAACGGGGTGACCATGAGGTGGCCGCGTTATTGGTCAAATAGAGCTCCATGTTCTGGAGAGCCACCTCCAGCGTACCTGCCAGCTTGACTACTCTCTGCAGACTGAGTTCCCCTTGCTCCAAAAGTCTCTGTTGTACATAATTCTACCTGATCCCCATGACATAAGCATCCCAGATCAGATTCTCTGTATACTCTGCGGCGGACATGGCTTTACATTTGCAGGCCCTGCAGAGAGCTCACAGAACCTGAAGGTATTCGGCGTTTGACTCACTAGGTTGTTGATTTCGCGTCACTAGAAGGCCAGCTCTTCAGCGCTTGACGTCCTGTTTTGTGGAAACTGCCAAAATGTTTGGCCTGGAAGTCAGCCTGAAGAAAACTGAGATCCTCCATCACCCAGCTCCCCACCATGACTACCAGCCCCCCCACATCTCCATCAGGCACACAAAACTCAAAACGGTCAACCAGTTTACCTATCTCGGCTGCACCATTTCATCAGATGCAAGGATCGACAATGAGATAGACAACAGACTCGCCAAGGCAAATAGCGCATTTGGAAGACTGCACAAAAGAGTCAGGAAAAACAACCAACTGAAAAACCTCACAAAGATAAGCGTATACAGAGCCGTTGTCATACCCACACTCCTGTTCGGCTCCAAATCATGGGTCCTCTACCGGCATCACCTACGGCTTCTAGAATGCTTCCACCAGCGTTGTCTCCGCTCCATCCTCAACATTCATTGGAGCGCTTTCATCCCTAATGTCGAAGTACTCGAGATGGCAGAGGTCGACAGCATCGAGTCCACGCTGCTGAAGATCCAGCTGCGCTGGGTGGGTCACGTCTCCAGAATGGAGGACCAACGCCATCCCAAGATCGTGTTATAGGGCGAGCTCTCCACTGGCCACCGTGACAGAGGTGCACCAAAGAAGAGGTACAAGGACTGCCTAAAGAAATCTCTTGGTGCCTGCCACATTGACCACCGCCAGTGGGCTGATTATCGCCTCAAACCGTGCATCTTGGCGCCTCACAGTTTGGCGGGCAGCAACCTCCTTTGAAGAAGACCGCAGAGCCCACCTCACTGACAAAAGGCAAAGGAGGAAAAACCCAACACCCAACCCCAACCAACCAATTTTCCCCTGCAACCATGTCTGCCTGTCCCGCATTGGACGTCAGCCACAAACAAGCCTGCAGCTGACGTGGACATCTACCCCCTCCATAAATCTTCGTCCGCGAAGCCAAGCCAAAGGGAAGAGACTAGAAGGTGTCTAGCATAGACAACGTTGATTTTGTATAGGTATTGTCCTTTGAGGATGTCTATGACCTCCTGATACATTATGGCATCCCTGTTCATGCAGTATACCAGGGTACTGACCTAGGAGTGCATTACTTGCAGTTTGTTGGTCTCTGATCACACAATGGGAGAGGAGGCCTGCAGGAATGCTTCAAAACAGCATGAAGCTGGGAGATGCCTCAGGCGACTTAGGGTCGATTTCCAGCTTTTCTGGTTTGAGGACCTGCTCCATTGTAGAAAACTTCAAGTGAATTAAATTGATGCCCCATCAATCACTCAGGAGACTATTGTGGAATAATCAATAGGGTTTAATTCACTTGAGAACATAGCATATCCCTAATGTTTGGTGGTCCTGAACAGAGTTGCAGGGGCTGTGGAACAATCATCTTTATACAGGAGACTATGGAAAGGGGCCACAGGTACAACCAGCCAACAGGTATTCTTGACGAGATAGTTATACATTAAGGGGCTGGGGAGGAAGTCACTCAAAATAATACAAATATCTCAGTGGGGATCCTCTGATTCCATTGGATTCTACATTGAATGAATAACAAAGGTCTTCTGATCAAATTTCTGTTGGCAAGTCAGATGTCCATTCTCCAATGTCATCAGGTGTGCAAAAGACAAGGTGAAATGATACATGCATAAAGGTGAAATGTAATAAGGAGAGCCTTGTCCAAATTCCTGCCAATACAGTCAGTTGCAAGTTCATTGGCTGCTGTGAATTCCCCATAGAAGGTAGGCAGCTAGACAATCAGGGATGAGTAAATGGGCACGTGAGAGAGAATAGAGATGAGAAGTAAATGGAGAAATTGAAAATGTTCTTTGAGTTGGCAAAGACTTAATAGACTGAATGTCTTCTATATCGTGGAAGTTAAGAAAATGTGCTTGAGCTTCAAGAATAATTAAAAGCACTGCAGTCGCCTGCTCTCTGTACTTAGTGGACATAGTTGACTGTTCAGAGTTCTTAGAATATGACAACGATTGAATTAATGGAGAGCTGAGTGAGAGATAGCCTGCCACCAAGCAGCTTGATCATTTGTTAAAGCACGGTTGGATTTGAACTGAGGTCACATTAACTGGTAACAAATAACTTATTTCAGTATAAAATTGCTTTTATCTATCAGAGTTGCTTTCATATGCTACGCCTTTTCATAGGGAAAGCATCACATCTGATCATTAACCATTCATATTGATAACTAATTATTTCTCTCCTCCACTCCTTCCTTACTGCTATGTCAATAATATTATGATTAGTTGTACTTTGTATTTCCCCTTCTTATTGTCTACAATCAAAAATGCAACATCATAGGGTGGCATGGTTAGTGTAGCAGTTAGTGCAATGCTATTACAGTGCCAGTGACAAAGGTTTGAATCCGGCGCTGTCTGTAAGGAGTTTGTACATTCTCCCAGTGTCTGCACTGGTTTCTTCTGGATGCTCCAGTTTCCTCCCATCTTTCAAAATGTACAGGCATTGTAGGTTAATTGGGGTATTTGGATGGCACATGCTTGTGGGCTGAAAAGATCTGTAACTGTGCTGTATGTCTTTTTTTTTTAATTATGAAAAAGGTATAGAAGTTTATGAGGGACTTGGATATAGTGGACATGCAGCATCTTTTTTTTGTGGGGCAACAATAGCAAATACCAGAGGGCATTGGTTTAAAGTGAGTGGAGGAAATTTTATGGGAGATGTCAATGATACATTTTTTTACTCAGACAGTGGTGGATGTCAAGGTGGGGGGGGGGGAAGGCTGGTTCAACAGGGTCATTCAAAAGACTCAGATAGGCAAATGTATGTAAGAAAAATAGAGGGTTATGGGTGTGAGGCAAGAATAAAATTAGATTGCTGTGGAGTATGTTAACAAAGGTTGGAACAACATTGTGGGCTGAAAGACCTGCACTATGCTGTAATAGTCTACATTCTTAAAGAGATAAGTGAATGGAGTAAATGCTCTTAAGAGGAAAAGACACATGGGTAGAGAGTTTTATCAGTGATTGTACTGATGAAATGTATAATTAGATAGCAGACAACAGGAGTGATAATATAAATACATCATAAAATATACAAAACAGTGACAAAGTCTTGGCATGATCAAGCAAAGGTTCACCAGATGGGATGATTTTAATCTCAGGTGTCAAACAAGAATGGAATATTAATATAGAGAATTAACATACTGGTTACAATGGCTCTCTCATTGGATAGTACCCTATAATTTAATCCCAGTATATTTGGGAAGCATACATGGTTCTTAACACAGTCAGTTTCAATGACAAGCACAATTTCAATGTCTGATAACATAAATCAGACCCCTTGGCTATTTTAGCTTTTTATTGCAAAGCTGGTGTCTCTGCATCCTCAAGGGGAAACTCCTGTGTTACAGCAGGAGCTCCAGAAAAGAACTGGTTGAATATTTTAATGGGTGAACTAAAAGGGTCTTTCTAAATGAAGTAGCTGGAAGCTTGTCCTCATCAAAAGAAAATTAGAAAAATTAAGTTTTGAAGGCTATCTTGGGAAATACAGAATTTACAATACCTAAAAGAGCAAAGAGCAAGACTGAAGATGGGTTTGAATAATGGTCAGAGCAAACAAACCTAAAGACTAAAAATAATTATTTTTGTAAATAAGAAAATCAATAGAGAAAGTAGGCCTGATATCAGTCAGTTGAGATTAATTAAAAAAAAGTCAGCAAGAGTATAAAAAAAGAGGCAGAGGCATTTAAAACAAGAGGCAGACGTCGGCCAACTGACCTCTCGTGTCCACTCCACCATTTAATAAGATCATAGGTGATCTTTTATCTCAGTGCCACTTCCTTGCACTAATCAAATCTCCTTTGATCGGTCTTAATATCCAAAATTCTATCATTCACTGCTTTGAATACAAGTCTCTGTAATCCTCCTGGGTGGAAAAACCAAAGATTTGCCATTTCTGAATGAATATTTTCCCTCTTGAAAGGTCAAACTTAGGAGTCACGAGATGGAGTAGTGGCCGGTCAGGGAACTCCATCCCTCTCCGGAAAAGTTCAAAAAAATACATAAAACACAAAGGCACAAACATAAAAATTAAAACAAAGTGAAAGTAAAGGTGGGAAGAAAATGGCAGCGAAGAAAGAAAAGTCGAAAGCAACGGGAAGAAGAGAAGAAGAAAGAACGTCGGAAGAAGAAGGTGAAGGCCTTACCTGTCTGAGGAGACCCGCTGCGGAAAGAGAAGCCCGCTCCCTAAGGTCAGTTGAAGTACCGAGCTCAGGACTACAAAAATGGCTCGCGGAGCCAAGTAAAAGTGCGCAACCACGCATGCACGATGCGCATGACAAAAAAAACACTGATGGGAGGGGGGACCAGCTGAGGAGTCGATCTCCACAGCTGAGAATGACAGCTACAACACAACAGGAAGAGAACATAGAAAATAAAGAGAACAAGAAAGAAGAGAGTAAAAAGAAAACAAGGAAACAACAGATGACCAACCCAGAGGAGGAAGAAGAAGAAGAAGAACAGAGAAATGGAAGAAGAAGGGAAAGGCAAGACAATGGATATATTTTTGTTTAAAGAATATATGGAATCAGTAAAAGAATGGCAATTACAAGAACTTAGTGAAATAAAAAGAAGAATTAAAAGTGCAGAAGAAAAAATGAATAAATTAGAGATGGTCATGTCAGATATAGGAAAAAGAGTGGACAAGGTGGAAGAACGAGAAACAGCCGTAGAAATGGAAGTAGAGGACTTAAAAAAGAAATTAGAAGAATCTAATAAAAAAGTTAAAAAGAAACAAGAGCTGTTAGCTCAGAAGATAGATATAATGGAATTGATAAGAACAGAAAATAAAATAAAAGGGATAAATATAAAATACAAGGAATATAAAATCAGTTTATTTGCAGATGACGTTATAGTATACGTAACAGAACCAGAAATATCAATAAAAGAACTACATAAGAAATTGAAGGAATATGGAGAAGTGTCGGGTTACAAGATTAACGCAAATAAAAGTGAAGCAATGCCAGTGAATAATGCAGATTTCTCAAAATTTAAGAAAGAATCACCATTCAAATGGCAAATGCAAGCAATACGATACCTAGGTATACAAATAAATAAAAACCTCGGCCATCTATATAAACTCAATTATTATCCACGAATGAAAAAATTACAGGACGACTTAGAGCATTTGAAAGACTTACCACTAACACTAATAGGAAGGATAAACTGTATTAAAATGAACATTTTCCCAAGGATACAATACCTATTTCAGGCATTGCCAATACACTTGACGGAGAAATTCTTCAAGGAGTTAAAGAAAATAATAAGGAAATTTTTATGGAAAGGGGGAAACTGAGGATAGCACGAGATAAATTAACAGAATGGTATAAACAAGGAGGCTTACAACTGCCAAACTTTAAAAATTATTATAGAACCGCACAATTAAGATACCTATCAGATTTTTATCAAACAAGGGAAAAGCCAGATTGGACTAGATTAGAACTAGATAAAATAGGGGAGAAGATATTATATAAATGGGATGAAAAATTGGTACAACATAGGAATTCTCCAGTATTACATCATCTGCTCAATATTTGGAAGAGGATTCATGTAGAAAGGAATAAAACAAATTACCAATTACCAAAACTAATACTGACACAAAATCAGCTAATCCCTTTTACAATAGATAACCTTTCCTTTAGAGAATGGGAGAAAAAAGGGATCAAAAGAATACAAAATTGCTTTTCAGGAAATAAATTACTATCCTTTGAACAAATGAAGGATAAATATAATATAACTCAAGATACAGTGTTGGCATACTACCAACTGAAATCCTACTTGAAGGACAAATTGGGAAGCAGTTTGAGGTTACCAGAGGGAAGTAATTTTGAATATGTGATTACAGACACAATGATAATCAAAAAATTTATAACAAATATGTATATTAAACTGCTAGAAAAGGAGAATGAGGAAACAAATGGTAAAACTAAACAAAAATGGGAACAAGATTTAAACATAAAGATAAAGAAGGAAACATGGGAGAAGTTATGCTCTGGAACTATGAGAAATACAATAAACACGAGGTTACGTATGATACAATATAACTGGATACACAGGCTATACATTACACCTCAAAAGTTAAATAAATGGGACCCAACAGTATCTGACAGATGTTTTCACTGTAAAAAAGGAGGCCCCGGTCTGGGCAGAGAGTTGGAAGCGGCGGCCCCAGTCAGGGCACAGGGAGAGCAGCGGCGGCCTCGGCCCCGGTCCGGGCAGTATGGACCGACCTAAGAGGGGAGGCACACCCCTCCAGCCCGGGTAAGAAACCTGCATAGGAGAAGGCCACTCCGATATAAAACCGACGACCCAAGGACCTCGCTGCCATGTCCCAGCTTGCTTGGCCACGGCACACGAACCATGGGTGTAAAGGGTGGGGCCAGTACTGCGTGCACTGCACTCCACCTAAAAGCTCCTTTGCGCAGGCCCAAGGACAGGTCCACGTCCTCCCCCTCCACGTCCTCCCCCTCCACGTCCTCCCCCTCCACGTCCTCCCCCTCCACGTCCTCCCCCTCCACGTCCTCCCCCTCCACGTCCTCCCCCTCCACGTCCTCCCCCTCCACGTCCTCCCCCTCCACGTCCTCCCCCTCCACGTCCTCCCCCTCCACGTCCTCCCCCTCCACGTCCTCCCCCTCCACGTCCTCCCCCTCCACGTCCTCCCCCTCCACGTCCTCCCCCTCCACGTCCTCCCCCTCCACGTCCTCCCCCTCCACGTCCTCCCCCTCCACGTCCTCCCCCTCCACGTCCTCCCCCTCCACGTCCTCCCCCTCCACGTCCTCCCCCTCCACGTCCTCCCCCTCCACGTCCTCCCCCTCCACGTCCTCCCCCTCCACGTCCTCCCCCTCCACGTCCTCCCCCTCCACGTCCTCCCCCTCCACGTCCTCCCCCTCCACGTCCTCCCCCTCCACGTCCTCCCCCTCCACGTCCTCCCCCTCCACGTCCTCCCCTCCACGTCCTCCCCCTCCACGTCCTCCCCCTCCACGTCCTCCCCCTCAAAAGATGCTCACAAACTCAAGCTAGCATGCTGGAACATCAGAACCATGCTAGACAAGGCTGACAGCCACCGACCTGAACGTCGGTCTGCCCTCATTGCACATGAACTCCTCAGACTTGACATCGACATAGCCGCTCTCAGTGAAGTCCGCATGGCAGATGTAGGCAGCCTCCAAGAACGCGGCGCGGGCTACACACTCTACTGGTCTGGCAAGTCTTCGGATGAACGACGCATATCTGGTGTAGGCTTCATGGTCAAGAACTGCATTGCCTCCAAACTCGAAAACCTTCCGACAGGCCACTCGGACCGAATCATGTCCATGCGACTCCCCCTTCAAAACAAGCGTTGCATCACCCTCATCAGTGTCTATGCTCCAACCCTCCAGGCGGAACCAGCAGAAAAGGACAAGTTCTACACTGACCTGCGCAACCTCATCCAACGCACCCCTACAGCCGACAAGGTTGTCATCCTTGGCGACTTCAACGCTCGCGTCGGCAAAGACTCAGAAACCTGGCCAGGAATCCTGGGCAAGCATGGCGTCGGCAAGTGCAACGACAATGGGCGCCTCCTGTTGGAACTCTGCGCAGAACAGTGGCTTGTCATTACAAACACCCTTTTTCAGCAGAGGGACAGCCTTAAGACTACCTGGATGCATCCCCGATCCAAACACTGGCACCTCCTGGACTACATCCTGGTGCGAGAAAGTGACAAACGAAATGTGCTCCACACCAGGGTCATGCCCAGTGCGGAATGCCACACTGACCACCGGCTGGTTCGCTGCAAGCTCAACCTTCACTTCAAGCCAAAGCCCAGGAACAGTAAAGACCCCAGAAAGAGGTTCAATGTTGGAAACCTGCAGTCAGACGAAGCGAGAGGAAACTTCCAGGCAAACCTCAAAGCAAAGCTCGACGATGCAATCCGCCTCACGGACCCCTCCCCTGAAACCCTCTGGGATCAGTTGAAGACTACCATACTGCAATCCACTGCAGAGGTTCTGGGCTTCTCCTCCAGGAAAAACAAGGACCGGTTCGACGAAAACAGCCAGGAAAGCCAGGAGCTGCTGGCAAAGAAGCGAGCTGCCCACCAGGCTCACCTTACAAAGCCGTCCTGTCCAGAGAAGAAACAAGCCTTCCGTCGCACATGCAGCCATCTTCAGCGCAAACTCCGGGAGATCCAAAATGAGTGGTGGACTAGCCTCGCCAAGCGAACCCAGCTCAGCGCGGACATTGGCGACTTCAGGGGTTTCTACGAGGCTCTAAAGGCTGTGTACAGCCCCTCACTCCAAGTCCAAAGCCCGCTGTGCAGATCAGACGGCAAAGTCCTCCTCAGCGACAAGATCTCCATCCTCAACCGATGGTTAGAACACTTCCAATCTCTTTTCAGTGCCAACCGCTCAGTCCAAGATTCCGCCCTGCTCCAGCTCCCTCAACAGCCCCCAAGGCTAGAGCTGGATGAGGTCCTCACCCAGAATGAGACATATAAGGCAATCGAACAACTGAAAAGTGGCAAAGCAGCAGGTATGGATGGAATCCCCCCCAGAGGACTGGAAGGCTGGAAGCAAAACTCTGCATGTCAAACTGCATGAGTTTTTCAAGCTTTGTTGGGACCAAGGAAAACTGGCTCAGGACCTTCGTGATGCCACCATCATCACCCTGTACAAAAACAAAGGCGAGAAATCAGACTGCTCAAACTACAGGGGAATCACGCTGCTCTCCATTGCAGGCAAAATCTTCACTAGGATTCTCCTAAATAGAATAATACCTAGTGTCGCCGAGAATATTCTCCCAGGGTCACAGTGCGGCTTTCGCGCAAACAGAGGAACTACTGACATGGTCTTTGCCCTCAGACAGCTCCAAGAAAAGTGCAGAGAACAAAACAAAGGACTCTACATCACCTTTGTTGACCTTACCAAAGCCCTCGACACCGTGAGCAGGAAAGGGCTTTGGCAAATACTAGAGCGCATTGGATGCCCCCCAAAGTTCCTCAACATGATTATCCAACTGCACGAAAACCAACAAGGTCGGGTCAGATACAGCAATGAGCTCTCTGAACCCTTCTCCATTAACAATGGCGTGAAGCAAGGCTTTGTTCTCGCACCAACCCTCTTTTCAATCTTCTTCAGCATGATGTTGAACCAAGCCATGAAAGACCTCAACAATGAAGACGCTGTTTACATCCGGTACCGCACGGATGGCAGTCTCTTCAATCTGAGGCACCTGCAAGCTCACACCAAGACACAAGAGAAACTTGTCCGTGAACTACTCTTTGCAGACGATGCCGCTTTAGTTGCCCATTCAGAGCCAGCTCTTCAGCGCTTGACGTCCTGTTTTGCGGAAACTGCCAAAATGTTTGGCCTGGAAGTCAGCCTGAAGAAAACTGAGGTCCTCCATCAGCCAGCTCCCCACCATGACTACCAGTCCCCCCACATCTCCATCGGGCACACAAAACTCAAAACGGTCAACCAGTTTACCTATCTCGGCTGCACCATTTCATCAGATGCAAGGATCGACAACGAGATAGACAACAGACTCGCCAAGGCAAATAGCGCCTTTGGAAGACTACACAAAAGAGTCTGGAAAAACAACCAACTGAAAAACCTCACAAAGATAAGCGAAAACAGAGCCGTTGTCATACCCACATTCCTGTTCGGCTCCGAATCATGGATCCTCTACCGGCATCACCTACGGCTCCTAGAACGCTTCCACCAGCGTTGTCTCCGCTCCATCCTCAACATCCATTGGAGCGCTTTCATCCCTAACGTCGAAGTACTCGAGATGGCAGAGGTCGACAGCATCGAGTCCACGCTGCTGAAGATCCAGCTGCGCTGGGTGGGTCACGTCTCCAGAATGGAGGACCATCGCCTTCCCAAGATCGTGTTATATGGCGAGCTCTCCACTGGCCACCGTGACAGAGGTGCACCAAAGAAAACGTACAAGGACTGCCTAAAGAAAGCTCTTGGTGCCTGCCACATTGACCACCGCCAGTAGGCTGATATCGCCTCAAACCGTCCATCTTGGCGCCTCACAGTTTGGTGGGCAGCAACCTCCTTTGAAGAAGCCCGCAGAGCCCACCTCACTGACAAAAGGCAAAGGAGGAAAAACCCAACACCCAACCCCAACCAACCAATTTTCCCCTGCAACCGCTGCAACCGTGTCTGCCTGTCCCGCATCGGACTTGTCAGCCACAAATGAGCCTGCAGCTGACGTGGACATTTACCCCCTCCATAAATCTTTGTCCGCGAAGCCAAGCCAAAGAAAAAGGAAATGGGGACAACAATTCATGCAATTTGGACATGTGAGAAAGTGAAAAAATTTTGGGAAGATCTAAACCAGATATTAAAATCACAAAAAGCAATATACCAAAAAACCCAGAGATCTTCCTCCTAAGTAACATAAAAAACAAAGAATTTGGACTTGATTTGGATGGTGCACAAAAAAGATTTGTTAAGATAGCCCTAGCTATAGCAAAAAAATGTATTATGTCAGCCTGGAAATTAGAAGATTACTTGAGTATACAACAATGGTATATAGAAATGAATAAATGTATTCCACTAGAAAAAATAACATAATTTAAGAAATAATATTACAATATTTCAACAAATATGGGAGCCATACATGAAACACAATAGAGAAAACCTACCCGGGACATCTACCACCTAAAATGACAGAAGGAGAAGGAAATGAAAATAATTGACTCAGTGGAACTTCTTGTTTATTTTTGAGTGACAACATTGTTTGACGGGTTTAATGTATCTTAGATTCTGAACTTTAAATGAATGGGAGGGGAGGTAGGGAGGGTGGGATGGAAAGAGGGAGAAAACGACACTGTATATATTTGAAAAGAAAAATGTATGTATCTTGATTAATGTGGTTTATAGTGTTAAAAATAAAAAAATTTAAAAAAAAGAAAGGTCAAACTTTACATAAAACAGAAATCAATCTATATCTTCTTCCAGGAAGTCAAACACAAAATATTTGTTAAATTTCACTTTTGCTTCCTTACTCCCCAGCATCATTTCTCAGGTCTCAGTCTGTAAGGGACTCACATGTACATTGATCCTTTCCTTTTCTTTATAAAAACGTATCCACAAAAAAAAACTCAATCTATATGTACGTTTCTTACCAGTTAAGTTTTGATTTCTTCTTTTGCTTTCTTTACCAATGCTTTGGCCTTCTACTGAAATCTGAAATTTTCTGAATCCTCAGAATTATTGCATTTCTGGCAATGAAATCAACTTTTCCTTCCATATAATAGTATTTTAATTTCTCTTGATAGGTAGAGTTGGAATACTGTTTAGTGATTTTATTTTCTTAAAAGGGGTAGGTATTATGTGTAAGCCATGCACAAATTCTTTAGCTTGCCATATGGTAATAAAATACATTAAGTTTTCCAGTACACCATAGCCAGATCCCACGCTTTGCCTTCATAATGTGGCTTACTCAGGTTTAAAGCATTATTTTTAGATGAACTAAATCACTTTCAATCTTTACATAGCATCTCATGACTACTCTTCCCAAAACTACCCTTTATTATTCGATCATCAATTCACCTTTTTCTTATTACTCAACACTAGATCTAAAAGAGCCTATCCTCTTCTTGATTCCTTAACAAACTGTCCTACCCATAGATAATAAACACTTAGATGCTCCATGTAGTCATGCTCCACTCTATTAATGCCAATTTATGCTAATATGTAGATTTATAGCCATGTACTACTCAAAAGAAGTCACACACACATGTAGTGTAGTCAGGTTAAGATCTGAATTTTATTAGGGCTCAGGCCCGACTTTTATACTTGCATTGTTCCCGCTGTAGCCCCCCTTGGCTGACGTCACAACATGCACAACAAAAGCATGTTGGCCTACTTCTGCCTCTTTTTTTATATATAAATACTATTATATGAAAGGAAAAGTTGATTTCATTGCCAGAAATGCAATAATTCTGAGGATTCAGAACATTTCAGATTTCAGTAGAAGGCCAAAGCATTGTGCATAACGATGCTCTTCTTCCCTCCGCGCTGTCCCTATCTGTTGGCTGCTCAGTAAGGCCAGTTGCAATTTTAGGGTCACTGGCCTTTTAGCTGCCCTTGCAGTTCACCCGCCGGTTCGCTTGTTGGATTCAGTGCTGCTGCGTGGACTGCTGGCCTTTGGTTACTCTCACCACCTGGAGCGCCAGCTCAATCGCCGCCATAGCGGGCCGTCACATGTTTCCCCCCCCCCCAAAAAAACTGGCAGTATTATCCTTGTTATTGTCCTTGGTACCTGGAGGAAAAGTATCTGCAGCATTTGGTGGCCTGCCTCTTCGGCGTGGTGCTGGTGTCTCCACCGGACGTGCCAGGTCCAGGTGTGCCGGTTTCAGCCTGTCTGTGGTGAAGATCTTCATCTTGCCTCCAACCTCCAGCTCGAACGTGGCCCCATTGTTGCGGATGACCCGGAACTTAACCTTGGAAAGTCTCTGAATCAGTGGACGATGTGGACCCCTGCAAATGAAAACAGTCCTGCAGGTCTTTGGGTATGTTGGTCCTTGCATGTCTGTGCGTGGAAGGTGGAATCAGGGCGAGGTTGCTGACTCTTTCCCTTAGCCTTCTGTGGAATGCTGACGAGTCATCCTGCTGTCCACCTGGGGATGGTACAAATTCTCCCGGGACCACCAGCGGAGGTCCGTAGATGAGTTCGGCTGAAGAGGTGTTGAGGTCCTCCTTGGGTGCCATGTGCATACCCAACAACACTCATGGTAGCTCATCTACCCAGTTGGGTCCTTAGGGTCTGGTCATGTGCAATTTTGATGTGCCTGTGGAAGCACTCCACCAACCCATTGGACTGTGGATGGTAAGCTGTTGTGTGATGTAGCTGGGCAGCCCACAGGCTGGAGAAGTCAGACCACAGACTGGAGGTGAACTGGGCCCCTCTGTTGGATGTGATGTGGGAATGTACCCTGAACTGTGCCCCTCAGGATGAGATGAGGGCACTAGCACACGAAGCTGTAGACGTGTGCCAGCGGTACTGCTTCTGGCCACCTGGTGAAGCAGTCGACCATTGTGAACAGATAGCAGAAACTCTGGGATACTGGCAAGGGACCTACTATGTCCATATGGATGTGGTCGAACCTTTGTTCTGCGGGGTCAAAGTATTGAGGTGGGATATTGGTGTGCTGCTGAACCTTGGTTATTTGGCACTGCATGCACGCCTTTGCCCACCCGCTGTCCTGTTTCCACAATCCATGCCACACATATTTGCTGGCCACCAGCCAGACTGTGGTCCTGATGGATGGGTGAGCCAGTCCGTGGATGGAGTCGTAAACCTGTCGTCTCTAAGCCACCAGGACAATGAATCTAACCTGACCGGATGCACAGGAGGGTGGTGTTATTTGTGCCGACTGGAATGTCCTGGAGCTTCAGTCCCGATAAGGCAGTCCTGTATTTGGGCATCTCCTCATCTTTCTGCTGCGGCTCCACCAGTGCCATGAAGTCCGCTCCCCTTGATAGCAGGTGGATACTTTGCCTGGACTGTGCGCCGGCCACCACATTGTCCTTGCCAGAGAGGTGCCTTATATCTGTGGTGTACTCCAAGATGCTAGACAGGTGTCGTGGCTGGTGGGCCAACCAGGGATCTGAGATCTTAGCCAAGGTGCAAGTCAGGGGCTTGTAGTCTATGAAAGCCCTGAAAGGACCTGACCTCTAGGGGAGTACCTGAAGTGAGGGATGGCTAAGTACAGTACCAGTAGCTCTCTGTCGAAAGAGCAGTACTTCAGTTCTGGAGGCCACAGATGTTTACTGAAGAAAGCCAGTGGCTGCAAACTTCCCACAATCTGCTGCTCTAGAACTCCGCCGATCGGCGTTCCTGAGACATCCACCATCAGGGCCGTTGATGCGTCTGACCTGGGATGTGTCAGGAGAACGGCGTCCTCAAGGGTTTCCTTGGCCTTCACAAAGGCTTCCACTGACTCCTTGTCCCAGGTGATGTCCTTCACCTTGCCTGCCATCCAGGCGAACAAGGGCCGCATGACCCAGGCAGCTGAGGGGATGAACCGGAGATAGAAATTGATCATCCTAGGAACTCCTGTAGTCCCTTGGTTGTGCTGGGTCTGGGGTACTTCCAGATGGCTTCCACTTTACTGAGTAGTGGTGTGGGCCCCCTTCACCCCTTCCCTGGTTATCCTGTGGCCCAGGAAGTTGATGGCCTCTAATCCAAACTGGCATTTGGCTGGGTTGATCGTCAGACCAAAACTCATTCAGTTGGGTGTAGAGGTTGCAAAGGTGCGCCATATGCTCCTGTTGATTCCTGCTCACCACCAGGATGTCACCTAGGTACACGAAGGTGCCGTCCAGGTCTCGGCCCACTGCATCCATGACTCATTGGAAGGTCTGTGCGGTGTTCTTTAGCTCGAACGGCATTCGGAGGAATTTGAAGAGGCCAAACGGTGTGATAATGCGGTCTTGGGGATATCATCAGGGTTTTCCAGGATCTGATGATATTCCTGCATGAGGTCCACCTTGGATAAGATTCTTGCCGTGTGCAAGTTAGCCACAAAGTCCTGGATGTGCAGCACAGGGCACTGATCCGGTGTTGTGGCCTCATTGAGCAAGGAATAGTCGCTATGTGGTCTCCAGCCCCCAGTTGCATTGGGTACCATGTGCAGGGGAGGTCCATGGACTGTCCAACCATCGTGCCATGCCGAACTCCTCCAGCTTCCTGAATTCCTCCTTCGTCAGCTGAAACCTCTCCAGAGGAAGGTGCTTTGCCTTTGCAAAACGCGTGTTTTGCCTTTGCAAAACGCGTACAGTGGCGTGTCTTGGGTAAGGATGTGGTGCTGTTCTCCCATGTGGGACAGTACCCTGAATTCACCGTGGTGATTTGGGGGGTGAGCACTGCAGGGAACTCAGCCAGGACCCTGACGTACTTGTTGTCCGATCTCTGCACAGAGTCCAAGTGGAGTGCTGGGAGGCTAGCGTCTTTGACGGGGAAGATTTGAAAAGTCTTGGTGTGGACCAATCTCCTTCACTTGAGGTGCACTAGCAGGCTGTGGGCGGGCAAGAAGTCTACCCCAAGGAGCGACTGTACCACTGCGGCCAGCGTGAACACCCACGAGAAGAGGCTGCCTCCCAACTGCAGTTGAAGCGTTCAGGTACCATAGATTTGAATCATACTTTTGTTGGCACCCCTCAGCCTGTTCCTGGTGCCCTGTCCTGATAGAGGCAGGACACTGACCTCTGCTCCTGAATACACGAGGAAGCGTCATCCAAACAGGCGGTCCCAAATGTACAGGAGGCTGTCTTGGTGGCCAGCCGTCATGGCCATTAGGATGGCTGGCCCCAGCGTTTCCCTGAAACGTGTATGGTGGCCTGCACCAGCAGGCTCTGGCACCCCATCTCTGGTGGTAGAAACACCACTGGTTGTCTGGATCATCTCTTCTGGGACGCTGCTGTTCTCTCAGTGGCTCTGTATGTCTCTGGCTCCAGGGTTTAGTGGCAAGCCCCACGGAAGCCAAGCACTCTCTCTTCTGCTTCCACAGAATGTCCGCTCGTGCTGTGACTTTCTGGGGGGGTTGCTGAAATCCACGTCAGCCTGGAGCAGTTGGATGTCCTTGGGTAGTTGCTGCAGGAATGCCTGCTCAAACATGATGGAGGCCTTGAGTTTACCCAGCAGGGCCAGCATCTCGTTCATGAGGGCTGATAGGCCTGTCCCCTAGCCCATCCAGGTGAACAGACCTGCTCCTTTCTCACACCGTGAGAGCCCGAAAAACTCGATCAGCAAGTCCTTGAAGGCAGTGTTAGCGCCTTCTGATGGGGGGGCGGGGAGGGGGGGGGCTCCTGGATGAAGTTGGCTACCCAGCCTGCTATGTCCTGATCCAGGGCGCTCACCACGTGGTAGTACCCAGTGAATTCTGCTGTGATCTGCCGAATCTGGAAGTATGACTCAGCCTAGTCAAACCACAAGCATGGTCGAATCGTCAAGAAGGTCGGCAGCTTGAGAGCAACCACGCTGTCTGCTCACTCATCGCTGGGTTTAGATGCTGCCAATTGTAGCCGCATGCTACTCAAAAGAAGTCACACACACACACACGTAGTGCAGTCAAGTTAAGCTGAGTTTTAGTAGGGTTCAGGCCCAACTTTTATACTTGCACTGTTCCCACTGTGGCCCCCCCCACCACTGACATCCCAACATGCTTAACAAAAGCGGGTTTCCCGCGCACAGGTACTTTTCTGCATAACAATGCTCTTCCTCCCCATGCGCTGTTCCTGTCTGTTGGCTGCGCAGCAAGGCCAGCACAATTTTGGGGGTCGCTGCCCTTACCATTTACCTGTCAGTTCGCTTCTTGTGGCCAGTGCCGCTGCACAGGCTGCTGGCCTTTGGTTGCACTCGCCAGCTCATTCTCCGCAGCGTGGGCCGCCACAGATTGATTATTGTACATAACCTACTTACATGTGATTTATGTGGTCTATATTGCCTTTATTTCTAATAATATTACTTATAATTGTGCAAAGTATTGTTATTGATAAAGGTCAATCACAGTGGAGTCTTAAGAGTTAAAGTTACAATTATTGATTTATCAATTTCCTCAAACTCCAGAAGAAACACTTGGGAAATGTATATAATTTACAAATTATATGAAGATCTATATACATATTGAAACTTTATACCAATGTAAATAAGTAATTACTATCAGCTCTGGAGGTGCAGCAAAATGGGTGCACGTCTAACAGATTTTTGTTTGACACTGAATTTTTGTGTAGAGCTACTGCCAAACAGAAATATACCATTTTTGTCATTGAAAGACTGACTCACGAATAGGAGAAAATAAATTGGCAGGATGATACATTACTTAGGAATATAGATCAATTCTCCAATTGCAAATAGAGTGCTAGGAGGTATGGCAAGGTTGATTCAATATACAGCAGAATCCATCGTGTTGTCTTGCATCATCTTGGTTAATCCTCACCTGGAACTGAGTGACCAGTCATAGTTCCCTTGTGCTGAGTATTATTGAGATTTAAAGAATAGACATCCAGTTTGGAAACCCTCGGTTACAGGCTTCTAAAGTCGAGTCTTGTTGTTCAAGGAAGTATTAACTGGGATAATTCAAGGTCTTCATAATAATGACAGGAATTCAGGTGGAGAAACAAGAGAACTGCAAATAAATTAGCAAGCAAGGTGCTCAGTTAAATGTCTTTTATTTTTGCAAGGGTCATCAACTTTGGAACATGTTAGTAGCTCAGGGAATGAGCACAGATCCACTGAAAATATTTATTTGTAAGTTGGATGATTCCTAGAAACAGGATATCACTAGGTTATTAGGCAATAGATCTCACTGAGAGAATATTGATGTAAGTTTACCTGCACCCTACAATCATCCGAAAGTACCATCCACCCCCAGATTTTCGCTCCTCCTTAAAGATTACATCATTTCCAGCAGATAACCTTCATGATTATTTAAACAAAGCGCATTTAAATCACCAGCTCCCCAAATCATGCTCAACAATTTTCTACAATGTTCATGATGTCTGATTCACAACCATTTTGCTAGAAGTGCTAAATAGATGGTAGCACTTGGCTTCTTCCTGAGAGCCCCATTATCACAGAAACTAGTCTTTGGCCATTCGATTTATTCTGGACAGTCAAAGATTTAATTGAAATTGGTGGGTTCTGGTTCACACAAATCTAAAAGCACTAATTGTGTTAACCCACCCACTAACTGTGTTAACCTACCCATCATCAATCTGTATTCGTTGAATAGCATAGCCTTCCCCACAATAAATCTTCATAACAAGATTCTGGAAATGTATACCACCTCCCAAATCTCTCAGTGCGATATTAATGATGAATTTCACCATCACCTTGGGAACGGCAGCACAGCTTTGAGCAAGCCATGTCTGAAAATCAAGACTTCAAAGCCAGAGCAAAATGAGGGAGCAGTGTTCTCATTCACCTTTCTGTCAGAGAATTTCAAGTGCATCTATATAATGCACACAGAAGCTTAGCATAAACAGTGCAAGGAGTATACCACTTGACAATCTACCCACCTGCTCTTTCCATCAAGTACCTCTCTACCATCTGACTGGAAGTTTGTAGTGAGTGGTATAAAACAGGGATTAATGCAATGATCTTTGTTGTTTGTAAGTTGGTATGCAGATGACAAAGATTGGTGGAGTTGTAGATAGCAAAATGGTTGCCTAATGATAGTGTAGTAGGATTGAGGTAAAGCATTTTGGGAAGTCAAGTTTTTTTAAAAAAAAGATACTGCACAGTTACAGGCCCTTCCAGCCAGTGCCACCCAATTATGCCCATGTAACCAACTAACCCTGTACATCATTGGAACACAAGAGGAAACCACAAGGACATGGAGAGGACCTACAAACACTTTACAAACAGTAGTAGGTTAGAACCTGGATTGCTGATGTGATCATCTTCTTTCTTCTTTGGCTTGGCTTCGCGAACGAAGATTTATGGAGGAGTAATGTCCACGTCAGCTGCAGGCTCGTTTGTGGCTGACGTCCGATGCGGGACAGGCAGACGCGGTTGCAAAGGAAAATTGGTTGGTTGGGGTTGGGAGTTGGGTTTTTCCTCCTTTGTCTTTTGTCAGCGAGGTGGGCTCTGCGGTCTTCTTCAAAGGAGGTTGCTGCCCGCCAAACTGTGAGGCGCCAAGATGCACGGTTTGAGGCGATATCAGCCCACTGGTGGTGGTCAATGTGGCAGGCACCAAGAGATTTCTTTAGGCAGTCCTTGTACCTCTTCTTTGGTGCACCTCTGACACGGTGGCCAGTGGAGAGCTCGCCATATAACACGATCTTGGGAAGACGATGGTCCTGCATTCTTGAGACGTGACCTACCCAGCACAGTTTGATCTTCAGCAGCGTGGATTCGATGCTGTTGGCCTCTGCCATCTCGAGTACTTCGATGTTGGAGATGAAGTTGCTCCAGTGAATGTTGAGGATGGAGTGGAGACAACGCTGGGGGAAGCGTTCTAGGATACCACACTGAAAAGTGACAATTCTGACATGGCAGTTAGCACAAAAAAGTTGTCAGGATATAGGTCCATTATTGCCTGAAAATGGTGTCACAGATGAATAGGGCATTCCTCTGCTTGAATTCATAGGAAGAGACATTAAATGCAATTGTTAGATTATGTTGCAGCTATACAAAACATTGATTAGACTTTTATTAAAATGGTGATGGGGAGGGAGGAAATGACAAACAGATCTTCCATTTGGGGCAGAACTTCACAAGAACGTTGTCCAACCTCATCTACTGCATTTGGTGCACTCGATGAGGACTTCTCTACATCAGCGAGACCAAATGCAAATTGGGTGACTGCTTCACTAAACATCTAGGCTCTAAGGCTGAAGTTCTTGTAGCCAAACATTTCAATTCCTAAAACATTCCTACACAGAGATGCATGTACTTGGCCTCAACCGTTGTCAGGACAAAGCTAAGCATAAACCTTTGTAGCTACACATCATATTCCTCACAGACAACCATAAACCAAACAACATGAACATTGACATAAAGGTAGTCCTCGACTTCCGACCTACTGCTAATGTCTAATTTAACAAATTTTCATCAGAATTTCATTGATCTGAAATTTAATTCTGGTTCATTCTCCAGTGCTGTCTGATTTGTTGCTTCAGCACTCTGCCTTTATATGACATCTGTTGGATTGAAGTTTCAGGAATGGCAAACCCTGTTGCCCCAGGAGCCACAAATGCTACACCAAGCCCACTTCATAGCAAAATAGGACATGCTCATTTTAAATCATTAGAAAGATTCATCCTCCACCACTCGTGGAAACGTTCAATATATCTACTAAAGTTCCTGCATGCCAAGCCAGAGCCAAACCAGCTTTTTCCTGAAGGCCGTGTTATCTCAATGCAGGTAGGACTAAGACTGGGGCCTTTGAAAATAAAACAGTAGGCGAGTCATCGTTATTGAGAATTCTATTAATTCAGGAAATCAAAACTTGCATGTGTATTGATGTGACTTTTATTTCACCTTTGCTACTGTGCAGCAAGATATTGGCATTAATCTCACAGATTTGAAAGTTTGTTTTTAAAGCCAACTTTGCAAAAGTTACATATTACAATAAATTATGCCAGTGCCAGCACCCAAAAATAAGGGAAATGGTAACAAGAGGTGGGGGGGGGGGGGGGGGGGTGGTGCTGGGGAGATACTGGATTTCAGTTATTAAATGCAAGACCTTTCAAACACAAGATGGAAGCAGTTTTTAATTTGTTCCTTCATTAAAATAATTGTTTATTGCACATTTTAGCTCAGATCGATGCGAATCATTTACAGCAGTGGTTCTCAACCTTTCTCTTTCTACTCACATCCCACTTTAAGTATTCCCTATGCTTATAGGTGCTCGGTGATTAGTAGGGGATTGCTTAAGGTGGGATGTGGGTGGAAAGAAAAAGTTTGAAAACCACTGTTTTAATTGTACCTAATTGACTCAGTTTAATAACTCCAAAGGAAATGGGCCAATAACAATTTTTCTCAAGCAAAATATTTCAGTAACAATTGAGTCTAGAGCAGTGATTCTCAACCTTCCCTTCCCACTCACATCCCACTTTAAGCAATCCCTTATTAATCACAGAACACCGATGGCACAGGGATTACTTAAAGTGGCATGTGAGTGAAAAGGAAAAGGTTCAGAACCACTGGCATCTAGTATTTTGACCCAAAATTAAATTTCAAACAAACAGATGCACTGACCCTATAGAATCCACAGAAAAATCTCTTTTGATATTTAGATCATTCCCATGCACAGCAGGCTCTTCACTTGATGTGAAAAATCATCGTCTTCCGACCAAGCCAGTCAGTTACCTAGTTAAAAACATCTGGATTTAAGGTGGACTCAAGGAAAAATTTTAAAAGTTAGTTTTCTTCTGGCTGTTTTTATATTCCAATGGTTGTATTTAGTGCTAGTAATTTTAACTATTGACCTAATTAACCTGCTGTCTCCTGGTGGGGCCAGGAGAATGGATGCTAGACACCTGAGAAAAGGCTATCTAAATGTATGGAAGAGAAAAACAAATTCCCTTCCTTATGTGATTCAGCATAACTAGAAATGCACCTCAATTTCACCGTTTTCCCTCCTCACGCCAGCTATCATTCACCTGGGAGGAAAGATTCGCCTGCCAGACAGAATTAAAATACTATCAGAGTTTGCTTTCACATTGCTGTGATTTTTAAAAATGGTTTGAAAACCATTTATTTTCCCACTACAATGTAGAAGCCTCAGAGGGTTACTGTCATTTACGCATTCCCAGCTCTGGATTGGCATTTTAGCTGTTATTTCTCGTGTGTTCTATTGAGATAGAAAGGCTAGGATTTGGGTAAACCATAAAAAAGTTGGAGGGACCCAGCAGGTCAGGAAAAATCAACAGAGATAAATGGACAAATAACATTTTGGGTCTGGACCTTTTTCAAGTCTTAAGATACAACTGAAAAATGAGTGCCCACTTCTCTTCATGGATGCTACCTAACAATATGTCTGTCCTTTGCCTCATCCACTGTCAGGGCAAGGCTAAATATAAACTTGAGAAACAACACTTCATACTCCTCTTGGACAGCCTTAAATCTAATGGCATGAACAGTATTTTCTAATTTTAGGGAATCCCCATTCTCCATCTGATTCCACTATTTCCATATTTCTATCTTCTCCTGCACTAATTTTTTTCTCTTTCTTACTCCTCTCGAATAGCCTCTCCCTCTACTGATCTCTTCACTTCTCACATCTACAGCGCTGGAGAAACTCAGTAGGCCATTTCCCAAAACATTTACTGCCTTTTAGTGAACTGCTGAGCTTCTCCAGCAATTTTGTGTACTGCATTAGTCTCCAGGATCTGCAGATTTTCTTGTATACCTGCCACATATTCATTCTGTCCTATCTCCTCTGGGGCTCTCTCCCAGGGACTTTTCCTCTTTATAAATATAATTTTACCTTTTTAACTTAGTTTTCATAAAGGGGTTTGACTCAACAATACCGTCTAACCTGTTGAGTTTCTCCAGTACTTCCTTGTCTGCAATTCTTGTGTTCTCCAAGATTTCAGTGGCTTTTTGGTTTCCAAGTAAACTGGGACAATTGAACAATTACCACTTCACTTTGAAAAGTTGGGAAAGACGAAACTTTCCATGCCCTGTAGCATGCTGGACATGAGCGAGTGAACAGACTGGAGATACAGACTGTGAGCTCTGAGGTCACAACAGGAATGTTTATTTAAACTTCACGCTCTTGCTTTCCAGCTGTGCAGTTGCACCACGCATATGTCTTGCCGCTTGCGTCATACTGACGCAAATGCACACGCCAACTCCAAATTCTGTCCTGGAGCAGAAGAGATAGTAGCACATTGCCATCTCTGCCGCGACAGCCCCACCAACCGTGCATAACAAGCAGGACCAATTTGTCGGGGCAGATTTGTGCATCACCACATAACCCACCCCCCAGAACCTGGTGGTGATTTGGTGTGTGGGAGGCATGCCTCTGCATGGTGTCCGCTGCACAGGGACCAGCTGCGACAGGTCCAGTAGTGCTGGCTTCAGGCGATCCACTGTGAAAAATCTCCTCCCTGTCGCTGACCTGCAAAGTGAAAGTCAAGGTGGTGCGGTGGAGCACTTTGTAGGGTCCCTCGTAGGGACGCTGGAGTGGTATTCTGTGGCTGCCCCTGCACACAAACACAAAAATCACAAGACATTAAATCTGTGGGAACAGGAGTTGGAGGGCTGCCACATCTGGACAGGGCTGAGGGGGCCAGGTTACCGAGCTTCTGACGGAGTCTTAGGTCTGTTGTGAGGACAGGGGTAAGAACTGACCCAGGCACTGTGAGGGTCTTACCATAGACCAGTTCGGCGGTGAAGGCCCGTAGGTCCTCTATGGGGGCCGTGTGGATGCCCAGGAGGACCCTGGGCAGTTCGTCTACCCAGTTGGGGCCGTCAAGTCATGTCATCAGGGAAGCCTTGAGGAGGCAATGGAACAGCTCAACCAAACCATTGGATTAGGGGTAGTATGCCGTGGTGTGGTGTAGATCAGTGCCCAGGTGTTTAGCCAGGTCGGACCACAAGGACGATGTGAATTGGGCTCACAGTTTGTGGTGATGTGTGATAGAACGCTGAAACAGGCGATCCAGGAGGAGAGGAATGCCCTGTCTGCAGCTATGCTAGGAAGGGGAACTGCCTCTGGCCACCTAGTGTGCCTGTCCACCAGGTATAACTGTCCCCTAGTGACAGGGAGGGGCCCGACAATGGCCATGAGGACATATTGGAAACGGCACATAGTAGGTTTGAAATCCTGAACTGGTGGCCGGGTGTGAGTCTGGACCTTTGCCAGTTGGCAGTGGGGGCATGCACATGCCCACCCTGTGACACATTTGCATAGTCAATACTAGATGAACTTGGTGGAGATCATGTGGACTATGGTGCGGAAGGAGGGATGAGACAAACCAGCTATTAGGTTGAACACCTCCTCTCGCCATTTCGCTGGGATCACTGGCCGAAGGATCTCAGTGGAGACGTCACAGAGGACAGTGATCTTCCCAACGTTGAAGGGCAGGTCCACTAGCTGAAGGCCAGTCAGTCTGTGTGAAAACATGCTGTGTCCAGGTCAGTCTTCTGTGCACAGGCCAACTCGTAGAAGTCTAAACCTTGCGACAAGGGGCAGATGGCCGGCCTGGAAAGGGCATCCACGACAAAGTTGTCTTTGCCTGAAATGTGGCATATGTCGGTGAAGGACCTCTGGATTTTCACATTTGGTATGGTAGAGAATGTCGGTCCTAGCAGCCACCTTCCTGAGGCGCTGAAATCGGCATCAGCGAGCAGGAAGCAAATGTCGACAGGCATATGCTCCAGGAAGGCCTGTTTGAACATAAGGCAGGGCTTGAGACCTTCCACCAGTGCGAGCATCTCGTCCATCAAGGCGGACGCAGGTGGTCTCCTAAACCATCAAATTGCAAGAGCCTGGCTACCCTATCACAGCGTGGGAGACCGAAGGTGATTATGAGAAGGATTTTTCAGGCTAGGTATTTACCCTCCTCTGGCGGTGCTTGGGTGAAGTCGTCTACACAGGCAGCAGCGGTCCCTTGGTCGAGAGAACTGACGACGTAGAAATATCTGCTGGAGTCTGAGGAGATTTACTTGATTTGGAACTGGGCCTCTGCCTGGCCCAGTGTGGGACCAGTTGGTCCACGTGTAGCTTGAGCACTACAGCACCGACTGCTCCAGGATCCATGTAGTAAGAGTCTTCAGATCTGCAGACTCGTCAGGGTCACCAAATGTAGCGTGCTGGATGTGAACGAGTTAACAGACTGCAGACACAGACTATGAGGTCTGAGGTCGCAGCAGGAATGTTTATTTAAACCATGCACTTGGTTTTCAGCTGTGCAGTCAGACTGCATGTATATCTTGCCGCTTGCGCTAACTTCTGTTGTGGAGCGGAAGAGATGGGAACATATCGCATCTCTGCTGCAGCTGCCCGCCAACCATGTGTAATAAGTATGGCCGGTTCGTCGCAGCAGATTTGTGCGTCGCCACAGCCCCATATTTTTAAGAGTATTTGCCATTTTCAAACGTTGAAAGAAACTAATGCATCAGGCAGAATTATCCAGCACAATAGAACCATCGAACACGACAGCACAAGAAACAACCCATTCGGCCTTTCTAATCTGTGCCAACTAGTAGTCAGCTAATCCCATCAATCTGCTCCCACTCCATAACTCTCCAGACCTCTCCTATCCCAAGATCGAGCCTGCATTCACCACATCAAATGACAATCCATTCCATACTCCCACTACTTTCTGAGGGAAGAACTTTCCCCTAATGTTCCCCTTAAACCTTTACCCTTTCAGTTTAAAACTATGACCTCTCATATTTATCTCCCCCAATCCAAGTAGAAAAAATCTACTCACATCCACTCTGTCTGTACTTTTCATAATCTTGTAAACCTCTAAAATCTCCCTTCATTCTTCTTCTTCGCTCCAAGAAATAAAGTCCTAACCTGTAAAATCTTTCCCTGTTACTCAGCTCCTGAAAACCCGGCAACATCCTAAATGCAGAACATTACATCATGAAAGTTTAGATCCCACCGCTTATCCGACACTGCAGTTGTTCACAGATCAGGCACACAGAAATTATTTCATGAACAATGCAGAGCCCTGACAATTAGAACAGATTGTGTTATATTTCACCATACTGACTGTGCCCAGAACTCATTATCATCACTATAAATGTAGGAATGATTCATCTGCGCAGAGTGCTCCTAAAGGAAGTGCTGGTCAGGAAATCACATCTCACTTATCTATTAATTTAAATGAATAGATCAGGGTCTCTGATTTAGCCACAGGGTACTCTCTGAGGACTGTTCCTGGAAAGGAACACCCACCGACGAGAACTGAACAAATAAGATCTCATCAATCAGTGAAAATCTGATTAATTAAAGTTAACCTAGCAACAGGAACCAGCAGTTTTATGTCAGCAAAATGTAAACCATCCTTCCCATATTTTTTCACAATTACTTTTTCATTTTATTTACTCCATTTCATGACTAATACACCCTGCAGAAAGAAGATTAATGAATGAGATCATGCACCATCAGGTTTAAGAACAGGGTCCTTCCCCTAGTAGAATAACTTTGACTTTGCTTTGTTCTAACTAATTTCTCTGTAACTCTACAGTTTGTTCTGTTCTTATTGCTACTCTACATATAGGTTGAACTGCTGGAATGCTTGTAAAACTAACTTTGCTCTGTAACTCAGTACACATGACAATAAAAATTAAATTGAAAACTTGAAACTTGACTGCTTACCATGTCTTGAAAATAGCTGATGGGCAAAGTCTATGAATTTCTAAAGTTATTTGCAGACATCCTTTAAAAAAAGTTAGTTTGTGGAACAAGGCTAATTAATGACTTGGGGACTGGCTAAGAATTTAACAATGAGACAGGAGAAAAAGTGGGATAGCAGGCAAGTACTCAGATTGGCAGCTGTGACTAGCAGTTTCACACAAGAATCCATGTTGATTCATGAAATTGAGTTTCCAAGTTTAGTGATGAGACAGAAGTAGAAGACACTAAGCAATGCAGTGAGAAGAAATAATTCACAAATTATTAATAAATTTAGGCAAATGGTAAAACTGTGGCATATAGATTTAAATGTTTATACCCAATAAATGGAAGCACTTAAAATGATAGAGTACTTCCCAAATGGTGAAAAGTTAGCAGTGGAAGTTCAGAGAGTTTGTGATTTTTCAATGTCATGAGCAGATACGGAAAATATAAAAAGAGACTAATGGAATGCTAGAGGGCTGATAATAATTGGATTACTGCTAGAAAAAATCATTAGGTCCCACCTGGAGTTGTGTGAACAAACTAGGGCAATGTATCTGAGGACAGATACATTTGCCTCAATGGGAGTGACACACAGATTTACCAAAATGCAATCTGGATTCCAGAATTGAGAATACAAATTTCTATTGTTTATTCTCTTAAATTTAAAATTTAAAAGGTTTATGGATGAACTGATTTACAATTTCAAGATATTAGACAAAACTAGTGGCGAGATGGAGAGATACTATTCTTGCAGCATTCTGTGCCTAGGTTAATGGACATGAATCAAAATCCAAAGCGGCTCTTTCACCAACATTTCAGTCTGCATGATTTTCTGCTCTTATGCAATCTCTTCCCATTTACACCCAGAAAATGTTTGCTGCACATGACTATTTTTACAGTTTACAATTTTCTGGTTCAAGGCGGCTTATTTTAATCATAATTATCCATTCCCTCTTCTTCCTTATGCAGAGCCCCATTCTCCTTTCAAAAAAAAAACATGACTGTTCAACCATATTATTACTTTCTCTAAATCCTGGTACCAGGTTTTTAAAACCTATTTTCCTACAACTAACATTCAGCTAAGTAGTCTGCAGTTTACTGTTTTCTCTCCCCCTTTTTTGAAATAATGGGGTTCCCTTGTCTACCTTCCAATGCATTCATCAAATATTGTATTGTAATTAGTCAGTAGCATAATAATGAAATCTAAAGTTGAAGGCAGCAAGATTATCATCAGGAAATGGGAAATTTTGGATGCTCATTGGCATGCAGAAAATTAGAGTAAGCCTCTTGGCTCTTCCATACAGTCTTGCTGTTAAGATCATGACTGATATTCCACCTCAGCATCATGTTCCAGCACTTCCCCCATAATCTCTTGATTTGCTTAATGTCTAGAATTCTATCAATTTATGCTCTGAATGAACATGTTGACTAAGACTCTATTGTTCCCCCAATGTAGAGAATTCCTACAATCCAATTGAAGAAATTTACACACATCTCAGTCCTAAACAGCCAAATTCTCATTTTGAAACTCTGCCTTCCAGGCCTGGATTCCTGAGGCAGAGGAAACACCTTCCCTGCACCTAACCTGGCCAGCCCTTTCAAAATGTTATAAGTTTTGACAGTATCTCCTCTAATTCTTTTTTTTTCTTCACACTATGAACCATATTAACCAAAATACACACAAACATTTCCCTCTTGAATATACACAGTCATTTTCTCCCCTTTATCCCCCATCCCTTCCCTCCCTCCTTCCCACCCCCCTCCAAACCCATTAAACGTTCAACATATACAATACAATAAACCCATTAAACAATGTCATCACACAATGAAAATAAACAAGAAAAATGTGTCATCTACTTTTATACACTGGGTCAGTTCATTTTGTCTTCTTATCATTCTATCATTTTAGGGGGTGGAGGTCCGCGGTAGGCCCTCTCTGTGTGTTACATGTACAGTTCCCAAATTTGTTCGAATACTGTGACTTTATTTTTTAAATTATATGTTATTTTTTCCAATGGAATACATTTATTCATTTCTATGTACCATTGCTGTACTCTCAGGCTCTCTTCTGATTTCCAGGTTGATATTATACATTTTTTTGCTACAGCTAAGGCTATCATAATAAATCTTTTTTGTGCTTCATCCAATTTGAGGCCTAGTTCTTTACTTCTTGTATTACTTAGAAGAAAGATCTCTGGATTTTT
The DNA here is from genome assembly GCF_036971445.1 of Narcine bancroftii. Lineage (NCBI taxonomy): Eukaryota > Metazoa > Chordata > Chondrichthyes > Torpediniformes > Narcinidae > Narcine > Narcine bancroftii. The sequence continues at coordinate 175,157,997 of NC_091471.1, read as the reverse complement.
TGGAATGTTGCTTTTTGTGATTTTATTTAATACCTGATTTAGATCTTCCCAAAACATTTCCACTTTCTCACAAACCCAAATTGCATGTACTGTTGTTCCTGTTTCCTTCTTACAGCGTAAACATCTATCTGATACTGTTGGGTCCCATTTATTTAACTTTTGGGGTGTGATATATAGCCTGTGTAACCAATTATATTGTGTCACGCATAACCTCGTGTTTATTGTATTTCTCATAGTTCCGGGATCTCCTCTAATTCTTCAAGTTCATGCCAGTCCTAAAACCGGCTACAAAACACAACAAACCCTGGAAAGATTCTTGTGGACTATATGTCAACATTGTAGCTTGACCCTTTGGTTATTCATTGAAATTCACTCTTCAAGTATAAAAGATAATCTCACTTAAAAGGCCACCAAGTACAATCCAGCACAGATGCAGTCTCAAAGAATTCCTTCATCAAAGATGATTACCTTGAACCGTTCTGAAACACCATCGGTGAAGCTGATGGTAAATTCAGCAATTTTCGGTGCCTGAAGCTTGCTTTTCTTTTGACTTGGTTGATACTCTGCCCTTGTTTTAACTATAACCTGTGAATGAAAATCAAACAAAATCAGCTTGGTAGTAACAAATCCTACTAAATGCATATATAACAGCTAAAATCCGAAGATTTGTATGGTATACACCTATGGAAAAAATATTTTAAAATAATATGGTTCTTCTATAATGCATTTGTTTAAGTTGCTCTTTAAAACCAGCCCAAATTGTAAACAGTGATAGCTCAAAATTATCTCTCCAATTCAATGTAGTGCGAATTGTTTTGAATTTTATTGGATAGTTCTTGAAATTTTCACCCAAACACATTTGTATTTTACTTAAATCCAAAGAACATTTCCAATTTTCCATTAAAATGCAATTTGTCACCAAAAGTCAAAAAAATCACCACTTTAAACCACTGTCTGTGCTGAGTTAAGCAAATCTAATCACTTTAGACTCAGTGTTTATGATCTGTCTCTATTGCTATGACATTAACTCATTCATTAAAGCTAGCAGCAATCAAAGTATTATGCTCACTTAACCAGCTTAATTAAAAATCATTTTAAAAACACAGGAAATTATTACCTGCAGACTGCATCCTGTTCCTCCCAACCCAATCTGGACACCAGATACCTCCTCTTCAGCATAACACACTACTACATTAGTATATTTGTATAAAACATCGAATTCTCCTTGGTCCTTCTGTACACAAATATGTCTTTTTTTTTCCTGGGACTATCTACTATTGATTTGGGGATCATAAGTTTCATTATATTTTTAAATCCAAGGTTCTTCCTGGGTTTGTTGTTTTGCTGCCCTGCCATTTTCCAACATTGTTCACCAGTGATACAAATTATCCTTAACCCTACAAAGTTTCAAAGTGAACCAATGAAGATCCAGTTCAGGGGTCCCAAATAGAGTACTGCAGTATATTCAACATCTTACTGTTTTTGAAAATGAATGAGTCTTGTTTTGAAATACATTTTTTGCATTTTGCTACATGGACTCCAAACATACATGTTTGGATATAATGCACATACATATTGACAGCAAGAGGGCTTTAAAATATTGAAAATGCTTAACAAATCAGGCAGCATCTGTAAAGAAAGAGTTAATGTGTCAGCCTGACACCCTCTCTTAATAATTCTGAATTGTAATAAGTTGAATTTATAAATAGAGAATTTATTAACAGGACTATGCACTATTTATTAACAAAATAATATATAATTAGCTTCACAAGACTGCTGAAGAAATTTGATATCTTGTCTCAGAGGTTCTATAGGAGGAAATAACAGCCTGGTGAAAGATTTTAAGAAGGATCCAAAAATGAAAATGAAGAGGCAGAGATGTTTAGGATTATATCTCATTCTCAAGACTTAAACGGTTGACTGCCTAAAATCTAAGAATCCACAAGAGGCCAGAAAAGGAGAACAATGGGTTAGAGTAAAGCAAGGGAGGGATTTAAAAAACAACATTGCTAAAGCATGAGCCAGTTCAGACAGTAAACAAAGAATGGACTTGGTCTGAGTTAAGAAAGAGACAGCAGAATGTTGGCTTAATTTTATCTCAAGGAGGTGTGAAGGTTGGGTGTTAGTCAAAATAGCCAAAAGTAGGATGGAGTAGTTAAGTACAGAGATAACATAGTCATGGAGAAGTATTTCAGCAGATGTACAAGGCAATGGCAGAATCAGGATAAAGAGATGAAAACAGGAGCCTTCACACCAGTGAGAATGCACAATCAGAAGCTAACCCTAGGGACATTCATATGGGCGAATGATGATATGAGGATTCTTTGGTTAAGGCAGGCAGAGAGGTTGATTTGCCCAAAATTTTACACAGATAAAAACACAAGAACCAATTTCTAATTAAAAAGTCTTCATCAATGGACAATACACAGCTAGCACAAATCACATGCAACTTAAAAGTGTTTTTTTCCACTGTTTTGCCTGAATTTGGTGGGGGGGGTTGAAAAGAGATTGGAAGTGTTCTGACCATCGGTTGAGGATGGAGATCTTGTCGCTGAGGAGGACTTTGCCGTCTGAGCTGCGCAGCGGGCTTTGGACTTGGGGTGAGGGGCCGTACACAGCCTTTAGAGCCTCGTAGAAACCCCTGAAGTCGCCAATGTCCGCGCTGAGCTGTGTTCGTTTGGCAAGGCTAGTCCACCACTCATTTTGGATCTCCCGGAGTTTGCGCTGAAGATGGCTGCATGCGCGACGGAAGGCTTGTTTCTTCTCTGGACAGGACGGCTTTGTAAGGTGAGCCTGGTGGGCAGCTCGCTTCTTTGCCAGCAGCTCCTGGATTTCCTGGCTGTTTTCGTCAAACCAGTCCTTGTTTTTCCTGGAGGAGAAGCCCAGTACCTCTTCAGTGGATTGCAGTATGGTAGCCTTCAACTGATCCCAGAGGGTTTCAGGGGACGGGTCCGTGAGGCGGGTTGCAACGTCGAGCTTTGCTTTGAGGTTTGCCTGGAAGTTTCCTCTCGCTTCGTCTGACTGCAGTTTTCCAACGTTGAACCTCTTTCTGGGGGCTTTATTGTTCCTGGGCTTTGGCTTGAAGTGAAGGTTGAGCTTGCAGCGAACCAGCCGGTGGTCAGTGTGGCATTCCGCGCTAGGCATGACCCTGGTGTGGAGCACATCTTGTTTGTCACTTTCTCGCACCAGGATGTAGTCCAGGAGGTGCCAGTGTTTGGAACGGGGATGCATCCAGGTGGTCTTAAGGCTGTCCCTCTGCTGAAAAAGGGTGTTTGTAATGACAAGCCGCTGTTCTGCGCAGAGCTCCAACAGGAGGCGCCCATTGTCGTTGCACTTGCCGACGCCATGCTTGCCCAGGATTCCTGGCCAGGTTTCTGAGTCTTTGCCGACACGAGCGTTGAAGTCGCCCAGGATGACAACCTTGTCGGCTGTAGGGGTACGTTGGATGAGGTTGCGCAGGTCGGTGTAGAACTTGTTCTTTTCTGCTGGTTCCGCCTGGAGGGTTGGAGCATAGACACTGATGAGGGTGATGTGACGCTTGTTTTGAAGTGGGAGTCGCATGGACATGATTCGGTCCGAGAGGCCTGTCGGAAGGTTTTCGAGTTTGGAGGCAATGAAGCTCTTGACCATGAAGCCTACACCAGATAGGCGTCGTTCATCCGAAGGCTTGCCAGACCAGTAGAGTGTGTAGCCCGCGCCGCGTTCTTGGAGGCTGCCTACATCTGCCAGGCGGACTTCACTGAGAGCGGCTATGTCGATGTCAAGTCTGAGGAGTTCATGTGCAATGAGGGCAGACCGACGTTCAGGTCGGTGGCTGTCAGTCTTGTCTAGCATGGTTCTGATGTTCCAGCATGCTAGCTTGAGTTTGTGAGCATCTTTTGAGGGGGAGGACGTGGAGGGGGAGGACGTGGAGGGGGAGGACGTGGAGGGGGAGGACGTGGAGGGGGAGGACGTGGAGGGGGAGGACGTGGAGGGGGAGGACGTGGAGGGGGAGGACGTGGACCTGTCCTCGGGCCTGCGCAAAGGAGCTTTTAGGTGGAGTGCAGTGCGCGCAGTACTGGCCCCACCCTTTACACCCATGGTTCGTGTGCCGTGGCCAAGCAAGCTGGGACGTGGCAGCGAGGTCCTTGGGTCGTAGGTTTTATATCGGAGTGGCCTTCTCCTATGCAGGTTTCTTACCCGGGCTGGAGGGGCCTGCCTCCCCTCCTAGGTCGGTCCATACTGCCCGGACCGGGGCCGAGGCCGCCGCAGTTCACCCTGTGCCTGGACTGGGGCCACCGCCTCCCACTCCCTGCCCGGACCGGGGCCTCCGCCTGCCTCACTCGACCGAGGCCGGGGCCGCCGTCTCCCCCTTGCTCCTGCCCGTATCGGGGCCGCCGCCGTCTACCCTTCGCCCGGACCGGGGCCGGGGCCGCTGCTGCTCTCCCTGTGCCCGGACTGGGGCCGCCGTCTCCCCCTTGCTCCTGCCCGTATCGGGGCCGCCGCCGTCTACCCTTCGCCCGGACCGGGGCCGCTGCTGCTCTCCCTGTGCCTGGACTGGGGCCGCCGCCTCCCACTCCCTGTCCGGACCGGGGGGGGGGGGAACGAGGGAAAGAGGGGGAAGTCGTTTTGCATACCCCCTCCCCCCCATCCCCCAAGTCATACGCCCTTGGTTAATCATGCAGGACTGCAAAGGTTGAAAAGAGTGTAAATCAGCCTCAGTTTGAAGTAAAGGTACCTGAAGCTGAAATCCCACTCCCAACAATTCCATCAAATACTGTACAGAGTACAGAGGGACCTTATGGATTTCCATTGTTCCCTCATTTAAGATAGCATGGGTAGTCCCTGCAAGTTCTGTTAGATAGCAAAATGGAAATTGAGGTTTTCTTTTGTATAGGTGTTGAAATGTGTGGGTGCTCCATCAAATTGCTGTAAAAGATTCATGATTTTTTATTGTCATGTAATAAAAGATTAATGTAATATTATACAAAATATCCTTAGTAAGAGAGACAGATTAGTCATCAGCAGAAATTACTGTCAGAGAAAGAGAAGCAAAAGAGAGTTACTGAATGTCCATGGATTCGCCTCCAGCACTCCTGTAGCCACACAGAGTATAGTCTAAACCATTGGCAACCTGAGCTCCGGATCCAAACCTCTGATACAATGAGAATGTCCTCAGCACACTCTCACATCTTGGTTCTGATACTAAACCATTGGCAACCTGAGCTCCAGATCCAAACCTCTGATACAATGAGAATGTCCTCAGCACACTCTCATATCTTGGTTCTGATACTAAACCATTGGCAACCTGAGCTCCGGATCCAAACCTCTGATACAATGAGAAAGTCCTCAGCACACTCTCACATCTTGCTTCTGATACTAAACCATTGGCAACCTGAGCTCCAGATCCAAACCTCTGATACAATGAGAAAGTCCTCAGCACACTCTCACATCTTGGTTCTGATACTAAACCATTGGCAACCTGAGCTCCGGATCCAAACCTCTGATACAATGAGAAAGTCCTCAGCACACTCTCACATCTTGCTTCTGATACTAAACCATTGGCAACCTGAGCTCCAGATCCAAACCTCTGATACGATGAGAAAGTCCTCAGCACACTCTCACATCTTGGTTTTGATACTAAACCACTGGCAACCTGAGCTCTGAATCCAAACCTCTGATACGATGAGAAAGTCCTCAGCACACTCTCACATCTTGGTTCTGATACGTGGTACCCATTCAGCCAGTCTCGAGCCCAGCACTGTGCACTGGACAGTCCACAACCCAGTGATTTCTTTGATTGCAGTCACTAGCAGGCCACAACATGCATGGGTTCCTCGCCTCGAGTCACCAACAGCCCACCAGTTGCCTGTGTGTTCTTGAAATTTTTATTTTACTTTGTTTAATTGTAAATGTGGCAGGAGACAAAGGTATAATCTCATGTAACAGTTAAGTTTTGGGGACAATTTTTAGGGTCAAATTACGGGTGTCAACTTTTACACAGATTCTACCTTTGACCACAGTAAGTATCTGTGTTGCTCTAGGCATCAGGAGCTCGGATGGCCTGGACCAGATGGCAAGTCTGCATTTGGTGGATTGGGAGCTTGGATGGGCGGGCAGCTGAGGCGAGGATCTGCGGTCAGGGCATTGGGAGATTCAATGGGCGGGTGGCCAAGGAAAGGATCTGCAAAGGGGGCATCAGGAGCTCCAGTGGACAGGTGACCAAAGCAAGTATTCACTGTCAGGGCATCAGGAGCTCCGGTGGGTGGGCAGTCAGGGCCAAAAATAGAGAGGGGTGTTGACTTTTACAGGGATATATGGAAAATACCCAATTTTTAGGCAAAAAATGGGGGGGGGGGGCGTGCGTGTTTGACTTTTATATGGGATCAACTATTACATGAAAAGATACGCAAGTGGTTTGAAATGGAGCAAATAAAAACAAATTAATCCCGCAAAGATTCAATGTCAAAAAACAAACAGTAGAAAATAATTAGATGAGGACACTTAGCCTTCCAAATATAAAATGATATATAGCTGAATCAAGCAAGTCAAAAATCAATTTAGGAATAAAAATTGGTATAGACTGAAAAAGATACAAAAATTTAGGTCGAATATTCATTTTAATAGAATTAATACACCCGACCAAAGTTATAGACAGGGGAGGCCAATGTGAAAAAGATTGTTTCACATGCTTTAATTAGTTAAAACCTTCTTTGAAAATATGTTTTGATTTTTAGTAACTATGATACTTAAAAGGAGAACTAGTATTCACTGAAGCAGACACAGACAAAGGAAGAAGTTCACTTTGAAGTTATAACCTGAAAACTGACTAAATTGACAAAGTAGTGACATCATATGGGGAAAAGGTAGCAGCAGTTATGGGCTGGGTGCAGGTCAATAGGACTAGGTGAGAGAAGGTATTCAGCATGGACTAGAAGGGCCAAACTGGCCTGTTTCTGTGATGTAATTGTTATATGGTTATATAGGGTTTTCCATACAATCAAACTAGAAGTTTCTAATGTAGTATTGGTTTCAAAGAAAAAGTTTTCTGTTCCTCCATAAATTTCAAAAAATCATTATCTGAGAACAATGTTGAATTAAAACACTAATGCTTACTGACTTGAGGGAAGTCAGCTAAGAACAAAAATAAAACAACGGGGACGTGGTCTGATATTACAATATTTTGATACTCACAAGAACAGGTCTGTGAAATCAGTTGATTATCAACAAGAAAATAGTCGATCCTTGAAAAATTATGGTGAAGATGGAAAAAAAAACTCTCCTATTAGAATGAAAAAAAAACACCAGACATTAGAAATATCATAATCTGATTTTTTTTAATGAATTGCTAAGGCAGCCTTACTTATTATAGCAGGGTTCAGAGAGCGAACAATCCAAAACAGGATCTAACCAGCAATTAAAATCCCCACCAAGTACCAGAGAATACAAGCTCAGGTCCAGTAGGAATTAAAAAGTTTTTTAAAAATAACCATGTCATCTACATTAAGAGCATAGATATTAGCTAATATAACCATCTTATTACATAATTTCCCAGAGACAAATAACATAATAACCATTTGGATCTGATACAACACTATGCTGAACAAAGGGAATATTTTAATTAATGTATTAAAACCCTCCTGCTTTTAGTTTGAAAAGTAGAATGAGTGTCATCACATCCATGAGTGCGTGTTTCTTGTAAAAAGGTGACTGCAATTTTAAGCTGCTTGACCTGTGAGAACACTTTCTTTCTTGATTTTATGGCTCAATTCATTCACATTCCAACTAACAATATTAATTTGATTAGCCATTATTAAAAACTAATAGTTTGGTTATTCAAGTCTCATATGTTAGCCTTGCAGCAGGAACAAGAAACCAAAACAACCTTGAAGATAAGCTGTGGAAAGCCAGTGTTTATAAAAGTTTCTAGGTCTATGGCAATGTTAGAAAAACATTCCCCTACCTCCCCCACCCAGCCCTTATTTCCCACATCCAGAAAACTCCAGAATCAACAAGCTTCTTTCTCTTTGGCTTGGCTTCGCAGATGAAGATTTATGGAGGGGTAATGTCCACGTCAGCTGCAGGCTCGTTTGTGGCTGACAAGTCCGATGTGGGACAGGCAGACACGGTTGCAGCGGTTGCAAGGGAAAATTGGTTGGTTGGGGTTGGGTGTTGGGTTTTTCCTCCTTTGTCTTTTGTCAGTGAGGTGGGCTCTGCGGTCTTCTTCAAAGGAGGTTGCTGCCCGCCGAATTGTGAGGCGCCAAGATGCACGGTTTGAGGCGATATCAGCCCACTGGCGCCAAGAGATTTCTTCAGGCAGTCCTTGTACCTCTTCTTTGGTGCACCTCTGTCTCGGTGGCCAGTGCAGAGCTCGCCATATAACACAATCTTGGGAAGGCGATGGTCCTCCATTCTGGAGACGTGACCTACCCAGCGCAGTTGGATCTTCAGCAGCGTGGATTCGATGCTGTCGGCCTCTGCCATCTCGAGTACTTCGATGTTGGTGATGAAGTCGCTCCAATGAATGTTGAGGATGGACCGGAGACAACGCTGGTGGAAGCGTTCTAGGAGCCGTAGGTGATGCCGGTAGAGGACCCATGATTCGGAGCCGAACAGGAGTGTGGGTATGACAACGGCTCTGTATACGCTAATCTTTGTGAGGTTTTTCAGTTGGTTGTTTTTCCAGACTCTTTTGTGTAGTCTTCCAAAGGCGCTATTTGCCTTGGCGTTCTGTTGTCTATCTCGTTGTCGATCCTTGCATCCGATGAAATGGTGCAGCCGAGATAGGTAAACTGGTTGACCGTTTTGAGTTTTGTGTGCCCGATGGAGATGTGGGGGAGCTGGTAGTCATGGTGGGGAGCTGGCTGATGGAGGACATCAGTTTTCTTTAGGCTGACTTCCAGGCCAAACATTTTGGCAGTTTCCGCAAAACAGGACGTCAAGCGCTAAAGAGCTGGCTCTGAATATAATATACCTCCCTGTATATAAAATGCACCGAAATACCTTCCTGCTAAGCATTTTATCTCATACTCCTAGGCTTCAATTGTAAATATTCTGCACTTCTAATTAAAACAAGATTAAGTTTAATCTTTAACCAAGTACAACAAAAAATTTTACAAAGTTTCTCATGCAATTTTTTTGAAAATGTGTAACAAGTAGCAACATTGTTTTCCATCTTAATGGAAGCATGCTTAGTATCTCTTCATGAAAATTAAATAACTCAATTAATTGAATACCAAGAGGTATCCTTACATAACTTCAATCTAAATGGATTATCACTCCACATATTTATTATAGCAAACAACCAAACAATCTTCATCCAAAGGACCTTGTATATTAAGTGATAGAAACCTTAAAGTAGCAGTAATTTATCAGCCTCAGTCATGAAATAACAGTTCGCACAGGACAGGACGTGATGCAGAAGAAAGATCATCAATATACTTCTGAGCTTCATCCACTTCTTATGATCATTAGAAAGTGTAATGTGAAGTTGAGCAGGGTATTTCAATGAAGGTTTAAAATCCCAATGATATAGTTCTGACATAGCTTCTCTGTATTTGGAACATTGATTCAATACTTCATTAGGGCAATAATCCTTGATGATCCTGACCTGTTGGCCATGATATTAAAGCTTCCCTCTTCTAAGGGTTTCAAGGACCAAAAAATCCTTGGTTTGGCAGCATAGTAATCGGAGAACAACAGATCACAGTTCTGACCCATGGTCGGCTTGGGTACTAAGGAACAGCGAGCTCTATCAATCTCAGGTGGTGATGCGAGCAGATCTCTCCCAAACACCTCGTAGAGCAGCTCCTAAAAAAAAATTTTTAAGTTGCCCCCTTTCAGTAGACTCAGACAAGCCCAGAATACATACATTTTGCCTTCAGCTCCTGCTTTCAAAATCAATGACCCTCATCAACTTATTGGAGCATACATCTTCTAATTCTTTAACACCGTCACTCAATTGATGACAACCACTCACTATGATCTTGACCTGCTGAATTGATCAGTTCAAATTTAACTTCAATCTGGCCCATGCCATTTTTAAATTCTTCTGTTAACTATTGCTTAAGATGCTCCATTAGTTCCATGATGGTCTCTGTAGATAAGCTTGTTGGCATTTCTTCCTTTTTTACCTGCTTTAGCACTCTTGTAGACATTGTAAAACAATTCTTGGTGAGAGAGGCTAATAATGAAACACTTTGGTTGCAAAAAAGTTAAAAGTGGAGGAAAATGAAAAGCAAGTAGGAGCAAGTAACACACACTGTTACTTCATCCCACAGCCAACCAGATGTCCTATCCAGTACTATCCAGGTTTCAATTATTAGCTTCACAAATGATACAAGATGACATCATGAAGGGTCTACAATCTGAAACATTAACTGTTAAGGCATTTCTTTCCCTAGATGATGCTCAACTGGCTGAGCTCTTTCAGCATTTGAAACCAGTGCAAGACTGAGGAAAATTACACTTTTCAACGGTGATCTCATAACCTAAATTGCTGTTTTCCCAAAGAGTAAGGGAACTATCCAGATGCTCTCATCAATATCTATCCTTCATTTAAAATTACATCAATGGTCATCGTCACATTGGTCTCTATGAAACTTGCAATGCACAAATAAGTTGTAATGTTTCTCATGTTATAACAGAGTCTATAATTCAAAATCATTTTATTAACTATAAAGTACTTTGGGACATTCTGAAAGTGAGGAAAAAGGTTAAATACAATACAGAAGTGTTTCTCCCCCTCCCCCACCATTCTTTACCCTTCTTTCCCTTAACATGGTAACAGTCATCTTCGATAGGTCCATTGCTGGATCTTTCTTTTGTCTTTCTACATTTTTAAACTTTCCTGATTTTATTTACATGGCCAAGTGCAGTCATGTAATCCAATTTCAAAATTGTGGCTCGTTTTAGTCTTAATATTTTAGTTTCTCTGCTGAATCCTGGAACATTTTCCACATGAACTACACTGTACAAATTCACAACATTGTCGGTGCTACTTGCTGCATATCTGAATGCTGGTTGAAGTCAAAATTAAACAAATTCAACCAATCTCCTCTAAAATTGAAAAGAGTAGTGCAGCGAGTTAAATAACCTGGCGGCATTTACTACCTCAGCTCATGTGAGGCAAAAACAAACTGGAGGTTACTCAGCATTTATAAAGTCACACTCCAGCTCGACTTAGCATGACCTCGGACAGAGGTGGGCAACCTACGGCCTGCAGACCAGATCCAAATTTATCTGGCCCACAATCCAACACTCAGCAATTAGCTACTTTTTCTTTTAAAAAAACCTGCCAACATTGGCAGCTTGAGTGAAAGCAGTTGGTTTGGCTACCATAGTGCAATGCATTGTGGACAATCGATGGCTGACGTGCCAGACAGGTAACGAGATCCGATTTTGAACAGTCAACCGTTGAGTTTGGAATGTACAAGTTCAGCTCGCAGGTAATGGGCGCTGATGTCATTTGGCTGGTGGGGCGAGACCAGGCCGGTGGCACCAGCAGATGGATGAGTGAAACTGGTATCCAGATCCCACAGGATGACAGCCAATGTTTAATGACAGGTGCAGTCAGGACTTCCCTGGTTCAGCAGTGCACAATTGGTCAGTGCCGCAGGAAATCATTCCAGGATGAGGCGATTAGTGCAGGTGTTCTGCTGGACCTTCAGGTATCTATAGAGCTATTTTTTGTGCAGAAAGGTAAAACTTAATATCTTAGCATTGTGTTTGAAGTTGATAAACTCCTTCTCCCATTCATTCTTATTGAGCTAGGCCTAATTCTTGTTAAAGGAGCTGAGAATCTTTTCACAGCTGCTAATTGTTATGAATTTCCAACAGCCACACTAAGGTTCTGGTCGGGTGAGATATTTACAGGTAGTCACTCATTAGTGTCAAAATGTATCAAAATATTAATGTTGAAAATTACCAGAGTCTATTGTGTTCGCAAAAACAGAACACATGATGCAAGTGACTACAAGCTGTTTGCAACTCCATTCAGTGTGGATGTAGAAACTGTACCAGAAAATTTTCAGATGGAACTTTGAGATGCAGTACAGTGATCAATCAAAATCCAAATTTAATGCAAATGATGAGTCTTTGATTGACTTCTACAAAAAAAACTTTCCATATGGGAATTATAAAAGCTTGGTGGAGAGCACACAAACAAGATGGCATCACTGTCTGGCAGCACATACATGTGAGCAACTCTTCTCAAAAATGAAGTATACCAAGACCGACTTGAAAACAAATAAGACTAATGACCATTTAGACGATGTCTTGCAGATGGCTTCAACAATGTATCACCCTATATCGAAATGCTTTCAAACAACAAACAAAACCAGTTTCCCACTGATTGAACTGTTTTGGGGTTAGATTATTTTCATTGTGACTCATTTTTCTCTCTTTTAACTTTTCTGGCTTTTTTAAAAATTGTGTAATTTTAATAACTAATTTGTGATTTTTGGTGCATTTCTTGATTTGAAGATGCCTTTTCCCTGAAACGCATTGTAGTAGATTTTTAGAAGGAATACAGCTCATCTTATTGCTTGAACTTTTTCTGTGGATTGTTTTTTGATAAATTATTGTCAGTTATGTTCATGACCTACTTCAAGCAGAGACCATCGAAAACTTAAATTACATAATGTCTGTGCTTCAGTATTTATTTCATTTATGGTAATATCAGTGTGCTCGGCCATTCAACCAGACACACCAAGTCCACGCATGGTAAAAGGTTGCCCACCCCTGATCTAGGAAAAAGAAATTAGCTCGGGGAACATTCCACTTCCGTTGAAGATTAAAATACAGGTAATATTCAAAAATAAAATGTGATTTTACAGAAACTGAATGGCAATTAAATAAAAGCTAAGTAATTGTGAAAAGGGAGAGAAAAATCACTGGCGGGTGATGAAAGACTGAAAAAAAATGTAGATGTAATAGTTCACCTTTGTTCTGCTGTTGAGAATTTGCCATCAACTAAAAATAAGTAAATAGCAAACTTCGATAACATACAAAGGTGATAAAACACCAAGAAAAATCTGTATTTTCACCTACTACTTTGTATCCAAGTTGATAATAGCTGAAATGTGGAATGGTTATTGTCCTTTGGAGATTAAGGCATACCACTCCTCTAGAATAGCAAAGACTAACCATGAACTTCAAGTGACAACTATTCTTTCCATTTCAAAATAGAACACAAAATACTACAATACATAACAGGCCATTCAGCCAACATGATATCCAAATCAAACTAAAATTCTGCTTTCATATTCAATTGTCCATCTCTTTGGCTTGGCTTCGCGGACGAAGATTTATGGAGGGGGTAAAAAGTCCACGTCAGCTGCAGGCTCGTTTGTGGCTGACCAGTCCGATGCGGGACAGGCAGACACGATTGCAGCGGTTGCAAGGGAAAATTGGTTGGTTGGGGTTGGGTGTTGGGTTTTTCCTCCTTTGCCTTTTGTCAGTGAGGTGGGCTCTGCGGTCTTCTTCAAAGGAGGCTGCTGCCCGCCAAACTGTGAGGCGCCAAGATGCACGGTTTGAGGCGTTATCAGCCCACTGGCGGTGGTCAATGTGGCAGGCACCAAGAGATTTCTTTAGGCAGTCCTTGTACCTTTTCTTTGGTGCACCTCTGTCACGGTGGCCAGTGGAGAGCTCGCCATATAATACGATCTTGGGAAGGCGATGGTCCTCCATTCTGGAGACGTGACCCATCCAGCGCAGCTGGATCTTCAGCAGCGTGGACTCGATGCTGTCGACCTCTGCCATCTCGAGTACCTCGACGTTAGGGGTGTGAGCGCTCCAATGTCCATCTAGAAGCCTTTTAAATGTTACTAATATATTTGCTTCCACCACTACCACTGGCAGCCTGTTCCAGCCACCTACCACTCTCTGCAACTCTCCCTTAAAACATACTTAATTATACATCCTCTAGCTTGTGACACTTTTACCCAGAGAAAATATTCCGGCTGTCCACCCTATCAATACTTCCCATGATTTTATACGACTATCTGGTTGTCCCTCAGCCTCCTATGTTCAAGAGAACACAACCCAAGTTTGTCCAATCTCTCCCCATAATTCAAACCCTCTAAACCAGGCAACATCCTGGTAAAAATCTTTTGTACCCTTTCCAAAGCCTCCACACCCTTCCTATAATGTAGTGATCAGATTTCATTTATAGTCAGCATCTTTTTCATCTTCCAAGTCCATCCACGAAAACTAGAGAAATTGGTAAATCAACAATTGCATTTTCCCACCCTAAAGATTTCATTAGCTACACATCCAGTTCATACCTTGAATTTTACCATTAATGTAACAATCTTTTTATTCACCTCTGACAAGAAGCTTTCCAAATATCCTAAGTTTGATTTTAAATTCTCAACCATGACTCCTGTCCAAGTATGCTGCTGAATGATTTCAACCTTCTCAGTCTCAAGCTCCTTGCTAATATTCCAGGATCCCAATGTCCTTACCTCTTAGCTGAAAGATAATCTTTGGCCACAGCACGAGATGTTGTCATTGTTGCAGTCCATTCTTAATGAACACACTTCCATCTCTCCATTAATGTTACAGGCATGCTATATTGCTATGTAAACAATCAGTTTGCTGCTCATTAATTACTCATCTCTTTGGATCCATGCTGACTCCCAGCAAAACAAATCTACCGAAATGTTCCCCTTTGGCACTTTTGCTACTAATCCACAATAAGGCTTAATTTACAGCAGGGGTGTCAAGCTCAAATTCACGGAGGGCCAAAATTAAAAACTTGGACTAAGTCGAGGGCCGAACTAAATATTTATTGAAAATTTTCAACAACATCTGCATGTTTTCTCTTCTTTCAACATATGTAATGTTAAACTTTAGGATATAACTTTAGGAGGATAATGTTACAGGTCAGGAGTAGGTAGCTCAAGTTCACCCTTTGCTTGACCTGAGGGAAACCTATTTGGTCCCTGTGGAGATGTAGTCAGCATTCACAGGCTGTGTCCATTTTGGCCTGCATCAGGACTCAGCATTTCCTGCTCACTCCTCAGGCTCTAGGCCTCTATTCATCCTCGACCCATCATCCCTCTACCTGACCAGTCCTTTACCCAACCTCTACTCACCCCTCACTCCACTTGCTCTGCCTCTACCCACCCCATCCTACACACGCCCCTCTACTGCCTCTCCCCTCAACTTGTTCCTCCCTCTACCCTTCTCTCACCCTCTAATTACCCCTCCCCTACTCGCCCTGCCCCTCCCCTTTTACCTCTTCCCTATCCACCCCTCCTTCTACTCATCCCTCCCTCTAACTGCCCCTCGCACCACCATAACTTCCCCTGCCCATTACTCCTCACCTACACCCTCTGCCCACCCCTGCTTACCCACCCACTCAGGCCCAGCGCGCTGCCGATCAGCCTTTGCGGACAGCCACCATCTCTCTCTTCACGTGCAGGGCCGAACCAGCTGTCCCTGGGGTCCGCGCGGGTGCAAGCACTGAAGGCCGTGGCGACTGGGAGAAGTGCGCTCGCGCTGTGGAGGGGCCGTCTGGTGCCAGTCGCGCGGGGCTCGCGCTGCCCGGGGCCCGTGCGCAGCCTGCCATGCCCGTCGCGCCGACAAGCAATCACAGGCGCTCGCCCATCCGCTGCACCGCTCGACAGGTGGGAGAAGTGACTGGTTGTGCGGGGAGCTTTCCAACTGGCTTGCCGGCTGATGACATCGACAGACTTCTCGTGTTACAATTTCTCGTGTTACAATGGGGAAGGATGTGCAATGAAGGGGGAGGATGGTGGGGGTGACATTACCAAAAAACAGCATCGGCTCTCGCTGCAGGGCGGGCCACCTCTAATACATTTTTGAAATGATCTTGCGGGCCAAATATAATTATATCGCGGGCCAAATTTGGCCCACGGGCCAGAGTTTGACATGTGTGATTTACAGTAGCCAGTTGACCGATCAGCACATCTGAGAGATGTGCTTGGGAATTGAAGTAGCCAGTTAAGACCCACACAATCTCAAGAGAACAAGCAAAATCCACCTGCAACAGCCAAGGCCACGACTGAACGTGTGCCATAATTGGGGAGGGGGACTGCAATGTGCTGCTATTGCAAACCAGAGGGGGGAGAGGGGGAGGGGTTGCTACCATGATTGGGGGGCGGGGTGAGAGAACCGCAATGTGCCGCTGCCGCAAACGCCTCATTGCAGGTGTGGGGGAGCAATGGCTGTCTTCCTTATTCATAATCCCCCACGCCACTGGAACTGCTCTAGAAGATGGCCATTGCTCCCGCCCCCCCCCCCCCCCCCCCCCAACATTGAGCCATCACTGCAAGCCATAGCAGCATATCACTTCAGCAAACACTCCCCCTGTTTGCGGTAGTGGCATGTCATGGGGGGGGGGGGAATGCCTGACAGCCGGAGTGGGGTGCAAATGATGGAGAGGATATTTAAGAGAACTTAAATAAAAACTTAAAGGGAACTGACTGTGTGACACATCACTCACCACATCCCCTTTAACTCGCCTGGTTGGCAATTTATCTTGTAGGTCTGGCTGAGATTTGAAAGGTGCATCCTGCACTCATGACTCAGTAATCACACCCGGCTCTCAGGAGAGCTATCTGGGTGCTGCAATTCGAAAGCACCCATCACGCACTTGAATTTATTAACAGGATCACAGAACTTGCATCTTTACTTATGGTTGTCTGGGATTCAAAAAAAATGCAGCTACTACAAGCTGACAAAGATTGCTGCAGAGAAGCACATGGCAATAACCCTGTGATCAAACTACTTCCCACAAGCCCCTGATCTCAAACTCTAAGGACATTGCCCCTTCCTTGAAAACTACGTCTTCTGAGAAATTCACCATCCAACAGGGTGCCAAGCCTATTCCTAGACTGGTTAGTAGTTGGCCATTTGGTCCTGCGTTTGTTCTACCATTCATCAATCAGCTCACAAATGATTTTCTACCTCAGTTTCATTTTCTTAAACTATCCCCATATCCTTTGATTCCTTTAACATACAGAAATTTATTTACCTCCAACAAGGACAAACAGAACCTCTACAGCACTCCAGGGTACAGAATTTCAAAGATTCACCAGCCTCTAAGTGAAGATTACCTCAGTGGTAAATGCCTTTTCCCTTATTCTGAGATGAACCCAAACATGCACAAACCATGGAGTTAAAATTCCATCTTTTTCAGATAACCAATCAGAATACCTCCCTCATTCATGACTTGGAAATTCTGCTCTATTAAATACAGGGTTTTAAAATAGTCTTCAGGTGTACCTGAATTAGAAATTGGTGAAGAGAAGGGGGAGGAGGACAGGATAGCAGGTGATAGGTGGGTAACAGGCATGAGAGGAAGGGGCCAAGAAGTGATGGAGTAGGGTATAGAGGGCTGAGAAAGATACTGGTAGCTCTCTGATAAGAGAAGGGGCTGAGAAGCTGGAGGAAAGGATGAGGGAAAGCAAGAGACCAGGGGAAAGGGGTTAAAAGATGTCAATATTTATGCCAATGTCATGAGAAAATTTCTCCTTTCATAATTAATTAACAAATCCTCAATTTTGCATCACAAATTGTTGTATATTTTGGTAACAACATTGAGAGCAGAAATCTAGTTTATCAACATTTAGCTACGATTCATTATATAAACATATCTGAAATAATTTAATCTACTAATTATATTTTTGAATTGACATTTAATTTTATAGTTGCTAAATGGAAAATTTTTATTGAATTTGCAATTTTTATGATTATTGAAGAGATATACAGAAGCCTATACCATCCATTCTTGTACTTTATCTCTCTCTGGAATCAGCCACAAGCTGCTCTTTCAGATAAGCAAGTTACATTTGATGAATCCGGAGCAACAGATTTTCTGCAAGAAGCAATATGGCAACCCGTCAGAAGCAACTTGCTTTGAAGAAAGAACACCACTGTATTGCAGACACCAACCTTCACACATTATACAGAACTGTTTCAAACAATTAACAATGGCACTGCAAAGGAACATGCCCTTGGGCTCCTTTTTGGTAAAGAACACAATATTGACCAATATTGTAAACCAAGATTTATAAATTAACCATATTTGATTTCAAAGGGGTTTGTATTGACATGTGAATTGTTTTGTAAAGCAAAATGGTTATCCTGACTATTCAGAAATCCACAAGTTGAAAGCACGATGCTTTAATTTGTTGATAGATTAAAAATGGAAGATTTGCATTGTAGGTAGATCAGTTGGTTTCTGGAGATCACATTGGCAAATTACTGAACTGGACACACTGAGAAGCAATTGCCTCATTAAGCTCACACTATCCTTGTTTGCTTTGAGAACAAGTGGTAGTATCTTTAAACTTGCATCCCAAGAGAGATGTGATTATATATGTTTTTTTGACATGCTTAATGAACACAGAAGTTGGAATTAGGAAGCAACTTTTGTAATTAAAGTCAATTTGCTGAAAAGGCAAAAGGAGCACATGGGCAGTCAGCCTGATCCCAGAAGATAAAAAATTTGTGCTTTGCAAATCAAAAGTTAGATTCAAAAGCCCAGCACCCTTAAATATTACAAGTTAGTCCACTAATAGGTGGTGCATTTCTGCTTTTGTTTTCTCAAGAATCATTCTGAAGTGAGCAGAATTAAGAAGAAATGTACTTATTATATGGTCATTCAGTCATACAGCATGGAAAAAGATGAGTCTCTGCTGACCATTAACCACCCTTTCACACCATTCCTACTCTAATCTCCATTTTAATTTTATTCTACCCATAATCCTACCAACTACCTCGAAGAAATTATACCATTCACCTACACTTGGAGAAACTTAACCATTAACCTACCAACTCGCACACCTTTGGGATGTAAAAGAGGAACACCCAAAATAAATCATTACGGTTACAGAGAGAAACACACTGACAACAGCAGAGGTCATGATTAACTCCATGTTATGCAAGGTGCAAGACAACAGATCTGCCGGCTGAGCCAACCCTGGTGGATGTGTGAGCTGATTTGATATTTTTAAACAAGTTCAGTTTATACCTGACCAATTTCACTGGAGTATACTGGGCTTCTGTGAATCACATGGGCATTCATCTTAAGCTACCAATGACTACTTTTCTTAGACACACAGAATATACATAGGAGTGAACAATCAATGCATCCAAGAAGATACCAAAAGCAGACAAAATATTTACCTGTTGAAATGCTGATACTATTGTTTCAGGAAAATAAAATTTTTTTAATTTGTTAAATTTTCTATTTACTAGGTAACAATATTCTTTGTCATCTGTATTATCTTGCATTTATAATGTTTTATGTAATTCAGTTATCTCATACATTGATAAGGATCCATTCTCCTTAATTGATATTAATTATATAAATGTTATAAGGGAAATGTTTCAATTCATGCAATTACACAGTTGAAGATGTACCACTTTAGCAATAACAACTTTCTTTAGATACTGCAAATATATTTTCTATATAAAGTCAAAATTCATTCTTGAAGCAAGAATATCTCTCTATTTAGATTTCTGAATGATCACCACTCTGGTTGCAATTTCTTATCAACTCTGCCATCAGTTTGATTAGATGGTGGTTTCTAAGGAAAATCACAGACCACTGATCTATCTTTCAGATGTCCAGCTGCAATGCCTGTCAATAATACAATGATTGAATGTTTTAATTTAATTCCAGTGCCAAACCATGAAGTAACTCTACATATTGGACATTACTGGCTCAGTAATAGTACCCAAGGGATAAATTATTCTTCAGCTGTTTCTCTATTAACCATTGCTTGCACTCGTGCTGACTTTCAGTTCCTTCACGTGAATTTCATTCTTTTAATGTACATTTAATACGATCATTCCCAGAGGCTGATGCAAAAGCTGTCCTCGCTAAGACTCAACACCCCTCTCTGTAATTGGATCCTGGACTTTCTGACGGAAAGACCACAGTCTTACTAGGTCGGTAGCAGAATATTGAGCTCCACCACACCACAGGGCTGTGTGCTCAGCTCGCTCCTGTTCACGTTAATGACCCTCAACTTCATCACCAGATCCAGCTTCATCAATGTCATCAAATTTGCAGACAACAGTAGCCTCATCAGCAACAACAGTAAGTCGCACTACAGAGAAGAAGTGAAAAATCTGATGAAATGGTGCGAGAGTAACAACCCAAGTTTCAATGTGGACAAGATTAAGGAAATGATCACAGACTTCAGGAGAACCTGTAACAACTACACATCAACAACTCTGTAGTGGAGAGAGTGGAGAGTACTAAGTTCCTTGGAGTTCACTTAACTAGTGAACTATCATGGACACTCAACATCCCTTTACTTGTCAAGAAGGCACAAAAACAACTGCACTTCCTGCAGTTCCTGGCGGGCAGCATCACACTGTGGTACGGTTACTGCTGAGAAATGGATTGGAGGTCAATCCACAGGTTAGGAGTGGCAGAGAGGATCACTGGAGTCTCCCTCCCACAAACACACCCCCCAAAAAATCAAAGTGATCTATTGGAATTGTCATCTGAATATGCGCACAAAATTATTGAAGACCACTTCCTCCCTGCACACAGCATCTTTCAGGGAAGAGATACAGGAGTATCAAAGCCAGCACCACCAGGCAAAGGAACAGTTTCTTCCTACAAGCAAGTGAAAATGCTGAACAACCAAAAGAACTGCTCACACCAACCATCTGAGACTTTCATTTGTACAAAACAATATTTATATACTTATTTTTATAAATCAAAAAAACTTGTCCTGCATATATATAGTCTGTATGTGTATTGTCTAGTTATGTGTCTGCATGTTTGGCACCAAGGGCCGAAGAACACTGTTTCGTCAGGTTGTACTTGTACAATCAGGTGACAATAAACTTGATCTGACTTGACTTACATGATGAGATATTTCTTCACCTTTCCCCTCACCAATGGTCCAAGTCTAATTTTATTCTATATAATGCAAAATGTCCCAGGATAGTTCCCAATTTTCAATCCCTACCCACTGAATCTATGACAGATAACTGTAGCAGTAAATAAATCCAAGCCAACTAAAAAGGTAAAGCACATCAAAATTGAGAAAACTGCATTCAAACAAGATTGGTGTTTAAAGAAGCAGCAAGATTTAAAAGAAACTGATTATCAGGTGAATAACACAGATTTTGTCTCTTGGTTGCAAATCATACATATAGCTGGAACCAATAAAAATCAAACATACACAAAACATTGCTCATAGTGTAAATCTTCATTTGGTTTCAAACCAACAGTGCGAAGAGGAAGAGTCACGTGATGGAGTAGTGGCCAGTAGGGGAATGCCAGCCCTCTCTAGAAAAGAAGAAATAAAGTGAAGAAAAAACAAAGTTGGAGAAGGCCTTACCTACATGAAGAAACAGGGAGCCATGGTGGAGAAGAGTGCCCGATCTCCGAGATTGGTGACGGCCCCACGGAATCGCAACCCCCTGACCGCTGGACTGCAAAAATGGCTCTCTGAGCCAAACAAAAGTGCGCCACTGTGCATACTAAGGAAAAGGAAAACACCGACAGGAAGGGGGCTCAGCCAAGGAGCGGGCAACCTCAGCGCGACCAACTGAGGGATGCCCAACACCAGGGCTCTCAGCTGGAAGAGGAAAGCAACAGGAGAGGGAGAGAAAGAAAAGATGAGCAGCTCAGGCAAGAGGCCAAGCAAGAAGAGGTCAGACAAAGTGACACAAGCAACTCATCAGGAAAGTTAGAAGAGACACAGATACAAAGAAGACAGGAAGAAGACACAAATACAGGTGTAGACACAGAAGAAGAGGAAGAAGACCAATATCTTCACAGAGAAATAGAAGGTAAAACAGATGGACAGAATATAGATAAGAGTTCTTTTTCAAGAACAAATGAGAGCATTAAAAGAATTAAGAGCAATTAAAAGAAAAATTAAAAGAACAGAAGATAAAGTGCAAAGATTAGAGTAGTCATTTCAAAAATAGGGAACAAATAGAAAATGTGGAAGAACGTGGAAGAATGAGAAACGGCTATAGAAATTAAAGTAAATGACTTAAGAGGAATATTGGAAGAAAGTGATAAAAAAGTTAAAGTCACAAGAGTTCTGACAAAAGTCAGAAAATTGATAAGATGGAAAATTATAGTAAGCAAAACAACATAAAAATAGTGGGCATAAAGTAAGATGAAGAAGGCACAGATTATGAAGGAATTTTTAAAAGAATGGATCCCAAAGGTCCTGGGAATGACAGAAATGCAGGAAGGAATGGTAATAGAAAGGGGACACAGAACACTAGCTCCGAAACGACAGACACATCAAAAACCAAGATCCATTTTAGTAAAATTTTTGAGATATACAACAAGAGAAAATATACTGGAGCGGGCAAGAAATAAAATTAGAGAAGACAACAAACAATTGGAATACAAGGGTCAAAAAAATTTTTTTTTTTTTTTTTACCCGGACATAAGTTTTGAACTCTTAAAGAAGAGGAAGGAGTTTAATACAGTAAAATCGATCCTATGGAAAAAAGGTTATAAATTTATGTTAAGACAGCCAGCTGTGCTTAAAATATTTATCCCTGGGGAGCAAAACAGACTGTTCTCGGACAGAAGGAGAGATGTAACAAGAATGAAGAACGGCGATAAAATATATATAAAGATGTAAAAATAATGTATATGTAAAGAACTAAAGAAGGGAAAGAGAAGAGAAGAAAGGAACTAAGGGTGTAAAAAAAGGGAAGAACTGTTATGTGTGTAAAAAAAAAAGTGTTTTCTGGGGAGGGGGGGTTGGGGGAGAGAATAACCTTCACTGCAAAATCAGCTGACGCTTGCGAGTAGGTTCGCAATCCAAATGGAAAGGGGAGTTGTGGTTGCCCAACAAGGGCTAACAGGCAACTCAGAGATGGGGGGATATTTTGGGTTAAGGGAATATTGGATGTGGGAGTTGTTGAAGTATTTTATATTTTAAAAGTGTTGTCATATATTGAGTTTAAAAAGGGAAAACTGAGAGATGAAAATGGGGAAAAGAGGGATGGTGGTGGTGAGGAAGTGGAAATAAGGTGTAAACAGGATATGAGATGGCCATGTTGAACTATATGACTATAAACATTATTGGAATACATAACCAAATTAAACGGAAGAGGCAATTAAATTTACTGAAAAAAGAAAAAATAGACAGAGCATTTGTTCAGAAAACGCATCTAATTGAAGTGGAACATAAATTAGAGAGACAAAAATAGGGAAGGAATAGAAAATGTGGAAGAACGTGGGTAGGGCACGTAGCGGCAGCATAATATAATTCAAGAGCTAGAGGTGTAGCTATTCTTTTTTTTTCTTTGGCTTGGCTTCGAGGACGAAGATTTATGGAGGGGGTAAAAAGTCCACGTCAGCTGCAGGCTCGTTTGTGGCTGACAAGTCCGATGCGGGACAGGCAGACACGATTGCAGCGGTTGCAATGGAAAATTGGTTGGTTGGGGTTGGGTGTTGGGTTTTTCCTCCTTTGCCTTTTGTCAGTGAGGTGGGCTCTGCGGTCTTCTTCAAAGGAGGTTGCTGCCCGCCAAACTGTGAGGCGCCAAGATGCACGGTTTGAGGCGTTATCAGCCCACTGGCGGTGGTCAATGTGGCAGGCACCAAGAGATTTCTTTAGGCAGTCCTTGTACCTTTTCTTTGGTGCACCTCTGTCACGGTGGCCAGTGGAGAGCTCGCCATATAACACGATCTTGGGAAGGCGATGGTCCTCCATTCTGGAGACGTGACCCATCCAGCGCAGCTGGATCTTCAGCAGCGTGGACTCGATGCTGTCGACCTCTGCCATCTCGAGTACTTCGACGTTAGGGGTGTAAGCGCTCCAATGGATGTTGAGGATGGAGCGGAGACAACGCTGGTGGAAGCGTTCTAGGAGCCGTAGGTGGTGCCGGTAGAGGACCCATGATTCGGAGCCGAACAGGAGTGTGGGTATGACAACGGCTCTGTATACGCTTATCTTTGTGAGGTTTTTCAGTTGGTTGTTTTTCCAGACTCTTTTGTGTAGTCTTCCAAAGGCGCTATTTGCCTTGGCGAGTCTGTTGTCTATCTCATTGTCGATCCTTGCATCTGATGAAATGGTGCAGCCGAGATAGGTAAACTGGTTGACCGTTTTGAGTTTTGTGTGCCCGATGGAGATGTGGGGGGGCTGGTAGTCATGGTGGGGAGCTGACTGATGGAGGACCTCAGTTTTCTTCAGGCTGACTTCCAGGCCAAACATTTTGGCAGTTTCCGCAAAGCAGGACGTCAAGCGCTGAAGAGCTGGCTCTGAATGGGCAACTAAAGCGGCATCATCTGCAAAGAGTAGTTCACGGACAAGTTTCTCTTGTGTCTTGGTGTGAGCTTGCAGGCGCCTCAGATTGAAGAGACTGCCATCCGTGCGGTACCGGATGTAAACAGCGTCTTCATTGTTGGGGTCTTTCATGGCTTGGTTCAGCATCATGCTGAAGAAGATTGAAAAGAGGGTTGGTGCGAGAACACAGCCTTGCTTCACGCCATTGTTAATGGAGAAGGGTTCTGAGAGCACATTTCTGTATCTGACCCGACCTTGTTGGTTTTCGTGCAGTTGGATAATCATGTTGAGGAACTTTGGGGGACATCCGATGCGCTCTAGTATTTGCCAAAGCCCTTTCCTGCTCACGGTGTCGAAGGCTTTGGTGAGGTCAACAAAGGTGATGTAGAGTCCTTTGTTTTGTTCTCTGCACTTTTCTTGGAGCTGTCTGAGGGCAAAGACCATGTCAGTGGTTCCTCTGTTTGCGCGAAAGCCGCACTGTGATTCTGGGAGAATATTCTCGGCGACACTAGGTATTATTCTATTTAGTAGAATCCTAGCGAAGATTTTGCCTGCAATGGAGAGCAACGTGATTCCCCTGTAGTTTGAGCAGTCTGATTTCTCGCCTTTGTTTTTGTACAGGGTAATGATGGTGGCATCACGAAGATCCTGAGGCAGTTTACCTTGGTCCCAACAAAGCTTGGAAAAACTCATGCAGTTTGGCATGCAGAGTTTTGCCGCCAGCCTTCCAGACTTCTGGGGGGATTCCATCCATACCTGCTGCTTTGCCACTTTTCAGTTGTTCGATTGCCTTATATGTCTCATCCAGGGTGGGAACCTCATCCAGCTCTAGCCTTAGGGGCTGTTGAGGGAGCTGGAGCAGGGCGGAATCTTGGACTGAGCGGTTGGCACTGAAAAGAGATTGGAAGTGTTCTGACCATCGGTTGAGGATGGAGATCTTGTCGCTGAGGAGGACTTTGCCGTCTGAGCTGCGCAGCGGGCTTTGGACTTGGGGTGAGGGGCCGTACACAGCCTTTAGAGCCTCGTAGAAACCCCTGAAGTCGCCAATGTCCGCGCTGAGCTGGGTTCGTTTGGCGAGGCTAGTCCACCACTCATTTTGGATCTCCCGGAGTTTGCGCTGAAGATGGCTGCATGCGCGACGGAAGGCTTGTTTCTTCTCTGGACAGGACGGCTTTGTAAGGTGAGCCTGGTGGGCAGCTCGCTTCTTTGCCAGCAGCTCCTGGATTTCCTGGCTGTTTTCGTCAAACCAGTCCTTGTTTTTCCTGGAGAAGCCCAGTGCCTCTTCAGTGGATTGCAGTATGGTAGTCTTCAACTGATCCCAGAGGGTTTCAGGGGACGGGTCCGTGAGGCGGGTTGCAACGTCGAGCTTTGCTTTGAGGTTTGCCTGGAAGTTTCCTCTCGCTTCGTCTGACTGCAGGTTTCCAACATTGAACCTCTATATTAATTAATAAAAATGTACCAATCAAAATAGAGGAGGAAATAATAGATCCAGCAGGGAGGTATGTAATGATAAAGTGTCAGATATATTCAGAATTTTGGAATTTGCTCAATATATATGCACCAAATGAAGAGGGTCAAAAGTTTATGCAAGATAATTTTTTTGAAGATTGTAGATACACAAGGAAATATATTGATAGGAGGGGATTTTAACCTTAATTTGGACCCAATGTTGGATAAAACTGGACAAAAGACAAGCAAAAAGAATAAAGTGGACAAATTTATGGTTGAATCAATGCAGGAAATGAAACTTATGGAGGAGACAGCACCCAAAAGAGAAGGAATACTCATATTATTCGAGTAGGCATAAAACATACTCAAGGATTGATACGTTTTTGTTGTCGGCCCACATTCAAGGGAGATTACTATCTGATCATTCACCCCTGTTATTAGCAATAGAACTGGAGGACACCCCACCAAGAACATATAGATGGAGGTTAAACTCCATGCTACTTAAAAGGCAGGAATTTAGAGAGTTTATTGAATGCCAAATTAAAACATATTTTGAAATAAATACAGAATCAGTGAAAGACAAATTTATATTATAGGATGCAATGAAAGAAAGCCTTCATTAGAGGGCAGATAATAAGTTATGTAACTAAGATGAAAAAAGGACTACAATCGGGAAATAAAGCAGTTGAAAAGGGAGATAGTAAGTATAGAAAAGGAACTAGTAAAAAGGGATGATATAACAAAAAGGAGAGAATTGGCAGACAAAAAAATAAAATACGAAACATTATAAACGTATAAAGTGGAGATGAACATAATAAAAATAAAGCCAAAAAAATTATGAACTAGGAGAAAAAACACAAAATATTAGCCTGGCAACTTAAAGTTCTCATTAATCTTTATTGGATTATATGTAATTTGTTTGTCCTTTTTCCTTGATGCCAATAGAGTTCTTTTAGCTTGTTCTGTTACAAGCTAAGAGAACTGTATTGGCATCAAAGAAAAAGGACAAACAAATTACATATACAAGCTAAGAAAACTGTATTGGCATCAAGGAAAAAGGACAAACAAATTACATATAATCCAAGAGATTAATGAGAACTTTAAGGAATTTTATGAACAATTATACCAAACTGAGAACAAGGGGAAAAATGATAAAATAGAAGAGTTTTTAGCTAAAATTGAACTGCCAAAATTGCAAGAGGAACAAAACAAACTGATAAAACCATTTGAAATAGAGGAAGTACAAGATATATTAAAAAAGCTGCCGAACAATAAAACGTCTGGAGAGGATGGATTCCCAATAGAATTCTATAAAACGTTTAAAGAGTTATTAATTCCTCCTCTCCTGGAAGTAATGAACCAGATAGAAGAAACACAAAACTTGCCAGATTCATGTAAGACAGCAATAATTCCAGTAATACTAAACACAGGGAAGGATCCACTAACACCAGCATCATATAAACCAATATCTCTACTTAATTCAGATTATAAGGTAATAGCGAAATTATTAGCAAACAGATTGGCCGATTGTGTACCAAAAATAGTAAAACAAGATCAAACTAGATTTATTAAGAAGACGAGCAGCGGATAATGCCTGTAAATTTATTAATCTAATTCATGCAGTTCAAGGAAATAAGAAGTCAACAGTGACTGTTGCTTTAGACACAGAAAAAGCCTTTGACAGAGTAGAATGGAATTATTTATTCAAAGTATTACAGAGGTTCAATCTACCAGAAAAATATATTAATTGGATTAAAGCATTAAATAATGGACCATTGGTGAAGGTAACAGTAAATGGATATGTATCAAACCAATTTAAATTAAGTAGGTCAACTAGGCAGGGATGTCCATTATCCCCCTCACTGTTCGCTTTAGCAATAGAACCATTGGCAGAACTGATAAGAACAGAAAATAAAATAAAAGGGATAAAAATAAAGGAGAAGGAGTATAAAATCAGTTTATTTGCATATGACATCATAGTACACTTAACAGAACCAGAAATATCAATAAAAGAATTACATAAGAAATTGAAGGAGTATGGAGAAATCTCTGGGTACAAGATCAACGCAAATAAAAGTGAAGCAATGCCAATAAGTAATGCTGATTATACAGAATTTAAAAAAGAATCACCATTTAAATGGCAAACATAAGCAATCCGATACCTAGGTATTAGGTTAGATAATAACTTAAGCCACCTGTACAAATTAAATTATCAGCCACTAATAAAGAAATTGCAGGAAGACTTAGAACATTGGAAAGAATTATCATTAACATTGATAGGGAGGGTAAATTGCATTAAAATGAATGTCTTCCCAAGGATACAATACTTATTTCAATCGTTACCAATTCACCTAACAGAGAAATTCTTTAATGAACTAAGGAGAATAATAAGGAAATTCTTATGGAAAGGGGGGAAACCAAGGATAGCGTTAGATAAATTAACAGAGAGGTACAACCAAGGTGGTTTGCAGTTACCAAACTTTAAAAAATTATTATAGAGCAGCACAATTAAGGTATTTATCAGATTTTTAACCAGACAAGGGAAAAACCAGACTGGACGAAGATAGAGCTAGATAAAATAGGGGAGAAGGTACCGGAACATATACTTTATAAGTGGGATGAAAAGATGGTAAATATAAAAGCTCACCAGTACTGCATCATTTACTCAATATATGGAAGATGATTCACTTAGAAAGGAAAAAAATGAATTACCAAATACCAAAATTATTATTGATGCAAAATCAGCTAATCCCTTTTACAATAGATAACCTTTCCTTTAGAGAATGGGAGAGATAAGGAATTAAAAGAATAGAAAATTGAATTTTGGAAATAAATTATTTACATTTGAACAGTTGAAATACAAATATGGAATAACTCATGGTACAATGTTTGCATATCATCAATTGAAAGCTTATTTAAAGGATAAATTGGGAAACAGACTGAGATTGCCAGAAGGAAGCAACTTTGAATATGTGATTACAGACACAATGATAATTAAAAGATTTATAAGCTGCAAGAGAAGGAAAATGATGAAATAAGCTATAAACCCAAACAAAAGTGAGAAAAGGATTTAAACATAAAAACAAAAATGAAACATGGGAAAAGTTATGTTCTGGAACT
Organism: Narcine bancroftii; assembly: GCF_036971445.1. Classification (NCBI taxonomy): domain Eukaryota; kingdom Metazoa; phylum Chordata; class Chondrichthyes; order Torpediniformes; family Narcinidae; genus Narcine; species Narcine bancroftii. Next base: position 175,129,189 of record NC_091471.1, on the reverse strand, counting down.
ATGAAGAACATAATAAATACAAGGTTACGCATGATACAGTATAATTAGTTAAACAGGGTATATATCACGCCCCAAAAGTTTAAAAAAACGGGATCCAACATTATCATATAGATGTTTCCGCTGTAAGAAGGAAACGGGAATAAGAGTACATGCAATTTGGGCATGTGAGAAAGTGAAAGTGAAAAAGTTTTGGGAAGATCGAAATCAGATATTAAATAAACTCACAAAAAATAACATACCAAAAAATCCAGAGATCTTTCTTCTAAGTGATACAAGAAGTAAGGAATTAGGCCTCAAATTGGATAAAGCACAAAAAAGATTTATTAAATGTATAATGTCACCTTGGAAAATGGAAGAGAGCCTGAGAATACAGCAATGCTACATGGAAATGAATAAATGTATTCCATTGGAAAAAATAACATATAATTTAAAAAAATAAAGTCACATTATTTGAACAAATTTGGGAACCGTACATGGAACATAACAGAGAGGGCTTGCCTCGAACCTCCACCCCCTAAAATGATAAAAGACAAAATGACTTGATCCAGTGTGTAAAGGTAGATGACACATTTTTCTTTTTTTCCCATTGTGTGATGACATTGTTTAATGGTTATATTGTATTGTATATGTTGAATATTTATTGGTTTTGGAAGGGGGTGGGAAGGTGGGGGAAAGGAAGGGAAGGGGGGGGGAAGGGAGAAAATGCCACTGTGTATATTTAATGAGAAACATTTGTATATATTTTGGTTGATATGGTTCACAGTATGAAAATTTTTTAAAAACCCAACAGTGCAAAAAGGATCATATCACAGTAAAATGATGCTAGTCGGGAATTCAAATAAATTTTCATATTTTCCAATGAGCTTTACTGACCCTTACTCAATAGATTTCAACTATATTTAGAATTCTAATAATGAAGGACATAAAAAAACATACAGTTAGATTATTTGGCCATTCAAATCCAATATGCTCACATATCTCTTCCCTACTCATTTCAATCTAGCAATAACCTGAAGAGTTTCAGTAAATTTCGTCTCAGCTCTTCTCTACAAAGACTTAAGGCTATCTTAAATCTGAATAAATGAGTTCGAATCATCTGTGCTAATATCCAACTACTTTTTAAATGTTCAATTCCGAAGCCATTTATCGCAATTTGTAGAATTTGTTTTCAAATATCCATTGCATTATACAAACAAAATAATGTTTCCTTTTAGCTTATCCCATGGAGTTCTACCTTGTCAGTTTAAATTAAAATGACTTTTTTTTTAATAATCGCCTTTATGCATTACACCCAGCATTATATCTTTGCCTCCCTTAAAGGACATGTGTAGTCTCAAGTTTTTCTCTTCATAATTGTTTTTTAAAGTAGTAATCCTTGGCATTTATATCTGAACATACTTTTTTAACATTTCAAATGTTACCTATCTGAAAATATCAGCAAAAATGATTACAATACCTGTAGCTTATTTTGAATTATAATCAAAAGAGACAAGTGGAGAGGTTTGTTTTTAAACAGTCTGGAAAACACAGGCTGTTTTCTCACCATCGATTGTGGTAAGAGATCTGTGAAACCGGATAGAAAATGGGTTAAACCAATTCAACCATTTTACACATTTCCTCACAAGGAAGCCATTCAGCCCATCAAGTTTATGCCAACAATCAGAGCAATCCAATTAATCCTACTCCCTTCCACTTATTTTCCTGCAACTTATTTCTACCACTCCCAAGAACTACACCCCAATTCTACCATCAAGTTCACATTTATTGCTAAAATAAAGGTTTTTTGCTTTCTATCCAGCAAGCTTATCCATGCATAAAGTAAAATAATTTTTTTTAAAATTACGAAGAGCACAATGAGAGATCAGTTCCAGAGCAAAGTTGTTATTTTAGAGGTTCATTGAGTAGTCTGATAGTAGAGGGAAAGGTGTCCTTAAATCAGGTGGTCCATGATTTCACGCTCTAACCTTCTTCCCAACAGGAGGGAGAAGAATGTGGATTGGAAGGATGTGTCCTTTAGTAGGCTTTCTGCTTTTTTGGGGCACCAGGAGATGTAAATGGGGTTTATATGATGGAAGTTGATAGACGAGAGGGAGGTTATTGTGATGGTCTGAGATGCACTCACAGTCACCTACCACCCACCTTCAACAGGGGTTATTTATTGTAGCCAAATGATCTACTATCATCCTTAGTTGGAGGAAAGCAGAGAATTTACGAGAAAACTCGTGACACATGAACATCAAAAGACTGTCTGTTTCCCCCATTAGTATCAAACGCGTCCTTTTGGAACTGCAAGGCACCTGCACAGTCTGCTGAGTCATTTCACTGCCTAGAGAATTCTGAACAATTTTATAATTTAGAATGAAATCAGACCCATTGCAACATTGGGAAATTTTTTTGAACTTCATGAATCACAATGGCTTAATCCCATCCATCAATTCCTCCAAACAGCTTTTTCTTTTCTCCCCTGGATGTTCAGGTTGTCCCCATTTTCCATGTTGGTAGAATTACTAATATTAGCTGATATTTGAAGTGGAGATCAACCACATTTCCACACTCCCTATTGCAGTGAACACTATTTTGAGCCATTTTCTGATTTATATTTCAACCAAGCCATTTAGCTGAGAATGTTTAATGGTGGTCAAGAAACTGATAATCAGAGGATAGAAATAGGCACATGAGAGAATAGATTACTGGGAAATATGATTGATGCAATTACCTCGCCAGACATCAGAACCTCGATGGGCTGAATACCTGCCTTCTTTGTGATGAGGAAATAAAACAAAATAACATTACTGAGGGAACACAAGTCAAATATGATTATATTCACAAGACCTTCTGCTCAACAGATATAGAGTACCTAATGGCGAAATGCAGACCCTTCTACCTGCCCAGGGAATTCTCTGCCACGCTGATTGCTGCAGTTTATGTTCCCCTTCAGCTAATGAGGGTGAAGCCATGAAGGAGCTTTATAGTACCATCTGTGAAGCCCAGACATCATATCCTGATGGTATCATGTTTATTGCTGACGACTTCAACTATGCCAACCTGAAATAAGTCTTACCACTGTTTCAACAGCTCGTCAACTTCACCACCAGAGAGCACCCTGAATTGGGTGTACACCAATGTACCTGGTACGTTCAAGGTGTCCTTCGCCCCCACCTTGGTTACTTAGATCATCTATCTGTCCTGCTGACCCCAGTATAGACAAATGACAAACTGAAATAAGCCAGTTTTCAGGGAGATTAGGATATGACTGGAGGAGGGGGCACAGCAGCACTGCAGGACTGTGCTGAGACCACGGACTGAAGCTATTTCAGGGTGGCAGCCATCTACAACACTAATGTAAATATTGAGAAGTGCACAAGCTCAGTGACTGGCAACATCAACAAGTACATAGAAGATGTCACCGGAATCAAATATCAAATGCTAAACAACCAGACACCATGGTTAGATGCAGAGATCCAGGCACTTCTCAGAGCTTGTAATGCTGCCTTCAGGACATAAGACAAGATAGTACTAAGATCTGCCAGGGCTAAGCTCTCCTGTGCAATCCGGAAGTGTGGCTTTGCATAGAAGATCCATAGACAGCTGAGTGACAATGGCAACACAAGACGCATGTGGCAAGGGTTCAAAACGATAACAGATTACAAGTTAACCTTGCAAGTTAAAGACGACACCTCCCTTCCAGACAGACAGAGCATTTTCTATGAAGGTTCAAAGAACAGATTGCACTTGTGCAATCGGACAATAAATAAACTTGAACCTGAACTTGAAAAAAATGGAAAGTTTTAAAAAATTTATTCTTTAGTGAGGTAACAGAAATATTTCTGAATTCTCCCATTGTGCTTTAAGTGACAAGCACCACACCTCAATGAAGGGTCCCAACCTGAAATATGGATGGTTCCTGGCCCATCGAGTCCCTTGAACTTCTTTGTTCACTCAAAGATTTCAGCATCTGCAGTTATTGAGTTTCACTGCCGCCTGCAATAATTTACTTTGATACAGAAATACCACCAATTTGTCTGATCATCAGAGGAATCTTCCATTGCCCAAAAGATCACTGGCCATGTGCTCAGGGTCACATAATGGGTCCCAGGGTGTCCGTGGGTACCATTTCTCTACACAGCCTAGCTTATGGTCCTTCAACATGGCTCTAGTGCAGCACCAGACCTACCTAAGCACAGACAAGCTGTTACACTTGCAGAAAGGCTTTGACAGCTGCTGAAGTCTCACCCCCAGGCTCACCTGCTGTCAAATTTGTCAGTTACCAAGCAACTGTGAATGCTTTTGACATTTAGTCAGTAACACATAGGACCTACTAAAATAATAAAATACTGTTGAAATAATTACTATTTAAAACAGCTTGAAAACAAAAAAAATTGCTGAAATAATTTAATTTATAAAAGACTTGGCAGCCATTGTTTCTTGTTTCTGAAATCAGATAGCTGGAAAGGTTAAAATAGTGGTTTTCACAAACGTTTATGCTCCCAATGTTGATGATCAGAGTTTTCTGAAAACTGTTTTACTTTCTTGCCGGATTTAAGTTATTCTATACAGGGATTTCAACTGTTGGTTAGACTCTATCCTGGCTTGTTCATCTAACCCAGCTACATTAAACAAATCTGCCCTATTGGTATTTTTTTTTTGGAGTATGGCATTTCAGATGTTTGCCATTTCTTTTATCTGACCAATAGAGAATATTTTTTTCCTGTTCATCACACTTATTTACTTACTGATAATCATTTAATTTCATTAATTTTTGTGAATACCACAATATTGTAATATCTGCCTACATCCCAGAGAGAAATGCCCCCGTGGCCAGTGGCATTCTAAATATCTCTGTTAATGGCCCCACTATCTGTCTGCTAGCCTCCCTGAGTGTCCTTGGGAATATTTTGTCCAGTCCCGGAGATTTATCCACCTTTATCTTTTTCAACACAGCCATCACTACCTCCTCGGTTATCCTTATATGCTTCATTACCTCCCCACTATTTTTCTTTACCTCAACTGGTTCAATATTTTTTTCCCTAGTGAATACCGAGGCAAAGAAATCATTCAAAATTTCCCCCATTTCCTCTGACTTCTCACTCAGCCTACCCTCACTATCTACAAGGGGTCCAATTTTATTCCTCACTAATCTTTTACTTTTAATGTACTTATAGAAACCCTTTGGATTTATTTTTACTCTGTCTGCCAAAGCCTCTTTGTGCCTTTTTTTGGCCTTTCTAATTTCTTTCTTAAGATTCCTTCTATACTCCTTGTAGTCCTCCTTCAAATTGTCAGCTCTCTGTTCTTTATACCTTCCACTGCAGATGTTCATAACAAGCCTAAATAAGCCACGTTTAGTCTAAATACAGTAAACAAAAAAACATTTCCCATGAATTTAAAAAATTTTTGTTACAGGATATAGATTTTTATCCTATTTTAATAGAATAGACTTACCCGTAAATACAATCAAAATGTGTCCAATTCTTTTTCTAAACACTCCTGATTAATTCAACTCACAATAACAATGCTTTCTCAGCAAAAAGAAACTAAAAAGAAATGAATGAACCTTTAACATATTAAATTCAATCCTAGTTTCAAAGCAGTCATTCAACAGAAAAAAAGTGTCATTCAGGAGCAGGGAGGTAGTGAATGAACTCCCAGGCATCTTCCACTGAACCGAACTATTTCTTACTCCCATTGGAGAGAGAAATTTTAAGACATGCGAGAAGGATTCCACCCATGTTGATACAGCTCCGACACAACTTCCCTGTAGACAGCCCGTTTTTTCATAACTTCAGAAGAATAATCTTCAATGATTCTAAATTTTTTGCCTTGGTATTGCAAGGTGCCTTTACAAATCAGCAGTTCCTTCATTTGATAATGATGCAAGTGTACGCCCATAGAACGTGGTTTTTGCTGATTTAGGCTCGATCAAGCTCAGGTTGTGTCAGAAATAACACATCTCCAAGTGCAGTTGCCAACAAATCAGAGAAAAATGTAGTAATCACACCAGTATCATCATCTTCAGCCAAGCCTATAATGCGCAGATTTTGCCACCTACTCAGACTTCCATATCAATAATTTTAGTCTTTAGTCTCTCACTATTGTTTTCCAGGTGGCAGACCTATTTGTTCATTTCCTTTAAAGTAGATTCTGCTAAGGTCAAACGCTCACCTTGTTTTTCTATGAAAAAACAGGTCTGTGGAAATCAATTTTCCAGTGCCAAAAGTCTTTCATCTAGATGTTTAAATTCTGCATTAATTCTTTAATTTGTTCAAGTACATCAGAGGAATGCTCAGCAGTCAGATTTGCCAGTGTAATAGGCCATATTTCTTGTTTCCTTATGCTTTAAGCGGTCTTTCCAGCTCTTGTATCCATTTCAAATATAGAATATGCTATTCGACACCAACTCAAAAGTTTCACAGAAAGTAAACAGTGGAAAAAAATATACTGAAGGTATGGAGCTATGATAAGGACATATACTCCACCACAGCCTAACCAGAAATCCAGGTGGGACCTAATAGAAGTTTATAAACTCATGAGAGACAGTCCTTTAGCCAGGTAGGGAATCTAACTCAAGAGGACATGTATTTAAGATGAGAGGTAGAATATTTAAAAGCGAATCTTGGATTATCTTCTTCACACTGATGATTGTGGGCATATAGAATAAGCTGCCTGAGGAAATGGTAGAATCAGGGACAATTTTAATGTTCAAAAGACATTTAGGCAGATACATGAATAGGGAAAGTTAAGGGGGATATGGAAGGTTAAAAGGGATGTGGGCAGAACAGACAAATGGCATCAGCTTGGTGTGCATGGACAAGTTGGATCAAATAGCTCAATTCCTGTTTCTGTGCTGTATGATCTCTAGGATTCTTCTAGTTTATTGAACTCAATGGCAGATATTCCTCCATTCCAAAGCTATGTTATAGTTCTTGTACAGTTCTTGCATTAAAAAGTTCACAATCTTAACACTGCAAAAAGAAAGTTGCCTAATGATAAGGGTTGTCACTTTCTTTTACTGCTGACAAATCAGAGTTTCTATGGCAAGCACTAGGCATACTAAAGACCTGGACCAGTGACCAAGTGGAAAGTGACATCTAGGAATGGGATTGTGTCTCCACGGGTGCAGAGGTGATACTTATTTAGTGGGGCGTTGGAGGACGTTCTGAGGGCTTAAAGGGATTGCAAGTTGGGAGTTCAGACATCAGGGCAAGGAGCTGTGATTTGTCAGGTTCCAAGCTCCTTTCAGATAGCATTGCTGCAAGTCTACAAACAGCTTGGTTGTTCCAATAATACCAAATGACAAGTACATCTCAGAACAATACATTACAATTTCCTGTGCAATGCTCTTTTAAAAAAATTACATCAGAGGCACAAAGATGGTAAGTATCAAAAAGTGTCCAGCTGAAATCCAGAATAGCATTCTCTGAAGCAGAAATAGTGACAATTGTGTTCCACTCTGGAAATTAGCAATTTTCACAGTCTGTTACAGGATTAAAAACACTACAGACCTGTATTTATATTAAAGGAGTCTCTGAAATAGAGCCATAAACCAGTTATTTCAAACGTTATTGTTGATCGCAAAGAATAGTAATTTAAGACACAGATGAAATTATCTTCTCTGCAGTCCACATCCAAATGTAAAGGGCAGTAGTTGTTCATGGATGAAAATCACCATCATAGTTTTAGCCTTTATCAACACATCTTGGAAAGATTATTCATATATCTTGCAAATAAAAAAAATTACAAAAATTCACTCCTATTCAGTAGAATAAATGCATCCAAGAAGTTTATATCACATGGCATTTTTTCCCACTTTTGTCAACATGCATGGCATTCACTACAATTTTTATTCAGACTGAAAAATGCATACACATGGGATTAAACTAAAATACATTAATTAAAATGACAAAAAAATACACTATTTTTCATGGACAAGTTCCTAAATTTGATTTTCAGGTCCTGAGTAGCTATTCTCTGGTAGAGGTGATTTGGTTCATAATTAAAAGAGAGTACATTAACAAAAAAATTGAAGTTCACGCCAAATTAGTAATTTCTCTGAGAACTGCATCTATGAAGTCTACACTGGCACTCACCATGGGGGAGTGGGCATAACTGCCAACAATGTGCAAAGTGTCTTGTTGAACCACTTGGGAACTGCAATCTGTTTTACACAGCATTGATAGAAAACAGTTTCATAATCACTAAATCAACAAATTCAGGGCCAATAAGTCTGATTGGAAACTATTTCCTACAAATTTTAGCTTATAATAATAACAATACTGTTTTCTTTACACTGCAAAATTGCATCCACAAACTGACTATTTTGGGGGTAAGTGATCCTGACTGAACAGCACTGTCCATTTGTTATAAAAAGCATCGATCACATGAGAAACAACTATATTGTGTATTACGTTGAAAACTGCTGAAAGCCCACAGCCAACAGTAATTTTCCAAAAGCTTCACAGCAAAATTAGCATGGAAGACACAGTAGATCTACACAGCAACATGAAACTTCAGTTCTTTTCACTTTTTCCCTGTAATTTCTCATCTTTCTGCCTCCTAAAGACAATGCCTCTCTGCTGCATTCCTATATCCAATGGAACATCATCCATGTAAATCTTCAACAGTAAGTTTGCATGGTGACTGAAAGCACATTTGCATCTCACCAATTATAACTTGGTGCAACATTCACAATAGCATTTAAGAAGAGGTAAATCTTTTGCCCCATCTCCTCCCAAAACCTGTTTTACCATCAACATGCACCTTATGGCCACATTGGTTCCACAGTTCAAAATACCTCTTCCCAATGAACGCCTAGTAATCTCAATGCTAATTTATTCAACTGACCTAGATTTAGGAGTGCTTGGGGAGGGTGAGTTGGGGGGGGGAAATTCCACATTTTCCCTTGTGTGTATTTGACGATGTACTTCCTGACATGACTCTCAAATATTTAATTTTAATTTTGATAAAGCTCATTGAATAGGAACTATAATTACAACCCCCCTCTGACTACTGATCAGGACTGTTTTAGTAGGCATCATCCTAATCTAGATTAGTAAATTGTCAACCCTGTTTTTGAATACAAGGCATATAAACCATCATGCCACTTGGTTATGGGTGATGTGCTAAAACAAATGCTGTATTGGCAAATTTTCCACTGATAATCAGGTGAACTTTCAGATAGATCTGATGTTAAACGAAGTAGCCTACAGGGTTGTAATAAGCATTTGTTCATATGGACGAGTCTGTCAGAGGCAAACAACAGGATTTGTATTACAGACAAGCAACTACATAATAACAGCACGCAAGGCAACAATGGGATGCTTGACCAGGACCGTCAAGAAGGTATGTTCTTAATAAAAAGCCAATAATAAAACACAGAACTAGATCAAATGGCACAATGAATTTGAAGTAGTAAAATGGGATAGAATAGCAGCAAACAGATCCTCAAGTTTCAAGGTCTGAAGGAGTTTAAAAAATGCTGAAATACAAAGCCAGAGAGGGATCAGAAGATAAAGGTGACAAGTTGAAAACCGTAAGAGTGTAAGATAGAAGCAGGAAAAAGCCACAAATGCTTAAAGCCTGAAACATCATTATTATGATCCTTGCAGATGTGATCTCATTTTCACTTTTGATCTCCATATCCTCAGAATCCCTGGAACCCAAATTCCATGTTTAGTCTTGAATATATTCAATATCTAAGCATTCAAAATAACTATATATAACATTCTACTCTAGAAATCAATGTTAGTGGTACTAAACAATCTCAAAACAGAAGATGGCACATCTTGTATACATATGAAACCAGAACATAAAACTCTAGTATAACCATTGTACTTAATAACTTTAGCAGTATAAATTCAGAATAATCTGACACAGTTTATCGACTTAATCCACTTGCCACAGAGACAAAAGAAATGGCTTGAAAAAGAATAACAAATTGGCAGTTAAAAATTACAACCACATTTTAGACTAAAAATTACAATTACACCGACCGCCACTTAATACAGAATACCCCAAGGTTATTTGCTTGAACATGATCTGACACAGGGCCATTTTAAAGGCCAAAGGAAACCAAATGTCTGGTTAACAAACTTTAATAACCTACTCAAACCGAGAAAGAAACCAAGGGAAGAAAACCAAAAATAGTATGACTAAAAAGAATGTTGCCATGTATCAGATAATCGTTCTAAGGCACTTTATAAAAATGTAAACAAAATCTTCTTCATTTGCTTCACGGGAATCTTGTGAATGGGGCAAAGTTTATCAGAATGAGTCAACTATATGTAAATATAGGCACTATATGTATACTTTCTGGAATATTAACAAAGTTTTATTTTGTTATATCTCATTGAATGCAATGAACATTAAAAATGTTTTGTGTTGTTTGACTTGTTACGAGTCAAAGGACCCCAAAACACAGCAGCAATAGACATTCGCCAAGACAAGTGGCTTTCAAATCAAAAGTTATTTTTAATCAACTTCAAACATGAAAATAGAATCAAACTTTAACTTAACTCTATTCTTAACTAACCCAAATGACCCCCTTCTAATTCTAAGCGCACCTGTATGCAATGTGTGTGTAAATTCAAGAAAAGTTCTTTGGTTCACAGTTCAATCTTACTTCTCCTTCTTCCAAGTTCTTTGGTTGCAGGCAATCACCATACTGTGCACAGAATTTAACATGTATAAAGTTCACCAGGCTTGGTGCATGAAAGGTAAATGTTTACCGCTCAAGAAGGTTCCAGTAGGGTTTGCAGAGAGATATTTGTTGTTCCAGGATTTTGACAACTGAGGTACCACCACTAGTCACCTCAGGGTCTTGCTGATTAAACTTGCCCCACCAGGGACTTCTAGACGGTAACCTCTTTCTTCAAGCTACCAGAGTTCCATTCCTTCCTCTATTTCAAGAGAAGCATCAGACAGATAGCACTTCCAGCTATCTAATGCTCTGGAACCTGCTTTCATCAGTTTCGAACAGTTTTCCCTGGATTGCACTTTTCAGTTACTTGTCAGTGACCCACACACTGACTGACTTAGCAGGTAACTAACTCTCTCTCTTTTACAACTGCAACTCCAAAGAGCAAGTGACTCATGTCTTGCAAACCTCCCCACCTTCCTGAGCAAAACAACAGGAATTCTTTCTTCTGCTCCCATCTGTTGTTAGATAAACAAAATCCAGGGGTGACCTCTATGAGCACTTTACAGAAAGAATACTGATAGACAGCAGGACTCCAGCAAGACAAAGGTCAAGCATTTTATGACATCAGTTCAATTAACACCTACTTGTGAAAGGTGCTTACATTCTCCAGAGATCCTGCAATGTGAATTCTTCAGTCTTTCAAATGAGATCTGTTTTAAAATGTGTGTATGTATTGTGACCTACTCTAAATCTTATAAATTCTCCACAAATATTAATATTGTTACAGACTACCAAACACATTTGAAATGACTTTAAATCAGCATTTATAGGTCATGGCTTAAAATTTGATGAAGATGTACAAAATTATGATGGGGTTGATAGAAACTAATTCTGCATGCATATGCTTTAAAGAGTAAGGAGCACAGAATGAAAGTGAGGGGTAAAATATACAAAATATTTTTATTGAATTCACTGTTTGGAAGAAACAAAATTAAGTAGGTGTTTCAAAAGGGATTAGAATAGGCACAAACAAGAAATTAATTTGCAGTACTACAGAGAAAGAACAGAACAATCAATGAGACTGATAGGATTGTTTCAGAGAACCAAATGGGCCATGCAAACTCAAATTACAAAATAATTCTTGACTTGAACTGCTACTTTCTTATGTCTCAGGAGAGGATAGTTCAACAGCAGTTTGTTTATAGTACATCTGAAATACAATAGGGATATATTGTATAACGTGCATTCTGAATAAAGGTATATGCTATTGGTTACTCTGATTTTGTGGCAAATGAACTGATATATGTTCTACTGACATTAGCACATAATGATGAGTCGAATATATATTTGTGTGTGAAGGTGAACTTTTGTTACTTTTAAATACCAAAAAAAACCAGCTGACTTTGCTCAACAATGCTGATGATTTTACTGCCAAATGATTAGCCTCTTTGGTCATTGTTTTGGTAGTGGTTCTCAACCTTTTTCTTTCCACTCACAGTAAGTAAGGAATTACTTAGTGGTATGTTAGTGGAAAAAGGGTTGAGAACCACTGCTTTAGGGGCTTTATGCAAAGAATAAAGAGCCAAATTGGAAATTAAGATTTGTTTTGATGGGTCTACAAGATGTCAGTTGCTTTCACTTCTTGTAAAGGGACCAGAACTAGGTTAGAAAGGCCAGCAAGGGGGGAGGGGGGAAGAAAAGCTTTTTTGGGGTTTCTTTCCGTGCATATTCAGCAATTGGAGACATATTTTCACAACATTTAACAGATGTACTTAATGCTTGGGATAGGTATGGTGGGTGAAAGTGATTAATTCTGGAGTGTGATGTTCATCTCACTCAACAACCTGCTCCAATGCCCAGGACTTTTGCCCATGTGTAGGTTAATAGATGGACGTTAGCTCCTGAAATACTATATTCTTTTGATTATCTTCAGTTCAACAACCTCACATTGACAGAGACACTTCTTGTCCTTTAGGTTAAAATGAACCTTAAGTATCAATAAAGTTATTGATTTCCATGATCTGTTACCATCATCCTTTTACAAAAGTATGCTCCTCTAGCTCCACAAGCAAAAATATACACATAATCACTTTTCACCAGGAGAAACATGTTCATCATTATGAAAAGGGAACAAATTGGTAACCAATCTCTGCTAAAAGCACTGTAATAAGTGTTGTACTTTTTTTCAGCTCTTCTGCATTTATTCGGTCGTGGCCTAATTGTGATAAGTTCATTTGTACAATTGTGTAAAGTGCAGCAAGTAAGAATTTCGTTGCATCTGCACATTGTACTTATGTATATGACAATGAAGATTATTTTCGTAGAAACTTGCCTTGTCAGGCGTCGGAAACTGCAGTTGATTAACATCCAGGGGAGCCATAAGAGGGATGGTGTCAAAACCATCTTCAGGGGCTGCAGCTTTTCCATTGCTCTTGTCAGTCAGATTGTTTCCCAACTTCACCATGGCTGCAGACAACAGATGAGAGGAGGGCTTCTTTACTGGCGGGGGGTGGAAATAATGAAACAGATGGGGTTTTAAAGGATCGAAATCTGCAATCTTTTGTCAGAATCACAAATGCGCGAGAAACAGACAGTAAATTTTGTGCCAACCTTCTTTCCCCCCACCCCCCTTGATATTTTTAAAGATGCCCTTTTATCTTAATCCAAATAAATCTGCTAAAGGAGAATGAAATAATGCTACTTTCACCGTTTGCTTCAATACCGGGGAACAACCAGAAAACAGTTATTTGGATAAACCCAATCAGGAAATTCGAGTTTAATTTGACGCAGTGTTTAAAAAAATACACTAATCCGCACAAATTATTCAATCCCGACAAACATTTACATTAAAGAAACGACTTGCTCATCACAATTTCAGCACGAGTGGCAAATGCGTTTGGCTTCCCCAATGCTCGAAGCAACAAATCACAGGCAATCCGCTCCAACGTTTTCTTTTAAATTTTACAATAAAAGTTACCACAAGGCAGAATAACCCACTTTTAAAAAATAAAACACAATCTCGGTGAAGGATGTCGGTGCGGAAGAAAAGAGATGACGCGCTCCCGCCCGCAGATTAAAACGGGGGAGCGGGGAAATGGACGTCGCCTCACCTTATTATTTATTTTCCACCTCCCCCCCCAAAAAAAAATAAACGTGAAGGGTCGGGTGGATTTCTTTTTCCTTCCCCCCCCCCCTCCTCCTCCTTTGTTTTCTTCGCGAAAGCCTCTTGCACTTCAGCCCGAAAAATGGCGGCAAACTGGCGAGCCCGAGCAGCGTTGCCGAGTCAAGTCATCGATCGAGTTTGGAGCAGGTTGTCCGTTGCCAGCGTCGTGTGGCGGTGACGCAGCCGCGCTGGCGGCTCGAGAGCGGGCACGTGCGCTCAGTTCGCCTCGCCGGCTCCTCGGGAAGGAGGAGCTGGTCGTTTTTGTTTTCTGAATCCGGCTCCCAAAAGGAAAAGAGAGCTGGAAATCCCCGAAGCGGCGAGTTAACGGTTCAAGGAGTTTCCCTCAATCAAGCCTTTGCCCCCACGCCAAAACCAAAAGGTGTGCATGCCGTCTTGGGCAAAGGTTTAAAAACTTGCATTTAACGAGCGCCTGTCCCGTTTACGAAACAAGAGAGCTTCGCAGTCGCGGTTATGGGATAAAATTTCACACATCCGTCAAGATTACATTAAGACATGGGTTTTAAGAAGCACTTTTTAAAAAAAAGCGATGGTGTTTGGAAGTGAAATTTGCAGAGGTAAGGGCCTATGCAGCTGAGATTTCATTTTAATTAGCATTTCCCATTGTTTCCACTTTAACGGGGAATGATGAAGCAAAACGAGCGACCGAAGGCAAGTCAGGGGAGAGTGGGGAGTGAGGGCCAAACTGGTGGGGGTGCAGTCTTTTCCCTGAAAAACGGTAGGAATTTCAACCACTTTGTTCTGCAGAAGAGCTGGCCTTTCATTCCACTCAACCATCATCACGATGAAGATGAGCTGGTTATTACCTTATTTCTGTATTGAAGGCTGTGCCTAGAATGTAAAAATGATTACATATCAAGCCTACTTTATGACGGTGAAGTACACTGCGAGATCCTTGATACCAAATGAATGAAAATCTAATTTTCCATTCTCCTTTCATCAAATCAGATCTGCAGAAGGCACTGTATTAAAGCCTAATGACCAGATGCATTTAGTGTCCAAAATATTAGATAAACTTATTGGATGGGATCATCAGTCATTGGTAAATTTTAAGTCATGATCATCCATAAAATAAGATAGAATATATGCATAATAAAGTGGCTTTAGTAAAAATAAAGTTAATTGTAATAGTTGTTCATTGACATTGATGATCATTTTACAATTGTGCTCAATAGGCATAATAAATCTAGAAAATGGCTTAAAGATAAATGATTAGAAGTTGAATGAGCTCAAACTGTTGGAGCTATGCACATCAGGACACACATCCATGATCTAGGTCTCAGTACAATATATTATAAATCACACATTTACAAGTATTAACAATCATTACTGTGTTCTACCTTTTTGACACAATTTCTTCTTAACATTTACCATTGTAAATTTAAGTGACCTCATTTATTCTGGAAGCTGTCAGATTAAAAACTCATTTTATAATTATAACCTCCCTCCAATATTTCACTTATATCTGACAAAATTTCATCCTGAACTGCAGAGCGTTATTTATCTGATCAATTCTTTTTCTGCTTTCCACAAGTTTAACTGGATGTATGAATTAATCTTATTCAACATTTTAAGTGGGAAATCAAATGCATTTTAAAAGAGGGGGGGAAGGGGACAAGAGTTTAGCTGGCCAAGACAGCAAAGGAGGAGTAAGGGAAGACAAAGCCACTTATCACTCCCTTTCCTAACTCTTTCAGAGAGAGTAAAATTAAGAGGGTATAAGTAAGGTGAATGACTCTAGTCATTTTTAAAGGGGCATCTAAAATTTGAAGACATAGATTTAGGGTGAGATGGGAAAGATTTAAAAGGGGCCTGAAGGGCATTTTTTTTATTCAAACAGTGTGTTAGTTATGTAGAGTGAACTGCTAGATGATGTGGTAAAAAAATGGGTTCAATTGCAACATTTAAAAGATATTTAAGCAGCTCCATGGATAGGAAAGGTTTAGAGGGACATTGGCCAAATGCAGAAAAAAAGGCTTAGGGAGACAAACTGTGCTCTCTATCTCTATGACGCTTGTATTCTGCACCCCACGTCCATGTTGACAGCTTTGACAGTTGATTTTTTTTTACTTTTTAAAACTTTATGAAAATAATGTGAGACAAATAGAAAAGTGAGCAGCCTTTTAAAAATATTATATAACTAATATACTAATTCCAGAATATTATTGCTTTGAAGCAGAATGACAGTTGCACATTGATTTAGAACCTGGTAGAAAGAAATAAGAGAAAGTGGAAGTACAGAAATCAATAGGTGAAGTGAATGACATGGAAGAAAATGTCATTTGCAAAAATAAGCTCCTAAGGAGAGATGAGAGCATCAAGTCGAACATGAGGTGCACCCAGATTTTCCTGTTCTACCTGCGCAGCTAAGTTTTCAACTGTCTAACTTGGAGTTTCCCCTTTAAACAAAGAAAATCTGCCCTTTACGATCCAAATAAAATCAGACAAATATTTTGAGCGAATTAATTAACAATGGAGAATATACTGTGAATAGGTCATTTGACCTTGTAAATTAGTTTTTATCCCAATTACTCAGAAGCAAGAGTCTGCAGTATTAAAAAATAGGAAAAGCTTTTCAGAGCCTTTTCAAAAATTATAGACAATTTTTGACCTTTGAAAAGACCAAGCATACAATGGGAAGCTGGAGGAATACAGAGCATGGTGGGTACCTGGCATTCACCGCCAGGGGTGGTGGTTGAGGGTGATACAAAAGTGACATTTTAAAAATTCTTATTTAGACATAAGGATGTCAGAAAATAGAGACTTATGGACTGTGAGGAAGGAATGGCTAGATTGTTGAGGAGTAGATTATGTGGGTCACCACAACATTGTGGGGCAAAGAACCTGGATTGCAATGTACACTTCTTTGTTCTATAGTACTAAAATTAAAGCTTGGCAGTAGTCAATATATGCATAGCATGGTCACAAAGATGAGAAAATCTAATTTTAGTGATGCTGACTGAAATCAACATTGATTATATAACAGAGTGAAACATGGAAGTCTGCAGACACTGTGATTGTAGTAAAAAGACACAGTAAATGCTGGAGGAACTCAGTTGGTCTTACAGGAGCTAGAGATATATTACTAGCATTTTGGGCCTGAGTCTTCTTCAAGGTATAAGGTATAACCAAATATGGAGGCAAGTGCCTGAATTAAGACTGGGAGAGAAAGGGATAAGAATGGGAGGGGGAGGAGTCCAAACAAAAGGTGTTAATTGAATAAGTGGAAAGGTGAAAATTGCTCTTGGCTCTGTGAAAGGAGAAAGAGGGAAAAGGGAAGAGCGAGAGGAAATGAGACAGAGGGACTTGGGGTTGAGGGAATTTAACGGAAACTGGAGAAGTCAATAATAATGCCATCCAGATGGAAGGTACCTAGACAAAAGTTATATCTCCAATTTGTGGATAGTCTCAGTCTGGCAGTGCATGAGACCATGGACAGACATTTCAGCAAGGGAATGGGACGGGGAATTGAAATGAATGGCCACTGGAAGTTCGACACTATTGCAACATGGAGCAAGGTGCACGTAAGAAACAAGGTGTTCAAAGAAGTGATATCCCAGTCTGCGACAAGTCTCTCCGATGTAGAGAGCTCCACAACAAGAGCACTGGATGCAGCAGATGACCCCTGCACTTTCACAAGTGAAGTGTTGCTTCATTTGGAAGGACTGTTTGGGGCCCCAAATGGTGAGGGAGGAGATGTGGACACAGATGGAGGTCATAGGAGTAGGTATGAAGAGGACAATTTGTGGGGAGGGAGGAATCAATGAGGGAGTCATAGAGGGAGAAAGAGGAGAGGGGAATATGTGTCTGGTGTTGGGATATCATAGGAGGTGGCAAAAATGTTGCAGGAGGATATGCTGGATGGAAGCTAGTGATGTGGTAGGTGAAGACAAGGGGAATATAACAGATCAATGATATAGTGCTGCCAAGGACATTCATGATAATAAAGGAAAAAGATAAAAATTGAGGAATGCAGCAGGATTGATTCAGGGATAGGATAAAGCAATGCTTGTGGGCTCGAAGGATGGTCAGGGGCACACTAGACAATTACAAGAACTTTGTAAGTGTTTTATTCCCTCTCCCATCCCCTCTCCCTGTGACAGAGAAGAGAATGACAAAATGTAGCACCAAGGAATATAAAAGATAATGGGAAATAGTAAAAAGAGATAAAAAAGAGTTTTGGAATATCTAGAGGATATCAAATATTCCAAATTGAAAGCATTTGTTCTATTGGTCCTTTGCTCTTCGTTCCCTCCGAGGACACATATATTACATAAATAATATTATTTTAATTTATTAAAAGAGTGCCGATTGAAGTAATATGTGAAAGAAGGCATATTGTTCATAAGCTTACGATTTATTAAAACACATATGATCTATTTTAAAAATAACCAACATCTGACTTTTCAAATCTACAAAAAGCTCAACGAAACTTGCCTATTGTACGTCATGTAAAATTACAATGGGTCTGAATTAATGATATTCAGATGTAGTTTTCCAAAACAGTATTTTCAAGATTTTAAAAGGAAAAAGAATAATTAGAATCCATGCAATTCCTGCTCAATTTTAAGTATGAAATTTGAATAACATGTTGTTCATTCTTTCTTACTGCATAAATGAACTAATGTTACTGTAAGTCTGATCCTTGTTTCTTTAACCATACTAACATCTCAGTCTGTAAATCTTTCATCATTATTTAAGATGTCACAGTCCTATAACCTATAACAGCTCTCTGGTGTGATTCTTCAAAAATAACAGTGAGTATTGTACATAATATAAACAAGCTTATCAATGATCTGCTAAACCTTGCATTATATACGATTTCTTACTGTGACAGAGTATATAGATATGCTTTTGGGAGATAAATTGGGAAAGGTTTGTTAGAATAGGTCACATACAAACATTTTAAAACAGATCTTATTTGTAATACTGGAGCTCTGCTTATGCTAGACATATCAGCTCCACAGCATTTGCAAGAACTTTGGAGAGTGCCCAAGAGTCTTCACTAATGCATTGTCGTTAACAAAAAGGCAACAGATGAAAGATCTTGTCAGAGCTGCCTTCTGTCTGGAGATGTTCTAAGAGGGTCATGTGGTTTGGCAAGCAGAGAGAGTCAAACAGGCTCTTTCTCTGAGAACGAGAGAGGGATAGAGATCAGTTCTATAGTGTTACAGCGAGCAACAGCAGCTGGGATTTGAACAGGACAAGCTGGCAAGCTTGTGGAAAACTCCATTTGGAAGACAGGTTGTGAGTTCTTAATTCAGCCTGGTCAAAGCCCTTGTGGGTCATGCAAGAGGAAAAGACTGGCTGTCTAATGTTTCATTTGGAATAAGAGAAACAAAAAGGAACTCTGTGGTGATCATCTAGAGAACCCTGAAGGGGGCAAGTTTCATCAGCAAGACACTTGAGTCCTTGATTAAAAAGGAATCAGTTGTGGATGTCCTGGAACAACATAGGATTGCAAATACACTCATTAATGAAAGGAGGACAAAGTTTAGTTAAGCCATAAAGAAACAAATAAAGTACTAGAAATGCTTCCAGCTTTTTTTTCCTTTTCTTTTGGTTCTGCATTTATTTGCTGTAGCTCATACATTTACCACTAGATGGATAGAACTGAAAAGCAGAGAAGGTGTGCTAAGGTTTCATCATACCTCAGTCCACACTTGGAGAATGTGCACAGTTCTGGTTTACACTGGGGAGAGCACATACTTTTAAATATGATCACAAAACTGAAAATATGTCATCTTCAGAAAAAGACGAATAGGTTATGCCCCTTAGCCTTGACCCATTGTGGCGCGATCGATGACCACTCACAGACAGGAAGCAAGAGTCAAAGGCTTTATTGATCAGAAGACCTAGACATGCCTCTACGTGCTGCTGACTCAAGTCCAAGGCAGGCATGAGAAAGGAGACTAGGGCTCTCAGCCTTTATTAGGGGCTCTTATGGGGAGGAGCTACAGATGCAGAAGGCAGGCCAGGCTGCCCAGCCCAGTGAGGATATGCCTGGACACGCCTGCAGTAACATATTCCACCACATTCACCCCTCCTTTTTTTGAATGAAGTCTAGCGGAGCAGAGTCCATCAGCACGGGTCTTGTAATCCATACAGTTCAAAAGTTCATTCGCTCTGGCAGTTTTTTTTTCGCAAAGATATCTCTACTGCAAGTTGAATCATTGGTTTCAGTGGAACAGTGGCTTGTTCACTCAGCTGAACAGTGTCTGTGTCTACCAGGTCTGTAGGAGGTGGGGAATTTGTTTGTAACAGTGATGGGGTGGGGGGAAGACTCCATTGGGGGGGAACACTCGGCAGGCCATGTTGGAGGTGGGATCCCTTGGACCGCTGCCCGAGGGTAACTGGTGCACCTCCCATGGCAGGGCCTGTATGGACACTGTATCATTCCATTCGTCTGGGTACCTTACCAGCACATACAGGGGGTTCACATGAAGAAAGTGCACTTCCTCGACCAGTGGGTCCACGTTGTGCGGTCTAACATGCTTCCAGAGAAGCACTGGCCCCGGGATCGTCAGCCATACCAGCAGCATGGTTCCTGACGCCAACCTCCTAATGAAGGAGAACAATTTTTCATGGGGCGTGGCATTAGTTGCCGTGCAAAGTAGAGACCTGGTGGCATGCAGCGCTTCAGGAAGGACCTCTTGCCACTGGGCTACGGGCATCCCTTTCTACTTGAGGGCCAAAAGGACTGCCTTCCAGATCATACCATTCTCCCTCTCCACCTACCCGTTCCCACAGGGATTGTAGCTGGTGGTTCTGCTCATAGCAATGCCCCTGGAAAAGAAGTATTGCCGCAACTCCTCTTTCATGAAGGCAGATCCCTGGTCGCTATGAACATAACTGGGGTATCCAAACAGAGTGAATACTGTGTGGAGTGCTTTAATGACCGTGATGAGGTCTTGGCGGGGCAGGAGGTGTCGAATAGGAAACATGAGTACTCATCCACAATGGTCAGGAAGTTGATGTTCCAATTCATGGACAGGAGGAGCCCCTTGAAGTCCATGCTGAGGTGTTCAAAGGGGTGAATGGCCTTTTTTTTTATTAAATTTTTTTATTTTTCACACCATAAACCACATTGACCAAGATATACATTTTCCTTTTCAAATATATACAGTGTCATTTTCTCCCCCCCTCCCTCCTCCCATCCCACCCTCCCTACCTCCCCCCCCCCATTCATTTAAAGTACAAAATCAAAGATACATTAAACCAGTCAAACAATGTTGTCATTCAATAAAAATAAACAAGAAATTCCACTGAGTCAATTCTTTTCATTTCCTTCTCCTTTCGTTAATTTAGGTGGTAGATGTCCCCGGTAGGTTTTCTCTATTGTGTTTCATGTATGGCTCCCATATTTGTTCAAATATTTCAATATTATTTCTTAAATTATATGTTATTTTTTCTAATGGAATACATTTATTCATTTCTATATACCATTGTTGTATTCTCAAATTATCTTCTAATTTCCAGGTTGACATAATACATTTTTTTGCTACGGCTAGAGCTATCTTAACAAATCTTTTTTGTGCACCATCCAAATCAAGTCCAAATTCTTTGTTATAAATTTTTTGATTATCATTGTATCTGTAATCACATATTCAAAGTTACTTTCCTCTGGTAACCTCAGACTGCTTCCTAATTTGTCCTTCAAGTAGGATCTCAGTTGGTAATATGCCAACACTGTATCTTGAGTTATATTATATTTATCCTTCATTTGTTCAAAGGATAATAATCTATTTCCTGAAAAACAATTTTCAATTCTTTTGATCCCTTTTTTCTCCCATTCTCTAAAGGAAAAGTTATCTATTGAAAAAGGGAGTAACTGATTTTGCATCATTATTAGTCTTGGTAATTGGTAATTTGTTTTATTCCTTTCTACGTGAATCTTCCAAATATTGAGCAGATGATGTAATACTGGAGAACTCCTACGTTGTACCAATTTTTCATCCCATTTATATAATATGTGTTCAGGTATCTTTTCCCCTATTTTATCTAGTTCTAATCTAGTCCAATCTGGCTTTTCCATTGTTTGATAAAAATCTGATAGGTATCTTAATTGTGCGGCTCTATAATAATTTTTAAAGTTTGGCAGTTGTAAGCCTCCTTGTTTATACCATTCTGTTAATTTATCTAGTGCTATCCTCGGTTTACCCCCTTTCCATAAAAATTTCCTTATTTTTTTTTAACTCCTTGAAGAATTTCACTGTCAAGTGTATTGGCAATGCCTGAAATAGGTATAGTATCCTTGGGAAAATGTTCATTTTAATACAGTTTATCCTTCCTATTAGTGTTAGTGGTAAATCTTTCCAATGCTCTAAATCGCCCTGTAATTTTTTCATTAGTGGATAATAATTGAGTTTATATGGATGGCTGAGATTTTTATTTATTTGTATACCTAGGTATCTTATTGCTTGCATTTGCCATCTGAATGGTGATTTTTTCTTAAATTTTGAGAAATCCGCATTATTCATTGGCATTGCTTCACTTTTATTTACGTTAATCTTGTAACCCGACACTTCTCCATATTCCTTCAATTTCTTATATAATTCTTTTATTGATAGTTCAGGTTCTGTTAAGTATACTATAACATCATCCGCAAATAAACTGATTTTATATTCCTTGTCTTTTATTTTTATCCCTTTTATATTATTTTCTGTTCTTATCGATTCTGCTAGTGGTTCTATAGCTAACGTGAACAATAAGGGTGATAGTGGGCATCCCTGCCTTGTTGATCTGCTTAAATTAAATTGCTTTGATATATATCCATTTACTGTCACTTTTGCCAATGGCCCCTTATATAATGCTTTAATCCAATTAATATACTTCTCTGGTAAACTGAATTTTTGTAATACTTTGAATAAATAATTCCATTCTACTCTGTCAAAGGCCTTCTCTATGTCTAAAGCAACTGCTTCTGTTGGCGCTTTACTCCCTTCTACTGCATGAATTAAGTTAATAAATTTACAAGTATTGTCTGTTGTCCGTCTTTTTTTAATAAATCCAGTTTGGTCTAGATTTAGCATTTTAGGTACATAATCTGCTAATCTGTTTGCTAATGGTTTAGCTATTATCTTATAATCTGTGTTAAATAATGATATTACGCTGGTGCGAGTGGATCTTTCCCTTGCTTTGGTATTACTGTAATTATTGCTGTTTTACATGAATCTGGTAAGCTTTGTGTTTTGTCAATCTGGTTGATTACTTCCAGGAGGGGAGGAATTAATAAATCTTTAAATGTTTTATAGAATTCTATTGGAATCCATCCTCTCCTGGTGTTTTATTATTTGGTAGTTTTTTTATTATCTCTTGTATTTCTACTATTTCAAATGGTTCTGCTAATTTATTTTGTTCCTCTATTTGTAATTTTGGTAGTTCAATTTTAGTTAAAAATTCATTTATTTTGCCTTCTTTCCCTTCGTTTTCAGTTTGGTATAATTGTTCATAGAATTCTCTAAAGTTTTCATTAATCTCTGTTGGATTTTTGTGATTTGTTTGTCTTTTTTCCTTGATGCCAATACCATTTTCTTAGCTTGTTCTGTCTTAAGCTGCCATGCTAGAATTTTGTGCGTTTTTTCACCTAGTTCATAATATTTCTGTTTTGTCTTCATTATGTTCTTCTCCACCTTATATGTTTGTAGTGTTTCATATTTTATTTTTTTATCTGCCAATTCTCTTCTTTTAGTTGTATCTTCCTTCATTGCTAATTCTTTTTCTATATTTACTATTTCCCTTTCCAACTGCTCTGTTTCCTGATTATAGTCCTTCTTCATCTTGGTTACATAACTTATTATTTGCCCTCTGATGAACGCTTTCATCGCATCCCATAGTATAAACTTATCTTTCACTGATTCCGTATTTATTTCAAAGTACATTTTAATTTGTCTTTCAATTAATTCTCTAAAATCCTGCCTTTTAAGTAGCATGGAGTTTAATCTCCATCTATACATTCTTGGAGGGATGTCCTCTAACTCTATTGTCAATATCAAGGGTGAATGGTCAGATAATATTCTAGCTTTATATTCTGTTTTTCTTCCTCTATCTTGCATACGAGTTGATAACAGAAATATGTCTATTCTTGAGTATGTTTTATGTCTACCCGAGTAATATGAATATTCCTTTTCCTTTGGGTGTTGTTTCCTCCATATATCCAAAAGTTGAATTTCTTGCATCGATTTAATTATAAATTTGGTTACTTTGTTCTTTCTGTTAATTTTTTTCCCAGTTTTATCCATATTTGAATCCAAATTAAGGTTGAAATCCCCTCCTATTAATATGTTCCCTTGCGTATCTGCTATCTTCAAAAAGATATCTTGCATAAACTTTTGATCTTCTTCGTTAGGTGAATATACATTGAGTAGATTCCAAAACTCCAAATATATCTGACATTTTATCATTACATATCTCCCTGCTGGATCTATTATTTCCTCTTCTATTTTAATTGGTACATTTTTACTGATTAATATAGCTACTCCTCTTGCTTTTGAATTATACAACGCTGCTGTTACATGTCCTACCCAATCTCTCTTTAATTTCTTGTGCTCCATTTCAGTTAAGTGTGTTTCTTGCACAAATGCTATATCAATTTTTTCATTTTTCAGTAAATTTAGCAGTTTCTTCCTTTTAATTTGGTTATGTATTCCGTTAATATTTAAAGTCATATAGTTCAACGTAGCCATTTCATACTTTGTTTATCTTCCCTTTCCGTTTCCTCATCATCATCTTTTCTTCTTAGGGGTGAATGGCCTTGATGAGTTGGGTTCTCTCTGGTCTGTAAATTTGCAACTTGCATTTCGCACAGATCAGGCAATTGCAAGTCAGCTCCCTGACTTCCTCCACTGAGTAGGGGAGGTTATGGGCCCTCACAAAATGGTAGAGCCTTGTGACCCTGGGGTGGAAGAGGCTATCGTGGAGGGCATGGAGGCAGTCAACTTGCACCCTAATACAGGTTCCCCTGGACAGGGCATCGGCTTGCTCATTGCAGCTTCCCGGACAGGATCTCATAATTGCAGGTGGACAGTTCAATTCTCCACCTCATGATCTTGTCATTTTTGATTTTACCCGGCTGTTTATTGTTAAATATAAAAGCTGCGGCGTTCTGATCCATCAGCAGGGTGACTGGTTTGCAGCTAAGTAGTGCCTTCAGTGGCGCACAGCCTCCACTATAGCTTGTGTCCCCTTCTCGATGGTAGAGGGCTTGCATTCAGGGCCTTCGAAGGTGCAGAAAAAAATGTCACTGGCCTGCCTGCTTGGTTCAGTATGGCGGCCAGAGTGAAGTCGGAGGCATCAGTTTCCACTTAGAATGGGATGGATTCATCAATGGCGTGCATCTCCGCCTTGTCTGTCTTTATCCGTGATGCCCTCAAAAGCCATACATGCCTTCGCCGACAGGGGAAAGGTTGTGGTTTTCACTAGGGTTGGGCCTTGTCTGTATAGTTGGCGATCCATTGGGCATAATATGAGAAGAGCTCCAGGCATCTTTTTAAAACCATGTGGCAGAGAATGGGCCACATGGGCTCGAGGTCAGAGACAATGACACCATGCTCCACCACGTACCCCAGGATTACCAGCTGCTTGGTGCTAAACATGCACTTTTTCTTATTATATGTGAGATTGAGGGCCTTTGAGGTGGCCAGGGCCCTCTGCAGGTTCTCATTGTGTTCCTTTTGGGCATGGTCGCAGATGGTGACATTGTCCAGATATGGATACGTAGCATATTGTTCATTGTCATCCACTATGCGGTCCATTTTCCTTTGGAACACTGACACCCCATTTGTGAGTCCAAATGGGACTCGTAGGAAATTATTAGTGTCGGCCATTGGCCTCAAACATTGTGTACGCCAGTCTTTTGGGTGAATTTGGATTTGGTGATACGCCGATATGAGGTCTATGGTAGAGAAGACCCTATGCTTGGCAATCTCGTTCACCATATCAGCTATACGGGACAAAGAGTAGGCGTCCAGTAAGGTGAACTGGTTGATGGTCTGACTGTCATCCATCACCATTCAGTACTTCTCCCCAGTCTTCATCACCACTACTTGCACCATCCAGGGACTGTTACTCAGTTCTATTATGCCCTCCCCCAGCAGCTGCTCCATCTCTGACTTAATTAATTCCTTGTCCTCGGGGCTGTATCGCCTGCTCTTAGAGGCCTCAAGTTTGCAGTCCAGGGTGAGGTTTTGTAACAGTGAGGCAGAGGGACCTGGAGGATAGACTGTCCGCAGGTTGGGAGCTTGGCCTTGTGTCCGTGCGAGTGATTGGGCCTCTTCAGGAGGAGGGGAGGGACCTCTTGGAATTGGTTATTACTGACAGTGAAGGGAGTTGGGGGTCATCAAACTGCATCAGCACACCCTTAAGCTGGCACTGGAAATCCAGCCCCAATATGATGGGTGCATAGAGGTGGGGGATCACGAGGAGTCTGAAGTTCTTATATTTGGTACCCCCCCCAAGGTTAGGGTCATGGTGCATCTCCCACAGATTTCCGCAGAGAGGGATTTGGAGGCTTCTGCTACCTTGCACTTGGCTGGGGACATGGTCAGGGAACAACATTTGGCCGTGCCCGGGTGTATGAAGCTCCCCTGTTGAATAGGCAGCCAGTGGTGTGACCATTTACCTCACTGTCCATCATCAATCGACCTAGCTGATATGGTCTACTCTGGTCCAGCACAATGGAAGCCAACGTCAGCTCACTGTCTGAATTGCAGCTGCCACTAAGATGGCCGCCCGGGAGATCACAAAGATGGCTGCCCCCATGGATCGCACGCGGTAGAGTCTGGAAGTGAAGCCAGATGTGATGTCCCTCCGTGTCATCACACCCTTGGCCCAGAAATTCGGTTCTCAGCAACCAGAAATGATGCCGGAAGCAGTTCGGCCCCAGATTGCAACGCAGGTCCTGGTCCGCACATGACACTGCTACAGAGGAGCTTAAAATGACATACCCTGGCATAGTGTTCTTTCCTCGGGCAGTTTCAATAGGTCGCACTACATGCTGGGCAGTACTTTCATGGTGTTTACTTTGGCTGGAGTAGTTGGATCTCATGTGCTTGCCCATAGCAGCAGCAGTCATGAGCCCCAAGTCCCAAGATGGTGCTACCCATTCTCCCCACCTGGTGGCCATGTGGCCTGCTGAGGAGGCTTCTGCATTCCATTGGTCAGGCCATCTGCACGACTTCCTGTAGGGACCATTCACCTTTCTCCAGGAGTCATTCCTGTATTTGATGGGAGCAGAATCTAGCAACTAGCCCATCACTGATGAGCTCCTCCTGGTAGCTCGCTGCAGTCACATCCAGGCACGCGCAATCTCATCCCAGCTCTCACAATTCCCTCATGAAATCGTCAACCAACTTGCCCAGACCCTGACATTGGGAGCCAAGCTGGAAGTGTGCGTACATCACGTTCCCCGGGGTTCCGTACTGCTGTCTGAGTAGGGCCATTGCCTCTTCGTATCCAGTGCAGTCACAAATAAATTAGTATTCTCGGTGGCCCACAACTGTGAAGAGCAGGTCATACCAATCACTATCAGCAATGATTTTGTGGTACCTTAGGTAGGCCTTCAAATAGTGCAGTCACGCAGCCCCTCGATCCTTTGGATCAATCTCCAGCTTCTCCAGTCGGATTGCCTTGTCCGTGGCAATTTCTGATCAATAAATTGTGATGCAATCAATAACCACTCGCAGACACAAAGCAAGAGTCAAAGGCTTTATAGATCAGAAGACCCAGACATGCTTCTACATGCTGCTGACTTGTGTCCAAGGTAGGTATGAGGGAGGAGACTAGGGCTCTCAGTCTTTATTAGGGGATCTTATGGGGAAGAGCTACAAGTACAGAAGGCAGGCCAACCTGTCCAGCCCAGTGAGGACATGCCCAGACATGTCCACAGTACCGTGTTCCATCACACCCAATAAAATATAAAATGACAAGTTAAAGCAGAGGCCACCATTATAAGATTTACAGCAAGACATCAATTAAGAAATCCAGAGAGGGGACATATTGTACAGCTCACTACCAAATGGAGTGGTATAGGTGAATAATACAAGTGGCTTTTAGCCAAAAATCATATGAGGAGACCCACGTTACCTCAGTTAAATTAGTTGAGAAAGAAAGGAAGGAGGGTCATGTTGGGCACAAACACCAAAGGACTGATTAGTTTCAATTACCTATTTCTAGCACATTGATTTGGGAAGTACAATGCTGAATATCCATAGATCTTCTTCCTTGCCCTGCCATAAATGGTTTTAGTGGAACCTGAGGCCAAAGCTGGACTTGAAGCTCCTAGATTCAGCATTCATAGAAAGCAATGGATATCACCAGATAAATGATTCTCCAGAATGTCTGAAAGCATATAGTACAAGTTTTCTTTGAGAACTGATTTCAATGAATGCTTATACAATAAGATAAACTGATATAAAACATTTTTATACTGTTTAATTATCATTGGTATGAAAACAATCATAGCCATTAAGAATACGCAATGTTACTTTTGATAATAAGTTTCATAGCAATATTTTAAATGTTAGTGATGAAATAATTACATTGCTGGTGACAATATTAATGTGGGTAGAACCACTTGACTAACACAAGCAATATTAGTAATAAGAATGGATAAAAAATGCAATTGTTTAATATTTCTGCATCCATTTCCTTAATGTTTTGATGGATTAATGTGTCATAAGATGCCATAGCTGCTTGTGGTTAGTAAGGGATTACTTAAGGTAGTATTTGAATGGGAAAAAAAGGTTGAGAACCACTGGTTTAAACTAGTAATAAAAATGAATGAATATTGAGAACAC
This sequence comes from Narcine bancroftii, assembly GCF_036971445.1. Lineage (NCBI taxonomy): Eukaryota > Metazoa > Chordata > Chondrichthyes > Torpediniformes > Narcinidae > Narcine > Narcine bancroftii. The sequence goes on along the minus strand of NC_091471.1, from coordinate 175,100,577 downwards.
TTACTGTTCAAATTATGAGAGTATGCTCTTTCAGTAACCTCATTTACTTCTTGTAGGTCTATTTTCAAGGCTGTTTGGAATCTGTCAACAATTTTTGATTTTTTTTAGATATACAGTACAGTAACAAGCCCGAGTCCATTCCGCCCAATTTACACCCAATTGACCTACAACCCCGGTATGTTTCGAATGATGGAAGGAAACCGAAGCCCTCGGAAAACCCAGACAGACACAGGGAGAATGTACAAAGTCCTTACAGACAGTACGGGATTAATTGTTTTAGTTATGCAATTGGTCATTCCTGATTTTCCAGGTTGTGCACTGTTATGCTGATTATAGTTACAACTCTGTCTTCCACTTAACAATCTACAAATTGGGCCATCACTGTTTATGGTTTTGGAAATGAGGATTTTGGTGTAAGGAGAGCTTGATTTAACAGATGGGAAAGATAAAACTGCATCCCTTCAGAAAGTGGGCCCAGGATATATTTCACTATTCCTGGAGAATTACAAAGAGTCTATCATTCTGAAGAGTGACATCTGAATGTCTGGTAGTATTGTAAGATTCTCATTTATATGTTCTCAGACACAGGCCAAGGGATCAAGTTCAAGAGCCATGAGGTAATGTATTGTACATGATTCAAAATTCAAGATTCCTTTATTGTCATGGACTTGGAGGTGCTCCTGCACCCTCTGCAGCCAGATAGGTTCCTGATTAATCCATTAGCAACCCAAATTCCATATCTAAAATCCCAGGACATCAGGAAGCCTTCAATGCTTAAGGCCCTTATAGAGCTCTTATTGCCCTTAGCACTCTCTTGAATCCCAGCTGTAATATCTGGTTCTCATGAACCAATATCCAGTAGCCTGTAGCTCATGCAGTTCCTGCGACCGCATCGCATGCAGCATGTACAAGTTCCCCAACCACTAAGCCCCTCGATGGTCCGCCGCCATGGTTACCGTCCTAGAGGGTTGTCTCTGCTGCTTCTCCTTCTCAAAGGGATGTGTTCTGCCTGTTTCTAGTGCTCTGCTCCCCAGAGTCTGCAACCCCTTGTGGTCACTGGCAAGCACAAGTGCTGCCAACATGGATGCAGGATTTCACTTACAAACTCTGTTGGTTCCTTTAACAGGCTTTTTAAAGTCTGTACAGAGCCTCAGGCATCAGGACCGAGGGCTTGAACCCTTTGGAGCAGTACTGTGTCCCAGGTCTGCTCCAGTGCCAGTGCTGCTGTTACTGTTGCAGTTTCATAAGACCTTGGTTAAACCCTACTTGGAATATTGTGTTCCTGGTCACCTCATGTTTTTTTTAAATTTTTTATTTTTCACACCATAAATCACATTAGCCATGATATACACTTTTTCTTTTTCACACATATACAGTGACTTTTTCTCCCCCCACCCCCCCCCCCCCCCCTCATCCATTTTAGGTATACAATCTAGGTTGCATTAAACCAGTCAGACAATGTTGTCATTCAACAAAAATACACCAGATATTCTACTGAGTCCATTCTTTTCTTTCCTTCTCCTTCCATCAACTTAGGTAATGTTTGTCCCCGGTAGGTTTTCGCTATTGTATTTAATGTAAGGCTCCCATATTTGTTCGAATATTTCAATATTATTTCTTAAACTATATGTTATTTTTTCTAATGGAATACATTTATTCATTTCTATATATCATTGTTGTATTTTCAAATTATCTTCCAATTTCCAGGTTGACATAATACATTTTTTTGCTACGGCTAGGGCTATCTTAACAAATCTTTTTTGTGCATCCTCCAAATCAATTCCAAATTCTTTGTTTTTTATGTTACCTAGGAGAAAGATCTCTGGATTCTTTGGTATATTGTTTTCTGTTATTTTATTTAATATCTGATTGAGATCATCCCAAAATTTTTCTACTCTCTCACATGTCCAGATTGCATGAATTGTTGTTCCCATTTCTTTTTTACATCGAAAACATCTATCAGATACTGTTGGGTCCCATTTATTTAACTTTTGAGGTGTAATGTATAGTCTGTGTAACCAATTATATTGTATCATACGTAGCCTCGTATTTATTGTATTTCTCATCGTTCCAGAACATAATTTCTCCCATGTTTCCTTTTTTATCTTTATATTTAAATCTTGTTCCCATTTTTGTTTAGTTTTACCATTTGTTTCCTCATTCTCCTTTTCTTGCAGTTTAATATACATATTTGCTATAAATCTTTTGATTAACATTGTATCTGTAATCACATATTCAAGGTTACTTCCCTCTGGTAAACTCAAATTGCTTCCTAATTTATCCTTCAAGTAGGATCTCAGTTGGTAATATGCCAGCGCTGTATCTCCAGTTATATTGTACTTATCTCTCATTTGTTCAAAGGATAAGAATCTACTTCCTGAAAAACAATTTTCTATTCTTTTAATCCCTTTTTTTTCCCATTCTCTAAAGGAAAGGTTATCTATTGTAAAAGGGAGTAGCTTATTTTGCGTCAATATTAGTTTTGGTAATTGATAATTTGTTTTATTTCTTTCTACATGAATCTTCTTCCAAATATTGAGGAGATGATGTATTGAGGAGAAGTTCTATGTTGTACCAATTTTTCGTCCCATTTATATAATATGTGTTCAGGTATCTTTTCCCCTATTTTATCTAATTCTAATCTCGTCCAGCCTGGTTTTTCCCTTGTTTGATAAAAATCTGATAGGTATCTTAATTGTGCGGCTCTATAATAATTTTTGAAGTTTGGCAATTGTAAGCCTCCTTGTTTATACCATTCTGTTAATTTATCTAGTGCTATCCTCGGTTTCCCCCCTCTCCATAAAAATTTCCTTATTATTTTCTTTAACTCTTTGAAGAATTTTTCTGTCAGTTGTATTGGCAATGCCTGAAATAAGTATAATATCCTTGGAAAAATGTTCATTTTAATACAGTTTATCCTTCCTATCAGTGTTAGTGGTAGATCTTTCCAATGCTCTAAATCGTCCTGTAATTTTTTCATTAGTGGATTGTAATTGAGTTTATATAATTGGCCTAGATTTTTGTTTATTTGTACACCTAGGTATCTTATTGCCTGCATTTGCCATCTGAATGGAGATTCCTTCTTAAATTTTGAGAAATCCGCATTATTCATAGGCATTGCTTCACTTTTATTTACGTTTATCTTGTAACCCGACACTTCTCCATATTCCTTCAATTTCTTATATAATTCTTTTATTGATAGTTCTGGTTCTGTTAAGTACACTATAACATCATCCGCTAATAGACTGATTTTATATTCCCTGTCTTTTATTTTTATTCCTTTTATATTATTATCTATTCTTATCAATTCTGCTAGTGGTTCTATAGCTAGCGCAAACAATAAAGGTGATAGTGGGCATCCCTGCCGCGTTGACCTGCTTAAGTTAAATTGCTTTGATACATGTCCATTTACTGTCACTTTCGCTAACGGTCCCTTATATAATGCTTTAATCCAATTAATATACTTCTCTGGTAAACTGAATTTTTGCAATACTTTGAACAAATAATTCCATTCTACTCTGTCGAAGGCCTTCTCTGCGTCTAAAGCAACTGCTACTGTAGGTGCTTTATTTCCTTCTACTGCATGAATTAAGTTAATAAATTTACAAATATTGTCTGTTGTTCGTCTTTTTTTGATAAATCCAGTTTGGTCTAAATTTACCATTTTCGGTACCTGTTCTGCTAATCTGTTTGCTAATAGTTTAGCTATTATCTTATAATCTGTGTTTAGCAAAGATATTGGTCTATATGACGCTGGTGAGAGTGGATCTTTCCCTTGTTTTAGTATTACTGTAATTATTGCTGTTTTACATGAATCTGGTAAGCTTTGTGTTTCATCAATCTGGTTGATTACATCCAGGAGGGGCGGTATTAATAAGTCTTTAAATGTTTTGTAGAATTCTATTGGAAATCCATCCTCTCCTGGTGTCTTATTATTTGGTAATTTTTTTATTATCTCTTGTATTTCTACTGTTCCAAATGGTTCTGTTAATTCATTTTGTTCCTCTATTTGTAGTTTTGGTAGTTCAATTTTAGTCAAAAATTCATCTATTTTCCCTTCTTTCCCTTCGTTTTCAGTTCGGTATAATTGTTCATAGAATTCTCTAAAGTTTTCCTTAATTTCTTTTGGATTATATGTAATTTGTTTGTCTTTTTTCCTTGATGCCAATACCATTTTCTTAGCTTGTTCTGTCTTAAGCTGCCATGCTAGGATTTTGTGCGTTTTTTCACCTAGTTCATAATATTTCTGTTTTGTCTTTATTATATTCTTCTCTACCTTATATGTTTGTAATGTTTCATATTTTATTTTTTTATCCGCCAATTCTCTTCTTTTAGTTGTATCTTCCTTCATTGCTAATTTTTTTTCTATGTTTACTATTTCCCTTTCCAACTGCTCTGTTTCCTGATTATAGTCCTTCTTCATCTTGGTTACATAACTTATTATTTGCCCTCTAATGAATGCTTTCATTGCGTCCCATAGTATAAACTTATCTTCCACTGATTCCGTATTTACTTCAAAGTACATTTTTAATTGTTTTTCAATAAATTCTCTAAAATCCTGTCTTTTAAGTAGCATGGGGTTTAATCTCCATCTATACATTCTTGGAGGGATGTCCTCTAGCTTTACTGTCAATATTAAGGGTGAATGGTCCGATAGCATTCTCGCTTTATATTCTGTTTTTCTTACTCTATCCTGCATACTAGCTGATAACAAAAATAGGTCTATTCTTGAGTATGTTTTATGTCTAGCCGAGTAGTATGAGTATTCCTTTTCTTTTGGGTTTTGTTTCCTCCATATATCCAAAAGTTTCATTTCTTGCATTGATTTAATTATAAATTTGGTTACTTTGTTCTTCCTGTTAATTTTTTTCCCCGTTTTATCGATATTTGGATCCAAATTCAGGTTGAAATCCCCTCCTATTAGTATGTTCCCTTGCGTATTAGCTACCTTCAAAAAGATATCTTGCATAAACTTTTGATCTTCTTCGTTAGGTGAATATACATTAAGTAGATTCCAAAACTCCAAATATATCTGACATTTTATCATAACATATCTCCCTGCTGGATCTATTATTTCTTCTTCTATTTTAAATGGCACATTTTTACTAATTAATATAGCCACTCCTCTTGCTTTTGAATTATACGATGTTGCTGTTACATGTCCTACCCAATCTCTCTTTAATTTCTTGTGCTCCAATTCAGTTAAGTGTGTTTCTTGGACGAATGCTATATCAATTTTTTCCTTTTTCAGTAAATTTAGTAGTTTCTTTTAATTTGGTTATGTATTCCATTAATATTTAAAGTCATATAGTTCAGCGTAGCCATTTTATATTTTGTTTATCTTCTCTTTCCGTTTTTCCATCATTACCTTTCCTCCTTTTCCATTTCTGTTTTCTTATTTTCAACTCTTTATAAGACAACATTCCTACAACATCCAACATTTTCCTTATTCTCCTATTTATATCTTCTTTATCCCCAATCTCCCCTTCCCCTCCTGAGTTGTCCTTTATCCCTTGTCGGACAACCACATCTCCCCTCTCCATTTGGGTTTGCGAATCCACTCGCAAGCGTCAACTGATTTTGCAGTGACCACTATTTCCCCCCACCCAGCCCCCCCCCGAAAAGATTTCACTTTTCATATGTAACAAAGGTCACTCTTTTAATTCCCTCCTTATTCTCTCTATTCCATTACCTTCCCTTATTAATTCTTGTCTATACTATCTATATTTTCCTCTAAGTACAGATGCATTCACGTATGCACATTGTCTCTATTCACTCTTATACCTCTTTACCCTCATACATATCAATCGTGATCATTTTTACTCTCATTACCCGTCTTCATCCCTCAGTCTATTTTTGTCTTTACCCACATACATATCAATCGTGATCATTTTTACTCTCATTACCCGTCTTCATCCTTCAGTCTATTTTTGTAATTGTTCTGCAAATTTTCGTGCTTCTTCTGGATCCGAGAATAGTCTGTTTTGTTGTCCTGGCATAAATATTTTCAATACCGCTGGATGCTTTAGTATAAATTTATATCCTTTCTTCCATAAAATCGCCTTTGCTGTATTGAACTCTTTTCTCTTCTTTAGGAGTTCAAAACTTATATCTGGATAAATGAAGATTTTTTGCCCTTTATACTCCAGTGGTTTGTTGCCCTCTCTTACTTTTTCCATTGTCTTCTCCAGTACCTTTTCTCTTGTAGTATATCTTAGGAATTTTACTAAAATAGATCTTGGTTTTTGTTGTGGTTGTGGTTTAGAGGCCAATGCTCTATGTGCCCTTTCTATTTCCATTTCTTGCTGTAGTTCTGGACATCCTAGGGTCTTAGGGATCCAATCTTTTATAAACTCCCTCATATTCTTGCCTTCTTCATCTTCCTTAAGGCCCATTATCTTTATGTTATTTCTTCTGTTATAATTTTCCATTATATCTATTTTTTGAGCTAGTAGTTCTTGTGTCTCTTTAGTTTTTTTATTAGATTCCTCCAATTTCTTTTTTAAGTCTTCTACCTCCATTTCTGCTGCTACTGCCCGCTCTTCCATCTTGTCCATTTTCTTTCCCATTTCTGTTAAGGTCATATCTATTTTATTCATTTTCTCTTCTGTGTTGTTTATTCTTCTTCTTAAATCATTAAATTCCTGTGTTTGCCATTCTTTAAATGACTCCATGTATCCTCTAAGAAGAGAAAGTATATCCTTTATCTTGCCTTTCCCTTCTTCTTCTATTTCACTGTACTCTTCCTCTTCTTCTTCCTCTAGGTTGGCCATCTGTTGTTTCTTTGTTGCCCTTCTCTTCTTTCTTGTTTCCATTGTCTTCTGTGGTCTCTTCTTGCTGCAGGTGTTCTGCAGCTGTCGTTGCCGGCTGTGGAGATCGACTCCCCAGCTGGTCCCCCCTCCCGTCGGTATGTTTTTTTTCATGCGCACCGCGCATGCGCGACTCCTCGCGCATGCGCGGTTGCGCACTTTTACTCGGCTCAACGAGCCATTTTTGTAGTCTACTTTCTACCGACCTGAGGGAGCGGGTTTCTCTCTCCACCGCGGGCAGGTAAGACCTTCTCCTTCTTCCTCCGTTGTCTTCTCTTCCTCTCTTCTTACCGTTGATTTCGATTTTTCTTTTTTTGTCGCCATCTTCTTTCCACCTTTACACTCACTTTTCTTTAACTTTTATTTCTGTGCCTTTGTATTTTCTCTTGTTTTTCCCGACTTTTCTGGAGAGGGCTGGAGTTCACCGTCCGGCCACTACTCCATCCCGTGACTCCTCCCTGGTCACCTCATGTTGCGGATTAAAGTGTTTTATAACGAAATAACTCGGACGAGGCACCAGGGAGTCGCTTCAGAAGGAGTCTTTATTTTCAAGATATCTTGGAAAACAGTCCCACCAAAATACTGGGGGTGCTCTGCCTGAGCATGGATCAGCCGGTTTAATATATACAAAGGTACAAGCAATAGACACATGACACACTGAAGCTCTGAGAGCATCCTCCATATAAGGGAGAAAGCAATTGTCATTGGTTGATTCAAAAAGAAATGATTCAAAGTCTGTGGCGGAATGCAGAGGGTATACTGTCTTATTCAGCAGCACACAACTTAATGTACTGAGCATCCTTGTAATGATTAATAGACTTAAAAGTGGTAGCGCACAGCTTACTTTTAACTCTTTGTCACGCACTAAAACTTTCTTTACTAATTTTTCTTCCAGAAATCCCTCCTTGCAGATTAAAAGATCTACACCTCATCTGTAATACAATTAAATAAAGCGTCTCTTTCTCCTCTCCTTTCTACATATTCTGTCACTTTCAACAATTTATACTGCACTCTTCTTTGAAATTTATATCCCAACTCTGTTTCCTCTCGCAGCGTTTTCCACACATATTCCGGATTGTAAATCCTTGTTCCACCTCGCTACCTACAGTTTGTATCTTATATTGGAATGCTTCAATATCAATCGAATTCAAAACTCCCAGACCTGTCCTCAAAACTACCAGACCTGTCACAGCTCCCCCTAATACGGTCCCCAAAATATCCCTCTTAATACATCTTTTGGTCAGGTTCAGCCCGGGGTAGTTTCTGTACAGGTTCTCATTTCTTCTTGATCGCCATATACTACTGCCAGGGATAGGACAGCGTTTTGGCTGGTGGAAAAGAGACGATATATGTGTCCACCGCTCGTATCTGTAGAAGGTTGGGACGGGGTTGGGGTGTGAGTTGTCTCTGCTTCAGAGCATGTTGTGGTTGCTGCACTTGGAGTCGGGGACGTTGCCACTGGGGTGGTGGTCTCTTCATCAGAGGACCGGTAAAACCTATGGTGGTAAATGTGGTCAGCGCATCTATTACATTGTTCCATCCAATTAAAAAGATCATGCAATGCATGCCCCCAATGCCACCACTTCTTCCAGTAGGGGTTCTGTCTTTGGTGCCACCACCATCTATCGAGGACTTGTGGCTTTAATAGTACAAAAGTCATGTTGATACCCCGGTTAGTGTAATAAAGAGGTTCCTTCCTGGTATCCTGGGCAAAAGCACAAACCATAACCCCCTGGTCCTCCCTCACCCATATAATTCTGCAAAACGCTGAGGCGTTACCTAAACAGCCAGTATCAGAATCCAGACCTTGGTTCGTAAAAAGTCTCAGTGCACTTGTACAACAACATGTCAGGGTTATTTCTGTCAAGACAGCAATAGGTAGTCGCAGGGTACTACAGATCACTTCCCAACTTTTCCTTCTGTTCCTGTAAGTTGTCTTGCCGGAATGGCTTGCACCACCGAGTAGCGTATACCCAATCGTCTCGGGCGTCCAGCTTCAGCGCCGTCCGCGTGACAAGCAGGACTTGATAAGGCCCTTTCCACCGAGGAGAGAACAGATCAGGTTTCAAGGCCTTTACCAAAACACATTCCCCAGACTTAAAAGGGTGCATATCATTTTCTGTCCACAGCCTCTGGGCCTCTCTAACTAACTTATGAAGCTCAGAGGCAGCTTCACGCAATCTCTGGGCATATGCAAGGGAGCTCTCTTGCACCCAGACCTTGGCCACCTCTTCTGGAATGAGGGGTGGTCTAACACCGGTGGACATTGGTTGTCCCATCATTACCTCATGAGGTGTTAATTTGGTCTTTCTATTCACCTGATTTCATAATGTATACAATACTATTGGCAGCGCTTCCACCCTTCCACCCAGGGCAAGTCAGTCTCACTTCATGTTCGCTCCAACATCCTCTTTATTTCCCCATTCGTTCTCTCTACCATCCCAGAGGAGTGGGGTTGGTAGGGCAAATGAAATTTTCAATCTATGCCAATTAGTTCAATGAGTGCTTTCACTATCTTCCCTGTAAAATGGGTTCCTCTATCACTATTTATCCCCCGAGGGATTCCATACCGTGGAATGAGCTCCTTCATTAGTAACTTGGCCACGGTGGATGCATCGTCCCTCCTTGTGGGAAACACCTCCACCCACCGGGTAAACATATCCACTATCACCAGGAGATACTCATATTCCTTACTTGGAGGCATGTGAGCAAAATCAATCTGGAGGTTTTCAAATGGGGCTTGGGTGGGAGGAAGTTGGTCGAACATGGCAGGTGATCTCTCTCGGTTGTTTTGTTGACAGATGAGGCAGTTCCTCACCTGTCTCTCTACTGTGGTGGAAATCCCCGGGGCAAACCAAGTTTGCTTGATGTTATGCAGCATGCCGGCTTTCCCTAAGAGTGTTTGCCCATGTGCTAACTGCACTACGGGTCTAAATAAACTGTGCAGGCATACCACCCTCCCATCCATAGTCCTCCTGCTCTTCTGCACCCATGCCTTTCCCATGTTTGCTGTTCCTGTAGTGTTGCTCTATCCTGCGCTGTTTTAAGCTCTATTTCCTGAATCGCATGCAGCTGCTCAGGGGTCATTATCTTTCTGACAAGCGTTATGGGCAACAGGGGTTTCTGCTCGATGGCCACCTGCTTAGCTATAGCATCAGTGCGTTCGTTTCCTTTTGAATCGGGGTCTTCCTGTCTGGTATGTACTTGACACTTAATAATGGCAAGCTCTGTTGGGAGTTGGATGGCCTCTAGCAGGTTTCTTACCATTTCTGCATGTCTAATCTCTTTCCCGCTCGCAGTAATAATCCCCCTATTCTTCCATATCTGTCCAAAATTGTGTGTCACTCCAAATGCATACTGTGAGTCAGTGTATATATTAGCCTTCTTTCCTTTTGACAGAACACATGTCCTTATTAATGCAAACAATTCGGCTATCTGAGCTGTCGTCCCCTCTGGTAGAGCATAGACTTCAACAGGCTTTTCACCATCTTACTATAGCATACCCTGCAAGTAGGGTGTCTTCTCTTGGTCGGTGAGAAGAGCCATCTACATACAGGGTGAGGTCGGCCAAAATAGGTTCTGTCTTCAAATCCGGCCGGGGACTGGTTACGAATTTTGTCAGAGCCAGACAGTCATGGAATTCGCTTCCTTGGTCTTCCTCCTCTACCTTGGGTAGTCGGAGGGCCGGATTACAAGGACTTGATCTTTTGTAAGTATAGTTGGAACGTGACAATAGCATGACTTCGTAACCCGTCCTCTAGGCCGCTGTAAAATGTTGAGTGGCCGTAGAGTTTAATAGCAGTATCACCGCATGGGGAGTCACAACAGTACAGGGCTGGTCCTGCAATATAGGCACTGACTCCTCCACTATCTCTGCGGTGGCCGCCACTGCCCTCAGGCAGGGTGGTATTCCTCTGACCACCTTAGGTAATTTAGTAGAATAATATGCAGCTGGTCGCTTTCCACCTCCATGCTGCTGGGTCAGGATGCCATGGTCAAACCCATTTTTCTCAGCCACATACAGCACAAAGGGCTTCTGGTAATCCGGGAGGCCTAAGGCCGGAGCTGTTACCAATGCCTTTTTCAGGTTTTCAAAGGCAGCCCTCCTCTCTTCCGTCCACTTTATCTCTTCTGGTTCTTCCTTTGCAGTCGCTGCCCTTAGGACGGCATCCATCTCACGGTATTCGGGTATCCATTGCCGACAGTATCCAACCATGCCTAGAAAACCGAGAACATCTCTCTTTGTTTTCAGTTGGGATAACTGTTTTATAGTTGCTGTTCTCTCTGGGCGTACTCTTCTCTCTCCCTCCTGTAAAATATACCCAAGATATTTTACCTCCTATTGGCAAAACTGCATCTTCGTCAAGGAGACACGATGTCCCCCTGTGTGAGGAGGACGAGCAGAGCAAGGATGTCTTGCAGGCAGGCTGTGTCATTGGGTGACACTACTAGCAGGTCGTCCACATACTGTAAGAGGGTAGACCCTCCTGGTAAGTCGCATTCGGACAGCCCTCTTCGAATGGCTGCTGAATATTTCATGGGGCTTTCCATGTAATCCTGGGGAAGTCTTGTCCAGGTAAACTGCTGTCCCTCATAAGTAAATGCGAACAGGTGTTGGCTTTGAGGGTCAAGGGGTATGGAGAAAAAAAATGGAGCAGAGATCTATTACCAAGAATGTGGTGGCTCCAACCACTATAGTGCACAGTATGGTGTTGATGTCCGGGACCACTGGGGTCGTGGGTATTACAGTGGAATTAATTGCCCGTAAGTCTTCCACAAATTGCCATGTGCCTTTGTCCTTTTTCGGTATGGGCAGTATGGGTATATTACAAGGGCTTCTTGTCCTTACCAGGACTCCTTGTTTTTTTAAATCCATTATGATGCCCTGCACCCCTTCCACAGTTTCGTGTGCTAGCTTTTATTGCTTAATTGCTGGCAGAACGGCTTCATTCTTCAGTGTCATTGAATGAGGCGTTGCAGACCTCACTAGTCCCACATGGGTACTAGATTTAGCCCAGGCTTCTTGGTGTACTGCCGCTAGGGCTGCAGGCCAGCCGTAAGTGATTTGTCTCGGTGGGCACTGTCATGATAATGAATATGTATGAGATGTACCGGAAGTCACGTGGTATGAGAGAGGAGATAAGAACACAAGCAGGAGAACAAAGGAAACTGGAAAATAAAGCCACTGAGAAGTTTACCTGATAAAACTTGTGTTTAATGTTTTATTAACTTCACATTTCGGGCCACAAATGTGACATTGGCGACGAGGATGAAAGAAGCTTGAAGAAAATTAAAGACTAAACAAGATTACAGAGGATTACAGACAACTTCAAGGTGATAAGAAGTTTCTCTTTGACTCAGTACTTTTGGGGCTGAAATATTTCCTCATGGCTGGGGCAGACAGTGACTTTCTAACACATAGTGGAATTGCTCATTTTGACCCGACTGGTGATGCAAGCACTGTAAGTGTGAAGTGGAAGACATGGCTGGAAGAATTTGAATCCTACGCCGACAGTCGTGGCCTATTTCTAGATACCGGTACAGTTGAACAAAAAGCGCAGAGAAGGACGTTACTTCTTTTCACTGCTGGACCCGCAGTTCGGGAAAAATTTAAGACACTTTTGAATACTGGAAGAAAGGATGAGTACCGGAAAGCGGTAGATGCATTAAATGCACACTATGTAGTGACACCGAATGCTACATTTCAACGCCATTTGTTTCGGAGAACGAGACAAGAAGATGGCCAGACAATTGTTCAGTACGTGACGAGACTACGCCAGCTAGCTGTTGGATGCAATTACATGCCAGCTGATTTGGACAACCAATTACTGGATCAAGTCGTACAGCACTGCAGATCAGATAAACTCAGAAGACGTCTACTGGAAAGAGGGAGTGAGTTGGAACTCACCAAGGCTTTAACCATTGCTGCTGCATTAGAGGCTGTTGAAGGGCAATTTCATACCATGACCCTGAAAGACAACTCAAGCCAGCAAATTAAGAGGCTCTCACATCACCATAATCAGCCAAGATATACGTCGACACAGGACGTGGAGTGTTATCGATGTGGAAACCGAGGTCACTTTGGAAAAGACCCATATTGCCCGGCCAAAGGCAAAGTTTGCAGAAAGTGTGGAGGTAAGGACCACTTTGCAAAGAAGTGCAAAAGCAAGTCCAATGCAGACCAGAAGAGGAAGAGTACAACTTCCAAAGGCAAAGCCTGGGGGAAAGGAAAGTATCCTGGAAAGAAAGAGACCATTCGCCAGATAGTCGGTGACGATGATGATACCCAGGAGGAACAGAGTTGTTACCAATTTACGTTGAATGAAGTACATCATGAGAAGGTCCCAGTGATCATTGATGGAGTGACAGTGCAGGTCATTGTAGACTCAGGCAGTGACAGTAATGTGATTGATCGACATTTATGGGAGAAGTTGAAAAGGAAAAAGATCATCTGTACCTCAAAGAAGTGTTCCAAGAAACTGTATCCATACACAGCAACCAAGCCATTGCAGACCATTGGATGTTTTGCTGCAACTGTTGAAGCTGGAGATAAGTACACTGAAGCAGAGTTTATGGTCATAGAAGAGAGGGGAGAACCATTGCTGAGTAGAAGCACAGCGCAAGACCTGGCAATACTTCATATTGGAGCTTGTGTCAATTCAATTCAGTCATACGAGGATATGAAGCAAGAATTCCCCGCAGTCTTCCAAGGAGTAGGAAAGCTGAAAGGTCGACAATTGAAGCTAGCGGTAGATGAAACGGTCAAACCCAAGGCACAACCAATGCGCCGAACTCCGTTTGGACTTCGTGTGAATGTCGAAGCCAAAATTAAAGAATTGATCGAACAAGACATTATTGAACCGGTGGAACATTCGACACAATGGGTCAGTCCCGTAGTAATTGTGCCCAAACCAAAGGGTGACATAAGACTATGTGTTGACATGAGAATGGCCAATGAAACTATAATTAGAGAACGACATCCTATACCAACAGTGGAGGAAATACTTCAAGAACTAACTACCAGCAAGGTATTCTCAAAAATTGATCTGAAATGGGGCTATCATCAATTAGAGCTGGATCCAGGTTCCCGAGATGTAACAACATTTGTGACTCACTGTGGATTGTATCGTTACAAGAGACTATCATTTGGAATTAATGCAGCTTCGGAGATCTACCAGTATGAAATCCATCGAGTGATTCAAGGCATTCCTGGAGTTGCCAACATTTCTGACGACATCATAGTCCATGCACCAACAAAGGAAGAGCATGACAAACGGTTGAGGTGTGTACTATCTAGACTACAGGAGGCAGGCCTTACCGTGAATGGAAACAAGTGCCAGTTCGGTGTGTCAGAAATGGACTTCATGGGACACAGACTTACACGGGAAGGACTAAACCCTGCAGAGGCCAAAGTGAAAGCTATTGCAGAGGCACGTGCACCTCAGAACGCAACAGAGGTGAGGAGTTTCCTGGGATTGGTCAATTTTTGTGCAAAGTTCATTCCTAATTTCGCTACAGTGGCAGAACCACTAAGGAAACTAACCAGGAAAGGTGTACCATTTCATTTTGGATCTGAGCAGAAGAAAGCGTTCACAGCGCTGAAGCAAAGCCTGACAGATGCAAAAACTCTTGGATATTACGATCCGGCGGCATCAACCAAAGTCATAGCGGATGCCAGCCCGGTTGGTTTAGGAGCCGTGTTGGTCCAGATGCATGATGAAGGACCAAGAATCATTGCCTATGCCAGCAGATCGTTATCAGATGTGGAAAGAAGATACTCTCAGACAGAAAAAGAAGCACTCGGACTTGTATGGGCCTGTGAGAGGTTCCATGCATATTTATACGGCATTGAATTTGAACTCATCACAGATCATAAGCCATTAGAGGTGATCTATGCACCTAGATCCAAACCATGTGCCAGAATAGAGAGATGGGTACTCAGACTACAACCCTACAAATATAAAGTAATCCACATTGCAGGGAAAGCAAACATTGCAGATCCGCTGTCCAGATTGGTGAAGGATGGAGGTCCACAATCCAAGTCAGAATTGGGAACAGAAACAGAGAGCTTTGTATGCTTCGTAGCTATTCAGTCGACACCGAAAGCTGTGACTACGAAGGAAGTCGAGAGAGAATCCGAACATGATCCAGAACTCATGGAAGTAAGAGAATGCATACAGAGTGGACAATGGGACAAGTGTACTCACAAGGCTTACATTCCCATTAGAGATGAACTTTGTTGGATCGGACAGTGTGTATTAAGAGGTTGCAGATTGGTGATTCCGCAAAGATTGAGACCGAAGATCGTATCCTTAGCGCATGAAGGACACCTAGGCATTGTTGGTACCAAGCAAAACCTCAGGACCAAGGTATGGTGGCCAGGTTGTGATAAAGACGCAGAGAAATTTGTTAAAACTTGTCACGGATGTCAAATCACAAGTAGAAGTAATCCGCCAGAACCGATCCAGAGTACGCAACTTCTGACAGGACCACGGATCGACGTAGCTGTTGATTTCCTTGGACCTTTACCGATGGGTGAATCAATTATGGTAGTGATAGATTACTACAGCAGATACTATGAGTACGTGGTGTTGAAGTCCACAACCACTGAAAAAACAATACAAGCATTAGCAGAGATATTTGCAAGATAAGGATTACCTGTTACATTATACTCTGACAATGGTCCACATTCATTTCAGAGACATTTGCGGAATACATGAGGACCACAGGTATCCACCATCATAAAGTAACTCCGAAATGGCCGCAAGCCAACGGGGAAGTAGAGAGACAAAATCAGTCCATTGAAAAACGATTGAGGATTGCACACGCAGAAGGACAAAATTGGCGAGAAGCATTGCTATCTTATGTGGCTGTCTATCGAGCAACGCTTCATGCAACCACTGGAAAAAGTCCTGCAGAAGCATTTTTGGGGAGAAAAGTCCGCACAAAAATGCCAGAAATAAAGAAAATCCGAGATGACCAGGAGATGAGGGACCACGATTCTGAAAAGAAAAGTGCAGCAAAGCTGTACACAGATTCGAAACGTGGAGCCAAGTACTCAGACATCATGCCAGGAGATAATGTTCTAGTGAGGCATGAAACTGGTGGTAAGCTAGACACACCTTATTACCATCAACCCTATACTGTCGTATCCAGAAGTGGCAGTATGGTGACAGTCAAGTCTCCGACTGGAGTCCTGTATAAGAGAAATGTATCAGGTGTAAAAAGGTACCAGTCCAGAGATACATCGAGCGAAGAGGTTGAAAGGCCAATACGAGATGCTGAAACTGAGAGACCTGATGATGTTCCAGAGGCTGTTACCAGCACTCCTGATGAAGTGACTAGAGCGCCAGAAACACTCGAAGCCGTGGCGAGTAGTATTTCCGACGCCGAGAGTGAACAACCGAGGAGCGACGACAATATCGCAGGCAGGCCGAAACGAAACCGGAAACCGCCCAAACGATACAAAGACTTTGTGCCGTAGTTTTAATAAGAACTTTGGGACAGTATTTTAATCTTATATCATACAGTGCATGTATGAGTGCTGTAGGAAGTAAATTTTATGTAGTAGAGTTATAGTATTACCATTAGTTACGATGTTTGTATGTTTCCGAGGGATATTGATAAGTGAAGGTAAAGTTTATTTCTGATTAAAGGAGGGATGTCATGATAATGAATATGTATGAGATGTACCGGAAGTCACGTGGTATGAGAGAGGAGATAAGAACACAAGCAGGAGAACAAAGGAAACTGGAAAATAGAGCCACTGAGAAGTTTACCTGATAAAACTTGTGTTTAATGTTTTATTAACTTCACATTTCGGGCCACAAATGTGACAGGCGCTATCTCTCAAAGTGGACGTACACTTCTATCTCCTCTAATTCTATACTTTCACTGTCTGGGATGTGGTACGATGATCTCCGTCCATCATGCAGAGGTCAGCATAGCTTTCACTGGCCCTTTCTGCCCAATGGAGTGGATCCTTAAGCCAATCGTCTCTGTCAATCAGTCTTTTTATCATTCTCCCTATTTCTTCCGGCTGATGTGGTTTTCGGATGGCTAACGTGAGATTGGGTGGGGGGGTTGTCTGGCAAAAGGAAAGCCTCCCTCTGGCGAGTGTTCAATTCTACCTCAACACCTATCCCTTTTGACCCAAAAAATAGTCTTTTCCCCACCAGTAGTTTATCCGTTTCTGGCATGTCCAGCCATAGGGAAATTGATTCCCCCAGCTTGACATACATTGCCGTGACATGTAAGTGCTGCACCACCATCACTATCTGCATAAATGCTGCTAACCCTCGTAGGGGTGAAGGGGGTCAGTCTGTCACTACGTCTACAAGTGCATGGAGGAGTCTCATTATGCAGACTGTGGAATCTTGACTCAGCCACCAACCAAAATGTGTGGGTCTTTGGGAGGCGTCTTGTGATGCAGACAACACAGTGTGCATCAAACAGTACCCTTTGTCAACAGGCAGCTGCATAAACATCCCATGCCAGGTACAGTAGAGAGTTGCGTTCAATTTGCAGAGGGCTTGATGCCCTAGAAGAGGTATTGGGGTCGTGGGTGAAATAATAATGGCGTTGTCAATTTCACGGCCTTCCACAGAGAGTGGAGTAGTTTGGGAGAGGGAATCCATCATCAGAATACTGGGCACTCGATGCTGTTTATGGTTTGTTGACGAGGGATTAAATCCACGGAAGGTGGCACAGATGACATGGTGGCTCCAGTATCCACCGGCATATAATGCTCCTTGTTACCCATTTTAACTTTAAGCATGGGTTGTGCCATTCTCGTCGGAAGACAGCTGGAGCAGGGGAGCCACTCTATGGGTTAGGCTGCTGGAAAGAAAAACAGGGCTACTGCCCGTTTCCAGCTCCCGCAAAAGGGTTGCCTCCATATTGCGTTTGTTCATCCCTCCCCTGGTTACCACCATTTGGCCAGGGTCTCTTCTGTGTACTGGTCCAGCAGTCCCTTGCCCAGTGTCCTATCTTTCTGCAGGCCTTACACTGGTCCTGTGATCTGTCCCATATCCTTCCTGAACTGGGTGGGTTCTTTTTCTTATTCAATCTGGCCTGAACATAAAATTGTCCTGTCCTTTTCTCTTTCTGGGGAAATAGGCCTTTCCTATCCATGTTGGCTAGCGAAGTAACAGTGTCCTGCCATCCCTTGGCTTGCCATCGGAGCTATCTCATAACTTTTTTGCATTTTGGGGTAACATATAAGTTAACAGGGTCTGGATGGTCATGGCCGAGGTCTTGGGTCCGTCTATCTGGACCCCTGCATTTTATTCCCATGTATTTTTAAATCGGACATATTTTCTCCATCTTTCTGCAAGCAGGCATTTACAACTTTCATATCTGCTTGCTTCCGGGTGCTCTATATGATCGCATTCTTTCCCCTATGTTCTAACCAATGCTCCATGGATTCATTCCCTTCCCTAGCCAGGTCATCATTTCCCCTCCGGTCCCCTTGTTCCCCCACAGGGACTTGGAAGGAGTCCCTTACTGCCTACCAGTGGACCCATATGCAACTTGTAATAACATCTGGACATCACCGGGGAGGGGATGATAAAGGGTGCAAGATGGTTGCAACCAGTGGTGGAACACGACATGTTTCTTTATGGGATCGGGGGCCACGCTGATCATATCCCTGGCCTCAGCAGGTGTCCGGGGTTTCAAGATGGGGCCATTTCCCACCAATACACGGGGCATTTGGACGGTGGAATCTGGCTTGGGGCGGACTCAAAATACGAGGGTGGGGGTTGGTTTTTCGCCTTTTTCTCATCGGAAGAGGTAGCTATCTCCTGTTTTACTTTAGATTTTTGATGTCTCGCAGCCACCTCTTTCTATTTCTTAAAACAATTTCTGAAGTACTTTAGATCCCAGCGCCTCCCTCCGTATCATCCTCAGCACCACTACGATGTCCGCCGGCGAGCCCAAAGGCTGCAGCAGATCTCCTACCAAGTGCTGTCATTTAATCAGCTGGTTGGCTCTTTCCTTGGTGAATCGGCTCAACGTCACAGACGATTTTCATTCCTTTTTGCCAGGAGCAGATTTCTCCATTTGACTGGAATCGACTGGTTTACCGTTCCTGTTCCTCATGTTTCTCAGTGGGTCTAATCTGGAAAGGAAGACGTTACAAGGAAAAATACACAGACACACCACAAACACACTTACTCTAGATCCCTATATAAAAGACTGCACATCGGTCTTCCTTCAGTCCGTGTTCTCACTCCCTGGGACATACACTTATTTTTCTCTTAATTTTTCCCTGTTCTTCCCAATTTAGATCGAGAGTCTCTTCACTCTCCTTCAAAGTGAGCCTGCCTCACCCCCTTTCAGCTGGGATCTTGGCTAGGGCCATCGCCTGCTCACCTCCGCAGGACTCCTTCCCTGAGTCCCCGGGTTAGTGGATCCCGTTAAAAAGGGACCCTGCTCGCAGCGCCAGATTTGTGGCGGAGAAAAGTGTTTTATAACAAAATAACTCAGCCGAGGCACCAGGGAGTCACTTCAGAAGGAGTTTTTATTTTCAAGATACCTTGGAGAACAGTCTCACCAAAATACTGGGGGTGCTCTGCCTGAGCACGGACCATCCGGTTTAATTTATACAAAGGTACAAACAATAGACACATGACACACTGAAGCTCTGAGAGTGTCCTCCATATAAGGGAGAAAGCAATTGTCATTGGTTGATTCAAAAATAAACAGTTCAAAGCCTGTGGCAGAATGCAGAGGGTATACTGTCTTATTCAGCAGCACACAGCTTAATGTACTGAGCGTCCTTGTAATGATTAATAGACTTAAAAGTGGTAGCGCACAGCTTACTTTTAACTCTGTCACCCACTAAAACTTTCTTCACTAATTTTTTCTTCCACACCTCATTTACAGGAAAGATGTGGATGCTGTAGAGATTGGAGAGGAGATTTATAAGTATGTTGCCTGGATTGGAGGGCATGCCTTATGAGATTAGGTTGAGTATCTTGGTCTTTTTGCTTGGAGCAATGGAGAATGATGATCATCCATGAATTTGCCACCAGCATTCCTGCAGAAGGTGCCACTGGCCAGTTGTACAAGATGATGAGAATCATTGATTGTGTGAATGGCCAGTGGCTTTTTCCCAGGGCTGAAATGGCTAACACCAGATTGCATTATTTTAAGGTGCTTGGGAGTAAGTACAGGGAGAATGTAAGAGGTTAGTTCTTCACAGATAATGGTGGGTCCATGGAATGTGCTGCTAGCAACGGTAATGGAGGCAGGTTCAAAACAATCTTTTAAGAGATAATTAGATAGACACATGGAACAGAGAAAAGTTATATGCAGTAGGTTATTATGTTGGCACAACACTGTGGGCAGAAGGGCCTGTGCTGTGCTGTGCAGTTCTATGTTCTATCCAAATCATTTATATATTACATGAAAAGCATTTTCCCTGAGGAGAACCCAAGATAATTTAGGTCGAACCTAATTTTCGAGGATAGAGTTTAAAATAAGTTAAACCCAATCATTTTACATGAAGAATCTGCTTTAGACAAGAGTAAATGATCCCTGATATGTGTTTTTACTCAATATGATAAAAGGTATACGCCAAGCCAGTTGCATGCTAATATTCTCCTTGAAAGTGAAAGCATAGAATTTTGGATCTGCTAACTCATTTACACATCCATAATATTTTCATTGTTAATATTAATGTGAGATCACATTATTCAAAGAGAGTGCTAAAGGAGATGATAGTTAAATATAATTTATGTTCCTTATAATAAACTCTCAGGTGCAAATATCAGGAATAGACTTCAGGAAACCACATTACACAAGACGGGGATAGAGACAAGTAGTCTGGAAAGACACATAGCTGTGGAAGTCAGTCTGGGTTATCACAGGGTCATAGAACATCTGGGTGATCACATAGTCATAGAACATGGTGACATAGTGGAAATGTCAACTGCAACCTTGCCCATAATTTTAAAAAAAATTTTATTTATAAATTTAGAACCACACAAATAAAGCACAATGAAAAATAATTCAATACAAATACATGTGGTACATAAAAGATTAGTAAACCTCCCTATATACCACCCTTCCCCCTTCTATCCCTCTACAAAGAAAGAAAAGAGAGTAAGAAAGGGACAAAAGACCCTCAATAGGGGTACCTATTACTTAAAAGTTTCATATACTGAGACCTTAAGGAAAGAGGGAATGTCAGAGCCTCAATTAAATATTAACACCCATATTTTGTAAATGAGGACTCCATATCTTCCAAAATATATAATATTTTTCTCTTAAATTATAAGTAATTTTCTCAATACAGCATGCCACCTTTCTATACCCAGATCCGTGTCAGACTTCCAAGTTATGGCAATACATTTTATTGTTATTACTATAGCAATTTGAACAAATTTCTTTTGATACATGTTCAATTTCAGTTTAGGTTTATCATCCTCAATATCACAATAAAAATAGCATTGGATCTTGTGGGAATTTAATCCTCAATATTCATTCCAATAAGTTACCTATTTCTAACCAAAAAGATTTAACTTTAGGACACTGTCAAGGAGAATGCAAAAATGTACCAATTTCCTCTCCGCACCTAAAACATAAATCTGAGAGTCTGATTCAATTTTTAAAAATTTATATGGAGTTGAATATGTTACGAGCTCAAAGGACCCCAAAACCCAGCAGCAATAGATATTCACCAAGACAAATGGTTACTTAAACAAAAGTTGCTTTTAATGATCAAATAGAATCAAACTTTTTTATCACTATTGACTTACTTAACCCCCTTGTAATTCTAAGAGCATGTGTATGTAATGTGTGTGTAAATTCAGAAAAGTTCATTGGTTCACAGTCCAATCTCACTTCTCATTCCTCCAAGTTCAATGGTTGCAGGCAATTCTTATACTGTGCACAGAATTTAACATTTATAAAGTTGACCAGGCTTTGGTGCTTGAAAGGTAAATGGTTACCACTCAGGAAAGTTCTTGTCGGTTTAGAGAGAGATTTGTCGTTCCTTTTTAATTAGCCACTTCAGTGTCTTGCTGATGAAACTTTTCCCTTCAGGGTTCTCCAGATGATAACCTATTTCTTTCAGGTCACCACAGAGTTTCTTTTTGTTTCCCTTATTCCAAGTGAAACATTAGACAGCCAGTCCTCTCCTCTTGCATGAACCACAAGAGCTTTGACCAGGCTGAACAAAGCACTTACAAACCCGTCCTCCAAAATGGGGCTTTCCACAATCTTGCCAGCTTATCCTGTTCCAGTCCCAGATGCTATTACTGACTGTAACACTGTAGAAATGATCTCTGTGTGTCTCTCTTTCTTAGAGGGAAAGCCTGTTTGACTCTCTCTGCTTGCAAAACAACATGACCCTCTTAGAACATCTCCAGACAAAAGGTGGCTCTGACAAGATCTTTCATCTGTTGCCTTTTGGTAAACAACAATGCTATAGTGAAGACTCTTGGGCTCACTCCAAAACTCTTGCAAAGACTATTGGCCCCAACATGTCTAGCATGGGACACAGCTCCAGTATTTTAAATAAGATCTGCTTTAAGGTGTTTGTATGTGACCTACTCTAAAAAACCTTTCCCAATTTATCTCCAAAAACATATCTATATACTCTTTCACAAGTGAAATGGAGATTCTAATTCGAAAGGGAACCACAAAGAAGTTCAGTTATGTATTCTTTAATCCAATTGGGTACTCCTAAATGGGAGTTACATAGATTAAAACAAAGATGGGAATCAGACTTGAATATTAGTATTGATGATAAGATCTGGTCGAACTTACTCTACAACTGTATGACCAACACAATTATTGTAAGATATAGGCTGATGCAATATAATTTTTTGAATCAGCTACATCTTACCCCGCAAAAAATACATCAATTAAATCCTAATTTTTCTGATGTATGTTTTAGATGCTGGGAAGAAATGGGTACTTTTTAACATTTCATCTGGTCATGTTCCAAATTGAAATCCATTTGTGGAATCAAGAGCTTTATTAAATCAAATTATTGGGAAACAAGTTTTAATAACCTCAATGTGAAGGTTTAAATCTGGACCTTGATAAAATATGCACCTATTCAGTATAATATTGAGCCACTTTATTTCAAATGTATTTACTAAAGTCACAAATGAGTCCTTCCCACAGACCATAATTAATCATGATGTCAGCTGACTATGTTTTATTCCCCAAATTTCTCCCTTTTGTCAGTATACGCTGTGTACAGTTTTTTTTTTGACACTACCAATAAGTGGTAATTCTGCCTCGCCCGCAGAAAAAAAAGCATCTCAAACTGGTATGTGATGTCATGTATGCACTCTGATAATAAATCTGAAATCTGGAAGTACAAAAATGCTGGAGAAGTTCCAAGAAGAATCAAATTATTCTCTCTCCCAGCAAGTTAGAGGAAAATCTGATGGCTGACATTATTAAAATAGCTATTCTTCATTTGAGTTTAAAAAAACTTGATGCCCATCTTTTCCAACCATAATACTGACTACACGCCATCAAGTAACATTGAGTCAACCTAACCCTGAATGGCAGCATGTTATTTGTTATTGAGGTGGAAATTAAGAGAAGCTGGAGTATTTTCTCACCTACCATACATGTGTGATTTTTTTTTGATGAGGAGAAACATATTATTTATGCTGGAATCTTGAGCTAGTGAGAAGCTAGAAAAAGGGTCCCAACCCTATTCATGATTGTCCATTTCTCTCCATGGGCTTTGACTGACCTAATGAATCCCTCCAGCTCCTCATTTTATACTGATGAGGAGTCCTGGTAGATCTTTAAGCTAGGTGAAGGGGCAGGTAGTGAGACCAAATAGAGAGGCTGCAAAGAGACCTAGATTAGGAGAATGGGCAAAAGAAGTGGCAAATGAAATAGACTGTTGGAAAGTGTAGGATCATGCTCTTTTCCAACTGGAATAAAAGGGCAGACTATTATATGGATGGGGAGAAATTCTAAATTCAGAGGTGCAAATGAACTTGGGAGTCCTCATGCAGGGTACCCTAAAGGTTAACCTGTTGGTTGAGCCAGTGGTGAAGAAGGTGAATGCAGTGTTGGCTTTCATATAACCGTATATAACCATATAACAGGCCAATTTGGCCCTTCTAGTCCGCACTGATCCAAATACCCTCCTCTAATCCCATTTACCAGCACTCTACCCATATCTCTCCATCCCCCTCACATCCATATACTTATCCAACTCTTTCTTAAATGACAAAATTGATCTTGCCTCCACCACCTTTCCCAGAAGCCCATTCCACACAGTCACCACTCTCTGAGTAAAGAAGTTCCCCCTCATGTTACTCCTAAACCTTTGCCCGTCAACTCTCAACCCATGACCTCTTGTATCCATCTCTTCTACTCTCAATGGGAAAAGCCTTTCCACATCAACTCTGTCTATCCTTCTCATTATCTTAAACACCTCAGCCTTCTACGATTCAAGGAATAAGTCCTAATTTGCTCAATCTCTCCTGAAACCCAGACAACATTTTTGTAAATCTTCTTTGCACTCTCTCTATCTTGTTAATATCCTTCCTATAAATTGGTGACCAGAACTGCACACAGTACTCTAAATTTGGCCTCACCAATGCCTTGTACAGTTTCATCATTACTTCCCAACTCCTATATTCTATGCACTGATTTATATAGGCAAGCATACTAAAGGCCTTCTTCACCACCCTATCCACATGCGCTCCTACCTTCAGGAAACAATGCACCATTATTCCTAGATCTTTCTGCTCCATTGCATTCTTCAATGCCCTCCCATTTACCACATATGTCTTGCTTTGATTATCTTCAGGAATAGAACATATGGAGCAGGGATGTAATGCTAAGGCTTTATAAGGCACCGGTAAATGCTCACTTGGAAAATGGGGTACAGATTTGGGCTTCTTATTTAAGAAGGAAGTACTGGCATTGGAGAGGGTTCAGAATTGATTAACAAAAATGATTCCTAAAATGAAAGGATTAGCATATGAGGAACATTTGATGGTTCTTGGGCTGTATTAGGAGTTCATAAGAATGAGGAGACACCTACCAAATAATACTATTTTCTCCTATTAGCAACTTAAATCATATTTTTAAAAAAAGTTAGGGAGGAATTTTAAATTACCAGAACAAAGTCTATTTGACTATTTAATAACTGATATGTTTATTGAAAGATTTATTACTAATATGTATATAAAATTGCAAGAGACTATCCAGAAAATGGATTTATTTAAATCTAAATTGAGATGAGAAAAAGATTTAAAAATACAGATTCAGGAAATAGTATGGTCAAAATTATCTTATGAAAGTGTAACTAATACAATTAATGTTAGATATCAAATGATACAGTTTAATTTTTTATAACATTTCTACTCCATACAAATTACACGGAATTAATTCAAATTGCTCTGATCAATATTTTAGATGTAATAAAGAAGTAGGATCATTTTTGCAGTCTGACAATGTGAAAAGGTAGATAAGTTTTGGAAGGATATAAGTATTTTATTGATGATGAGTTTTGAAGATGCAAATTTTGAAGGATCCCTGAATATTTTTATTGGGAGATATTTCTCAATTGAAGTTGGATATTTATCAGAAGTTTTTAAATGTAGCAATAACAGTAGCAAAGAAATGTATAGCTGTCACTTGAAAATCAGGTGATATTGTGGGGTTGAATAGATGGCAAATGGAAGTATTAAATTGTATACCACTAGAGAAAATAACGTATAATTTACAAAATCAACCAGAAAAATTTGATAAGATTTTGAAACCTGATACGGATTTTATTTCTACGACTTTACCTTCAGCGTCCGCCACTCCCCCACTCAACCCACCCTAATTAGTTCATGTTTTAAGATTATTATGTAAATTTGCAATTAATCAATTTAAAAGATATATGTTCATTAGTCAGGCTTTTCCTTTTCTTTAACTCTTTTCCTCTTTTATTGGGGGGCAGAGAAAATGTAAAAAATGTATTCTTTTTGGGTCGTAGTTTTATTATTCTTATGATATGGATAAATACTCTATATGCATTGATGCAAATGAAAAATAAAATTTTTAAAAAAGAATGAGGGGACACCTCAGGGAAGCATTTTGAATGTTGAAAGGCCTGAGTCGATGTGCCAAAGTTGCTTCCCATGTTAGGGTACTCTAGGACAAAAGGGCACAACTTCAGGATTGAAGGGCACCCATTAAAAAAACACAGATACAGTGAATTTACTTTGACAGAAAGTGGCAAAGCACTTGAATTTGCTACTATGGCCAGCTCTGGAAGCCAGGTTGTTGTGTGTATTTCAGGCAGAGATTGATCGGTATCTGATGAATCATCAGATTATGGGAAGAATGCCGGGGAGAGGGGCTGAGTGGGAGATGGATCAGCTCATGATAGAATGTCGGAATGAACTCGATGGGCTGAATGGCCTACTTCTACTCCTTTATCTTATGGTGGATATTTGATGATCTTTATCTTCCAGTTAACTCAGGGAATAATCCAGGTTTTATTTTCACTTGGAATAACTTTACAATCATCATATGTACGGATTCATAAAGTCGTACAAATAAACTCAGATTAAATGTAATCGATTGATGCTGTGAAGCGTTACAGATGCATTATTATAAAAATTTGTTCAGCACATAGAGCAAATAGTGGACCATCCACTCTGCAAAAAAGTCAAACATTAGCAGGAAGTTACATTTGTTTATTGGGATTGTAGTGGAACCACTGTATTATTGATTGTACCTGTGGCTCCTCCCCCTTTGATTCCCTTAAAAAAGTGACAATGCCATAACCCCTCCCCCAGAACAAGCTGAGGTCTTGGGTCAACAACATGAGACGTGCCTTTAGTTTATGGTAATAAAAGCCTATCAGTCATGTAACTTCTAGTCTTGGGAGTTGTTGATAGGGCATCAATTTTATTACCATAATTTTTTTTTGAATGAACAAGTTGTTGAGACCAGAGAGGTGGTGATCACCAGAAGCATCCGACAAGTTCGAACTCTGGCTGCGCTGTTTCAATGTGTTTCTGTAGGCCTCTACTGAGATCATACAATCTGACGCAGATAAACTACACCAACTGTTCTCACCGGTTGGGCACCACGTTTACCCCATGGTCAGAGACTACAAGACATTCACCAAAGCCATGGACATTCTGAAAGTGAATGAAGTCTATGCCAAGCTCACGTTCTAACCACATGTAAGCAACAACTTGGGGAGTCGATTGAGGATTACCTGCAGGTCCTGCTCAAACGGGAATGCAGCTGCAAGGCCATATTAGCTGATCTGAGATGCCTGCGTAGTTGACATCAGATCTGTCTATATTCACCAGCGACTACTGGAACAGGGTGAGCTGAATCTGCAGTAAGCCATCAAATTGGCTAAAACTCTAGAAGTAGATCTCCGCAACACGGACTCTTATCCAATAATGCAGCCGTCAAGTAGGCAATGTGGGTGACGACATCTTGGAACACTGTATCGCAGACCGCCCACGCAACGACTTGATTGCAACCACTGGTGAATACCCAAAGTTACTTCTGTGGCCAACAGAATCACCCCAGGAAGCGCTGCCAAGCGCTTCCAAATCAAATCAAAGTGCTCTATCCCGGCTGCCAGAAGAAAAGACACTACATGAAGGTATGCAAATCTAAGCAACGTTCTAACCAAGCAGCGCCGTGTGAAGGAAATGAGGGCTGTCGCCAGCCCGATGAGCAAAAGCACCGCGTGCGAGCCATGGGTGACTGCCATCTTGGAATATAGTCAAGTACGGCAGATCAGACAGCAACACTACTCTGGCTTCGGTCACACTCAACCAAAACAGCCCTCACCAGCTCACCAGGTCAATGATAGACATAGGTAAATGGGTGCAAGATGGGCTGCCTGGTGAATAGCAGAAGCACGGAAAGCTTTATCCATCCCAACAAAGTGCAGCGTTTCTCCTTCATGGTGAGACCAGTGAGTTATTGAGTCTTCATTGCCTATAAATCCCATTCAGCAGAGATATGCGGCAGCTGCATGGTGACACTGACTGTGTGGCACAGTGTACAAATATTTTAAACTGCTTGTCATGCCACAACTCTGGACATGTACTCCTGGTGTTGGACTTTCAGTGCCACCTCAAGAGTATCACCGTGCTACATTCACCCCTCACAGTTTACAACCAACAGTTTTTAAACTGTCCACCCTCCCCTCCGAACACAACCAGCAACTCGCTACCTGGCCACCACCCACGACCTGCAACCCCTCCACCTCTGGGTTCCCCCTCCCCCACCTCTGTTCGCCAACCTCACCCCTGACTGTAAGCCCGTTTCCACCAAGAGCAGGTGGTACAGCGCTCAGGACAAGGCCTTTATTAAATCACAGGTGAGACAGCTCCTGACTCAGGGCATCTTCAAACCCCTGGAGAGCCCAGATAGTGGTGGTTAAGGGTAGAGAAAAACACTGAATGGTTATTGACTGCATTAAAACCATTAACAGGTTTACACAACTGGACGCATACCCCCTGCCACACATAGATGACAGGGTAAATCAAATCACCCACTGACTTGAAGTCAGTATACCACCAGCTCCCTATTCACCCGGAGGACCACCAGTACACTGAATTCGAAGCGGATGGCCACCTCTACCACATCCTGAGGGTCCCTTTCAGGGTCACACATGGAATCTTAGTCTTCCAGAGGGAGATTGACTGAATGGTGGTCGAGCACGGGCTGCTAGCCACATTCTCCTAGCTCATTATCTGTCATGACCTGCAAGACCACGACACCAACTATCAGAAGTTCCTCCAGACAGCCAAATCCCTCAATCTCACCTAAAACGAGGATAAATGTGTATTCCGCACACCATGCCTGGCTATACTCATTGTGTCGTGGAGAATGGAATTATTGGACGATCCCGACCACATGAGCCCCCAGTTGGAGCTCTCACTTCACCACAGCCTCAAGGCCCTGAAAAGGTGCCTAGGGTTTCTCTTCTAAATTGTCCAGTGGGTCCCCAACTATGTAGATAAGGCCTGTCCCCTTGTAAATGCCGCCTCCTTTCCACTGTCAGCAGAAGCCTGGGAGGCCTTCAACTGTATCAAAGGCAATATTGACAAGGCTACAACGTACACTGTGGACAAATCCACCCTGTTCCAGGTGGAAAGCAATGCATCTGACTTTGCCTTGGCCGCCACACTAAACCAGACAGACAGACACGTACCATTTTTCTTCTGCACCCTCCAAGGCCCCAAGATCCGGCACTTCTCCATCGAGAAGGAGGCCTAAGCCATCGATGAGGCGGTACGGCACTGGAGGTACTATCTTGTCAGCAAACGATTTACCATGCTGACTGACCAACATGCAGTCACTTTCATGTTTAATAACAAGCAGCAGGGTAAAATCAAGAATGATAAGATTCTGAGGTGGAGAATCGAACTCTCCATCTACAACTATGATACCTTATACTGGCCCTGAAAGCTCAATGAACCTTTGGATGCCCTGTCCTGAGGGACTTGTACCAGTGTGCAGATAGACCATTTACAAGCCCTCCACAAATTACCTCTGCCACCCCAGAGTCACCAGGTTCAACCATTTTATCAAAGCCCGCAACCTCCCCTACTCAGTTGAGGACACCTGGACGATGACAAGGAACTATCCAGTCTGTGTGGAATGCAAACCACACTTTTACCAGCTGGACAGGTCAATCCTGATTAAGGCCACCAGCCCCTTTGAGAACCTATGCATTGATTTCAAGAGGCCCCTGTCCTCTTCAAACAGCAATGTGTACTTCCTCAACATCACTGTTCCAGTTTGCCATTCCCTGCCCGGACATGACCGCTGCCACTGGCATCAAAGCCTTACGCAACCTATTCACCCTGTTAGGATATCCCTGCTTTGGAAGGTTGAAAGGCCTGCATGTCTCCACTGTAAAGAGATCCTCTCCAAACTGCTCCATGCAATCAGATCCCTCCTAAGGACTGTCACTAATGCTATCCCACACCCTACCCAGCCCCCCCCCCCACCCAATTGTCTCAGTTCAGTCGCGGACACTCCATCTGCCAACAACAACCAGGCCATCCAGTAGCCAACAACTGAGCCATAAGGTACGACGGACCTTAAGATCACCGGACAGACTGAACCTGTGATGGAGCTGAATCCACTTTACCCTGCCGGACTTTCTTTTTTTTAAAAGAGGTGGTGAATGTGTGGAACCACTGTTAATACTGTTTGTACATGTACGGCTGTCCCACCCCTTACTGATTGTAGCTATGGCTCTTCTCCCTTTGATTCCCCTAATAAAGACAGCCACACCATAACCCCTCCCCCAGAACAAGCTCCCAAAATATCTCATATAGTGCTCTAAAGACACCTCTATTTCTACTTTACTTTTACTTTGCATTATGGTATTTATTTTCCTAAGAGCCAGATTTAGGAAAGATGAAACGTCATGACCTGCACTTATTTCTGCAATAAAACATAAAGTGTCATCACACATATTTTTTAAGCAAAAACCATTGATTGACCTCTTTAGCTAACATTTATGCCCATAATTAGAGAAAACCAGAATGTGTACTTTATGCTTAAACATCTGTTTTCTTCTTCAAGTGAGATTAATTTGACATACAGACATATATTGTTTTATAAGCTGTCTTGTTGAAATGTTTTATTTTTATTTGCCTCATAAAATGCATCTATTTCTGATTATTGTATTTCTGTATTTGTGTAATTTTTATGTTTACTATCTATGTTTATTGCTTTCTATCATGGTTGCTAATTTCAAATGTAGTAGTTTATATAAGGCTACAAACATGAGATGGCATTTTCCATCTGTTTTCCAGACAACAATTCATATCTGATATGTACCTTCAGTGTAGCAAAACCTACCATGGCATTTCACATTCAATATCTAAGGAGGCCTAAATTGACAAATTTTGCCGGATTGTACCATAATCTATGGACCATCTGAAAAATACCTGAAAATGTCATAAAAGAGTAATTAAATCTCTTGCAGGTTTATGTACAGAAGAGCTGCAGGTTCTTGTATAAAAGCTCAGAAAATTGATGACGTATTCCACAGATGTTGCCTGACTGGTGTCTCCAGCATTTTCTGTTTCCTTACAGATTTTCATCTGTAGATTTTGATTTTCAGTGGAATAAAATGTCAACCACCCGTTTCCCTCGACAGATACTGCTTGACACGCTGAGTTCCTCTGTTTATTTTAAGTTACTTGCCTAGTTCATTTCACAAAATTTCAAAATCTTTCCTTTTTTTTCCTTTCCCTCCAATCAGCAGAGAATTCCTACTATTTAAAATATCACTCTTCAGCCTAACAAACCATGTCTGGTGAGGTTTGAGAACTTTGACACTTGTTCATAATTTATTTTGATAGCATGGTTGAGATCAATTATTCAAACATTTTGGAACTTGAAATTGTTGAGTTTTGCTGCATGAAAAGTATTTGGGCTCTCTAGCTCCTGAAAGGTAAATGAGTTGAATGAGTTAATTAATTGGTTCCATACCATTGGGATTATAGAAATAATAATACAAAAATCCTGAAAACACGTCGTTCTAACTTATTGTGGTTTTATTCTTGATGAATTTTATTGAGGTAAATTGCATTCTAAAAATTTAAACCATTTTGAAGCCAAAAAATTGCCCACTTAAGTCATTAACACACTACAATTTAAAATGGGGTCCACATCCTTCTTTACTAATTGCATTTCATTTTTTTAAAATGCCATTCTAGATTCACATTGAACTTGCCATCTCAATTCTTGTTTCCTGTGTTTCACTTCAAAGAAAACCTTGACATAGTATCTGTAAATTTTTGAGAAAATATTTTCTTCATCTATTGGGTCAAATAATTTGGCATTAATGGAGCTGTTCCAAAACTAATAACTTAAGTTTTTTTAACTATTGCTGAATAACAAGTTAATCAATTCTGCACATACATCATCATCATCATTCAGGTGCCTTGCCGTTCGGCCTGGGTGATCATCTTCCTCCATCCGTCATAAAGGCTCCATCTTTGATCTGAGACCGTAGTCTA
The DNA here is from genome assembly GCF_036971445.1 of Narcine bancroftii. NCBI lineage: Eukaryota > Metazoa > Chordata > Chondrichthyes > Torpediniformes > Narcinidae > Narcine > Narcine bancroftii. Next base: position 175,068,758 of record NC_091471.1, on the reverse strand, counting down.
TGTTGTGTTCACGATTATGATTATCTAAGGGAAAAATACTGAAGTGGTTTCTCGTTGCCACCTTCAGTTGCAGTGACCATACTGGACGGGTAACCCTGGGTCAGTGGTTTTAGTTTTACAATGTAAATTCCAATTTGTAGAATCTTTTTGCAAAAACCATCTACCATCTGCAATCCATGGCTTCACGTGACCCTGAATGGGAGGCTAAAGAGGTACTACACTTGCCTAAGGGTGACCTGTAGGATATTGGACAGAAGGAGTGCTTTGCATCTCCTTTTGCTGAGCAATTGCGCAACACTGACCACACATATTTTTAGTAAATGGGCAATGTTTCAGACCATGGACGTGCTGTTAGATTGGTGATAACTTCCCAGCAATGCTGTTGAAGTGCTGCAACAGAAGAGAAAGATTCCAGAGTCATTAGAATTATAATGCTACATCTTTAAAACATTAGGATTGATAAGACCCTGAGACTGGACAAGATGTTCCCCAGGTTACAACAGGAAGCAAGGGAAGAGATTACTGGGGCTTTGGCTATGATCTTTGTGCCCTCCCTGACCACAGGGGAGGTGCTGGAGGATTGGAGAATGGCAAATGTTGTCCCCTTGTTTTAAAAAGATAATGGGGGAATCCTGGGAATTGTAGACCAATGAGTCTTATGGCAATGGTGGGGAAACGAATGAAGAGGATTCTTAGAGACTGGATTTACGAGCATTTAGAGAAGTAAAGTCTTCTCGGGGATAGTCGGCACGGTTTAGTGAGGGGTCGGTCGTGCCTCATGAGCCTAATTGAGTTGTTTTTTTGATGAAGTAACTAAAGAAAATGATGAAGGTTGGGCAGTAGATATGGTTTAAGGCATTTGATGAGATCCCCCATGGTGGTTTCATTTCAGAAAGTGATGAGGCATGGGATCCATAGAACCTTGGCTGCAGATTCAAAATTGACTTCCTGCAAAAAGCAGAAGATGGTGGTAGTAGTAGATGGAGCATATTCTGCCTGCAGATCTGTGACTAGTGGAGTTCCACAGGGATCTGTTCTGGGACCTCTGCTATTTGTGATTTTTAAAAAATATATAATATATAAATGACATGGACGAAGAAGTAAATTTGCAGATAACACAAAAGTTGTGGATACTTTTGAGGGTTTGTCGTAGGTTATAACAGGATAAAGACAATGCAGATTTGGGCTGAAAAGTAGCAGATGGTGATCAGTTCAGATAAGTGTGATGTGATGTACTTTCGAAGGTCAATATAAAGTACAGTTTGACCTGCTGAGTTTCTCCAGCATTGTGTTTTTACTTTAGAAGGTCAAACTTGAAGGCAGAGTACATGGTTAATGGCAGGATTCTTAACCATGTGGGAGCACAGAGGGACCTTGGGGTCCATATCCATAGATCTTTCAAGGTTGCCATACAGGTTGTTATTGTAGTTACAAAGGCTTATTGTGTGCTGGTCAACATTATTCAGGGGGTTGACTTAAAGAGTCATGAGATAATATTGCAGCTCTATAAAACTCTGGTTAGACCACTTTTAGAATATTGTGTTCAGTTCTGGTCACCTTATTATTGGAAGGATGTGGAAGCCATGGAGAAGGTGCTGAGGAGATTTATGACGATGATGCCTGTCGTGTTGGGAAGAGTATCAGGTTCGGTGGGTTCACCGAGAGATGAGTCTGGAAACAAGTGGTACAATTAAACATAACTTTTATTAACAAATGGGGAGAATGTTAAACCTTATTTGATCACAATTTCACTTAAGTGATGATATAGACATTCATCTCTGACTTTGGTTAGACTTCGACAGCATTAAACCTGGATCGACCCGCTCACACACTACAAAGAGGACTCTTACACGAACCCGGTTCACTGAGCAATGGAGATGTGGCATCCTGCAAGTATTGATCTATCGCAATACTAGGGCTCAGCTTCAGTGTAGTGCACACCTTACCCATGACATTTCCAGCGAAGTCCACAGTAGCAACCTGTTGTGGAGTGATGTCCAGGGCTTCCACTATGAGGCAGAGAGAAAACATGTGCTGTGTGTTGGTGTAATATACAGTGCTAATTGGTGCTTCTAACCAATAATGACCTTGGGTAATTTAAATTAGCCAACACCAAGGTATGCACTAATGGGTGCCCAGAGTCCAACCTTGATTCACAGGTAATGTGACTTCCAAATAAGTTTCAGATGAGGAGGACATGTGATCACCTGCAATACACATGTTCCAGACGGGCAGGGGATCCACGTTTCCTCCACACACAACATTCCACCCCCGGAAGCTACATCACCCTGTAATGACTATGATGACAGTGCATGTTGTGACTAAAAAAAGGAAAAGAACAAAAGAAGTTTTAAAAAAAAAATTAAGATACTAATTAAGTGGATACATATATCACAAGTGCCTTCCATATGCTGGACGAGGCACATAATAAAATCCAATGACAACGCCTCACCAGCTCCTCCCCCCCTCCCCCCTCGCCGACCAAACAGGGCACTGTGTTTTCCTATGGAGCAGGGTGCTGTGGGATCTGCCAGTGGGGAGGGGAGAGAAAGACATTTTGTCTGGTCACTGACTCACGTGCCTTGAAAGTTGAGCAATTTGCGATTTATCTTTATTAAATAAAAGCTCCTGAGGTATTTGTTTCTGTTGATGGGAGTGTTGGTGGGGATGCTAAAATTGCCAAGTGGTTACAAAATATATACAATATTTCCTGCTTGTGTGTGATCTGTAACATTGTAACTATAATCTGCACCTTTGTAATTTAAAGCTGAAACTACAATTTCCTGTGCTGAGAGACATTTTACAGAGGAGATACCACAACTCCTGCAAAAGAAAAGGTCCATTACAAAGGCTGTACTTGGAAGGTGCATAACAAAAGATGTAGTTGAATGTCCTTTGTTGAGGTCTAGGTTTCCATGGCAACAGCTCTTGCCTGTCTTTCGGAGAGTTCTTTGCATAATAAGTGGCAAACTGTGTCTTGCTGGTTATGGTAAAGGTGCTGGCTGAAATCATTGATGGGATCGTAGCCTGTTGAGATCAATGTGAGGAATTTACTCATTGCATATGTAGAATGATAAGGGGAGATTTGATAGAGGTATTTAAAATTATTATGGGCAGAGGTGGAGAGGATGAGCAGGTGTGGGTTCTTGGGAGTCACTGTCTCGGAGGATCTTTCCTGGTGCCGGCACACCAATGGCAATGTGAAGAAAGCCTCTGCTTCCTCAGGAGTTTGCGGAGGAGCTAGTGGAGTTGTTCAAGTGAACCGGTACGGACTTGAAGGGCCGACATGGCCTGTTTCCGTGCTGTAAACGGTTATATGGTTATATGGTATTGTGGAACAATTAAAGTTTGAATAATTAGTTCAGCTGGTGTTGGACTCTGGCTTTAACTTACTCTTAATTTAGTCTATGTGTAGTCTGAGTCCAGCGCGTTCTTTGAATGAAGTGATAGGAGAAGGTATTCGGTTCAACAGTCAATTTATTACACAGCACAAGAATAAAACTTAACAGAGCTCTGGGTCAGTCTGTTAGTTCATAGGTCACCTGCCAGTGAGCTACTCCCCGAGACTGACCCCTATTGTCCAGTTGGCACAGTTTATATAGGTCAATCTTATCACACAGAACAAAAGTTGTTTTCCCTGCTAGATCTTTTTGCATAAGGGTTATCACAAGTCATCTCCTGTTTTGCAGATTTCTGGGGTGTAGCATTCCCATGTTAATCCTCCAGGCCAGACTGTCCTGTTGTTTAGATCTGAAATTAATTCATCCCCAGATATTTCTAATCACCATTCGGTCCCTGTCTGGCCAATTTCTGCTGTTCTCTTTAACACCTCCTCGTGCCTTAATCTTCCTCCTAGACTGGTTTTCCATTCCCTTTGATTCTTGCGGGCCATTCTTTGTTCTGATCTGGCCTGTGTCTCCTGTGCTACTTCCCACCTCCTTCAGTTGAGCATTCCTCCTAAATCGTTTTATGCATATCCTCTCCCTGTATCTTGGGAGCAGCCAATTTTGTTCAGCCAACTTTGCTCCATGCTGTGACAGCCACTTAGCCACATTCCTCTTTCCCTGACTCATGCAGTACAAATAAACTTATTGATTAATCATTTATTTCATACTGTTTTAACCCCTAGATTCCAACAGTCCCCCTTTTGGTCTCATGAAAATGAGACCAACCACCAGTTAACTTATTAGATAGAGAAATCCGGGTTACATGCCAGGGTTGGCATTTCTGATCCCTTGTAATCATTACACTCTTGAGAGGGCAGTAGGGACAAATACATGCCTTGGGGTCTGGGGATGTCTCTCTGTGACAGCGCTCGTTGAATGAGGCACTGGAGGCAGGGAAGGATGCATGGGATCAGAATCAACGCCAAAACCACAAATCCAGCAACTAGCACTATAGTATGTATCCATCCCCAGTCTCCAGAGAACAAATTTCCCAGCCATGCGCTGCCCAAGGGTCGCCAGGTCTGAACCGGGACGTGAGCTAATTTGCGAATACCTGAAGAAATCTCCTTTACTGCTTGCCCATTGTCATCGATTTTTAAACAACAATAGATTCTACCATCAACAGTCCCCGGAGTCCAATATGTTCTTTAAAGGGACCCGTTCAGAAAGTTCTGAGTCCGTAGTTGCTCACAGGTTCTCAGTCGCCGCCGTACGAATCTGTTCCAGTGTCCGTGCTGGTGGGTCCGTGGCTGCACACTGACTCCAATGATACCACGTCTCGCCTTTTCCCTGTAGTCGAACCGCGTGGGACGTCCTCTCCACCCCTCGGTAGGGTCCTGTCCACCTGGGCTCCGACCACTTTCTCTTGATGACCTTTAGCAGAATCCACTCCGCGACTGAAGGTATCGGTGTTTCCCCTTCTCTGTTGGGACTTGTGACCTGTTGTGAAAAATCTGACACCAGAGCCGTTAGTTTATCATAATACAGCTTGCATCCCATTGAACTTACCTCATTCTTCGTAGTCTGACTTCCGGCTCCCGGTCCCGGGAACTGGTGCCCCGTTCGTAGTTCATATGGAGTGAATCCTGTCACAGAACTTACCGAACTCCTTATTGACATTAATGCCAGAGGCAACGCATCCACCCAATTTAGTTTGGTCCGTGCCTGTACTTTCCCGATCTTACCTTTTATTGTTTGGTTCATCCTCTCCACTATCTTCTGCCATGTTAATGCCTTCATGGGTAAACGTAACATTTGGAGCATTCAGGATCTTTTCTAGTCTCGTCTGCCTTAACGAAGTCATTGTAAATGCTGTGGAGCTCACAAATGCTACAATACTATGTGTTGTTAATACTGTCAGGCCATGTCCCATTACAATGTGTGCCACCTTTTGTAGAATCTTTGCTACTCCTGCTGCATGTCTTGTACATGGTGGGTGTCTGTCTTCCGTTGGGTCTAGTGTGATACTCCCATACATGAGCACACATCTTCCACCCCCTTTTTTCTGAAAAAGAACACCATCAATTGTGTGTGCTTTTTCAGAAACATCCAAAAAGAAAGGTAGTTATAATTTGGAATCGCCAAATCTATAGCTGTTGTAAGAGCTTGCTTCAATAGAATAAAACTCATCTCAGCCTGTGCAGTCCAATCAAGTGTAGCTCCCAGATTCCTCATCCCCTGCTCATTCACCAAAGTTCGCAGTGGATGTGTCAACTCACCATACGATGGGATAAACTGCCTACTATAACCTGACAAACCCAAAAACAAAAGCATCTCCTTTACTGTCTTTGGTTTTGGATGATGTAGTATTAGTGTTTGATGTGCCGGGGAAATCCCTGTGCCTTTCGCTGAGACCATTCTCCCTAAAAAGGTGACCACCTGCCTGCAGCATTGCAGCTTTGAGCGAGAGACTTTAAAGCCTGCCTTAAACAGCTGCACTAGCAGGAGACAGGTGGCCTCCAAACAGGAAGCATGATCAGGTGCTGCTAATAGGATGTCATCTACATACTGGATCAGAACTACCCCACCTGGCAGTGCTAGCCCCCCCAGCTGTTCTTTCAATACCTGATTAAAAATTCCTGGAGATAAGATAAAGCCCTGAGGAAGCCTAGTATACCGCAACTTTCTTCTTCTATACGTGAATGAAAACACATCTCTTAATGGTTCTGCCAGCTGCAAGCAAAAGAAAGCATTCGCTAAATCAATGCAAGAGAACCACTTGTGGTTGGGGGTTAAAGCAGTCATGGCAGTATATGGGTTTGGTACTGGAACTGTGGGTGTACTCACAATACCATTGATGCGCCTTAAGTCATGGGCCATCCGATATTTGCCCGTGTCTTGTTTAGGAACCGGAAAAATGGGTGTATTCCAACTAGAACGCGAATGTTCCAACACCCCTGAATACCTAAGGCCATCAATGGTCTTTGCCAAACCTTCCTCAGCATCAGGTTTGTGGGGAGACTGCATCTGCCAAATAGGGGTGAAATCTGACAGTTCGAAGGTTATGGGATCAACCTGCTGACAAAAACCCACATCTGCTGGTCCCACTGACCACAGGTTCTCAGGGAGAGAATCTAGCATAGGGGCCGAGTCGGGGTGATCCATCTTCTCTCTACCATGAAAGCGTTCAATCTGTCTATGCTCAAGGAGGACTTGATCATGTGTCGGAGACAAAATTCTGTATGCCTGACCAGTCCCTTAGGGACTTCAAGTTCCGACACATCGGTCCCAAATCTTTTGCCTGATGAGTAGTGCCAATTGCAAGGGTGACATGAGGAATGGCCTCACCTGCCATCTCATACCATTCCAGCTGTTCAGATGTCAGTGCCACCGCAGCGGCCACTCCCTCCTTTCCTATCACTATGTAGTCCGAATTAATTTCCCATTGCCTGCCCTCTACCTCTTCATAAAAGGCATGCTGATACATTTCATCCCCATCCCTATCGTAAAAGAGGGTCATATGGGGAGGGTCCGAGGGAGGGGTATACGGGTGTAACGTCTGGATCCACGGCTTCCATTGATTATAAAGCTTTAGCAGCCCTCCCTTCTGTGGGTCCTCTGGTTGCAACAGCCCCCAGTAAATGTCAGCCCATAGTCCCTCCGATGCGGATCCTCCAGATGCCGCCAACAACATCTGAGAACCGGAATGCAGTGTAGTTACTGAACAGTTCATAGAATATCCATTCGGAAAGGTGACCTCTATTCCGCTGGGTCCACAAAGGATCGATGCTCCGCACTTGACCAACAGGTCTCTGCCCAAGAGATTGGTAGGGCACCTGGCTGACAAAATGTACTGATGTGTAAAAGTCTGTCCTGCCACAGAAGTGACTAGTGGTGTAGAAAACGGCAGATTTTCTGGTGTACCCGAGAACCCTATCAGCTGGACGCTAGAGGATGATGTTTTATCTTGAAACTCAGCGCCAGTGAGTGTTGAAAACCTGGCTCCTGTATCCACTAAAAAGGATACTTTCATGTCCATGACTTTCATCTGCAGGAAAGGGTCTGCCAACCTAGCCTGCTCGTGGGTACTCGGGCTCCGTCACTGTGGGCAATATTGCTCCTCCTCTGTCAGCAAAGGGAATTGTCTCCTCGGAGCTAGAGCCGCATAGGGTGCCTGATGTACCGGGGGTGGCACTGACGATCTCTGGGGCTGGACCCAAGGCTCCTGTTGTGGTGGTCCATAGCCCCTTGCCCCCGGGTCCCGAGGCTCCCAAACTAGGGGACAGTCTCTCTTCAAGTGTCCTGGCTGACCGCATCCAAAACATACGGCTGGCTGCCTTCGTGGAGCACTCCGAACTTTCCCTCTTACTCGGAATCCCCCCATTGGACCTCCCATTCTGCCCCCATCGGTGGGACCCGGTGCCCAATATGGGGCCGGGTGCCAATTAGTATCATTCCCTTGTGGTGGCTGCGGTGGCTGCTGAATCATCTGGTTCGCACCCTTTGAGGAAATCTTTTTTTCCTCATTTGCCTTTTGCCTAGCCTCTGCCAATTGAAGCTTAAGGAGTTGCCAGACTCCGTAGTTTGTTTGTCCTCCTTTTGCTTAGCCCTGTAACGTTTCAGGTGATGGGTCAAATATTTTTCCCATTGCTCATTCGAGCAGCCAGGAATATCAGGGTTATTATCTAACGTCGCCCTCACAACAGCTGGCAGTCCGCTTGTTACTGCAGCCCTAAAGAGAGTAGTCTGCAAGGGATCTGCGGCCGGGTGTACTCCTGCTTTATTGGTCCAATTCTCCTTACACTGACTCAAAAAAGTAGAGATCTCCTCATCATCCTTTATGGAAAAAGTCAGGGACTGCATGACACCGGGGGGAACGGGAAACTTATCCCGCATTGCCCCTCCTATTGCCGTAGCATGGTTGGCAAATGGCTCAGCATCGAGGCACCTAGTGATTCCTGCGATCATTTCTACCTGCTGAATCTCCCACAGCCCAAGCTGTTTCCCCAATAATGCTCTCCAATCCCCTATGGCTATCTTATGTCCCATCGTAAATTGGCAGAACTTTCCCATCCACGCTCCACCTCCCTCAGTCGGAGGTGGCATTTTGTCCAAAATACAATTCATGTCAGTGAATGAGAAGGGTTGATACCTTTCCCCAATTTGCGGACCCTCATAAATTAGCGGCATCTGTCTATATCTTTCTGGAAGCCGTACTTCCCCCCTTTCCCGCAACGCATATCCCAAAGGGAAGCGAGGGTTCTCCTGACCCTGTCTTCTGTGTGTGATCATGCTTCCCTCTCTGCTTCTCCTAAGTACAGTAACAGCCGGATTTTTTCAAACCCTCGTGGTACCTTCCCCTGACTCTGCAGCTCTTTCCAAATCTGTTCGTACCGTTCCCTAGCCTGTCCTTCCTCTCTCTTCGGTCATCCTCCCAGTAATTGATTCCTTGTATTTTCCCACTGTCTGTCTACAGATGGGGGAACTCCTCTGTCTTCCCCGAACTCTTGCCCTACATCCCTTATTACTCCTTCCATCTCTGTTCCGATTTTTATCCCTTTAGACCTCGTACTCCCTGGCTCTCTCTCCTGGTAGGAATTTGACACCCTGCACTCTACTTCGACCCTTTCCACGTTATTATAACCACCAGATGACCAGCAGCTCCCTGAAAACAGGTGTTCCCCTTCAGGGATGATCAGAGAGAGAGCCAGGTGGGGGATTATGTGTCTCGTGGTTGTGTGAAGTGTCTATTGTTTGTTTTGCGGTTAGCTTGTTAGTTTCCCCCTTTGTGTGAAATGTACATTGTTTGTTTTGCGGTTAGTCTGTGTACACTGATGCCTCACTGTGTGACTGCCTATCCCCACTGTGTTTCCCTGATCCGTATTCTAAATACCTTGCCTCTATGCCCTCTCTACCCTGTAAAACAGTACAATCTGTAACCTCTGCTGCCCCTTTTTCAGAAGTACTTAAAACATCGAGAGTAATACAGTGATATACACAGCAACAATACCAGCGTGCATGAAAAAACAGTTAAATGCCGAACACCTTATACAGATACTTATTACTATTATGGTACACGATTCTTAAACAAATACTTATTACACACTATAGAAACAAATAACTATAACACAATACACCTTATACGGATACTTATTATACACTACTATGGTACACGATTCTTAAACAAATACTTATTACACACTATAGAAACAAATAACTATAACACAATACACCTTATACGGATACTTATTATACACTACTATGGTACACGATTCTTAAACAAATACTTATTACACACTATAGAAACAAATAACTATAACACAATACACCTTATACGGATACTTATTATACACTACTATGGTACACGATTCTTAAACAAATACTTATTACACACTATAGAAACAAATAACTATAACACAATACACCTTATACGGATACTTATTATACACTACTATGGTACACGATTCTTAAACAAATACTTATTACACACTATAGAAACAAATAACTATAACACAATACACCTTATACTACTTGGCCAAGTGTCTAAATCTACCTCTCGAGATTGCTACAAGGTGCTCCAACCCCGTTCTACTAGAGGGACCTCAACCTCCTTAGAGGGATTCCAACCGGACCTCAACCTCCTTAGAGGGATTCCAACCTTCTTTTCCTAGAGGGACCTCAACCTCCGTAGAGGGATTCCAACCTCCTTTTCCTAGAGGGACCTCAACCTCCGTAGAGGGATTCCAACCTCCTTTTCCTAGAGGGACCTCAACCTCCGTAGAGGGATTCCAACCTCCTTTTCCTAGAGGGACCTCAACCTCCGTAGAGGGATTCCAACCTCCTTTTCCTAGAGGGACCTCAACCTCCGTAGAGGGATTCCAACCTCCTTTTCCTAGAGGGACCTCAACCTCCTTTTGTTTTATTCTTGTCTTTAACTAGGTCTTTTGCAGAGTAGTGACAACACACAATTTTATCTTTGCCAATAGCAGAACTTCGTTTGAACAGGCGTCTGCTTACCTCACTCTGTTGAATGGTCACTTGTTGTTATCATCACACCACAATCGACCGGTGTTTCGTATCTTTTCTTCCGTCACTTCTCCATCTTCATCACGTCGGGGTCACCAAATTGTTGGACTCTGGCTTTAACTTACTCTTAATTTAGTCTATGTGTAGTCTGAGTCCAGCGCGTTCTTTGAATGAAGTGATAGGAGAAGGTATTCGGTTCAACAGTCAATTTATTACACAGCACAAGAATAAAACTTAACAGAGCTCTGGGTCAGTCTGTTAGTTCATAGGTCACCTGCCAGTGAGCTACTCCCCGAGACTGACCCCTATTGTCCAGTTGGCACAGTTTATATAGGTCAATCTTATCACACAGAACAAAAGTTGTTTTCCCTGCTAGATCTTTTTGCATAAGGGTTATCACAAGTCATCTCCTGTTTTGCAGATTTCTGGGGTGTAGCATTCCCATGTTAATCCTCCAGGCCAGACTGTCCTGTTGTTTAGATCTGAAATTAATTCATCCCCAGATATTTCTAATCACCATTCGGTCCCTGTCTGGCCAATTTCTGCTGTTCTCTTTAACACCTCCTCGTGCCTTAATCTTCCTCCTAGACTGGTTTTCCATTCCCTTTGATTCTTGCGGGCCATTCTTTGTTCTGATCTGGCCTGTGTCTCCTGTGCTACTTCCCACCTCCTTCAGTTGAGCATTCCTCCTAAATCGTTTTATGCATATCCTCTCCCTGTATCTTGGGAGCAGCCAATTTTGTTCAGCCAACTTTGCTCCATGCTGTGACAGCCACTTAGCCACATTCCTCTTTCCCTGACTCATGCAGTACAAATAAACTTATTGATTAATCATTTATTTCATACTGTTTTAACCCCTAGATTCCAACACTGGTCATCATTGTTGTCATTGGTCACTACAGCATCTTTCAAAGTTCAATATTGAGAATTGCTGAGAATGTTAAAATATTCTTTGGCTCATTATATTATTTCCTGACCCAAATATTCATCTACACTTAAATGATCAAGCAATTCAGCTCTGCTACTTATCTTCATATAATTTTATCTTCCTCAGTCAATTGCAAAACTCTCTTTCACTTCATTAAAAGCCACCATTGTCAAGAGAAGAGTACTTATCTAACCTTTCTTTATTTGCTGCCACACATACAGAATAACATAAATCATATCAACTGAGCATGGTCCTTGTTCCATTGTGATGAAAATTATGTAATGCTTCTTGCCTCTTCCTTTACTTTCAATTAAGGATTGTGAAATACTCTTCCAAAAATATGTCTTTTAAGATTCATTTTGACAGCTCCTGTGGATAAACCATCTGTTTATCTGAGATTGTCGCAGTTGAACCCAAGGTAGTTAATATTACACGTGGATGATTTTGTTTGGTTAGTTGAATATTTAGTGTGCAAATACATCACCTAATATAAGAATTTTTAAGACAATTTACTGAGTATCTGAAAACTCAGAGATTTTGTTTGGTATATATTATTAACCACAGGAACAGAACCCACTTAGTTAAGTCCAGAAAAGCTAAGATGACGTTGGCAGAACTGGGGATGAGAGAGTATTCATTTCAACCTCCCCACCATTATAATAACTGGCTATTTCAGCTGCCTCTTAATTGACAACTGAAACATTAAAGTTAAAGCAAAAGGGTCAGGCAGCATTCATGGAGGAAAGTGGATAATCACCATTTTGGGTCAAAAACCTGCTTCAGCCTGAGAAAGGAGAGGAAAACTGACCATATTAAATAGGAGAGTGGACAGTGATGGGGGCAGAGGATGAGTGAAAGATGACTGACAGATGGAGCATGGTTGGGGTTGGTCAACAGAGGCTGAAGAGTGATAGGGAAGCAGACAAAATTCAGAATTTAAGTATTCTTTGATCCACTCTCATTCATCAACAGTACTAAATATATATCATATGGGTAATATTGTAAATTCAATCTTTTGGATGTTGCTTTCAAATTATTGCAGAAAATCGTCATTGATTTCCTTGGAACATTGAGAAGGTTAGGGAGGTTTTATAGACAGTATTCAGGGCAGCAGTCTTTATATTGATACGTTCAATAGACTGGTGCAAATGTTCCTACAGTTGCTAAAGTAGTCTATGCAGTGCAACACTGCAAAGTAACCATGTATAAACACATACATACATTATCAAGACTTCCATTAACGTATCACACAGAGGTACATATTTCCCCAGTTTTATATCAAGAAACTGTTCTGGCATCTGGCACACTACACTTCTGGTCTCATACTCCGAGCAAGCATGACAAAAATACATCCCCTTAAAAAGAGCACCCATAGCAACATGAGACTTCTCATCTCGAAAACACCTGAATCCAGTTCCATATACCAAACTGTTCTAGAGATGGATGGGGAAATAAGGTTCATGGTCAGCAGAAACATTGTGACCTGTTTCTGTGCTGTCTGATTGAATAGTCCAGGGGGAGGAAGAATATCATGCTGTTCCAGAATCTGAGCTGCATTCAATATTGAAAAGAACTAGATTTATAAAATGAGGCTCTCGAGTCAATATTTTGCAATTGCTATCCAATCTGTCACCAAAAATAACACAATTCCTCTGAAAGAAGTCCATCTAGAAGGCAATGTTGAAAGTTTGAGCAGAAAATGTAACAGTTAGTGTACTAGTTGGCACAATGCTATTGCAGCATTAGCAAATTGGATTCAAATCCACCACTCTCTGTAAGGAGTTTGTACGTTCTCCCTGTGTCTGCGTGGATTTCCTCTGGGTGCTCCGGTTTCCACCCACATTCCAAAGACATACAGGGTTAGTAGGTTAATTGTCCACATGAGTGGATTTTGGTGGCACAGGCTCATGGGCTGGAAGGGTCTGTCACCATACCATTTCTCTAAATTACATTTTTGAAAAAATTAAAAACTCAACCCCATCATTCTCAAGTATGGGGTTAATGCTATGCACCTATCATCATGCTTTGCGCATTGTCAAATTAACAGCTCCCTCTGACAATGTAATTAATGAAAATATGACCTGCAGCATTCAGTCAATTAATCCTCTACAATGCACATCGTATTGAAAGGCAGGTATGTGAAGACCATGAAACTTGCCAAATGCTGATGTGCAAAGGTATTTCAAAACAAACTAGGGTTTAGTTTTATCATTTAATTCTGCAACAATCCATGTACTCTCCAGTGTTAATAACATATAAAACATAAGTAATAAATTGGCTATCAAAATTTTTCATTTTTAAAATAATGTTTGCAATTACATATTCTGATTATCCCTTGAAGAGATGGGCACTCTTGATTGGAAACTCCACACACGGCTTGCATTACAACTCAAACTTCAACTGATAAGAGAAATGCTTGATAGAGGGAAAGACAGTTTTATTTTGGGTTTTTTTCTTTTTCGATCTTTTTTATTGGTTCTTATAGTAAATACAATACACTGAAGAAAAGGGACCAAAACTGAAAATACAATAAGGAAAAAGCAGTTTTATGCTCCTCAAGGATCAGGCAAGATCTGTAAGTGTTCATCATATCAAGCGTGGTTTTAAGATTGGATTGTGAGAAAATTGTAGATTTCAAAGTCATAGCAGTGAAAAGCAACTGAAGGGCATGGCCATTAAGATGTGATTTTCCTGCACAGGACCCTGGAACTCGATGTTGGCTGTAATGTTAGTCAGCAGCCATTCTCAACCTATTTCTGACTATGGCACTCCCAACAGGGAAGGATGCCCCAAAGTATATCGGCCTCATTCCCTGTAAAGCAGTCAAGTTTAGTTGGTTTCTTCTGTACTTCACTCCTACCGACTACATTAAAAATATTTCATGATTTAAGTCCGTGGCCCCCATTGAGAATGGCTGTTCTACAGCACAGCAATTCAATGCAACATATTCAAGTTCAAGTTTATTATCATGCAATTGGACAAGTGCCACCCAATGAATCAGTGTTCTCAGGTCCTCGGGGCAAAATATGCAGACACAACCAGGCATAACACACATAGAGACAAACAATACATATGTAGGACAACATATATAAATAAAATAATTTTAAAAATTTTAGTAATTAGTACAGTTTCAGTTCCTTTAGTTATTCAACATACTGCCCATGGGAAGAAACTGTTGCTCAGCCGGGTGGTCCTGACTCTGATACTCCTGTATCTCTTTCCCAATGGGAGTGGCGGAAAGATGCTGTGTGCAAGATGGTAGAGGCCCTCAATGATTTTGTACGCTCACTTCAGACAATGATGCTGGTAGGTAGATCTCGTCGATGAGGAGGGAGGGAGACCCCAGTGATCTTCTCTGACACTCTCATGGTCCTGTGGATTGACCTCTGATCCAATTCTGTACAGCAATGGTACCACACTGTGATGCAGCCAGGCAGGACACTCTTGATGGAAATCATGCAGGTCGACATGATGGTGGCCGGTAGCCTTGTGTGACAGAGTATTTAGAGGTGTTTTGGGAAGGATTATTGGAGCAGGTTTCACACAAACATTTTAAAACACAAAATACATGCAGGACTTTTGCAGAAAGAGCAACTAAGTTGTAGAATACAGCTGGCCTGGGAGATCATGTGTTTTTTGCAGGCAGATAGAACAGTTTTGCTCTCAGAGAGGGAGGGAGTGAAACAGAGAGAAAGGAGACAGAAATGAGTTCCAGAAGGATAAAGCTGGCAAATCTTTGGAAGACTGCCTGGTCAAAGGAGAAGACTGGCTGTCTGAAAGGTGACCTGAAAGAAGGAGGATCATCTGGAGAACCCTGAAGGGGTCAAGTTTCGTCAGCAAGACTGATTAAACAGGAATCAGGTGCGGATGTTCTGGACGGAAAGGAATCTCTCTGAAGACCAGCAAGAACCCTCCTGAGTAGTAACCATTTGCCTGTTGAGCACCAAAGCCTGTGAACTTTGTTTTTGTTTTTTTAATTTTTAAAAAAATTTTTCGCACTATGAACCATACTGACCAAAATACACACAAACATTTCCCTCTTGAATATACACAGTGTCATTTTCTCCCCTTTTCCCCCTCCCTTCCCTCCCTCCTTCAACCCCCTCCCACTCACTCAACATTCAACAGATATGATATGTATGCAAACCCATTAAACAATGCCATCACACAAACCCATTAAACAATGCCATCACACAATGAAAATAAACAAGAAATTTGTGTCTTCTACTTTTACATACTGGGTCTGTTCATTTCGTCTTCTCCTTCTGTCATTTTAGGCGGTGGAGGTCCGTGGTAGGACTTCTCTGTTGTGTTCCATGTACGGTTCCCAAATTTGTTTGAATACTGTGATGTTATTTCTTAAATTATATATATTTTTTCAATGGAATACATTTATTCATTTCTATGTTCCATTGCCGTATTCTCAGGCTATCTTCTAATTTCCAGGTTGACATAATACATTTTTTTGCTACAGCTAAGGCTATCATAATAAATCTTTTTTGTGCTCCATCCAAATCTAGTCCAAATTCTTTACTTCTTATATTACTTACAAGAAAGATCTCTGGATTTTTTGGTATGTCGCTTTTTGTGATTTTATTTAATACCTGGTTTAGATCTTCCCAAAACTTTTCCACTTTCTCACATGCCCAAATTGCATGTACTGTTGTTCCCGTTTCCTTCTTACAGCGAAAACATGTCTGATACTGTTGG
This sequence comes from Narcine bancroftii, assembly GCF_036971445.1. Taxonomy (NCBI): domain Eukaryota; kingdom Metazoa; phylum Chordata; class Chondrichthyes; order Torpediniformes; family Narcinidae; genus Narcine; species Narcine bancroftii. The sequence continues at coordinate 175,052,708 of NC_091471.1, read as the reverse complement.
GTCCCATTTATTTAACTTTTGTGGCATGGTGTATAGCCCGTGTAACCAATTATATTGTATCATGCGTCACGTCGTGACAGGGTGGATGAAGCTCCTGCTTTCGAACTTGCCCTCCACACTTAAACAAGTGGGCAAACCCGTAGCATTTTTCTCCAATACCCTCCCAGGCCCCGAGATCCAGCACTCCTCCATTGAAAAGGAAGTCCATGCCAACATTGAAGTGATATGGCACTGGAGGCACTATCTTGCCAGCAAGATTTACTACGCTGACTGACCAATTCCAGAGCATAGCTTTTCCCATGTTTCATTCTTTATCTTTATGTTTAGATCTTGTTCCCATTTTTGTTTGGGTTTACAGCTTGTTTCCTCGTTCTCTTTCTCTTGCAGTTTGATGTACATGTTTGTTATAAATCTTTTAATTATCAATGTGTCTGTAATCACATATTCAAAATTGCTTCCTTCTGGTAACCTCAGCCTGCTTCCCAATTTGCCCTTCAAGTAGGTTTTCAGTTGGTGGTATGCAAATATTGTACCGTGAATTATACCATATTTGTCCTTCATTTGTTCAAAAGATAATAATTTATTTCCCGAAAAACAATTTTCTATTCTTTTGATCCCTTTTCTCTCCCATTCTCTAAAGAAAAGGTTATCTATTGTGAAAGGGATTAGTTGATTTTGTGTCAATATTAATTTTGGTAGTTGATAATTTGTTTTATTCCTTTCTACGTGAATCTTCTTCCAAATGTTGAGCAGATGGTGCAGTACTGGTGAATTCCAATGATGCACCAGCTTTTCATCCCACTTATATGGTATATGTTCAGGTACCTTCTCCCCTATTTTATCTAGCTCTAATCTGGTCCAATCTCGTTTTTCCCTTGTTTGATAAAAATCTGATATGTATCTTAATTGTGCGGCTCTATAATAATTCTTAAAGTTTGGTAGCTGTAAGCCCCCTTGTTTGTACCATTCTGTAATTTATCTAGCGCTATCCTTGGTTTCCCCCCTTTCCATAAGAATTTCCTTATTATTTTCTTTAGCTCCTTGAAGAATTTCTCTGTTAGGTGAATTGGTAACGATTGAAATAGGTATTGTATCCTTGGGAAGATATTCATTTTAATACAATTTACCCTTCCTATCAGTGTTAGTGGTAAGTCTTTCCAATGTTCTAAGTCGTCTTGTAATTTCTTCATTAATGGCTGATAATTTAGTTTGTATAGATGGCCTAGATTATTATCTAGTTGTATACCTAGGTATCGAATTGCTTGTGTTTGCCATCTAAATGGTGATTCTTTCTTAAACTTTGTGAAATCTGCATTATTCATTGGCATTGCTTCACTTTTATTTGCATTGATCTTGTACCCCAATACTTCTCCATATTCCTTCAATTTCTTATGTAATTTTATTGATATTTCTTGTTCTGTTAAGTATACTATGATGTCATCTGCAAATAGACTGATTTTATATTCCTTCTCTTTTATTTTTATCCCTCTTAATTTCTTTTCCAATCTTATCAGTTCTGTCAGTGGTTCTATAGCTAACGCGAACAGTGAGGGAGATAGTGGACAACCCTGCCTAGTTGATCTGCTTAATTTAAATTGGTTTGATATATATCCATTTACTGTCACCTTCGCCATTGGTCCCTTATATAATGCTTTAATCCAATTAATATATTTCTCTGGTAGGTTGAACCTCTGTAGTACTTTGAATAAATAATTCCATTCTACTCTGTCAAAGGCTTTCTCTAAGGCAACCACACTGTTGGCATCTTGTTTCCTTGTACTGCATGGATTAAGTTAATGAACTTACAGATATTGTCTGTTGTTCATCTTTTCTTAATAAATCTAGTTTGATCTAGTTTTACTATTTTTGGTACACAGTTGGCCAATCTGTTTGCTAATAGTTTAGCTATTATCTTATAATCTGTGTTAAGTAGAGATACTGGTCTATACGATGCTGGTGTTAGTGGATTTTTTCCCATTCAATCTGGTTGTGAATTTTGTTCATGCTAACTTCTGTGCACAGTACAAGAATTACCTGCAACCAGTGAGATTGGACTGTGATCCAAAGAACTTTTCTAAGCCTATATACACACACCTGCGCTTTGTGTTGGGGGGGGGGGGGGGGGTGGGATTAAGTAGGTTAAGTAAGTTGATAGTAATTCTGTTTTCTTGTTCAAATATAATTAAAAATGACTTTTGTTTAAGTATGCCTTTGTGTTGTGGTGCATATCTATTGCTGCTGGTTTTTGGGGTCCTCTGGACTCCATGAAACTTGTCTGTTTTAGTCTCAGGAAGTGCAGTCACTGTTGTGCCTACCTGAAAAGTGATGTGATGGGTGTCCAGGATAGCTCACATGTTAAGAGGACTTCAAGGGATTTGATGCTCTCTACTCCCTCCACTACTGAGTTGATGATGTGTAGTGGAGGGTGGTTGTTCTGGTCCCCCTGAATTCCATGATCATCTCCTTTGTCTTGTCCACGTTGAGAGTCAGATTATTACTCAAAGAGGTGGGGTCAATTGAGTATATTCTTGGATCTTTCTTGTTGGAGTTAGAAGTGGTTTTATTCTTCTTATTATTAGTTTTATTACTAATAATTTTTCTATTATCTGTGTCATCACTTGATGAGGAAAAATTGTCTCTTCCTTCATGTAATCATTATTTACTGCCTCCTGTGTGGTGTTGATGTGATAATGTTATAAGAAAATATGAGAATGGTTGAATATTTTATCCTTTATATTTGTGAAAGTGCAATCGCTATGAAACATTCTGGTATCTAATATGTTGTAGGAATGTCACAGTGATTGACTAGAATCCTGCCAGTGACAAGCAACTTGTGGTGGAACGACTGTTAATATTCTTTGTATGTGTATGACTGGCCCACCCCTTGCAGATTGTACCTGTGGCTCCTCCCACTTGATTCCCCTAATAAAAGGGGTAACGCCATAACCTCTCCCCCAGAACAATCTTGGGTCTCGGGTAAGCAACATGAGACATGCCTCCTGTTTATGGTAAAAGTCTACAGTCAGGTAACTGCTAGTCGTTGGAATTATAGATAGTGCATCAATTTTATCACCATAATTTTTGGAATGGACAAGTTGCTGAGACCAGAGAAGCTGTAAATCGACTCGTGATCACTGGAAGCATCCAACAAGTCCACCACGTGGACTCTTTCTCAACCAATAACACAGCCACCGCATGGAGAGTGGGGGCATGGCCATTTTGGGATGTGGGATCACAGGCCACTCCATGTCCTGACCTGACTATGGCCATCAATGCCAGTGAGCACCAGAAGTGCTACTTCTGTGGCCAGCAGAAGGACCCCAGGAAGCACTGCCCAGTGAAGGACGTGGTCTGTTCCAGCTGTGGGAAGAAGGGAAGATATGCAAATCCAAGTAATCTAACTCAAGCAGCACTGCGTGCAGGCAGTGGGGACCGATACTATCTTGGATGATGTCACTTCCAATGAACAACAACAGCACCTCGTGCGCACTATGGGGGAGGCCATCTTGGACATCACTATTTTGCCAGACCATGAGCCAGTATAGCAGATCAGACAGCAATGCTACTCTGGCTTCAGTCATACTCAACCAAAGCAGCCCTCATCAGCTCACCAGGTCAATGATGGTCATAGAGGTAAATGGGTGCAAGATAAGTCGCCTGTTCGATAGCAAGAGCTTCATCCACCCTGACACGGTACAATGCTACTCCCTCATGGTGAGACCAATGAGTTACAGAGTTTCCAATGGCCTTAAAAGTCCCACTCAGCAGAGATTCGTTGCAGCTGCGTAATGACACTGATTGTGCGTGGTGTAGAGTACAAAAATTTTAAATTTCTTGTGATGCCACAGCTCTGTGCGCCTGTACTATGGGGGTTGGAGATTCAGTGCCATCTCAAGAGCGTCACCATAGAATATGACGGGCCCCATCACGGTCTGCAACCAACAGTTATTAAACTGCCTGCCCTCCCCTCCAAACGTGTCCAACCAGCAACCCATGATCCGCCCTCCACGCATGACTTGTGGGCTGTCCACCCTCCAAATTTTCTCCCTCTTCTCTTCACCAACTCTCACCCCCAACTATAAGCCCTTTGCCAACAAGAGCAGGCAATGCACTCTGGGGATAGGGCATTTATCAAATCAGAGGTGAGAAGGCTCCTGATCAAGTATATATCGAACCCAGTAGCAACCCCTGGAGAGCTCAAGTAGTGATGGTTAAGAGTGGGGAACAATAGAAAATGATTATTGATGACAGTAAGACCATTAACAGGTTTACGCAACTGGATGCATATCCCCTCCCCCATATAGCTGACATGGTAAACCAAATCGGCCAATGTCAGGTTTTTCTCGGACGGCATACCACCAGCTCCCTATCCACCCGGAGGACTGCCAATACACTATGTTCAAGGCAGATGGCCACCTCTACCACTTTGTTAGGGTCCCCTTCGAGGTCACCAATAGTCTTCCAGAGGTAGATGGACTGAATGATGGACAAGCACGGGGTGCTGGCCACATTCCCGTACCTCGACAATGTCACTATCTGTGGCCAGAATTTACAGGAACATGACGCCAATCTCTGGAAATTCCTCCAGACAAGGAAAAGCCTTAATCTCAACTATAACAAAGATAAATGTGTACACCGCACATCACATCTGGCTATACTCAACTGCATCATGAAGAATGGAGTTATTGGCCCCGATCCCGACTGCATGCATCCGTGTTGGATCTCCCATTTCACCACAGCCTCAAGGCCCTGTAGATATTTCTCCTATTATGTCGAGTGGATAAAGCCCACCCCCTCATAAAAGCCACCTCCTTTCCCCTGTTGGCAGCGGCTCGTGAGGCCTTCAGCCATATCAATGGTGATATTGCTAAGGCCGCAATGCACACTGTGGACAAACCACCCCATTCCAGGAGGAGAGTGATGCAACCTACTTTGCCTTGCCCTCCACACTTAAACAAGTGGGTAGACCCGTAGCATTTTTCTTCCATACCCTTCCAGGTCCCAAGATCCAGCACTCCTCCATTGAAAAGGAAGTCCATGCCAACATTGAGGTGATATGGCACTGGAGGCACTATCTTGCCGGCAAACAATTTACTATGCTGACTGACCAATGTGCAATTTCTTTCATGTTCAATATCAAGCAGCAAGGTAATATCAAGAATGACAAGATTCTGAGGTGGAGAATTGAACTCTCCACCTACAACTATGATATCTTGTACCAGCCTGGAAAACTCTACAAGCCTTCGGATGCCCTGTCCTGAGAAACTGGCACCAGTGCGTAGATAGACCGTTTACAAACCCTTCACAACGACACCACGTTCTTCCATTTCGTCAAAGCTTGCAACGTCCCCTACTCAGTTGAGGACATCAAGACGATAACCAGAAACTGCCAAGTCTGTGCAGAGTGCAAACCACACTGGACAGGTCACCCACCCCTTTGAATGCCTGAGCATGGATTTCAAAGGGCTCCTGCCCTCTATAGTTCCTCAACATCATTGATGAGTACTTAAGTTTCCTGTTTGCCATTCCCTGCCTGGATATGACTGCTGCCACCATCAGTAAAGCTTTGCTCAACCTCTTCACCCTGTTCGGATACCCCTTCTATTTTCATAGTGTCCGGGGATCTTCCTTCATGAGCGATGAGCTGTGCCAATATCTGCTGACCAGAGGAATCGCCATGAGCAGGACTACCAGCTACAACCGAGGTAATGGCCAGGTGGAAAGAGAGGACACCACCATCTATAAGGCCGACTCCTACCCCTTATGTCAAAAGGCCTGCCTGTCATCCACTGGCAAGAGATCCTCCCCGAAGTGCTCCACCCAATCAGATCCCTCTTGTGCAACGCCACCAATGTGCGCCCCCCCCCCCCCCACATAAAAGGATGTTTCCTTTCCTGGGAAGTCCGCATCAGGGACCACGCTGCTATCCTGGTTGACGTCTCCAGGGCCAGTCCTTCTTTGGAAGCATGTGAGAAGCCATAAGTCCAACCCACTGTTCGAGATGGTCCACCTCCTCCACGCCAACCCCAAATATGCCTATGTGGCATACGCAGATGGGCATGAAGACACTGGTCCATCCGGGACCTGGCATATGCAGGAGACCCCGGGACTCCAGCCGACCAACCACTACATTCGTCCCCCACGATCATTCACCACATTACCATGGCACCCTACCCCAGCCTCTGGCCCAGTTGTCTCAGTTCAGTCACCAGACACCCCACCCACTGCAACAGGAGTCAACAGCTGAGCCACAGCTGGAGCTATGGCAGACAAGACTACCAGACCGACTGAATTTGTGATGGACATGGAACCAACTTCACCCGCCGGACTTCTTTTAAAAAGAGGGGGTGAATGTGATGGAACCACTGTTTATACTGTTTGTATATGTATGGCTGGCCTGCCCCTTGCTGATTGTATCTGTGGCTCCTCCCCCTTGATTCCCCTAATAAAAGCGGCAATGTCATAACCCTCCCCCAGAACAGGTCTTGGGTCAGCAACATGAGATGTGCCTTCTGTTTATGGTAATAAAAGCCTATCAGTCAGGTAACTTCTAGTCTTTGGAGTTATTGATAGCGCATCACAACTTTCATTGCCCCATCCATTTCTTATCTCCCACAGTAACGTGAATTCAATCTAGTCATTGGCCTGACTGATTCAGATTTCAGATTTATTGTCAGAATAAATACATGATGTCACATACAACCCTGAGATTCCTTTTTCCTGCGGGTGCAGCAGAATTACCCCTAATTCGTAGTACAAAAAAAACTCTATACAGTGTAAACATGTAAACAAATAAAAGAACAGTAAACAGAAAATAAATATAAACAAACTCTGTGCAATACAGAGAAAACAAAAGAAAATCAATAAAGTGGACAAGTAAGAGTCCTTAAATAAGTCTCTGATTGAGCTTGTAATTGAGAAGTCTGATGATGGAGTGGTAGCAGCTGTTCTTGAACCTGGTGGTGTGAGTCTTGTGGCATCTATACCTCATTCCTGATGGCAGCAGCGAGAACAGAGTGCATGCTGGGTGGTTGAGTCTTTGATGACTGCTTCTGCCCTCCAATGGCAGCGTTCCCTGTAGGTATACTCAATAATGGGGAGGGCTTTGCCTGTGATGTCCTGGTCTGTGTCCACTACCTTTTGGAGGGCTTTACACTCAGGGGTATTGGTGTTCCCATACCAGATCAGGATGCAGCCGGTCAGCACACTTTCCACCACCCCTCTGTAAAAATTTGCCAGGGTTTCTGGTGTCATACCAAATCTTTGCAAATTCCTGAGGAAGCAGAGGAACTGACATGCTTTCTTCACAATGCTATTGGTGTGTTAGGTCCAGCAAAGATCCTCTGAGATAGTGATCTAAATTTGGTAACCCTCTCTACCTCTGATTCCCCAATGATCACTGGATTGTATACCTCTGACTTTCCTTTCCTGAAGTCAACAATCAGCTCCTTAGTTTTGGTGACATTGAGTGCAAGGTTGTTGTTGATCTACCATTCAGTCAGGTCTTTGGTCTTCCTCCTGTCTGCTGACTCGTCCCCTTCCTTTATACAACCCTCTACCGTGGTATCATTGTCAAATTTGTAGATGGTGTTATTGTCGTACTGCCTCTGTAAAGTCCATGATACCCCTTTAGATCCCTACAATCCTACCTCAGGAATTGTGTGTAGGCTTCTACATTAACATGAAATCATTTTAAAGTAATATTTGGTGCTTATCATAAAGATCATTAAATTTATAAATTGATAAAATTGAATGAAGGAATTTTCAGACTGCAGATAAAGATTTGGTGTATTTTGTGAATTTTGAATCTTGATGAAAACTTACAGAATTTGTTAGGATCCTGGAACAGTGAGATTTAGTGGTGACATTTCCTTCTGTGAGCACACACTAATTTTGTTGGATTTCATCTCAGTGATTTTTTCAAATAGTAAATGCAAGAAACATTCATCAGCAACATTGATGGAAGGAGAGGCAGTTAACACTTTTGGTCGATATCCTATTGGCAGAAATATGAAGACCTATGGACCAGGGATAAAGAGGCTTGGTGAAAAGACAATAGGGCAAATCTGAAACCAGCCAAGAGACATAGAAACTATATATTTTTGGAGACACCAGAGACTGCAGATATTGCATTTTTTTTTCCAATCAAGCCACTGCATGTTATTACATCCAATTTTGATTTCCAAAAATGGATTTTTAACCTGCCTTTCTCCCATTTCCTCAGGTTCATTGCCTCTCCCAGGAAGGCATTTGCAATTTGGGCTACAGACATTTTTATTCCCATTGCTCATATTACACCCATATTATTCCCATTACTTTTTCTCCTGGTCCATTGCCAAGAAGGCTCAACAAAGCCTTTACTTCCTGCAGAAGTTGAGGAAAGGTCAGCTTCCACCCTTCACCCTCATTACATTCTACAGGGGATGCATTGAGTCTGTAACTGTAACTCGAACTGCCTTGTTCGAGAACTGTACCATTTCAGAATGCAAGTCCCTGCAGTGGATAGTAAAGACTGCTGAGGGAATTATTGGGGTCTCTTTCCCTGCCATGATGGATTTTTATAAATGGCTATTGTTTGCGGAAAACATTAACATTGTGAAGGACTTCACACAGCCCTCCCGCAATCTGTTTTCCCTCCTGCCACCCGGGAAGAGGTACCAAAGCAATCGGGCCCTCATGACCATATTACAAGACAGCTTTTTCCCCCAAGCCATGAATCTTCTGAACTCTGGGGACACAGAGCAAGCATATGTAACATGATATTTATAAGTGATAATGTTATTTGTGAAACATTATTTATAAAAACGTTTCTGAGGTACTTTATCCATGTAAATAACCAGGTCCATGGTCCAGAGAAACGCTATCTCATTTTTCACTGTACACTGCAAGGTTTATGGTATGAATGACAAATAAACACAACTTGATTACACCAAGACCAGTCTGATGTGAGTATAATTCATGCAGGCAGTTTTCTAAGCTCTTTTAGCTACACAACCCATGTACTCTTATGAAATAAAAAAGCACTATCCAATTCAAATAGATGAATTGGAATGACTGTTATACTGGGTGACAGCCGTTCCTGTCAGAAAGTAAAACATAATTCAACTTCTACAATATCATACTGTCCACGTCAGGAGACATTTATTGTCCAGTTTAAAGCTGCTTAGTCACTTGTGATATCAATTCTGCAGCTTAGAATAAAATCCAGCTCAGGGACTTTTTAATCATGGACACAAATAAATGAATTCTGACAGTAACAGTGGCAATTCTAGTCACAATTTAGGACACAAAAACAGAACAAACATTTGCACATAAAGAGCCTTTCATAACATCTGAAGGTCCCAAATTGCTGCACAGTCAAGGAATTTTTAAAAAGATGTACCTTTCTCTGTTGTAATGTAGAAAAAAGCAGTCAATTTGCAGCCAGCAACCTCCCATAAATGACAAGATCCCCATGACTAGATGGTGTGGCGGCTCACCACAAGGCAAGCGAACTGGCCCCGCTTATAAACCATGCGGCAGGGCTGCCGGCCAAAGTAGCACATTTGGGGGGTTTCCCTTCCTTCCAGCTCGGGGCTCAGAAACCCACACTTGGGGACCACGTGATGCCCGGTTAACATCAGCGCCCTCCAGCGCGGTTCTCAGCCAGGTCTGGGCTAGGAGTATAAGTGCAGCCCAGCAGCCTGCAATAAACTAGTCTACTCACTGCGCTCAACCCATCTGGTTGCGTGTGTTATTGCAGGAGCAGTGTAGCTGCCGCTACAATGGTATGATTTTTGTTTGGTGATGTTGATTTAGAATGATTATTGCCCAAGGAGCTTGGAATAAACCCTGTGCTCTTCTACAATGTGTAACAGAAACTTTTCTATGCATAAATATTGCTGTGGTGTGACGACTTTATGCAAAAACATTGCGGCACCAACTGAAGTGTCACCCTCGAATTTTGAGTTTTGGAGTGGTGTGAATGGACGGGGGTGGATGGGAAGGGGACACAGGAACACAAAGTATGGGTCTGAGGTAAGGGTGCTATTCAGGGATTTACAAATAGAAGTTTGTCAATTCTTTAGTCCTCTTAATTTATAATCCAACAAACACTGTACTTTGAAAAAAAAAATTATTGCTTGTTAGTTTGGTTTCTCCTTAAGTAGGGAATGGGGTTATATAAGTCTTTCTTTCTCTCTGATCACAGACTTACAGATATAAGGTGTACAAGAATAATTTTGTGATTCTCCCTTGAATTTTTTTTATTCAGGGAAGCAGGTTGTCTCACTGTGATGACAAGAATCCAATTGGGAACTCACTGTGGGAAATAAGCAACCCACATCCTAACACTTACACAATGTGTTTCAGCCATTTGCGTGGTTATGATGGTCTGCTTTTAAAAATATATGTTGCCTTGGTAATAGATCCTGCAGAACAAGCTGATCTGAATAGTAGAGGATGTGATGATACAATTATTATGTATTAATGGAGACCCACCTTAACAATAGTTCATTTTCATTTTTTTAAACTATTTTTGCAATGTGGTTAATTTAAAAAAAGATAAAATTATCTGTAAAACAAAATGTTCATCAGAGCAAATATCCTTTTTCTTCATAAGCATCAAAGACATCTTGACATCAAATATAACTTGCTGCCACTCCAATTTTGAGGATTCTGAGTTGGCTGATGAGGCCATTGAGGGACTCTGCCACGTGGCTACTCAGTGCTTGATGAGGTGATGACTGGTTAACTAGGGAGGCGATTCATTCTGTCTGCATGAACTTCTGTGTGCTGACGAATGGGCTCAAAGTTCTCAATGTCATCCTGAATAATCCTTCCACACGGGCATAGTGGTTAGCACAATGCCTTTACAGCACCAGAAATCAGGACTGGGGTTTGAATTCTGCACTGTCTGTTAGGAGTTAGTATGTTCTCCCCATGTCTGTGTAAGTTTCCTCCAGATGCTCCAGGTTTCTCTGTTACAAGCCCAAAGGACCCCAAAACCCAGCAGCAATAGACATTCACCAAGACAAGTGGCTTTCAAAACAAAAGTTATTTTTAATCAACTTCAAACATGAAAATAGAATCAAACATTAACTTAACTCTATTCTTAACTAACCCAAATTAACCCCCTTCTAATTCTAAGCGCACCTGTATGCAATGTGTGTGTAAATTCAAGAAAAGTTCTTTGGTTCACAGTTCAATCTCACTTCTCCTTCTTCCAAGTTCTCTGGTTGCAGGCAATCACCATACTGTACACAGAATTTAACATGTATAAAGTTCACCAGGCTTGGTGCTTGAAAGGTAAATGTTTACCACTCAGGAAGAGAGAGATATTTGTTGCTGCAGGATTTCCATGACTGAGTCCACCACTAGTCACCTCAGGGTCTCGCTGATGAAACTTGCCCCATCAGGGTCTCCTGGATGGTAACCTCTTTCCTCAAGCTACCACAGAGTTCCATTCCTTCCTCTATTTCAAGAGAAACATCAGACAGATAGTGCTCTGGAACCTGCTTTCATCAGTTTCCAACAGTTTTCCCTGGATTGCACTTTTCAGTTACTTTTCAGAGTCCCACACACTGACTGACTGAGCGGGTGACTCTCTTTTTCAACTGAAACTCCAAAAAGAGCATGTGACTCATGTCTTGCAAACCTCCCCACCTTCCTGAGCAAGACAACAGGAATTCTTTCTTCTGCTCCCATCTGTTGTTAGATAAACAAAATTCAGGAGTGACCTCTATGAGCACTTTGCAGAAAGGGTACTGATAGACAGCATGACTCCAGCAAGACAATGGTCAAGCATTTTATGACATCAGTTCAATTAACACCTACTTGTGAAAGGTGCTTACATTCTCCAGAGGTCTTGCAATGTGAATTCTTCAGTCTTTCAAATAAGATCTGTTTTAAAATGTGTGTATGCATGTGACCTACTCTAAATCTTATAAATTCTCCCCAAATATTAATATTGTTACATCTCCCACCATTCAAATGTATCGGGGTTGTAGGTTAATTGGGTGTAAATTGGACGGCATGGACTTGTGGGCCGAAATGGTCTGTTACTGTGCTGTATATCTAAAAATTTTGAGTGATTTTGGGCAAAGTGTTTCCAAAGGTCAGTAGGGATATTTTTTCAAGAAAGCTTTGAGAACATCCTTGATTCATTTCCTCTTTCCACTTGATTAACAAATTGAGATTGGTATCTGTTTTGGATGTCTGTTGAAGGGTATGAGTGTCCATTAATACCAATTGAGTATAATTAGGTTCTTAAAGTTGGGGCTATTCTCCAGGGAGAGGACACTAAGTTTGGTTACCTTATTCTATCACTGGATTTGGAGGATTTTGCAGAGATTCCATTCTTTTTTCTTTGGCTTGGCTTCACGGACGAAGATTTATGGAGGGGGTAAAAAGTCCACGTCAGCTGCAGGCTCGTTTGTGGCTGACAAGTCCGATGCGGGACAGGCAGACACGGTTGCAGCGGTTGCAGGGGAAAATTGGTTGGTTGGGGTTGGGTGTTGGGTTTTTCCTCCTTTGCCTTTTGTCAGTGAGGTGGGCTCTGCGGTCTTCTTCAAAGGAGGTTGCTGCCCGCCAAACTGTGAGGCGCCAAGATGCAAGGTTTGAGGCGTTATCAGCCCACTGGCGGTGGTCAATGTGGCAGGCACCAAGAGATTTCTTTAGGCAGTCCTTGTACCTTTTCTTTGGTGCACCTCTGTCACGGTGGCCAGTGGAGAGCTCGCCATATAACACGATCTTGGGAAGGCGATGGTCCTCCATTCTGGAGACGTGACCCATCCAGCGCAGCTGGATCTTCAGCAGCGTGGACTCGATGCTGTCGACCTCTGCCATCTCGAGTACTTCGACGTTAGGGATGAAAGCGCTCCAATGGATGTTGAGGATGGAGCGGAGACAACGCTGGTGGAAGCGTTCTAGGAGCCGTAGGTGGTGCCGGTAGAGGACCCATGATTCGGAGCCGAACAGGAGTGTGGGTATGACAACGGCTCTGTATACGCTTATCTTTGTGAGGTTTTTCAGTTGGTTGTTTTTCCAGACTCTTTTGTGTAGTCTTCCAAAGGCACTATTTGCCTTGGCGAGTCTGTTGTCTATCTCATTGTCGATCCTTGCATCTGATGAAATGGTGCAGCCGAGATAGGTAAACTGGTTGACCGTTTTGAGTTTTATGTGCCCGATGGAGATGTGGGGGGGCTGATAGTCATGGTGGGGAGCTGGCTGATGGAGGACCTCAGTTTTCTTCAGGCTGACCTCCAGGCCAAACATTTTGGCAGTTTCCGCAAAACAGGACGTCAAGCGCTGAAGAGCTGGCTCTGAATGGGCAACTAAAGCGGCATCGTCTGCAAAGAGTAGTTCACGGACAAGTTTCTCTTGAGTCTTGGTGTGAGCTTGCAGGCGCCTCAGATTGAAGAGACTGCCATCCGTGCGGTACTAATTCCATTAGTGGTACAGTAAACACCAGTTGCTTGAGACTTACTCTTACAGTGCCTAACTAATACACCTGCATTAAGAATAAGCAGATTAAAAAACAAAAAATACTATACCGTACTTGCATGGAACAAACTTCACTCACATGAATATATAAACCTTAAAGAATTTTGTTTTAATTTCAGTCACATTCTTTGAAAACATTTAACCGTCGCTGCATCTACACATACCCCCCAAGAGCCACTCAAAAGATGAACAATAACATTATAGATAATTAACCCCCCCCACCCCCACCCCCCACATTTACAGATAAAGCCTGACTAATATACTTAATAATATACTAATAAAGATAAAGACTTACTTAGCAGGAATAAGGAGACATCTTAAGAGAGTCAACCCAACAAGCATCAACCAGCACTTCATCTTCTCGGTGATGCTATTTTATTCAAATATAACTTTATCCAAACTTTATTCAAACACCTGCTATGAACAAAGCGCAACCAAGGCACTCTGCTGGCTGAATATTTGCTACCGTCTTCACCAAAGATTTATGTGTTACTTAAGAGAACATTTTCTTATACAATTTTAAACTTTTTTTTAATTTATTTTAATTTTTAAAATGTATTTATTTTCTTCTACTTTTTTGCCGGTTGCTTGAATTCTGGATAACAGGGGTTTCACTGTATTTCTCCAATGCTTTTTGATGTCTGCTAAAGGTAGTCCATGTCTCAGAAGCATTCTAGAGGTTCTGAGAACTGCATGAGCCCCAGCTATGCCAGCCTTTTTGTTGACTACATGGAAAAATCCATGCTACAAGCTTACACAGGCAAGGCCCCTCAAAACTTCGCTACATCCATTGACTTCATCCATTTTGCTGCAAACTTCCACCTAAACCTCAAATTCACTTAGTCCATCTCCAGCCACATTCTCTCTTTCCTCGATCTCTCTGACTTCATCTCAGGAGACAAACCCAACAGACATCTTCTATGAACCCATCAACTTCAACAGCTACCTCAACTACACCTCTTCCCACCCTATACCCTGTAAAGATTCCATTCCATTCTATTAATTCCTCCGTCTGCATCACATCTGCACCTAGGATGAGGACTTACATGAAATGTCCTCCCTCTTCAAACAACGTGGCTTTCCCTCTACCACCATCAACTTGGTGCTCACCCACATATCCTCCATTACCCAGAAATCTGCCCTGGCCCCCTCTGCCCCCATGCGCAACAAGGACAGGATTCCTCTTGTCCTCACCTATCTCCCCACCAGTTTCTGCATCCACCACATCCTCATTTGTAATTTCTGTTACCTACTACATGATCCCACCACTAGACACCTTTACCTCCCCTCTCCACCTTCCACAGGGACTGCTCCCTTCATGTCTCCCTGTCTATTCCTCCCTCCCAACCAATCATCCTCTTGGGACCTATCCCTATGATCACAGGAGATGCTCCACTTGCACCCACACCTCCTCCCTCACCACCATTCGGGGCCCCAGAGTCCTTCCAAGTGAAACAAAATTTCATTTGTGAATCTGCAGAGGTCATTACTGCATCGGGAGCTCCTGTTGTGATCTCCTCTACATTGGAGAGTCTGGATGCAGTCTAGTAGATTGCTTCGTCGAGCACCTCAGCTCTATCTGCTGCAAAAGCGTGGATCTCCCAGTGGCCACCCATTTCAATTGTTCACCCCATTCCCTTGCCAACATGTCTGTCCATGGTCTCAGTGCTGCCAGACTGAGACTACCCATAAATTGGAAGAACAGGAGGAGTCACGTGATGGAGTAGTGGTCGGTCAGGGAATTCCAGCCCTCTCCGGAAAAGTTGAAAAAAAATGCACAAAACACAAAGGTACAAGAATAAAAATTAAAACAAAGTAAAAGTAAAGGTGAGAAGAAAATGGCAGCGAAGAGAGAAAAGTTGAAAGCAACGGGAAGAAGAGAAGATGAAAGAACGTCGGAAGAAGAAGGTGAAGGCCTTACCTGTCCGAGGAGGCCCGCCACGGAGAGAGAAGCCGCTCCCTAAGGTCGGTGGAAGTCCCGAGCTCGGGACTACAAAAATGGCTCGCAGAGCCGAGTAAAAGTGCGCAACCCCGCATGCGCAAGGAGTCGCGCATGTGCGATGCGCATGAAAAAAAACACACTAATGGGAGGGGGGAACAGCTGAGTAGTCGATCTCCACAGCTGAGAGTGACAGCTGCAACACAGCAACAGGAAGAGAACATAGAAAATAATGAGAACAAGAAAGAAGAGAGCAAAAAGAAAACAAGGAAACAACAGATGGCCAACCCAGAGGAAGAAGAAGAAGAAGAACATAGAGAAATGGAAGAAGGGAAAGGCAGGACAATGGATATATCTTTTTTTAAAGAATATATCGAATCAGTGAAAGAATGGCAATTACAAGAATTTAATGAGATAAAAAGAATTAAGAGTGCAGAAGAAAAAATGAATAAAATAGAAATGGCCATATCAGAGATAGGAAAAAGAGTGGATAATGTGGAAGAACGAGAAATAATCATAGAAATGGAAGTAGAGGACTTAAAAGAGAAATAAGAAGAATCTAATAAAAAAGTTAAAGAGGCACATGAGCTGTTAGCTCAGAAGATAGATATAATGGAAAACTATAATAGAAGAAATAATATAAAGATAGTGGGCCTTAAGGAAGATGAAGAAGGCAAGAATATGAGACAATTTATAAAAGATTGGATCCCCAGGGTCCTAGGAAGACCAGAATTACAGGAAGAAATGGAAATAGAGAGGGCACATAGAACACTAGCCCCGAAACCACAACCGCAGCAAAAACCAAGATCGATTTTAGTAAAATTCTTAAGATATACAACAAGAGAAAATATATTGGAGAAAGCAATGAAGAAAATAAGAGAAGACAAAAAGCCACTGGAATACAAAGGTCAAAAAAAATTTTTCTATCGAGACATAAGTTTTGAACTCCTGAAGAAGAGGAAGGAGTTCAATACAGCAAAAACGATCTTATGGAAAAAAGGATATAAATTTATGTTAAAGTACCCAGCGGTACTTAAAATATTTATTCCAGGGCAACAAAACAGACTATTCTCGGATCCAGAGAAAGCACGAAAATTTGCAGAACAACTACAAAACAAGCAGAGAGATGAAGACATGTAATGAGAGTAAAAATGACCACGAACTATATGTATGTGTGTATGTGGGTATATAGATATATAAATATATATATAGATATATATATAGATATATATATCTATATATATACCTATATATATGTGTGTGTGTATGTATATATGTGTGTACATGAGTGTATCCGTATTTAGAGGAAAATATATAGAGTATAGATAAGAATTAATAAGGGAATGAAAGGGAATAGAGGAAATAAGGAGGGAATTAAAAGAGTGACCTTTGTTATATATGAAAATTGAAATCTTTTCTGGGGTGGGGCTGGGTGGGGAGGAGTTACGGTCACTGCAAAATCAGTTGACGCTTGCGAGTGAATTCGCAAATCCAAATGGAGAGGGGAGATGTGGTTGCCCGACAAGGGATAAAGGGCAACTCAGGAGGGGGAGGTGAGAATGGGGTTAAATAAGTTTTAAATAGGAGAATAAGGAAAATGTTTGATGTTTTAGAAATGTTGTCTTATAAAGTGTTCAAAACAAGAAAGCAGAAATGGATAAGAAGGAAAGGTGATGATGAGGAAACGGAAAGGGAAGATAAACAAAGTATGAAATGGCTACGTTGAACTATATGACTTTAAATATTAACGGAATACATAACCAAATCAAAAGGAAGAAACTGCTAAATTTACTGAAAAAAAGAAAAAATTGATATAGCATTTGTGCAAGAAACATATTTAACTGAAATGGAGCATAAGAAATTAAAGAGAGATTGGGTAGGACACGTAACAGCAGCATTATATAATTCAAAAGCAAGAGGAGTAGCTATATTAATCAGTAAAAATGTACCAATTAAAATAGAAGAGGAAATAATAGATCCAGCAGGGAGATATGTAATGATAAAATGTCAGATATATTCGGAGTTTTGGAATTTACTCAATGTATATTAACCTAACGAAGAAGATCAAAAGTTTATGCAAGATATTTTTTTGAAGATAGCAGACACGCAAGGGAACATATTAAGAGGAGGGGATTTCAACCTTAATTTGGATTCAAATATAGATAAAACTGGGAAAAAAATTAACAGAAAGAACAAAGTAACCAAATTTATAATTAAATCGATGCAAGAAATGCAACTTTTGGATATATGGAGGAAACAACACCCAAAGGAAAAGAAATATTCATATTATTCGGGTAGACATAAAACATACTCAAGAATAGACCTATTTCTGTTATCAGCTCGTATGCAAGATAAAGTAAGAAAAACAGAATATAAAGCTAGAATATTATCGGACCATTCACCCTTGATATTGACAATAGAGTTAGAGGACATCCCTCCAAGAATGTATAGATGGAGATTAAACTCCATGTTACTTAAAAGGCAGGATTTTAGAGAATTAATTGAAAGACAAATTAAAATGTACTTTGAAATAAATACGGAATCAGTGAAAGATAAGTTTATACTATGGGACGCAATGAAAGCGTTCATCAGAGGGCAAATAATAAGTTATGTAACCAAGATGAAGAAGGACTACAATCAAGAAACAGAGCAGTTGGAAAGGGAAATAGTAACTATAGAAAAAGAATTAGTAATGAAGGAAGACACAACTAAAAGAGAATTGGCAGATAAAAAAATAAAATATGAAACACTACAAACATATAAGGTGGAGAAGAACATAATGAAGATAAAACAGAAATATTATGACCTGGGGAAAAAACGCACAAAATTCTAGCATGGCAGCTTAAGACAGAACAAGCTAAGAAAATGGTATTGGCATCAAGGAAAAAAGACAAACAAATCACATATAATCCAACGGAGATCAATGAAAACTTTAGAGAATTCTATGAACAATTATACCAAACTGAAAACGAAGGGAAAGAAGACAAAATAGATGAATTTTTAACTAAAATTGAACTACCAAAATTACAAATAGAGGAACAAAGTAAATTAATAGAATCATTTGAAATAGTAGAAATACAAGAGATAATAAAAAAAACTACCAAATAATAAAACACCAGGAGAGGATGGATTCCCAATAGAATTCTATAAAACATTTAAAGATTTATTAATTCCTCCCCTCCTGGAAGTAATCAACCAGATTGACAAAACACAAAGCTTACCAGATTCATGTAAAACAGCGATAATTACAGTAATACCAAAGCAAGGGAAAGATCCACTCGCACCAACATCATATAGATCAATATCTTTACTTAACACAGATTATAAGATAATAGCTAAACTATTAGCAAACAGATTAGCAGATTATGTACCTAAAATGGTAAATCTAGGCCAAACTGGATTTATTAAAAAAGTCGGACAACAGACAATACTTGTAAATTTATTATATTAATTCATGCAGTAGAAGGGAGTAAAGCACCAACAGTAGCAGTTGCTTTAGTCACAGAGAAGGCCTTTGACAGAGTAGAATGGAATTATTTATTCAAAGTATTGCAAAAATTCAGTTTACCAGAGAAGTATATTAATTGGATTAAAGCATTATATAAGGGGCCATTGGCGAAAGTGACAGTAAATTGATATATATCAAAGCAATTTAATTTAAGCAGATCAACGAGGCAGGGATGCTCACTATCACCCTTATTGTTCGTGTTAGCTATAGAACCACTAGCAAAATTGATAAGAACAGAAAATAAAATAAAAGGGATAAAAATAAAAGAGAAGGAATATAAAATCAGTTTATTTGCAGATGATGTTATAGTATACTTAACAGAACCAGAATTATCAATAAAAGAATTACATAAGAAATTGAAGGAATATGGAGATGTGTCGGGTTACAAGATTAACGCAAATAAAAGTGAAGCAATGCCATTGAATAATGCAGATTTCTCAAAATTCAAGAAAAAATCACCGTTTAGATGGCAAATGCAAACAATAAGATATCTAGGTATACAAATAAATAAAAACCTTGGCCATCTATATAAACTCAATTATTATCCACTAATGAAAAAATTACAGGACGATTTAGAGCATTGGAAAGATTTACCACTAACACTAATAGGAAGGATAAATGTATTAAAATGAACATTTTCCCAAGGATACAATACCTATTTCAGCCATTGCCAATACACTTGACAGAGAAATTCTTCAAGGAGTTAAAGAAAATAATAAGGAAATTTTTATGGAAAGGGGGGAAACCGAGGATAGCACTAGATAAATTAACAGAATGGTATAAACAAGGAGGCTTACAACTGCCAAACTTTAAAAATTATTATAGAGCCGCACAATTAAGATACCTATCAGATTTTTACCAAACAAGGGAAAAGCCAGATTGGACTAGATTAGAACTAGATAAAATAGGGGAAAAGATACCTGAACACATATTATATAAATGGGATGAAAAATTGGTACAACTTAGGAGTTCTCCAGTATTACATCATCTGCTCAATATTTGGAAGAAGATTCATGTAGAAAGGAATAAAACAAATTACCAATTACCAAAACTAATAATGACGCAAAATCAGTTACTCCCTTTTACAATAGATAACCTTTCCTTTAGAGAATGGGAGAAAAAAGGGATCAAAAGAATAGAAAATTGTTTTTCAAGAAATAGATTATTATCCTTTGAACAAATGAAGGATAAATATAATATAACTCAAGATACAGTGTTGGCATATTACCAACTGAGATCCTACTTGAAGGACAAATTAGGAAGCAATCTGAGGTTACCAGAGGGAAGTAATTTTGAATATGTGATTACAGATACAATGATAATCAAAAAATTTATAACAAATATGTATATTAAACTGCTAGAAAAGGAGAATGAGGAAACAAATGGTATAACTAAACAAAAATGGGAACAAGATTTAAATATAAAGATAAAGAAGCAAACATGGGAGAAGTTATGCTCTGGAACTATGAGAAATACAATAAACACGAGGTTACGTATGATACAATATAACTGGATACACAGGCTATACATTACACCTCAAAAGTTAAATAAATGGGACCCAACAGTATCTGACAGATGTTTTCATTGTAAAAAAGAAATGGGAACAACAATTCATGCAATCTGGACATGTGAGAAAGTAGAAAAATTTTGGGAAGATCTAAACCAGATATTGAATAAAATTACAGAAAACAATATACCAAAAAACCCAGAGATCTTCCTCCTAAGTAACATAAAAAACAAAGAATTTGGACTTGATTTGGATGGTGCACAAAAAAGATTTGTTAAGATAGCTCTAGCTGTAGCAAAAAAATGTATTATGTCAACCTGGAAATTAGAAGATAATTTGAGAATACAACAATGGTATATAGAAATGAATAAATGTATTCCATTAGAAAAAATAACATATAATTTAAGAAATAATATTGAAATATTTGAACAAATATGGGAGCCATACATGAAACACAATAGAGAAAACCTACCGGGGACATCTACCACCTAAAATAACGAAAGGAGAAGGAAATGAAAAGAATTGACTCAGTGGAATTTCTTGTTTATTTTTATTGAATGACAACATTGTTTGACTGGTTTAATGTATCTTAGATTTTGTACTTTAAATGAATGGGGGAGGGGGGAGGTAGGGAGGGGGGAGAAAATAAAAATGTATATATTTGAAAAGGAAAATGTATGTATCTCGGTCAATGTGTTTATGGTGTGAAAAATAAAAAAATTTTTTAAAAATTGGAAGAACAACACCTCATCTTCCACTGGGCACCCTCCAAGCAGATGGTATTAATATCAACTTCTCTGGCTTACATTAAAACCACCCCCCTCCCCCTGTTTCCCCCTTCGTCTTTCCAATCCCTGTCTCCTTTCACACAGACATGATAAATTCTACCTTATCACATCCAAGTAACACCTTTTGTTGGCCTGGATTCCTCCCCATTATTTGAATTCTAAGACTTTCTGATATATCCTGCTTCTACCTTTGCTGATTTTTCCTTGAAGAAGGGCTAAGGCCCGAAACATTGGGAATACATCTTTGTTTCCTATAGATGCTGAAAAGACTAGCTGAGTTCTTCCAGCATTTCAGTGCCTCTTTACTACAATCACAGCATCTGCGGCCTATTGTGTTTCACCGAGAACACAGTGGCTCAGTAGACCATGTGATTTGTAGTAGAGTTTAGGCTTTGCTCTTTAAACTATCTATTCCTCAATGCTGGCACACTGAAAGCTGTAGTGAATTTCACCATCCCTGTTTTCCTTCACTAAGAGGTAGCTCTTAAAATGTTGCCGGAAGTTTACAATTACTGGAACTTTTCTTACTAGAGGGCAGATTAGGAAATCACTTTTGTTGTATGGATTTAAAGTGTGAGACCCATTACCTAATAAGCAAAAAAATCAATGATAACTTGTCTTTCATAGAAGCACTGATCCAAAGATCATTTGTGTGCTGCATGCTGTGGAAATTGTGGTGACCATGGTTCTGAAGTGGAGACAATGTCAGCACAGTTGAGTAGTGGTTAGCACAATGAATCCCATGCTGTCTGTAAGGAGTTTGTACATTCTCCCCGTATCAACGTGGGTTTTCCCGGGGGCTCTGGTTTCCTCCCACCCTCTGAAACATACTAGGGGTGTAAAATTAAATGTAATTTGAACAATTTTCCTTTTCTTTATAGATAAACTCCATTACAGCCTCCACATTCAATACTTCACCACATCCAACATTTGCAACAAGTTTTCACCACCAGACACATCTTCCTCTCAATCTTTCAGCATTACAGAGGGACTTCACTTCGTTGGTTGCAGTGTTGGTTTATATTGTATATAGATGTGTTTTTGGGAGATACATTGGGGCAGGTTTTTTAGTGTAGGTCACATAAAAACACTTCAATACAGATCTCATTTAAAATACTGGAGCTCTGCTCAAGCCAGACAGGAGGCTCCTGGGGGTCTTTGCAAAAACTTTGTGGAGTGCCCAAGAGACTTCACTAATGGATTGTTGTTTTGAAAAGCAACAGATGAAAGAGATTGGAGAAGTAGTTCAGAGCCGCAGGCTGTCTGGGAGTGCAGACAGGTCATGTGGTTTTTGCAAGCAGAGAGAGTTGAACAGGTTTTTCTCTGAGAGAAAGAGAGAGAATTGTGTTCTGCAGTTTTACAGTTCAGCAGCAGCTGGGATTGGAACAGCACAAGCTGGCAAGCTTGTGGAAAACCCTATTTTGCAGATGGATTGTGAGTTCTTAGTTCAACCTGGTCAAAGCCCTTGTGGTCCATACAAGAGGAAAGGACTGGCTATCTAATGTTACACTTGAAATAAGAGAAACAAAAAGGAACTCTGTGGTGACCTGAAAGGAAGAGGTTATCATCTGGAAAGTCCTGATGGGGCAAGTTTCTTTGGCAAGACATTGATGTGGCTGATTAAAAGGGATCAGTTTGTGTCCAGGAACAACAAATCTCTCTCTGAAAACCGACAAGAACCTTCCTGAGCAGTAATCATTTACCTTTCAAGCACCAAAGCCTGGTGAACTTCATACATGTTAAATTCTGTGCACAGAATAAGAATTGCCTTCAACCAGTGAACTTGGAGGAATGAGAAGTGAGATTGAACTTTTCTGAACTTACAAACACATTACATACACGTTCGCTTAGAATTAGAAGGGGGTTAAATTTGTTTAGTTAAGTTAATAGTATGAAGATAATTAAAGCAACTTTTGTTTAAGCATTTGTCTTGGTGAAAATCTATTGCTGCTGGGTTTTGGGGTCCGCTGGGCTTGTAACAGTAGGATATAATAAAGAAAGTCAACTTCCTGGCATGCTAAAAGAAACGAGTGAGTGTATTTTTTATTTATTTTAAGGCTGTGGTAAATCAATGTTGTTACAAGTGGTGACCCCATGAGTTCATAGTACCTTCTAATTTAAAATGAATAGTGATGAAGATAAACCCTTTTCAGGAGCCGTTGGGGACGTCAAACTAAAGATTTCCCCCCCCCCCCCACTAATTTTAAATAATGCACCAGCATGGTTTATGATCCTCAAAGCGCGTTTCTCTGCCCTCAGTGTGACAAGTCAGAAGATGAAGTACGGTTTACTTGTGGAGTGTCTTCTAGAGCAAATTGCCTGTGAAGTGGAGGATGTCTCAGTGGATCCGGATGGTAATCTCCCATATGACATGCTTAAGGTGACTGTTCTGCAGCATACTCAGCCACCTAGGGAGACTTGTATTGCCCAATTACTAGCTAGTGACAGCCTAGGCAATAGGCAACCATCACAGATGTTGAGGAGGTGGCACAAGCTAACTGGCACAGACCCTGTCGAAGGAGAGTTTTGGAAACAGAGGTTTCTTCGATGCTTACCTCATCATGTTCAAGAGTATTTGGTGAGTGTCTTTCAAATATCCACCCTCAATTAGTTGGTGGATCATCCTGACCTCATTATATCCACGACCTCCTCATTGAAGAGAGAAAGATTTGCTTCTTTCCCTAGTCAACAGGAGCAAATGGAACTGGATCAATTGCTTACTGAACCTTGTGAAATGCCAGCACCTTATCAATTGAAGATAACTGAGCAGCAAATGGCAGCACTGACTACACTGGTCCAGGCTTTGGACTCGCAAAGGAATTCCTTTGGTCAACCTGGTTGGAATTGTGGTGGTCAAGGATGTGGTAGAAGGGATGGACATCATATTTGTTGGAGGCACCAGAGATTTGGTGCTGCTGCCTGGTCTTATCAGCTACCTTGTGACTTTTACAAATGACAGCCGGGAAACGACCAGGCCCAGCAGTAAAGGCAACAGTTGCCCAAGGGCACGTCAGCCACCGTCTTTTCCTCAAAGATCATCTCTCGGGTGTTCAATTTCTTGGTGATTTTGATGCAGAGATTTCAGTGGTCCTTCCAACCATGGAGGAATGCAGACATCCAATATGTCATGTGTTTTTTCAGCCACAAATGTGTCATGCACTGCAGCATGAACAAACAAGCTCAAACTACAGGCTTTAATTAGTTTAAAATTTGCATACAAGATTCAGTAACCCTTCTGATTCCATGTGCTCTACTGCTTACACAAGGGCTGATGTGAGCCTTTATATGGGGCCAGTGATTGGCAGGAAGTAGGTGGAGCCAGCCTCCCAGGATGCCTCCCTGCAGTTACAGTGGGTTGCCCCCTGCAATAGGCAGGGAGGAATGCAGACAGGCACAGGCAATCACAGACAAACTGTTGGTTGTATCACCACATTCACCCCTTCTTAAAATGAGTCGGGGGTGGGGGGGGAAGTGAAACAGTGTCCACCAACATCATCGTGCCAAGTGTCCGCTAGATACCACGTAATTGGGAGAAAAAAAATATATTTACAAGTTTACAAACTCAGGCTCCTGGTGAATGGCCAGGTGAATGGTGAATGAAGGTTGGCTGGGTCAGGGGAACTCGGGGAGGCTAGCGGTGCAGGCAGTGTGGTGCATGGCAACAAGGGGGTCAGAGATGGGTCCACGGGCAGTGGGGTCCCGTGGTTGATGGTGGGCGGGTGGAGGGTGTTGGCTCCGGAAGGGTTGTGGAGGTGCTGGGAGCCCGGGAAGAGGTGGGGTAGGGGGGGCTGGACTCGCACCAGTGCCAGGTCCTGAGTTGACATGGTGTCTTCACATCCATTGTGGGTTGGCGTCGAGGAGGTGCACTTGCTTAACTAGGTGGACGGATTTGTGAGTCCTCACGTGTTTTCGGAGGAGGACTGGTCCCAGAGATATCAGCCATGCTAGCAGTGAGACTCTTGTTGCCGATTTCCTGGGAAAAGGCGTTCGTGTGGGGACTGGAAGGTAGCCATATATAAGAGTGACTGTATGGCATGGAGTGTCTCGGAAAGGGACTCCAGCCAGTAGTTAGTGGACCATATTTTCGACCTAAGGCCCAGGAGGACTGCCTTCCAAACCTGCCCATTGCCCCTGCGGTTGTAGCTAGTCATCCAACTAGATGTAGTGCCTCGCATCACCAGGTACTGGTGCAGCTCCTCACTCATGAAACTAGACCCCCAGTCACTGTGGATTGGATGAATGCCGGGAATCCGAACATGGTAAAAATCTGTGCCAGTGCCTTGATAACGGAGGCGGTGGAGGTATCTGGGCAAGGGATAGCGAACAGGAAATGAGAATATTAATCTAAAACCGAGAGGAAATAGACATTTTTGTTCGTGGAAGGTAGTATCTCCTTAAAGTCGATGCTGAGTCGCTCGAAGAGCTGAGTGGACCTGTGCTGAACGGAAGAAGCACGGTTTGCACTCTTCACAGACACGGCATGACTCAGTCATGGCCCGCACTTCCAGGACAGTGAAAGGAAGATTCCGGGATTTCACAAAATGGTACAGGCGTGTGGCACCTGGGTAGCAAAGGGTGTCATGCAACGCCTGAAGTTGGTCAGACTGTGCACTGGTGCAAGTCCAGGACAGGGCATTGGGGGAGTCATTGAGCTTCCCCAGTCTGTGCTGGATATCGTAGCTGTACATGGCCAGCTTGACTCTCCAACGCAAGATCTTGTTGTTTTTGATCTTGCCTCTGTGGATGGTGCTGAACATGAATGCCACCATCCGCAGGTCTGTGAGGAGTGGTGCCTGTGGCGGACTGATTCCATGATCGCCTGGGCCTCCTTTTCGATGGAGGAGTGCCCGAGCTCTGAGCCATGTAGGGTTCAGGAGAAAAAGGTCCCCTTGGTTGAGGATGGCAGGGAGGGCAACATCAGAGGCATCACACTCCACCTGGAATGGGGTGTTTTCATCCATGGCACACATCATGGCATTGGCAATATCCTTTCTGATGAGGGCAAAGGCCGCTTGCGCCTTGGAGAGGGGGAAGGTGGTATCTTGGGCCAATGGGCAGACCTTGTCTGAGAACTAGGGGACCCACTGCGAATAGAGAGAAAACAGCTTTAGACACCTGTGCAGGGCCTTGAGTGTGTGGGGAAGAGGAAGTTCTATCTGAGGGCACATGCGTTCAGGGTTGGGACCGATGACTCCATGTTCCATGATGCACCCAAGGATGCCAAAGCGGGTGATGCTAATTTAATGCCTCTGCCATCCAGAGGAACTTCTCCAGGTTAGGATCTTGGTCCTGCTGGTCGTGGCCACAGATATTGACATTGTCCAGGTATGGGAAGGTCGCTCTTAGATTATGTATACCATATGGTCTATTTCCCTCTGGAACACGGAGACTCCATTTATGACCCCAAAAGGGACCTGGAGGAACTGGTAAAGGCAGCCATCAGCCTTGAAGGCAGAATAGGGCTTATCCCGACCCTGGATGGACAGCTGATGATAGGTTAACTTTAGGCCCGTGGTGCAGAAAACCCAGTACTGGGCTATCTCATTGACCATGTCAGCAATACGGGGTAGTGGGTAGGCGGTTGATGGTCTGACTATAGTTGATGACCCCTTTGACCACCAGAACCTGACCTTGCCAGGGGCTAGTGGTGGGCTCTATTACCACTTCCACCAGAAGCCGTTGCACCTCAGCCCTGATGAAGGCCCTGTTGGCTGACAGAAATGCCTGCTCTTGGCCACAATGGGCTTGCAGTCTGGAGTCAGATGGTTGAAGAGGGAGGGAAGGGGTACTCATAGGATGGACAGTCCACAGGTGGGGAGGGGGCGGGTCGCTAGGTTTGGTGTTGTGGATGGTGAGTGGGGATGTGGGCCACCGAAAGTTAGAGTGACACTGCAGAGATGGCACTGGAAATCTAGTCCCAGGATAACCAGGGTGCAGAGCTCTGGCATGACCAGGGGCCTGAACCCTTTGTAGGTTTCCCCTCCCACAGTATAATGTACAGAATAGCACCCCAGCGCTGTAATGGAGTGGTCCTGGGACAAAAAGCGATGGAAAGGTTTGCTGGGTGTACTTTGAGCGCCAGCATATGGACTATATGTAGGTGCACAAAGCTCTCAGTACTACAGCTATCAAACAGGCATTTTATTAATTTCTGTTGACAGTGTTGTCCATGAGAGATTTTGTCCAACAGCTTGGTGAATGCTAGGACCAACTCGGGGTCCCAAGTCACTGCTCCAGGCCGGCAGCGGCGAGTAGCAGTTAGTAGCTGCAGGCATCATCATACCAGGTGAGGTGTGACAAGTGCGCTGTCCAGGTTTGTTTGTACACGCATATATTGACCATGTTGCTGTGTTGGCGGGGCAGAAGTCAGCTGGTCCAAGATGATGACACCAGTGGGGAGCACATAGGGCAACATGACTCAATGGCTGAACCGAAAGTGATGTCAATGCTGCAGGTGGAAGTGACAGGCGGAGCAATGGCACTGCCCGATAATCGCAAATGGAGGTGCCCAGGGGGTTGAGGGGGGCTTCCAACTGTTGGCAGAGGGCCGCAGCGTTCCCAGTGGGTTTGGAGAGGCACACTTTGGCAAAATGGCCTTTCTTACTCATAGGGAGCAATACCAGTTCCTTGCGGGGCAGTTCTTTCAGGACCGTCTGTCAGACCCACACCGGATCCCACAGTGCTTACAGTAGCACGATGCATCGGTAGCAGTGATCGCTTCTCCACAGTTGGGCCCCTCAGCAGCAGTGGTCATCTACATTGGCCAGGCCAGGGGAGGCAGCAGGAGAGCATTGAAGGCTTCTGTGTGGTGGGCTGCAGCATCCAGAGAACGGAGCATATCAATGACCCCCATAAGGGAAGCATTGCGTTCTTCCATGAGTGTTGGATCGCTCTCAATTGCAGCCTGCACACATGCATCCCGGATGAGTCACTCCACTTCCCCAGTGGTCACCCCAGTCTCAGTCATGCATGGGCGTGTCAGTTCACGCAGTGCCCCAAGCTAAGCCTGTACTGTCTCACCTGGTTGTTGTAGCCTGATGCTAAGCAGGTACCTGGAGTAGGGTACATTCACTGGGGGCTGCTAAATGTTTTTCAGGATGGCCATCGCCAGTTCGTACTTGGTGCAGTCACAGATCGTCTGGAATGGGAATGGGTCCAGTTTTGTGCACAGTACCATGAGTCTCTTTTGGTCTGAATTGACCTCAGCCTGAGTGTGGATGATTGCCCTGATCGCATGCTTCCAGATCTCAAAGTAGGCTGGAGTTTCTGGGCGTTGTGGGCTGATATCCAGCTTTTCTATGCTGAGAAACTTCTCCATGGTTCTTTTAAATTTAAGTTAATTAAATTGTGATGCACTGCAGTGCGAGCAAACAAGCTCAAACTATGAAGGCTGTACTACAGGCATTAATTAGTTTAAAACTTGCACAGAAGGTTGTGATAGTACAGACCTATCACCAATGTATATAGTTACAGTATCTAGAGTGTAATGACTGTGCTTACAACAATTGGCTGAGAGCTTAGCCACGCCTACTGTCTGGGCCTTAAAGGGTTGTGTCCCTAGCCAGGTCGGATCATTCCGGACTGGTTGGCCACCTGTGAAGAGCTCCTGTCTTTTGCTAATAAAAGCCTTGTTTGGATCAACAAGTCTTTGGTTCTTTCGACGAGCTCTACAAAGGTTCAGTATCCCTTCTGGCTCCATGTGCTCTACTGCCTATACAAGGGCCGGCTGAGCCTTTATATGGGACCGGTGATTGGCAGGGAGTAGATGGAGCCAACCTCCCAGGTTACCTCCCTGCAGATACAGTGGATTTCCCCCTGCAGTAGGCAGGTAGGAATGCAGACAGGCACAGGCAGTCACAGACAGTCCTGTGGTTGTATCACCACAGAATGATTTTCATATTCACTGTTGCAAACATGGCAAATTCCATTTTGAGAGTAGATATCGTCACATTTTTCTTTGTTGGTGGATTTGAAAAATCGCTATGTAGTGGACCACAGCTCTTGTATGCAGGTGAGCTGCATTTGTCATCCCTCCAATGTTGTCAGCCACCTGACAAGCCTTCAACCTGGCTCCTGCCCTTTCTGAGCCTTGCTCAAGTGTTTCCCTCACCTAATAACCCCATTGTATCCTCATACAGATGTTAAACATACAGTAACCCACCACTTAGAGAGTTGGGGACCTCCGGTAAGTTACCCCCTTGTAGTGTGCTGCAGTGTGAAAAAAACAAGCACAAACAACGAAAGTCTGTACTACAGGCTTTAATTAGCTTAAACTTGCAAACAAGATTCTGTATCCCTTCTGGCTCCGTGTGCTCAGCCCAAGGGCTGGTGTGAACCTTTATATGGGGCTGGCGATTGGCAGGGAGTAGGTGGAACCAGTCTCCCAGGTTACCTCCCTGCAGGTACAATGGGTTGCCCCCTGCAGTAGGCAGTGCAGGAGTGCAGAGAGCATCACACCCCTGACCATCTTAAAATCTCAAAATTGGAATTCAACCACATGCAAGAGTTGGGCATAGTCCACAGATCTGACAGGTGCTGAGCTTCACTGTTGCATATGGTTCCAAAAAATTGCCTCGGGATTGGCAGCCTTGTGATTATCGTGCTATGAACAATTCTACCGTGCCTGACTTTTACAACATTCCCAATTTACAAGACGGTTCAGCAAATCTCCATGGCAAACATATATTTGCGAAAATAGATCTAGTATGTGCTTACATATTTAAGTTGAGCCTTCTGTTGTTGTGAAGGTGGCGGTAATTACCCCTTTCGGCAAGTTTGAGTTTCTGTAAATGCCATTTGGTCTCTGGAATGATGTTCCAGCAGTTTATGGACATGTACTCACTGGCCTCAACTTTGTTTATTTACATCTGGTCATGAGTGTGGATGAAGAGGAGCACAAGCGCTAACTTATCTCATTGTTTCAGAGGCTGGATGAGTTTGGCATTGTGATCAATCCCAGTAAATGCTTTTCTGTGACCTTATATTTTTTGGACATAGAGTTACGCAACATGGTATTTTGTCCAATGAGTCAAAAGTGCGAGAGGTTCGAGAATTTCCTCCACCTATAAACATTTTGCCAGTTGCAACATTTTTTAGGCATGAATTTTTATCATCAATTCCTGTAAATGCTTGTCTTGGGTAAACTTATTCCTCTCACTTTGTTCATTTTAGATTGGTCACAGTGTTTGAGCTACCGAAAGAAAATAGACACACACACCGAGAGCAGTTCAGATTATACAAATGTTTATTACAAATTCAAAAGCTGATTTCACACTACAATATGCAAGCCCTTCCCAACTATACTTATCAACGCTTGGACTGGTCCCAACTGCCGAAGCGAGGCAACGACTGCACACTTGTAGTAGGTTGTCAGGGCGCCGGTAGCAGTTTCTCCACCTCCCCTGACCGGGACGTTGGCTGGACCCTAGAAGTTCTTCTTCTTGCTGAGAGATGTTGCCACCTCTCGGAGAGTCTCTCTCTTCAGCAGCGGGACCTTGCCTTATATTACCCAAAAACTGCTTACCCAAGCACCTATTCCCAGCACAGCAAGAAAGATAAGCAAGCAAGCTAGCATACTAGGTTTCTAACTAGTTACATAATTTTCAGCTTATCATTTTTAATACAATGGTTTATTCTACATCAAGGCTAGGGTCTGACAGTCTGTGACCAAAACAAGCAGGAAGATTAAATGTTCTCGGTACACAGATGTCCTTTCTTCAGATAACAGCATCTCTGGCCCCTCGGTGGAATTTAGCTTATGTCTGCTGATTCTAAAACACAAGCAGGTTCTCAGCCTTGCAAAACCAAGAGCAGCAAATTAAAAAAAACAGATTAGAATTTTCCATTACAATGCTGCAGCATCTCTATTACCCCTTCTTTGGCTTGGCTTTGCGGATGAAGATTTATGGAGGGGTATCTCCACGTCTGCTCCAGGCTCGTTGGTGATTGACAAGTCTGATGTGGGACAGGCAGGCACGGTTGCAGCGGTTGCAAGGGAAAATTGGTTGGTTCGGGTAGGGTGTTAGGTTTTTCCTCCTTTGTCTTTTGTCAGTGAGGTGGGCTCTGCGTTTTTCTTCAAAGGAGGTTGCTGCCCGCCAAACTGTGAGGCACCAAGATGCACGGTTGGAGGTGAGATCAGCCCACTGGCTGTGGTCAATGTGGCAGGCACCAAGAGATTTCTTTAAGCAGTCCTTGTACATCTTCTTTGGTGCACCTCTGTCTACCGAGACAGTGGAGAGCTCGCCATAGAACACGATCTTGGGAAGGCAATGGTCCTCCATTCTGGAGACATGACCCAGCCAGCGCAGTTGGGTCTTCAGCAGCATGGATTCGATACTTGCGGACTCTGCCAGCCCGAGTACTTCGATGTTGGTGATGAAGTCATTCCAATGAATGTTGAGGATGGAGCGGAGACAGCGCTGATAGAAGCGTTCTAGGAGCCGTAGGTGATGCCAGTAGAGGACCCATGATTCGGAGCCGAACAGGAGCGTGGGTATGACAACGGCTCTGTACACACTGATCTTTATGTGTTTCTTCAGTTGTTTTTCCAGACTCCTTTGTGTAGTCTTCCAAAGGCGCTATTTGCCTTGGCGAGTCTGTTGTCTATCTCTTTGTCGATCCTTGCATCAGATGAAATGGTGCAGCCGAGGTAGGTAAACTGGTTGACCGTTTTGAGTTTTGTGTGCCAGATGGAGATGTGGGGGGCTGGTGGTCATGGTGGGGAGCTGGCTGATGGAAGACCTCAGTTTTCTTCAGGCTGACTTCCAGGCCAAACATTTTGGCAGTTTTCGCAAAACAGGACGTCATGCGCTGGAGAGCTGGCTCTGAATGGGCAACTAAAGTGGTATCGTCTGCAAAGAGTAGTTCACGGACAAGTTGCTCTTGTGTCTTGGTGTGAGCTTGTAGGCGCCTCAGATTGAAGAGACTGCCATCCGTGCGGTACCGGATGTAAACAGCGTCTTCATTGTTGAGGTCTTTCGTGACTTGTTTCAGCATCATGCTGACTGAACTTCTAAAAGGATCTGATAAGTCCATGTCCAAAAGACCATTAACTTTGGGAGATGATGCTGTGTGTGCTTAAAACAATGTGAAGACTGTGTTTGCAAATGCCACGATGCTTGTACATCAAAAGCCCAACACCTTGCTCTCTCTTACCACAGATGTGTCCATCATTGCTGTGGGAGCAATGTTAGAACAGTGAGTCTATAAGCAATTGGAACCTTTTTTTCAGCCAAGCTGTCACCAGCTCAGACAAAGTATAGTTCGTTTGGTCAAGAACTCTTGGCCATCTTTCTTGCAGTGAAACATTTCTGCTTTTTATTGGAAGGTCGTCCTTTCACCATTTATACAGACTACCAGCCTCTTACGCATACCACAAGTACAAGCACACATCTGTACTTGGCCTGAGAAATTCAGCACTTGTACTTCATCTTACAATTTTCATCAGACATAAGCGAATTCTGTGGCCAATGCCCTGTCTAGGGGTGATGTTGACACTCTCCATACAACTACTGCCATCAATTTCACTGCCATGGTTCATGCACAGCGCACCGATCCCAATCTAATCTAGTATGGCTGGATCAACTCTGGTCTCCATCTTCAAGATGTGACCCTGGATAAATCAAGTGAAAAATTAGTCTGCGGTTTTTTTCACAGGAAGGCCTAGGCTTTTTGTGCTGGTGTTTATGATGTGGGAGATTTTTGAGTCTGTTCACTATCTATCACTTCCTGGTAGAAGAGCATCAATCAAACTAGTTTCAGAACATTTTACCTGGCCTCATGTTAAATAGGATGTTGTATTATTGGCAAGGACCTGCTTGCCATGTCAACTTTCTAAAGTCTCCAGACACAATATCCAAGCTGGAGGATTTTGTTGTTCCAGATTCCCATTTCCAGCATGTGCACCTAGACTTGGTAGGCCCACTTCACCATCTTGGGGATATACTTATCTGCTCATGTGTGAAGATCGGACTACCAGGTGGCAGGAGGCAATTCCTATCACTGACATCTCTACTGAGACAGTCACTAGGGCTTTCATGGATTGTGGATTCCATCTTTTGGTGTTCCCTTCACTATTGCAATGGATCGAGGGTCTCAGTTTGAGACGGCATTGTTCCAAGTTCTCATTGATCTTCAGGGCACTACCCATATTTACATTATAGCTTACCATCTGCAGGGCCCATGTCCGTGCCACCCAATATACACCCCATTAACCTACACCCCTGCTACGTTTCTGAATGGTGGGAGGAAACCAGAGCCCCCAGGGAAAACCCACAGAGACATGGAGAGAACATACAAACTCCTTACAGACAGCGCGGGATTCAAACTCCAGTCACGATCACTGCCTCTGTAAAGGCTTAGCACTAACTGCTAGCAAACCATGCTGCCCATGTGATCCAGCTAATTATGTTGATTGTCTTTGGGAAAACATGAGATTACTCCAACCTACTTCTATGCGGCAAGTGTCACCTGCAGTGTATGTGCTGAATGATTTACAATGCTGTACTTGTGTTCCTTCGGCATAATGCTGTTCGCAAACCACTTCATCCTGTTTATGGTGGTCCTTTTCAGGTTTTACAACACCACTTGAAGACTTTTGTGATTGACAGGAATGGAGAAGTTGACACGGTGTCCATCGACAGGTTGAAGCCAGTGTATATCGATGGTCCATGTTCTGCATCGGAGCCAGAGTCAGATAACCAGTTGCACCCTTGCTAGTCAGACTGTGCGTCACCTGTCTTGCACTTTTGTACGAGGTTGGGCTGAACTGTCATCTCTACGGATCATTACATAGCAGGACAGTGCAATGAGTCACCCCCTTCCATGGCTCAGAGGCTGAGTGGTCGGGGAGGGGGGGGTGTCGCAGTTGCAGTTGTGTACTTACCTTTGTCGGTATGCCAGTTGCTGCTGATGACATAAGCGGGGATAATAGCGTGTATGTGTAGGTGTGTTAAGTGTCAGTGTCTTGGTGATGGATCTCAGATGCAGGAGGAGGAGAGTAAGAGCATCAGGATCACTCATTTGGCCGTGAACAAATGAGAAGGCTGGGTGGTGTTTGGGGAGTTGAAGAATGCAATGTTTTGTCTAGGATATAATAAAGAAAGTCAACTTCATGGCATGCTGAAAGAAATGAATGAGTGTATTCTTTGTTTGGAGGATGTGGTAAATCAGTGCTTTTACAGGACTATGCCCCTTACTACAGTATTTTCCCATGTAACTGTGGTGCACTGTACAACAGGCTTCATTCCAGTAAGTTTGAACACCAGTTCAATACTTGTTGGCTCCCCGTGTGACTGGCTCAGGAGGGGCCGGCTCAGGTTTATATTCAGGTCAGCTGATTGACAATCAGCCAGGTGGAGTCAGCCCCTTAGGTGGTCTTCCTGCAGCTACAGAGATCGTCCCCTGCAGTAGACTGGTGGTCGTATCACCACAGTAACCATGCAAGATGCAATGCTGGTCCTTCTGCTTCTTTCTTTCCCATCATCTGGAGACCCAATCAGATCTTTCTGGTGAAGCAGCAATTCCTTTGCATTTCTCCTATTCAAATGTACTCCATTTGATGATCACAACCTGCTCTCTTCTGCACTGGAGAAACCAAATACAGGTGACTGCATTATGGAGCTCCCAAGTCCATCTATCATTGGTTAGATTTCCTATTATTCCTTTAACTTCCATGAGCCTTTGTACATCCAGCTGCTGCAACTAATCATGAATCCCTTCTTGGATCTTGTCTCATCTACATAAAATATAAGCAATAGGAGGAGCCAGTAACTTAGCCCCACTATGTCTGCTTCACCATTCAACATGAACACAGATGATCTCAGTTTCATTTTTTTTTGTCCAAGCCTCCATCCTTATGATCTAAATGTCCAGCAATCTCTGTCAAGCATAGACTCAATGACTTGAGCCTCATTAGGCTTCTTTGGTAGAGAATTGCAGGGGAATTGATTCTTATCTCAGTCAACCCCTTATTTTGAGGCTGTGAGCATGATTCTACACAGTCCAACGGGGCAAGCATCAACACTCCATCTTCTCCATCAAACACTACACAAATTTCTCAATAAGATCACCTCTCATTCCTCTAAATGCTAGAAAGTATGGAGCAGGCTGTTTGCCCTCTCCTCTACAAAGGAGGGACATAAAATTCAATAATCTTAAAGTGCCCAAGCAACATAAATTGACACAAATAACCTATGAAATTAAGGATAAGGGAAGAATGAAAGGCACTGTGGAAAGATAATACAGTGAGGTATCTTCAAATTAGGTATATAAAATGAGTCAATAGGAGAGAAGTTTTGGAGTAAGAGAAAAAAAAAACAAGAAATATTTTAAAAAATCTTAAATCCCTAACAACTACTGACAGGAATGGGAATCCAGAGCTTGAAAGTTACATGGCAGGAAATACTGATGTGCTTCTTACATATGTCATATCAAGGATGGGAATTAGAAAAACAGAAAATGCTGGAAATGCTCAGCAAAAAAGAAAACCTAAGCCAGCATTCAGTCAAAGACTTTTATGTTCTTCAATTGAAAGATTAACTCTATTTCTCTTTCCACAGATGCACCCTGATCTGCTGAGAGTTTCTAACAATTCCTGATATTATTTCAGATTTCCATCTGCAGGGTTTTTTTTAAAGTTTCATATAAGGACAATAACCACTTTCACTAAACTAAATTGTCCAGCAATTTATGGCAATTCTTAACTCATAATGTACCTCTATCCCCTTTCTTGTAGAAGTTACCTGTTTATAACGCCAGGACATTAAACTTCCTGTTACTTCAACTGGTTCTTGGTCACCCATTCATTGTGATCCGTACAGACCAAACAATTTGAGGTGATTGCCACCTTCTGGAACATTTCTAGCCTTGCAGTATTCAGTTCTTCAATACCATGTCCTTCAGTCTAACTGTTCATGTTATAGTTCCTTCACATTTATTTTAATGCAATAATTAACCTGTATAAAATAAATTAATTTATGAGCATTTCAAATATCATATTTTCCATGTTAACCAGTATGCTACCAAAAGTTACCTGATATTTTGTAAATATGATATCTTTCTTTGGCTTGGCTTCGCGGACGAAGATTTATGGAGGGGTAATGTCCACGTCAGCTGCAGGCTCGTTTGTGGCTGACAAGTCCGATGCGGGACAGGCAGACACGGTTGCAGCGGTTGCAAGGGAAAATTGGTTGGTTGGGATTGGGTGTTGGGTTTTTCCTCCTTTGTCTTTTGTCAGTGAGGTGGGCTCTGCGGTCTTCTTCAAAGGAGGTTGCTGCCCGCCGAACTGTGAGGCGCCAAGATGCATGGTTTGAGGCGATATCAGCCCACTGGCGGTGGTCAATGTGACAGGCACCAAGAGATTTCTTTAGGCAGTCCTTGTACCTCTTCTTTGGTGGACCTCTGTCTCGGTGGCCAGTGGAGAGCTCGCCATATAACACAATCTCGGGAAGGCGATGGTCCTCCATTCTGGAGATGTGACCTACCCAGCACAGTTTGATCTTCAGCAGCGTGGATTCGATGCTGTCGGCCTCTGCCATCTCGAGTACTTCAATGTTGGAGATGAAGTCGCTCCAATGAATGTTGAGGAAGGAGCAGAGACAACGCTGGTGGAAGCGTTCTAGGAGCCGTAGGTGATGCCGGTAGAGGAATTTAATGAATAATGATGGTGAGGAATGAAGAAAAATGCAAATTTTATGAGCAGTTTTATTTTTAATCAGTTAATAAAAAATGTAATAAAGCAAGATTCAAGATTCTGTTTATTGTCATGTAATAAAATGTGTCATATTAC
This sequence comes from Narcine bancroftii, assembly GCF_036971445.1. Taxonomy (NCBI): domain Eukaryota; kingdom Metazoa; phylum Chordata; class Chondrichthyes; order Torpediniformes; family Narcinidae; genus Narcine; species Narcine bancroftii. The sequence goes on along the minus strand of NC_091471.1, from coordinate 175,015,697 downwards.
ACAAAATTGCTTTTGCCTGCTGTAAGGCAGACAGACTTGCCATTGGCAGAAATTGCCTGATGTGCTTCTTACAGTCAGAGAAAGAGGAGCAAAAGAGAGTTCATCCAGAGTCACTGAGTGCCCATGGATTCACCTCCAGCACTCCCGCAGCCTCCACAGCCATACAGAGTCCAGTCCAAACCATTGGCAACCCAAGCTCCAGATCCGAACCTCCGATACAACTAGGAACCCTTCAGTGCCCGGAACCCTCTCGCATCCCAGTTGCAACACCTGGTACCCTTCAGCCGATCTAGAGCCAGCCTCCATCTGTCCACAGCCTGGTGTGAGTCCTTTGACTGCAGTCTGCAGCAGCCCTCAACCTCCATGGGTTCCTTGCCTTGAGCCACTAACAGTCTATCTGAACCCTTTACTGATCTGCTGCTGTGGTCACTATCTTGTGGGTCGTCTCCTCTGCTCTTTAGATCAAGATGAACATAAAGGAATTGGCCACAATCCAAAGCATTCCACCGCATCTGTGAAACATGGTGGTGGGAGTGTTATGGACTGGGAAAGTATGGCTGCCATAGGTGCTGGTGCACTTATCTTCATTAATGATGTAACTGTTATGGCAGTAGCAAAATTAATTCTGAGGTGTATCGAAACATCTGCTCAAGTTCGAGCAAAGGCCTCCAAACTCATTGCATAGCAATGATCAAGACACTGATCTCAAACATACTACTAAAGCAACAAAGTAGTTTTTCAAAGCTAAAATCTGGAAAATACTTGAATGGCCATGTCAATCACCCGATCTAAATCCAATTAAGCATGCCTTCCATATGCTGAAGAAAAAACTTAAAGGGGCAGTCGATGGAGTGGTATCCCTGTTTTCTGGTGCCCTGTGCCAGTCCGCTACTCCCTCTGAGTCTTGTATGGAGCTAACAGCAGTCAGACTGGGCAGTTGAACCCTGTGAGAACACTGTCTCCACTCCCTGCTCTCCCCAGGTCTTCACCAGCGGCAATGCTGGAGTTACAGCAGCTCCAGCAATGCTGCCATTTAAAAAAATTTCAAAACCATGGAGACTCAAAGTATGTGACAGGTTATGAGGTTTAGCTACTGTTGTAACGCACTGCAGTCAATTAAGCCCACCAAACTCCTCCAAGTAACAATGTTAAATGTCTAGATACTCTTCTATTTTAGGGATGTTGATTAAGGGATATATTTTTGCCTTCAAGTATGACCTTCCAAAATCACTTCACACATATCTGGATTGAACTCCATCTGCCACTTTTCCGCCCAAACTCTGCATCCTGTCTATATCCTGCTATAACCTAAAACAAACCTTTACAAAATCCACAACACCTCCAACCTTTGTGTCATCTGCAAACTTACTGACCCATCCTTCCATTTCTTCATCCAGGTCATTTATGAAAATCACACAAAGGAGGGGTCCTGAAACAAATCCCTAAGGAAGTTCAGTTGTCATTGGCCTCGAGGCAGAATACATTCCATCTATTACTACCCTATAGTTTCTGCAGGCAAACTCATTCTGAATTCTTATTTATTTACTGTGCCCTCCATAATGTTTAGGACAAAGACACTTTTTTCCTTTATTTTCCCCTGTCCAGTTTTATATTTGTAATTAAACAATTCACGTGATTCAAGTACACATTCCAGCTTTTATTCAAAATTATTTGTTTATATTTTGGTTTGATTGTGTAGAAATTACAGTACATTTTAGAAATAGTCCCCTAATTTCAGAGCGCCATAATATTTGGGACATAACAATGGTATGTATATTAAAGTAGTCATGTTTAGTAGCTTGTTACAAATACCCTTGCATGCAATTATTGCTTGAAGACTGTGATTCATAGACATCACCATGTGTTGAATATCTTCTCTGGTAATGCTCTGCCAGGCCTCTTCTGTAGTGACCTTCACCTCCTGCTTGTTTTGAGGGCTTAGGTTTTCTCTTCAGCATATGGAAGGCATGCTCAATTGGATTTAGATCAGATGATTGACATGGCTATTTAAGAATTTTCCAGATGTTAGCTTTGAAAAACTACTTTGTTGCTTTAACAGTATGTTTGGGATCAGTGTCTTGAAGCACTGTTCAATGAGTTTGGAGGCCTTTGCTCGAACTTGAGCAGATGTTTCTATACACGTTTCTATACACCTCAGAATTAATTTTGCTACTGCCATAACAGTTACATCATTAATGAAGATAAGTGCACCAGCACCTATGGCAGCCATACTTTCCCAGTCCATAACATTCCCACCACCATGTTTCACAGATAGGTAGTAAGCTTTGGATTATGAGCAGTTCCTTTACACCTCCACACTTTGCTCTTGTCATTACTCTGATATAGGTTAATCTTGATCTCATCTGCCTAAAAAACCTTTTACTAGAATTCTCCAGGCTCTTTTATATACTTTTGGCAAACTGTAATCTGACCAATCTGTTTCTATGTCTAACTAGTGGTTTGCATCTTGCAGTGTAGCCTCTGTATTTCTCATCATGAAGTTTTCTGTGGATAGTAGTCTTGACACAACCACACCTACTTTCTAAAGAGTGTTTCTGATCTGTTGGACAGTCATTCGGGATTTTTATTCATTATGATGAGAATTCTTCTGTCATCAACAGTGGAGGTCTTCTTTGGAATACCATTCCCTTTGCGATTTCTGAGCTCACCAGTACATTCTTTCTTCTTAATGAAGTTCTAAACAGTTGATTTTGATAATCCTATGGTTTGGGTGATGTCTTTTCCTGTTTTACAACCTCATAATGGCTTCTTTGACTTTCATGGGCACATCTCTGTTCTAAAATGGCAACTAGAGACTCCAAAGGTGATCAAAAACTTAGAAACAAGCCAAGCTCTCTTATACCTGCACAATGTAGCAATTAAACATACCAGAGAATCACAAACACCTGTGAAGCCAAATGTCCCAAACATGATGCCCTGAAATGGGGGAACTATGTGTGAATAGTTCTGTAATTTTTACATGGTCAAACCAAAATGTATCCAAATAACCTTCAATAAAATCTGGAACGTGCACTTTAATCATGTGAATTGGTTGATATCGATTTTAAAACAGCAGAGCACAAAAGCAAATAAAGGAAAAAAGTGTCTTTTGAAAAAGTGTATCCATTTGAAAGCCATTTCACTATGTATTGGGAAGTCTGTTCACAGTCAAGACATTGGTGTGGGTGTTGAAGGTGGTGGTGGGATAGTGAATGGTGGAATGATAGAAAAAAAACACTACACTACAAAGTCTGGTTGAAACATTGTATCCTGTAAGTTAATATTTCCAGTTGTAAGCTTGATATCATCTCACCCATCCATTAAATATTTGCATAAAGATTTGTTCCTTGACTAGCTAAATCCTATTTAAGATAAAGTACTTTTTATAAGTACTTTTTATAAATAATGTAAAACAACATTTCTGAAGTGGATTATTTTACCATTGTAATCAATAAAGATAGTGTACCATCTAATATTTACAAGTATATATGGTTGTTTGTTTGTCTGTTTTCCATGCAAATCAATATGGAGCACTCTAGGAATGTCCAAGGAGGTTCAGTAGGGGTAACATTTGATGCTGATGGTCATGACCACATTGAATTTAACCTTTAAGGACATATGAAGTTCAAAAGTGTTTTTTGACTAGCTTGCACTGACTTGCATTACTGTTTACTATAATTGTGGTGTAGCAAAGTATTCTATCCTGAGCTATTATCGACATTGGTGTACACATTGAGGAATTGCTGGACACATTGTCAAGCTGATGTAAATGCAGGGAAGTCGACGTACACGCTGTGGACTCTCCTGCAAGATTGACACCTCCATGCTTGCATGCTGGGCTTATATACATCACTGCCTCTGTCACATGGACAAGAGGTGATATCATCAGTGATGTCATCAGCCTAGATTAAAAACCTATGTTGAATGCAGATCAATTTCCTGCATTTTCCACAGCACATTTGCCATTTTGGGAGCCAGTTCGCTTGCTGGTAAGTGGATTGCCACAGGAGGAGGCCATGTGATGAGAAGTGAGTAGCAGGATGTCAAACCCCAGAGTTCCTGGACCAGGAGAATTAAAAATTATTTAAAAGTCAGAAACAAACATCAAGACAACAAAAAACAAATAAATAAAAGTTCTTACCTTGCAAAAATGGAAAAGAAGAACATCAACCAGGCAAAGGCAGCCAGCAAGGTGGGAGGAATGTCGGCATCCAATCTGGCCCACCTCGTGGAGGCCAAGATGGCAACATCAAATCCAGGCCAAAAGCCTGGGAGGCCCTATTGATTGAAGTCTGATCCACCAAGGATGAATGAGGCTCGCCAAAGAGGACAGCAGGGCGTGAGGCTGACCCGGGGAGGAGAGACTATGTGATCTCTGGCCAAGCATTGGGAGACTAGGGGCCCACAAACGAATCTGAGCTTCGGAGGGTGGCATACATCATGTCTTTCCCCACCCCCCACACCCCAGGACCACAAGCAAAGAGTGCGTGGGAGCGTAGTGGGAGCAACTTGCCTGGGGACGCAGGAGACTTTGGCCCCATGTCGGGAAACGACTCCAATGGCAACCCTAGCAAGGCTGACAGCAAAGAGGAGACTGGAGGCAGCGTCAAGAGAGAATCATGGGGGGAGTCACGTGATGGAGTAGTGGCCGGTCAGGGATCTCCAGCCCTCTCCGGAAAAGTTTAAAAAAAACACACAAAACACAAAGGTACAAGAATAAAAATTAAAACAAAGTGAAAGTAAAGGTGGGAAGAAAATGGCAGCGAAGAAAGAAAAGTCGAAAGCAACGGGAAGAAGAGAAGAAGAAAGAATGTCGGAAGAAGAAGGTGAAGGCCTTACCTGTCCGAGGAGGCCCGCCGCGGAGAGAGAAGCCCGATCCCTAAGGTCAGTGGAAGTCCCGAGCTCGGGACTACAAAAATGGCTCGCGGAGCCAAGTAAAAGTGCGCAACCGCGTAGAGGACTTAAAAAAGAAATTAGAAGAATCTAATAAAAAAGTTAAAGAGACACAAGAGCTGTTAGCTCAGAAGATAGATATAATGGAAAATTATAATAGAAGAAATAATATAAAGATAGTGGGCCTTAAGGAAGATGAAGAAGGCAAGAATATGAGACAATTTATAAAAGATTGGATCCCCAGGGTCCTAGGAAGACCAGAATTACAGGAAGAAATGGAAATAGAAAGGGCACATAGAACATTAGCCCCGAAACCACAGCCACAACAAAAACCAAGATCCATTTTAGTAAAATTCTTAAGATATGCAAGAGAAAATATATTGGAGAAAGCAATGAAGAAAATAAGAGAAGACAAAAAGCCACTGGAATACAAAGGTCAAAAATTTTTTTTCTATCGAGACATAAGTTTTGAACTCCTGAAGAAGAGAAAGGAGTTTAATACAGCAAAAACAATCCTATGGAAAAAAGGATATAAATTTATGCTAAAGTACCCAGCGGTACTTAAAATATTTATTCCAGGGCAGCAAAACAGACTATTCTCGGATCCGGAGGAAGCATGAAAATTTGCAGAACAACTACAAAACAGGCAGAGAGATGAAGACATGTAACGAGAGTAAAAATGACCACGAACTATATGTATGTGTGTATGTGGGTATATAGATATATAAATATATATGTGTGTGTGTGTGTGTGTTTGTATATATGTGTGTACATGAGTGTATCCGTATTTAAAGGAAAATATATAGAGTATAGATAAGAATTAATAAGGGAATGAAAGGAAAGAGAGGAAGTAAGGAGGGAATTAAGAGAGTGACCTTTGTTATATATGAAAATTGAAATCTTTTCTGGGGGGGCTGGGTGGGGAGGAGTTACGGTCACTGCGAAATCAGGTGACGCTTGCAAGTGAATTCGCAAATCCAAATGGAGAGGGGAGATGTGGTTGCCCGACAAGGGATAAAGGGCAACTCAGGAAGGGGAGGGGATAGTGGGGTTAAAGAAATTTTAGATAGGAGAATAAGGGAAATGTTTGATGTTTTAGAAATGTTGTCTTATAAAGTGTTCAAAACAAGAAAGCAGAAATGGATAAGAAGGAAAGGTGATGATGAGGAAACGGAAAGGGAAGATAAACAAAGTATGAAATGGCTACGTTGAACTATATGACTTTAAATATTAACGGAATACATAACCAAATCAAAAGGAAGAAACTGCTAAATTTACTGAAAAAAAGAAAAAATTGATATAGCATTTGTGCAAGAAACACATTTAACTGAAATGGAGCATAAGAAATTAAAGAGAGATTGGGTGTAGGACATGTAACAGCAGCGTCATATAATTCAAAAGCAAGAGGAGTAGCTGTATTAATCAGTAAAAATGTACCAATTAAAATAGAAGAGGAAATAATAGATCCAGCAGGGAGATATGTAATGATAAAATGTCAGATATATTCAGAGTTTTGGAATTTACTCAATGTATATTCACCTAACGAAGAAGATCAAAAGTTTATGCAAGATATTTTTTTGAAGATAGCAGACACGCAAGGGAACATATTAATAGGAGGGGATTTCAACCTTAATTTGGATTCAAACATGGATAAAACTGGGAAAAAAATTAACAGAAAGAACAAAGTAACCAAATTTATAATTAAATCGATGCAAGAAATGCAACGTTTGGATATATGGAGGAAACAACACCCAAAGGAAAAGGAATATTCATATTATTCGGGTAGACATAAAACATACTCAAGAATAGACCTATTTCTGTTATCAGCTCGTATGCAAGACAGAGTAAGAAATACAGAATATAAAGCTAGAATATTATTGGACCATTCACCCTTGATATTGACAATAGAGTTAGAGGACATCCCTCCAAGAATGTATAGATGGAGATTAAACTCCATGTTACTTAAAAGGCAGGATTTTAGATAATTCATTGAAAGACAAATTAAAATGTACTTTGAAATAAATGCAGAATCAGTGAAAGATAAGTTTATACTATGGGATGCAATGAAAGCGATCATCAGAGGGCAAATAATAAGTTATGTAACCAAGATGAAGAAGGACTACAATCAGGAAACAGAGCAGTTGGAAAGGGAAATAGTAAATATAGAAAAAGAATTAGCAATGAAGGAAGACACAACTAAAAGAAGAGAATTGGCAGATAAAAAAATAAAATATGAAACACTACAAACTTATAAGGTGGAGAAGAACATAATGAAGACAAAACAGAAATATTATGAACTAGGAGAAAAAACTCACAAAATTCTAGCATGGCAGCTTAAGACAGAACAAACTAAGAGAATGGTATTGGCATCAAGGAAATAAGACAAACAAATCACATATAATCCAACGGAGATCAATGAAAACTTTAGAGAATTCTATGAACAATTATACCAAACTGAAAACGAAGGGAAAGAAGACAAAATAGATGAATTTTTAACTAAAATTGAACTACCAAAATTACAAATAGAGGAACAAAATAAATTAACAGAACCATTTGAAATAGTAGAAATACAAGAGATAATAAAAAAACTACCAAATAATAAAACACCAGGAGAGGATGGATTCCCAATAGAATTCTATAAAACATTTAAAGATTTATTAATTCCTCCCCTCCTGGAAGTAATCAACCAGATTGATAAAACACAAAGCTTACCAGATTCATGCAAAACAGCAATAATTACAGTAATACCAAAGACAGGGAAAGATCCACTCGCACCAGCGTCATATAGACCAATATCTTTACTTAACACAGATTATAAGATAATAGCTAAACTATTAGCAAACAGATTAGCCGACTATGTACCTAAAGTAGTAAATCTAGACCAAACTGGATTTATTAAAAAAAGACGAACAGACAATATTTGTAAATTTATTAACTTAATTCATGCATTAGAAGGGAATAAAGCTCCAACAGTGGCAGTTGCTTTAGACGCAGAGAAGGCCTTTGACAGAGTAGAATGGAATTATTTATTCAAAGTATTACAAAAATTCAGTTTACCAGAGAAGTACATTAATTGGATTAAAGCATTCATTATATAAGGGGCCATTGGCAAAAGTGACAGTAAATGGATATATATCAAAGCAATTAAACTTAAGCAGATCAACAAGGCAGGGATGCCCACTATCACCCTTATTGTTCGCGTTAGCTATAGAACCACTAGCAGAATTATAAGAACAGAAAATAAAATAAAAGGGATAAAAATAAAAAACAAGGAATATAAAATCAGTTTATTTGCAGATGACGTTATAGTATACTTAACAGAACCAGAATTATCAATAAAAGAATTACATAAGAAATTGAAGGAATATGGAGAAGTGTCGGGTTACAAGATTAACGCAAATAAAAGTGAAGCAATGCCATTGAATAATGCGGATTTCTCAAAATTTAAGAAAGAATCACCATTCAGATGGCAAATGCAAGCAATACGATACCTAAGTATACAAATAAATAAAAACCTCGGCCATCTACGTAAACTCAATTATTATCCACTAATGAAAAAAATTACAGGACGATTTAGAGCATTGGAAAGACTTACCACTAACACTAATAGGAAGGATAAACTGTATTAAAATGAACATTTTTCCAAGGATACAATACCTATTTCAGGCATTGCCAATACACTTGATGGAGAAATTCTTCAAGGAGTTAAAGAAAATAATAAGGAAATTTTTATGGAAAGTGGGGAAACCAAGGATTCCATTAGATAAATTAACAGAATGGTATAAACAAGGAGGCTTACAACTGCCAAACTTTAAAAATTATTATAGAACTGCACAATTAAGATACCTATCAGATTTTTATCAAACAAGGGAAAAGCCAGATTGGACTAGATTAGAACTAGCTAAAATAGGGGAGAAGATACCTGAACATATATTATATAAATGGGATGAAATATTGGTACAACGTAGGAATTCTTCAGTATTACATCATCTGCTCAATATTTGGAAGAAGATTCATGTAGAAAGGAATAAAACAAATTACCAATTACCAAAACTAATACTGACGCAAAATCAGTTACTCCCTTTTACAATAGATAACCTTTCCTTTAGAGAATGGGAGAAAAAAGGGATCAAAAGAATAGAAAATTGTTTTTCAGGAAATAAATTACTATCCTTTGAACAAATGAAGGATAAATATAATATAACTCAAGATACAGTGTTGGCATACTACCAACTGAAATCCTACTTGAAGGACAAATTGGGAAGCAGTCTGAGGTTACCAGAGTGAAGTAATTTTGAATATGTGATTACAGATACAATGATAATCAAAAAATTTATAACAAATATGTATATTAAACTGCAAGAAAAAGAGAATGAGGAAACAAATGGTAAAACTAAACAAAAATGGGAACAAGATTTAAACATAAAGATAAAGAAGGAAACATGGGAGAAGTTATGCTCTGGAACTATGAGAAATACAATAAACACGAGGTTACGTATGGTACAATATATCTGGATACACAGGCTATACATTACACCTCAAAAGTTAAATAAATGGGATCCAACAGTATCTGACAGATGTTTTCGTTGTAAAAACGAAATGGGAACAACAAATCATGCAATCTGGACATGTGAGAAAGTAGAAAAATTTTGGGAAGATCTAAACCAGATATTAAATAAAATTACAGAAAGCGATATACCAAAAAACCCAGAGATCTTCCTCCTAAGTAACATAAAAAACAAAGAATTTGGACTTGATTTGGATGGTGCACAAAAAAGATTTGTTAGGATAGCCCTAGCCGTAGCAAAAAAATGTATTATGTCAGCCTGGAAATTAGAAGATAACTTGAGAATACATCAATGGTATATAGAAATGAATAAATGTATTCCATTCGAAAAAATAACATATAATTTAAAAAATAATATTACAATATTCAAACAAATATGGGAGCCATACATGAGACACAATAGAGAAAACCTACCAGGGACATCTACCACCTAAAATGACAGAAGGAGAAGGAAATGAAAAGAATTGACTCAGTGGAATTTCTTGTTTATTTTTATTGAGTGACAACATTGTTTGACTGGTTTAATGTATCTTAGATTCTGTACTTTAAATGAATGGGAGGGGAGGTAGGGAGGGTGGGATGGGAAGAGGGAGGGGGGGAGAAAATGACACTGTATATATTTGAAAAGGAAAATGTATGTATCTTGATCAATGTGGTTTATAGTGTGAAAAATAAAAAATTTTTTTAAAAAAGAGAGAATCATGGGGAGGACCTGGGACCCTCTGAGGCAGCAAGCTGACATCAGCAAGAGGAGAAAGGGGCACGGAGCCCTCGCTACAAGACATCCTGCAGGCCATGGAAAGAATGGAAGAGAGATTGGCCAGGGACTTGTACAACAAAATGGATAGATGGGAGAATGCCCTAAATGGATTAACAGGAAGAGTATCTGAAGTAGAATAAAGAACTGGAGATAATGAGGACAGAATAAACAAATTAGAGAGGGAGGTCCCACATGGGAGGTGGAAAAGGAAGCCTTTGGCAGAGGATTGACTCTTTAGAAAATCATAGCCGGAGGATTGTGCTATTGCCGAAAGGTAGAAAAGGGTGGGTTCCCATAGCATTTTTTTCAACACTGGTTTTCAGAGGTCTTGAAAAGGGAGAAATTGGGGGAATTGGTGGCGGTAGAGAGGGCCCATCAGACCACCTTCCTGTACCAGGGCCCCGGTCAAAAGCCACACTCAGTCCTGGTGCAGTTCCTGCGTCACCACGACCACAAGAAAACTTTGAGGGCAGTGACTGTCAAGGCCGAGGGGGGTGGGGGCACAATGGACCTTGGAGGGGTGGGAAGGATCCTATTTTACCCAGACATAAGCGCAGCTTTCTTCAAACAAAGAAAAGAATTTGAGCCAATAAAAAGGCTGGCCAAACAGAAAGGGTACGAAAGTGTTATTAGATATCCATCAACCCTAAAAATCATAATGCCAGGAGGCGAGAGAATATTCTTGTCAGAGGCCAAAGAGGCCGGGAGTTTGTGAAATAACTACTGGTTTGTAAGGAATAATGCATATATGTGCCTTTGGCTTGGCTTCGCAGACGAAGATTTATGGAGGGGGTAAATGTCCACGTCAGCTGCAGGCTCGTTTGTGGCTGACAAGTCCAATGCGGGACAGGTATTGCCAAATGAATAACGCTAGTATTTTTGTTATATTTAAGAATGTATTGCTTGAAACTGTTACTTATGAAAATAGTAAAAGTAATAGATTTATCTGTTTGTGATATAAAAACATTATTGGGAGAACTTGTGAAAAGGGAAACAGGGGAAAGGGGTGAGGATGTCAGAGATAGATGGGTGCAAAATGCAACACCTGTGGAAAGGAGGGGGGATGATGACAATGCAGAGGATGAAGTCACCAGAGGTAGGGTGGGGGGGGGGGCAGGGAGGATTAAAGGGAACTAGATGTGGAAAGGGAAAGCAGATGGGTAAGGGGATAAAGTTTGATTTAGTACTTTATGTTGTCTTCCTCTGTTTTCCTTTTTCTTTTATTTGTTGAATTTTCTTTCTTTATCTTTCCCTTTGGGTGTCCATGTCTCTGTTTTATTTTCCCAAATCGTGGGTCCAGCGGGCTGGAGCGGACAGCTGGAGGAATAAAGTTGGGCGACGATGGACATGGGGTGGTGTGGAAGTATGAGTCTGGGGGGCACTGGGGCAATGACTCAGAGTAGAAAATATGTCAGCTTTAACATTAATGTGAGGCCAACTGTACCTCTACTCTAGATAAATTTGTCCTTTTGGATACCCTCAAAGCAAATTTGAGGTCAGATAATTGGATACATCAAGATAGTGAAAAAAGAATATGTGGGAGGTGGATAAACTGGAACAAGAAATTACTCACTTTGAAAAGGATTTTAAAAAATCAGGCTCAGAGGACCACTCCAGGGCTCTAGCGAGTAAGAAAATGAAATACAATGCACTTCAAATGTATAGTGTGGAAAAAGCCATAATACAGTCAAAACAAAAATACTACTAACTGGGGGAGAGAGCCCATAAAATCCTCTCTTAGCAGTTGAGGACCGACCGAACAGGCCTCAAGGACAATCAATGTGATACAAGCTGGGAATGGCAGGATCACGTATAAACCAAAAGAGATCAATGAGACCTTCGGGGAATTTTATGAGGATCTATACAAATCAGAGCTATCAGAGGGGCCTGATAAAGTCAACAGGTTCCTGTCTAAATTAGAGCTTCCAAATTTAGACTCAGAAAAACAGGAGAGCCTAGATCTTCCCTTCACAGAGGAAAAGAGGGAAAGCATTGAACTTGCTGCAAACTAACAAGTTTCCAGGGGAGGAAGGGTTTCCATCTGGGTTCTACAAGGAATTTAAAGATTTACTGATGCAATGGAGACCCATACCCTCCCAGAATCTATTTCAACAGCAATCATTGTAACAATACTTAAAAAAGACAGAGATCCACTGTTGCTGTCTTCCTATAGACCTATCGCTCTGTTAAACACAGATTATAAGATACTTGCCAAAGCCCTGGCAAATTGATTGGTGCACAAGACTAAAGATTTGACGAACAGACAAATTTCTCCAGCTTTCCCACTTACAAGATCAAGTAGCAAGGGTGTCTGCTGTCTCAAGCCCTGTTCATATTAGCCATGGAGCACTTGCCAAAGCCATTTGCCAGGATCCAGACATTAAAGGTTTTAGAGCAGGCCAGGAAGAACATAAAATCAACTTATATGCAGATGACATACTGACATATATATAACAGACCCAGCAAACTCGTTGTCCAGGCTGCGCTTTACTCTGGAGGACTATGGGGATATCTCTGGCTACAAGGTTAATTGGAACAAGAGTGAAATTATGCCACTCACTAAGGGGGACTACAGTCAACATCAGCAAAACAGCTATTTAAAGTGGCCACAAAACAGGATCAAATATCTAGGAATTAGAATAGATAACAACTTGAATAATTTATATAATCTGAATTATACCCCCTTGCTTAAAAAAATCGAGGAGGACTTAAATAAGTGGATCTCCTTGCCAATAACCTTGGTGGGCAAGGTTATTTGTATTAAAATGAATGTGTTGCCGAGGCTTCAGTACCTCTTTCAGACACTGCCTGTGGTGTTTCCCCAGGGATTCTTCCAAAATCTGCTCTATGAGTAAGAACATTTCTATGGAACAGAAAGGTAGCCAGAGACTCTATGAAAAAATTGACCTGGGATGACAGTCTGGGCGGATTACAAAAGAAATACTATTGGACAGCCCAGTCAAGAAACATTGCTTCACTCTTTGAAGGGATAGATGTACCATCCTGGGCATAAATTGGCCTGCACATGGTCGGCGAGAAGATGGCAGAAGACTTTATTTATAAATGGGATGCAAAATTGTTAACTGGAAAAGTAGGCAGTCCTATACTAAAACAAATCATCACTATTTGGAACAAAATTAACCAATATTTAGGTATCAAAGTGGGACTGTCCCCTTGACTCCAAATAGATTAATACCATTAATGGTAGGTAACAAGATTCTGGACACCTGGCGTTGCAATTGTGTCAGATGCATAGAGGACTGTTACGAGCAGGGGAAATTTAAGTTATTTGAACAACTCAGATGAAAGTATTGCTTATCAAACAAGACGTTCCACTGCCTCCTCCAGATAAGATCTTTTCTGCAGGACAAATTAGGTCCAACCATGGCTCCACCAGAATGCAGCGACATAGAGACCATGATTCGAAGGGGAAACACACGAAAGTTCATCTCAGCAATGTATTTCCTGGTTCAAGCCAAAGGACCTAAACCTGGCCTTCACAAATCAAGGAAGAGGTGGGATTTGGTCTTGGGAATAATAATTGATGAACAGTGCTGGTCTGACCTGTGTCAGACCAGCATGACTGCAATCATCAACACGTGTTACAGGCTGGTGCAATACAACTTTCTTCACCAACTGTACCTGATGGTGCAAAAATTGAATAGATCTAAACCAGAATTATCAGATCAATGTTTCAGATGCAGCATTGAGACAGGAACCTTTGTGCACACAAACTGGACATGTACCAAGGTAAGGCCCTTTTTGATGGAGCTAGGTCAAGTCCAAGGGAAAATTATAGGCAAAGAATTCCCACAGGATCCTGAGTTGTTCCTGTTGGGAAATATAATGTACATAAGACTAATGAAGCTGTCCAAATCCCAAATTCAATTCGTAATAATCGCATTGACAGTGGCCAGGAAGTGCATAGTGGCTACCTGGAAATTTGACTCCTTCTGAGCATTGTGTGATGGAACAAGGAAATGCAAAGTTATGTTGCCCTGGAGAAGATCACTTACAACTTAAGGAAAAAAGATGATACTCACAAAAAAATTTGGCAACCATATTTAAATTCCATAGGGACACGACTATAGGTGGACCGTCATGTCTCACCTCCTTGCCTTCCCTGTCTACTACTCAGGGTGGGTCCATTTCATCTCATCCAGGTAAAGTTAAGAAAAGAAAGCAGCCTGGGCTCTGACTGCTGTGCTATGACAAATCCACAAAATCCCAATTATACGTTTCACACCTTTGTTGTGAATGTCCTCAGTCTCCTGTGTAATTGTAGTTAGTTAAATGTTTTGTGTTAAATATGGGGGTTGGGAGGAAGGAAGATAAAAAGAACTCTGTAGAAAAATGTATAAATGGATAATTATAAATTGAAGTCAATGCTGATTATGTTAACATTGATACTGATAATGTTGAATAACATTTGATGCTGAATGTCATGACCACATTGAATTTAAACTTTAAGGTCATATGAAGTTCAAAAGTTCAAAAAAAATTGAACTTGCACCTGGGACACCTCAATTAGTTGCAGTTCTATGCATCAATGCACATTCAAAATAAAAGCAAGTGGCCAAACCCAGTACAATATGGGCCCAAAAAAGCAAAGCAACATTGGCAGAAGCTTTTCACAAGCCCATAGAGTTAGACAAAGGAGAACACAAGAGACAGCAGAGGAACATCAGTCTCGCCTCACTGATGTTATCAGACATGCAAGGAGCAGGCAACAGGAAAGAGAAGAGCAGTGATACACCCAACTCAGTGCTCAGGCCTCCAGACAAACAAGGAGGAAGCAGCAGGAGACTGAGGAACAATGCCAAGCCCTCCTCGGTGCTAATGCCACCAGGCATTCCAAGAGTAGCAAGAGACTTCTGAGGGAGAACAAGCAAGACTCCAAGCAATGCGAACAAAAGCCACCAGCTGTAGGGCAGCACCATTTACTACAGCCAACCTGCTAAATGCTGCATTCAATTACTCAGCTACCACTGAGTATTTTTCCATTAATCCAGTTGCAAATGACTCCATGGTAGCTGGGCTGCAATTGGAAGAGCCCTGCTTTACCTATGGGCAGCCCTATGTTGGATGTTCACTTGCTGGAAGACCAGTCTCTATGTAAATGCTCCAGATGAAAAAACTAAGAACATTGTTTAATACTAAGCTCTTAGCTGAGAATTGTTTGTCCTTTCCCTGAAGTCAACTTTGTTTGAGCCGTGTATCTATGTTACAAAAATATAAATGTTGTGTTTGAAAAAAATATATTTATGCAGAATTACCATGAATTTTTTGGTATTTTGTTTCAACTATGTAGTCAATAACTGAGAGTTTTATTTCCTGGGCAACACCAGGTATCCTGCTAGTGTAAGATAAAGTGATACCACTGAAATACCCAATAACAGCATGCTATCTGTATTTAAAACTGTTTAACACAATGGATTTCATTTCAGGCCTCTTTTATATTCCTTGGTATTCTCACCTCTGAAGAAAAGTAGGAGGAGAAAGCACCTTAAAAGTAAAAGAATAATGAGGGATAAAATTGGGCCCCTTGAAGATCAGAGGGGTAGGCGATGTGAGGAGTCAGAAGAGATGGGGGAAATTTTAAATGTTTTTCTTCAGTATTCACTACGGAAAGGAATATTGAGCCAGGTGAAGTAAGGAAATCTGGTAGTGAGGTCATGGATTATATAGAGATTAATGCGGAAGTAGTATTGGCTATTTTAAAGAAAACAAAGGTAAATAAATTTCCATGTCCCGACAAGATATTCCCTAGGACACTGAGGAAGGTTAGTATACAAATAGTGGGAGCTCTGACAGAAATATTTAAAATGTCACTGGCCATATTGGAGGGTGGCTCATGTTGTCCGCTGTTTAAAAAAAAGGCTCTAAAAGTAAACTTGGTAATTATAGGCCTGTGAGTCCGTCATTGGTGGTGGGTAAATGAATGGATATGGTATATACAATTATTTGGAAATTCAGGGATTGATTAGGAGTAGTCAACATGGTTTTTTATGTGGTAGGACATGTTTAACAAATCTTATAGAGTTTTTTGAGGAGGTTACTAAGAAGGTTGATAAGGGGAAGGCTGTGGATGTTGTCTATATGGACTTTAGTAAGGCCTTTGACAAGGTTCTGCATAAGAGGTTAGTTAGGAAGGTTCAAGTATTAGGTATTATTGTTGAAATAGTGAATTGGATTCAAAAATGGTTGGATGAGAGATGCCAGAGAGTAGTGGTGGAAAATTGTTTGTCAAATTGGAGGCCGGTGACTGGTGGAATGCCTCAGGGATCCGTACTGGGCCCATTGTTTGTCATATAAATGATCTAGATGATAGATTGGTAAATTGGATTAGTAAGTATGCAGGTGATACGAAGATTGGTGGTGTTGTGCACAGTGAAGAAGGTATCAAAGCTTGCAGTGGGATATAGGCCAGTTAGAAGAGTGGGTTGAAAGATGGCAGATAGAGTTTAATACTGATAAATGTGATTTTGGTAGGACTAATCAGCAAAGGTCCTACACATTAAATGGTAGACAATTGAGGAGTGCAATAGAATAAAGGGATTTAGGAATTCTGGTACATAATTCTGTGAAAGTTGAGTAACATATAGATAGGGTGGAGAAGAAAGCATTTGATATGTTGGCCTTCATAAATCACAGCAGTTGGGATGTCGTGTTGAAGTTGAATAAGGCATTGGTGAGGGCAAATTTGGAGTTTTGTTTGCCGAATTATAGAAGGGGTATCAACAAAATTGAGAGAGTGCAGAGAGATGTACATGAATGTTGCCTGGGTTTCAGGGTTTGGGTTACAGGGAAAGGATGAGCAAGCTAGGACTTTATTTCATGGAGCATAGAAGATTGAGGGGTGATTTGCTAGAGGTATTTAAAATTATGAGGGGGACTGATAGAGTCAATGTGGACAGGCCTTTTCCATTGAGAGTGGGGAAAGATCTACAATGAAAAATGATTCCAGAAAAACTACAGCGAGAAATCAATTGGGTCAGAGCAGGAGCAATAATTTTACTATTCAAGGGTTCATTCAGTACCAACAATGCAGGAAAAAACTGCCCTTGAATCTGGTGATGAGTGATCTCACGCTCATGAATCTTCCTGCAGTCAGGGAGATGAAGACAGTGTAACTGGGTTGAGCAAAATCTTAATATATTGCTAAACACAATCTACTGGAGGAACTCAGCAGGTCAAGCAGCATCAGTGGGAGAAAAAGAACCATCGACATTTCAACTCCAAATGTCGATCATTTTTTTTCCACGGATACATGTGCTGAATGACCCACTGAGTTCTTCCAGCAAATTAGACTTAGCTTTAGATTTCTATGTCTGCAGTCTCCAGTGTTACTCTCTTAATATGTTGTCTGCTTTTCCAAGGCAACAGGAATTATAGATGGAGTTATGTGTGTTGGTCTGAGACACGTCACAACTCCGAAGGTTGTTGCGGAGTTGGGTGGACCATGCAGTAATGTACCCTGATGGGATGTCTTCAATGGTGCACCATTATTCAATCTGGTGAGCGCTTCTCGCAGTTCTGTTTGCGTTTCAGATTTTTAATTAGCAGCATTTCCTTTATGATGTGCAACATTTGGCCTTATTTGCACATATTTGCCTGGTGTAATATCTAACCTGTCTCTCTCTGCCCTCTCCCTTTCCTGCCCTTCCCTGTGCAATAGTTGACCTGCCTCACTCCTGTCTTGCGCAGGCGCACCAGGGTCCGACAAGATGAGGCTTCGCTCGTCGCTCTTTGCTTGCTGTGGTCTCTTGGTACAACTCTTCGGAATGGCAGTTTTCCTTCGTGGGTTCTTCCCCGTGCCGGCCAAGTCATTTGGCTCCGTGAAAGCCAAGGCGTCGGATGTGCAGGCGCAGCCAGCCAGAGGTAACTTCAACCAAGCCGCGGGCCTGTGACCGTTCCCGGAACCCGGCTGCAGGTACCTGCCCGCTCCTTTCGGTGCCAGCTGTGAGCACCTGGGGACGGTGGGCTGTTGGGGTGAGGGGGAGGGAATCTGCAGCTGCACCGATGTCTGCCGTGTGTGTCTACTCCCGCTCGCCTGTCTGCTCTCACTAGCATTTCAATATACTCTTGCCCTTTGCATGCTCCACTATCCCCGAACACTACTTCTGGAAGAAGTTTTGGTGTCAGTCTAGAAAAATTTCTAGCATTGATCATTGCAGTCTAGTTACCTTATCTAATTATTCTGCTGCCTTATTGAGTAGCAATAGCTTTTAAGGAGCAGATTAAATAACCTAAACTTTGCACTATGTCATGGCACACATAAAATGCAATACATTTTAATAGTATGTGAATTCTTTTGCTTTAGGCCTTGTGTCAAACTGGACACAGGTACCCTCACCATTGTTTGGAAGGGTTGTGATTATGCTGGTGGATGCTTTGAGAGAGGATTTTGTATTTGGATCTAAAGGAAATAAATTCATGCCGTATACACAACATTTGGTTGAACGAGGTTCATCGCACAATTTTATTGCTAAAGCTTGGCCTCCAACTGTCACTATGCCTAGAATTAAGGTAAGAGTTTTAAAGGCAAACTCAATATACAGAACAATTCATTTTCGTGGAGTGAAACAGGAAAATCTGCAGACGCTGTGATTGTATTGAAAACACAGAAAAGCTGGAGGAACTCAGCAGGTCTTGCAGGATCCATCAGTTTAGGTGTGTGTATGTATAAATGTATTTTGAACTTGGGCCTGCTGAGCTCCTCCAGCATTTGTTTTTCCATCTGCATAACAACAGGGATTTTATTTCTTTGGGTGGGTCTTATGATAAGAATGTCAACTAGGACTGACAGGTTCCTACAATGTAATGGAGTAAATTTACTGTAGCTTATGGTGGGTTAAGTTTCTGCTTTGCCTCACAGAAAAAAACCCCCACATATTTATCATTGAAAAGATTTGTGAAGAAAACAGTTGTCACATTCTTTCGTTAATAAATGGGTGTTATGAATGGTATAGATAGGGTAAATGCAAGCGGGCTTTTTCCACTGAGGTTAAGTGAGATGCAAACTAGACGACATGGGTTAAGGATGACATGTGTAAAGGGAACTTCATGCAGAAATTGGTGAGAGTGTAGAATGAGCTGCCAGCAGAAGTGATGAATGTGGGCTTGATTTTGACATTTAAGAAAAATTTGGGTAGGTACATGGATGGGAGGCTACCTTCAGGTGCAGGTGGAGGGACTAGACTGAATAATAGTTTGGCATAGACTATATGGACCAAAAGGACTGTTTCTGTGCTTTAGTGTTTATAGTTCAATTTCCTTAAAGTGATGCATAGAGTCTTGTTCTTCCTGATTGAAAATGGTGTGGTCAATACTGCTACTTAGTGATGCCTGCAACAGAATAATTGTGAGGATTTTTGAATTGAATTTTAGATTTGCTGTTGTTGTGATAAATATTTTTCAACTTTTGATTACCAGTACCTGAAATAAAATACTTTAAACATTAATGCTGAATTTTTTCTAAAATATTGAAGGTACTTTTTTTCCCTTGTTGGAACTGTATATTTCTTTAGGCAATGATGACTGGTAAAATACCTGGATTTATTGATATCATCATGAACCTAAATTCTGCTGCTCTACTGGAAGATAACTTAATCTGGCAGGCAAAAGCTGCTGGTAAAACAATAGTGTTCTATGGTGATGACACTTGGATCCGAATGTTTCCAGATCTATTTGTAGAACATGATGGCACAACCTCTTTCTTTGTATCTGATTACACTGAGGTTAGTATATTTTTTTGACATGCTTTGTGCTAGTCTGAGGTCAGTCCAAACTCTGAAGATGTTTTTAGATTTTTCTGATTTTTAGATATTAATAACTAAGTGAATTGTGTGGGGGAAAAAATGTTGTGACATTTTATTTAAATTATTCAAATGTGTAATTGAGTGGAATAATATTTTATCTTTTATATTCTGTCCTGTTGGAATTGATAGTTATCTTTTGATAGTTATCTTCTCAGTATGGCTCTGTTTTGAGTTAACTTTGAGTCAGAAGAATATAATTTAAGTCTGACTCAATAGACCAGTACTGAGAATTGCACTGTGAAGATGATGGAATTGAAATTTAAAAGCAGAATGTATTGCACAGGAGGTTTAATACTGGTAACCAGGATAAGTTTCTGTTATGAGCTTTAAAACACTTTAAATTAGCTTGAGGCTATGAGGGCTGGTTTATAAATGCAAATAATTCTTAATGTGAGCTGATTTATTCACTTCATTAAGCAATTATCCTATTATTTGTGTTCCAATTTTTAGAGCAATTCCAATTTTGATGATCTTTTCTTCAGACTGAGAATTTTTGGTGTGTCAACAGAAAGGAAATTGTCAACTATGTTTATTTTTGGTTAAGTATTTGATGTCAGTAAAAAAAACCCTTTTTAAAAACATTATTTAATTTAGGTATATCAATTTATTTATATTTAAGACTTGAAATTCCTCTGAAAATATTTATTACTCTTGTTGTGCTTTTCTTTTGACTATTGTATGAGTAAACCTAATACAGACAATTTGTTTAAATATTCATAGGTTGATGAAAATGTAACAAGACATTTGGATAAAGTATTAAAAAGAGATGACTGGGATCTATTAATTTTGCACTACCTTGGGTTAGATCATATTGGCCATCTGGCAGGACCAAATAGCCATTTGATTGGACCAAAACTCTCAGAAATGGATAATATTGTTCAGAAGATTCATGTAGGACTTGTATCCAAGGTTTGTACTGTTTTATTAAAATAAACGTTAATCCTGAAACTGCTAAATTTCAAAAGTGTAAAAAGCAATGCTTCAGTTACATAGAACTTTGGTCAGACACGTCGATGTGTGGATAGTCAGTTTTAGCCACCAAATTTTTGAAAGAACAGATTATCTCTGAAGGGAGTAGTGCACACTGTAAACCCACCAAAATGTAAATGATTATATTATGAAGCTAATCCACTTATCCCCTCTCAGGATATGGACTCTTACTTTTCATGCCCCTTACTGTCTTTTCTAGCCTCCACTCTTCATGCTGCATTCTCTTCTCGATTGAACATTTTAGGGCATTATACATTGAGATATGCACTAATAAAACTACATTCACGAAGTACCTCAGTGCAGAAAATGTATCCATGTGTGAATCTTGGAACCACTGCATGTTTTTTTATTAAATTTAAAAGCCTGTTTGGAATGAGTTGTAAATTATATTCAGTATTGATGTAAAGGTACATATTTTTATATGTCAATTTATAGGAAAATGAAGACTCTCTGCCCAGTTTATTGATACTGTGTGCAGATCATGGTATGTCGGATACAGGTAGTCATGGAGGATCTTCAAATCATGAAGTAAACACTCCACTGGTTCTCATTAGTCCAGCATTCAGAAAGAAATGTGAGTTACAGAAATAGTGAATAACCAATTTTAAAATATTGTTTTGGTGCTTTATGCATTTTTGTTTATTTTGAGATGATGATTTAATTTCTAGTACTTGTTTTTAACCTCTTTGTAATGTTTAAATTTTCTCGGCTGCAATCAAATTCTGATTAGTCTTTACCTTTGTGAGGTTTGGAACCAAAAGAGTGAGATTTTAAGTTTTAATTAGCCAACACAAGTATTCCATTTAATATTCAGGATGTCTCCCCAGGAATGCAATCTCCTTGGACATCAGCACTCCATAAGGAGAAATGTATTACTGATAGCACAGTCTTCTGGTACTGCAAAGTGATCTAATTGCTCGATGGCTTGATGTGAACTACTGTAGTACATCCCCGTGAGGGCAAATCTGGGTGAACAGTGCATCTTCTCGGCATTGAAGTACGAGCCTCTGCTACACATCCTTGGTGAGTTAGGGCTATTGCTGGGGAATAGTCGTGGCTGCTCCAAAGAGATTGCTTCAAGATCTCAAACTCTCATCTTCTGTGGACCTGATGGAAGCTGCTGCTGCCAAACATTTTGACGATGCCAGTGTCGGCGGTTTGCTGAAACTTGGTGGTCAGTGGTGATATTCACTTCTTTAATACTTTAGCAGCAGTCTTGGTGGTTCTTAAAGCATCTTCCTTCTTAGTAGCTAACTTGATCACACCCATGGCTGTTGCTGTCGTCTCTTTTGCTTGGTTTCACTGCTTTCTTCAGGCTGTGGCTTTTCTTGGGTAATAAATAACAGGCCAGTAACTTCCATTAAATCCAATAGGTGGAGTTCAAATAAGTTTGTAGTCGTTAAATGATCAATCATACGAGGAGCAGGTGCTACCAGTGCCTAGCAATGGCTCACGCTGGCCCTCCTGGCTGGAGGTGCAGCCCAGAGTTGAATATTTCAACGTTAGGTGGCTGCATCATTCACCCAGTCTGCTGAAAATCAGCTTTTGCAGGGAAGTAAATGGTCATCGTCCTTTGGCCAACATAAAGGAGTCTAAAACTGGAGGACATATTCTTAAAGTGAGGGGAAATAATTAAAAGGATCTGTAGGGTACCTTTTTCACACAGCGGCTGGAGGATGATGAAGAAGTGGGTACAGTTGTAATGTTCAAAAGACATTTGGACAGATGTATTAATGGGAAAGGTTTAGAGAGAGATATGGGCCCAACACAGGCAAATCGATGTAGCTTATGTAAATTTCTGCAATCTGATGACTTGACTTAGGCCAAAATGTTGACCATTTTGTCCCACTGATTCTACTCAACCTGCTGAGTTCCTCCAGCAGTTTTTTGTTCTAAATTCCAGTATCTGCAGTCTTTCAAGTGTCCCCAGTTTGAGTATACCTTGGCCATTATGGACAAGTTGGGTCAAAGGGCCTGTTTCAGTTCTGTATGACTCTTGTGACAAAGTATATTGATATGTTTTTGGGAGATAAATTGTGAAAGGTTTGTTAGAGTAGGTCACATAGAAACACTTTAAAACAGATCTTATTTAAAATACTGGAGCTCTGCCCCATGCTAGACTTGTTGGGGCCAACAGTCTTTGCAAGAGCTTTTGGGGAGTGCCCAAGAGACTTCACTAATAGATTGTTTTTTACAAAAAGGCAACAGATGAAAGATCTTGTTGGAGCCGCAGATTATCTGGAGCTGTTTTAAGAGGGTCATGTGGTTTTGTAAGCAGAGAGAGTCAAACAGGCTTTTTCTCAGAAAGAGAGAGGGAGACACAGAGATAACATCTACAGTGTTACAGCCTGCAACAGCGGCTGGGACTTGAGCAGGACAAGCTGGCAAGCTTGTGGAGAGCCCCATTTGGAAGACTGGTTTGTAAGTGCTTTGTTCAGCCTGGTCAAAGCCCTTGTGGTTTATGCAAGAGGAGAGGACTGGCTATCTAATGTTTCACTTGGAATAAGAGAAACAAAAGGGAACTCTGTGGTGATCATCTGGAGAACTCTGAAGGGGGCAAATTTAATCAGCAAGACACTGGAGTGGCTGATTAAAAAGAAATCAGCTGTGGATGTCCTGGAACAACCAATCTCTCTCTGAACCAAAAAGAACCTTCCTGAGCAGTAATCATTTACCTTTCAAGCACCAAAGCCTGGTCAACTTTAGAAATGTTAAATTCTGTGCACAGAAGAAGAATTGCCTGCAACCAGTGAACTTGGAGGAATGAGAAGTGAGATTGGACTGTGAACCAAAGAACTTTTCTGAACTTACACACACATTGCATAAACGTGCGCTTAGAATTAGAAGGGGGTTGAGTTGGGTTAAGTCAGTCAATAGTGATAAGTTAAAGTTTGATTCTATTTTCATGTTTAAAGATAATTAAAAGCAATTTTTATTCAAGTAACCATTTGTCTTGGTGAATATCTATTGCTGCTGGGTTTTGGGGTTCTCTGGGCTCGTAACGGTCTTCACCTGGCCTCAGCAGCATTTTTGGTTTTTAACTTCAGATAATCAACTTCTGTAACTTTGTTGACCTGCTGAGTTTCTCCAGCAGTTTACTTTGTTTTGGCTTTCTTAGAGTATTTGTCACAAAGTGAAGAATTCTGCCGTAAATTGACCTCATTGGGCATAAAAACTATTGCGTGATCTTTTGGAGCCAAAAGATCTTTTGGAGGTATAATTGATTTGTCTCACTATCAAATTTTCAGATTCCTTTGTTCCAGCTGAAGATGTGGAGCAAACTGATCTCACATCCACTTTAGCATTAGGATTTGGTTTGCCCATTCCACAGAATAATTTGGGTCATCTCATTCTATCTGTCTTCGAGGAAAGATCTTTACAAGAACAGCTAAAATATTTGCATCTTAATGGATATCAACTTAGTTTGCTGATCCAAGAGAGTATTCCTACATATGAGAAAGGTAAGACCATTCTGCTCTGTATCAGGCAGCATCATGCTTAATTCATTACCCATGGAGAAGACTTCATTTTAACTCCAAAAACATTAAGTATTAGTTTTTGATATGAATGTTTCCCAGTTCTGTTTACTGCTGTGCAACTTGACATTATTACCTCCTCAAAAATAATAAGCCAACTCCTGATTACTTCTGGCTAATGGTTGACATGCCTTTTTGTACAATAAGAATTTTTATGAACTATGAATGGCTCTAGTTCTTTAACATGTGATGTAACCAAAGTGTCTGCTTTGTTGCTTCATATTTAATTATACGCAGACGTCTGTAACTTTTCACTTTCAACAAGGTGTGTAAAGCTACATCTGTTATTTGAGCCTCTGATTTATCTAAGTCACATCTACCATTTTTCATCCGCCTCATCAAGAGTGTCTACTAAAACTGTAAACTTGTTATTTTCATCCTTGTTTTTAAATCCTTCATTTCACTTCCTACTTCCTTTCTCTTCAATGGAATCCCAAAACCTTATAGTGTTTTTGGAATTACCACCCTTCCAATTCTGGCTTTTAACATCCCAACTTGTTTTATCGGTAACTGTCATGGTGAAGAGATAAGGAATTCCCTTTTGAGGCCTCCACTTAACATTTTAAGGTGCTCCACAAAACTTATTTCCTTGACCAACCTTTTGGTTTCCTTTAGTGGCTCAAAATAAGATGGTGTCTGGCATCTCTCCTTTGAAGTGAACTTTTATTACGATTTTAAAATACAGAATAAATATAGTTTGTTATTCAAAAGATACAAGATAGCTGGGGGGACTGATTTGTTTAAATCTAGGAAGCTGAAATAATTTGAAGGGGCTCATGAAACCAAATATTTCACAAATTTTATTTATAGTGTCTGAGTTGTGGAAGTGCTCCCATATTCCCTTCAAGAAAGAAGGTACATTCAGTTATTAGATCAGTTAATCTAATCCAATTATGAATAACATTTTGAAATATGTACTTTGAGGCTAAGTTGAGGAGCACTTAAATGTAATGTTGTTAGAAGATAGGTTGTACGTAACAGGATTGGAGGGTGTCTTATGTAGAGTTGGTTCCAAACCACAACACTATTAGCAAGTTTCTCAGCACCCCAGGGGCTTTGGGTTCCCTGCTTGTCATCAGTGTCCCTGGGCCTCAGGAGAGGGGGTGGTGTGCTTGTCCTTGAGAGTGTGCTTGTCCTTGGGAGTCCACTTGCTCTTGGGGGAGGTGGAGCATCAGCCTGTGAGGCCTTGGTGGGCAGTCCCCTGCTCGCCCCTGGGGTCTTGGGGGCTCTCTCACCCCCCCGCCCACCCGGGCCTTGGGGGGGAGGGGTGGGCGGTGGGCTTCAGGGAGCTGCTGGCACTTCTGGGTCTTTGAGGGCCTCTTGCCGCCTGAGCCTCCTGCTTGCTGACAGCATCCTCACAAATTCTAAGACTATTTCCTGATTTCTAGTGTGAGGTATTTGGCCACCAAGTCCTTGCTCTACCATTGTAGTCTGTAGGATCCTCTCTCAAATTTCTTCTTGATGGAAGAAGAATATTCTCCCATTTTCTTGCCCTGTGCCAGTCTTTTGCTTTCCCAGAGCATGCAACTCACATCGTTTGGACACTGCTCTCTTGTGCATGGACCTCTGGATTCTCCAATTTAAAGAAAATAGGTGCTAGGGAAGTTTAAACCTTTACAGGGCCGTTGGGTGTAATGACAGGGCAATAAGACCCCACAGAGGAGTTTTGGAAGTGTCAGTACTGCTGTTATCACTGGTGCAGCAGCGATGCCATTTCAAACTTGTAAGGTTTATCGGAATAAATAACAGAAAAAACCTTCCTGTTACCATTAGAAGTATCTGGATATCCTTCATGCAGAAGGAATTGTTTCTTGATAAACAAGAAAAAAAAAATCCTATTATTTTGATTGGAATTGTGCCCAAGTTTATACAATTTGTCCCAGAGTTTGCTTGAAAGTTTCCACTTGCAAGTTCTCTTATCCCAACCTCCAAATAGAAGTGTTTCACATGATTAATTTGGCATACTTTAGGCTCAGTTAACTGAGATTGCTGAATCTTTTTATGGTGACAAATTCCTTCACCTCAAAAGTGCTTTGTTTTGAACTTTTTGCAGATGCTGGATACAAACTATTTCAAAGAGCACAAAAATCTCACAGTTCATGGATCAAACTTTATTTGGAAGGTAACACTTCAGAGACTCTTGCAAACCTAGGAAAGAAAGTGTTGCAACAGTATTTGGATGCAGTGAAGTTCATGAGCTCGTCGCTTAAGAGAATTGTGGCACAGTATGATATGTACTCAATGGTTATAGGAGCAATCATTGTGGTGGAGGTAGGATCTTTTCTTAATTTCTTAATATTTCTTCTTTCCTCCTTGTTCCATATATGATTCTTTTATAGTTCGAGTGTAGTAGATGGTGGTTTACAAACTGGATTATTTGAGGGATAATTCCAGGCTAGAAGCACGCCAGATGCCATCTTGGTAAAGGCTGCTCCATCTTGGCTATGATACACCTTTCAGATAGGTTAGGCCTTCTGCTATTGCAAATGGAGGGTCTAAAGTATGTTTTAATCCTTTTATTTTGCAATGTTAAACTGTGCATGGTTACAGAATGTGTTCCTATTAAGAGGAGATTTATTTTTAAGGTACTGTAGAAGTGTAAATTTTGGATTGTTTTTGCTGATACAGAAAAGTAAAAAGGAAATATAATTATGCCATTTTGAAAGATGAAGGACTGTTGCCCATGGTAAGACAGTTAATCACTAGTGGCCATTGATTTAGCAGCAAAAGAACCCCAAGAAATAAGGAATTGGGAAAATGCAGCAGCCTTCTGGATCACCAGATGAATAAGTACGTGGAACTATTTTAGTTTTCTAAACAAATTGTAGAGGACCCTAAGTTACAGCAGGACTTGGATTGATCTAAGTTTGAATTAAATTATATCTGTGTTGTCCATGCACTACACAGTGAATTTTCTATTTTTCAAAGATAACCAGATACTTTGCCATGGCCTTCATTGCTATCATTAATATAATGACGCTTGACATCCTGTAGGCCATTGTAACAAGGAACCTAATATTAGCCTGTGCTAATTGCTGATCAATGTGGTAAGTAAAGGCTTGCTTAGATCTGCAGATGTTGATTTGCTGTGCAAAGACCTCCTGATTCAAAAAGGGTATCTCACATGATAGAAAACATTTCTGCAAGGTAATACAGAATGAGCTGTCCCGATATTGACTGTTTAAGAAACATTCTAAAACACTTAAAAAGGGGAAAGAATCAAGCAATTAATTATTATTTTTTTAATGTACTCTTTTAAATGTAATTTAAGTTAAATTAACACATTTGGAGAATTACTGTCAAAAGAGACAAGCCAATTCAGAGCATTGCATTTGTATGATTCTCCTAAATTTGGTGGTATTTGTGCAAGAGATTGTGTGTTATGTGATGTAGAACTGTTGATGATAATGGTCTTAAATTAATTAAAAAGACAATAAATCTCAAGTGCAAAAAAAGTAACTAAGCAATAGTGCAGACAATTGTTGGAGTGTCGGACAAGTCCCAGATTAGTGTAGCAAATGAAGGTTCAAGGGCCTAAGAACTGTTGGAAAGAAATTGTTCTTGAACCTTTTGAGTTGTTGTCCTTTCGACTTCCATACTTCTTGCCTGAAGATACTAGTGAGAAGAGGTTATGATCAGGGATCCATTTCTCTGCAGCAATCACACCACACTGTGATGCAGCCTGCCAGGATGCTCTTGATAGAGCTCCTGTGGAAATTAGACATAATGGTGGCCGGAACTTTTATTGAAGTTGGAGGTCTCTCATATCACTGCATAATTAATGTAATATAATTTCTTTGTTGTTTATGGGAAATCCATTAACTCCTGACATATGTATATTCTAATTTTAGGTTGTTTTCCTTCTGGTAGCAAGTACTCCAGAGGCACTAGGCAGCAATGCAGAATTTGAAGTTCCTGTGTCATCACCGTTATACTCCCTCCTGTTCTACTTGCTGTGTCTGATGTTCACAGCTATTCATGTCGTTGTGTGTACATCGATAACAACATCTTGCTACTTTTGTAGTGTGTCCTGGTTACTGGTTGGAACAGTGATTGTACTGATATCTGCCTTGCAGTGTGTGCTCTTTTCAACTCTATGGAAGTATTTTGCTAATGGAAAGCCACAACGTAAGGTGAGAATCTACCTTGTCTGTTGTTTATTTCTAGAGTGTATCTTTTAAAATGTGCTTAAGAAATGAGATCTTTGGCTTGCAAACGTAATTGAATTCTGGTTTAGACTTGTGACGTAGTTAAGTCTATATTTAAATTAAATTTTAAATGTGGACATACAGCACAGTAACACGCCATTTTGGCCCATGAATCAATGCTGCCCAATTTACACCCTATTAACCTACACCTCTGGTACGTTTCAAACGGTGGGAGAAAACTGGAGACCCCGGGGAAAACCCACACAGACACAGGGAAAATGTACAAACTCCTTTTAGACAGTGCGGGATTCAAACCCTGGTCCCCATTCCTGGTGCTAACCACTACGCCAACCATGCCGCCCTATTTGCTTGTGACCAGTGATACACAGTCATTTCAATTTGAAACATTGCAAATAATTCTGATTGGAATATTTTAATTTTGGTGAATGTTTAATTTGTCCATTCTCAAAATAGCAGTTTGGAAAAAAAATAATTATGTGACTCCTGAATGCACTTGTCTGGTTGTTTTCAATTTGCTCCTAAATTTTCCTGAAGTTGCTTAATAACTTTGAACCACAGAGGGATTGCAATTGATAACATTGCAGAAAGTTTTGTTAATTCTTTAGATAACAAGCAAAGATATATGAAGGTATTCTTTAAAAGTAAGCATGAAGTTCTCTACAAATCAGTGATTAAGTATTTTCTGATCTAACGTTTGTGCCACACTTTTTGTTATACGTCATACCATTAATTTTAAGAATCTTCTGAAGAATGAGTCTGTATAAAAGCATAATATACCATTTGCGCAGTCTTAAGCTTAACATTTGGAGTGTGTACAATACAGATTCGTTGTGATTTTTTTAGAGTGAGGCAATACAGATAATGAATAATTGTACACTTTTCATTTAGAGTGGCAGCTTGATAGAAGTGTTCAAAATTATAAGAATGGAAAACGATACCTGAAAATAGATAGCTGCTGTTCAGTCATGTTACTGCTCTTGTAGGTTGTGATCTTTAGGCCTGTACTTTATAGTTCCCTTTGTTTAGCCATGCCATAAAAGCTATCTCCTTTCATAAGATAATGAATTTTTTAAAAAGAGATTTAATTGTATACTTGCAGTCTGGAACGTCGGAGACTGTGGGGAGACCTGATAGAAGTGTGAAGGCGAACTTACCGATTGTCCTTTTTCACTATCCTATCCCACTGTGCCATCAGTTTCCGGGAGTTGTATATCAACACCCCAATGTCTCTCTGTTCATCAATGCTCCTTGCATCCCTGGCATTTACTGTGTCCTACAGAATTTGGCTTCCCAAAGTGCCTTACCTCACATTTGTTGGAATTAAGTTCCATATTCCACTTCTCCATCCAACTTTTTACCTGCATCTAAATGAGTTGTCATGTTTGACCTACTGCTTTTCACAATCCAGACACCCAAGCAATCATCCCAAGTGATGGCTCTATTTAATTGCTCTTCTTCAACCTGAGGGTGCTTGCTTAAGTGCTATCTCATCATCCAAAATCCAGGTTGGCTGACCATTTTGCGAAGCACCTATACTCAGACTGTAGGGGTGACTTGGAGCTCCCTGCTTCTTGCCACTTCAATTCTCCAGCCTTTTCTTGTTCTGTCCTATCCATCTGTAGCCTTCTGTACTGTAAATGTACGATTATGTCTAATATCAGATTGTGGATTAGCATCGCGTTTTCTTTTGTTGACTTCTGATCACTTTCTCTGTATCAGAACTGGTTGTTGCTACTGCAAATCATCCTTTTTTTTTTTCTCTCTCCATTACCACAGCCTGACCTGCTGGGCATATCCTACAGCTCTACATTTCACATCTTTTCCATGTTCCTTTGACTGCATTTGTTCCTAAGCAGCCTCTACCATATGAATTTTATTCCATTTTGTTTCTAGCTACCCTATTTATCCATCTACAACTTATCTGTGGATCAACCCTGGTCTGTCTATTCTCATTCTGATGATGGGTCTTCAACCTGAAGCATGAACTGTTTCTCTTTCCACAGTATTACAAGCACAAAGGACCCCAAAACCCAACAGCAATAGACATTCACCAAGACTAGTTACTTAAACAAAAGTTGTTTTTATTATCTGTAAACATGAAAACAGAATCAAACTTTAACTTGTCTCTATTAACTTAACCCCCTTCAAATTCTGTGCACGTATATGTAATGTGCTTGTAAATTTAAGAAAAGTTCTTTGAGTCACAGTTCATTCTCACTTCTCATTCTTCCAAGTTCACTGGTTACAGGCAATTCTTATACTATGCACAGAATTTAACATGTATAAAGTTCACCAGGCTTTGGTGCTCGAAAAGTAAATGTTTACCGCTCAGGAAGGTTCTTTGTAGGTTTGCAGAGAGAGATTTGTTGTTCCAGGATTTCCACAACTGAGGTACCACAGTTAATCACCTTAATGTCTTGCTAATGAAACTTGCCCCATCAGGGTTCTCCAGATGATAACCTCTTTCTTTCAGGCTATCACAGAGTTCCTTTGTGTTCCCTTATTTCAAGAGAAACATCAGACAGATAGCAAAACCCCAGACCTTCTCCAGAAAACAATAGGTGTTAGTCTTCTTGGTCAAGCTGTTGTCTTTAGGTGAACAAAAACCCAGGAGTGACCTTTCTGTGCACTCTGTCAAAACCCTTGCAAAGAGCTTTCAACAGCCAGAGTGTCTCCTTCTTGTTGCTTTAATGTCATTTCAATTGGCACCTACTTGTGAAATGTGCACAGCATTCTCCATAGTTTCTGTAAAGTCATTGAATTCTTCAGTATTTCAAATAAGATCTGTTTTAAAATATGTGTGTGTATATATGTAACCTACTCTAATTTTACCAATTTATCTCCCAAATACATCTACAAATATTCCATCACAGCAGATACTGTCTGATTAGAATATTTCTAATATTTTTCCCTTTATTCCATATTTCTAGCATCTGCAGATTAAAAAAAAACAAAATCTGATACTATTTGCAGTTTCTTCCAAAATTCTATTTTTAAGGAACCCAAAGTTTGTCTCAATTTGCCCACTTTCCAAGTTAGTAATTTTTAAATTTCTGAAATATAACGGTTCTTATTGTGGTAGTTGTTGGATAAATCCATAATAGTTAATT
The DNA here is from genome assembly GCF_036971445.1 of Narcine bancroftii. NCBI lineage: Eukaryota > Metazoa > Chordata > Chondrichthyes > Torpediniformes > Narcinidae > Narcine > Narcine bancroftii. The sequence goes on along the minus strand of NC_091471.1, from coordinate 174,983,851 downwards.
CATACTAACTAGTGGGTTTTCTTTATCTAATAGAGTTGTGCCGCAGATTGTTCTAGCTGGTCAGAGCTGGATCTGGTTCTATTGCTTGGGACTTTTGCACACATTCTGAGTCTGGGTTCAAGCAGTTTTATAGAAGAAGAACATCAAACCTGGTTCTTTTTAGTCAACACACTTTTATTGGTGTTCTTTCAAGATGCCTGCCGGAAATATTTTGGCGTCATTGACCCTAAAGATAAAGCCAAAAAGTGGATTCCAGAAGATGATTGCAATAAGGAGCAGACTACAATCCATGGTTTATTTGAAGCTTCCTATCTTGACCCAAAAGATGATAAATCAAAAGATTATATACAATCAAGTAGAAGTTATGAAAAATGGTTGGTTATTTCAAGCCCCTGGGTTCTCCTTGTGATTTGTCGAGTACTGCGCAGTCTGAATCAGACAGGAATCAAATATGCTCAGGAGCCTGACTTTGGCCACTGGCTGACAAGGTAAGTACTTTTAAAATATGACTTGATTCTTTCCTGGATTAATCTATGTAAATATGTTTTACAAAAAATAAATTCATCAATCCATATAAGGATAGTTCTGTAAAACAAAGTTGTAGTTGTGATTTGTATTGAGTAGCAGTCCAACAATCTGGAATTGTTACAAAGCTTCTGATGCGTGGCTGCCCAGTGTTGAACAACTGATTAATTTCTATTAAATAGTAAGATTACAACATTGAAGTATGTTGCTCAGCCACATTGGTATTTATCGTTCATATGATGGCAGCGCTACTGCTGGTGTGGACCCGTCAGGAGCAGCGATGCGCCATTTCCGCAGGGTCCAGCTGCCCAGTCCACTGCTGTCAGCTCCACGTGGCCTTTGAAAGGCCTGTTGAGGGAGCTATGGTGATTTTAGTTGAAATCCCACGACTGCAAGGGGCTGCAGGCTCCACGGAAGTGGAGGACTGGAGCAGGGCACCAGAGGATGGGAAGATAATCCCACGGCGGGGCACCGGTAAGGGGCTCTGCAGTTGAGGGACCAGTGCCTATGGAGGGCTGCTGGCGACACAAGACGAGGAACCCGTGGAGGCTGTGGGCTGCTGTCAGGAGACTCACTCTGGGCTGCGGACTGCTGGAGACTGGCTCAAACTGGCTGGAGGGGTACCAGGTATTGGAACCGGGATGCAAGGAGGTGCTGAAGGGTTCCTGACCATGTTGGAGTTTTGGATGTGAGCTCACATTGCCAATGGACTCTGTGTGGCTGTGGGGGCTATGGAAACATTGGAGGCGAATCTAGTCTGTCCCCATCTTTCTGCAGCAGGCAAAAATAAATTTAATGTTATATGATCACACTGTTTTATTACTATGATAATAAATTGAATCTTGAGCACGAGCCCCAATTCCATGTCCCCTTCGTCTCAAAAGCATTTCATACCATTTTCTTTGGCTGCCTAACTAGCCTTGAATGTTTATTCCAAACAGCAACAACAAAACCAGAGCCTCTTATATACCCAAACAATTTTCCTGCTGTGTGTTTTGTATTTCTTCCCTTTAGTTTGTATATTTGTGTCTTTAGTGGCAGCACTGCTACTTGTGTGGAACTGGGAGAAGCAAGTGAGTGGAGATGTGTCTTTCAGCATTTCTCCTCTGGGTCCTACTGCCTGGCTGTCCTCCTTACCACCGCAAACAGGTTTAACCTGCCTCTAGTTCAGTTCCAGCGGCAGTTTCTTTTCACATTGAAAACCCATGGAGGTCCATGCCCAAGATGGCGGCCCTCACACTCAGCAACCCAGAGCTAGAGGGTTGCAGGCTCCCGGGTAGCTTTTGCCATTCTTTGACCCATCCAGAAGGATGAAAATATGCTTTAAAAGATGGAATAGGTGCCATACTACTTCAGGCTGTTGGAGAAGATTGGAGGCCAGTAGAATGAACATCAAGGACGATGACCATATCTGAATATCAATATGCACAGATAGAGAATATGTGCCTAGGACTGGTCTATGGACTCAAGAAATTCCACAGTTATTCCAACATTCGTGGCAGAGGCAGACCATAAGCCATTATAGCCATAATTAAGATAAACCTCAGTGCAATGTCGCTGCGAATCCAAAGACTGATGATGAGGCTATAATGTATTGATTTTGAATTGGTCTACACAGCAGGGAAACTTGTGTTAGCTATTGAGGGCAATGATGCAGAGTGAAGTACACAATGAGAGTTCCACAGAGACAGATGTAAATCTCCACGTGAACCTGATCACTGAATCTCTTCCTGTATTTGACATGAAATCTAGAAGATCACAGCTGAAACAGAAAAGGACACAGCTGTACAGAAGGTCATCAAGAATCTGAATGAAGGATGGCCTAGAGATGAATGTCAGCTATACTACAACATCAGAGTTGAGCTGAGTGTTGTCAATGGGCTTCTACTCACAATGTAGAACCATCATTCCTCAATCACTGCAACAAGAGATGCTGAAAAGGCTGCATAAGGAGCACCTTGGAAGGAAAATGCAAGAGGAGGGTCAGAACTTCTGTTTATTGGCCAGGGATAAATGGTGACATTGGCAGAATGGTTTCAAGCTGAGACCGGTTTGAAGTATCACACAAAACAGACAAAGGATCCCATGATCATAACTGACTTACCAGCAGAACCATGGAAGAAAGTTGGGACTGATTTGTTCCACCTGGATGGAAAGAATTACCTGCTGGTTATTGACTGTCTATTGAACTATCCTGAGATGGTGCTCCTTCCCCACATGTCTGCTGCCTGCATGATCAGATACATGAAGTCGAGACCTGGAATTCCACAAATTGTCTACAGTGACAATGGTCCATACTGCAGTTGTAGAGAATTTCAGAACTTTGCAGAAGATTGCGATTTTTGACATGTGATTTTAAGTCCTCTGCATCCCCAATCAAATGGTAAAGCAAAGAAAGGAGTTCACATAGTTAAATAGCTGTTCAATAAAGCACAAGACAGTGGCTCAGATCCTTTTCTAGCTCGGTTGAGTTACTGAGCTTCGCCACTTGAACATGACATGTCGCCTGCTGAGCTCCTGATGGACCCTGTAAACACTGCACTTCCCTACTCTGTAGACCCAAACAAGAACAGAGATGTCAAACAAATAAAAGCCTCTGCAAAGGAGACAAGTCAGCAAGCCGCTGGCACTACACGACACAGTGAGACTCCGAGTGTCCAGCACCTGGGACAAGAAGGCCACTGTTCTGGAGGAGATCATCCAAGATCCTACACTAACAGAACAGAGGATGGTGAAATACTGAGGAGGAATTGAAAGAGCCTGCTGAAAATGCAAATAATGCTACAAGAACAGAAAAATGCAGAAGATCCAGCCTGCACAGCAACAGAAGAAACACCAACAGTGCTAGACAGGAGTGGATTAGCAGAGCTGACACATTAACTTGTGAGAAGATCCATATGGGTTATCAAAGCACCTGACCTGACAGGCTCAATCGCTAAAAGCAAAAGAACTGCACACTTAAAAACTTTGTGCTGTTGATGTTTGTATTTAACTTTAAATTGAAATAAATACTATATTACTATGTGATTTTGCTAGATTGAGCATCTTAAGGAAATGGGATGTGGTGATTGGCAGTTGGTGATCCTCCTGACCACTAGAGAGCACTGGAGATGGAAGGGCCCACCTTGGGTTAGATGCACAAAATGGATGTGTCCCATGAGGTCATGAGTTGATAATAAAATATAAGTAATACAAAAGGACCCAAGTTTTTTTTAATCACAAAAGAAGAAACATCACACTGTTGACAACAGGCTTGTAGAAACCAGGTACTGCGACAGGGTGCTGTGAAGGTGTCAGTAGTGAGCAGGCCTTCCGAAGGATGTTGGAGCTGACAAACTAATTAATTGCATTGGGGATTCAGAACCAAGAGCAGCAGAGATGGGACTTGGATGCCTCAAGCTTCGGTTCACTGCTGGACTGGCCAGGAGTCTGTGTGGCTACAAAGGTTACAGAAGCACAGTAACTCAGGAGATGGCAGGATCTACAAACACTCGATGTCTCTTAAGAGACTCTTGCTCTTTTTTTTCTCATCTTAATGGTGACCGTGGACATTGACACCTATTTATGTGCCTTTACAGGGCAAACAGAAAAACACATGTATGTGACATTAAAGGAACATTGATTGGCACCTTAAATTATGATAACCACAATCTACAGCCATATTTTCACAACTTTCATGGAGCACTTAAGTTGTCCCTATTATCTTTCAATGTGCTGAATTTTGTTTTTGTCTGGTAACTCATCTGCATATTTTATATTTCATTTACAGGCTACTTTTGATAAATCCACTGCACCTTTAGTTTTGATATATCTTGACCAATGACACAGAACATTTGACTTAAAAGTTTAAATAAATTAGCACAGACCTAACATTGAATACCCAGCTTTGTATCCTGTCCATTGTAATCAACCAACAAGAACTGCTTGTTTTCTATTCTTCAATTTCTTATCCATTCAAATGCAATGATTTTTCACCTTGTTTTATATATTAAACATTGGCTTGTGTGCTAAAATAACCTTCATCCCAATCTAGTCAATGTATAATTTTTTTTCCAAGTGGAGATGGTCTGGCAGATTGTTTAGTTTCTGAATTCTTGTTTACTATTGTTAAGATTCACCACCTATGGGAATTGGTAGATGCCAGATAAGCGAGTTTTCTGATTGCTTGATATTCACTCTTACAATGCCTAATATACCTGCATTAAGAAAACACAGTTTAAAAGACAAAAATACGATACTTATAATGAACAAACTTCACTTGTATGAATACATAAAGTTCTTTATTTTCAGTCACATACTTTGAAAACATTTAATCATTCGCTGCATCTATAGGATCCTCCTCCAAGAAGCAGCCTGAAAGATGAGCAATAATGGCATAATTAACATCCCCTTCTCCAAATTTGCAGATAAAACCTTACTAATATACTTAATATACTAGTAAAGATAAAGACTCTTACTAAGCAGGGATAGGCTGAAACTGTGAGAGAGTCACTCCAATTGTAATCGGCATTAACCAGCTCTTCATCTTGGGCAACACTATTTTATTCAAACACAACTTCATTCAAACAGCTGCTATGAGCAAAGCATAACCAAGGCACTCTGCTGATAGAATATTTGCTCCCATCTTCAACGGTTTGTGACTTCAAGAACATTTCCCTTTGCAATTTTGAACTTTTTATGATTTTTGTTTATTTACATTTTTCATTAAAAAAAGTTCCTTTTGTCAGTTGCTGGTTGCTTGAATTCTGGATAACAGACTTTTACTGTATTATGATTAGAAGATGCCAGCTTATTTGTATTTTATTAAATGTAAAACACTAATGCTTAATAATGTATATGTTGCACAATGTTCTATCTCTAAAGTTTTGACAGTGAAAAAAGATTGAGCTAAAAGCCAAGAAATGGAACAGAACTTTCAAGACTGAAGAAAAGATTTTTAAAAAAGATATTAAAACCTGAAGCAATGAGAGGACAAACTTTAATATTTAGTGCCAAGACAAATTTGGGAGTGATTAAGATTTGTCATATCCTTAAAATGATTACACTGTAATGGCCAAGTTTGAGCTTTTTTCTGGCACGTCGAGTTGCTTTCAGATACCTCTGTGTTGCATCTCACTGTTACTTCAAAATTCCAGAGAAGCTGGACAATCTGACAACGTCCTGATTTCCATATTTTAATTCTTTATTAACAGTGAGAGCTGATAGTCTCAGTGTTATTCTTACCACAGAATCTGGACTATCATGTCTTACAATTTGAGGCTGAATATTTCTGGAGCAATCTGATTAGGCTGGAGATGCAAGAGTAATTCAAAATATGATAGTTTAATAAGTCTGGTATAATAAAGTTGCATTTACCATTTTAGAAATTGCCTATTTGCTGTAAGTATACATTGTGTATTTTACAGGAGCGCACATTTTAACAGGAAGACAACATTTTTACTATGTCATTGACACAATTAAGCAGCTCTGACAATTTAATTCACCATCTGTAAACTCAATCAATATGATACTCTACCAATTGGTTTTGTTTAATCATCCATGACCCCTTTGAAATATTACAATACTTTAAGGGAAACCTAGTTCAATAATATATGAAACTTTGGGCACTTAATTCTAATAACCTTCTTCAGATGTCCAGAGATGATTTTTAAATTTATTTTTGCAGCTCTAATCATAGACTTGAACTCTCCATGTTGACAGCAATATCCCTGGTTCTGATCTTTATTTTGGTTCAGAAGACATGTTCCTTTGTTTCCAAAGCAGCACTGGCACTCGGGCTGGTGGGAATCTATTGCTATCGTGCAGCACTGGGAAATGTAGTGTTTCCGTGGAAGCCAGATAAACCTGACGTTTCAAAGTAAGTACTTTGACAGCAAACATTTATGACGTGTCTTCAGCCTAATTTGATATGTTTTAATATAATAAATTGGCTGTGCACAATCAAAGTAAAAATAGAGGCTTTTGTAGCCTGTTGCCATCATGGGCTAATCATTTAGGTTGCAATTTTTATTCATGAAAATGATATAAACTGCATATAGAGTCCATATTCCACATCAAATTTGGTGTCTTGTTTCTATACTTGTTTTGCTATTCTGGCTACCAATATGCTCATAAGTAAAATTAATTTGACTGAGTTGTTATGATTTACATCTGCATTTACTTGAGGACAAAAAGACATTGGAGGCCACCAAATTGATAATGATTTTTCTCCAGTTCTCTTGCTGGTCCAGAACTGAGGGTTAGTAATTAATCTACTGTTGATTAGAGAAATTATAAAAGTCTAGGTTGGAGATTAATTGGTAGCCTCCTGATTAGTAAATTACTTGGGTAAATAGGATTTTTTTTTAAAATGGCATGGTTATAAAACTGCAGCAGTTTGCTACAGAGTGGTACCACAAAATGCAGTCCTTGGGCCATTGAACAGAATTCTTTACAGAGAATTCAAAGACAATTTTTTAAAATGTATGACAATTTTAAAAAATTTTAAGCAAAAATGATGCAAACGTTTAAGAAAGACAAATCTTAAGAGGGTGAAAATTAATCCTCCTCAGTTGGTGAATTGATGTGGGGGTGTAATGGCATAGGGCAATTGAGATACTCCAGCACAGTGTTTTGTGTGCAATGAGAGATGTAGCTGAATAATATATTCGTGAGGAATCAAACTTGAGAAGATTTGTTGCTCTCCTTATGGAGTCTTAGAACTATTATCTATGGAAAGAGGCAGAAGGGATCAATCTGCTGAAAACCACTTTTGAATTTATTTTTTGGAGCATTTTTGATTATTCGGCATTCCATCCAATAAAACTGCTTTGTGGTGGTATGCAATTTGTTAACAGCAGCATTTTGGGCACTTAAAATGTTGTTTCTTTCCAAATACTTAAGGGAAAATGTATAGAGACATGGAAGTTACCTCATTACTCAAAGCAATTTGTGTTTAGTTAAAAGGATGGGATATTCTTGTCTACGAATTACTAATATAGGCCAGGATTCTTTTTACTGTGCCCTGATTACCTGACAAACCAAGGTTCTAGTGGGAGAGGGATGCTGGTTGGATGGATAGCTGGAGATTTTGCTCTTCCATGCTGATGCCCTAAGGACTTGATTTTTAAAAAAAAAATTCCTTTGCTAATTCTTTATTGCATGTTTGAGCTCAGTCCATCTTCACCAAACTCTCTGGGTCTGAGTAAGTAAAGAATCTTTTAACCATAGGAGGGCATCTTTACTACATTGGATAATGAGGCACCCCCTATGATTTCTTGCACTTCTTTAAATATAAAAAGAAATACGTTAATTCTGGTTTTATACATGTTTGCTATCCATCTGATCAAAAACAGAACATAAATCAAAATGAGCAGGATGGGAGATTTCAATCTGTCATCATTTTTATTCTCAATTGTGTAAAGAGGGAATATAGCACTCCTATTGTGTATAGTACGTAAAAAATATAACCATTTATTTGTATTCCTTTTTTGTTAGGGGAATTATTGAAGCACGGTTTGTTTACGTATTTATCCTTGGCATACTTTTCACGGGAGTTAAAGACCTTTTGAAATCTGGAGTTTCTTCTGACAGTGTGACAAACAGTAGGGGACTCTGGGAAATATACAATGGACTTGTACTCTTGGCTGCATTGCTCCTTCGCCCTCACAACTTGCCAGTGTTATTGTTCATCCTTGTGGTTCAAATCATTTTGACCAGATTTATTTGGAGGACATTGGGTTATGATGCAGCACAAATTACTATCATCTATTACTGGTTTGGCCAGGCCTCCTTTTATTTTCAGGTATCTGATTTTTTTTTAAAACTATCTTATTAATTCTGAACTTTAATTGGATTAAGCCTTGATTTTCTATATTTCTACAACATGAACATGATTGTAGGATGCAAAGTTAGCAGAATACATCGAACTATTGTCCACCACCAAAGAATTTCATTTTGAAAATATGAAACTAATTTCACTGAGTAATTTCCTCCTGCTGATCAGTGAGATGTCCTGACCTGAAATTATATTTTGAAGATTTAAGCTTTGAGATGTGAAGACTTTTGCACTCCAGCCTTGTCCACAAGGAGAACCACAATCAAGTGGATCCCATGCCTTTTGACTTCCTGGATGAACCTACTGTGGGAAACCTTGTCAAATGTCTTACTAAAATCACAGCACATCACATCCACTACTCTACCTTCATCAATCTGTTTTGTCATTTCCTCAAAGAAACTCATTTAGGTTTCTGAGCCGTGACCTGCCCTCAAAGCTATTTCCTAGTAAGACTATGCTGCTCCAAATAATCATAAATCCTGCCCCTCAATAATTTTTATTTTCCTTTTTGTTGAATTTTGGAATTGACAGGTCTATGTTCCTATTGTTCTTTTGCCTGTAATATTGTATTTAATTTTGGAAATACAGTAAAACCTCTGGTATCCAGCACCTATGGGGATTGTAGATGCTGGATAAGCGAATATGCCGGTTGCTTGAGATTGCATGTTGCGTGATTGGCGAACTAACTGCTAGTGGGTGCCAATTTTAAACTTCTATTTTCAACCTATTTATTTTCAATTATTTTTTTGCCAATTGCTTGAGACTGCTGGTTATTTGAATTCCAAATAATGAGACTTTTACTGTATGTAGACAAGTATCATTTCAATTTTTATAATACTTGTTTTGTGTTTATGATAAACACCATGGTGGTTCATGATAGGGATAAATGCCATGGTTTTACAATGAAGTTGAGACTTAGAAGTCTAATTTTCTAAAATTAAAATCTTAATTCTCTACAGGGAAATTCAAATAGTATTGCAACTGTGGATATATCAGCTGGTTTTGTGGGTTTTGAGGACTACGTTGAGCTACCCGCAATCTTCCTTACAATATTTTCCACTTACGTAGGCCCTCTCCTGTGGGCTGTGCACCTAACCTGTTACATGAGCTCAGAAAGAAGCAGGTAATGACTCAATTGTTTTTCAGAGAAATAAACTTCCTTTCCTCTTTTGACTTGGCTTTCATTTGTAAATAGAAGTGTACATACTGTTGGTAATAATTTTAGTTAATTTAAATTTAGTTTAACTTAAATGTGTATTTATAAAGTACCATCTTTGTGGTGCCATTTTTCCATCATATGATGCATTTACTTCAGTACCAACAGTATTCTATTTATTGAGAGTTTCATAGAAAGATTTCCTTTAAGGTCACTAATGAAAGAAGACCTTTGCTCTATATGGATGGCATTCATTATCTACTTGTTAAATATTTTCAATATCGATCATCACTTATTGAGTAGAATCTTGATGAAGGGAAAATCGGTGGCTGGAGCTGTACAGAGCAGAAGTGACTGTAGTTGGACTCTGATGCTTTTTTTAATGTCTTGCTGGACTTTACAGAGCTATCAAGGCCTTCAGTTTAATTGTAAATGTTTTCACACTTTTACTTAATATTGAGTAAAAGTTCCATTCACTATGCTCTTTGATTTGAAATTGACATTTTTGAATTCACTGATGGAACAAATTGAGGATGCATCATTATGAAAAGGAGACTTAGATATTTCTGTTCTTTAGTGTATTTTAGAATTTAGAATCCAAGTTGTGTTTTTTTCCTGCCGCTAAAGGAAAACAAAAGCTTATTATAAAACAAGAAGCCGTTTTAGTTTATTTTATTACAAGATCTCAGATGTTTAATCTTTATTAACTGTGTCAATAATTCAATTAAATCCGTTCTGTTTCAGATATTGAACATTTGTGTAATTTTTTTTGGCAGGTATTCTTCTGCCGTGGGACACAGCTGTTACTGCTTTATTCTGTTACGGGCAATACCAGCATCAGTTTACATTATTCTAATTACCTCTCTACGTTATCACCTTTTTATCTGGAGTGTTTTCTCTCCAAAATTGCTTTATGAAGGAATGCACACACTTGTAACAGCAGCAGTTTGCATCATGTTCACAGCAATGGATCAGAAAAGAATGTTAAAAATGTCATCATAAAAATTAATATTGGACTGAATTTGCTTGTTTTGTTTTCCAAAAAATACTTTAAAGGAAAATTATTGAATTGATGCAAACAAAATCGACATCACTTTTTTGCTGTTTTATAATTCAGAAATGTTCTCAGCAGTTATTGAAGTTTGTCTTTGCTGGCATGAAATGGACAAAAACGGATGATCTATATGGCAAAACAATTAGATGATTTTTGTATGGTCACAATGATGACAAGCCAAATAGCCCCCTCCTGTGGTACAAGAGCTACCTTGAGCCTGGGTCCAACTCTCTTGGCCTCTTACCCATGGCCCTGCAGTTCTTTCCTTTTGAATACCTTCCCTGTTCCCTTTTGAATGGTACAATTGAATTTCCTTCACTTCTACAACTATTAATGTATTTCATGTTATTGTAAAGTGAGTTGCTAATTAGCTGTTGATCATTCATACTACTAAAAAAGACTGTTTTTATGATTATAGAATGGTGTGTCCTTTGTGAAAACATTTGACTTGAATTGTTAGTGTATCCCAGTGAGAAACCAAAGTTTGATTCCACTCTCTTGTTTGTGTCTGAGATCCTGTAGGCTCCTCTTTCACAAAAATATCAAAGTTTAAAAATTATGGATTCTCCTGCTTGTGGCAGAAAATTCCACATACTTAGCATTTTGCTTTTAATTTGATTGATGACTTAGATTAGTCTTTGTGATTTTTAGTATTTTTATGTTTAATGAAGAAAATTCCTTAGGTTTTTTTATTGGTTTGTACAGGAGTTGAGAAACATTTGATTAAATATGCCAGACATTATTATTTGATGAGGTTTTATTTTGCTCAATTTAACAATGGCCATGCTGAGACAAATAGATGTGGGATCAAGTCCAGCTTTGGAGAGTTGAGATGATGAAAGCTGTTGCTGTGCAGTACTGAAGGAGTTTTGTGCAACTAACTCTGTCAACTGAGGTGAAAGATTGGGGGAGGGGGGAATGTAAAATGAAGTCTATAATGTGATCTAAAACTTAGTTGTAGATGAACCCACCATCTCTGCAATTCACAAACGTGCTGCAGAAACTCAGCGGGTCATGCAGAATCCATAGGAATTAAAGGGTAACCAACATTTTGGGCCTGGGCCCTTCATCAGGTATAAGCAAAAACAGGCTGGTGCCCAAATAAAATGTGGGGAGAGGAGGAAGGGGCAGGGAGAGGAATGCCGGCTAGCAGCTGCGATCATAGGTGAAAACAGATGAGAGAGTAGTATAGGAGAATAAATACTGGCAAGTGATGGGGGAGAGGGAAGGACTGGGGAACTGAAGGAAAGAAGGATGAAGAAGGAGAGAGCCTGGAGAGGAGGTTAATAGAAATTAGAGGTTAATGTTAATATCATCTGGTTGTGGGTGGCCTCAATTTGGCCATGCACAGGCTATGTAGACAGACATGCTCATGAGGGGAATTATTTTAAGTGGACTTCCATGATTCTTTGTGGTGTGGTCAGTTGTATTGACCAAATGCTGGATTTGGCAGATGGACCATACTTGTAGTTAGTTATCATATTGTTTACATTTTAAAATTGAAAATGTTAGATATTGTTTGCAAAGACTGTGTTCAGACTGGATTGTGGGAATTGATTATGGTAGACTTGTATATATTTTAACTATCTGTTCCTTGAATCTTCCACTTAATAATGACCCCAAAATTGATCTATTTTTCAGTAAGGGAATAAAATTACTTATTTTTTTGAGTTACTGTACTGTGTTTTTTTCACATCCCTGCAATTAATGGCACTATTAATTGTAATATTTCACAAGATTTTGTTCATTATAAAGCACAACTGGCCATTTTCAATAAAAAAAACCCAATTAAGTCCAATATCTTGCCAATCAATTTATTTTCATAGGTTAACCCATATTGTCAAAAGGCACAAAGCTACATCCATGTTGAGTCAACAGAAGCTTTGTGACATTGCCTTCTATTTAAAAATTGAAAGAATATAAATATTTTGGGATATGAGCAACAAAGTTTAACCTGTAGCAAGAATGATTTCTTCTGGATCTTGAAGTATAATAAACAAAGTGAAATATTCTACTATATTTGGTGGCACTGTGACAGAATATATAGATATGTTCTTGGGAGATAAATTGGAAAAGGTTTGTTAGAGTAGGTCACATGCAAACACTTTAAAACAGATCTTGTATGAAATACTGGAGCTTTGCTAGACATATTGGGGCCTCAGGGCATTTGCAAGAGCTTTGAATAGTGCTCAAGAGACTGCACTAATGGATTGTTGTTTACAAAAGGCAACAAATGAAAGAGCATGTCGGAGCTGCTGCTGTCTGGAAGAGAGCTTGCTGTTCTAAGAGGGTCATGTGGTTTTGCAAGCAGAGAGAGTCAAATAGCCTTCCTCTCAGAGAGAGAGACAGATCAATTGTACAGTGTGGCAGACAGCAGCTGGGACTGGAACAGGACAAGCTGGCAAGCTTAGGGAAAGTCCATTTGTAAGATGGCCTGGTCAAAGCCCTTGTGGTTCATGCAAGAGGAGAGGATTGACTAATGTTTCACTTGGAATAAATGAAGCAAAAAGGAACTCTGTGGTGACCTGAAAGGAAGAGGTTATCATCTGGAGAACCCTGAAGGAGGAAGTTTCGTCAGCAAGACACTGGAGTGGCTGATGAAAATACATCAGTTGTGGATGTCCTAGAACAACAAATCTCTCTCTGAAAACTGACAAGAACCTTCCTGAGAGGTAACCATTTACCTTTCAAGCACCAAAGCCTGGTAAACTTCATAAAAGTTAAATTCTGTGCACAGTATAAGAATTGTCTGCAACCAGTGAACTTGGAGGAATGAAAAGTGAGATTGGACTGTGAACCAAAGAACTTTTCTGAACTTACATTACATACACATGTGCTTAGAATTAGAAGGGGGTTAAGTAAGTCAAGAGTCAAGTTAAAATGTGATTCTGTTTTCATGTTTATAGATAATTAAAAGCAACCTCTGTTTCAGTAACCATTTGTCTTGGTGAATACCTATTGCTGCTGGATTTATGGGTCCTCTGGGCTCGTAATAGTACACACAAAAAAAATGTTATGTGCTGGTTCTGAATGCAGCAGTTTTGCAATTTCATTCAAAAGGGGATCATTCTCATTTGTGGTGACCACTAAATATCTGGATTAATATAGTTAAAATGGTGCTCAATTTGAAATTTATAAATGTATTAAAAAATTAATGACATGAATTAACTAAAATGTTAAAGGATATAGTCATAGTCTCACTTTCATCACCTACATTGTATATTCATGTTGTCATTCTGTTTTCATTCTGACATTATTTTTCAGCACAGACAATAAGTGATGCCTCTTTCTGCTTGAATTCTGGGCTTCTGATTATTGTATTATATATTTGCATCAATTGTCTTGAGTTTCACTTTAATCTTGCCATCACAAACTTTTTAGTGGTGGCCTAGAGTTGAATCACTAAGAAGTTTGCAGGAGCTATTTCTGCCTGTGGAATTGCAATGTGGAAATCATCTTAAAAACCTATAATCACTAAATGATTAACTTGTTTTTCAATAAATTCACTGTTATCAATCATTTCAATTTGAGTGTAAGAGCCAAAGGCTTGTTGTTTACTGTTGTTGGTTCGGTTGTGGGCATCAGCGGTGTCCTGAGTTTGCTATCTTTCAATGCGCATGTGCTATGGACTGGGGGGGGGGGGGGGGGGGGGTGGGGGGGAGAGGTGTTGCACGTGGTTGGAGCAGTTAGCCTGCGTTGACTGTAATAGTGGAATAGATGGTGGGTAAGTGAGGCTCTGATATTTTCTGTTGACTATTACATGTTTTTTTTTACTTTATTTATTCGTTCAAAATACAGATAGTAAATAACATATACCACAATGAACCATAAACAAGAATGTTATGTTTTATATATATATATTTTTATATATATATATATATATATATATATATAAATAAAAAGAAAAGAAGAAAAAAAAAGACCCCCCCACCCCATTCCGCCAACTCTCCTAAGGAGAGCCATAAAGAAAAGAAAAAAAATTAAGTATACATGTTAAGATCTAATCAATGTAAATCAAAATGTAAATATTCTGAATATAACCACCACTTATTAATAAACTATAGTTATCACGTGAAACATATGTAATTTTTTCCATTATTAAACAATATTTCCTCTCATTATGCCATCTGTTAATATCAATCATATTCATGTCTTTCCACTAGCAATACATTTTTTCACTACAGATAAAGCTAAATATACAAAAGTAAGTTGAAATTTATCTAACCCCAAACCATTCAGAGGTTGCAAACTACCCAATAAAAATACTGTCGGATCTAAAGGTATTTTAATCTTATGCAGGTATTCTAAAAACAATTGAATTTTCTTCCAAAAAGATTGTGTGTGTGTGTGTGTGTGTGTGTGTGTGTGTGTGTGTGTGTGTGTGTGTGTGTGTGTGTGTGTGTGTGTGTGTGTGTGTGTGTGTGTGTGTGTGTGTGTGTGTGTGTGTATTATATATAATATATATATGTATGTACATGACCAAACCGCATGGAAAAAGGTTCCAACAGAGTTACCACATCTAAAACACAAATCTGATTCATGAAAACCATACTTTTTTAGTTTTTCAGGTGTTAAATATAACTGATGTAAAAAATGATAATTAATCATTGCATAACATGCATTTATCAGTCTAGTTACACTATCATAACAAATATCTAACCAATCATCCTCGGAAAAAATAAAACCAATATCCACTTCCCATTTACTTTTGGATTTATCCCAACCCTTTTTATCAATACCATCCTGTAATATTTGATACATAAATGAAATATAATCCTTCTCTGGTACCTTCATAAGAAAAGTCTCAAATTTAGTCATTTCAGGTAAAATCATATCTCTACCAAACATGTTTTACCAAAGATCGAATTTGATAATAAAGAAACAGAGTTCTTATCAATACCATAACTGTCCCTCATCTGGTCAAAAGATAAAAATTTACCTTCTTTAAAACAATCTTCCAGATTTTCCACACCTTTAAATCTCTAATGTAATAAACTTCAATTATGTATTGAGAAAGAAATAAGTTGATTATTATACAATGGAGTCAAACCCGATAATTCACCCCTAGAACCTATCATTTTCTTTTTCTTTGTCCATAACTTGATTAAATGTTTTAATATAGGCACATTATGTTGCTGTAACAAATTAACATTCCATCTAAACAAAAAAAATGATGTATTTCAAATTCAGAAATATTTGCCATCTCAATTTTGGCCCAACTAGGGGGCCATTCCAAATCCATCAAGGAACTAATAAATTTAACTTGGGCTGCCTCATAATAATTTTGAAAATGTGGTAAACGTAATCCCCCTAATTCATATTTCCAGGTTAATTTATTCAAGGCTACTCTTGAAAATTTACCTCTCCATAAAAACTCCCTAACCATTTTATTCAAATCTCGAAAAAAAAATACTACAAGTAAATACGGAAAAGATTGAAAGAAATATTGCATACGTGGAAAAATATTCATCTTAATTGTATTTATCCTACCCAATAAATTAATAGGTAAATCTTTCCATTTAATCAGATCAGTTTAAATTTTTTTATTAACAGAACATAGTTTAATTTATATAAAGATTGATAATTAACATCCAAAATTATACCCAAATACTTAATTTGATCTGTCCATTTCAAATTAAGAATATTCTTATAAGCTGAATAATTCCTTCACTTACCGGTAATATTTCACTTTTTCCTCAATTAACTTTATATCCAAAAAGACATCCATATTGTATCAAACACTCCTTCAAGTGTAAAAATGATTGAGGTAGATTTGTTAGATACACCAATACATCATTGGCAAATAGATTAATCTTATATTCCTCAAATAAAAATTTCATACCTTGTATCTGTATTTTGTCTTATCAACTGTGCCAAAGGTTCGATCACTAACGCAAACAAAGCTGGTGATAAAGGACAACCTTGATGAGTGGATTGGGTCAATTTAAACGGTTCCGAAATCAAACCATTCATCAATACTCTAGCTACCGGTTTACTATATAGAGCCTTAATCCAACCAATAAAAAAAGGACCAAACTTGAATTTCTTAAGAACTTTAAACAAAAAATTCCATTCAACCCTATCAAATGCTTTTTCAGCATCTAAAGATATCACCATCGGATGGTCTGAAGATTGTCGAAATCTATTAATCAAACTAATCACACGTAAAATATCAGGCATATCTATTCTTTATGAAACCTGTCTGATCCTTATGAATCAACTTAGGTAAAAATTTAGCCAATCTATTCGCTAAAATTTTAGCTATTTTATAATCTACATTTAACAATGAAATCGGTCTATATGAGGATACTTTCAAAGGATCTCTTTCTTTGGGATTACTGTAATTAAAGCACTAGAACAAGACTCAGTTAATTCATAATGTTCTCCAACCTGATGAAATACATCTCCAAACACTAGAAAAATTATCATAAAAAATTTTATAAAATTCGACTGAAAATCCATCATCACTAGACGATTTACCGTTTGGCATTTCCATCATAGCCATTTTAATTTCCGAATCAGTAAATGGTACTTCCAACTCCTATATATCTGCATCCTCTAATGTCGGCATCTTCAACTGTGATAGACAAAAAATCAATCGATCCATTTTCTTGTTTTCCATCAGATGTATATAGCTTTTTATAAAATGAACAAGATTCATCATTAATCTCACGAGGTTTATGTGATAAGCGAATTCCATCTAACAGCATTAATAGTCCTTGAAACCTGTTCTTTCTTTAATTGCCATGCCAATACCTTATGTGCTTTTTCTCCCCATTCATAATATTGTTGTTTAGTCCTATTAATCATATGTTCAAATTGATAAGATTGCAAAGTATTATATTCCAGTTTCAACCTAGACAATTCTATCTTC
The DNA here is from genome assembly GCF_036971445.1 of Narcine bancroftii. Lineage (NCBI taxonomy): Eukaryota > Metazoa > Chordata > Chondrichthyes > Torpediniformes > Narcinidae > Narcine > Narcine bancroftii. The sequence goes on along the minus strand of NC_091471.1, from coordinate 174,966,426 downwards.
TGATCTTCTGTAGCATCTTTCTGAAATTCCTTTTCTAACTCATCAATCCGTTTCTCTAATTCAAGTCTCTGATTTAATTGATTCTTTTTTATTTTAGAAGTGTAACTAATTATTTGTCCTCTCAAATAAGCTTTCATAGTGTCCCATAATACAAACTTACTTTGGACAGAATTAGAATTTTCTTTCAAAAAGAGATTAATTTGTTTTTTTCAAAATATCAATAAATTCCATATTTTTTAATAACATTATATTAAACCTCCAACGATAGGCCACTTGAATTTTCTCAGAGGTTGCATATGTAAAGTATAACAAAGAATGATCTGAAATCATCCTGCTTTTGTATTCCGCTTGTTGTATTTTCCCCTGTAAATGTGCCGATACTAAAAAAAAAAGTCAATCCTTGAAAACGATTCATGTCTAGTTGAATAAAAGGAGAAATCTTTCTTTGTCGGGTTAAGACGTCTCCAAATATCCACTAAATTAAGATCTTTCATCAACGCTTGAACCTGAACTGCCATTTTAGATTTCTTAACTTTCTTCGGAGATTTATCTAATAAAGGTTCCAAAACACAATTAAAATCACCACCAACTAAAACATTATCATTAGCCTGACCCAGATATAAAAATGCATCAGAGATAAATGTTTCATCATCCACATTTGGGGCATAAATATTAAGTAAAGTCCAAAATTCACTAAAAATTAAAAAATTTAATTTAAGAATACATCCTGCCTTTTCCTCCATTGATTGTAATTCAAAAGATAAATTCTTATGTATCAAAATTGCTACACCTTTAGCCCTAGAATTAAATGAAGAAGAATATACATGCCCTACCCAATCCCTCTTCAATTTCATACTTTTTTTGAGATGTGTTTCTTGTAAAAAAGCAACATCAATTTTCATTTTCTTCGTATACGCCAAAATGCGCTTACGCTTAATCGGACTGTTTAAACCTCAAACATTAAAAGTAGCAAACCTCATCTTTGACATATCTACTAATATTACTAAGAACTAATAATATCGTTATATAAAAACTCAAATCAACGTAAATAGGCCCTCCAATAGGAGAAAAAAATCACAAATTAAAGACTAAATAAAATAAAAAATTTTAAAAATTTAAAAAAAGAAAACCCCTCCCCCCCAAAAAAACTTCCAAAAGGTAGTAATCCCTAAACAAAATTTGGGTGTGGATCACTCACCAGTGGCTGATGACTAATAGAACTTAGAGCAAATCTCTCCCTCCCCAACTGAACAAAGAATAACATCAAAATATAATAACATAAAAAATAAAATAAGAATAAGAAAGATCTATCCATCCAAGAGATTCCAAACTCGGAGACCCCATTTCAAAAGAAGTTGGACTTTCCATTCCCATTTCAACCATTTCTGCCATTTCTTCCATTTCCAGAACAACCAGATTTTTCTTTAGGAGACATTGGTGGACTATGTCTTTGTCCTCTTACATCTGACAATGAATCAGCAAAAATCATTGCTTCACGATCATTCTCAAAAAACCGAGATTGAAAGTCTCCATAAAACACCTTCAACACTGCTGGGTAGCGAAAAGTAAACTTATAGCCTTTACGCCACAAAACTTCTTTAACTGGATTTAATCGACGTCAACGCTGAATGACCTCTTGACTTAAATCTGGATTTTAAACTCTGCTATTCTGAATCAATAACTGAGTTTGTCGTTGTCTCACATTTTGCACTGCTAGACGAAGTATTGGTTCTCTGTCCAGATAATTCAAACATCGAATTATCACAGGTCTTGGTGGTTGACCAGGTAAAGGTGTTCTTCTTAAAGCTCTGTGAGCTCTTTCCAATACCAAGCCTCCAGAAAAACATTCTTGCCCCAGTACTTGTGGGATCCAGTCTTTAAAAAAACAAAGAGGATCTTGTCCTTCCATATCTTCTGGCAAACCAACAATTTTCACATTATTCCTTCTGCTTTGATTCTCCAAGTAGTCTATTTTCCTCTCTAACTCCTTACGTGCTCGCAATTCTATAATGGATTTTTCAACCTGCAACACCTTTTCTGTATTAGAAACCATTTGTTGTTTACATTCCAAAAAAAGCAGACTAAAATTTTTTAAAATCTTCACAAGATGCTTCCACACGTGCTTTAACTGTATTCAATTCTGAACTTATCCTTTGAGCCATCTCATTCATCATAGGCTGGATGACAGCTTTTAACTGTTTACATTGTAATTCACAAAAGCTCAGCCCTGCTTTCTCTAACGTAGTGGCAGAACCAGGTAACTGCAGCTCCTGCTGCAACTCAACAACAGGCAGTTTAACAGCTCTATTGCGGGTTTGGACTCCCAGCGACGGCACCCCAACTTCCTCGTGGGTTGATGCTAGTCTTCCCCCCGCAGCTCGCTGTTGTTTCAAAAACTCACAGAAGAGATCGAGATATTCAGGTTGGAGTACTTCCTGAAGCGTTTCAAGCAATGGAGTCGTCTTCCTGCGTGCTCCCTCTGTTAAAACTGGCAGGCTGCCAGAATTGGGATCCACTCCATGGGAACACGCACCTTCCTCCTGAGAACGGGTAATTCCAGCGCTGTCCTTCTCTTGGTGAGTAGTAGACATTTTTTCAGCTCCCACAGGCAATCTTTGTGGTTTAGGCCCCAAATCTTCAGCACTTCGAAAATGTAATTTCTTCTGCACTTGAGGTTTAATCTTTTTACCATTAATGGCCTTAACAGTTCCTTAATACTTTAGACTAAAATTTAAAGAGTTTAAACTTGAAAACAAAGAGTTAAAATTGGGTACTTAAAAGTCCGGCCAGAGAGGTCAAGATCACACGTCTAAACTCTACACCATCTTGCCACGCCCCCCCTCGACCATTATATGTTGGTCATTAGATGTTACACATTGCCAAAGAGACTGATTGTTACCACATTATGGGTCCTTTTTAGTTCATTAATAAACAAGTTAAAATGCATCTGGACTTAAGAATTTATTTGACCATGTCACAGTAAAGGGCCACTTAACCTCTGAGTGGCTTCTTTATGGATAGTAGTCGCTACATTTTAGTCAACTGAAACTTTAAAGGATTGAATTGGACATTGTTGGAGCATCCCTCTGGTTTGGAGCGATACTGAAACCAATATGACAGTCATTTTGGAAATGTTTTGTGCAGGCTGCTGACAGCAATCCACCTCCATTGATTTGAGCATCAGCCACAGAGAGGTCCAGGGCTTCTAATCCTAGAACAGAACATCCTATTGTGACAAGGGTATTTAGAGGTGGTTTGGGAAGAATTGTTAGAGCAGCTTGCACACACACATTTTAAAACAGAATATTTGCAGGACTTTTGCAGAATGCTTTTTGCCAGAGGCAATAAAGTATTGACAGCAGCTTGCCTGGGAGAGCATGTGATCTTTGCAGGCAGAAGAGAAGTGTTTTGCTCTCAGAGAGGGAGGGTGTGAAACAGAGAGAGAGGAGACAGAAATCAGTTCCAGAAGGACAAACCTGGCAAACTTTGGAAGGCTGTCGGGTCAAAGGAGAATACTGGCGATCTGAAAGGTGACCTGAAAGAAAGTGGATCATCTGGAGAACCCTGAAGGGGGCAAGTTTTGTCAGCAAGACTGATTGAGAAGGAATCAGTTGTGGATATCCTGGAAAAGGAATCTCTCTGAAAACCAGCAAGAACCCTCCTGAGTGGTAACCATTTGCCTGTTAAGCGTCAGACTGGTGAATTTTGTTAATGCTAACTTCTGTGCACAGTACAAGAATTGCTTGCAACCAGTGAGATTGGACTGTGATCCAAAGAACTTTTCTAATGTTAAATTTACATTACACATACCTGCGCTTAGTATTAGAGGGGGAATTAAGTAGGTTGGGTGGGTTAAGTAAGTTGATAGTAAGTTAAAATTTAATTCTGTTTTCTTGTTAAATTATAATTAAAAACTACTTTTGTTTAAGTAACCCTGTGTTGTGGTGCATATCTAATGCTGCTGGTTTTTGGGGTCCTCTGGACTCCGTAACAGTATGAACACGCTGGCAGAGTCATTTGCCAAGAATCACAGCAGATATTGACTGCTGCTGTGGTGGAAATTTATTTGTTGACAGCAGTGCATTGCAGCGATGAGAAGCAGTAGAATTACTTTTCTGGGTTCCTTCTATGTATTTAGTTTGAACACAGTTTGGAAGTGCTGCCACTTATCCACTGGGGACTCTTGTGCTTGGTGCTCAGTGGGATGGAGAGATGGAGATGTAAAATGGCCACCACCACTGCTGATGAAGCGCAATTAAAATCACTGCGCAAGACATCAACTGAATTTAAAATCAACAACTTGGAAATGGCTGAAGGTGTGTCACAAAATGGTGGTGAAGAGGATGAAGATGAAAATGATGTGCAATTCCAACTGGAGTAAGAGTCGAGTATTAAGGCAACATCTGACATGCAGGATGAAATACAACCTGGTGAGTGTGTCAAATGTTGGAAGCAGGAGAAGCAAATGAAGTTCTACTGGATCAAGCTCCAGAGTTTCCAGTACTGCATTTACACATGTATAAAGGCCAAGGCTGAAAAGGCTGTTCTTGTATGACAAAAATTGCTTAAGGATAAATATGCTTTAGAAGAGCAGGAGGAGCAGCTAAGGAGCCAGGAGGCTCAGATCAGGAGGGAAAAAAAAGCAGCTCGAGCTGGAAGCAAACATTGCTGCTACTAGGGCTAAAGTGAGGGTACTAATGACCTCGAAGGATTCTGGTGTTCAAAGTAACTTATCTGAAGTGTGTGATAGTACAGAATCATATTTTGAGAAAGTTCAAAGGGAAAACATTTTTGTACCACACACAAGACATGCATACGCATGGACAAATCCTCCAAAAGCACGGTATTACCAATCCACAAACAAATAATAACAACCGCAGACAGAGTGTAGCTCAAATCCAGTCTCTCCCCACAGCTCCCTTAACACTCAGTCAAGCATCAGAAATCCAGGTGAACATGCACATGTGACATCTTCAGCTACATTACCTGCTACAAGCAATGCTGAACAGACCTAATTCTCAGCCATGGAAAGGCAACATGAAATCACTGCAATATTAATCCAGCTACAGTGTCTTTCTTCCATCCCCGAGAAGGAAATTCAAGTTCTTGATGGTGACCCCCTTCAGTACCAAGCGTTCACTGAATCCTTTGAACACATTATTGAAAGTAAAAACAAAAACCCCAGATTGTCTCTATTATCTGGAACAGTACACAATAGGGAACTTGTAAAGAGTTGCCTACATATGGCCTCAGACAGAGGATTCATGAAGGCTAAGTCTTTACTATAGGGGCATTTTGGCAATGAGCATAAAATTGCTACAGCTTATATGGAGAAGGCTCTTTCATGGTCATCAATAAAACCAGGTGACAAAGGCTCTATAGGCATACACCTCTTTCAAAGAGGATGTTGTAATGACATGGTATATATCAACTACATGAGGTTAACATGCCTGCTAATATGCTGGACATCATAAGGAATTTTCCCTACTGGCTGAGGGATACATGGAAAACAGAGGCCTGTAAGTTCCAGGCAAAACACAATCAAAGAGCTACCTTTAACCTCTTTAATGGTGAATTTCCTTGAAAGGCAAGTGAAGATTGCAACAGATCCAGTTTTTGGAGTTTCAAAGACATTCCGTGAGCAAATATGTTAGGAGGTCCAAGACACAACCTCATCCAAAAATAAAAGGCACCACTGTGACAGTTGCAGATAAGAAAAGCAATAAAGGAACTAAGGAAAAGGAGAGTTTTACTGCTCTGAAGAGCTGTTTGTTCTGTGGAGATGGATGTGCTTTGGAGAAGGAGGCACATAGGGAGAAAATCGCTTTCTTAAAAGAAAAGGGAATGTTTTGGCCATCTTTGTATAGGACAGATCAGCAAAAACTGCAGGAAGAGACTCAGCCACAATCTATGTGGTTTAAAGCATCCCAGAATGGTGCTCATCCACCAAGGAAAGAAGGAAATGGAAAAAGAGCAAGCAGAAATAAAGGAAGCACCCATAAACAGTGCTGTAACCTCTGTTTAGACAGGTGGTCTTACTGGGGCCCGTGAGGACAGCTACAAACTCTCAATAGTGCCTGTACGAGTCAAGGCCAAGAAGGGGAATGTAACAGTGCAGACTTATGCATTTCTTGACTCAGGTAGCACTGCATCATTTTTCCCAGTGGGACTAACGAATAATCTTAATCTTCAGTGAAGGTCAAGGATTCTATTGAAACCAGAATTGTTTCAGGTTTAGAGGTTGCTGGGCAGCAGCAATCATTTTTTTTGGATCTTCCAGGCATATACGCCCAGAAGACTAAGCCTGTGCACAAGGTAAACCCCACATCAAAACAATATTGATCAATGGATTAATCTAAGGAATGTTCCTCTACCTGAAATTGGCTCTGAACTAGAGTTGCTGATTGGTTCAGATTTACCAAAGGCTCTGGAACCACTAAGTGTAATACAGAATGTTGGAGACAGACCTTACGCTGTCAAAACCATGCTTGGTTGGACAATTAATAAACCATTAGAGGAAAAAAATGATAAAGTTCAGGACCACTGTGACAGGTGTCAACAGGATATCAGTTGTGAAATCTGATGAGCTGTGAGAAAAGCAGTTCAGGACTGACTTTTCTGAGGGCCTCAGTGACGACCAAGAACTTTCAAGAGATGACCAGCTGTTCAAAAGTCTCAAAATCTGCCAAGCTAGTTGTTGGCCATTATTGCATTAGATTATCTTTAAAGGAAAGTCCTATGAAGGTGTTGGTTAATCCCTTGGACACAAAGTCTGATCTGGAAGTTCCAACAACTAGAAGTATTATGGATCTTGAAGATGGATCTGTTCTTCCTGATCCTAATCACGATGTGCAATCTAGTCTCAATGATCCAATAGCCAGTTTTACATCTACTCCTCCTGCTAAAGTTGCTGTTGTTGAAGTTTTAAAATGCAGCCAGAAAGACATGGATGCTGCAATTTGAGTGGTAAAAACAAGAGCTTGCTGTCCAGGAAGGTACAACTGGAATGGAAGCAGAAGCCGAGTGCAGAGATGAAAAAGGATTGTTGATGAATTTGCTAAAATCGGTTTTCAAGTGTGAAGGTCTATGACAAAAAGAATGAAGAAGCCTAGACAGAGCTAGAGAAAGTAACAAAAGGAAAACAGGAAGTCTTAAGGGAGATGAATTCAATTGAAACATCATTTACTGAGTTTTTCAAATGATTTGACAAACAAAATTACAGGAATGGATGTGTTGGATTCTGGATCTGGAAGACTTTAAGGTTGACAGATGCTTCAATGCTACAAACTTTGGAACAGTGACATCTGCTCAACTGCATCATTTTGCAGATGCGTTTGAGGACAGTTATAGAACTGCTGGTTACCTGTTACTGAATAATAGCCAAAATGAGCAAAAGTAAGAATTACCCAGATCCAATTCACATTGTTAACACCCATGTGCAGATGCATTGAGGCTGTACCTTATTAATTCCCCTGCTGTAAGAGCAGCAAATTTGCAGTTTAAAGGAGTGAGAGATGTTCTCAAGGACGTCATCCTACCTTGATACAATGCATACAAGATTCCTTATTCAGAATATTCAGAAATTGCAGAAGGAAGAGGGTATTCAATTTCTTTTCAATTAAAGTACATTTGAGGACAGTGACAACATCATGGATAAGTGGATGCTTTCATTTACACAATCCTGATCCAATTTTTCAAAGCAAAAATGGAACCATACAGACTCTACACTGTAGTGCCCAGACTAGTCAAATTTGAGGACACGCTCATGAAATGGTATGTGCGAATGAATCATAGAAGGTTAAAAGAGTACTGAAAATTGTGAGAGCTTTAGAAACTTTGCTGTTTTATTCGACATGTGCCGATTACCACTGAACTCATGGACCAGAAGGTAAGACACTTGGTTGATCCATCCTCTGGAGAAAATAAGGATACACAAAGCATTCACTACCTCATGCTGCGAGAAGTAAGGGAATCTGTTATTGATAAACCTATTGAGGCAGCAGTTGCCCAATTGTGGTCAGTTATTGAGCTTGGAAGAGTGATCCGAGATCGAAAGACCCTTCCTGTTAAGTTCTCTTTGAAGGAGGTTATGTTTATTCACCAGGATTCAGAAGCACAGATAGGGCTGTTCGATTATAGAGGGCTTGGTTTAGTGTTCTGGAAATGAGCCATAGATCAGCAGACTTCATCAAAATTGTCAACACTGCAGAAAACGACCTGCAAGAACTACTAGAAATTGCTGAAAACTACAAAGTGATCTTTCTCCAGGGAGGTGGAACTGAACAGTTCAGTGTATATATAACAAAATAATTGAGTCAAAATGGTCAAAAAAGGACTTGTGAATAAATATTGGCAGTGATTGAGAGGTATAATTTTTTTGTAGAATATTCATTTTGACCAAATATGACCAAGTCATAGTCAATGAGACCATCCTGTAAGAATTGATTAGGTTTAGTTGACCAAAAGTGTCTTTAAAAAGATTTTAAAAATTCTTAATTATAACTAAGCAATTCTGTTAAAATGGAAAGATGAATTCCCAGCAACACCTAAGCAATGACTATGAGATATTTTCAATTATTATGTCATGTATATGGCAAGACAAGAAACCTAGATTGAATAAAATGTATCTTCAGAACACTAGAAATCATGGGGATTAGCCCTACCTAATTTCTGTTTTTACTACTGGGCTATAAACACAAATATGTTACTATTGGTGCAATGTAAAAAGACAGATGAATATCCTAATTGGATTGAGATGAAGATGAAATCCTTCAAAAATACCTCCCTATGGACTGTATTTGGGTCATCTTATCTCTATTCAAAAATTGACACCTTAATAATGACTCGTAGATTTAAAATCTGGAATCAATTCAGAAAATTTTTCAGTCTTGGGATTTATAGTTACAAGTCCTATAATATCTAGTTATTTATTTCAACCAGCTATTTTAGATGCCGGTTTTCAAGAATGGAATTTTTTATGTTTTGATGGTTATAAAGATCTTTTTATGCCACCACATTTTTAGACATTATTTCAGATACTATCAAACATTTCGTTCGCTCTAAGCTTTCATCAGTTACTACTCTTCCTGACTCAAATTTTATCAATGAACTCTTCGAGTTACATTTACTGATAAAGGCATGATATCTGCTTTATGTTATAAACTATTGAATATGAAAGTAATTTTTTTAAGTGGAATTAAAAATGAATGGGAGAATGATCCGAATATCTCTCTCAAAAGAAGAATGAACTTCAATTGTAGGCCTGATTTATGATTCATTATGGTGCACTGGGCATAGTCTTATTCAATTCAAAGAGCTACTTCGTGTACATTTCTCCAAAGTCAAACTTGCTCAGATTTATTCTGATATTAGTTCACTTTGTGACAAATGTAAAATGTTCAATGCCTTTTTGTTACATAATTTTGGACTTGCCCTAATTTTCAAAAATATTGGATCAACATTTTTAGAACTTTTTCCAATCAAGACTCTAGTGGACAAAGGAGTTAAAGGTTATGGGGATAAGGCTGGAAAGGGGTACTGATAGTAGTGATCAGCCATGATCTGTAAAATGGTGGTGCTGGCTCGACGGGCCGAAGGGCCTACTCCAGCTCCTATTGTCTATTTAGGATCACTTTAGATTGTACTATTTAATTGTATTTTAATTGTACTATTTGGTTTTTCTAAAGATGTAAGTATTTTATCTTCTAATCAAAGACAGGTTATAACATTCTCCATTTTATTAGCAAGAAGAGCAATTCTGTTAAAATGGAATGATGAGTTCCCAACTAAACATAATCAATGATTGAGATATTATGTCCTTTTTATATCTGAAAAAAACTAGGCATAATGTCACGAAAATCAAGATTTCTTTGGATAAGACTTGGGGTCCATTTATAACTCCCTTCCAAAATTTGACTAATTAGGTAGGATGATGAATATCACTGGATGTGCTTGTTTGGACCCCCCCCCCCCCCCCCCCGAGCTGCTTGTTTGGATTTATCATAACTTCCAATATGAATTTTAACCTTGATTGTTGTGGGTTTGAAATTTTTTTCATTTTTTCTTACTTACCTCTTACAATATTGTATGTAATACCATTTATTGGATTTAAAATTAAGTAGTATTGCTGTATCATATTATTTGAAATCTGCAAAGGTATCATTGCAATTGATTTACTGCTTTGTTTGTTTTTCTGATAATCAATAAAAATTATTTTAAAGAAAGGATTAATAGAATGGAGGAGTTAAGATTATGTAGTTATTTGAACCTTGTCTGCCAATGCAGCCAAAAATGCTGAAAAATATGAAAAGGTGAATATTGTGCACCCCATGCTTGATGCTTACAGAACTATTCCTGATCCAACCTGAATTGTTTACTATTGTGCCAATGAGACTGTTCCTGGTGTGGAATTCCCCTTTATCTCAGACATAAAGGGAACTGTCTGTGGCATGTCCTCAAGTTTTCTTTAACTAAGTTCGGTTTGTTTTTTTGCTGGCGCTCAGAAAAATATTGGATATGCTGGGAATATCCAATCATTTTTGACTATAAAGTGCAAAGGAGTTGCAGCTCTATGTACAACACTCCAGCAACCTACAGTATTTACGTTATGGGATTGGTCTTGCAATGGATCCAAAATTCTGGGGGGGGGGCTGAAGCAACAGGCCAGAACAATGCTGAGAAATCAAAGCTGATTTATGATGACATTGATGGATCAAATGGATTTCATGTGTCTGGTAACTTCAACCTGCAGAAACACAATGAATATTCCAATATGCTTTGGGAATGCAAATGGAGATCGTGTTCTTGAAACAGTTTCTTGACAAACCTGCTAAAATATAACATGATATCATGAAAGGGCTACAGGTCTGTTAGTGGAATTCAAATTTCCTTATATAATGCTGTGAGTGGAAGAAACCCAAAAACTGGCTGACTTTATTTTTGTTGTTTATTTTGGACCTTGCCCTTTGCCCTCTACACAGACTACAGACTTTACTGGTCCAGATTGGTGGTAAAGATCACTCTTTTCAAGGCTATGTGCTGGTAACCTCTGGCCTATGAAGAAAGAAAATCTATATAAAATTGGAATTTACTGTATTTTATTATTTATAATTGTGTTATTATTATTTGAGACATAATGGTTCAGTTGCAGGTGTCCGGAGGCTGTGTGCAATTGATAGCTTCCAGTGTGCATGCACTATGGACTGGGTGTTGGCACATGTGCGAGGGTTGCACATGGTTGGAGCAGTTCATTAGCCCCCCGTTGACTGTAATGATGGAACAGATGGTGGGTGAGTGAGGCTCTGATATTTTCTGTTGACCCTTACACATTACCGAAGAGACTGATTGTTACCACGTTGAGTCCTTTTGTGTTTACTAATAAACAAGTTAAAACGCATCTGAACTTTAAGAATTTATTCGAATGCATCACAGTAAAGAGTCCACGTGGCCACCAAGATAGTAGTTGCTATAGTGACTGACCTGTTGAAAGATTTCATTTTGGTTTTGTGATTTGATTGACATTCACACTGGTGCTCAAGGTGGCTTTAGATAAATAAACCATTGAAATCTAGACATGGCATGTCAATTTTCAAAGATGCTGCATCTGATGTTTTCATTTATTTTAAGGCAATGTTAACTATCCCTATTTAAGGTGCTGAGTCAGCTTGAATTGCTGCAGTCCTGAAGATACTCCCACAGTTTGACAGAAATTTTCAGCAAATTTATGATGTACCAGTACTCTATTCATATTACATCAGAGCAGCCCGCTGTGCCCACTGAACTCAAAGTGCTAGCTGAAGCATGACTAGAGCTTTCCTTTAGGGAAGACAAAGTCCCAAACTGATACAAACCAGTTATGTGCCCGTATCCATATGTGCCAAAGTCTGCTGACATTTATGCAGTTAACTTGGAGATATTTACTAGCAAGTACCAAGCTTTTGTTGTTCCCAATAGCCAAATTTTAGAGAGTACTGTAATAGAGTGGCTGTAGCCACCACAGGGTGGCGCTGCTGCGCTCCTATTTGGAGGACACATTGCATGCCAATCAAGGTCAAGACTCGCGCCAAGACATCAAGAAGGTGACCCTTGCGATTGGTCCACCTAAATCACCAGGTGCTGTAGTCCAGACAGCCTGCCCGGACTTAGCCCTGACTATCATCCCATTGGCCCAGGTGAATCACCCAGGCTGACCCCTGCACTTGGCTTCAAGCCATTGGTTACAACAGCCAATGGGTCTCAGCCTGCCCTGAGTGATTGCCCCCCAATACTGGTTGCAGAACTATCAAGGGCCATATGCCCCTTTATTCAGTCTCCTTTGAATTCTTGTGGCAAATATCAACTTTCGTACTGGGTTGGGGTGAGTTTCGAGGTTAGGTAGCTAGAGCCGGGACTGTACCAGTCAAGGGGTGGAAGCACATAGCATCACCTTGATTCTGACTTGAATATATGTATTTAAGTAATTTCCCCAGTTCCCTCGTTCTCCGAAGTGTACATGTGCTTTGTACCTCATCTTTGGTCTGGTTCTTAACCTTCCTTCTTAATCAACAAACGTAGAGTGGAAAAACCTCAGTAGCTGGGTTTTGACAAGTTTTCCCCTCATAATTAGAATATCGAATTGTTTAGCAACACCAAGGCAAATTTGAAATAGAATACATCATCTATATTACCAAAAACGTAGTGATACCTTCTCCTAGCAGTGACAAAGGCAGCTAAAGTCCAGTGCTTTATAGTAAATGCAGTGGAACTATTTATTCATTGGATTAGTACTGGGGGAAGAAATTATTGTCAATGTTCCTGTTTCACCTTAATGAATTATGTTGTTTGTGATGCCAGCATTTGAATATGACATTAACTTTGTTTCATACTTAATAGGTATTAAAAAAAATTAACATGAATACTTGACAGATTTTTATTTACAATATACGGAACTGTACATTTATTTGCAATGCATTATCCATTCAAAGATGCTTTGTGGAAAGAATCAATATCTTACAGTTCACTTTGAATATTTCCTGAAGATGTAATTCAGTTCTGTTGATTTATTGTATTTACATAATTTATATAAGCAGCTTGTAGATTGCCAGCCACCCAATGGGGTCAAAGCAGAAAACATTGTGACAATATACATAACTAATGATACAAATGTTTTTGGACACAAAGACAGGTTTTCCTGAAACACGGTGTCAAAATACAAAATGGTAAATAAATACAATAATACTGATGTGCAAAGCCTTAAATTTTGCACTGTGGCTTCCCCCACCCCCCCACCCCCTCCCAATCAAGTAGTCATAGCAGAAAATAATTGGGTAAATAGGAACATGGCACTAAAACAGGATAAAAAAACTAAATGCATTAGAACTAACAGTATGCATACAAACTGAGGTGTTTGATGTCCTGAAATCTATAAATCTAAATAAGCTTTATTGTGGTGACCCCATGGTCGATGTTTGACCACTGAATAACAGCTTTGCAAATGGCACAAAGTGGTACCTGAAGTACATTCACTACAGAAGTTTAGTATTTTAGAGCTGAAGGTGAGTAATATCATTGTGGAATAGTACTGGTTCCACTTTAGGCAGTACATTCATCAGCTGGAAAAAAAACCATTTGTATGACTTTGCCTAACTGAACAGGACCCTATTCAATTTAAAATATTCCAACTTTTAATGCCAATTATCTTTCAGCTCCGATTGCCAATACAGTACAAAATAATGGACATGAAGCAACATGAACATGTGCCTACTTGAACTTGTATTCAACATGCCCAAATGCATTTCAATTGTTAGCTGAGACAAAATACCTTAGTCTGACAGCAGGTTCCAATGAGGGATAGTGTGCTACCCAATTCTTCCTCATAATGTGTCCAAGTTTACAAATGGAACACTGGGGCTATTGCATCAATAGCATAGGAAGGTTAGGAAACAAGCAGCAAGTTAATAAATTATGCATCCACATTCAAGTCATGCAAATGAATGGTCAATGCTGGAAAGCCATGCTGCAGATCATGCAAACATGTCACTGGAAATGAAGAACAAAAATACATTAATAAAGGAAAAAGAAAAAAAGTAATTTAGAAATACAATATATAAAAAAAAATGCTAAGGTTGCTCAGTACCAGAAAAAGGCATTACTATAACATTTCATGAATTATGGTTTACACAGTGTTTACAATAACTATGTTATTGCAGTGTACACTGTCCAGCTCATCATATTCTTTGGTATTAATAGGCATCACTAGTAGTCCTAGAATTAGTAAGATCAAATAGCTGTGAGACAAGTACAGGTATACCCCGCTTTACAAATACTCAAATTATGAACATTCGCTTTTACGAAAAAGGAGCCGGTGGAATTTTTTAAAATTTTAATTAAAAAAAATTAAGACACACAGCACAGTAAATATGCCATTTCGGCCCAAGCTGTCACAGAGAAACCGGCAGGGTGGTCAGTGCACAGCTGGCGATCACAGGGCAGGCAGTCAGCGCAGCTGGTGGGGCGGTCACAGGGTGGCTGGTAAGGCTGTCAAAACTCACTGTCTTCCCAATTCTGGTAAGTGAAACTACATTATTTCACCTTTATATAGGCTATGTATTTATCATTATCACTCCTTTTCCTATATGTTAGTGTTATTTTAGGTTTTTATGTGTATATTTGGTATGATTTGGTGGGTCTGGGAACGCACAAAGATAGTTCACATAGAAATCGATGATAATCCCTGCTTCGCTTTGCGTAATTTCGGCTTACAAAAAGTTCCATCCGAACGCTCTAGTTTCGTAAAGTGGGGTCCTGTATACCTGTATCTGTATAAGGAATACCAGTAATTTAACTAATTATACACCCATTGGTGGGCACAAGTAGCATTTTCTCTGTAAATAATGTTAATATTTTCTGCTAAGCCAGTAAAGCAAATGCAGCTCATTTATAGAAATTAAATAATTTGTAATTTATGAAGTATATTTATAAAATGAAACTGATTTAATGCAAAGCTTGAAAGCCTCAAATATCTTAACATCTTTTGATCACTGGGAGAAAAGCAGGAAATCTTCCCACATATTCACCTCACAAATGGAAGTTCTAATTCTTGCTCACTGAAAACAAACTATAAAAGTATTTATTTGATTGTGTCTCTTTTTGAGGATGACATTACTTTCAATAAATCTAGAGTTTATTAATATATGAATATAAATTCATCATTTACTGGGAAATTATGCTACAGTCAAGTTCAAGTTTTATAATCTTACAAGTGCTCTCCAAATCACTATATTGTCATAGCTTTTTATCCTTATGAATTACTAGCAATTCTAAGCAGGAGATAAATTGCTTTATATTGCATGTAAAATTCTGAATGAGATCAAGTTATGAGCCAGAAAATTAGCTTTCCTGAGCTATGATTTCTCCCATTTACATTTTGAAACATCTTATTCAAGATTGTTTAAATAACCATAATAAATCAATATTTGCAAATTAAATCATGTATTTTGATTTTTCAAGAGCTAAGGCTAGAATTCTGAAAATCATAATTATTACAATATCTAAAATCTCTGACTTTAGTAACATTTGAACATGATTAGCAAAATCTATTCTCCATAGTGGGCTAGAAGATAACCTGTCAATAATTTCATTAGGAACTGTCTGATTAATTTTGAAGATGCTACAAGTTACCAGTAGATGAAATATTTTGACAAAGCTGGGAGACCTTAGAGCTTAATAAAATCAGGTAAATGCTCACAGATTATTTCGCAGGTTACTCAATTCTAGAACAAGAGGACACAAATGAGATTCAAGGGGACCCGAGTGAATTTTTTTCCATTCAGAGGATGGTCAGAATCTTGAACTAACAGCACCAAAGCTATAAAAGCAGGTATAAAATTCTAGCCCTAGAATTCTAACTTGGTTGGCATGGATGAATTGAGCTTAAGGGGCTGTTCTATATGACTCTAAATGTTAATCCTTTAATAGGAATGTGGATTGACCATTGGAGCAATTTTGCTTTTCCAACCTTCCTGGCGCACATGGTACTTAGCATGTGTTCAAAATTAAAAATGGAATGAAAATAATTGATAATAAACAAATTAAAAGTATCAAAATCAATGGGTCACTAACTAGATCATGAAGTACCAGGAAGGAAATAACCAATCACCTGTACTTTAACAGTGTAAATTTAAATATAGAAGAACAATTTTACTGATAAATTTATATTTGTTTAGTGAAATACACTGCAAAGGACAGGATTGAGAAGTGGAGCATTTTACAATGCAATGTCAGCGAATAACAACATTTATTCCTTATACTCTAAAAGGATATTCTTTCTGAGAATTCATTATTTGACTGATAGAAACATATCTATTTCCTACCCAGCTCCTCTTAATTACATTTTTAGAATGTCAATTTACTGATGAACTGTAGGCATTCTGAACTTTTAACACAATGTCAAAGCATGACTAGAACTTTCCTTTAGGGAAGACAAAATCCAGAACTGGTACCAACATCTGCTAGTCATATGAAGTGAAGTTAGTTATTGCATTTAATTATTTAAAAAATTGAATTCTTAGTTTTATTTCTGCATAATAGGCTTTCCACCACACAAAATTGATAAAGTTGTAAGTACGAGAAAAAGCCATTTGACCAGTCAGTAAAGGCCATGTATAATTGCATCACAGATCATATATTCCATGTCTTGACCACACTACTTTTTGAGTTCCTACCGAACAATGAGGTTAACAGTCTTTTCATTATTGGTAAATATTTTAAATGCTGAATAAGAATGATAATATACACAGCCTGGAAGTCAGGATAAAAATGTGGAAATGAAGCCAAAAAATATTCTCAATTATCATTGCTGAATAAATTGTGGGAATGTGGAACAATTTATTCCATTGATTATTTTTTATTACAACTGTGACATAAAATATCATATCTGGGTGAATTAAATAAATTTAGTACAAATATTAGCGCAAAAGATGTTAAAACAAAAATAAAAAGAAGTTTACAAGTAGTTCAAGATCCTCAGTTAAATTATAAGACGTATTATGCTGAAGACATTGATTGTACCTTCTACCTTGCTGCAGCTGGTTGAACATGTCCAGGGTGCGGTCGCCGTGTGCTTGTTGCCTGTCTCTGTCTAGCTAGGAAGGACTGTCCTGAACCACTGCTAGCAAGTCTGTCTTCTGCTGCTTTCTTGTGAAGTGCCATTCCCTATATCAGAAACAAAACAACAATGATAAACACAAAAAAAAAGAAAATGCTGGAAATAGCAGGTCAAGTAGCATCTGAGGAAAGAGAAACAGTTAACGTTTCAGATTGCAGACTACAAGTTACTGTCTAGGCTGACTAATCTCTGACAGAGAATCTGACTTGAAATGTTAACCCTTTCTCTTTCAAAATCTGCAGTACTGGATGTTTCCAATACTTTCTGTTAATAGAACTGGAAGGACTGGACTGTAGTCAGATGGTCTATGGACTTAAGAAAGAACAGAAAGAAAATAATTGTTGTGGGCAATAGAGTTGAAAACTCTCCTTTGGAAAAAAAGATGACCTGCAAATTAAGACCTTTTAAGGTTTTTCTTACATTATGCTTCAGTTTTACTGCTAACCCTGAAACTATGGATTGAATCTTGAAAGGAGGATGATAGCATGAAATGGAATGACCTGTAAGGCAGGTGGGGTAAAACGTAAGGGGAAATATTTGAAGATGTAAGCAACTGAGATGCACTGGTTTTCAAGGAGCTCAAAACCTTTGTGTTTTCACACTTTTATGTTCCCACTTTAACTCCCAAGATGGGTAAATGTCATTCAATATATCTTTTTCCATTGTCTACTGTCAACAATTTTCTCATTTTTTGTATTCTTACCATGTTATACCATGCACTAACTATTAGCTTCTCTTCATGATCTCTCTGAATCTTTGTCTTCTCATATTCTTTCTAAAAGCAAAATGTTTTGAAAAAAAAAAGATTTTAGTCCAGATACACTAATTTTGTCTTATTCCAATGGCAAAATACTTGATTCTAAGCACTGACAAGTCATATATTAAAGGTAAATTAGCTGACTGGAGTGAAAGAATTCTGCACAAAACCTGGTTAATCATTGAGAACAATGGTTTTCTAACTCAATACAATGTTAGGAGTACATTCAGTGAAAAGGAAGAACATTATTTATTTAGGTATGTCTCAAATTATGAATTATTCTTGAAGTACAACTTGTGCAGAAGTTGAAGATGTCATTTGGCAAATACAGCAACTCAAACAACAGAGGACAACTGCGAATAAAATAAACGATAAGCTAGAGAAATAAAAATTGCAGATACTGGAATCTTGAGCAAACAATAAATTGCTAGAGGAACTCAAATAGGTCAGACAGCATTCATGGGTAGAAATGGTCAGTCAACATCAAGTCAAATCCCTTTCTCACAACCAAGATCAAAGAGGTAAAATTGCATATATAAAGGGGGAAAGTAGCTGGAGGAGGGGCCCTGAAATAACAGACAGATGGTGTGGGAGGTAGAGAAACAGGTAGTGAGAGAAACCATTAGGGGGAAGGGGGGGGCGAAGAAAAGTTAGAAACAGAAAAAATTACACGAGTGGCTAACAAAATGGAAATAGGAATCGGTGGGGGGTGGGGGGAGAATCAAATTAAAGACTTCCTAGTGCACTCTTCCCCACCCACCCAATCTTCTCCCCTCTTCAAGACTTCCTATTATAACCACAGAAAGTGCAAAAATGATCCCTACATCTCCTCACAGCCCCATCCAAGACTATAATCAGAATTTCCAGGTGAGGCAGAGCTTAATATGCACTTAATCCACCCTAATTTAATGCATTCGATATGGCCTCCTCTACATCAGTGAGACCAAACACAGTTTGGGTGACTGCTTTGTGTATGGGCCTAAACTTGAGCTTCATGTAGCTAACCAACTTAACTCATCTTCAAGGGCTCAGTAGTGGAGAGGGTCAAGAATTTCAAATTCCTGGGTTTCAACATCTCCAAGGATCTGTCCTGGAGCCTCCACATTGATGCGATCCTGAAGAAGGATCGTCAGCAGCTATACTTTGTTAGGTGTCTGAGGCAGTTCGGTATGTCACTGAAGACTCTTGTAAATTTCTACATGTGTACCGTGGAGAGCATTCTGGCTGGTTGCATCATTGCCTGGTATGGAGGCATCAAATCTCAGGACAAGAATAAACTCCAGAGGGTTGTTAAATTGACCTGCAACATCACAGAAACCAGATTTCATTCCATTGTAGACATCTACATGAGGCGGTGTCTTAAAAAAGCAGCCTCTATCCTCAAAGGCCCCTCCACCTAGGCCACGGCCCCTTCACCCTGCCACCATTGGTGAAAAAGGTACAGGAGCCTAAAGATGAGCCCTCAGCAGCACAAGGACAGCTTCTTCCCCGATGCCATCAGATTCCTAAATAATCAATGAACCAAAGACATGGCTGTACTTTTCATACACTTTTTTTTGTAGTAATGTTGTAAGATAGTTATGATTCTGCTGCAAAACGACAAATTTCATGACTTATTCATGACAATAAATCCTGATTCTGAACTCTCCACCATTCCTACAGTGACATATCTGAGTGAGGCTAAATGTAAATGAGGAACAACACTTCATATTCCTCCTGGACAGCCTTTAATCTAATGTTGTGAACACTGATTTTTCTAATTTTAGGAAACACTTATCCCCATCTGATTCCACTTTCCATTTCTTATTGTTTCCATTTCTCTGCTCATTTCTATCTTTCTCTAACTTTTCTTTCCCTACCATCTTTCACCATGGTTTCTCCATGACCTATACAGTACTCCAATATCACCTCCGAGCTCCTCTCCCAGCTTCTTTCCTCCTTTAAGTTTGCCTATTCTTAATCTCAATTAAGGGTTTCAACTTGAAACATTGACTGACCAGTTCTACCCATGGATGCTGTTCGTCCTGCTGAGCGCCTCCAACAAACCTTTGCAAATGATATGCGAATTTGTTATGGGCAGTGTTGTGCACAGAATTTCTGAGCAGAAGAGACTACTTTTTGGATTTATACATTATTTTTAAAAGAAAATACAAACTGAATAAACCCTTTTTAACTCATCATCCAATTGATACTACCTATGATATTAGCCTATTTATTCAGGACTGCATTGGGTGTCAGTAATAAGTAAAGGCATGCAGACAGATTAATAATATAAAAAATTATGAAACTTAAAACTTTTACTGGTTTGTCCTGCCTGGCTAAACGGTAAGGTTATGAAAGATGCTTACTAAATAATTCTATTTGGGTTCCTCATGAAATACCTGAAGCCATAGGAAATTAACATGCACCTCATTTGTCAAGGCTTTGTGTAGAGAGAATGATGAGCATGTTAAATACAAACCTAAAATATGCCACCGAATTCAAGCAAGGTAGTTAGACATAAAAGGATGCTGAAGAAGACAGAGATACCAGTATTTTAGATATTATTGTTTCTGATCAATCTGGCCAAATCATTGGATATATTTAAAGCAGAGGTTGACAGGTTCTTGATTAGTAAGGGACCATAAAGGTTATGGGAAGCAGGCAAGAGAATGGTGTTGAAAAGAAAAATGAGTTGAATGGTGGAGCAGGCTCAATGGGCCAAATGGCCTAATTCTGCTCCTAAATCTTATGGAAACGTTCCATTGGCAGAATGGCTAAGAATGAAGATTACCAGTTACAGAATCAAAAGCACCACGCAATGAAAAGCATTTTTACACAGTAACAAAGAGTAATCATGAAAAAGATCCAATTATGATTTTCAAGAAAAATAAAAACAAAATAAGCACTTGAAAAAGAAAACATTCCAGGAATCTGGGGAGAGGATAGTGGCACAGGTCCAGTCTGCATAAATCCAAATTGCTTTCATCTTGCTGGAACATTTGTGATTCTGTGAAATATAAATTTAGTAATGGTGTATCATGTCCTTACAAATGATAGGACAAATGATGAAGGAAGAAGTACATTTAAATCAAGAGACAACAGCTTGAGGGTAAACTGGTACATTAGCAGCACCATTAGGTTTCAGAATCCCATCAACTTCCATGGTCTCAGATGCACAATTGACTGCAGATCCATAATGTGCCAGATGAAAAAGGTGGTAACTAATCAGGTATCACAATCTCCCATGCTTGTTTTTAAGTGTAAACCAATTCAGTGGAGGTCTACTTTTTTTTAATGTAAAGGTAGATTGCAATGCAATAAATTCAAAACATGAATAAATGCACGAATCTAAATTCAGAAAATGTTATCCATTCAACATGGTATGTAGATAAGAAAATGTAAATGCACTTACTGCTCATTAAGTGACATAATTTAGCAAGAAGTTGAGTTTCATACCGATAAGGAATGCAACATCCGTTCTTTTTCTTGTAGCTGATTTTTCAGAGACTGAACTTCTGGTGCTGCTCCTTGGTTCTGTTTAGGATCTAAAGTTCTGATAACCTAAAATCAAAAGAACTACTATGTAACAAGAAGACCAGTGAAACAACAGGGTCAGGGAAAGGATCTTGTTTTCATAGCAACTCAAGCGAGCAAGGCTAACCATAGAGGGGGCAATAGGAACAAGGTACACTTATGCCAATATGTGATATGCACTCACTACCAAATTCCTCGCAGTCACTTGCCAGTTCTTTCTGTTTATCCCAATGGCATTGTGGTTACAGGTGTCAAGATTTTCCCTCCATATGATACACTGTTATAGCTCAAAGCCTTTCAGCCTCCTCTAATTTATTATTTTTATCTATCAGTGACCAAAGGCTTCAGGTGGGTCAATGATCACTTGCTATGGTTTGATTTTATAGTTGATGTGAAGCTTCAATGTAACTAAATCTCAGTCATGACTTTTTCAGTGAAACAACCTTATTTTTATCACCCTGAACAAAGCAAACCATCAAAGAACTAAAACTGCATTAATAATCCTTCCAAATGAATAAATATTAATTTTCATGATCATTTCTTAGAATATAACTTTTTTAAGAGCTCTTGCTTTGCAGATTCTTTATTATTGAATCTTTATTTTCTCTTTCAGTTTGTTTGCATTACATTCTCTTTTTTTGTATACATTTTTTTTTTTTTTTGTAATTTTTTATTAGAATACAACTTTCAAGGAAATTTAGAAATATTGATCTCACACTCTTTGCTTTTTCTAGGTACTTCTTATATCTGTCCTCCATTTGCTTCATATCTTCATCTTTCTTTCTTAGGGCTTCCTGAAGCTCTTCAATCTTTTGAGCTGTACAAGGCAGGAGTATAACTGATTAGCTGAATAAATTAATACTTTAAGCCACTGCAAATATCACAGTATTTGAAAAAAAATTGTCATGTCTACAGATAAATATTGCAACAAAATGTTTGATATGTCTTGAGGAAGATAATACAAAATACTATTACTTACCAGACTATTACTTTTAAAGGAGTAGATTTATTATATTTTTTTAAACTTACAGCTGTTATTGTATTTTGGTTCCAAGTCATCTATGTATGCTCGTTTCTTCTGAAGTTCTGTGTGAGCTTCATGGAGCTTCTCCCTGAACATCCAACATACTAATTCAGACTCAGATATTACACCATTAACATGTTGAAACACTGATTATTTAATCTTTTCTATATCTTTCAACAGATTCTATGAAAATATTATGACAAGTTGTTTGAAAATGAAACATCTCCTGAGGGGCAAATCTTGCACAGACGAAAATGTCACCAATGCAATTAAACAACTTTGAGCATGTATCCAGATATGTTACTGACAGTTATCAATGTGCTTTTGTCATTTTGGTGTGAGATTTTCTCTTTTTTGACACTTGACTTTCCACTCAGCTGATATGAGAACAAGAGTGGCGCTGAAAATGCAACTCCCAAGATGTTTCAATTACATTGTTCCTTTTACTGACATTAGGTTCAATCTGAATGATATTCAAGTAAAAAAAATAATTATAGACCTACATTCATAGTCATAACGCTCTATTTAACTCTATGTGATAAAGTTTACTCTGCATAATGTTTAAACCTTTGCTGCA
Source organism: Narcine bancroftii (assembly GCF_036971445.1). Lineage (NCBI taxonomy): Eukaryota > Metazoa > Chordata > Chondrichthyes > Torpediniformes > Narcinidae > Narcine > Narcine bancroftii. The sequence continues at coordinate 174,943,409 of NC_091471.1, read as the reverse complement.
AACAAAACTACCTTTCACTTACTTCAATCTAACATCTGCCAAGATTTGCTAAGGATAATATGGGCACGTAAAAGTACCTCCCAGGTATACCAAGTATCCAGAGATCAGGTCAGCCTGACTTTCAACTTACACATGCTGATCAATGCTACTGGTTGCTGATATCTACTGGACTAGATTCTACCATTCCATAGTTGTAGACACAGCAGGTATTCGGAGACTAAACTCAGTTCCTTGGAGACTTGGTTATCCTTTTACCATTCTCATTTCTCCAAAAAGCAACTGGTGAGAAGGTACAGGCCACTCATCACTTTTGATCTGTTCTCTTTTACTACCATCTCTTGTCCTCGCCCCATCTGCCTGTACCCCGATTAAAAATAATCTCTGGCATTCTCTATCTGCCTAACAAATTTAAACGAGTCAAAGTTTAATTATATCAAACCATTAACAAATGTGCAGTTTCCAAATGCATATTTTTTTTCTTGAATATTATTTTATTTCAGTTAGAAAAGTAAATTCTGGATTTCAATTCCATTTTGAGATTTGTTGCAATGTTACAACAGCCTTTCAACCAATAAAAAAAATTCTCTATCATACACATTTTGTTTTTGAGGAAGGGGGTAAAATATGTATTATAAACTTTTATCTGCAAAAAACTTTTGATATTTGTCATGTAATTGACCTCAAATAAATTTGAAAATTAACTAAAAGAAGCTGATGAGAAAATATTTCATCATTACTGTTTCCTTAACTAAAATAGTACATTCTGAGATATTAGGTGTACTGCAAAAACTCTGATTGTCATTTTATTAACTATTGTGCAATTTCAGTTTCACAGTTCTAAGAGAAAGTATATTGGGAAAAACTGAAGACTTCAAGTAAAACTGTATTAGAATGTAGAAACAATCCAACAGATTAAATGCAAGCAAACAAGTTTAAAAAAAAGTGTACGTCTATTGTCCAATTCTATTTTATCTGTACCTTGCTTCCACAATTCTTCTAACAATCACTCTTTGTGAGCATGAAGTCAATGTGAAAATTTCTATCTTAATTAATTTAAACGAGTCTTGAGTCATGCTAAATCGCTGTAACATTATTTAAAAAAAAGTTTTAATCATAGCAGTGCAAATTGTTCAACGAAACCTATCAGAATATTTTAATCAAAAAAATGCACTATATAATATTCAGCAACTTTGCAGGTTTGCTGTGATAATTAAATTGCACTGTGCACAATTCTAACAATGGCACGGTCAGTGATAGATAGGTTTTGCACTATTAATGAAGCATTTATATTACAGCAAAATGTTGGGTTAAGCAAAACTCAGTGTGCTTCTCATCAACTTCAAAGTAAAAACTCTGATTGCATTCCAAAACTCAAGGATTTCAGTCAAAAAACACACAAATATTTGACAATACATTAAAATAAAATAACATTAATGGTTGACTCTATTTCTTCTCAACTCTTGCCAGCCATCTTTTCTTTGATTCTTGCTCTTGTCAGCCATCTCTACTGAACTCCTCACCTTCCCCCTTCATTACCACCTGCCATCTCTTACTCTTTCTCCAATCTATCACATCCTTCCACTGCCTCAATACCCTTTCATTTTTCTCTCCCCACCCTTTCCCCTCCTACACAATGCATTCAATCCTTTCCGCTACCACTCCCCTATTTACCTGTCTTCTTCCCCTTCCTTCTTCGTACACCCTTTCTTCACCCCTTCCTTTCTGTACTTCTCTCCTATCCCCCACAAATCTTTCCCTCCATCATCCCATACCCATTCCTTTCCATTCAATCCATCCCTTTACCCCATTCCTGTTCATTGCCACCTTCTTTTCATGATCCATGCTGTGCCAGTCTCCTCCATTCCTCAATCTGTTCATTTTAAACAGTGTTCTAGAGACCTGCAGAGAAAACATCTAAGCACTGCAATTTTAAATGACCTTGCAGCTATGTCCACTTGGTCAAGAATCTTCTACTAGTGAAAGCATCTCATCATCTTATATACCTGAAGAGATTCATTCTTCATTCTAACAAATACAGATTTAAACTATCTAGCATCTCTTTAATGGAATAACTCTGCACCCTCTTTTCACTTTGCTCCTACTTCCTCACCTTTGTTTTCCAACCTCCCCTTCCCCTTCCCATCCCCTCCATTTCCTTCCGCCTTCTTCTCTCCTTTCCCTTCCAAACCAAGGATCACGGTGTCAGGATAAAAGGTCATCTGTTCAGGACTGAAACCAAACTGTCTTCCATTCAACAGGTGTGATTCTTTAAAGTTCTCTTTTATCTAAATACACACAATCAATTATTTGAATAGTACAAAAAAAAACGAAAGATTTTTAATTTAGGGGAGTCATGAGGGCTGAATTTTTTTTTAACTTAGAAAGCAATGGGTGAATGCCTTGTAGGTAGGGAGGGGTGGGGGTTGGTGGAGGCTGTTACAATAAGGACATTAAAAAGACCCTTGAACAGACACATGGATGCAAGCAAAATATGTTATGTGTGTGAGATAGGGAAGGTTTTGAGGAGAGGTTGAGCAGAACTCAACATTTTCTTACTGAATTGTGGATCAGACTTAAGAACCCCAGTGCATAACTCTTGCTTGAGCATTAAAAATGAATAATTTTAAGTCGTTTCCAATTATAAATTTCTTTCAAAATTTCATTTTTAAAAAACTTTTATTTGCAATGCATCCCCATTTCTTTTACAAATTTTCATTTGTTGAGGATGGCTTTTTCTATTTTCAGGATCTGAGTATTGCTAGCAAGGCCAGCATTTGTTGTTTTGACTGCTGGAATTCAATTTTAGACCAAAAATGTGATGCGATCTAGAGCCTTGTGGAATTATAGAAATCAAAACTGGACATTCGTAAGTATTGTGTTGACAAATATGTCCCACAATAGCTACCATCACTTTGTTGATCATTCAGAGAGGAGGTTGACTGGGCAATAATTAACTAGACTGGATTTGTCTTGGCTTTTGTAAACAGGAATACCTTAGCAATGTTCCACAATGCCAATTTTGTAACTCTATCCAGTGCGCAGCAAGTTTCCATTTTTGAGGTAAAGTCATTGTAGGAGATAATGCTACCTACTCTTTGCCTGCTATATGTCCTGTAAATATTGTAAATACAGGGAAGCTGTCAGCAGTGTCAATATTGACAATCCAAAATTATCTATTTTCATGACTGAAACATTACATAAAAAAGGTTTAGAAGACATATTGCTGTGTCCCATTAAACATATATGGAGGTGGGAGTATAATGATTTATTTTTCAAGACCAATAACAATAAAGCATGATGCTAATGCCTTATTTGACCATGATGAAATACCTATTCAACATCTCTTAAAAAGAATTTAAACATGTACGGTACTTACAGATGTTCTTCCAGCTTCTTTTTCAGAAGAATTGACTGAAAATAAAATAAATAGAAATCCAAGTGATAAAAGGGAAATATTAAGTACCAAATGCATCAAAGAGAACAAAATATTAATGTACTGATTAGTCCACCTGCATAAATATTAGAATTTATGTAGTTTCAATATAGCAGTTTGATATTAGTAAATGCCGGCAGTTAGCAAGGTAAGATGTTACTTAAAATAAGTCATACTCACAATAGCCTATAGCAGTTGGCCATGGCAAGAAACAGAGATAATATGTTAGTATGAAGCAAAAACACCAGCCAGCAGAAGAAACTCTTCAGTAACAGATGAACGAGAAAAAGTTTAAGCCTCTTAATTTGTGGCACATGAATGTTTTGTTTGTCTTCTCAGCTGATATCAGTAGCAGCTCCATCATCTTTCCTGATCTGGAGAACTTTATTCATACATATCTCTTAATATCCACATTGCTTTCAAGCAAATGAGTGGCTTCCAGTTTCCACACTAAAACACAAATGATATTTGCAGAAGTGAAACAAATGTACAGGCTGCCATTTTTTATTATTATGTGGAGCAGCATCTGAGTTTCTGACTAATGCTGATATAAATGGAAACAAAAAAGAAAAATTAAAGGAACAATATTTTCTATTGTTACTTTAAGATTTCACATTCCTATCAAACCATTTTGAAAACAATTATTTCCATGTCTTAATTTCATAAAGTTAAGAATGTAGAATGTACTTGGTAATACCCTTTTGTCATTTTTTACTATGAAAAGAAAGTATTTTTTAAATTCAAAGGTCTAAAACTGCGAGTTACACTCACTCGAGCATGTTATTCTTTTCATAGGAATACAAGGATGCCACCTGGAATTAAATCACTTTTAGCCAATATCTACAGTAGGAATGCTGTAAGCATTAGTCTCAATGGAAGGGTCAAAAGCAATCATAATGGAATTGTTAACTTGCAGAACTCTGGCCTTGAGAACAAACCTGTTAAATAAAATAACAGCTTTCCTGGAAAGTACAGGTACAGGTCTGTTTGAGAAAACAGCAACAAATCTTAAGGTCTTGGGCCTTGAGGCAAGTGTATTGCCAGGGGAGAAGAGGGGAAGGGTGTAAAATTAGCTTGTTAGGTGCTTGTTGTGATGTATACTGTATATCTTTCTCCTCCTATGGATGCTGTGAGACCTGCTGAGTTTCTCCAGCATTTTTGTGTTTTTACTACAATCTTCAGACTTTGGTGTTTTACTCTGATCTTTTCCTTGCATTTTGAAAAGCTACTTAATTTTGCCATGGATGGGTAACTGTCTGCAGAGATTAGAAGAAAGCATGGGCTCCTGTTTGTGGTTTTCACTCCAAAAAAAAAGCCATTGGACTTCTACTTGAACTGGATTGTGATTAATGTCAGACTCTCAAGTTCCTGAGAGCAGCCATGTGCATAGAGTTTCTGACAGGCAGTGCAAATGATGTGAGGCTCATGGTGCCATTGGTGTATTTGTTGATTTATTACAGTTTTGGAGTACTTTTACTTGCAGGGTTTTTTTTTAAACTATTTTTTTTATCTTTTTTCAACTTGTTTAAGTGTCTTTTTCCATCATTGATCTGAATCCTTAAAACTGGCTGTACTGTTACAAACCTCTTGGGTTGATTTGCAACTGTGTTTCCAAAGTTCTGGTATCTTCTGCAAACAGTTCCATCTCCAAATAAATATTTAATACTTCAGTTTTAATGTAGTTTTTGACTGCAAAAAGTATTTGTCTTAAAGTCTATACCTCTGATCAATACAGGTTAATTTAAAAAGAAAGAGTTTATGAGTGCAGCTATCTTATGCTGTAACAACTTTAAAGCTCTGCTACTAATTTATTGGCACCCAGTAAAGACTCTGTGAAACAACTGTAATGACTCTGTATGCTGCAAGCATTGGTGCTGGGCCAACTGCTCCTGTGTGCCACAGTTGATGGGCTGGTGCTGGGTCTATTGCTGTTATCTAATTACCAATTTAGATAGTAATATAGTTAACATGATTAGTAAATTTGTAGATGACAATGAAATTGGCAGTGTGGTGAACAGGATTTAAAACAAGATCTGGATCAGTTAGGAAAGTAGAATGACAAAGTTGCAAATGGAAGCAAACTATGACATCTGTGAGGTGCTGGATTTAGTTAGTAAATCCAAGGAAGGACTGACTTAGTAAATGGTATGACACAAAAGATTATTGTAAAACAGAGTCCAAGGGGTACAGGTGTATAGTTCCCATGAAAATGGTGTCTCAGGTGGAGTATTGAGTACAAAGATTGGGTTCTCGTGATAGAGCTAGTTAGTACGATCACACTGGGAATGCTGTGTGCAGTTATGGTTGCTTAACTATAGAAAGAATAGTAATAAACTGGAAAGGGTGCAGCAGAGACTCACCACGATGTTGTTGGGACTGGAGCTACAAGGAGAGGTTAGGGAGGCTGGGCCTTTATTTCCTAAACCATAGGAGGCTGAGGGATTATAAAATCATGAGAAGAGATAATGTGAATGTTCACAGTCTATTCCCAGAATAGACAGTTTTCTAGAACCAGAGGGCATAGGTTTAAGGTGAGAACAGAAAGATTTAACTCAGATGGTAACCTGTATCAGGAACAAGCAGCAGCACTCATCTATAGAAGCAAGTACTATTACAAGTTGATTTGGACAGATATATGGATTCGAAGGGTTGAAAAGAATGTGGTCCAAATGCAGGCAAACAGGGCCAGACCAGAAAGATTTGTGGCTATAACATTATTGAAGATCATGTTCCCATAGGCCATTACATCACTGCAATATTTTAGAGATTACAGAAATATCCTCTCTTCGAAAACTTGTCCAACTTCCAAATAAAAATACTCATCACTTATCAATGCTCTGGACCTTTAAATGTAATATGTCCCATTTCTACTTTTTGCGATTTGTTGAGAATTTCCTAAAATTAAGAAAATAATGACATTCACAATGATAAGTTACCAATGTTACACAAAAGGAATTTGTACTTCAAATCAAGTCGTTAATTATTAATCTCAAAGAACTAGAAACAATGTTGTTTCTCCTATTATTCAAGGGCATCCACTCGTTTTATCTTTTTCAAAACTAATGTAAATAAAGCTGTGTGTGAACGTGCATCTTTTTTACTAGAATTCTAATGTAAAATTTGAAGTAAAATGAATATATCCACGGGTTTCCAGGAAAGAGCAAGTAGAATATCAAAATAGCTACTGAATTTCACTGATTAGTCAACAATATTACAGTGGAACTCCGATTTAACACACCCCAATTTAATGCGAATTTGAATCTAACGTGATGAGTTACTGGACCCCTTAATGTCCACATTTCATTCCTTGAGATAGGATGTTAAATGAGCCCATTTTTAAAAGTTGCAGTACCAGGGATGGCCACCCTGTGGTGCAGCAGACGTTTAGAAGTGGCTCATCTAAATGATTAAGTAGTAATGTTCATCTTGGTGGAGAATTCATTGCATTGATGGGGCGGGGGGGGGGGGGAGTGGTGGTGTGAGTTGTTGAGAATTGGAGGGGGGGGTGGTGGTGAGTGCTTCCGCAAATGGGAGTAGGGGATAGGGGGTGAATGCTGCAGCGAACGATGGGGGGGAAAGGATTGGTGGTGAGTGCTGCTACAAACGGGAGTGGGGGTTAGGGGGTGTGAGTATTGCCGTGAACAGTGGGGGGGAGGGGGGGTCGAAAGAAAGAGATGAATGCTGCCGCAAAAAGGGTGTGGTTTCTGCCGCAATTGATGTTTGTATATATTGTCTCTTCTCTTTGGCTTGGCTTCGCGGACGAAGATTTATGGAGGGGGTAAAAGTCCACGTCAGCTGCAGGCTCGTTTGTGGCTGACAAGTCCGATGCGGGACAGGCAGACACGGTTGCAGCGGCTGCAGGGGAAAATTGGTTGGTTGGGGTTGGGTGTTGGGTTTTTCCTCCTTTGCCTTTTGTCAGTGAGGTGGGCTCTGCGGTCTTCTTCAAAGGAGGTTGCTGCCCGCCAAACTGTGAGGCGCCAAGATGCACGGTTTGAGGCGATATCAGCCCACTGGCGGTGGTCAATGTGGCAGGCACCAAGAGATTTCTTTAGGCAGTCCTTGTACCTTTTCTTTGGTGCACCTCTGTCACGGTGGCCAGTGGAGAGCTCGCCATATAACACGATCTTGGGAAGGCGATGGTCCTCCATTCTGGAGACGTGACCCACCCAGCGCAGCTGGATCTTCAGCAGCGTGGACTCGATGCTGTCGACCTCTGCCATCTTGAGTACTTCGACGTTAGGGATGAAAGCGCTCCAATGGATGTTGAGGATGGAGCGGAGACAACGCTGATGGAAGCGTTCTAGGAGCCGTAGGTGATGCCGGTAGAGGACCCATGATTCGGAGCCGAACAGGAGTGTGGGTATGACAACGGCTCTGTATACGCTTATCTTTGTGAGGTTTTTCAGTTGGTTGTTTTTCCAGACTCTTTTGTGTAGTCTTCCAAAGGCGCTATTTGCCTTGGCGAGTCTGTTGTCTATCTCATTGTCGATCCTTGCATCTGATGAAATGGTGCAGCCGAGATAGGTAAACTGGTTGACCGTTTTGAGTTTTGTGTGCCCGATGGAGATGTGGGGGGGCTGGTAGTCATGGTGGGGAGCTGGCTGATGGAGGACCTCAGTTTTCTTCAGGCTGACTTCCAGGCCAAACATTTTGGCAGTTTCCGCAAAGCAGGACGTCAAGCGCTGAAGAGCTGGCTCTGAATGGGCAACTAAAGCGGCATCGTCTGCAAAGAGTAGTTCACGGACAAGTTTCTCTTGTGTCTTGGTGTGAGCTTGCAGGCGCCTCAGATTGAAGAGACTGCCATCCGTGCGGTACCGGATGTAAACAGCGTCTTCATTGTTGGGGTCTTTCATGGCTTGGTTCAGCATCATGCTGAAGAAGATTGAAAAGAGGGTTGGTGCGAGAACACAGCCTTGCTTCACGCCATTGTTAATGGAGAAGGGTTCAGAGAGCTCATTGCTGTATCTGACCCGACCTTGTTGGTTTTCGTGCAGTTGGATAATCATGTTGAGGAACTTTGGGGGACATCCGATGCGCTCTAGTATTTGCCAAAGCCCTTTCCTGCTCACGGTGTCGAAGGCTTTGGTGAGGTACACAGTAGTAAAACCCCAATTTAGCACAACCCTGCTTTTTTCTCAATTCAATTTTTTTGGACCCGAACCATCGTGTTATAACGGGGTTCCAATGTATTACTTATTTGACATCAATGTCAACTCCTTTATTTGTAATGGGAAGTCCAATCAAGCAACAAATTACAGGCTTGTATCTTAGTTCACAGCTCCTGGAGATGAATTCAAATATTAAAGTGGAAAGAAACCTATTTTTAAAAAAAAGATAGTTACTCCATGCCATTCTTATAGTTTATTATTAGAAAGGTAACATAAGCAATGACATGATTCATGACATTGGATTTTGAAAAAACAGAAATTGGAGACACAAAAATGGCAAAGGCAAAAGATTTTGAGGGATTTGAAAAGGATTTCTGTTAATTGGTTATTTGAGAACAACTTATGAGCATGACCATGAACTAAAAATATTATCAAAGGTACTTTTTAAATGTAGCAGATACTCACATCTTCAGCCCTTGACCCCTGATCTTGTAATGCCTTCTGAAGTTCTTCAACCTGAGACTGTATTTCCAATATTCTCTGGTTGGCTAGCCTTTTAATAAAAAAAATGAAGAAATTTCAATCACCTTTACATGGAAACATGAAACTGTTCTTATCTAACTATCTCTTCTTGACCGCAATTTGTTCCTTCGAGATCTCATAGACATAACAGACTGATCAAAACTTTAAGCAATTTCTCAGCCACATCCCAGAAGTCATAGAAATATGGCAATTGTGCCTTTTGCGATCTCAGGAAACTCAGAAGTATGTGGGCAGTTATAGGGCAAATGGCACCAGTGTAGAGAGGCAGAAAGGTCAGTAAGGACATGGATGAAGATTCTATAATATCACACCAATAGCAGTTGGTAGAGTGCATGTGTGTGTACACACACACACACACACACACACACACACACACACACACACACACACACACACAGACAGACAAAAAAAATGTTTATATATATATAAAAAATAAAATAAGTATTCACACAGGTGTGTGCCGCTTGTAACGTCCACGATACGTTTTGCGAAATTGGATGTTATGCGATGTTGACTTTGTGTGAACAACATATTTTTCTTTCTTTGGCTTGGCTTCACGGACGAAGATTTATGGAGGGGTACGTCCACGTCTGCTGTAGGCTCGTTGGTGGCTGACAAGTCCGATGCAGCACAGGCAGGCACAATTGCAGCGATTGCAAGGGAAAATTGGTGGGTTGGGGTTGGGTGTTGGGTTTTTCCTCCTTTATCTTTTGTCAGTGAGGTGGGCTCTGCGGTCTTCTTCAAAGGAGGTTGCTGCCCGCCGAACTGTGAGGCGCCAAGATGCATGGTTGGAGGCGATATCAGCCCACTGGCAGTGGTCAATGTGGCAGGCACCAAGAGCACCAACATATTATATATTATATACTTAGCAAATCTATATGGTATACTGTAGTGTACCTGTAAACTTTTTAGATATCAGACTGGGGACTGACATAGGAATGTGGGCAGAGAGCGGGGCAGTGGGATCAGTGTGTGGACCAACATGGGGCTGTGCGGAGATAGTGGGGCAGTGGGATCAGTGTGGGATTAACACAGGGCTGTGGGAACAGTGAGGGGACCGACACAGGGCTCTGGGGAGCGAGCTGGGCAGTCACATCAGTTTGGGCATATAGTATACAATTTCCTATAGCTAGTGATCTTTTTTTAAAAATTGCTGCAGACTTGTTTGCGGTAACTGAATAATTATGGGACCACGGACGTATATGGTGTCAAACGTTGCCTAAATGGAGGCAACGTTAAGCAACGCATACCTGTATGTATGTGTGTATGTAAGGGTGCACATAGACATTCTCAGAATGATACATTAGAATCTCTCAAGCAGTTCAAGTCTCAGCCACAGGAGCACATGGAGGGCACATGTCATCCAATGCTACCCATTCAATGCTCCCTCAAACACTACCTGTCCCAAAGCTTGTGTTTCCCACATACGATTCCAGCCACCTAGAATAATCAGTAATAATAGTGAAAGCAGGATATTCTTGACCCTGCTGAATAGAAGGATAGAGCCAATAGGTTTGGCTTTCCTGTTATGGAGCACCTGCAGATAAGGCAGAGTGGATGATTCCAACCAGAAGTAGCAAAAATAGGTCTCTGCTCCTATATCTTTTCCTATAACCTCATCCCATTGTTGAAGCAGAGACCAGAATGCTACTTTACTGAAGGATTTTCTGGTACATTCATGGAATTGGTTTGACCTGCATCTTGATTCCATAATGTGCTGCAAGCACACACAAGATCTTCACCAAACTAAATCCTGAAGTGTTTTATGCCCTGAATTTGTGCATTGTTTATGACTGAAAAGGGAATCATTATTATTATTATTATTGATAAATACATGGTGAGATCTTGGTTATTGTCAATAGATGGCCAAGTTATTACCATACATTGATCTGGTTGTGTTCTGCTTTCCAATTTCTGCTGCAATTTATTGTGAAAACTAGATTTTTGAAGACTTTGCTGCCCCCAGTATTGCTGGTTTTGTCTGTGACCTTTCCAGAGCACTGACACATACTTCAATAATGCATGACCAGTGAATTTCATGTTAACATATACAGCAGTGCTTTTTTTCTTTGAAAATTTACTTTTTTTAAAAAAAAAGCATATCCCTAAGAAACAATGAAACACCTGGGTGTTTTCTGACTAGTTTTACTGACTAACAGCCTCAGTACGTTTTGAAGGGTGGGAGGAAAGTGGAGCCCCCGGGGTAAAACAACGCAGACACTAGACTATATAAAATCTTCACAGACAGCACGGGGTTCAAAACCACAGTCCCAATTGCTGCCGCTGTAACCAGGCTGTGCTAACCGCTACGCTAACAAGGTTCCATCCAACCTCTAACTCATTGATATTTTCATAACAGCTTGCATTGTAATAATTTGTTCATGCAGTACACAAAAGGATATTTCTCTTGGAGACACTGTAGAGTTCCACCATTATATACTGAGCCAGAGCAAATAAATAATTTCTAAGGCATATTCCAATAATATACAGTAAAATCCCTGGTATCTGCTACCTATGGGTATTAGTAGATGCGGGATATGTGTATTTTCTGGTTTCTTGAGACTTAAAATGCTTAACTAATACACCTGCATTAAGAATTAACAGTTTAAAATACAAAAATACTGTACTTACACTGAATAAACTTCACTTGCATGAATATATAAACTTTAAAGCATTTTTCTTAATTTTCACATTCTTTGAAAATATTTAACTGTCGGAGCCACCCAAAAGACGAACAATAACATTACAGATAATTAACTCCCCTCCCCCAAGTTTACAGATAAAGCCTCTGACTGGGGCAACTATTACTAAGCAGGGATAAGGAGACACTTTAGGAATTACCACAATGGTGAGCTGCATCAACCAGCTCTTCATCCTGTTATTTTATTTAATATCTGATTGAGATCATCCCAAAATTTTTCTACTCTCTCACATGTCCAGATTGCATGAATTGTTGTTCCCCTTTCTTTTTTACATCGAAAACATCTATCAGATACTGTTGGGTCCCATTTATTTAACTTTTGCGGTGTAATGTATAGTCTGTGTAACCAATTATATTGTATCATACGCAGCCTCGTATTTATTGTATTTCTCATCGTTCAAAACAATATACCAAAGAATCCAGAGATCTTTCTCCTAAGTAACATAAAAAATAAAGAATTTGGAATTGACTTGGAAGATGCACAAAAAAGATTTGTTAAGATAGCCCTAGCCGTAGCAAAAAAATGTATTATGTCAACCTGGAAATTGGAAGATAATTTGAAAATACAACAATGGTATATAGAAATGAATAAATGTATTCCATTAGAAAAAATAACATATAGTTTAAGAAATAATATTGAAATATTCAAACAAGTATGGGAGCCTTACATTAAATACAATAGCGAAAACCTACTGGGGACAAACATTACCTAAGTTGATGGAAGGAGAAGGAAAGAAAAGAATGGACTCTGTAGAATTTCTGGTGTATTTTTGTTGAATGACAACATTGTCTGACTGAATTAATGCAACCTAGATTGTATACCTAAAATGGATGAGGGCGGGGGGTGGGGGGGTGGCTTGGGAGGAGGGGGGGGGGAGAAAAAGTCACTGTAAATGTGTGAAAAAGAAAAAGTGTATATCGTGGCTATTGTGATTTATGGTGTGAAAAATAAAAAAATTATAAAAAAAAAACCAGCTCTTCATCCTGGGTGAAGCCATTGCTGTTTCAAAGAACCTTATTCAAACAGCTGCTATGAGCAAGACATGACCAAGGCAATTTGATGGCTGAATATTTGCTCCCATCTTCACCAAAGGTTGATGTGTTACTGCAGAGAACATTTACAATTTTAAACCTGTGTATTTTTTACCTGTTATTTTAATCTCATCTATTTATTTATTTATTTATTTATTGCCAGTTGCTTGAGGCTGCCAGTTGCTTGAATTCTGGATACCAGGGGTTTTACTGTATTACACCAAATAATTAATGGACAGTTTCTTACCTGTTCTCTGTCTCTAGTTCACTCTCCCTTCTATTGGCATCCTCCAGTAAACTTTGTAGTAAGGCGATCTTTTCATTATCTGACCCCTCTTGGTTCAACTTCAGGATTTTGTTTTCATGTTGCAAACGGATAAGTTTTTCTCTGTAACAAGTACAGAGATTTACGATAATGGCAAGGGATAATGGAGAATCAATTTTTAAGGCAGTTGTATCTTCGTAAGCTATTTTCTTTTTACATTTATCAACTATAGGTATGGACCATTTAATGTGCACGATACATTCTGTGAAATTGGGTTTTATGCGACGTGGACATTGTGCGAACACCATATTATAAACTTAGCAAAGCAATATGGGATACTGTAGTGTACCTGTAAATTTTTTATTCATAAGTAGGGATCAGAGGGAGGACTGAACTGGGGCTGTGGAGAGAGAGGGCGGAGCAATGGGATCAGTGTGGGGACTGATACAGGGCTGTTGGGAGACAGCAGATCAGTGGGATCAGTATGGAAACTGGTACAAGGCTGTGGGGAGAGAGCAAGGCAAATGGGATCAGTGTGGAAACTGGCACAAGGCTGTGGGGAGAGAGTGAGGCAAATGGGATCAGTGTGGGGACCAACATGGGGATGTGGAGAGAGAACGGGGCAGTGAGGATCAGTGTGGGGACCGACACAGGACTGTGGGGAGAGAGCAATACAGTCAGATCAGTGTGGAGACTGACATGGGGCAGAGGGATCAGTGTGGGGTCTGGTAAAGGGCTGTGGAGAGAGCACAGGACAGTGGGATTATTTGGAACTGATAATGAGCTGTAGGGAGGGAGTGGGACTGTTGGATTTGTTTGGGTATACTATATACAATTTCTTATAGATAACGATCGCTTTTTCTAAATTGCTCTGGTCTTGCTTGTGACAACTAAATAATTATGGGACCACGAATGCATATGCAGTTGAACCTTTCCTGAACGGATGTTAAGCACACGTAACTGTATTTGTACATTTCCTTCATGCTATTTTCATTTCCTCACTAACTTCATTTTCCTCATAACTTTGGTATTGTTAATTTTGGGCATCCCTTCTGAATTTCAATTTAGTTTAATCTATTTTTCATTGATATCTACATTTTGAAACACTTCTTTACCTGATATTTATTTCACCTTATATTTATAAGTAATATGTTATACATGTATGTTATTTATAAAAAGCTTCTGAGGTAATTTATCCATGTAAAAAAACCAGCTCCACAGTCCAAAGAAATGCTATTTTGTTTTCACTGTTCAGTGCAAGGCTTATGGTATGATCAATAAATAAATATGATTTGACTTGACTTGATTTATTTCATCCCATGTAACAAGTTTTAATAATTCTAAGTTCAACTAAGCACAAAACACTTAACCTCAGAAGAAATCATTAATCCCTTGGATAAAATTTAAATATACACCTGAGAAAAGTTAGATGTGCACAATATTAATGTGCACATTTTCAGTGGGAAAGAGAGCAGAGAAGAAACCTTTACCCACTAACTATAGATTTTTGCATGTGGTTTTGAACGCATGATTACAATTCATTGTACAAGAACACTTTCATATCATCCTTCTCTTCATATTTGAATAGCATTATGCTCTGCAAACCATCAACCTCATGTTTACTGATCTTGAAATTGAAGTATTCCACAATCCACAGTTGCAAGGTGTCAAAATGGAACTTAAATAATTTGGAAAAGGTTAATTTCAGAATATTTATCTCATTAAAGTTACTGAGATGCTACGAGAACCATTGAAACAGCACAACAAAATAAATAATGGATATTAAACATCCTGAAAGGCAGAACAAGTTTAATCACATTGTTTGCCTTTGAAATAGATTATATTCACAACTGGAAAAAAATACATTTTTTAACTTACTTGATCTCAGGAGTTATTATCTCTGCTGCTAAACTATCTGAAGCCTCTTGACTATTCATTGGAGTAAGTCCTTTGGGAAATATTAAAATAACCAGTGTTATGTTATCTGGATTCAATTATTAGTACTAAAAATATGAGGAATTTAGCAAACAATACAAAGCAAAATTCAAGAAAAACTTTTATTACAGACCGGTAGTGAGTTGGCCTTGATGTACTTGAACACAATGCAATTCTTCAATTGTCTCTTTTAAGGAATCTCTTTCTGTTCGTAACCTCTAGAAATATTTGAGTTTCGGAAATATTACAGAAACATCATTTGGATTCAGAATGTTACAAAACTTTGCAATAGTACGACATTTAAAGTGCATTCCATTTCCCCAGCCTTTACATTTTTGGAAATAGGGTAAACATTTTGTAAAGTAATTTTCAGAATTTTTTTTACTGTAATTCTGTAAATAAACTGAATAAAAATAATTGCAACACAAATGTGAAGCTCAGAAATAAGGTGCGATGGTTTGTTAAAATAGGATTTTGTTTCAAATAAAATTCAAAGGGCAGAATTTGTTATATAAATCTGAAACAAGAAACTTACATCTTTTTCTTTCTGAAGAGTATCCACTTTTTCTTTCAATCTTTTATACTCAAACTCCAATTTGTCTGCCTTTTTTGACTCCTCAGACAACCTGCTTTGAAGCTCTACAACCTACGTTAATAAAAATTGTTGAATTTAGAAATGTAATTATTGTCACTGTCCATCCTATCAACATTCCACATTTACTGCAAAATTGACACAGCATCTTTAATATTTTGCTTGTTCTACAAACATTTAGTCAGATTAAGTCAAAACTTTGCACCTTCAACATCTAATGCAAAATCACAAAGCAGCAGTAGATTAGCGTAATATCATTAACATGGTCATTAGTAAGATGATGAGATGTGAAAAATAGTTTATCCCTCCATTTTACAAATGGTTTCCTGCTTTGAAAAATGTTCATGGTATTATTTGAAATAAAACCACATCAATGAAAGAGTTCATTGTGATTTTTCGAGTTGTTGAATTTTGAATATCCAACTGCACCTCTTTGCATCTGGTATTAAAAAGAATCAAGAAACTAAAGTGGTATATAATGTTTATTAAATTGAATCGCATTCATCATTCCATCAGTAGTTATTCAAGAAAGGAAGAAAATGTAAAGAAGCAACTTGTCACAGAAAATGGGAAATGCTTGGGTTTCAAAACATTGAATAAAATGCCATTTTAAATTCAGTATAGGCAAAAAAAAGTTAAACTATCTTTGAATATTACAACTGTTAGAAAAAATTCTGACTTGAAGGAAATGAGATGAAATTTTTTTAGCATTGGTAAAGGGTGTGCTTTGTTCCAGGATTATGCCCTTAATTGAACTGAAGGACAGTAGAAGAAAAATATCATAAACTGGAAAAGGGAAACTGCAGAAAAGAAATCTAACATACAAACATAAGGTTCCCTGTGACCTTAGGATTCAAGATCCTTTATTGTGATTCTACACAAAATTATTTTTCCTTTTTCTGTCCAATAAAGGCACTCAAAGAGGCACCACTATCAAGACAAGAAAGAGAAGCAAAACAGAGTCCCTTTGGAGATATCAGGTGTCTGTGGTTCCCACCACCACTTCGGATGCCATCACTCCCATAATCTCTAATGTCGCACAGCCTCCTGGCCAATCCACTGGTGTATCCGAGCTCAAGGCATCCAAGTCAGCCTCCTTGGCCCTGATTCTGAATCCCATTGTAATTAGGATGATGTCAGTGCCAAAGGCCCCTTGGGAGCCCTGCTGGCCATTGGCACCCTCACAAATCCTGATTTCCATAAGATCCAGCAGCCCGGTGCAAATCTTTTGGCTGTCAAGTTCCATGATGGTTCACTGCGCCTGTCTCCTGCTAACCCTACCTTGTAGGTTCCTTGCCCAAGTTTATCCTTCCAGTGTGATAGTGGCAGATTGGGGGTAGGGTCTATTCTTGTATTGTCCAGTGCCAGTCTGTATCTCTCGTGGTCTGAGATGCCGAGCCTGGGCATCATCTTCAGCAAAGACCTCAATGGGTTGACACTAAAAAAAGTACCACTAGCTCTATTCTACAGGCAGTTTAAACCTGGATGGAGACATCAGTCAGGAGAACCAGGCAGTGGCACCATGAGGAGGAACATTGAAAGATATGTGTCTGCTACCCTGCTCCTCCTAGGTCTAGTACAGCAGCAATGCTGCCATTAAAATGGCCAAAGTAACAATACCATCTTTATTCCAACTCTTTGGCATATTCTCACTTTCTTGGTCTCTTACATTTTGCCACAAGAGAACATCAAAGTGTTTAATCAGCTGCATTTACTCCTGTCATAGAACAGAGAACATTTTAGCACAATATAAGTCTTCCAGCTCTATATATGGTACAGATACGGACATATAAACCTACTCAACAAACTAAACCTTCCCTACCTCATACCCATAACCTTCCATTTTTCAGGCATCTATGTGCATGTCTTAAGAGTCTTTTACAATGTCCCTATTGTACCAGCCTCCACCACCACCTCGATAATGCATTCCAGGCAGCCACTACTCTCTGTGTAAAAAAAACAACTTATCTGTGATGTCTCCCCTAAACTTCCTCCCCTCACCTTGTATAGATATCCTCTGGTGTTTGCTACACTCATACTGGGAAAAAGGTGCTCACTGTCCACCCTATCTACACCTCACATAATCTTGTAGACCTCTATTCAAGATTCAAGTTTCCTTTATTGTCATGTAATATTAGAGAACATGTAGCGTGCCCTCCATAATGTTTGGGACAAAGCCATTAAGAAGAAAGAGCATATTGGTGAGCTCAGTAATCACAAAGGATCTGGTATTCCCAGGAAGATTCCCTCTGCTGATGAAGGAAAATCCTCAAACAGATCTGACAGATCAGAAACGCTCTTCAGGAGACAGGTGTGGATATAACAATGACAAGTCTTCATGAAAAGAAATACAGAGGCTACATTGCAAGGTGCAAACCACTAGTTAACCATAGAAAGGTTGGCCATATTGCAGTTTGTCAAGAAGTATTTAAAAGAGCCTGCATAATTTTGGAAAAAAGGTCTTGTGGACAGATGAGACCAAAATTAACCTGCATCAGAGTGATGGCAAGAGCAAAGTATGGAGGTGTAAAGGAACTGCTCAAGATCCAAAGCACGATTTGCATCTTGCAGTGTAGCCTCTGTATTTCTGTTCGTGAAGTCTGCTGCGGAAAAAAAAATGACTAAGTCATTAGTCATCGACATACCTCACCTGTCTCTGGAAGAGTGTTTCCCATCTGTCGGCCATGCATTTGGGGATTTTTCTTCATGAAAATGAGAATTCTTCTGTCATCAGCAATGGAGGTCTTCCTTCGCTTTCAAGTCTCTGCAATTACTGAGCTCACCAGTACACTCTTTTTTCTTAATGATATTCCAAACAGTTGATTTTGATAATCCTAAGGTTTGGGTGAAGTCTCTTATGGTTTTATTCTTGTTTTACAGCCTCATAATGGCTTCATTGACTTTTATTGGCGCATCCCTGGTCCTCATATTGAAAAATGGCAACTACAGACGCCAAAGGTGATCAAAAGCTTAGAAGCAAGCCTAGCTCTCTTATACCTGCACCAATGAAGCAATTAAACATACCTGAGTAACCATAAACTCCTATGAAGCCAAATGTCCCAAACATTATGGTGCCCTGAAATGAGGGGACTATGTATAAAAAGTGCTATATGCTGAAACAAGAATGTATACAAGTAACCTTGAATCAAATCTGGAATGCATACTTTAATTACAAATTTAAAATTGTGGAGCATGGGCAAATAAAGGAAAAAAGTTGTCTTTGTCCCAAACATTATGGAGGGTACTGAAATAATACATGAAATTGCCATATTCCTGCCATAAGGCACACAAAGAGTCACCATTAGCATTGCCCCTTAACAGCAAGATAAAAAGAGAAGCAAAAGAACATTCCTTAAGTGAGTGTTTGTGGATTTGCCTGCAGTGCTCCCACAGCATCTGCAGCCACAAGGCTCCAGTTCAATCCATTGGCAAACCCAAGCTCCCGATCCAAATCCCTCTCATCTTTCTTTGCTCCAAAGAGAAAAGCCCTAGCTCTGTTAGCCTTGCATTGTAAGACATGTTCTCCAATTTAGGCAACATTCTAGTAAATCTCCTTTGGACCCTATCCATAGCTTTCACATCCTTTCTGTAATGAGGCAATCAGAACTGAATACAATGTTCAAAGTGTGGTCTAACCAGAGTTTTATACAGCTGCAATATTACCTCATGATTCTTGAACTTAATCCTACAACTAATGAAGGACATCATATCATAAGCTTTCTTATCTACCTTGTCAACCTGTGTAGCAACCTTGAGAGATCTATGGATTTGGACAAGGTCCCCCTTCTTTCACACTGTTAAGAATCCTGCCATCAACCACATACTCCGCCTTCAAGATTGACCTTCCAAAGTGCATCACTTCACACTCAACCGGATTGAATGCCATCTGACACTTCTCCACCCACTCTGCATCCTATGACAATCACCTACACTAATCACAACACTCCAACCTTTGTATCATCTCCAAACTTACTAACCCACCTTTCCACTTCTTCAAAGTCGTTAAATATTATGTAGCCAACACTATCTACATTATCAAACACCTTTAACACCAATCTTCCGTTAACCCTATGTCATTGTCCCCCAATTCCCATCAGGTTCTGCCAATGACTTACACACAAGGGATATTTACAGTATCCAATTAAACAACGAACCCACACCTTGAGGAAACTGATGCAGTCACAGTGAGAACATGCAAAACTCCACATTAATAGCACTGATGATCAGCACTGAGATACAAGGCAATAATGCCCCCTGCTTTTTTTCTTCTTAGAATGCTATCTAATTTTGACTGAAATACTATCACCAAGCTCAATTCAACAAATATGCCCTCTCAGGAATTTCCATGATTGAGAGTAGCAGGAATGTCAACCAGGAACGTTACCAGTTGCACATTTTCTTCCAAATATGCACCGTTGTGGTGGCGCACATACTGGATGGTCAGGCAAACTGGCGCCATATGTTACGCGCGCATCAGCGGAGTAGCCGCATCAAAGATGGCACCACGTGATTCGTCTTTTCCAACAAAGGCTTGGACCCGCATGTGTGTGGGCAGCACATTTGCTTCACGATGATGTGGTTTCCGGCGTAAGGGGTGGGAGGGAGCTTTGAAGGCCTTGAAACGGCAGCGCACTAGACTAAATAAACCTCATGAGCCCGTCGACTGTTGGCCTCATTTGTTCATTTAGTTAGCTCGTATGCTACATTGGTGACCCTGATGGGACCAAATGCTTTTGGACTCCTTAGCATGGACACTGCAGCAGTGA
Source organism: Narcine bancroftii (assembly GCF_036971445.1). Lineage (NCBI taxonomy): Eukaryota > Metazoa > Chordata > Chondrichthyes > Torpediniformes > Narcinidae > Narcine > Narcine bancroftii. The sequence continues at coordinate 174,923,034 of NC_091471.1, read as the reverse complement.
GCGCCATAGTGCTTAGACTACCTACTCTCTGCACACTCCCCCCAACATGGTTCGAATAGGCGGGGGCACAGTTCCAGATAAAACAGATCACTTCAGACTCCACCAAATACTTCCATGTTGTCAGCTCTTTGGACCAAGAAACCACAGCCAGCATAGACGACCCACCGGAGGAAGGTAAATACAACGCTCTGAAATCGTTACTCATCATCATGTATGGGCTCTCCAGATGCGAGAGGGCAGCCAGGTTCATGCGCCTGGATGGCCTAGGGGACAGAATGCCATCTGCCCTCATGGATGAAATGCTAATACTGGCAGAGGGTCACAAACCATGCCTCATATTCAAGCAGGCCTTTTTAGAACTGCTGCTTGATGACATTCAGCTGTTGCTGGCTGATGCAGACTTTAGTGACCCCAGAAAGGTTGCAGCCAAAGCAAACATTCTCTGGCGCACGAGTCCACCGTCAGTCAACTGAGCCATGCACAAGCGGAGCTGCAAACCAAACTCCACCCGCCCAAAAATCAACAACGCCTCCGGAAACCGACCAAAGTCGCAGACAGCAAATGGTGTTACTTCCACCAAAGGTGAGGGCCAGACGCCCATAAATGCCAGCAGCGCTGCGCATTTCCGGGAAATGCCACAGCCAGCTGCTGCTGATGGCTTCAGCAGCCGACCACCTAAACAGCCTCCTCCATGTCAGTGACAAAGTCTGGGGCCGCAGGTTTCTCATCGACACAGGCACGGAAATCAGCGTAATCCTGCCAAAGGTGCTCAAGACCCGCACAAGACCCCGCAGCCCCACCCTCTGAGTGGCCAACAACAGCTCGATAAAGACTTTTGGGAAAAGACGAGTAGTGGTGTGTTTAGGAGACAAGACTTTCAACAGGGATTTCATACTCGTATCAGTGGGAAAACCATTCCTGGGTGCAGACTTCTTAAGGACACTCAGCCTGCTCGTTGACCTGAAGGCCAAACGGTTAGTGCACGCCAAAACCTTTCACACCTTCCCTCTCAGAGAAGCCGGAATGCCAGGCCCCCATCAAGCATCAGTCGTGTCCTCCACCAATGAATTAAGCTGCATTTTGGCTGAGTTCTCGACAATCCTCAAGCCTCAATTCATATCTACTATGCTGAAGCTTGGCGTCCAATACCATATAACCACCCAGGGGCCACTCCTCCATGCACCTGCCTGATGGCTACCTCCAGATAAGCTGCACCTGGCAAAAGAAGAGTTCAAGTGCATGGAGGAACTGGGCATCGTCCGTAGATCCAATAGCCCCTGTGCCTCACTGTTTCACATGGTCCTGAAGGCCACTGGCGGTTGACGGCCATGCGGGGACTACAGATGCCTCGACAATGCCACCACACCAGATCGTTACCCTGTACCCACATCCAAGATTTCACCGCCAACTTACACAGTGTCCGAATCTTCTCCAAAGTCGACCAGGTGCGCGTTTACCACCAGATCTTTGTATACCCGATGATGTCAAGAAGACAGCCATAATTACTCCTTTTGGTCTCTTCTAATTTCTGCGCATGTCCTTCAGCCTCAAAAATGCAGCACAAACATTCCAGCACATCATGGACATGGTTGATAGGGATTTGGATTTTCTGTTCATCTATCATCCTCATCACCAGCAAAAATCGGCAGGAACACGTTTTCCACCTGCGCCAGCTGTACTCCCGCTTCAGCAAGTTCGGCCTCACTGCTGACTCGGCAAAGTGCCTGTTTGGATTGGAGGTCATTGACTTCCTGGGCCATAGGATCACCAGGGATGGCGCAGCACCTCTACCAACTAAAGTTGAAGCCATTCGTTAATTCACCAGGCCTAACCCATTCTTCTTCACAAAGGCTGCAACAAAAAAGGACCTAGCAGGGGATGACGAAGCTGCAACGGCTTTCCAACAAATCAAAGATGCCCTTGCCAATGCCACATTGCTTGTACTTCCAACGACAGATGTCCCCACTGCCTTAACTGTCGACGCTTCAAGCACCACAATTGGAGGAGTACAGCTCAGCTGACACTTAGGACCACCAGAGCTGAAATACAGTACTTTCGATAGGGAGCTGCTAGCACTTTACCTCGCAGTGCGGCATTTCTGATACTTCCTGGAGGGGAGGCCATTCACGGTCTTCACAGACCATAAACCTTTAACTTACGCATTTTCAAAAGTTTCAGAACCCTGGTCAGCCTATCAGCAACACCATCTTGCCTACATCTCCGAGTTCATAACGAACATCCAGCCCCTCTCAGAGAGGGGTAAAGTAGTGGTGAATGCTCTTTCCAGGCCTGCGCTTCAAACATTGTCACCAGGCCTTAACTACTCTGAGCTTGCACAGGCTCAACAGGCAGATGCCGAGACTCGCGCTTTCCACACCACCATCACCAGCTTACAACTGCAGTGGAGGAAGAGGGCATTCAACTCAATTCATGGTCTTTCCCACCCTTCCATCAAGATCACCGTCCGCATGGATTCCTCTCATTTCATATGGCATGGCTTGCGAAAACAGGTCAGTGAATGGGTTCGGACATGCACGGACTGTCAGACAGCCGAGCTCCACAGGCACACTAAGGCACCCATCCAGCAATATGGGCAATTCCAGCAATATGGGCAAGTTAGCCCATATACACGTTGACATCATGGGTCCCTTACCAGTCTTTTCTCCTCACCATCGTTGACCGGTTTACCAGATGGCTGGAGCTGGACCCCATCACCAAAACCACAACCGACTGCTGTGCCCGAGCCCTGCTGTCCACGTGCATATCCCTTTTTGGCATTCTAGTGCATTTAACCACTTAGCCTTAACTATTCCCGGTGAGTTCCTGCCAGCCACAGCAACCAAGAACCTGAAAATACCACAGTGCTTCAACGACTCCAAGAAAGACTGCGCAACCTTGCACCAAAGCCACTGGCCCACCATGGAGAGCCCCTCCTCCATACCAAAAGATTTAAAAGGTTAAGTTTGCGCTCGTCCACAGGGGTACGCACCGCTCACCCCTCCAACGACATTATGAGGGCCCTTATAAGGTAAGCCACAACAACGGCTCTACTTTCACTTTGGAACTTTTCACCATTGACCGACGGAAACCGGCATACCTGGCCAGTTTCACTCCAGTCAGTTAAGTGCAGGGATAGACCTCCTAAACTGAGGACTTTACTGACTTTGAAGAATACAGACAGTACCGCCGGTTCTGGGTGGGCGGGTAGTGTGACGGCGCATATACTTCATGGTCGGGCGAACCAGCTCTCTATGTTACGCACACGTCAGCGGAGCAGCTGCATCAAAGATGGCGCCATGCAGTTCATCTTTTCTGACCGGCTCGGGCCCACATATGTGCGGGCAGCTCGTTTGCATCACGACGATGCTGTTTCTGGCATAAGGGGTGGGAGTTTTGAAGGCCTTAAAACAGCAGCTGCACTAAATAAACCTCATGAGTGCTCATGGTTGGTGAACTGCTGGCCCAATTTGTTCATTTAGTTAGCTCGCTTGCTACACAATCCTGAATTTGATATGCATTGCCATTGCAGAATAGTTATATTTCTAGAATTATGTACAATTTTGTTTTGGAAAAACTATCCTGACTTTGCCAAGATTTCATATATTCTTCATGTTCTAATCTGTTTCAATCTATGAAATTCATTGCCACAAATGGCTGTATAGGGCCAAGTCAATATGTCCAAATGCGTGGGTGACAGATGGGAAACACCACTCTTCAGGAGGCTGGTGAATGACAAGTGTCTTATTTTTTTTTCCGTACAAGACAGAGGCTACATTGCAAGATTCACACCCTGGCAAAGGTGGTATACTTTGGATCTTGATAGGTTTTTGATTCATAAGGGTGTCAAAAGTCACAAGGTAAAGACAGGAGAATGAAGTTGATAGGAAAATTACATCCAAATACATCACCCATGATTCAAATTCTAGACTAGACTTGATGGGCCAAATGGCCTAATTCTGCAACTATGGGCATACTATGTACTAACTTGGAATAAATTTCCACAAATCATGCAAGAGAGAGAGACAAAACAACATTATTTAGTTGTAAGAAAAATGCTGGAATTATCCTCAACAATATGATAGTTCAAAGCAATGATATGACTAATCAGCGTGATTTATTGAAGGCTAAACCATGCTGGTTAGATTTTTGAAGAAGTAATTAACAGGATGAATAACAGTGAACTCATTAATTTAGTATATTTTTGGATTTTCAGAAATCTCACACCTCCAAGTTCACTAGTTGCAGGCAATTCTTATACTGTGCACAAAATTTAACATTTATGAAGTTCATCAGGCTTTGGTGTTTGAAAGGTAAATGGTTACCACTCAGGAAGGTTCTTGTCGGTTTTCAGAGAGAGATTTGTTGCTCGTTGGACACCCACTACTGATTTCTTCTGATCAGCCACGTCAGGGTTTTCCAGATGATAACCTATTTCTTTCAGGTCACTACAAAGTTCCTTTTTGTTTCCCTTATTTCAAGTGAAACATTATACAGCCAGCCATCTCCTCTTGTATGGTCCACAAGGGATATGACCAGGCTGAACTAAGAACTCACAGCCCGTCTTCAAAATGGGATTTTTCCGCAAGCTTGTCAGCTTGTCATGTTCCAATCCCAGCTGCTGAACTGTAGAACTGAGTTCTCTCATTCTCTCTCACTCAGAGAAAACCACATGACCCTCTCAGAACAGCCAACTGCACTCAGACAGACTGCGGCACCGGACCTAATCTTCTGAGTTTGTTTATCTGATGATTTCCAAAACAATAATCCATTACTCCATAACATGTCCAATTAACACCTACTTGTGAAGTCCTTATAGGCATTCTTCAAACTTTATGCAAAGGTTCTCAGAGCCTGAACTGTCTGGCTTGAGCAGAGCTCCAGCATTTTAAATGAGATTTGTTTTGAAGTGTTTGTATGTGACCTACACTAAAAAACCTGCCACAATTTATCTCCCAAAAACATATCTATATACAATATAAACTATATCATAATGTCACAGATAAAATAAAAACTGTGGTTTGGGGGTAATATAGATAAAGAATGTATATAAATAATTGTTTAAAGGATGAAAAAAATATAGGAAGCAGAAGCTCCTTTTTAGGTTGGCAACTCAGTTACGAGTGGGCTCCCAACCATCCTCCTGGCCAACGTATGATCTTTGGAAAACAAACTCGATGAACTCCAAGCCAGATTACAACATCAGAGAGACATCAGGGAGTGCTGTGTGATGTGCTTCACAGAAACGTGGTTAAACAAGGACATTACAGCCCAAGGTGGCGCACCAATGCGATGGTTATGTCCGAGTCCTGCTTCCCCAACTGGAACAGCTGGCGATTACCATATTTGAAAGCATAGAAGATCCACTTTTCCCCCCCAAAATAACTGGCTCAAAAGTATCTTTTATGTGAAGTTGAAATTAGGGTGATAATGGCAAGTAATGCCAACAGTGATCGTCACTAGTATCACTGCCATCTATCGTTGGGGACTGGTGGCGGGGTATGGGGAAGGGGGAGAGGGAAGTGGGATCAGTGTGGGGGTTCATGGCAGGCTGTTGGGAGACAGCCCACTGTTGGTCCCCGCTGCTATGTACCAGAACCAGCAGCAACAGGAATCCACTAAGACAATGGTATCTTCAAAACAATAATTTTTATTAATAACTATTAATAATATAGCACTTCTTACTTAACTCTAAACCTCACTATGCACAAGTGTGTGTGTGTGTGTGTGTGTGTGTGTGTGTGTACAGTTTAGGCACAATTGTAAAAAGAATTAATATTAATTTTAAAAGTTCAGTCAGTTTTGTGTTGAAACTCAGAAATTGTTGCTCAAAAGTAATTATAGAGTAGATATGACCTCAGACTTCTCAAAACTCATGAAATTCTTGTGGAGCTGTATTCAGAGAATTATTTATTCATACAAATGATTTACCTCTCTTGCACGGAGGTTTCCGAACTTACGTTTTCTTCCACGATGATTTCACAAAGTCAGGTACGAGTCGGACTAAGGAACCATCACAACGGTTATGATCCAGAAACAACAATGATCTTGCTTTCTTTTACCCAGAATTGGACAGTCATAAGTGGCTATTTAAAATGCCTCTGCAGCACTGCCCTCTCTCTTTCTCTCGACCAAGAGAAGTAGCAAAGTGGCCATCCTTTCTGAAGCCACTGCAATTCTGTGTTCTTCCCTTGACAAGGAGAACACAAGCAGTTCTTTCCTCACAGAATGTCACTGCATTTTTGACCCCAGAGGTTTCTTGGTGCAATATTAAAATGCAGCTTTTCGAAATCACATGACCTGACCTCATGGCTGTCTTTGAAGTTTCTTCAACCCACTTCAAAAGTATGAATCATGAGCAAAGGACTCCAGCCTGTCAGGGCAGGTCATGCCAAGCAAGAACTTGATTGTTTCAACAGATGCTGCCTCTCAGCAAATACTATCGCCTTAGCTTCAATGAAGAATCACTTCAGTTTTTTGGGCCGTTTACATAGCTTTCAGCCAACAATGGAATAACAGACATTTCGACTTTCAAAATGATTTCTGTGTGTAAGGGTCTGTTGTGTCTGTGTCCCTGTCCACCCACAAAAGCCTTTTTACTAAGAAATATATATAATAAAGTTTAATAAAACAATTCCATCACACCTGCACTGGTCCTGCTGCCCCGCTCCACCACCCCCCCCGAAAGCCTGCCACCAGTCCCCACACTGATCCCACAGCCCCACTCCACCCCAAACAGCCTGCCACCAGTCCCCACACTGATCCCACAGCCCCACTCCACCCCCGACAGCCTGCCACCAGTCCCCACACTGATCCCACAGCCCCACTCCCCCCTCGACACTGAGTGAGCCACGCAGAGACAACGATCACTGTCAGTGTTACCCACCATTAAATACTTATCTGTAAATGCACTAAAAAAAAATTTCTTAATATTCTTTGTCAAAATGGGGGGGGGGGGCGATCTTAAATGCCTTATATGCCATAAAAAACAGTAATTTCCGCCCATTCCACCTGCTGAGGGAGCTCACCGCCATCATCCTGGTCACAGTGTAGATTTTGTCATAGGCTAACATCAGGCTGCCACTAGAGGGACTGAGCATTGTGAGGAGCAGCCACAAGACAACACATCCTGATCATTGGAGGGAACTTCAATCAGGCCAACCTGAAGGAGATCTAATGAATTACCACAACACTCACATCCGAGACCAAAGGAGCCAGCATATTTGACCATTGCTACACCACCAAGAAGTATGTTACCTAACCATACCGGGACTGCACTTCAGCAAGTCTGATCACCTGGCTGTACTTTTACTCTCTGCATACAAGCTGAGACTGAGGATCACATTACCAACAGTAAAGACTGCGAAGGTATGGTGGAGGGAGGAGGAGGAGCATCTGCAGGACTGCATTAAATCAGTGGACTGGACCATATGCAAGAACTCATCCTTAGACTTGAATTAATATGCAACATGAGTCACCGAATTCATTAAGACCTGTGTGGATGAGTGTGTGCCCACATGTTCCCCAACCAGAAGCCTTGGATGAATTAGAGGATTCGCAACCTGGTGATGGCGAGATCAAGGGTGTTCAAGGCCGGGCATCCGGATCTCTACAAAAAGTCAGCCTCAACCTGCTCTCTCTGCAACAAAGTGGCAATTCCAGAGGAAACTAGAGACAGAGGAAGATACATGCCAGTTATGGCAGGGAATGCAGACCATTACAACCTACAAACTGAGGGCGAACACCATAGATAGCTGTGATGCGTCATTACCCGATGAGTTGAACCTTCAATGCCCAATTTAAGAAGGACAACCCAACTGTACCTATGAAAATCCCTGCCATATCCCTGAGGCAGATATGAGATCATCATTCAAGAGGGTGATCCCTAGCAAGACATAAGGCCCTGATGGCACACCTGGCAGGTTACTCAACATCTGTTCCAACCAACTAGCTAGAGTATTCATGCACATTTTCAATATCTCATTGCTCCAATTAGAAGTTTCCATCTGCTTCAAAAAGGCTCTTCTGGAGCCCAAGAGGAGTGTGAGGTGCCTTAACGACTATCGCCCAGTAGTACTAACATCTACTGTGATGAAATGCTTTGAAAGGCTGGTCATGGCCAGAATGAACATGCAGCTAAGCAAAGGACTGGACTCACTGCAATTTGCATAGCGTCACAATCATTCCACAGCAGACACAATATCATTGGCTCTCCACTCAGCTCTGGAGCACCTCGAAAACAGCAACTCATACATACTCTTCATTGACTACAGCTCAGCCTTCAACACCATTATTTCCTCACTGCTGTTCAACAAGCTCCAGCTAAGATGTGGAAGTTCAGTTGTTGAACATAAGGAGATCTTGTAGCGGTCTGCTACCCGGGAGGCCACCCTACACACAAAATGGCAGACAAACACGGCGATCTCACAAAGCCCGCGTGGGCTAATGGCCTTTCTTCCTGACCAACAGGCCACATGACGGGAAACAGAGAACATTGGTGGGCATGCTGTCCAATCAGCGGCCGGCACGCCGGTGACATTACGTCCGCCGACAACAGTGGGAAAACTGGGTCCAGAGGCGGGAAGCTGGGCCTATATCAGCAAGGGCAGGAGAGCAATAAAAGCAGTCTTGACTACAGTCACATCGAGTGTGTGTTGTTCTTCCACTCTCTGGTGTAGCGCTGGCTACAATCTGATAATCGAGTGGCAAAGTAGACAAGGGACCTTCTGCCAACATCTTACTGAATGACAATGCAGGTTTAGGAAACTATTTCCGCTTCTAATTTATATTTTCAACATTCTTAGTAGCTTCATACCTGTCTCTTGTATGTTTCCAGTTGTGCTCGTGCAGCATTTGCTTTTCGTAGCTCCTCCTCTAGACTGACTGTATTCTGCATGTATATAGTATTCTTTTCTTCAAGGAGCTTCACCTGCCGACGCAAGTCACCCAGATCCTCCAGTTTCTTTTTATACGACTCCACCATGCCCTCCAATTTACCCACTTTATCAGAAGAATGCCTGGAAGGAAGTGCTTTCATTTATACATAAATTGATGGAAATTTTTACTGAATGTAACTGAATAGATAAGGAATGTTAGGAAGGAAAGAGAATGGATCATTGGAGGGAACTTCAATCAGGCCAACCTGATTGTAAAAAATAAATGTAAAAAGTGAGATTACCTAAGGACATCCATTTCATCCTTTAAAGATTGGGCTTCCTCTGCAAGGCTTGTAAGCTCTTCATTTTGCTGTCGTAGTTCTAGAAGTTCTTTCTCAAGTTCCTCACATCGAATCCGGTAATCATCTTTTGCTGCTTCTAGTCTGAAATAATCATATAAATTGAATGTTAAATTTCAAATTCTTCAGGTAATCTAAAATACTGCAACAAAATAGCCCTACTACAAATGATTAGTTAAAAGGCTTTATTTTCATTAATAATAAAAATTTTAACCACCAACAAAAATATTCCTTTAATCAGAAATTCTATGTTTATTAACATAAATGCCATCAAGGTTGAAGAGTGGGAGACTTCTGCTGCGCAGCAACAGAACAAGACATGGAACCTACTTAAGTCTTTCCTCCAGATAATATGGTGAATACGTTTTTACCTGGTAATTACTGTATAGTTAACCTCAAACTGGCCACACCCCATAGTGTTAAGAGTATGGGTTTGGAGTACAATTCTGGAGCCACCTGTTAGAAAAAAATTATCAACCTCACATCAGGGATAGGGAAGCTACGGAGAAGATAGTGAGAGGATTTATATGTATTTTGAAGGACATAGTCAGATTAGGGACAGTCAACATGGCTTTGTGAGGAGCAGGTCACATCTTACATATTTAATTGAAGTTTTATAAGCAGGTCACAAAGGTGGTAATGAGGGTAGGGCAGTGGATGTTATTTACATGTCAAACATTTAACATGGTATGCTGATTCAAACAATGCTGATGGACGAGATCCACAAAGAATTCATAGTTTCAGAATTGGCTTGCCAATGGAAGACAAAGGGTGGAAGGATGTTATTTTGGCTGGAGGTCCAGTGGTATTCTGCAAGGATTAGTATTGGGACCCCTATTGAAGTTTGAGGTCAGCTGCATGTATATTTCACCTTCAATGCATTCCTAATTTCTGTGCTGTGATGCACAGATTTACAAGACTCGAGCACATTGAGCATGGTTTGCAGCTATTTGGTAATTCTCTAGAAACTGACTAGCTAGGTTTCAGATTAACTGAATTTTTTAATGTGTACCTAAAAGTCTCTTCCTGAAGTTGTTCCAATTGGGTTTGTAGTTGGAGGTGTCTACGTCCTGCTGGGCTGTTGGGATCTTCAATAGAATCAGATTGATTGAGTCGCTCCATAAGGGTTTGATTTTCTACTAATAAACTACCTTTTTCTTCTTGTAGAGCTGTAACCTGTATAAAGTAACAGAAATAATAATCATGGTTGCTCTTTTGATATGGAAATCCAATATATTTGCATGACATAAATTATTATTAAAGAATACAAAAGCAATTTCACAGAAAAAATGGCCCAAGATTCTAGCAGTGCAATATGACAAAAATATAAATATTAAAATGCTCTAACATCTTGGTTTGAGAATATGATTTAAAGGACTGCCTTAATGGGGGAAAGGTGGAGAGATTGAGCAATGTGAATGGTCAGGGAAATATTCCAGTTTGGAGTTTGTGCCTGAAGTTACACTAACCAATTTTCTGTCAATGCTACGCAAGTATTTTAATATAAATGATGTCAATACCCCCATTATATTTTTAACTGGCCATACTAGACAGAAACCCTCAGTAGCAAATTCGAGTTTAGACTGAGACTCACTCTCAACTGAAATGTTCTTTTAAAATGTTGGTTTGAGTTTGCTTGCTCTATAAAACTCTACCTGACTCACCAGCGTCAGTTACCCAAAATGTATTAGTGGAGACATTTTTCTGAAAAGTTAAGAGAAGTTGAATGTTTTTATCCTTCATTCCTTTTGAAGGCTCAAGTTTTTAAAAAAATTTGATTTCAATGTTTCATTAGGCCAACCTGAAATAATCTCACAGCCCATCCAAATCATACTTGACCTACCAGCCCTCTTCAGCTTTTTAATTTTCTCTTCCTGTTTTCTCTTTCAACCACTATTTTCATGTCAAGACAAGAACTTACCTTATTGAAAACTACGATCTCTCATAACCGGTAGAATTGCATTCTGGTAAAGGCTTTTGAAGACCATACAATTATCATCTCAGGATAAATTAGATGTTTTGCTAGAACCATTCATATGTTGTGGGGTTGCATGCTTTAGTGTTCAGCCATCAATGTGTACCATACATTTTGGAAACATTTAAGTTATAAACTAGTTACAGATGAGTATATATATCTATATAGATATATATAGATATATCTATATATATAGATATATATTTATAATTACTAAGTACATGCCACTCTCTAGACACTTGCTCAGTCCAGTTCCATGCATTATCAAATGAAAGAATTTCAGGAAAGTGTTAGCCACCCATTTTTGCTTTATTCTCCCTAATTTCAACTTTGCATGATGTCAACATAACCCTAATTCCAGATTCTTGTACCTCTTTTACTCTGCCATTTATGGCTATGCCTTATGCTCAGTCCTAAACTCTGGAGTGAACTTCCCAAAATTCTCTCTTTTATAAAAATGCATGCTAAAAATCCTAATTGGTGCCCACTTTTATCTGATTATGTTCCTGTGAAGTGCATAAAGATACTTCACCACCTTAAAAACACTACGTAAATGAAGGTTATTGGCCATTTCATTTTCCCATCTTTCCTTGTGAACCTAGCAGTTTTTCTGTGACATCATGCTTGTTTCATTAAGATTTTCAAAATCATGTTAGTGATACAAAATATTTTTTGTTTGCCTCGATGCAGATTTTGCATTTCTAAATGTGATGCTGCACCTACACCTCATCTCATATCTCCATAAGCCACTAAATTTTCAAGCCATGTTATTTATTGTTCTCATTATATTAACAGACTGCCCATCGGGAACATTAAAGTCAGATGCAATGTTCCCATTACATGGGAAAGAAAATGTTTGACCAACAGGCTCTGTAAAACAAGATAGCTCAAATGAAACAGGTCAATGAGCAGGGAATGGAAGCTTACCAAATCTTTTCCTGCCCCTTCCTCATAATTTTCTATTGTTATCTGATATATTTTTAATAATTCCCCACAACACAGTTCAGTGTTTTATTTGCAAGTAAAATAGAGACACGATATGTCTTCATCAGAACATTTTGAAGAAATGTTCAGTTTGTTGGTGCAAGTATCAGAAAGGGGTAATTTGCAGTTTTTTTCAAGATCCCTTCATGAGAGTCTGTTCTTCCTATTCAAATACAAGAGCAAATAAAAATTGTACTGTAAACTATTTGATACTCTACATTTTTGATGAGTCATCGGATATCTTTCAAGCATCTCAATGCTAATTTCTGACTGAATATGCTTCCATAAAACATTTTGCTGCTTTATTATGTCAGAGTTGCTTCATGTATACAAGTTTACTTCTTTCTCAATTACATTAACATGACAAACCTCACATTAGCCATTGTGTTATAAACTTCAACACCCAATATACTTTAGTTTCAACTATAAAATTACTTTTCCACCGTTCTTGTGAATTAGAATGAGGTTCCAAAAAAATTATGCTGTAATTGTAGATTTGGATGATAAACCAGTGTATGGAAAGCATAAAGAAAACAAAGATCTAAAATGCCATGCTGTGGAATTCTGGGGTTTCAATATTTATCCTTTCTTGGGCTGGAGAAGATCTAGGAGGAAGCTAAAAGTATTTTAGAAGAGTGATTTGGTTAATGTCAGACAAGAGTTCTTGAAGCATAGGTATTTTTCTGACCCTTCAAAGAATTTATGACCTCCCTTCTGCCAAAAATAGATATTTCCTGTTCTCGTGAAATAGCCAGCACCCAAAGTTTCATAATGTTGAACATCCCAAGCCTTGATTTTTGCTTTCTCTTCTGTAGTCTGACTTCTCAAACACTTCTGTCAAATTCCTCCCATTTTCAATGGTTAGATTTCTCAGTCCCAATCTATTTCTCCATCCAGTTTACATTGGCTAACATTCAAGCCCCCATCCATTGGCTGCCAGTGACAATCTCAAAGGTCTTTAGGTGAGCCTCTTGGAACTTAAACCCTTCAAACAAACAACAGCTTGTCGTCTTGACTTGCTGTTAGGCAAGCAAAAAAATAATAAAACCCTAATGTTAAATCTGTCAGGGTCACTGTAAATCCCAGATTCTCCCAGATTTATTCTGTACTCCTTCGGTCTTGAAATATCAGGGCTTATTGTTCGATGCAGCTGATTTTTTTGAGCTACCGCCATTGTTAAATGCCACAACCAATAACTTTTCAGAAAGATAAAATTCAAACACAACTGGCATCCAAAGCATTATTAGTTAGCAATCTCATAAGGTTGGTATTAATACATTGCTTCAGCTGCATGCTACATTTTGAAAATATAAAGAATAGATTTACCCTTTCTTCTAGCTCAATGCACTCTAATCTCAGCCTAGTAATCACATTTCGAGAAAGACATTCCTTCAAAGCAAGGCAATTTTTTATATCAAACAGGAGATAGAAAAGAGGAAAATGAGCAATAGAAGTAAAACCATACATGATAGACAATTTAAATTTATACACACATCATGGTAATAGGCCATTTCAGCCCACGAGTCTGTGCCGCCCAATTTACATCCAATTAACCTGCAACCCCCGGGGATTTTCAAATCATGAGAGGAAACCAGAGCCCCCGGGAAAACCCACATAGACATGGACAGAAGATCAAAACTCCTTACAGAGAGCGTGTGATTTGAACCTCGGTACCCAATCACAGGTGCTGTAAAGGTGTTGTGCTAACTACTACGCCAAAAGTGCCACCAAAGGCAAAGCATCCACACCTTGCTGAAACTAAAATTAGATTTATGTGAAAGCTCCCTTTGTTTTATGCACTTCAACTACAAAGCATCATTGTATCTGCATTTGTGCTGTTTAAAGGAGAAATAAAAGAATGAAGCTTAATTTATGTCAGGTAATCTTCCATTTTAGACCAATTCTCATAGATTTGCTGGTCTTTATTAGGATCTATAATCAAGACAGTTAATTTAAAAAAGTATCAAATAGGTGTGGTTTACCTTGCAATGATATTAAAAGTAATGTTGAGAAATATTTTACAAAGCAGCATGGAACTACATTACATTACATGTGAAAAGTGGATTTTAATAAACTACATGGAATCTTTGGAATACAATTGAAGATCATAACCAGACTCAACATAATTTGACTAAAATGCTTTCATTTATTTTTCAATATTTTAAAAACCTATCATAATAGTTTCCTATATGATCATTTAGCGGCATACACATGTATTTTCCTGCATAAAAATTGAACTGTTAACACTTCAAATAATTCTATTGGTTTTCTCAAGCAAGAACGTCTCTTTTAAACACCGAGGTTGCATCTAACTATTTCAGCATCATCAAGATATTTAATTATTTTCAACATTTTCCACACTGGAAAGTCAACTGCAGTAATAATTACTCAGGCTGGCAGCAACTTTTCATGAACTGTCCTCTAATGTATGTACTGTGGAATTTCATCCTGCATTTCTTTGATACTGCTCTATAAAGTCTTTGCATTGAGTGTACACAGTAACATGAGAAATAGAAGCAGGAGTAGCCCATCTGGCCCATCAAACCTGTTCTGCCACTTAATAGGTGATGACTATTAAGGCAGTGGATTCAGCTCCCCTTACCGAGGAAATAAAAAATTTCAAACAAATAAGACTGGGCGGATGAAGAGGAGCCCTGAGACTTCATTGGACATGTGCAGGTTTGCCCCGCTGATTGCGCAATGCCCCTCAATGCGTGTGCATTCTTTTCACCATCACCATTTGTGTGAAGATGAGTCAGGTTGTCAGTGCACACTTGTACGGAGATGACTTGGGTTGTCAGTGCGTGGAAGGTGCACCAAGGGCCTAACTGGGACACTTGGATTGAGGTTACTCAAGTTGTCAGTGCAACAAAGGTGTGCCGAGGGCCTGACTCGAACACTGATGTGGAGGCGAGCCAGGTGGCGCCGAGGACCCGACTGGGACGCTGGTGTGGAGGCAAGTCCAGTTGCGCTGAGGGCTTGACCGGGACACTTGTGTGGCGGTGACTCGGGTTGTCAGCGTTATGTAGGTGTGCCAAGGGCTTGACTGGGACACTGGCATGGAGGCAAGTTGGGTTCCACTGAGGTTCTGACCACGACACTGGCATGGAGGCGAGTTGGGTTGTGCCAAGGGCCTGACCGGGACACTGGCATGGAGGAGAGTTGGGTGGAGTGGAGGAGAGTCAGTCTGTGCAGAGGGCCTGGTCGGGATAGAGGCGTGGAGGAGAATTGGTTTGCCCAGAGGGCTTGAGGTGAGTCGGGTTGCACCGAGGGTCTGACCACTACACCAAGATGAAGAGCTAGTCAATGCCACTCACTGCTGGGGGCAACTCTTCCAAAGTGTCTCCCTTTCCCTGCCTAGCAAAAGTCTTTATTTTTATTAGTATTAGGTCTATTAGTAAGGCTTTACCTGTAAACTTGGGGGAGGGGATTCATTATGACGGCACCACTGTTAGCATAGTGGCTAACACAACAATGTTACAGCGCCAGTGACCGGGGTTCAAATTTAAATTTTATGTTATGGAATTACTTGATTAAAGTTAACTTTACATAATTAAAGACTACAATACTGATTTTCTTTTCCAAATTACTTCACATTTTGCATTATTTTGGTCTTTTACATGGTGTATTCTCAATGCAGGTGGATTAGTTAGGCATTGGAAGAGTGAGTCTCAGTCAAACTGAAAATTCAGATTCCGTCATCCCTTTATTGTGGATTTTGCTGTACATCTTTTTTCTCGTACAGAGACCACAACTGTACACAGTATTCCAGGTGCAGCCTCACTGGTGATCTGTGCAATTGCTTCAGAACTTCAGTGTTCTTAAATAATTCAATCACTCTAGCAATGAAGGCCAACATTTCATTTGCCTTCTTGATTACCCTTTACATCTGCAAATCAATCTTCTGCAATCCATGCACAAGCAATTCCAAGTTCCTCTACATGACAGCATTCTGCAAACTTTCCCCATTTAAATAATAATCTGATCTATTTTTCCTTTAAAAGTGGATGATTTCACATTTACTAACATTGCACTCATATCTATATTTCTTGGACTCCTCTGCACAATTTGCTTTTTCTCTCAACTTAAGTGATATCAGCCAACATAGATATGCTACACCAGATCCACTTCCAGCACCGACCCTTTGGCACTCTGTTCACTGCTGATTTCCATCCAGAGATATACCCACTTATTTTCAATTCCCTGCTTCTATTGGTTAACTAATTCTCTATCCACATTAAAACTTTACTCCTCAACTTCATGCATCCTTATCTTTTATAATATATTTTATGTGGCACCTTATCAAACACCTTCTGGAAATCCAAGTACCCCCACATTATCTATCTGTTCCTCTCTATCCATTGCATTTGTTATAGCTTCAAAAGGACTCCAATAAATTTGTCAAACATGATCTTCTCCAATTCAAAAGAAATTAATGAGACTTTTAGGCAATTTTATGAAAATCTATAGAAAACAGAATTGGCAGGGGGGCCAGATAAAAATCAATGAGCTCCTGTCAAAATTGGAACTATCAAATTTAAACCTTGAAGAGCAGGGTTAGATCTTCCTCTCACAGAGGAAGAAATAGAAAATAGACCAACAAATCTCCAGGGAGGGTGGGTTCCTGCCTGAGTTCTACAAGGAATTTAAGGATTTATTTTTATGGAGGTGGTAGACAAGGCAATTAAGACCCATACCCTCCCAGAATCCTTTTCGACAGCAATTATTACAGTAATTCTCAAAAAAGGCAGGGATCCACTGAAGCCATCCTCTTACAAACCAATTTCATTATTAAATATGGATTATAAAATACTTGTCAAAGCCCTGGCGAAAAGATTGGCAAAACATTTGCCAAAATTAATAAACAAGGATCAACTGGGCTTTGTGCAAAAAAGACAAATTAGGCTGCTGAGTATAATGCATCCGTCACAGCCAAGGGATGAAAGAAGTGTAGCTGTAGCCCTGGATGCATAGAAGGCATTTGACAAACTGGAGTGGGACTTCTTGTCAAGGTGCTGTAAAAATTGAGGCTAGGGACAACTTTTATAAACTGGATAAGGGCATTTACCACACGTCAAAGGCTAAAGTTGTGACCAATGGGCAAATTTCTTCAGCCCTCCCACTGTCAAGATCTAGTAGTCAAGGGTATCCATTATCTCCAGCTCTATTCATACTAGCTATGAAGCCATTGGCTGAGGCCAATCACCAGGATCCAGACATCGAGGGATTTAGGGTAGGCCAGCAGGAACACAAAATCAATCTATATACTGATGATGTGCTGAAATATCTGACAGACCCAGTAAACTCACTGGCCAGGCTGCACTCTACTCTGGAAGACTATGAAGATGTCTCTGAGTATAAGATTAATTGTGATAAGTGCAAAGTCATGCCACTTACTAAAGGGGAATTATAGTCAATGTCAAGAGATTAGACATACGAAGTGGCCACAAAACAGGATTAAATATCTAGGAGTTAGGGTGGACAATAAACTAAATAATTTATAAAAGCTAAATTATACCCCCTTGCTCAGGAGAATCGAGGAGGACTTAAATAGGTGGATGACCCTGCCTATCTCACTGGTAGGCAGGGTCAACTGTGTTAAAATGAATGTGTTGCCGAGGTTTTAGTACCTCTTCCAGACTCTGTCCAAGGTGATGCCCTGGGCATTTTGCATACATTCACATGTTAAAAGCTTTTGTGGAATGGCAAGGTAGCCAGAGTTTCTATAGAAAAACTAACCTGGGACTTTAGTTTACCAGACTTTCAGAAATATTATTGAGCAGCTCAGTCAAAGTATATTGCCTCACTATTTGAGGGGGGATGGTGTACCATCTTGGGCACAAATGGGTCTGCACACGGTGGGTGAAAAGGTAGCAGGAAACTTTATTTATAAGTGGGGTACTAAATTATTATCTAGCAAAAAAGACAGCCCATATTAAAACATATAATTTCTATATGTAACAAAATTAGCCAATACATAGGGTCTAAAGTGGGGCTGTCCTCAAAAACACCCTGACTCCGAATAGATTAGGCACATTGATGGTGGACAACAAGATCCTGCACACCTGGTTCCAAAAGGGGGAAACTAATGTAATTTTAGCAACTCAAAAATAAATATGACTTGTCAAATAAGACATTCCTATGCTACTTTCAGATCTTTCTTGAGGGACAAATTAGGTCCATCCATGACCTTACTGATGTGCAGTAACATAGAAACCCTGAAATGAAAGGGGAAAACATGGAAGATCATCTCGGCGATGTATTTCTTAATCCAAGCGGAAGGCCCCAAACTGGGCCTTCACAAATCAAGGCAAAACTGGGAGTCAGACTTAGGAACAACGATTGATGAGCGGTGCTGGAACAACATGACTGCGATTATTAATGCGCAGTATAACGTTCTCGATGAGCTATATTTTACCTTGCAGAAATTTCAGACCAATGCTTCAGATGTGGCATTGCAACAAGAACCTTTGTGCACACAACCTGGATGTGTACCAAGGTGAGAACCCTCTGGGTGGAACTCGGCAAAGCCCGAGAGAAAAAAAAATCATAGGTAAAGAATTCCCACAGGACTCAGAGCTGCTCCCATTGAGAAATATGATGGACATAAGAAGCTGTCCAAATTCCAAATCCAATTTGTAATTATTGCATTGGCAGTGGCCAGGAAGTCCATAGCGGTTACCTGAAAATCTGACTCTCATTTGAGCATTGTGTGCTAGAATACGGAAATGCAAAGCTGTGTTCTCCTGGAGAAAATTACTTATAACTTAAGGAAAAAAATATTATTTATCTAAAATTTTGGCAACCATACTTAAATTTCATAGGAGCACAGTTAAAGTGTGGATCTGTGTATCTTGCCACCTGGCCTTCCCCGTCTATCCTTCTACTGAGGGAGGGGCGGGGGGGGGTGGTCTATCAGGGTGTAACAAATCCCTGTTGTGTTCTCTACCTTTGTTGTGGGTGCCTTGAATATTGTGCGCAATTGTGGTTTGTTGAATGAGGGGAGGAGTGGGAGGGGGGAAAATGGCTTGGATTCAACAGTGAATTATGTATATAATGGATAACTGTAATATGTGATTGATTACAGGAAATTGTTTGTTTTCAATTTGAAAATCAATAATAAAATATTCAAACATGATCTTCTCTTCCTAAATCCATGATCCATCTGCCTGATGAAACAAGTTATATCCGGAGGTCTCGCTGTTTTTTTCCTTAATCATATAACCATTCACAGTACGGAAATAAGCCATATTGGCCCTTCTAGTCCGCACCGATTTACGTGAAGCTCCACTAGTTCCACTCCCTGCCCATAACTCTCCAACCCCCTCACATCAGAATTGACCCTGCCACAACTACCTCTTCCAGAAGATCATTCCACTCAGCCACTACTCTCTGAGTGAAGAAGCATCCTCTTATATTACTCCTAAAGTTTTGCCCCCTAACCCTTAACTTATGACCCCTTGATCCAATCTCCCCTACCCTCAGGGGAAAGAGCTTATTCACAACTACTTTATCTATTCCCTTCATAATTTTAAATACCTCCATTAAATCCCCTCTCAACCTTCCATGCTCCAATGAATAAAGTCCCAGTCTACTCAATCTTTCTCCATATTCTAGATACTGCAATCCAGGCAACATTTCGGTAAACCTTCTCTGCACCCTCTCCTACCTTATTTATATCCTTCCTAAAATTTGGAGACCAGAACTGCACACAATACTCCAAATTTGGCCTCACCGTAGCCTTAAACAGTCTCAACATCAGCTTCCAGCTCCTATATTCAATGCTATGATTTATAAAGGCTAGCATACCAAAAGCCTTCTTCACCACCCTATCTACATGGGAATCCACCTTCAAGGAATGCTGAACCATTATTCCAAGATCCCTCTGTTCCTCAGCATTCCTCAATGCCCTCCCCAACACTGCATATGTCCTATTTTGGGTATGCTTCCCAAAATGAAGAACCTCACACTTATCTACATTAAACTCCATCTGCCACCTTTCAGCCCACTTTACCAAACAGTCCAAATCCTTCTGCAGTCCACAAAAACCCTCCTCACTATCCAAAACTCCCCCTAATTTTGTATTATCCACATATTTGCTCACCCAATATGCCACCCCGTCATCCAAATCATTAATATAAATGACGAACAACAAAGGACCCACACCGATCCCTGAAGCACACCGCTCATCACCGGCCTCCATCCCAACAGACTGTTGTCCACCAAGACTCTCTGGTACCTATTTTCCAGTCACCGTTGAACCCATTTGACTATCTCTATATTAATCCCGAGAGACTGAACCTTCCTCACTAACCTTTTACACAGAACCTAATAGAAAGCCTTACTAAAATCCAAATAAACCTCATCAACTGCTCTACCTTCATCAACCTTTCTAGTCATCTCTTCAAAATATTCAACAAGATTCATCAAACACAACTTTCCCTTCACAAACCCATGTTGGGTATCCCTGATCAATCCTTACCTTTCCAGATATTTATACCTATTAGCCCTAAGAATACCTTACATTAGTTTCCCCACCACAGAAATCAAACTTACTGGTCGATAATTGTTTGGCCTACACCTTGCGCCCTTTTTAAACAGCAGAACCACGTTTGCAACCCGCCAATCCCGCAGCACCACACCATCCTCCAGTGACCATTGAAAAATCACTGTCAGAGCTTCCACTATTTCCTCCTTGACCTCCCTTATGGTCCTAAGAAATATCCCATCAGGACCAGGAGACTTATGGACCTTTATACACCCTAGAAGTTCTAAAAACCCCTTTTTACTGATCCCTATCTTTCCCACAACTAACCCTTTTGCGTCACTTATCCCACACAATTCAATATCTCTTTCCCTCGTGAATACTGACGAGAAGAATTCATTCAATATCTCCCCCATTTCATATGGTTCCTCACACATTCCTCCACTCCACTTTTGCAGTGGATCTATCCTATCCTTAGCTCTCCTTTTGCTATTGATATATTTGTAAAAACCCTTCAGATTTACTTTCACCCTATTTGCTGTAGCTCCCTCGTACCTTCTTTTTGCCTTTCTAATTTCCCTCTTAAGATTCTTTCTACAATCTATGTATCCTTCAAGCATCTCATCAATCCTTTGCTTCTTGTATTTAATGTAGGCCTAGGCCTCCCATATAATACGATCTTGGGAAGGCGATGGTCCTCCATTCTGGAGACGTGACCCATCCAGCGCAGCTGGATCTTCAGCAGCGTGGACTCGATGCTGTCGACCACCGTGACAGAGGTGCACCAAAGAAAAGGTACAAGGACTGCCTAAAGAAATCTCTTGGTGCCTGCCACATTGACCACCGCCAGTGGGCTGATAACGCCTCAAACCGTGCATCTTGGCGCCTCACAGTTTGGCGGGCAGCAGCCTCCTTTGAAGAAGACCGCAGAGCCCACCTCACTGACAAAAGGCAAAGGAGGAAAAACCCAACACCCAACCCCAACCAACCAATTTTCCCTTGCAACCGCTGCAATCGTGTCTGCCTGTCCCGCATCGGACTGGTCAGCCACAAACGAGCCTGCAGCTGACGTGGACTTTTTACCCCCTCCATAAATCTTCGTCCGCGAAGCCAAGCCAAAGAGGCCTCCCTTTTTATCCCGAACCAACTTCCTAATCTCTCTAGAAAATCACAGCTCCCTTGAACATTTGGCTTTGCTTTTTGTCCTGACAGGAACATAAAGATTCTGCACTCTCAAAACCTAACCTTTACTTAATGTTTGAAGGCGCAGAGCAGGGGTATTCCAGAGGAATAGTCAAAAGTAGTTCCATCTATTAGCTGACGTCCTTTTAAGACAAAGAATCCACAGGCTGCTTGCTTGTCTTGGGGTGTTGCCTGCTTGTAGGGAGTGATATGCTAAGAGAAGTAACTTAAAATATTTCCGGACTGTCAATGTTAAGCTAACTGGCCTATAGTTAACTGAATTTTGTTCAGCAAGCATTTCTGACAATTTCTTGTTATGATCTTTCATTTTACTTTTACTTTTACTTTTAGTTATATCAAGATTTATCTCTCCACAATCCCCTTCATCTAAAAATTAACATAGAAAGAAATTATGTCCATTAAATCTAAAAGGTGACAAAATATTAATTTCATCACAGCATATTGGAGCTACAGTACTACTGTGAAATAATACATGACTCCTATAAGCTCTAATTCTTTTCAGACATTTCAGGGAGAGAAAAAAAAGCAAAACTAAAAGAATTAGAAAAGTTTACAGGGACAGAAAAAACAAAACAGATTCCAGATCCTCCATTTATCTCAGATTTCTTCACAGATATTTACAATATATCAATCACAACAACACTGCCAAGTTGTCAGTTCATTTTTGATCCACTATGTGTGAAATGCAAAAGTTTTGAAGCTTCACTGATCCACATGTTTCGGGAATGCCCACATTTAGAGTCTTCAGAAAAACATTTTCCAAACTTTATTCATGATTTTTAAAATCAGAATTGAGCCTTGTCCTATAATTGCTCTGTTTTTTTTGCATGAGCCAGATATAGTTCTACCTGCAATTTAGAGAAAAGTTTTAGCTTTTACCACGCTGATGACCAAATGAGTAATTTTACTGAAATGGAAGGATGATTCTTCACCTATCCATGCACAGTGGCTACATGATGTAATGTCTTGCTAAAGCTTGAGAGAATTAGATACAATATTAAAGACAGAAACTTTCAATTTGTAAGATGTGAAACCCATTCTTGGAATACTATAATGATTGGAAGAATTAAGAATGCTGAAGAGTCCAGGAGTTCAACATCTGTGACCTGGAGGTCACTATCTAATTCCAAACTTCCTTTTGTATAACTAACAGTAACCTTGATTAGAGGGAGGGGGAGATTAGTTTTAGTTTTATAGGTTTTTTTTAACCTAAATAATTTGATAAATGGGTTTAATTATGTACATTAAGAATATGTTAATTGTTTTGTTTTTCATATCAATAATGCTGTTATATTATTCTTTCTGAATTTCTTTACATGTATATGAGATGACTGGTTACGTATCTCATTGAGTTTTGTATACAAGTTTACATATTAAACTCAATAAAATAATTTAAAAAGAACATTAGCAAAAATCTTCAGTACACTTTTGCACAAATGTGGATGCAGCACTCCAAACACATTCTAAACGTAATATCTATTTTTCTTTCATAGACAGATTTCTCATAGGCATGACAACCTTACTTGGATCCTAATCCTGCAGCTCTACATATTTAACTGTGGGCTCAATCAGGAGAAAAACAGGGTTTTATCTGATTGCACTCACTCACTGTCTTACTGTTTTTCTTTATTGAACTCCTGCTGAAGCCAGTGCAACTTTAGTACCTTATTTCAACAAAAAAAAACCATTGGTACCTCATTCAGTAATCTGCTACGATGACAAGTAATCTGTTTAATGCAAAATTTGGCCCATTCTTTCAATCAAAAGTTTGTAAATCTACTTGTTATTTAAGTGCCAAATCTGGATAGTAGCAGTATGTAAATTTATTGTTATTCTGGATCACTCGATAGAAGGTGTGTTTTTTTATTTATTCACAGATACTAGTGACATGATCTGGGTAATTTTTATTATCTCTACTTAAATTTCTGCAGAATTTGAGAATAAAGGGCTTTCTGAAATATGATTCAAAACACTCTAATATGGTCAGGCTCATTTAAGATACTATCAATTCTAAAGCAGAGTTAAATGTTTCAGACATACTTGCATATCCAGTTCGTGGCATCTTTGTGAAATCTCCTCCTTTGCTGCCAAAGCTTCATTTAGTTCTTCATGAGTTTTCTTCAACTAGAGAAAAAAAAGGCAACTGTCATATTTAACTATCATGATAACAGGTGCAAAGGCAATCTAATTCTGAAATATTATAAAAATGCCTCAGAGAACTTTCTAGTTTAGCATCTTAGACATAAACTGTTAGAGATGAGGGTAGAATAATGGACAGATAACTTGTTTTGTCATGCAGCCTGGGCTGTGACCATCAGCCCCCACCCCCCTCCCCTTCCCCTACCCTGACTACAGGAACTTGGAGTGTCCTGGGGTGGCTTCGGGAGCACTGGTAACTCCTCCAGCCAATATATTTCCGCGAACAGCACAATAAATGTCAAAGAGCCATATGTGGCTCGTGAGTTGCGGTTTGGCCACCCCTGGTTTATGTTATAAAATAACTCGATATTTTGGAGGAGATGTAAAATCGTAATCATAAGGAAAAGAGGATAAGTTAAAGAATTTTGCAAACAAAATTAAAGTCATTCTTGTGCTGGCATTCCTGTTAATAATCACAAGGATCTCTTGGTTTTGTAGATATCCAAAAAGATGTTGCAGAATGAAGGAAAAATGTAAATATACTTTGTTAAAATTGCTTTTTTACATAGAATCAAAAAAGTTGTACTATTGGGTGATTAACATACATAATTTACTTTTATTATTACATTTGGATAAGTCAGTGAATAGCCCCTCTTGGGTAGAAATGGAATTGCAGTGCTCCAAAATGTTGACAATTTTAGGATTTTTTTACCATTTTCTTTTTCAAAATTAACACATAATCTGTTAATGAGAAATAGGTTGAGAATTTGGGCTCAATTTAGGAAATTCTTCAGAATTAATGTTTTTCACTGGCTAGTCCTATTACAGATAACCATCTTTTTCAACTATCTCTGTTGGATGCAGGTTTCAAGGAATGGCATAGTGTAGGTATTCTAAATTTTAATTATCTGTTTATTCGAGATATTTTTGCTTCTCGAACAATTATCAGCTAAATTTAATCTTTCTAATAGACACTTTTAAAAAAAGATATATTACAAATTAGATATTTTGTTCAGTCTTTTGGATTTTCCGCAAATTTCTAACACTAATATTCTTGATCTATTTTTTAATTTACCGCTTTATTTTCATGGTAGATTAACGTCATGTATTTATAATAATTTATTGGATTTAAATTTGGTTCCCATGACTGGGATCAAGAGCGATTGAAAACAAGATTTGAACTTAACATTTTCAGATGAAGATTGGTATTCTATGGTATTCTACTCTCAACTTGATTAATGATTCTTCAATTTGTTCAAGAAAAAAAAATGGTGTTTCTATGTAGAATCAAAAATGTTGAAAAATTATGCAAAATTTCTATGCAGTAACTAATTATATATTTATGTATAAAGAAGGAGTGGTCATTGTTGGAGTGGAATGAATCAGAGTGTAAGGCTTTGGCTCAACAGGCTTCAGTGAGAACAGGTAAGAGGCAAGGGATAGTGCAGTCGAAGTAAGAAAGGGCCACCCTATTCAAGGAATAAAAATAATTCAGAAGGGAGGCACAAGTAAAGGCAGGTTTTAATGGGAATGGAAGCTAAGGCAGGGGAATACTTCTCTTGCAGAATATGGGTTATTGGGGAAGCCAGTAGTATTCCTGATTACTTCATTTGCAAGAAGTGCATCCAGCTACAGCTGCTGACAAGCTGAGTTAAGGGATTGGAGCTGGAATTGGATGAACTTTGGATTATTCAGGAGGCAGAGGGGTGATCGACAGCAGTTACAGGGACACTATCACACCTAGGAGGCAGGAGGAGGGTAGATGGGTGACAGTCAGGAGAGTGAAAGGAAACTGGCAGGCAACACAGAGCACCTCTGTGGCTGTTCCCATCAAAAACAAGTATACCATTTTGGATACTGTTGGCGGGGTGGGGGGTACCAACCTACCAGGCACAAGCCAGAGAAATCATGACTCTGTCATGGAGTCTGGTCCTGTGTTTAAGAAGTGAAGAGAGGAGAAGATTCTATAGTTAGAGGGACAGATAAGAGGTTCTATGGAAGAGATCAAGTGTCCCAGATGGTATGTTGCAACCCTGGTGCCAGGGTCCAAGATATTACAGCATGAGTTCATGGTATTCTCAAGAGAGAGGATGAGCAACCAGATGTCGTGGTCCATGTAGGAACCAATGATGTGGGTAGGAAGGGTGAGGAGGCCCTGCAAGAAGAGATCAGGGAGTTAGGCACTAGGTTGAAGTACAGGTCCTCCAGGGTTATGATTTCAGCATTGCTACCTGTGCCATGAGCTAGTGAGGTTAGAAATAGGAGGATAATGCAGCTTAACCCATGGCTAAAGAGATGGTGCAGGAGGTAAGGCTTCAGGTTTCTGGATCATTGGGTCCTCTTCTAGGGAAGGTGGGACCTGTTCCAACAGGACAGTTTAAATCTGAACTGGAGGGGGACTAATATCCTTGCGGGAGGTTTACTAGAGCTGCTTCGGTGAGTTTAAACTAGATTAACAGGGGGATGGGGAAACCAGAGTGCAAAAGCATATAAAGGAGTGGAGGAGGGAAGGGATAATTTGAAAATTACATGTGCCATTCGAAGTCAACAGGTTGTTCGTGGTGGAAACATTTATTTCAAGGCAAGAAGTTTGTAGAAAAGGCAGATGAGCTTGGATCATGGATTGATGCATGGAATTATGACATTGTGGCCATGAGTGAAACTTGATTGCAGGAGGGACAGGACTGGCAGCTCAATGTTCCAGGTTTCTATTGCTGTAGACGTGATAGAATGGGTGGGATGAAAGGGGAGGAGTGCCATTGCTCGTCAGGGAAATATCACAGCTGTGGTCAGACAGGATAGACCAGAGAGCTCGTCTACCGAGACTATGTGGGTGGAGCTGAGATACAGGAAAGGTATGACTACACTCATGGGATTGTATTATAGATTGCCCAATAGTCAACAAGAATTGGAGGAGCAGACAGCTGCCCGAAACACAAGGTTGTGATAGTAAGCAATTTTAACTTTTCACAAATTGACTGGGAGTCCCATACTATAAAAAAGTTGGATAGCTTGGAGTTTGTCAAATGTGATCAGGAAAGTTTTCCAAATCAAAATATAGAGGTACCAAGAAATATATATATATATATATATACACACACACACACACACACACACATATTTATAAAGTGTAACACTGAGTCTCCTTTTGGGGAACGAAACAAGACAGGTGACAGAAGTATGTGTAGGGGAACATTTTGGGTCCAGTGATCATAATGCCTTTAGTTTCAAGTTAATTATGGAGAAGGATAGGTCTGTGTCTCGGGTCAAGATTCTAAATTGGAGGAAGGCTAATTTTGAGAAAATGAGAAAGGATCCAGAATGTGTGGATTGGAAGAAGTTATTTTCAAGAAAGGATGTGTGAGGTAAGCGGAGGATCATCAAAGGTGAAATTTTGAGAGTACAGAGTTTGCATGTTCCTGTCAGGATTAAAGGCAAGGTGAGCAGATATAAGGAAGCTTGGTTTTCAAGGGATATTGGGGATCTGGTTGGAAGAAGAGAGAGGTGTATAGCAGGTATAGGTAACATGGAGTAAATGAGGCACTTGAGAAATATAAAAAATGCTAGAAAATCCTCAAGAAAGAAATCAGGAAGACAAAAAAAAACTTGAGGTTGCTTTGGCAGACAATGTGAAGGAAAATCCTCAGGGTTTCTTCAGCTATATTAAGTGCAAAAGGGTAGTAAAGGGCAAAATCGGTTGCCTTGAAGATCAGTGGTCAGCTATGTAAGGAGCCAAAAGAGATAGGGGAAGATCTTAAATGTCTTTTTTTCCCATCAGTATTCACTCAGGAAACAGGCACTGAGTTGTGGGAAGTAAGGAAAACAACCAGTGAGGTCATGGAACCTATACAGATTAAAGAGGAGGAAGTGCTTGCTGTCTCAAAGCACAGAAGCGTGGATTAAGTCCCCAAGGCCTAACAAGATATTCCCTTGGACCTTGAGGGAGGCTAGTGTAGAAATTACAGGGGCACTGGCAGAAATATTTAAAATGTCCTTTGCCACGGGTGAGGTGCTGGAGGATTGGAGGGAAGCTCACATTGTTCCGTTGTTTAAAAAAGGCTCCAAAAGTAGCCATGGAAGTTATAGGCCTGTGAGCCTGACATCAGTAGTAGGTAAATTATTGAAAGGAGTTCTAAGAGATCAAAGATACAATTATTTGGATAGCCAGAAACTGATTTGGAATAGTCAACATAGCTGTGTACATGGTAGGTCAGGTTTAACCAATCTTGTATAGTTTTTCGAGGAGATTACCAGGAAAGTTGATGAAGGAAAGGCTGTGATGTTGTCTACATGGACTTTAGTAAGGTCTTTGGCAAAGTGCTGCAGGGGAGGTTAGACAGGAAGGTATCCATAGTGAAATAGAGAACTGGATTCAACAATGGGTCAATGACCCAGTGTGGATGATTGCTTCTCAGACTGGAGGTCTGTAATTAGTGATATGCCTCAGGGATCAGAGTTTTGGATCCACTGTTCTTTCTCATTTTTCTCAGTGATCCGCATGACAATGTGGTAAATTGGATCAGCAAGTTTGCAGATGACACTACAATTGGAGGCTTTGTGGGCAACAAAGATTTTCAAAGCTTGAAGAGGGATCTGGACCAACTGGAAAAATGGGCAGAAAAATGACAGATGGAATTAAATGCAGACAAGTGTGAGGTGTGGCAATTTGGAAGGATAAACCATGAAAGGATATGCATGATGAATGGTAGGGCACTGAGGTGTGTGGAAGAACAAAGGAATTTGGGAATACAGTTATTGGTGTCATAGGTGGAGGGGGCTGTAAAGAGATCTTTTGGTATATTGGCCTTCATAAATGAAAGTATTAAGTATAAGAACTGGGATGTTGTGGTAAAGTTGTACAAGACGTTGGTGAGGCCAAATTTGGAGTATTATGTGTAGTTTTGATCATTTAACTACAGGAACAATATCAATAAGATAGAAAGAGTGCAGAGAAGATTTACTAGGATTTACTTGCCCAGACTTCAGGAACTGAGTTACAGGGAAAAGTTAAACAGGTTAGGACTTTATTCCCTGGAGCATAGGAGAATGAGGGGAGATTTGATAGAGGAATTTAAAAATTATGAGGGCGATAGAGAGAGTAAATGTAGATAGGCCTTTTCCACTTAGGTTAGGTGAGATGAAAAGCAGAGGACATGGGTGTTGTGTGTGGAGGAAATGTGGCCTCCTTGTCTGGGATGTGTGTATTGTGGGTGGTCACATGTTCACCCCATCTGGAATGAATTTGGAAGTCACATTACCTGTAAGTCAAGGTTTGACTCCGGCCACTAATTAGTGCGCACCTTGCCATTGGCCAATTCAAATCACTCAGCATCTCCATTAGCTTGACACAGATTAGTACTATTTAGCACCACCACAGAGCACATTTTGCTTTCTCTCCCTCGTGATGAAAACCCCGGACACTGCTCCATGCCATGTCGCTACTGAGAGTGAGTACTCCACCAAAGAATTGGCTATGCTCGCGGACAGATACTGCCAGAGGTTGGGCAAGCACCTGGATGCTGGGTTACTCTGGTTGTCAGATGAAGGGACCCTCCTCCCCAATATCTGCTGTCCCATCTAGATGCCTGCATTTTGGGTACACTGTCCACACAACGCTCAGTTAATAACTCCCTGCGGGTGCATCCTGCAGGGATGGTGGTAGGAAGCACACTGTGGGACCAGGTCATAGTTGTGGTGCGGGCCAGGTTTCCCACGCACTTAGAGAGGGGCCTGACGTTTCGACTACAGTGGCACACCATTAGTGATGGCATGAGGGTCATCAGGGAATGGGCCCATATCACCAACTTCTATGGTGGGGCTTCTGGGTGCAACCCCCCTGAGGAAGTCAGGTCTTGGTGTGGCATCTAGTCACCACCGTCCACCCCAACCTCAAAGGGTAAGGGTTTGCCTTTGATGGGAATGACAAGTGTCAAAATGGTCTGTGAAGCCATTGTCTTACTCGAAGGGTTGGAGCATCTAGAATGGGGAGCATCCAAAAAGGGGGTCCCCACACAGATTCTCCGGGTGGAGTCAAACATGGGGAATAGTGATGTCCGTAGACACTTGTACTGTGCCTTAGCACGTGCAGAGGTAGATGGTGTCCGTCTCACTGGTATCTCCACCACCATTATGTTCGCCATGTGGCAGGAATACTGTGAAAAAGACCCACAAAAACCTACACCGCCCCAACGTCACCCCCTCCCCACCCAGCCTTCTGCTTCTCCTGCACCTGAGGTGCTCCCCCCTGTTCTCAGGCCAGAATAATCTCCTTTATGCGATAGGAAATGGACAACAAAGGCACCTCCTGCTGTTTGGAACAAAGTAGTCCCTGCCCCATAGGATGGAGGCCAGGGAACCTGGCGGACCCACTCAGTGGTCCAGTCCCACCTGGGGTGCCCAAGGACATTTATCCCAGTGGCCGTTCACTGGGAAAAGGCAAATAACCAGTGCTGGATGGCGCCAGTTGAGACCAGGACAGAGCACACAATTATCTCCGGGAATCCCATGGGGTGGAAGAGTCCTGAAGTCAATATAGAGGGGCTAGGGGGTTCCATTCTCTCTGCCAATCTCCACCTCGCTGACCCATCCCAGTCCTGATAGCAGCCTCCCCCGAGTGCATTCTCAGAATGAATGTACTCAATAAGTAGTCACTGCAAACCAGCAAGGGGAAATTCTTCTTTTGGGGTTGGCTGGGCAACACTGATATGAGGAAGGCCAAATGGACTCCCCTTTCATCCCAGTTAGTCCACACCCCCCAGTATCAGATGTTGGGGAGCAATGACAAGATCCCAGAAGCAATCAATGCCCTCCTCCACGAGGGGGTAATAAGACCCACCACGGCTCCTTACAATAATCCAGTCTGGCCCATCGAAGGAAAAAACGGCACTTGGCCAATGACCATTGATTATTGGAAATTAAATAAATTCACTCCCCCCACCCCCACCTTGCCTTGGCTGTTCCCGATGTGGTCACACTGGTGGAGGATATCACAGGCAGGAACAATAAACCCTGGTATTCTGTAGTCAACCTCATCAATGCCTTCATTTCCATCCCTTTAAGTATGACTCCCAAGATCAGTTCGCCTTCAACTTGGTTGGCATGTAATACACCTTTTGCCACCTACCCCAGGGGTACATCCACAGTCCCACCCTCTGCCACAGGTTAATAGCCTGCTATTTAAAAAATATTGCCCTCCCCCCGACATCAACGTAAGTCACTACATTGATGACATCTTCATTCAGGGACCCATGGAGGAGACTGTGGCAAAGGACTCCCTCGTCTCTGGACTCCACAATCATGGCTGGGTTATCAACCTGGAGAAAATACAGGGTCCCAGCCAGATGGTCCTCCTTCCTGGAAATTCAATGGCCTCAGGACAGAGGGACACATCCTGGAGACAGTGAAAAATAAAATCCTCAGCACAGCAGTGAACTCGCAGTCTAAGGTCTACCATGAGAGCACCCCGCCGACTCTCCAAAATGGGAGGTAGCAGAAAACGGGAGGACCTCGGGTGGTCACTGTGAGATGTTGGAGCCCCAGGTCTACTCTGGTAAGGGGCTAACTGGGCGAGGGGACCAATACCACCAGCAGCCAGGCAAACACTAATTAGGAAGGGAGGGAACGGAGTACATGGAGCAGAGAGCTCCCAGTCAAGGTTTTAGGGCTGAAGGGAGGTTCTGTGATGTCACGCTGCCAGTGACCTACAGAGACATGTGTTCTCTGGAGAGCATTGCTGGGTGAAGCCCTATTGGGGTGGAGCTTCTCATGTGCTGCCCACTATGACCTGGACCAGCCTTTCCTCTGCTCTTTCCCCACCGGAGGTGATCTTTGACTAATTTATCTTTTGAGCTCCCCTACTCCCCACCCCCCCCCCACAGGAAAAGACTACCCTTCGTAGACCCTCACATCTTCTTGATGTGAGGGTCTATGAAACACTCATCTCAATAGACTGCTACTCAACAGACTACTGCAATCGAACCACATCTGTGGCTACTACACAAGCTTTGTCATTTATTATGGAGAACTTCCTAACCACCAAGAACCAGCTCTGTCACTTTCTATGCAAATAACTCTCCTGTAAGACGGGCAGCAGCTGTTTCCGTGGAAACTATCACTAGACATTTGATTGCACCTATTGTGTTTCACATTACGAGCATAGACCTTTTGTAAGGGCTACTACAGTAGAGCTACTAAGAAAAAAACAATCACACACTAGGCTAGTCAACCAAAGACTGGCTTACTGAAGCTTTACAAGCAGCTTTTATTCCCTGCCTGTCCCGGGCTCCATGGGACAAGGTGGGACCTTGTCCTTTAACAGCTGCTGGTCCACGGGACCAGTAGGTTTAAATTGAGACTTGTTAACATCCCGTGCCTTTAAGCAGTGGACCCAGCTGATCAACGTGCCATCCCTCGGCATTCAGTACGGCTAGCATGTCAGCTGTTGGAATCTAGGGGTTAAAACAGTATGAAATAAATGATTAATCAATAAGTTTATTTGGACTGCATGAGTCAGGGAAAGAGGAATGTGGCTAAGTGGCTGTCACAGCATGGAGCAAAGTTGGCTGAACAAAATTGGCTGCTCCCAAGATACAGGGAGAGGATATGCATAAAACGATTTAGGAGGAATGCTCAACTGAAGGAGGTGGGAAGTAGCACAGGAGACACAGGCCAGATCAGAACAAAGAATGGCCCGCAAGAATCAAAGGGAATGGAAAACCAGTCTAGGAGGAAGATTAAGGCATGAGGAGGTGTTAAAGAGAACAGCAGAAATTGGCCAGACAGGGACCGAATGGTGATTAGAAATATCTGGGGATGAATTAATTTCAGATCTAAACAACAGGACAGTCTGGCCTGGAGGATTAACATGGGAATGCTACACCCCAGAAATCTGCAAAACAGGAGATGACTTGTGATAACCCTTATGCAAAAAGATCTAGCAGGGAAAACAACTTTTGTTCTGTGTGATAAGATTGACCTATATAAACTGTGCCAACTGGACAATAGGGGTCAGTCTCGGGGAGTAGCTCACTGGCAGGTGACCTATGAACTAACAGACTGACCCAGAGCTCTGTTAAGTTTTATTCTTGTGCTGTGTAATAAATTGACTGTTGAACCGAATACCTTCTCCTATCACTTCATTCAAAGAACGCGCTGGACTCAGACTACACATAGACTAAATTAAGAGTAAGTTAAAGCCAGAGTCCAACACAGCCCTTAGGTAAATCCGTGCACTACACTGACGGTGGTGGTTCGCATTACCTGCCCGCTCAGCCCGC
Source organism: Narcine bancroftii (assembly GCF_036971445.1). Lineage (NCBI taxonomy): Eukaryota > Metazoa > Chordata > Chondrichthyes > Torpediniformes > Narcinidae > Narcine > Narcine bancroftii. The sequence continues at coordinate 174,889,741 of NC_091471.1, read as the reverse complement.
TACACAGCCACTACACTTTTGTGTTTTTTTTTCCAATCGCCTTGAGCTGTAATAATTATGCCTTGTAAGTAGTGTCAGGGGATTAAAGTTACAAGTTACAGATTCATAGTTACAATTTGTAGATTCAAAGTTTATAAGTTGAGTGTCATTGATCAAATCATAGTAAGATTCAAATATATATTTTGTGTCACTTGACAATGACAGAATCGCCGCAGAACTTTCATTAACAGAAAGCATCTCATGGAGTGGGGACTTTGGGAGTTTTTAATTTAAAAACACTAAATTGGCTAACTTTCAGTCCTGACTCTCTCTTCCTGACTATCATTACTCGTGGTACCTGTTTGAAGAGAACTAGAGGAGGAACGGCATCCTGGTGTCAAATGACAGTCCAGAAAAATGGGGTGCTCCATGTTCTTTTTCTTTCTTTTCTGCCAGCCCCACCAGAGGATAGCATGGCTTCGGGAGTGCCCAAGCGTGAGGCCAAGGCGCAGGGATGCGCAAACCAAGTGAGGGCTATGGCACCTGAGGGCTATACCTGCTCACGGACATTGGTGGTAAGGGTGCTCACATTTGCCAGCCAAACTGGAGAAACCAGGCAAAGGAATCGGTGACCAAACAAATTCCTTTATATACCCTCCCCTCTGACACTGGAGAGCAGCTCCCACAGCACCCTGCTCCATTGGTAACACAGAAACCCTCTTTGGTTGGGTGGTTGGGGATGGTGCGGGTGAGGATCTGAATGCCCAGCATTCAGAAGTCACTTGTGTATATATTAATCTGCTTGCTTAGTCTTTTTTTCCTTTTCTTTTTTAAAAAAATGTCTTTTTGTTTTTTTTAAGTTATTACATGTACACAAAGTCATTAATTATTATCATAGTAATTCCAGAGTAAGCTGGCTTCCAAGGGGTGGAACGTTGTGTGTGGAGAAAATGTGGTCTCCCTGTCTGATTGAGTGTATTGTGGGGGGGGGGGGGGTCACAGAATGTATTCAGAAGACATATTGCCTGTCAGTTAAGGTTGGACTCCGGTCATTAATTAGTGCACACCTTGCCGTTGGCTAATTCAAATCACTCAGCATCATTATTGGCTAGACACACACATTAACATTGTATTTAGCACCAGCATAGAGCACATTTCGCTCTCTCTGCCCCATGGTAATAGCACTGGACACTGCTCCATGCTAAGTCGCTACTGTGGACATTACTCAGAAGGGTTGTGGGTAAGCAGAGCCATAGTATTGCTATACATCAATACTTGCAGTAGAGCCGCACCTCCCGACGATCAGATGTCCAGGAGTGTGTACTGTGTGTGTACTAGAGCTGCCTCCCAATGATCAAGGGTCTGGGAGGGTGTGTATTACCTCTGGTTATAGTGTGCAAATGTCAGCACCACATGTGTGAATTAGTAATTGTGTACTGTTTAATGTTTACCATGCTCTTTTATAAATTGTTTGTATTTTATTCCCATTACAATTTTCCTACACTCAATAAATTGTTGTGTGTTTAAAAAAAAAGCTACATTTGATTGCAAGCCCTTGTGTCCAGACTCATTTCTCTGTGAACCCACCGAATCTGATACTTTTTCTCAATAAAATGATGGGTTATGAGTAAAAGGGGAAAGTTTAGGGAGAACGTGAAGGGGAACGTCTTCACATGGAGAATGGTGGGAGTGTGAAACAAGCTGCCAACTGAGTTGGTGAATGAGGGCTCAATTTTAACAATGAAGAAGAATTTAGACAGGTACATGGATGGCAGAGGTATGGAGGGCTATGGACTAGGTGCAAGTCAGTGGGGCTGCAAAAAAAAAAGGGTTCGGCACAGACTGTAAGGGCCAAAGGGGCCTGTACCATAGCGTACTATGGTTTTAGGTTATGTTCTATTACAAAGATGACCTTACTAAACTGTATGGTTATTAAGAAGGCAGAGTTAAGAGGGTATGATCAACTGTCACAAGATTGAAGACCAGCAGGAAGAATTTGATGGGAATGAAGTACAAAAGCAGCACTGGAAAAAATTGAAACAACTGAGCTTACACTGAGGATTACAAGACAATGTAATTGTAACTTGTTACCGAAATTTTTAAAAAATGCAGAACAGTATCAAAGGGGACTTAGAACAAAGTCCTGCACTATTGCAGTCACATTTTTCTTGCACTAGGATTTCTTTCTTGAAATTATCTCTTTATGTTTATTGTCTCTTTTTGATTAAAATTATATATAATATTGTTATCTTTTTATGGTACCAGTTTGGGTGCAGCAAGTAAAAATTTCAGTGCATAAATACATGACCATAAACATATTATCATTAAACAGAGTGGTATCAAGACAAATTTAGATACATCAGGTAAGACAGACAATAGTCAAGAGCACAAAGCCAACTTTGGCAGAATTAATTATTGTGTAGATTCAATTTATAGAATTTGTGATGAGCTTCGATTTGTTTATGTATTTAGTCTCCCCTACCCCTTCTGACTTTGTAAAAATGTACCTAAAAACATCCATACCAATCTATTTTTTTATTTTGCTACTTCATATAGCTTCATCTAGGATATACTTTAACTGCATTAAACATAAGAATATAAATAAATGTTGATGAGGCCCCCTTTGCAATTTGGATATTCGCATTTAAGTTCACCTGAAGTTTTTCTCCAAATATAGGTATGTGCTGCTTAACGTCCACGATATGTTCTGTGAAATTTGGCATTATGCGATGTGGACGTTGTGCATTATATACTTAGCAAAGCTATATGGAATACTGTAGTGTACCTGTAAACTTTTTATTTGTAAGCAGGGATCAGTGTGAGGACCAACATGGGGCTGTGGGAAGAGAGCATGGCAGTGGAATCAGTGTGGGGACCAATACGGGGTTATGGGGAGAGAGCTAGGCAATGGGATCAGTGTGGTGACCAACATAGGGCTGTGGTGAGTGTGAGGCAGTGGATCAGTTTGGGGACTGACACGTAGCTGTGGACGAAGGGCGGGGCAGTGGATCAGTGTGGGGACTGACCCGTAGCTGTGGGATGAGAGCGGGGCAGTGGGAACAGTGTGGTGACCGACACAGGCCTGTGGGGAGAGAGTGGGGCAGTCGGATCAGTGGGGGGACTGACACGGGGCTGTGGGGAGAGAGTAGGGCAGTCGGATCAGTTCAGGTATACAGTATACAATTTCCCATAGTTAGCTATTGCTTTTTCTAAATTGTGCGGACTTGCTTGTGGTAACTGAATAATTATGGGACTACAGATATACATGAGATTGGATGTAGCCCAAAAAGATGTTAAACTGCACATACATGTATATGCATTTCTGGTTACTGTCATTCATGATTTAAAGAACCAATAAATGGTTGGGCATTAAAACTTAATAATTTCAGATATTTCTGCTTTCTCATTCTGATTTTAAACCCAAGATTTTACTCAATGTTTCTTCTGCTAAACATTTTCAGATTCAGATTTATTGTCAGAGTACATATGGCATGACATACAATCAGATGTTCTTTTTTCCTGCAGGCATGGCAGAATTACCCTTACCTGTTAGTGGAAAAAAACTATACACAGCGAAAACATGTAAACACATAAAAGAAATGTAAACAGATAATGAATGTAAACAAACTAACTGTGCAATACAGAGAGAAAAAAAAGAAAATCAATAAAGTACATAAGTAAAGAGTCCTTAAATGACTCTCTGACTGAGTTTGTCATTGAGGTGTCTGATGGTTGAGGGTAGCAGCTGTTCCTAAACCTGGTGGTGTGAGTCTTTCCTGATAGCAGCAGCAAGAATAGAGCATGTGCTGGGTGGTGTAGGTCTTTGATGATCGCTGCTGCTCTCTGACAGCAGCGATCCCTGAAGATATACTCAATAGTGGGGAGGGGTTTGCCAATGATGTCCAGGGCTGTGTCCACTACCTTTTGCAGGGCTTTACGCTCAGAGGAATTGGTGTTCCCATACCAGACCGCGATGCACCAAGTCACCAGTAACTGCCACAAGTAGCTGATATTACACAATTTATCACATCTCAGAATATAGGATGTGTCCTCATCAAATTGTTATGGAACCTATCCAGTCCCTTTGGTATTTAACACCCATTTCAAGCTGCATACAATTGCGACCAGTTTGCTTTTGTATTGAAAGGCAAATTGGATATTTTCTTGATGTGGAGCAAGGAGGTTTAGATAGGGATGCACAAAAGTCATGTAAAAATAAAGACTACTATTGGTATCTCAGTCACAATCTCAAGAGTTGTAATTCATGGATAACTACTACAAGGTACTAAAGTTACTCTGTATCTATCCCATCAAATCTCAATCTGTGGTGAGGAGCATCTTCAATGTCATGACAATATGAAATTGGAAGAAGCTGGAAACATATTTCTTAAAGTATGATAAATGTTGCAGTTTTTTGGTACTGAAATAGGTGCAAAGCAACATGAAACAAAAGTTAATAAAATGTGCTGAGGTATAAATAAATAGTTGAAAGGTTAATCAGAGTCAAGAGGCTGACTGAACTACTCCTATTTCTATGCTCCTACCTGGCGATCAAGATCCAGATAAGCATCATTCCCAATTGATGCTGGTGTTTCTTTGCTCATGAGCTGTAAACAAAATGCAAATTGAATTTTTAGAAATTAAGTAAATGAATCAATCAAGTTTAAGTAAAAAGAAGGCTCAAACTGTTCCCTATGAAAATAAGATTAAATAAACCATTTAACGTCATGGTGTCCTGTGAAGACATCTGTTCACCTTCTCATGCTCTAGAGAGAAATTAAAAGAATCAAAATTCCAAATCCTTCCCTCTGCACAAATAGTGGATGCAATTTTGAAGATTTAAAAATTTTAAACATTAAATTTATCAATATTTCTGTTTGAAAATTGGTTAATGCCTATAAAATTGTGTTAGCAATCGATTCAGAGGGGCAATTCAATTTTAGCCTGAGGACATACAGCGCACACAATCAAGGCCACCACCAGAGGTGTCACATGAGGTAATCAGGCAAGTCTAGATCAAGGGAGGTGAAGGTAGTTGAAGGAATGGCATCTCACATTGGTAAAGTGGTGAAATGGGCCAGGAGGGCTGGTTCCCTGTGTGATGCTGAAGCAGACTTCACAGGCCCGATCATACATATGGCTGAAATGCAGCCTATGCCACTCATACCTGATACATATCCAGCATTCTCATCACAAGCAAAAGGTGATAGATAAAAATTCAGACTATCCAACTCATAGAAATTATTTGATTTTCAAATACTTGTTTTGTCATTAAATTTAGAATGTATAGCACACAGGAATAAGGTGCTGTTTGGTAAAACTTGCGTGTACTTGATTTTTTTTAAAAGCGAGGAAAGGCTTGTGTGCGGGGGAAAAAAAATGCTGGTGGAACTCCCAAATGTAAGTTCTGCTTTTGTTTTAAAACCTCCCACTTTATTGATAGTGAGTATCATTGCTTTTGCACCATGGTAGCTGATCTTTACATGGAAAACTATGAAATAAATAATAAATTAACCCATGTTTTAATAAAACTGAGAGTTAAGTGGTTTACAAAACATTTTACTGAACTCCCCTTCTCTTTCACCAATAATGGTTGAAGCTCTTTAACATTATCAAAGAGCATAGAAATGTGTGTACTTTAACATTTAATCCAAAAGCTAATGGCTGCACTCTCAGTACGCAATGAGTTATTAGCTTGAAATTCGTGTCACAGAAGGAAGGCTTCAACTTCCAATTCCAAAATTTATTTAACCACTACGGAAACTATTTAATCAAGTTTTAATTAAAACTCTTATTTTGAACAAGCAATATGTTAGTTATACAGAAGAAAGCCATGTTAAGATTTAAAATTGATATTTTTATTGATTGATCAATGAATTGATCACTATAAAGATTGACCTTTTCATAATGTACTTTTCTTTTTATAAAAGTTAGTTAATTTTTTAGTGAAACTGTAATTATTGTATAGAGCCTTTTATGGGCAAAACCTCACATTGTGTTTCAAGAAAACTGACTAAAAATCAAGACAAAAAAAAAGCAAGTTTTGACAGATCAAAGATGGATAGAGAGGCAGGAAGTTTGACAGAAATAAAAAAAAAACATGGGTTTATGTAACTAAAGGCACAACTGCCAAATAGTGGAACAAAGTGAAAAAATACACAATAAACAAAAATCAAGGGATAAACATTATTTGAGATGAGGCAGGGGGTATGGCATCAGTGAATATTTAGGAAAGGAGGTAATTTGAGAGCAGGAAAGGATTTAAATAGGTGTGAAAAGATGGAAGCTGAGACTAAGGAGCCAGAGTGGGATAATCAGAGTTTTGACTGGGGTGACACATACAAGGTAAAATAATATAAACAAAGTTGTTTAACAGATTTATTTATGAAAGATTATTGAAATGTTAATACTTGTTTCTCTCTCCACAAATGTTGCATCTTTTTATTTCAGGTTTCCAAACGAGCAGCATTTCATATTTGCATTCAACTACTCAAGTATAGTGGACAATGGCATCCAAGATAGATGCAGAGGAACATAAAAGTTACAGGAAATGCAATGGACAAAATTGGCAACCTTTAGGGAAATATACAACTGGAAGATAAACTCATTTGAAGATGATGGTTCAGTCTTGTAGTTTTGATGTTTGCATGGAAGATGGGCCACGTGAGAATCGATGGTATTGCCAAAGGACACATAAAATGTGCATGGAGGTGGATAGAAGCAAAGCAGAACAGTTAACAAGAGAAACTAGCAATAGCTTTCCATTTGGTCAATTGAAGTCCATAAGATATAGGAGTAGCAGTTGGTCATTCGGCTCATCAAGTCAATGGAAGGAAAGCTTTAGAGCAGGATTCAGTGGATGACTGCATTAAAGATGAAGGAGGAAGTGGAAAATGTTATCTAGACCAAATTATTTGGTCATGATCTTGGTTAGATTATTCCAATAACGAGAAGTGATTCAAATGGAAATTGAACAGCCAACACCTTCAAGGGGAGAGAGATGGAGATTAGAATGAAAATAAGGTTCATAAGAGTAGAAAAGACTGTGGAGTTTTTTTTATAATACTGGAAGTTTATGGGTTAAGAAGCAGTTCACAAAAGGAGAATGCACTTTAAAATTAGTATAGTGATCAAGAAAATTAAATCCTCTCAAACATACTTTTAGATATGTTAAAACAGTAGGAATAGCTGCCTCAAACAGCATTAAATTTGCCAGTCTTCAATAGAAGAAAAACATTTACAATGGCAAAAAGAAGCACTTGATAATTTGGAGACAGAAGACATGTTCAATCAACATACCTCCTGAATGGCTGCCATGACAACGTGCTGAACGGATTCTTCCATCATCATGATTGTTTGTATTTGTTCTGAAAAATAAATTGAATTTCACTACTTAACTGATAAATATCATGAACAATTAAGAAGGCAAATTTTTCCTCATGTAGTTGAGTCAAATTAATCAGTGACTATCTGCAAGTTTTGGTGTCATACAAAAGAACAAAGAAGCTGAAGAGAAATGCCTCTTTTGAAGATTATTCTTTAGAGATTGAAAATTAAATTACCAGTTTCTGAAATGGCATCTTTTAATCTTGTGTCAGGTCTTCCACAAGAAAACCCGGCATTAACACAAAATCAAGGAAGATATTCTCAAACTTTTGTGTTGAAAATGTTGACAAAAAATAATGCTTTTATGCAGCACGAAAATAAAAGAAACTGCTAGGAATTTAGAATAAAAATTAAAAAAAAACAAATACTCAGCAGGTTAGTCTGCATCGAGAAGAGAAAAAAAGTTAATGTTTAACGTCAGAATGGAGGATCTTTAACCATTCATTCAGCATTTTCTTTTACTGTACACAAACACTGAGGACATCAAGAAACTCGTAGTTTCAGAATCTGAGTTAAAAACCTACAAATTAAGCTAATACTCTTAAGGCATACAGAGCAAACTTCAAAGGTAATTTAAAATAGACATTAGGATACAGTTCCAGTAATCATGGCTAAATCCTGACCTTTTTTTGAACTAATAGGGTGAAGTTTGTGGATTCTCCTTGTGAACAAAACAATTATATCCAGGTTTCCTCCCACATCCCATGTTGATGGGTTAATTGGCTTCAGTAAATGTCTCTAGTATAGGCAGATACAGTGGAACCCTATTATAATGTGATAGTTTGGGTCAAAAAAAATTGCATCGCAAAAAATGCGAAGTCACACTAAATCAGCGTTTCAATAATAAATTATTGTAGTTACGGTTGAAATTAATGCACAAATTAATTTTTAGTAAACCAACCATTTCTGTTCCCGGCAGCAGCCCAAAGTCCCTGCTCCCTGCTGCAGCCCGAGGCTTGAGTCCAATGACTACACGCATTATATCCAGATTAGTGTTAAATTGGGGTTCCATTATACCAAAAAAACTAGTGGGGGGGGGGGGGGAAGGGAAGCTGATGAGCATTGAGTGAGAATAGGTTACACTTTAACAACATTTTTATGGCAGCATGTGTTGAGATTATCCTGAGTGGATGCATCATTGCGTGGTATACTAGCTGCAAAACATCGGACCAGGTCAATAGAGAGTATCATTAAAACAGCAGAGAAGATTAATGGAAAACTACTTTTCCTCTTTTGGCAATATTCACTGGGAGCTTTGCTTAAATAGAACATAGAACACTACAGTGCAGTTCAGGCTGTTCAGCCTTCGATGCTGTGCCGAACTACATATTCCTTAAAAAAAGTACTAAACTGTCCTGAACTCGTTTGCCTTTATTTTTCTTTCATTCATGTGCCTTCTTTCTTTGGCTTGGCTTCGCGGACGAAGATTTATGGAGGGGGTAAAAAGTCAACGTCAGCTGCAGGCTCGTTTGTGGCTGACAAGTCCGATGCGGGACAGGCAGACACGATTGCAGCGGTTGCAGGGGAAAATTGGTTGGTTGGGGTTGGGTGTTGGGTTTTTCCTCCTTTGCCTTTTGTCAGTGAGGTGGGCTCTGCGGTCTTCTTCAAAGGAGGTTGCTGCCCGCCAAACTGTGAGGCGCCAAGATGCATGGTTTGAGGCGTTATCAGCCCACTGGCGGTGGTCAATGTGGCAGGCACCAAGAGATTTCTTTAGGCAGTCCTTGTACCTTTTCTTTGGTGCACCTCTGTCACGGTGGCCAGTGGAGAGCTCGCCATATAACACGATCTTGGGAAGGCGATGGTCCTCCATTCTGGAGACGTGACCCATCCAGCGCAGCTGGATCTTCAGCAGCGTGGACTCGATGCTGTCGACCTCTGCCATCTCGAGTACTTCGACGTTAGGGATGTAAGCGCTCCAATGGATGTTGAGGATGGAGCGGAGACAACGCTGGTGGAAGCGTTCTAGGAGCCGTAGGTGGTGCCGGTAGAGGACCCATGATTCGGAGCCGAACAGGAGTGTGGGTATGACAACGGCTCTGTATACGCTTATCTTTGTGAGGTTTTTCAGTTGGTTGTTTTTCCAGACTCTTTTGTGTAGTCTTCCAAAGGCGCTATTTGCCTTGGCGAGTCTGTTGTCTATCTCATTGTCGATCCTTGCATCTGATGAAATGGTGCAGCCGAGATAGGTAAACTGGTTGACCGTTTTGAGTTTTGTGTGCCCGATGGAGATGTGGGGGGGCTGGTAATCATGGTGGGGAGCTGGCTGATGTGCCTAAGAGTTTCTTAAATGCCCCTAGTGTTTCAGCATTCACCAACATCCTAGCAAGACAATCCAAGCACCCACAACTCTGTCTCCCATAAACTTCCCTCCCTTCACTTTGTACACACGTCCTTTGGTGTTTGCTATTCCTGCCCTGACAAAAAGTGCTGGCTGACCACTCTATCTATGCCTCTCAGAATCTTAATGACCTCTATTAAAACTCCTTTCATCCTCCTTTTGCTCTAAAGAAAAAGTCCCAACCCTGCTAACCTTGCTTCATAAGATTTATTTTTCAATCCAGGCAACATCCTTTCTTTAACTTTTAAAAATATTTTTAATAATTTTAATAAAAAAGGTTATGTGACGGATGCTGGACAAAGTGGCGACTATCTGCCTTATGGTAGACAAAAGTTAAAGAATTTCATGTATGTTACATTCTAAATGTAGTATTATGTGATAATAATGGAATCTTTCCCTTTATAATACTAATAAAATATAATAAATAGATATGGATAGTTAAACATAATTAATAAAACAATCAGTATATCAAAAGCCAATGTAAATTGTAAGACATATCCATAATACATATTCCAAATAATTTATTTAAGAAAGAGAACTAATAATAAAAAGGAAATAAAAAAAGAGAATAAAGAAAAAAGGAAAATAACAAAAAATGAGAGACAAAACAAAAAACTCAATACCCCTCCCTAACAGCATTGCCAGATGCTATATATGATTAACAATAAAGGAAAAACAAAGGTAGAGAAAAAAGTGAAAAAGAACATGGAAAAGATTCTAGTCAGCCAATTCAATTACATTGAAGTGAAATGTTAAATAAAAAAATGTGTCATAAATGACCCTCACAGCACCTTAGATCTTTTATCTGTATTATTAATTGATTAATGAATCTTTTTCATATTCAAACAAGACATGATGTCATGCAACCATTGATCATGAGTGGGCAGGGCAACATCCTTCCATTTAAGTAAAATCACATGGCTCTTGAAGAGAGAGGTGAAAGAGATAGTATGTCTCTGAACCGGGGACAAAGATGAATCATTCCCTCCCCAGGCAACATCCTCTGTACCCTCTCCTCAGCTTCCACATCGTTCCTATAATGAGGTGACCAGAACTGAACACAATACTCCAAGTGTAGTCTCACTAGAGATTTGAAAAGTTTCAACATGACCTCTTGAACTCAATCCAACTATCATTGAAGCCCAACATCCCATAGGCCTTCTTAACTATCCTATCAGCCTACATGGCGACCTTCATGGATGTAGGGATTTGGACCCCCAAGTCCCTCGCCAAGGCAAATAGCGCCTTTGGAAGACTACACAAAAGAGTCTGGAAAAACAACCAACTGAAAAACCTCACAAAGATAAGCATATACAGAGCCGTTGTCATACCCACACTCCTGTTCGGCTCTGAATCATGGGTCCTCTACCGGCATCACCTATGGCTCCTAGAACGCTTCCACCAGCGTTGTCTCCGCTCCATCCTCAACATCCATTGGAGCGCTTTCATCCCTAACGTCGAAGTACTCAAGATGGCAGAGGTCGACAGCATCGAGTCCACGCTGCTGAAGATCCAGCTGCGCTGGGTGGGTCACGTCTCCAGAATGGAGGACCATCGCCTTCCCAAGATCGTGTTATATGGCGAGCTCTCCACTGGCCACCGTGACAGAGGTGCACCAAAGAAAAGGTACAAGGACTGCCTAAAGAAATCTCTTGGTGCCTGCCACATTGACCACCGCCAGTGGGCTGATATCGCCTCAAACCGTGCATCTTGGCGCCTCACAGTTTGGCGGGCAGCAACCTCCTTTGAAGAAGACCGCAGAGCCCACCTCACTGACAAAAAGCAAAGGAGGAAAAACCCAACACCCAACCCCAACCAACCAATTTTCCCCTGCAGCCGCTGCAACCGTGTCTGCCTATCCCACATCGGACTTGTCAGCCACAAACGAGCCTGCAGCTGACGTGGACTTTTACCCCCTCCATAAATCTTCGTCCGCGAAGCCAAGCCAAAGAAGCCTTCTGGTTTGTCCATAGAACATTTGAGCACAGAAACAGGCCCCTTTGGCCCTTCTAGTCTGTGCCAAACCATTTTTTTTTGCCTAGTTCCACTGACCTGCAAATAGTCCACAGGCCTCCAAACTTCTCCCATCCATAGACCTTCCCAAATTTCTCATATTTAAAAATTGCACCCTCATTCACCATTTCAGTTGGCAACTCATTCCACATTCCCACCACTCTGTGTCAAAAAGATCCCCCTCATGTTCCCCCTAAACCTTTCCCTTTCACTCTTAACCCATGTCCTCTAGTTTGTATCTCACCTACCCTCAGTGGGGAAAAAAAGTCTACATATATTTACTGTCTATCACCCTTATAATTTTAAATATTTCTATCAAGTCTCTGCTCATTCTTCAACACTCCAGGGAATAAAGTCCTCACCTGCTTAACCTTTCACTATAACTCAGTTATTGATATCTTTCCTGTTGTTAGGTGACCAGAATTGCACACAATGCTCCAAATTTGGCCTCACCAATGTCTTATACAACTTTTATATAACATCCCAACTCCTGTACTCAATACTTTGATTTATAAAGGCCAACAGGCCAAAAGCTCTCTTCACAACCCCATCTATCTGTGATGTAACTTACAGGGAATTATGTATCTGTATTCCCAGATCCCTCTGTTCTGCCACACCCCTCAGTGCCCTACCATTTCTTGTCTTGTCCTTCCAAAATGCAACACCTCACACTTGTCTGCATTAAATTCCATCTGTCATTTTTCAGCCCATTTTTCCAGCTGGTCCAGAGCCCTTTGCAAGCTTTGAAACTTCCTTCACTGTCCATAACGCCTCCAATCTTAAGCCTCTTTCACATTTGCAAATGATCCCAGGAATTAACTGCCAATCAGCCGTTAAAGTGCCTAGTGTGAAAGCAAAATCAGCTCAACGCCAGTGTCAGATAACGTCATCTCACATCACGGATTGACAGCCTCAACTGCTAGAACAATCCCTGGCATATGCAGATGCCGGCACGGCAATCAGGCAAATGTGAAATGGGCAATTGAATTGTGGAAGAGAGAGTGCACATGAAGGAAGAAAAGATTAAAATGAAGGTATAAAGTTTACCATGGGAAATTCGCAGCGGAAAGGGGGGAGAGAGAGAGAGAGAGAGAGAGAGAGAAAGAGATGAAATAAATAGCAATAAATCACAATAGCAGACAATTTTTAAACACCGTTGTAAAATTGGTAGCACTATAGTGCACAATTTATAAAGACCATGGGAAAAAAGCAATGGGGGACTTGACTTCCCAGAATGCCATGTGGCGGAGAAACCCCTCAATGAATGCCCTGCCACATAGAATTCTGGGAGGGCAGGTCTCCCATCGCCTTTCCCCATGGTATTAATAAATTGTACGCAATAGTGCTACCAATTTTCCCATGCTGTTTAATTTGTTCGCAATAGTGCTACAAACTTTTCCATTCTATATAAATTGTGCACTATAACACCTACCAATTTTCCCACCCTGTTTAAAAATTGTCCACTATTGCTATTTATTGCTAGCACTTTCCTACGGTCCCTTATAAAGGTTTATATAGGTCGGCATAACAACAACAGTGGCTGAAGGGCTCATATTGTGCTGTACATAAAGCTTAAAAATTATGTTATAATTAGGCATGATTAATTTCATTCAAATATAAGATCATAATACATTGATCAGGATTAAGGGCAGGTCCACCATCACTCGTCGCCAGTAGAAGGTAGAACAGTCCAAACCCTGGGGATGGCTCCTTGCAAATGTGAAAACGTTCAGAGATCAGATTAGGAGTGGTCAAGTGTGAAAAGCCAAACCCCCATTCCTATCCCAAGACACTGAACAGCCAACTTAGTAGGATGCAAGTGTGAAAGGGGCTTTAGTGTCATCTGTAAACTTGCTGATCCAATTTACATTATTATCCAGCTCACTGATATGGATGACATACAACAATGTTCCCAGCACCTATCCCTGAGGCACACTACTAGTCACAGGCCTCCAGTCTGAAAAGCAATCATCCACCACAATTCTCTGGCTTCTCCCGTTCAGCTATTGTCGAATCCAGTTCTCTACTTCACCATGAATACCACGCGTCTGAACCTTCCTAACTTCCCACATAGCACCAAAGTCCATTTAGACAACATCCACCGCCTTTCCTTCGACCCCAAAGATGAATTTCCTTTTGCTGGCTTGGTGACTGCCCTCGAGTACATTCATTCCAAGAATGTAGTCAGGTGAGGCTGCTACCAGGAGAAGAGGCTCTTTACCGATGGAGAGGTCAAGAGCGACCTCTCTTGCGGAGAGGATGGAACCCGCTAGCCCCTCTATATTGACTTTGGGACCCCATCCACCCCACCAGGATTCCCAGGGATAATTGTGTGAACTGCCCTGGTGTCAACTAGTGCCATCCAGCACTGGGTATTTCCCTTTTCCTCGTGAATGGCCATTGGGATATATGGCCTCAGGTCCTCCAGGTGGGATAGGACTGCTGAGAGAATCTGCCAGAGACCCTGGCCTCCAACTAATGGGGCAGGGTGCACATTGTTCCAAACAGCAGGGGGCTTCTATTGCGACAGGATGCCTTTGTTGACCATTTCATGCCGCATAAGAAAGATTTTTTTTCTCACCAGGGAGCATCTCAGGTGGGGGAGAAGCCGCCTGCATGAGGGGGGGGGGGGGGGGGGGGGTAAACACGGTGAGCGGGGGAGATGTAAGTTTTTGCGGGTCCTTTTCAAAGTATTCCTGGAGATGCCATTGAAACAGATACAATCTATTCCCGCACCGCGCAGGGAGTTATCGACTGAGTGCTGTGCCCAGTGGCTACCCAAACTGCCAGTCTCTAGATGGGACAGGCAGATTATGGGGGGCCCCTTCATCCCACAACCAGAATAGCCAGGTGGTTAGGTGCTCACCTGACCGCTGGTGGTATCTGTCTGCCAGCGCAGCCAATTTCGTGGTGGAGTACTCTTTCACTATAACCTCACACCGGTCCATTTCCCATTTGCTCAGTCCCTCACCATTCTCAACACTGTCCCCATTTTGCTGAGCCTCTAGGTGGTCCTGGAACAATGTGGTCACTGGCCGGGCATGCAAGATCTCTGGGATGTTTTAGTAGTGGTGGGTGAGAGTGAATTTCGCATGTGTAATCGGACTCAGCCTCCGCAAACTCATCATTGGCTATCCACACATCCCTATCCCCCAACCATAGCTCACTCTCCTCCCCATGCATAATGAACACCCTGACCTTAACCAGGTTATCCTGCAAGCCAGATCAACAGGCAGCCTCGATGTGGCTTGTGCATCCCTTAGCAGCTTCCAGTGCATCCAGTATGGACCTGCACTCAGTGGTCATGGATTCTCTTTATTCAATATTCAGAGCACACTGCTGATTAATTCTGATGTGATATACCACTGTGGCCTCAGAAGGGATATTAGTAATCATAGAGCTTGCCCACTACTCTCCCTGCTCTCAGGAAACCTCAATTCCTCCAGAAGGGAGTCCACAGGGTACCCTATCTGCCTGTGGGGGTCCAACCTGTCGACCCAATCGGCTGGCCTGCTGTGGTTTGCCAGCCACGCTGCCAAACGGAGCCCCTGACGGTTATCAGTCCACCTGTGGATTTAAAAGCCGACCCTGGGATCCCTTTCCTACTTGTGGGTTGCCTCCTGCTGTCCCCGTTAGTGAACAGGTACAGAATAAATCATGCACCCGACAGGACACTCAACACACATTTATCAAAACAATCTCCCACTTTTATATGGTTAAAATTCCACCTGTGCCCAGTTGTAACACTTTGAATCCTGCTCACAGTGCCAATTGCTGTGTTAAGAAAAAGGATCAGATCCTGTGGGTTCACAGAGAGATGAGTCTGGACACAAGGGCTTGCAATCACACGTAGCTTTTATTAACACAATTTATAGAAGAGTGTGGGAAAACGCTGAACAGTATACAATTACTAATTCACACAGGTGGTGCTGACATTCGCACACTATAACAAGGGGTAATACACACCCTCCTGAATCACTAATTGTTGGGAAATGGCTCTAGAACACACAGACACTCCTGGACCCTTGATTGTTGGGAGGTGCAGCTCTAATTCAAGTATTGATCTATAGCAACACTATGGCTCAACTTACCGCAACCTTTCCAAGCGACGTCCACAGTAGCAACCTGGTATGGACCAGTGTCCAGGGCTTTCATCACGAGGCAGAGGGAGAGAAATGTGTTCTGTGCTGGTGCTAAATACAGCGCTAATCTGTGTGTCTAGCCAATAGTGTCACTGAGTGATTTGAATTAGCCAACAGCAAGGTGTACACTAATTAGTGGCCAGAGTCCAACCTTAACTGACAAGTGATGTGACTTCTGAATACATTCCAAATGGGGAGGACATGTGACCACCCGCAATACACACATTCCAGACAAGGAGACCACATTTCCTCCACAGACAACTCTTATGTCCTCTGGTTTGTATCTCACCTATCCTCAGTGGCAAAAATGCCTATCTATATTTACTCTGTCTATCCCCCTCATAATTTTAAATACCTCTATCAAATCTTCCCTCATTCTCCTATGCTCCAGGGAATAAAGTCCTAACCTGTTTAACCTTTCTCTTTAACTCAATTCCTGAAGTCTGGGCAACATCCTAGTAAATCTTCTCTGCACTCTTTCTATCTTATTGATATCGTTCCTGTAGTCAGGTGGTCAAAACTGCACACAATACTCCAAATTTGCCCTCACCAATGTCTTATACAACTTTACCACAACATGCTAGCTTTTATACTTAATACTTTCATTTATGAAGGCCAATTTGCCAAAAGCTCTCCTTACCACCCTATCCATATATGACACCAATTTCAGGGACTTGTGCAACTGTATTCCCAGGTTACTTTATTCTACCACACTCCTCAGTGCTCTACCATTCACCATGTATGTCCTTTCATGGTTTGTCCTTCCAAAACTCAACACCTCATACTCGTCTGCATTAAATTCCATCTGCCATTTTTCTTTTTTCTCTGTCCATTTTTCCAGCTGGTCCAGATTCCTCTGCAAGCTTTGAAAATCTTCTTTTCTGTCCACAATGCCTCCAATCTTAGTGTCATCTGCAAACTTGCTGATCCAATTTACAACATTATCATACAGATCATTGATAAAGATGACAAACAACAATTGTCCCAGCACCGGTCCCTGAGGCACACCACAAGTCACAGGCCTCCAGTCTGAGAAGAAATCATCCAACACTAATCTCTGGCTTCTCCCGTCCACCCATTGTTGAATCCAGTTTACAACTTCACCATGAGCACCTAGCGTCTGAACTTTGATGACTAACCTCCCATGTGGGACCTTGTCAAAGACCTTACTAAAGTCCATGTAGACAACATCCACAGCCTTTCCTTCATAAACTCTCCTGGTAACCTCCTCAAAAAATTATACAAGATAGGTTAAACATGACCTACCATGCACAAAGGCATGTTGACTATCCCTAATAATTTTCTGGTTGTCCAAATAATTGTATATCTAATCTCTTAGAACATCTTCTAATAATTTACCAACAATTGATGTCAGGCTCACTGGCCTATAATTTCCAGGATTACTTTTGGAGCCTTTTTTTAAAACACAGAACAACGTGAGCTATCCTCCAATCCTACAGCACCACACCTGTGGCTAAGGACATTTTAAATATTTCTGCCAGAGCCCCTGCACCTGCAATTGCTATACTAGCCTCCCTCATGGTCTGAGAGAGTATCTTGTTAGGCCCTGGGGACTTATCCACCCTTATGTACTTTAAGACAGCAAGCACAACCTCCTCTTTAATCTGAATAGGTTCCATGCTTGTTTTACTTACTTCCCATGACTGTGTGCCTGTTTCCTGAGTGAATACTGATGAAACAAAAAACATTCAAGATCTCCCCCATCTCTTGGTTCCATACAAAGCCGATCACTCTGTTCTTTAAGGCAACCAACTTTGTCCCTTACTATCCTTTTGCTCTTAATATACTTATAGAAACCCCGAGGATTTCCTTTCACATTGTCTGCCAAAGCCATGTCTTTTTTTTTTGTCTTCCTGATTTCTTTCGAGGTTTGTGTCGCATGTTTTAATACTCCTCAAATTAAAAACCTCATTTAATCCATGCTGCCTATACCTGCTATACACCTTTCTCTTCTTCCAAACCAGATCCACAATATCCCTCAGAAACCAAGGTTCCCTATGCCTGTTAACCTTGCCTTTAATCCTGACAGTAACATACAAATTCTGTACTCTCAAGATTTCACCTTTGAAGGTTCTCCACTTACCGCGTACATCCTTTCCTGAAAACAACTTATTGCAATCCATGCACACTAAATCCTTTCTCATTTGCTCAAAATTGGCCTTTCTCCAATCTAGAATCTCAACCCAAGGCCCAGACCCTATCCTTCTTCATAATTAACATGAAATTAATGGCATCATAAAGACTGGAAACAAAATATTCCCCCATATATACTTCTTTCATCTGTCTCGTTCACTAATAGGAGATCCAGTATTGCACTCTCTCCGGTTTGCACCTCTATATAATGATTTAGAAAACTTCCCTAAACACATTGACAAAAACCAAATCATCCAACCCTTTTACAATATTGGACTCCCAGTCAAAAGTGGAAAGTTAAAATCTCCTATTATCATAACCTTATGTTTCCTGCAACTGTCTGCAATCTCTCTAAACAGATTTACTCCTTCAATTCTATCTGATTATTGGGTGGTTTATAATACAACCCCTAAGTGTGGTCATACCTTTCTTGTTCCTCAGCTCCACCCATATAGCCTCAGTAGGAGATGTGATATTTTCACTGACGAGCAATACCACTCCTCCCCCTTTCATCTCGCCCATTCTTTCACGTCTAAAGAAATGGAAGCCCAGAACATGGAGCTGCCAGTCCTGCCCTTCTTGCAACCAAGTTTCACTAATGGCCACAATGTCATAATTTTAAGTGCCAATCCAGACTCTAAGCTCATCTATCTTTCCTACACTACTCCTTGCATTGAAATAGGTGCACCTGATAACTTCCACCATGTTCAACCCATTGACTTCTAAAGGTGCATGTCTCTGACACTCTGGTTCCCCTCCCCCTGCAAATCTAGTTTAAACTCACTGAAGCAACACTAGTAAACCTTCCTGCAAGGATATTAGTCCCCCTCCAGTTCAGATGCAAATTGTCCTGTTGGAACAGGTCCCATCTTCCTTGAAGAGAGCCCAATGATCCAGAAACCCGAATCTCTCCCTCCTGCACTAGGTTAAGCCACATGTTAAGCTGCATTATCCTCCTATTTCTAACCTCATCAGCACGTGGCACAGGTAGCAATCCTGAGCTCACAACCCTGGAAGTCCTGTCCTTCAACCTATCACCTAGCTCCCTGAACTCTCCTCAGGGAGTTGTGGTCTCTCTCACCAATATGCTTCCCCACCAAGAGATCAGCCACCTGACCGGATTCATTGAGGATCAAAGAATCCAACATTCTTTGAGGCACCTACCATCCAACACACAGTACCTTTGACCTACTACTATCAGGAAGGAGGTACAAGAGCATCTAAATCAGT
Source organism: Narcine bancroftii (assembly GCF_036971445.1). Classification (NCBI taxonomy): domain Eukaryota; kingdom Metazoa; phylum Chordata; class Chondrichthyes; order Torpediniformes; family Narcinidae; genus Narcine; species Narcine bancroftii. The sequence continues at coordinate 174,870,499 of NC_091471.1, read as the reverse complement.
ACTGCCAAGCTGGGAAAAAGCTTCTTCCCGCGGGTTGTGAGATTGATGAACCTTGGGTCTCTTATAAACAAAACTGAGCAAATTATCCAAAATATTTACATTTATTTTATAGTATTTTTATGTATATATGTGATTGTTATGTTGTATGAGAAATGTATATGTATGTGTGCATCATGGTCTGGAGGAATGCATTTTTGTTTGGTTGTACATATACAGTCAGATGAGAATAAACGAACTTGAATGTAAATTGGACAATGGAACTGATGGGAATATTCTAACTGCAAATACGACATGATGGTTGAATGACCTCCTTCTTTGTCATTGGAAAGAAATGAGACCTCTTCATTTACTTATACTTAACAAACTACCATACATTTTGGCTAATAAGTCGACCTTCAGATAGGACTGTTCCTCATTTTAAGCCTCATTTTCATGTTTTTATCATAGATCAGGCTTAAAAGAAGGACCCCCCACCCCCCCCCCACCCCCCCCCAATTTTCTGCAAGGTTTGTGCTGTAAACTGGTATCTGGGCTTCCCAGCAACAACCCAAACATTGTTACAACACCCCAATTGCCAACTAACAAATCTGTAAATTAAGCAAGTAAAAAAAGTTTTTAAAAAATTTTGCTTCTGGTGATGGGTCCAAGTCTTCAGCATCACCTGCAGCCAGAGTTGGTGACAGCGACTCCATTCTCAACATCGGGTGCGATGCCGTCCACATCGAAGAAGTCACCTCGCTGCCCAAGTGTGCTCTGTGTAGGAACCACAGCTACATGTCGGCCTTGGGGGGCACTGGTTCCCGAGCAGTAGCAGGGACCTCAGTCTCTACAACTGTAAAATGTCTGGGTGGGTTACAGCAGAGGTGGGGTGGTGTTGGGGATCGGCAGTGTAGCAGTAGGAAGGTGCTTCAGGTCGTCTATTTTTTTTTGTTGAATTGAAGGTCTCATTTTTGTATCTGGTGTATAAGACAACCCCTGATTTTTAAGTGCTTTTTGAAGTTTTCAACGGTCGACTTATATGCCGCAATATATGGTAGTTCATTTAATACTCTGGCCAAATTACCTCTGTCAGATTCCTATGAAGATTTCTGCACCAGCATGAAATTTAAGGCCTCATCAATTCCAACAATACTAAACAAGCAAGATGAAGAATAGGAACTGTGGCTCAAAAATTAGCCAATGGCAAAATAGTCCTACAAATCAGGTAATTTTATATGCAGAGGTCAATCAGCTTGATGTGAGTTTGTTATACACACATGTACAATGTCCAAATGCACTGAAATTCTTGTTTGCTGCAGCTACACATTTTCTAAATATATTAAAATTCAATTAAATTATCATACAAGAAAAATAAAACAAGATTAGATAAATATTCAGTTATTAGTGTTTAAAAAAAATGTTCCTGCCTTCTTTAGGCAATCCTCATCTCACTCCTGTCTTCTTTTATACTTTAATTTTCTGCCTCTCATCTATACTTTCTCATTTAAAACTCTAACCTATCAGTTTCTGATTTAAAAAAAACCATTTGATTCTCTTGAGCTTTTGATCCCAAGTTACTCATAATCCATATTTTTCTGATTTAGTCTGTTTTACCTTGAGTGACAATGGCTCATTGCTGCCCATAAATGATTCACTTTTATTGTCAGAGTACATACATGACATCACATATAACCCTGAGATCCTTTTTCTGTGGGCATGGAAGAATTATCATTTATTGGTAGTGCAAAAAAAAACTGTACACAATGTACACATGTAAACAAAGAGAGAACTGTAAACAGATGACAAATGCAATACAGAGAGCATATAAAAAAAAACAATAAAGTGCGCAAGAGTCCTTAAATGAGTCTCTTATTGAGTTTGTTGCTGAGCAGTCTGATGGTGGAGGGGTAGTAGCTGTTCCTGAACCTGCTAGTGCGTGTCTTGTGGCACCTATACCTCTTTCCTGATGACAGCAGTGAGGGCAGGGTGGTGTGAATCCTTGATGATCGCTGCTGCTCTCCAACAGCAGTGTTCCCTATAAATGTTCTTGATAGTGGGGAGGGTTTTGCCGATAATGCCCTTGGTTGTGTCCACTACCTTTTGGAGGGCTTTACGCTTAGGGATATTGGTGTCTCCATACCAGACCGCGATGCAGCTGGCAGCATACTTTCCACCACACATCTGTAGAAATTTGCCAGGGTTTCTGGTGTCATACCAAACTTCTGGGATAGTAGAGACACTTACGGGCTTTCTTCATGATCCATTAGTGTATTGGGTCCAGGAAAGATGCTCCAAGATAGTGACTCCAAAAAACTTAAATTTGCTCACCCTCTCCACCACTAATCCCCCAATAATCACAGGAATGTATACCTCTGGTCTTCTCTTCCTGAAGCCAACAATCAGCTTCTTGATTTTGGTGACATTAATGAGTGCAAGGTTGTTGTTGGTGCCAAGTTTTCAAACTCCCTCCTCTATGCTGACTCACTGCCTTTCTTCATACAACCCACTACCATGGTATCGTTGTCCAATTTGTAGATGGTGTTATTGTTGTAATAAGCCACAGTCGTAGGCGTAAAATGAGTAGAGCAGGGGACTAAGAGGGCTGTGGGGGAGATGATTTTACTGTGAATCATATCAGTGCCCAAGAAGAGTGTGGTAACCTTCCTTAACAACTATTGACCAGTAGCACTTACATCAACAGTGATGAAGTATTTTGAAAGGCTGGTGTGGAAGCACATCAGCTCCTGTCTGAGTGGCGACATGGATACATTCCAGTTCGCCTATTGTAGCAACAGGTCTACGGCGAATGCCATCTCACTGGGTCTACACAAAGCCCTGGAACACCTGGACAGCAAAGATGCTTTCATCAGGATGCTCTTTATTAACTAGTTTGGCATTTAACATCATTATCTCCTCAAATCTGATCAGCAAACTCCAAGACCTGGGACTCAAAACCCCAGTGTATAATTGGATCATGGATTTCCTCACCTCCAGACCACAATCAGTGAGAATCTTCATCTCCAGACCACAATCAGAGGTGATGACCTATCAATAGAGAAAAGGCCGGCTGCCTGAAGTACAAATAAAAGTACACGGTACTTTGAATACATCACATCCTCTAACAGTGGACATGTTGAGCAAGAACACAGTTGGAGAATTCTTGATGGGTGGGAGTAGCATGGATTTAAGAATAGAAATGACAGACATCAGTCATCTAAAGTTCCATGTATCAAGCAGGCCAAACAGTAGTAGCATAGATGTGAGCTAATTATCATATCATTGATAATTAAAAAAACAGAAACAGGAGCTAATTTGTTGGTATTTTTTGGTTAATATAGTTGCTACAAATAGACTTTTGGTTTGGCGATATGATTAGCCAAAATAGCTAAATCAATTTGAAAGTGCTTTCAAAATTGATATCAGAAGCTCTCTTATTTCCAAATAATTCAAGTTGTTTTAAACTTCTTTTATATATTTTTAGTATTAAATCTTTATTCATAGTTATCCACTATGACTGCTCCATTGCTTTTACATGTCCATCAATTACCAATCCCATATTCTTCAATGAAAATTAACTCCAAGTACTTCCCTGGTAAAACTACCATTCTTCATTTTCCAAACTAAATTCTTTTTCACATCTTAAGTGGCCTGCTCTTTGTTAACTTAATTTACATATTTATGAAACTTTATTATGCTCCAAATGTCATGTTGTCTTGTATAACGTCTTTATACATTTCCTATCTATAGATTATTATTTTCCATTATTCATTCGAAACATTTTAATCAAAACAAAAATGTTATATTCAGTGTACTGTAATCTAAAGAAAAGGCATGCATTTATCAGGCTTTCATATTCTCAGGCCATCCCAAAATATTTCAAACAAAAATTGCTTGCTTTGTGCTTTGTAATCACTGTTGCTAAACCCAATGAACAATCTATACATGGAAAAGTCTATCAAACAGGATATCAATATGTAATCTTGTCCAATTTTACCTTGTTTCTGCTCACAGTTGACAGCACAGCCAAGAATGAGTTGTAACATTCTTCCAAGTTCTGCTGCATCTGAATGTTCTCCTATCAAATTAACATCTGGCAGAGGAAAATCAGTAATTTGCTGTCCCAACACCTGTAAACAGATTAAAATAAAACCCGACACCATTTATGCCTGCTGTATTAAAAATTAATTCCTGCTGATATTGAGACATTAAAATCAAATACACACCGTGTGCAAAACAATTCTTGTGAGTATAAATGTACATCGTAAAACACATTTTTGGAAGTGAAATATAGTGGAAAATAAAATAAATCTTTTTGCTTATTTCTTCCCTTTAATTCCTGGAGATTATTATCACAATCCGTTTATTACAGTGGTCAGTATCAATTACTAGTTGAAGGTATTTTTTCAGGTTTTACAGGGAAAAAATATAAATAATGGTCAACTCTGGAAAATATGTAAAAATTTAAGTCATATTCTTCAAGTACAATGTTTCTTTAAAATCCCCTTACATTGTGCTGTCTTCAGATTTGGGTCTGTTGAGTATGACAGATGTATAAATATCACCAAAATTATTACTGACTAAGAAATTTTTATTATTCAAAATTTAAAGAAAACCCTGAGCTTTGTTACATTAAAAGCAAAATAGGTGCTTGACTGCAAACCTGAATTCAATTGTCAAACAATATGAGAAAACTTTATCTAAAGTTTAATTCTGGCATTTAGTTTTGTTTTTAATAATTTCTGAGTTGCAGGCATTATTGACAAAACTAGAATTTTTGCATCCCTGGCAGTGACAGGGAGATGGAATGAAGCAGAAGGCCATTTCATGCCAGGCCTCCGCCTGGAGGCCAGCTGCAAGCACGGAGGGAAAACATAAATTGTACCTTCCAGCATCACATTCACATCAAGCAGCGCCTCTTAGCGCCCTCCAGAGCTGGAGTGACGAGTATATAGCGCTACCCGTCATAAATACACAGCAGAGCAATAGCCGTCTTCCCTACCCATAATCCCCCATGTAGCTGGAACAGCTCTGTGTTTCCCAGAACAATTCCAGCTGCATGGGGGATTATGGGTAGGGAAGACGGCCATTACTCTGCCATGTTTTGAGCTGTAGAGAGTGGCCCCAAAGGCCGAAGTGGCCTGATGAGGCTGTCACAGCTCGCACCGGCCGCCCCCTGATGGCTCCCATCAGCCCCTGCTGCCGTAACAGCATCTGCCCACTGCCCCTGCCTTGAGGGGTCATGGAGGGAGAGGGGTGAGTAGGGAGATGGGTTGCGGGTTGAGGGCGTCTTCAGCCCGTCCCTAACCAGCTGCTTACAGAGGCTGTACGTTAAAGCCATGCGGTGGAGTGCAGAACTTCGCCGATTATCCTTCCCTGAGAAGGGTTGGATTCGGCACCTCACAGCTGGCCATGGCGCATTCAGAAAGATAAGTCTCTAGGCATAAGGGTGGAGAACCTCCACCTTTACAGACAGGCATTTTGCTTGCTTGAAAAGGCCTAGAGAAATTACAAAGAATAATAAGGTTTTCATCTCTCAAACTGCAGTAGATTAAGGAAAAGACCAACTCTCATCTCCAATGAAAAATTACGTGTAGGGAGTAAGCACACAAAATCAAAATGTCAAAACATACATGTAAAAGTCTTAATAATATGGAAATTGTAATAAAACATACATGGTAGATTGTGTTCATGGGACTCTAACTAGAATTTAGAGAATTGAAAACAGTTAAAATTATGCAAGATTATTTTGACTTTTTATTTTAACTCATAACGCGCACAAGCATATAATGTGCACATGCATATATTGCACAGGTGTAGTATTCTTTAAATTCTGACTGACAAAAGCAATTTGCATTTAAATGGGACATGAGACAAAGCACATATCAGTATCTGCCACAGTTAATCTCCTGCAATTTCCCCCAGAGGTGTCAATCACCCATTATATAGATGATATCCTGCTGCAACACCTTAACAAGCTTTGGAGAAGAATCAATTAAATAGATCAAAGACAGGCTTCAGGAGTTAAGTAGGATTTTTAATTCTAAATGTTGTCTCAAATCAGTCACTTGATATGTTAATCTCCTCCCTCAGAGATGGGCCTGGGCAATTAACATTGATAAGGTGCAGTGCCCAAGCCTGAATGTCCTGTTTTTAGGAATACCATGGCATTCAGTACAAAATGATATTCCCAAAAATCAAAATTTCCACACCCACTATGAATTGTGTGTTCTTTCATTGCTGTTATTACATTCCCACACCCGCTATAAATTGTGCCCATTCTTTCATTGCCTCTATTATATTCTGATACTCGCTATATTTCCATGCTCACTATAAATTGCCGGTTTGACTTTCCCAGGCCCGCTATTAATTGTGTGCATTGTTTCCACATGTAAAAATATTCTGGTATAGCGCGCGTACGCATATAATGTGCGGGGGGTACCTGGTTTGTAATCGCTAATCGCACCTGGGTCCCAGGAGGGCTATCCAGATGCTGCATCTTAAAAGTGCCTACTGATGACTTGATGTAAATGGCACACCATAGAATATTTGAAATTTTATATACTGCTCCTTTTTACATTACTGTTAACCATTTTTGATAGATTACAGATAAAAAAAAATCTATTTATGATGATCATTGCTAAACTTTTATTAAAAATAATGTTATGGGCCCAAGGGACCTCAAAACCCAACAGCAATAGAAATTCACCAAGACAAATAGTTATTTAAACAAAAGTTACTTTTAGTTTTCTTTAAACATAAAAATAGGATCAAACTTTCTTATTACTATAACCTTAACTTAACCCCCTTCTAATTCTAAGCACATGTGCATGTAATATGTGTGTGTAAGTTCAGAAAAGTTCTTTGATTCACAGTCCAATCTCACTTCTCAGTCTTCCAAGTTCAATGGTATCAGGCAATTCTTATACTGTGCAAAATTTAACATTTATGAATTTTCACCAAGCTTTGGTTCTTAAAGGTAATTGAATATGGCTCAGGAAGTTTCCTGTTGGTTTCAAAGAGAGGTTTGTTGCCTATTGAACACACACAAACTGATTCCTTCCGATCAGCCACTTCAGTGTCTTGCCAAAGAAACTTTCTGCATCAGGGTTTTCCAAATGATAACCTCTTCTTCTGCAGGTCACCACAGAGTTCATTTTGTTTCCCTTATTCAGGTGAAACACTCTATCCAGACATTTTCTCTTGTATAGACCACAAGGGTTTTCAATAGGCTGAACTCAGAACTCACAACCCATCTTCAAAATGAGGTTTCAACAAGCTGCCAGCTTTCCATGACTGCAGAAAGCAGTTCTCTCTCTCTCACTCAGCTTGCAAAACCACATGACTTTCTTAGAACAACAAACTGCATTCAGACAGATTGCAGCCCCAGAGCCAAACTTCCAAGCCAATTAAGCTGTTTCTTTCCATAGCAATAATTCATTTCTCCACAGCATGTCCAATTAACACCTACCTGTAAAGTCTATAAAAGACATTCTTCAAAGTTTTTGCAAAGGCACTTGGAGCCTGGACTGTCTGGCTGGAGCAGAGCTCTGGCATTTTAAATGAGATCTGTTTTGTGTTTGTTTGTGACCTACACTACCCCCACAATCTATCTCCTTCAAAAACATATCTATATACAATACAAAATATGATATAATCTGTCACAATAAGTAGCAATTAAATCATCTCACCTCATGATAATAATCCAGAATCCCTTTTAAAATTTTCTTCAAATTGCTAACCTGTGAAGAAAAGTTTAAATACATTGTAACTAAGAAGAATGATACTTCAAACCTTAATTCTCTAGGCTAGAGAGGTGGGAAACAAAGTAACCACAATGTTCACTACTTCTAGATTTGGGCAGTAAGCACAAAGATTATTCTTAGTATTGGTAAAGAGTCCATTATTGGACTTTGTCACCCACTTTGTCCAGCTCCCCTCACTGAAATGAGGCGCCAGCAAGGAATGAACTCGTGACCCCTTGTTTACAAGTCCAGTGCTCTGACCACTGAGCTATCAAACCGAAAATGGAATCGCAGTTTGATACAGCACAGGAAGTCCCAACTTGGTCCATCAAGTTGGTTGCAATTAGAGTTTCAGCATAGGAAACAAGGCCTTTAGCCCAACATGTCCTTCTGACCAAGTTGTCTCCCAAGCTATTTGAGGAGAGGTGATCACTACCATAGATTAGGTCAGCTAGGGCTGAGCCAAAAGAAAAAATTGAAAAGTTGTGGCCAGTTTGCCTCCTGACACACTTGCCTGGAGTGGAATGGAGTGCAGACATCTGAATATGTCAGGCTCTTACTGAATATGGCAGGCAGTCAGCAACAAAAGGCCTTATGCCAGGCCACAGGTGCTGACTATTTCTTGGAATTGAGACAAGGGGCTGAAGTGATGCAATGGAGAGAAGGCAGTTGGATATGGATGATCGACCTTGGTGTATGCAGGACCCCTGCCATTGAACAACATTTGGGAATAACAGAAACAAGAAGCTGTAGCTATAGTGGCAGCCATGGTGATTATGGGGACAGCAGAGGTAGACACATCGGAGAAGGTAGTGTGACTCAACCACTTACGGTCTTTAGAGGAACTTTTTTTTCCCCCTTTACTCTGCAAGATGATGCTGTAGCATGGTAATTATTTACCAGCCTTTGATTGGCACGCAAAAAAACAAACCATTTCATTATATCTCAGTACTCATGACAACAATAAATAAATCTAAATCTAAAATCTGATCTTTCTGACAGATGCCAGTGCTAGAATGTGCATCTTAAAAGTAGTCTCACTCATCAGCAAAATAAAGGGTAACAAACCTTTAGTCGCCAGTTATCCCCCACTTCTGTCTTGATACGATTTATCCACGTATCATCAAACCATGACTGATCTCTGAAAATTTAAAAGACCATTATTATCTCATGAAAAATCATCTGAAAAATGTAAAATTGTGCTTTTCCATTCCATTTGTAAAAAAGTTGCAGAGGCAAAGTTACAGCCACAAACATTACCTGTAATCACATTTTCACATTTACTGTGAATAAATGAATAAAAAATATTTTAAATCTAAAGTCTGAACTAAAAATATTGCAACAAAAGTAAAACGGTTTCATGGTGCAAAGTAAGCAAACGAAGATACACGAGACTTCAAAAGCTGGAATCTAGAGCAATAAACAAACCACTAGACAAGAGGAACTTAGGAGGTCAAAGAGCACCATGAAGGAAAATGGAAAGTTGATGTTTACATACAAAATGCTGCGGATAAGGTTTGGACCCAAAACGTTGACTGTCTATTTTCTTCTAAAATTCTTATAAAAAAATGCTTACTTTAAGTTAGTATTTCTCACAATACAGTTTAATATATTGAAAAGAAAATTACAATGCTTCATGCAACATTTTCCCATTTTACATGTAATCATGTTATAGTTTGGGTAGGTCTGGTAGAAAATGAATTAATACATTTTCAAACTTACATTTTCTGTAGAACCTGTGCCATCACAACTCCACTTGTCAAATCATCTATTTTCTTGCATGGTACCTGCAGACCAAATGTCTGGATCTAAAAGGCATATACAAGAATCATTTAAGATTATGCATTTTTCCAACTTACTTTTAAAAATATTTTTATTGAGTTTAACATAATAATCCAATTAAAGCATATACATATAATTAATATAAATGAATTTTTACAACAAATTTCATCCATAATTGTTAATTTGACATAATTTGTTAAAATAATTATGAATATCAACTGTTATCATCTAGGACAATCATAATTAAACCAAATATGATTCTTATCTAAAAAAGAAATTAAAAAAACTTAAAACTAGTATTAATCTAAGCCCTCCCTCTAATCAAGGTTACTTAATAGGACCAAAAGAAAATATGGAAATGGATCAAGTAGTGACCCTGAGAGGACAGGCGGAGGGAGCATTGCTGGAGCATCCAATTTACCTAAAACTGCCAACTGTGATAGCATTCTATGAATGGGCCCCATATCTTTTCAAAATGACACTTTCTATATTTAATAATGTATCTAATTTTCTCTAAAATTAGATATGTTATTACATCATGTAGCCACTATGCTTGGACAATTGGAATGGAAATCTTTCAATTTCATTAAAACTGCCCGCCTGACTATCTAGAATTTCTTTTGAGATGCTGACAAAAGTAAATCCGATTCACAAGAGAAACCAAACAAGGGAATTAAAGGGCAGGGGTCTATTTTAATCTTAAAAATCGTTGTTAAAGATATTCTTCCAATATCTTCCTAATTTGGAACACTCCCAAAACACATGATTAATGAGGGTTCAAAAATTTTACACTTCTCACATAATGGATCAACATCTGCATAAAGATGAGATCATTTAAGTTGAGACATATGTATTCTATGTACCACCTTAATCTATAATAAACAATGCCTTGCACAAAATTAAGAATCATTGATCAAACTAAGAGTGGAATACTAATCCTCATCTGAGAATACTATATTGTATGTAATGTGTGTGTAAGTTCAGAAAAGTTATTTGATTCACAGTCCAATCTCACTTCTCATTCCTTCAAGTTCACCAGTATCAGATCAGGCAAATACTGTGCACAGAATTTAATATTTATCAATTTCACCAGGCTTTGGTGCTTGAAAGGTAAATGGTTACCACTCAGGAAGGACATTTTTCAGAGAGAGATTTGTTACTCATTGGACACAAAACTGATTCCTTCCGATCAGCTACGCCAGTGTCTTGCCGAAGAAACATGCTCTATCAGGGTTTTCCAGATGGTAACCTCTTTCCTTCAAGTCACCACAGAGTTTGTTTTCAGTTTCACTTATTTCAAGTGAAATATTATACAGCCAGCCATCTCCTCTTTGAACAGGCTGAACTAAGAACTCACAACCAGTTTTCAAAATGGGGTTTTTCCACAAGCTTGCCAGCTTGTCATGTTCCAGTTCTAGTTGCTGCTGCTGAACTGTAGAATTGAATTTTCTCTCTCTCGGAGGAAAGCCTGTTTGACTCTCTCTGCTTGCAAAACCACATGACCTTCCTAGAACAGCAAACTGCATTCAGATAGACTGCAGCACCGGACCTAACCATCTGAGTCTGTTCAACTGTTGCTTTCCAAAACAATAATCCATTTCTCCACAGCATGTCCAATTAACACCTACACCTTATAGGCATTCTTCAAACTTTTTGCAAAGGCACTCGGAGCCTGGACTGTCTGGCTTGAGCAGAGCTCTGGCATTTTAAATGAGAGCTGTGTTATGAAAAGTTTGTTTGTGACTTACACTAAATTTTTTTAAATCTATCTATATATAATAGAAAATATAATATGATCCGTCACAAATGTAACTGACAATTGTTCAAAAGAGGCAAAGTAATCTCGAATAAATAAATCTTTATAACTTTTAATGCCTAATCGGTACCATTCCTTAAAGCCTGCATCTAAAACAGAGGGTGGGAAAAGATGGTTATCTATAATAGGACTAGCCACAGTAAAACTGTTATAACCAAAATATTTCTTAAACTGAGCCCATATTCTCAACCTATTTCTCATTATCAGATTAGGTGTCAGTTTAGAAAATGAAAAGGGTAAAACGGAACCTAACATTGCTAACATAGATGATTTCCTAGAAAACTTCAGTTCCATTTCTATCCAAGAAAGGTAACTTACTAATTTAGCAAATTTTAATAATAAAAATAAACTGCATATATTAATTGCACAATAATAGAATTGAAAATTTGGAAGTGACAATCCTCCATTCCTTAAAGTTTTCTGAAGATAGGGTTTATTTAAACATGGTTGTTTTCCCTGCCATATATAAGAATTAACTGAATCTAATGAATTGAAGGAGGATTTGGGGATAAAAAAAAATTGGTAAGTTTTGAAAAACGTACAAAATTTAGGTACAATGTTCATTTTAGTCGAATTAATACGTCCAATCATTGTAATTGAAAGTAGTCACCATCCCAATAGTAATACTTTAATCTGGTTAAGTAATACTACCAAATTTTATTTCATAAGCTTTTTATAACTCTTTGTGATTGCAATTCCTACTTACTTTTAATTAACAAAAACACTCCAATTTATTTTGTTCTGTATTTGCTAACCTACAAGCACATTATTTTAAATATATGCAAATAAATATTTGATAATTATTGTTTGGTTGTTCTGAGTGTGGTTGACATTGCATTCCAAAAATGTATATCTGTGGCAAGGGATTTTGATGTGATCATGTATATAACCATATAACAATAACAGCATGGAAACAGGCCACTTTGGCCCTTCTAGTCTGCATCGAACTAAGTACTCTCCTCTAGTCTCACCTACCTGCACCATGCCCATAACCCTCCATTCCCCTCCTATCCAATTTTTTCTTAAATAACAAAATTGACCCTACCACCACCACTTCTCCCAGAAGCTCATTCCACACAGCCACTCTTCTCAGAGTAAAGAAGTTTCCCCTCATGCTATTTCTAAACTGTTGCCCCTTAACTCTCAACTCATGACCTCTTGTTTCAATCTCTCCTATTCTCAATGGAAAAAGGCTAACCACATCAACTCTATCTATCCCCCTCTTAACCTTTTATGCTCCAAGGAATAAAGACCTAATTTTTTCAATCTTTTTTTGTAATCTAAATGCTGAAACCCAGGTAATATTTTTGTAAATCTTCTCTGCACTCTCTCCACCTTGTGGATATCCTTCCTATAATTTGGTGACCAGAACTGCACACAGTATTCTAAATTTGGCCTCACCAATGCCTTGAACAGTTTCAACATCACTTTCCAACTCCTGTATTCTATGCTTTGATTTATAAAGGCCAGCATACCAAAAGCCTTCTTCACCACCCTATCCACATGAGATTCTGCCTTCAGGGAATGATGCACCATTATTCCAAGATCTTTCTGCTTCACTGCATTCCTTAGTGCCCTCCGATTTACTATGCATGTCCTGTTTTGTTTATTCCTACCAAAATGAAGCACTTCACACTTATCGGTATTAAACTCCATCTGCCATTTTCAGCCCACCCTTCTAAGCAGTCCAAATTCCTCTGCAATCTTTGAAAACCTTCTTCATTATCCACAAATCCACCTATTTTAGTATAATCTTTTATAAAGGATGCAATACCGATCCCTGAGGCACACTGCTTGTCACTGGCCTCCAGCTTAACAATTATCCGCTACGACTCTCTGGCATCTCCCTTCCAGCCACTGTGAATCCACTTCACTATCTCAAAATTAATACTGAACAACTGAACCTTCCTAACAAGCCTTCCATGTGGAACCTTATCGAAGGCCTTACTGAAGTCCATAGAGACAACATTCACTGCTCTACCCTCATCAACATTCCTAATCACCTCTTCAAAAAAATTCAACAAGATTGATCAAACGTGGCCTTCCACGCACAAATCTGTGTTGAGTGTTCCTGATCAGACGCTGTCCCTCCAGACACTTATATATACACACTATCTCTAAGAACTCTTTCCATTAATTTACCTACCACAGATGCCAAACTTACAGGCTAATAATTGCTAGGCTTGCTTCTCAAACCCTTTTAAACAATGGAACCACATGTGCAATATGCCAATCCTCCAACACTATACCCATCTCTAATGACATTTGAAAAACCACTGTCAGAGCCTCTGCTATTTCCTCACTAACTTTTCTCAAGGTCCTGGGGAAAATCCTGTCAGGGCCTGGAGACTTATCCACCTTAATATGCTTTCAAAAGCTCCAGTACTTTCTCTTTCTTAATCACTTACCTCTTTTTCCTTTACCCTGCACAATTCAAAATCCTTCTCCTTGGTAAATATTGATGAAAAGAAATTGTTCAAGATCTCCCCCATCTCTTTTGGCTCCACACATTCTCTAAGGGACCAATTTTATCCCGCACTCTCCTTTTGCTATTAACATATTTGTAGAACCCTTTTGGATTTATTTTCACCCTGCTTGGTATAGCCACCTTGTACCTTCTTTGAGCTTTTCTCATTTCTTTCTTAAGGTTCTTTTTACATTCAATGTATTCTCCAAACATCTCTTTTTTTCCTTGTTTCTTATATTTATTGTAGGTCTCCCTCTTTTTTCCAACCAAGTTTCCAAAATCCCTTGAAAAACATGGCTCTCTCAAACTTTTGACCCCGCCTTTTAACCTAACAGGAACATAAAGATTTTGTACCCTCAAAATCTCTCCTTTAAAAGACCTCCATTTCTCTACTACATCCTGTCCATAAAACAAATTGTCCCAATCCACTCCTCATAAATCCTTTCTCATCTCCTCAAATCTAGCTTTTCCCCACTGAAAAACCTCAACCCTAGGCGCTGACTGATCCCTTTCCATAATTACACTGAAGCTAATGGTACTATGATCACTGGACCGAAGTGCTCCCCAACACATACCTCCACCACCTGACCTATCTCATTCCCCAATAGTAGATACAACACTGTCCCTTTTCTAGTCGGTACCTCTATGTATTACTCTTAAAAAAAACTATCCTGCACACATTTTAAAAACTCCATTCCATCCATCCCTTTCTCAGAATGGGTTTCCCAATCTAGATTTGGAAAATTTAAATCTCCCACAATTACAACCCTGTGCTTATTACAAATATCTGTTATTTTCATACAAAATTTGCTCCTCTCGTTCTCATTCCCCATTAGGTGGTCTATAATACACCGTATAATTTAATTATCCCTTTCCGATTCCTCAATTCCACCCAAATAGCCTCCCTTGACGAGCCCTCTAATCCATCCTGCCTCAGCACTGCTGTAAAATTTTCTGACAAGCAATGCACCACCACCCCCCTCTTGCCCCTCTGATTCCCAAAGCAACAAAATCCAGGAACAGTTAGCTGCCAATCAGATCCCTCCTGCAACCATGTTTCACTAATCACTACCACGTCATACTGCCAAGTGTCAATCCATACCCTCAGCTCATCCACCTTCCTTTCAATGCTCTTAGCATTAAAATATATGCATCTCAGAGATTTCCCACTTCTTATTCTCTGTTTGCCTCTCTCTTTACAACAACTCTATTATGTTCTTTTTCTATCATCTCCCCATCATCTTCGTACAGAGCATCTCCCTTCTCTATCAATAATTTATAAAGAAATGTAGGTGCATATTTATTTTGTGCATCTTGTCTGGTGGGAGGTAAATACCAGGTTCTGTTCTAGATTTGAACTCTTCAGTTTTTCGAATTTCTACCTCATGATTCTCCAAGTTTGACATGAAGGCACGCCTTCTACACTCCAACTACAGAGACACCCTGGTATCCAGAATTCAAGCAACTGGCAGACTCAAGCAACTAGCAAAAAAAAAATCATGGAAAGTAAACAAAAAATTAAATAAGAATAAAATAATAGGTAAAAAATGCAAAAGTTAAAAATTATAAATGTTCTCTGAAGTAACTCTTAAATCTTTGGTGAAGATGGGAACAAATATTCAGCCACCAGAGTCCCTTGCTGTGCTTTGGTCATAGCAGCTGTTTGAATAAAGTTGTGTGAGACAGCAAAGGTGTCGCCCAGGATGAAGAGCTGGTTGATGATGCTCACCGTTGGAGTGACTTTCTTAAAGTATCTTCTTATCCCTGCTTAGTAAAAGTCTCCCCGGTCAGAAGCTTTATCTGTAAACTTGTGGGAGGGGGTTGTTAATTATCTATAATGTTATTGATCGTCCTTAGGGCGACTCTGTGAAGGAGGAGGAACCTGCAGATGCAGTGACAGTTAAATGTTTTCAAAGAATGTGACTGAAAATAAAGTAATATCTTTTAAGATTTATAGATTCACATTAGTGAAGTTTGTTCTAGGTAAGTACAGTATCATATTTTTGTCTTTTGAATTGTTTATTCTTAATGTAGATGTATTAGTAGGGCATTGTAAGTTTCAAGCAACAATAAAATTTTCTTATTCAGCACCTACCAATCCCTATAGGTACTAGATACCAAGACTGCATATTACATAAAAGGTAACTGTGCAAGTAAGAAGAGAATCTATAAAAGGCAATTTAATGGCAATGAGTAAATTACATCTTTTTGGCTCATGTATGGCCCTTTTCCATCAAATCTACTGTTATCAAACTTCAACACAGTTTAATCCTTGAGCTTTCCTCCCCTGATTGTACAATCAAACCTCCAAACTAATTTTTTTCTCAGAGAAACACAAAAACTGCAGATGCTGGAATCTTGAAAAAACAATGAAAAGTGGGAGGAACACAGCAGGTAAGGCAGCTTCCATGGGTACAAATAGTCAGTCATGTCCCAACCCAAAATGTTGGGTCCTGATGGGACCCTACAGCTTTTCATTGTCTGTTCATTTCCTGACAGATGGTTAATTATGTTGTGTCCCCCAACTCCCCCCATATCCATGCCCATTCTTTTCATTACTGAAAATTTGAACTCTTTCAGTCAAGCTCCTGTCACAGTCGGCCTTTTCACACCATCGTGTAAATTGGGGATTCCTGAAGCCTCGTATGAATCAGCGTTGTGAAAATGTCGGCCCTACCTAAAAGAGGTTCCAGCTGCGTGAGGGATTATAGGTAACAAAGTCAGCCATTGATCCTGCATTGTGCTGCCGTCGTGAAGTCCTGAAGCAGCCTGGGGTGGGCGAAAAATGTGGTGGGGGCGGGGCCTCTCATTAAATGTTTGGACCATATCACCAAATCTGAATCTCATTCAATGCTGATAGGAAAATTGGGTAAAGAAATGCTTTAAAGACACATGTATTAATGTGATGATTAAATAAACACCCCGTATCCAGTTTACATATCAGAGAAGGTTGGGTTGAATGAACAATGGGGAGTGACATAAAAGTCCAATTCTGAGATCCTGAGAACGCTGGTTAGAGTAGCCTCAGTGCGTAACTTGTCATCACTGGGGGCAGAACCCCCCTAAATTGCCAGGGAGGGCGAATTCCAGGGAATTTGGACTGCTGTCTGAAAGGCCCAGGAGGACTTGCCTTCCCGGGAATTTCACCCAGATCCAAGATTACCGCTCGCCAGTAGTGTGAAAAGGCCTAGTGATGCAGCATCTATCAAATGACAAAGGCAATCCATCCCTCCTGATCACATCTTCCTCCTACAACATGAATTAACATAGTTGTATTCCAATTTCTCACTAATATCATACAGTTGGATGAGATCACACTCACCTGGTTCCATTTTATCTATCTGCACTTAAATCACCTGTTAAATTTTCTCTTCTTAGTTCCACTGTTACTTCTCATGTTACATTAGTATCTATCTTCTATCCCTCCTCAAATACATAAACACCTTCAACAGTTTTGTTTATCTAATTCCATACAAAACAAATAACATTCAGCTCTACATCACCAATTTTGATTACTCTGTTGCCTCTGAATTATTATACTGTTCTTCCAAAATCTAATCCAAACAGAATTTTCTCCTTAACTAAATACTAGGAAGACCAGTCGCTGTTTTCAGTAGACAACATAAGCCCTCTCCTAAAGCACTCGACTCCATTCCGTTCTATGATTAGAGTGGGATCAAACTGAATAGTTCACAACCATGGTGTAACAAGAATCAGATGGTTATTGTAAAAAGAAGCAATCCTACAAGAAAAACCTTTCTCCATCTCTGTAACACCGTTAGACTCCACACCTATCTCACCTTGCCTGCTGCTGAACCACCTCATCTATGAGGTTTCTAGATTTTCAATGCTCTTTCAGCCAATTTCCTATGCAGATCACCTCATCCAAACTCTCAACTTTTACAACTCTATTTACTTATAACAGTTCTCAATGGAGCAGTACCTTAAAAAAGATCAATTTCGTAGTCTTCCACCTTCTTGACCCTTTTTCTGTGAAATTCTGCATTGCTATGATCCTCAGAAACTATTTTGGCCTCCTGTGCATTCTAGATTTAATCACTTCACCAGTGGTAGTTGGTGCCTTCTGCTGTCAAGGCCCTAACTGTGAGCATTCTTCCAATACTTCACAAGGTCTCTTTACCTTTTAAAGCTACATCTTTATCTTATATCTCATGTGGATGATGTCAAATGTTGTTTGATAATGGAAATTTAAAAAAAACACATGGTTACTGGTTATCTGTAACTAAAACATAAAATGGTGGAATACTCAGCAAGTCAGTCACCATCTTCACAATGTCAACCAGAGTTAGTGTTTCAAGCTGAAGATCTTTTGATGATAAATAATGCTCCTGTTTAGTGTTTTGGAACATTTTGCTGCACAAGAAACATCATAGAAACTTATTTTGATGCCAAGTCAGACCAAGAAAAATAAATTCAACTAAAAATGCAAAAGAGATTCCAGAGAGATAACAAGCTAGTCAGCCAGCATGCCAATATATGATTAGTAATCCAATTCCATGCCCTTTCCCTATTTATTTGTACTCTCTATAATACTAGTACTTACATAATCATTCTTAGACATTTTTTTAGAATCTCAGCTAATCACCACAGTGAGAAAAACTTCCCTATTGTCTCCATAGAATTTTGCAATCATAAAGGAAATACACACATGAACAATGCAATTATTACTGGTGATCTCAACTTAAATTGGAAAATTCATAAAGTGCTTGGATTTTAAGAGTGAAAATATACACCAGAAATTTTAGTGCATCTTAAAGGATGCAATAGAATTGCAGAACAGCAGGTGCCAAAATGGTTTTGTTCATTGGACTTGGCAATTTTGCCAAAAGCCTCACGTGTATTAAAATCATTGATGCACACTTTCAGAGCAGAAACATACCACCTAATTTTATTTTCCCAAGTTTGGGACTAGGAAATTAGACACTACAAGTGTGAACTGATCTGTCCATTGAACACACTGCAGTTTTGCAGCTTGGCATTTGGCAAATTGGATGTGGGAAATTGCATGTTAAATGGATTGAAGGGTTGTGGGTGCAGGGAACGAATTCTGCCACATGGTGGAAGAAAAGACAATGGAACACATTGTGGAATTAGATAACAGGAAAAATGGGCACCAGAATTTGGAAAACGTGGTTTTTAAATTCAGAAGACAACCAACATTTTACTTTGGGGTTGGTGGATAGCAAGCATGTAATCATTAATGGATCATACACATGGGTCCCTATTAAATAATTATTAATTAGGACTTTGGGTTCACTGCTGGAGTGTACAGGAGACCACTTGGCTGCAGGTACGCAGGAGGCGAATCCTCAGACACTTGGTTTCTCTGAAGGAACTCTCTTTTGATTCTCTTTCTCTTATTGGTGGAGACACCAGTCTAGTGGTGCCTCTTTGTGTGACTTTACAGTAAGCAAAGGTAACAAATCTGTATATTTATTACAGGAAAGATATTAGATTGGGTGGAGCATTGTCAGATAGGCAAAAAGAAAAGGGTGGGAATAAAAGGATCATGCTGTGGTTGGTTGCCGGTTACTATAGTGGTGTTCCATAGAGGTCTGCGTTGGGACTGCTTCTTTTTACAATGTATATTGATGATTTAGATTATAGATTGAATGGTTTTGTGGTGAAGTTTTCAGATGACACCAAGATGGGTAGTGGAGTACGAAGTGTTGAAGAAACTGAAAGGTTGCACAGAGACTTGGACAGCTTTGGAACTTAAAGGTGAGTTGTACATTTTGGAAGAGGAAATAATCATGAAGATTATTATTTGGATGGGGAGCATGCATTCATCACTTCAGATGAGAACTTGTTCTACACTGTCACCATTGTCTGCATAAAAAAGTTTCTCTTAATGTTCCCTTTAAACATTTTCACTTTGAGGGTAGTGATGTGATGGAGTAGTGGCCGGTAGGAGAATACCAGTCCTCTCCAGAAAAAGAGAAATAAAGTGAAAAAAATACAGAGTTCAAGAAACACAAAACATAACAAATAAAAGATAAAGTTGTGGAGAAAAGAAATAAAATGGCACCCAAGAAGGGAAAAGTAAAAACAACTGGAAAAAAAGAAAAGAGGCCGAAAAGAAAGAAGAAGGCCTTATCTGCATGAAGAAACAGGGAGCCGTCGTGGAGAAAAGAGCCCGGTCCCTAAGGTTAGTGACGACCCCGCAGAGTCACGACCTCCCGACCGCTAGACTGCAAAAATGGCTCTCTGAGCCAAACAGAAGCGCGCAACTGCACATGCACGACTCATCGCGCACGTGCAATGCGCTCACTAAGGAAAAAGAAAACACCGGCGGGAGGGACACCCAGCTGAGGAGCGAACTAACATTGCGCGACCAGCTGAGGGATGCCCGACATCAAGGCTCTCAGCTGGAAGAAGAGGAAAGTGACAGGAAAGGAAGTGATAGGAAAGAAGAACAGCAACAGGAGGCCCAACAGATGACCAGCCCAGAAGAAGAGGACCAACAGCAAGAAGCCATGCAAGAAGACGACCAGCAAAGTGAGGCAAGCAACTCAACAAGAAAGTCAGAAGAGACACAGATACAAGGAAGAGAAGTAGAAGACACAAACACATGTGCAGACACAGAAGAAGAGGAAGAAGACCAAGCTCTGCACAGAAGAATAGAAGGTAAAATAGATGGACAGTGTATTGATAAAAAAAATTCCAAGAACAAATGAGAGCATTAAAAGAATGGTTGACATTAGAATTTAGTGAAATGAAAAGAAAAAAGAAAAGTACAGAAGAAAAAGTGAGTAGACTAGACCTGGTCAGGAAAGAAATAGGGAAAAGATTAGAAAATGTGGAAGAACGAGAAACGGCTGTAAAAATGGAAGTGAATGACTTAAGAAAAAATTGGAAGTGACAAAAAAGTTAAAGAGTCACAAGAGTTGTTAGCTCAGAAGATGGATATAATGGAAAACTATAGGAGGTGAAACAATATAAAGATAGTGGGCCTAAAGGAAGATGAAGGAGGCACAAATATGAAATAATTTATAAAAGAATGGATTCCAAAGGTCCTGGGAATGCCAGAAAGACAGGAAGGAATGGAAATAGAAAGGGTACACAGAACACTTGCCCTGAAACCACAGACACAACAAAAACCAAGATCTGTTTTAGTAAAATTTCTGAGATACACGACAAGAGAAAATATACTGGAGAGGGCAAGGAATAAAATTAGAAAAGACAAAAAACCATTGGAATACAAAGGTCAAAAAATATTTTTTTACCCAGACATAAGTTTTGAACTCCTAAAGAAGAGGAAGGACTGAAACACAGCAAAATCGATCCTATGGAAAAAAGGCTATAAATTTATATTAAGATATCCAGCAGTGCTTGAAATATTTATTCTGGGGGAGCAAAACAGACTGTTCTCGGATCCAGAGAAAGCACGAGAATTTGCAGAACGCCTACAGGACAGAAGGAGAGATGAAGAGATGTAACAAGAATGAAGAACAACGAAAAACTACATATAAAGATGTAAAAATAATATATAAGTAAGAACTAAATAAAATGGCACCCAAGAAGGGAAAAGTAAAAACAACTGGAAAAAAAGAAAAGAGGAAAGAAAAGGGAAGGAAGAAAGTAAGGGGCGAAAAAAGAGGGTGAGGGTTGTTATATGTAACATAAAAGTCTTTTCTGGAGGGGGTTGGGTGGGAGAGAATAACAGTCATTGCGAAGTCAGTTGACGCTTGCGAGCAGGTTCGCAATTCAAATGGAGAGGGGAGTTGTGGTTGCCTGGCAAGGGACAAGGGGCAACTCGGGGGGGGGGGGGGGGGAGAGATTTGGGGTTAAGGGAATTTTAGATGTGGGAGTTGTTGACGTATTTGATATTTTAAGTTTTGTCACACATTGAGTTCAAAAAGGGAAAACTGAGAGATGAAAATGGGGAAAAGGGGGAAGGTGGTGGTGAGGAAGCAGAAATGAGGTGTAAACAGAATATGAGATGGCCATGTTGAACTATATGACTATAAATATTAATGGGATACATAATCAAATTAAACAAAAAAGGCTATTAAATTTCCTGAAAAAAGAAAAAAATAGACATAGCATTTGTGCAGGAAATGCATCTAACTGAAGTGGAATATAATAAATTAAGGAGAGACTGGGTAGGGCACATAGCAGCAGCATCATATAATTCAAAAGCCAGAGGTGTAGCTATATTATTAATAGGAGGAAATAATAGATCCAGCAGGGAGGTATGTAATGATATTCAGATATATTCAGAAATCTGGAATTTGATCAATATACATGCACCTAATGAACAGGATAAAAAGTTTATGCAAGATTTTTTTTGAAGATTGTAGATACGCAGGGGAATATATTGATAGGAGGGGATTTTAACCTTAATTTGGACCCAATGTTAGATAAAACTGGACAAAAGACTAGCAAATAGAATAGAGTGGCCAAATTTATGGTTAAATCAATGCAGGAAATGAAACTTATGGATATATGGCAGAGGCAGCACCCAAGGGAGAAGGAATACTCATATTATTCGAGTAGGCATAAAACATACTCAAGGATTGATATGTTTTTGTTGTCGGCCCATATTCAAGGGAGAGTTAGGAAAACTGAATATAAAGCTAGATTGCTATCTGATCATTCACCCCTATTATTAGCAATAGAACTGGAGGACATCCCACCAAGAACATATAGATGGAGATTAAACTCCATGCTATTTAAAAGACAAGAATTTAGAGAATTTATTGAATGCCAAATTAAAATGTACTTTGAAATAAGTACAGAATCAGTGAAAGACAAATTTATATTATGGGATGCAATGAAAGCCTTCATTAGAGGGCAAATAATAAGTTATGTAACTAAGATGAAAAAGGACTAGAATTGGGAAATAGAACAGTTGGAAAGGGAGATACAAGTACAGAAAAGAACTAGCAAAAAGGGAAGATATAACAAAAAGAGAATTAGCGGACAAAAAAATAAAATACGAAACATTACAAACGTACAAGGTGAAGAAGAACATTATGAAAATAAAGCAAAAGTATTATGAGCTCGGAGAAAAAACACACAAAATATTAGCCTGGCAACTTAAAACAGAACAAGCTAAAAGAATTGTATTGGCATCAAGGAAAAAGGACAAACAAATTACATATAATCCAATGGAGATCAATGAGAACTTTAAGGAATTTTATGAACAATTATACCAAACTGAAAACGAGGGGAAAGAGGACAAAATAGAAGAATTTTTAGCTAAAATTGAACTGCCGAAATTGCAAGAAAAGGAGCAAAACAAGCTGATAAAACCATTTGAAATAAAGGAAATACAGGATATATTAAAAAAGATGCCAAACTATAAAACGCCTGGAGAGGATGGATTCACAAAAGAATTCTATAAAACGTTTAAAGAATTATTAATTCCTCCTCTCCTGGAAGTAATGAACCAGATAGAAGAGACACAAAACTTGGCAGATTCATGTAAGACAGCAATAATTACAGTAATACTAAAGATGGGGAAGGATCCACTACCACCAGCATCATATAGACCAATATCTCTACTTAATTCAGATTATAAGATAATACCAAAATTATTAGCACAGATTGTCCGATTGTGTATCAAAAATAGTAAAACAAGATCAAACTGGATTTATTAAGAAATGAAGAACAGTGGATAATGTCTGTAAATTTATTAATTTAATTCATACAGTTCAAGGAAATAAGATGCCAAAAGTGGCTGTTGCTTTAGATGCAGAAAAAGCCTTTGACAGGGTAGAATGGAATTATTTATTCAAAGTATTACAGAGGTTCAATCTACCAGAAAATATATTAATTGGATTAAAGCATAATATATTGGACCATTGGCGAAGGTGACAGTAAATGGATATGTATCGAACCAATTTAAATTAAGTAGGTCAATTAGGCAGGGATGTCCACTATCTCCCTCACCGTTCGGTTTAGCGATAGAACCATTGGCAGAACTGATAAGAACAGAAGATAAAATTAAAGGAGAAGGAGTATAAAATCAGTTTATTTGCAGATGACATCATAGTATACTTAACAGAACCAGAAATATCAATAAAAGAACTACATAAGAAATTGAAGGAATATGGAGCAATCTCGGGGTACAAGATCAACGCAAATAAAAGTGAAGTGATGCGAATTATACTGAATTTAAAAAAGAATTACCATTTAAATGGCAAACACAAGCAATCCGATACCTAGGTATCAGTTTAGATAATAACTTAAGCCACTTGTACAAACTAAATTATCAGCGATTAATTAATAAATTACAGGAAGACTTAGAACATTGGAAAGAATTACCACTAACGTAGATAGGGAGGGTAAAATGCATTAAAATGAATGTCTTCCCAAGGATATAATACTTATTTCAATCATTACCAATTCCCTTAACATAGAAATTCTTCAATAAACTAAAAAGAATAATAAGGAAATTCTTATGGAAATGGGGGAAACCGAGGATAGCGTTAGATAAATTAACAGAGTGGTACAAACAAGGTGGTTTGTAGTTACCAAACTTTAAAAATTATTATAGAGCAGCACAATTAAGGTATTTATCAGATTTTTATCAGACAAGGGAAAAACCAGATTGGACTAAGATAGAGCTTGATAAAATAGTGGAGAAGGTACCGGAACATATACTTTATAAGTGGGATGAAAAGCTGGTACGATATAAAAGCTCACCAGTACTGCATCATTTACTCAACATTTGGAAGAAGATTCACGTAGAAAGGAAAAAAACAAATTACCAACTACCAAAATTATTATTGACACAAAATCAGCTAATCCCTTTTACAATAGATAACCTTTCCTTTAGAGAATGGGAGAGAAAAGGAATTAAAAGAATAGAAAATTGTTTTTTTGGGAAACAATTTACTAACATTTGAACAAATAAAGTACAAATATGGAATAACTCATGGTACAATGTTTGCATACCGTCAACTGAAAGCCTACTTAAAGGATAAAAGGGGAAACAGACTGAGATTACCAGAAGGAAGCAGCTTTGAATAGGTATTTACAGAAACAATGACAATAAAAAGATTTATAACGAACATGTATATAAAGCTGCAAGAGAAGGAAAATGATGAAATAAGCTATTAACCCAAACAAAAGTGGGAAAAAGATTTAAACATAAAGATTAAAAAATGAAATATGGGAAAAGTTATGCTCTGGAACTATGAAGAATATAATAAACACAAGATTATGCATGATGCAGTATAATTGGTTACACAGATTAAATATCATATAACCATATAACCATTTACAGCACGGAAACAGGCCATGTCGGCCCTTCAAATCCGTACCAGTTCACTTGATGCCCCAAAAGTTTAAAAAAATGGGATCCAACATTATCAGATAGATGTTTCCGCTGTAAGAAGGAAACGGGAACAACAGTACATGCAATTTGGGCATGTGAGAAAGTGAAAGTGAAAAAGTTTTGGGAAGATATAAATCAGGTATTAAATAAAATCACAAAAAGCAACATACCAAAAATTCCAGAGATCTTTCTTCTAAGTAATATAAGAAGTAAAGAATTAGGCCTCAAACTGGATGAAGTGCAAAAAAGATTTATTATGATAGCCTGAGCTGAAGCAAAAAAATGTATAATGTCAACTTGGAAATGAGAAGAGAGCCTGAGAGTACAGCAATGATACATGGAAATTAATAAATGTATTCCATTGGAAAAAATAAAATATAATTAAAAAAATAAAGTCACATTATTTGAAAAAATTTGGGAACCATACATGGAACATAACAGAGAGGGCTTGCCTCGGACCTCCATCACTTAAAATGATAAAAAGACAAAATGACTTGATCCAGTGTGTAAAAGTAGATGACACAATTTTCTTGTTTATTTTCATTGTGTGATGACATTGTTTAATGATTTTATTGTATTGATTAATGAGATAGACAACAGACTCGCCAAGGCAAATAGCGCCTTTGGAAGACTACACAAAAGAGTCTGGAAAAACAACCAACTGAAAAACCTCACAAAGATAAGCGTATACAGAGCCGTTGTCATACCCACACTCCTGTTCGGCTCCGAATCATGGGTCCTCTACCGGCACCACCTACGGCTCCTAGAACGCTTCCACCAGCGTTGTCTCCGCTCCATCCTCAACATCCATTGGAGCGCTCACACCCCTAACGTCGAGGTACTCGAGATGGCAGAGGTCGACAGCATCGAGTCCATGCTGCTGAAGATCCAGCTGCGCTGGATGGGTCACGTCTCCAGAATGGAGGACCATCGCCTTCCCAAGATCGTATTATATGGCGAGCTCTCCACTGGCCACCGTGACAGAGGTGCACCAAAGAAAAGGTACAAGGACTGCCTAAAGAAATCTCTTGGTGCCTGCCACATTGACCACCGCCAGTGGGCTGATAACGCCTCAAACCGTGCATCTTGGCGCCTCACAGTTTGGCGGGCAGCAGCCTCCTTTGAAGAAGACCGCAGAGCCCACCTCACTGACAAAAGGCAAAGGAGGAAAAACCCAACACCCAACCCCAACCAACCAATTTTCCCTTGCAACCGCTGCAATCGTGTCTGCCTGTCCCGCATCGGACTGGTCAGCCACAAACGAGCCTGCAGCTGACGTGGACTTTTTTACCCCCTCCATAAATCTTCGTCCGCGAAGCCAAGCCAAAGAAAAAGATATGTTGGACGTTTAATAGGTTTGGAGGGGGGTGGGAAGTGGGGAAAAAAGGGGAGAAAATGCCACTGTGTATATTTAAGAGGGAAATGTTTGTATGTATTTTGATTGATATGGTTCACAGTGTGAAAAATAGAAAAAATTAATAAACATTTTCACTTTCACTCTTAACCATATCCTCTAGTTCTTGTGTTTCAGTGTAAAAAAAAGTCCGCTTGCATTCACTCTATCCATACCCCTCATAATTTGGTATATCTCAATCAAATTTCTCCTTATTCTTCTTGATTTCTCCAATACCATTAAAATAGGTTGTCTAGCAAACAGTCAGTAAATAATACTGCACTTACAATTTTCAGCAAGGAATTCATCATTCGTCTAAACTCTGTTTGTTATTATTGAGCAACTAGATAAATGTTGAATGTATTCTTTGCTTTGATCATTCTTTCCATTCTATCAAATGAAGGGAAGCTCAAATGGAGCGGCCAGTCTGTGAGCAGCTCAGTATAAGAGTGGGGCTTTTGAAACTTTGGTTCAAAAGGCTTTGGCGAAGAGGCACAGGTGAAGAGCAAGTCAATCTTTTTTTTGTAGTGGTTATATAGAAATCACCGAAATAGAGGAAACTAAATAAAGTAAGCATGCAGGATCAGGTGATGTGTTGCAACTGCATAATGTGGGAGCTGTTGGACCTTATTGTAGTTCCTGATGGCTACATCTGCAGCAAATGTTGGTTTCTTGAAGAATTCAGTCTCAAAATTGATGACCTGGAATCTGAGTTTCAAATACTGTGACACATTAGAGAGGGAGAGAGGTACCTGTACACTGTTTCAGTAGACAGTCATGCTCATTAGAATAGCTACCTCAAATTCAACTTATGATCTGAAATAAGAAGGTGTGATTGCAAGCGAGGCAGTGGTAGGATCCAAGAGTCAACGCAGGAGAAGTATCAGCACTTGATCTTATCTCAAAAGTCCAAGATTCTTCCTCCTTGTTTGGATGAGAATGGGAGCTGTAGGAAGGATGAGCAAACTATGACACCATGGCTTAGGAAGCCATTCATTGTGGGTGGGGGGGGGGGGGGAAGAGCAGAGAAATGTAGTGATAATTGGGGATAAACAAAGTTCTATGCCGTGGGGATAGAGGGTCCCGAACATTGTGTTGCTTGCCTGGTGTCCAGATTTGGGACATCTTATCTGATCTGCAAATAAATTTTCAGTGGGAGGGGAAAGATCCAATTGTCTTGGTCCACATGGGTACCAATGACATAGGTAGAATGAGGTAAGAAGTTCTGCTAAGGAAATCTGAGGAGGTAGGGACCCAATTAAAAAGCAGAACCAAAAAGGTAATCTCTGGATTACTACCTGAACCATGATCAAATTTGCACAGGGTCCAGATTATTGGAGAGTTAAGATCAAGATCAAAATTCAATTTATTGTTATACTAATAAAACAGTGCCCTATCACATGAAATTCCTTTTTGCCTGCTGCAAGGCAGACAGATTTGCCACCTGCAGAAATTGCCTAAGCACCTCTTAAATTTCTTACAGTCAGAGAAAGTGAAGCAAAAAAAAAAGTCCCCCCAGAGTCACCTAATGTCCATAAATTCACCTCTAGCACTTCCACAGGCACTGAAGCCACCCAGATGAAGTCCCAGTTGATGAAGTAGACAAAGACGATGTGGTCAAACAATAATCATGGCTCTTATTAGCAGAAACTCATGGTACAATAATGAAAGACAATAGATGCATATACAGTTATATCCAAGGGGAGTGTCCTTAACAGTAGAGATAATGCACAGCCAATGTTAGTACAGCAAAGCTCGCCAGAGGGGAGACAGGCAGCTTGGCAGACATTCACCACAGTCTACCCCTGGCAGACGAAGGGTTAAACTCAAAAGGACAGCTGCTCGGAAAGACTAAATCAAGCGATACATGGATACCATGTTTGGCCTTGAGATACTGTAACAGCCAAAATACACCAGTATCTAGCATGCAATCGAAATATAATGAGATGTTTTATGAATATGTCAGCCTATCAGGTTGTTTACAAATTCTGGTGCTTCGTCTCAAAACAGGTGGCTCCTTTGCAACCTTAGGAACTGGTACAGATCCTGGGTCTGTAGTGCGGGAAGGACTGGCTTCTGGACCTGCTCCAAAATCGGCAGCATGAGGCAGTGGAGCCTCAGCATGGCCATCTGAAAGCTTACTAAGGGTCACAGACTGCGGGGGGGGGGGGGGGGTGAGTCCAACCTCTCAGGCTCACTCTGAGTAGGGGTGCGAGGAAGGGGGGAACCAGGCAAGGCCAGATCTCTTAGGGGTACAGTGTCAGTAATCCCGTCTGGGAATTTAACATGATCGTAGTTGGGGTTAGTATGCAGTAGATGAACTGATTGGATTAGGGGGTCTGTTTTACGCGCCCGAGCGTGGCTCTTCAGCAGCACAGTTCCAGGCTCAGATAAACAGTCTGGCCAGTCCATCACAGTTCCTGATTTCCTAAGAAAGTTCAGGAGGTGTTTGATTTGTTGCAGTACACAATAAAGTCCGAATAGAATGTAGTGCCTCAGGCAGCACCTCCTGCCACCGGGTAACAGGGTAACCATGCGTTTTTAAAGCAAGATTAACAGTCTTCCAGACTGTAGCATTAGCCCTTTCAACCTGCCCATTGCCCTGTGGGTTGTAGCTCGTGGTACGGCTGGTGGCAATCCCCTTTCGTAGCAGGGCTCACCGCAGTTCAGCGTTCATGAATGCTTAGCCTCTGTTGGTATGAATGTAATTGGGAAAACCAAAAATGCTGAAAATTCTGTCAAGTGACTTAATGAGAGACACTGACGAGACATCTGGGCAGGGTATCGCAAAGGGAAACTTGGAATATTCGTCAATTACAGTAAGGAAATGTATATTTTTGTTGTTGGAAGGTAACAGCCCTTTAAAATCTAAGCTAATCCTCTCAAAAGGTCAGGTTGCCTTGATGAGAGTGGCCTCTGGAGCTTTGAAGTATTGCGGTTTGCTTTCTGCGCAAACAGGACAGTTTTTAGTCAGTTTCCTGACTTCCAGAGAAGGTTGTTAGCCCTTTTGAAGTGGAAGAATCTCATGACTCCTGGGTGGCACAGTTTGCTACGGATCTCTTTTAGCCCCTCCAGCTGAATACCAGCAGCAGATTGTGACAATGCATCAGAGATATCATTTAACCTGCCTGGTCTGTACTGGATCTCATAATTATAAGTTGAGAGTTGTATTCACCAGCGTGCCATCTTATCATTCTTGATTTTACTTTTGTGTTTAGTACTGAACATGTAGGCCATAGATTTCTGATCAGTGACAAGAGTAAATTTTCTGCTGGCTAGAAAGCGTCTCCAGTAGTGAACAGCTTAAATAATAGCCTGGCAGGATGTTTAAGTTCAGGTCCGCATAACGTGCGGGAAAAGAATGCCACAGGTCTGCCCTTTTGATTAAGGGTTCCTGCCAAGGCACAATCTGAGGCATCAATTTCCACTTGGAATGGGACATCCTCGTCAATGGACAAGAGTGCAGCTTTGACAATATCAGCTTTAATTCTCTCGAAAGCCTTCAAGGCCATTGCAGAGAGACGAAAAGATTTAGTGTCAAACAAAGGGCTTGCCTTCGTGGCATAGTCCCGAACCCATTTTCAGTAGTAGAAAAGAATCCCATACACCTTTTAAGGGCTTTTGCTGAGTTTGGGGGTGATAACTTCTTAAGGGGGGGGCCATTCTTTCCGGGTCGGGGCAGATTTCGCCCTTGCGGACAACGTAGCCCCCCCATCAGCCTCAAAGGCTGTATAGGGACATTCCTTTTTTTTTTTAAATGGGGATTTGGTGGTAAGCTGCTTTGAGGTCGATAGTGGAGTACACTTTGTATTACACTATCTGATTGATACGTGGCAGGGGGTAGACATCCAGGTTAGTGTAACGGTTGATTGACTGGCTGTAATCAATAGCCAGTTGTTTCTTAGTGTGACTTTTCACAACTACCACCTGGGCTCACCACAGACTCTTACTGGGTTCAATTACTCCCTCTTTCAGCAATCTTTGGGTCTCAGCTTTGATAAACTCAATATCCTCTTTGCTCTTAGTGGCAATTGGCTGACACTCGGGGGATAAATCACTGAAAAGGGAGGGAGCTTTGATCTTTAATGTGGACAGACTGCAGTAACTAATAAGTGTGGGTAGTGGCCCACCGAAATTTAAAACTATACTGTTCATCTGAGATTGAATATCTAACCCCAGTACCACAGGGGTGCAGAGCTCCAGCATAATAAAGAGCCACACATCAGCTAGGCAATGTCCCTGCAAATTTAAAATAACTTTACACTTGTCCCATACAGTTTTTGTAAGTTCACGACAAGCCATCGATATCTTTTGGTTCACTGGTTATCTCCGCAAATTTAAGGCTCTGACAACTTTCTCGTGGATGTAGCTGTCAGCACTCCCCAAGTCTATTAGACAATCAAGAGTCTCAACATTCACCTCCCCCTTCATAGTCGACTGTTCAAGTCCGTAACATCCCCCAAGCTTTGGAGTCAATTGAGCTATCACAGAGGATCTCACCTCGCCGTCATTTGAAGCTGATTCAGCCTGCTTGTCTGAAGATTCCCCCTTTTCACAGTTGTATTCCATTCCTGCAGCTCCAGGATGCATTTTCTTGGTGCTTCTCTTCTTCTTCTTATCAGTGGGAGTACTTTTTGCCTTACACGCTTTAGCAAAGTGGCCGAGTTTCCCACATTAGCTGCAGGTAGCAAATCGAACCAGGCACTTCTGTCTGGGGTGCCAGCTCTCATCACAGAAGTAACATTTTTCAGGAGTTTGCCTTTTTCAAGAGTTCCAGCACTCTTGGATGTTTCCTTTTCGGTTTCTAGCATTTCACTGAACCGCATGGCATTTCTTAGTGTTTTGGCTAGAGTAACTGCCCGGTTGTAGGTTAAGGGCTCTGTCTCCAGCAGCCTCTATCGGATGTAACTGGAGTCAATCCCGTTGACTAAAGCATCCAGCTTCAAAGCATTGCGGTGTTGTTGCACATTAACTGCCCTGACATCACATTCATTTGCCAGTGAGTCAAGAGCCAGTGCATAGGCAGCATCACTTTCCCCGGGTTTCTGGCGTCTAGTCAGCAACTGGTGTCGAGCTCCAGTCCTCCTCTTCCCCAGAGTCTACATCCCCTCGTGGCTACTGCTGATTAAAAGACGCCACCTTCTTGGGCATATAGACCCCGAGGTCATGGGATCTCAAATAAAACCACCATTGGCTTACTCACCGAGCCATTCCAAGCCGAAGTGGTGCCGATGGCAGTCGACTGGACAGCTGGACCCTGCAGGAGAGTTGCATATCTCCTCCCTCGCTCCCCACAGGTCTGTCGCTACAGCAGCTCTGGCAGCATTGCCATCTTGAATTCCAGTTAAATGCATGGCTCAAGGATTTGTATGGGAGAAGTGGGTTACAATTCATGGGAAATTGGCTGAACTGAGGCAGGTTCCTGGTGAAGTGCATAACTAGGACTGTGGACAGGCTTTAAACTAAAGACAAGCAAAAGAGAGAGTGGAAAAAAAAGCAAAAGTTAAAAAAAGAGAAAAGTCAGAGTAGAGGGGATAAAAGTTAATTGTGAAAGAGGAAAAAATTACCGGATTTTAAAACACAATGTGGATAAAGGTCATCATCTGAATGACTGTTGTATTTGAAACAAGGTCAGTGAACTTGTAGCACAAATCAGTACAAGAGGGTATGATATAGTGGCCATTA
Organism: Narcine bancroftii; assembly: GCF_036971445.1. NCBI lineage: Eukaryota > Metazoa > Chordata > Chondrichthyes > Torpediniformes > Narcinidae > Narcine > Narcine bancroftii. Next base: position 174,838,327 of record NC_091471.1, on the reverse strand, counting down.
CAGAAATGTGGTTGCAGGGTAGAAAGGATTGGGAATTAAATATCCAAGGATATTAGGTAATAAGGAAGGACAGGCAGGAAGGTAAGAGTAGTGCTCTTAGTTAAGGATGAGATTAGGGCAATAGTGAGAGATGATGCACAATTTAAGAAGCAAAATGTTGAATCCATTTAGGTAGAGATTAGGAATACAGATATGCACAGTTTAACATCTGTTTTGGCACATATGTCCATCTACAGTTATTCCATAAGGATATAAAAGAGTTCAGAAATTCTGATCGGAGAACTGGGCATAACGGACACAACCAGACGTACGCAACTTCCCACACGTATCTCATGTCTTTTGTATACAAAGGCTTATGTATGTAGGTACTGTACTTTCTATCCGTCATGGCTCCCAAATGCAGCAAATCAGTGCTAGTGATAGCTACAGTAAGAGGCAAAGAAGTATCAATTTGGAAGTGAAACAAAAGGTTATTAGACAAGGTGGAAAAACAGTGAATTGCTCGCGAATTAGGCATGTGCATTCGACAATCACAACAATTCTCAAAAACAAAGAAAAAATTCTCCAAGCTGTTAAAGGATTGGCTCCACTGAGAGCTACAAGGCTAATGAAAAGAGTGAATAGCTGAAGAGGCAAGGGAAAAGGAAACTGGAGAAGAGGTCCACCTTCCAAATTCTTTGAAAATTTTGACAGCTTGATGAAGAGTGCTAAAGAGACTGAACGCTTTTCATTGATAGAGAGGAATGCTCATGCAGTGTTTGCCGTATATAAAAAAATTTATGAAGAAAAGCAAAAGCAAACTAGGTAAACAGCACAGGACATATTCCTGAAGAAGCCAACACCTCCCCAAGAAGAGCCTCATCCAGGTCCTTTAGGCATTACAGTTCATCAATGGAGGTTATTCAATCTGAAACTCTTCCAGTGGAACACTATGAGGACAGTGATGTGGATGATCCTGATCCTATTTATTAAATTGTGTGTGATATAGGCTAAGAAAGTGTTTAAAAAGTGAAAAAAAATTGAACAGTTTAATTTAGCCCAAGTTCAGTATCCCATATAGCTTTGCACAGGTATACAGGTATGCATCGCTTAACGTCCTTTCGGGCAACGTCCGACTGCATATACGTCCGTGGTTCCATAATTATTCGGTTACCGCGAGCAAATCCACAGCATTTTAGAAAAAGCGATTGCCAGTAATAGGAAATTGTATACTGTATACCCAACATGATCCGACTGATACACAGCCCTGTATCAGTCCCCACACAGATCCCACTGCTCCAAGCTCTCCCCACAGCCCTGTATCAGTCCCATCACTGTTCTGCTTTCTCTCCACAGCTCCATGTCGGTCCCCACACTGATCCAACTGACCCGCTTTCTCCGCAGAGCCCCGTGTCAGTCCCCACACTAATCCCTACCTACAAAAAAAGTTTACAGGTACACCACGGTATCCCATATAGCTTTAAGTATATAATATGGTGTTCACACAACATCCACATCACATAATGGCCAATTTCACAGAAAGTATCATGGACATTAAGCAGCGCATACCTGTAGTAAATGGAAAAATAATAACTGGTGAGAAATGTCTTTTGGCCACCTAATAATAAGATTAAGGTGCAAGGATGGAACACCAGTTATTGCGAGAGACTTTTACATGCACATAGACTGGGTGAATCAGGTTGGTCAAGACAACTTTGAGGAGGACTTCATAGAATGCATATGTGATGGCTTTCTTGAACAGCATGTCACTGAATCTACAAGAGAACATACTATCTTGGATCTGATCCTGTGCAAAGAGACAGGTAAAATTAGCGATCTTGTAGTTAGGGATTCTCTTGGAAAGAGTGATCATAGTATGATTGAGTTTCTCATACAAATGGAGGCTACAATAGTTTGGACAAAAACCAGTGTGTTATGTCTAAACAAAGGAAACTACAAGGGGATGAAGGAGAAGTTGGCCAGGGTACCGGGGAAAACCGGTACCGGGGATATATGAAGAGGCAGTTGAAAAACAGTGGAAGCCTTTCAAAGAGAATTTTCACAATGCTCAACAAAAGCATATTTCAGTTAAATCAAGGACAGTAAGGGTGGGGACATCCAGCTTTGGATAACTAAGGAAATACAGGAAGGCATCACACCAAAAGCTTGTGTGCACAAAGTTGCCAAGAAACTAAAAGATTGGGAAAAGATTAAGAAGCAACAAAGAACCATGAAGCGATCAAAAAAAAAAGAGTGGGAAGGTAGACTATATGAGAAAAGATTAGCACAAAATATAAAAACAGACAGTAAAAGTTTTTATCATTCTATAAATTGCAAAAGGGTGGCTAAAGTGAAAATTGGTTCCTTGGAAGATGAGAAGGAGGAACTGATATTGGACACTGAGGCTTTGAATTCCTATTTTGTGATGATCTTTACAGTGGAGGACACGTCTACCATGTCAAAGACAGAAGTTAAGGATGTACGAAAGGGAGGCAAAGACCTGTAGGTAATACCTAGCACTAAAGAGTTAGTACTCAGAAAACTTAAGGGTCTAAAAATAGATCAGTCCCCTGGTCCTGATGGAATACATTCCAGAATACTAAAAGAAATGGCAGAAGTTATAGTCAAGGTTTTGCTGATAATTTACCAAAATTCTCTGGGCAGGTCCTGGTGGAATGGAAGACAGAAAATGTCATGCCACTATTAAAAAAAAGATGTAGGCAAAAGGCAGGGAACTATAGTTTAACATCTGTAAATGTTTGACACTATCATTAAAGGAGAAGTAGTGAGGCATCTAGAGCAAAATGGATCCATCAGGCAGATGCAACATGGATTCAGCAAAGGCAGGTCCTGCTTGACATTTTTACTGGAATTCTTTGAGAACATAACAAGGCCGGTAGTAGAGGGGAACAGATGGGTATTGCTTACCTGAATTTCCAGAAGGCATTCGATTAGGTGCCGCATAAAAGACATACAAAAGGATGCATAGAGTTGGAGGTGAGCCTATCATCAGATTAGCCATGATTTCATTGAATGGCAAAGAAGGCTTGATGTGCCAGATGGCCTAATCCTGCTACTGTTTCTTATATTCTTAATACAAATGATCAAAACTTAAGATGTTACAATTATTTCTGGTCCACAAACTATTTCACTGAGCTGATGTAATAAATAATTATTTTTTAAAAAAACACAATTAAAAAAAAACATAATTTATTGGATGAACTCAGCAGGCCAAGCAGTGAGAGGAAAAGAATGAGTAATGTTTCTACTACCACGTGTGTCTACAATTTAAAAGAAGCTTTAAGTTGGGCCATTTCATCAATTTTATGGTAAAATTGAAAGTTAGAAAATAGAACAGTACAGCAATAGTGACAGGCCCATCAGTCCACGTGCCTGTACCAAAAATTATGTACTAAAAATCTGCTGCTTTGATCTGATCGATATTTATCCATCCCCTTCGACCTGATCAATATTTGTCCATCCCCTTCATATTCATGTCTATCTCTTCTTTGGCTTGGCTTCGCGGACGAAGATTTATGGAGGGGTAATGTCCACGTCAGCTGCAGGCTCGTTTGTGGCTGACAAGTCCGATGCGGGACAGGCAGACAAGGAAAATTGGTTGGTTGGGGTTGGGTTTTTCCTCCTTTGTCTTTTGTCAGTGAGGTGGGCTCTGCGGTCTTCTTCAAAGGAGGTTGCTGCCCGCTGAACTGTGAGGCGCCAAGATGCACGGTTTGAGGCGATATCAGCCCACTGGCTGTGGTCAATGTTGCAGCCACCAAGAGATTTCTTTAGGCAGTCCTTGTACCTCTTCTTTGGTGCACCTCTGTTTCGGTGGCCAGTGGAGAGCTCGCCATATAACACGATCTTGGGAAGGCGATGGTCCTCCATTCTGGAGATGTAACCTACCCAGCGCAGTTGGATCTTCAGCAGCGTGGATACAATGCTGTCTATCTAGAACCCTCTTAAACACTGCTATTGTAATTGTATCTGTTTCTATCATTACTCCTGGCAGAACCTTTCAGGCATCAACCACTTTCTGTGTAAAATATTTGCCCCAGGCATCTCCCTTAAATTCCCTTCCCTTTATCGTCAATGCATATCATGGAGTGTGTGATACTTTTGCCCTGGGAAAAAGGATAGTTTTGACTGTCCACCCTATCAATGCTTCTCTTAATTTTATACTCCTCTTATCATGTTGCCCATCAACCTCCTACAATCCAGAGAAAAGAACAAAGGTTTGTCCAATCTCTTCACGACATACCCTCTAGACTTAGCAACATCCTAGTCAACCTCTTCCATACCCTTTCCAATGCTTCCACATCATTTCTGTAATGGTGCAACCAGAATTGCACATAGAATTTTAACTGTGACCTCACCAAACTTATTGCAACATGACTTCCTGCCTTTCATACCTGCCCAACAAAGCCAATCATACCATACACTTTCTTTACCATACTTACTTCAATGAGCTATGGACCAGGACTCCAGATCCCTCTGCAGATCAATACTTAAGAGCCCTACCATTAACTTTATACATTCCTCTTACATTTAAACTTCCAAAGTACAGCACCTCACACTTGTCTAAATTAAAATCATCTGCCATTTCGGTCCACATCTGTAACGTGGCCCTCATCTTGATGACCATGTGTGGCTGCATCAGGCTGTGCATGGACCCAAAGTACGAGGGCCCCAAGTGCCACTATGTGTTGAGGTTCTATCTGTCCCAGGTGTTGCGAAAGATAGGCCTGGTCCTGTTGCTGAACAATGTCCCAGTCAGTTGGGCAGTGGAGGTCTATAAACTACTCCTAGTGATAGCTCTCTTCCTATTTCTGACTTCCAACCACACCAACTCGGTGGACAATCCCTCTGCAGTGTCCTTCCTATCTATAGCTGTGATGCTATTCCTCCACCTTTCTACCACCCATCCTATTCCTAAAATACCTCAACCCCGGTTTCTACATCAGCCAATCCTTCCCATCCTCCAGCCAAGTTTCTGAAACAGCCACATAATTGTTCCATGATTGAGTGAAAACTTAAATTAATTCACAACATAAATGCTAAAACTAAAAGAGCAGGCTAAAGAATGGATATTCTGCAATGTTCGGAAATGTTTTCAATTGCTACAAACCTCAAATAGCACTATAATGTGTACTTGCCCCCAAATCTGCATGACTCAACACGAAAACTATCCAATAAGATCAATAATGCCCTGCTTAAGGCAGAGTGCTTAAGCAGTTCTCCTATCATTTTAAATGTTCAACTTATCTATCTCTTGTGAAACGTGGCTGCAGTATGTAATGCAACATATCAATGTGGTTTCTTTGATATCTCCTCCCAATCCACATCTTACCTCCATAAGAACAAGTCTAGCAAGCACAAGGGAAAATCAGCACCTCTAGTCAACACCATCTTGACTTTCACCAGCAGAATGCAGAGGTTCAAAGTGGCAGTGTAGCATCCACTTTTCAAGAAAAATAAATGCTGGCCATGCCAACAAGACTGATGTCCATCAAATTAAATAAATAAAACATGATTATTATTATTAAATGTGCTCAGGACCTGGTCTATCCCCCTTTAAAGTATCATGTAGAGATCATCTTCGTATAGGGACAAAAATAATAGGGAAATTACAGATTCAAGGAAGGTAGAAAAATTGAAATTGCATTGTTGGTCTTTTTATATAAAAAGGGAGAAATGAAAGGAGTAATTTTAATGGATCAGACAGATACACAAGGAGAGAATGTTTTGTGCTTGTGGAAAAAAAATCCAGTGTGCATACTTATAAACATCAGAGAGCAACATGAAAAGATACATGTACTCAAGTTATTTAGACAATGAAATTTAAACACCCAAGGGTTGAAGTGTCCAACTTAAAAGCTTTCAAAAGAAAGTCAGACAAATGGATGTTTAAGCAAACAAAAAGAAAATAGCTGGAGAAACTTAGCAGGCAGCATTCTTGGGCAGAAATAGTCAAAGATCATTTTGTGCTGGCACCCTTTATCAAGGCCAAGATAAAAATGTGAAATACATCCATTAAGAGGGAAGGAAGGGGTCCAGAGGAGATAAAGTATAGGGCAGAAGATACGAGTTGGAGAGACATGTAAAGGGAGACCACTAGGAAGAGGTGGGGGAGTAGCAGGGAAAAAAGTCAGAGAGAAAAGAAAAAGTACAGGAGATAAAGAAGAGACAGAATCAGTGGAAGCCGATGGGTGGGGGTAGGTGAGAGTTACCTAAAGTTGGAAAAAAAATTCAATGTTCATGCTGTTAGGTGAAAGGCTATCCAGCTGGCATATGTGTAAAAACACGATCCTGGAGAAACTCAACAGGTCAAACAGTGTACTTTATAAAGCAAAGATAAAGATGCATAAACCAACATTTCAGGCTTGAGGTCTTCATCAAGATATGCAAAAATGTCAGCAAGTACCCAAATAAAATGGGAGGGGGGGGGGTATGGGCAGAGCACAGTCCCAAAAGCAGGAGGTAATAGGTGCACAGCAGCAAGCAGGGGAAGGAGGGATGGCTCTGTGAATAGTAAGGGAAGTGAGTGGAGAGCTAAGGGAAAGAACGGGAAAGCCAATTCCCACGACTACACTTCCTCACACCCTAATTCCCTGCCCGGATTCTATTCCTTCTCACATTTTCTCTGCTCCTTTGCATCAGTTCCTAAAATGAGGACTTCCAGTCAAGATCATCTGAAATGTCTGCCTTCTTCCACAAATGTGGCTTTCCTTCCACCACCAACTCAAACCTTGCCCTCTTCTCCTTCATTTCCCTCTCATCTGCTCCAGCCCCCTCTCCCTCAGATGTAACAAACACAGGATTCCCCTTGTCATTGCCTACCACCCCACCAGTCTCTGCATCCAACATATTATCCTCCGTAATTTCCACTACCTGCAATAAGATTCCACTACTAGACATATCTTCCCCTCTCCTCCACTCATCCCTCCCTACCAATCATCCCCTGGCATCTTCCCCTGTGGCAAGAGGAATTACCACACTTGCACCCACACCACCTGTCTCAACACAATTCGGGGCCCCAAACAGACCTTTCAAGTGAAGGAACATTTACTGCATCCTATGTTCCCTTTGTGGCCTTCTCTACATCAGAGAGACTGGGAGATTGCTTAGCTGAGTACCTTTGCTCCGCCCACATCAGTGACAGGTATCTTTAAGTGGCCAACCATTTCAGTTTTGCATCCCACTCCCAATCTCACATGTCTATCCATGGCCAATCAAGACCACCCGTAAATTGGAGGAACAAATGGATGGCATTAACAGCAGTTTATGTTAATCTATTCTCACCGTCTTCTTACCCTTAGTTTTCCATCCTCTTCCCTCTCAATTCACAGAACCATCTCTCCTTCCCTACTTGCTGCTGTGCCCTCCTTTATCCACATATTAATTTCCTGCCTTTGGGACCGTGGTCCTCCCCCTAACCTGCCCCCACCATTTCGTTCAGTCGCCTGCCGACATTTTTCCATACCTTGATGAAGGGCTCAAGCCCAAGATGTTGGTTATGTATCTTTATCTTTACTATAACCAACTGTTATGACCTGCTGAATTTATCTAGCATTGTTTTTACTTCAACCACAGTGACTGCAGACGTTTGTGTTTTACCAGCTGGCATGTGTGTTGTTCCTCAAGTTTATGTTTGGCCTAATCTTGGCAACGGTCGAGGCCGAGGTTAGATGTAGAAATAAATAGCTGGGGAAGTCAAAATTGTTAGCTTCTAAAAGTTGAAATTTAGAACAAAAAAAACCCATCAGTTCAGAGAAGCAATCATTTTAAAATTTACTATCATGGTATGGGAACCACTGACAGTTTTTGCCCATTCCTCCTTGAAACGCTGCAGTTCATGAAATCAAAGGGAATTCACAGAAAGTGTATATTATGTATAATCGTCAACGCCAAAGTTGAGTTTCTGTGTGAATGCATTAATACAAAAAAAAGCACATCGAGGTGAATGAGAAAGAATAATATATATAAGAATAGGTCTGACAAAATACACCACAGAAGAGAGATCATGATAACAATGGATTGCAAAACTGCGTTCAACAACAGCAGGGAAGGCTGGGCATGCGCGCTATCAGCTGACACCATCCCAACTGATGACGACGAGCCGGTGCTCATGCTCAGGCCCAAGACTTCTGTCAATCGGACGAGCCCCAGTTTAGTGGGCTTCGGGCACTCAAGACTTGACAAATGCCGCTCCACCGTACAAACGACAGTGGCGTCATGAAGAAAAGTGCGGCCCGCCGCCCATGCGATCAGCTGAGTAGGTGAAGAGGAGGGGGAAATAGGGAGCCAAGCCCCTTCCACGGCAGTCACTCGACTGTGCTGGATGACTCTCCCACCGGGGCATCAACCGAAAGGCCGCGCACTCACCCAGGTGAGCAGGCTCTCACACAGTTCGATCCGGTCCACGTTCATCGCACGCACTCCTTCGTCCGAGCCGCCGCCGACAACAAAGGAACCGCCACTCAACCGTTCGAGGCTCCACAACGTCACCACATTCCACCTCTACCGGCTACTGCGCTTGCGCGATGCCTCTCGAGCTGGCTATCTCACTCGCCTGAACGTGAGGCTGGGGAGACGTAATGAAGTCGGCTGTTGTGTGGAATTAATCCTCCCTCTGACAAGGCATGACTTAAAAAAGCGGCGAGGAAAAAGGTGGTGGCGGCTGAGTCAATAACGAGAGGGACAACGTCGGTATTACTGAGCATAAAGGCGAAGTCCTTTCTCCTGAAAGGGACAGGTAATGACGGATGGCCTGCTGGTGCCATGCCTGACGGACACTGGTCATTTTTGGTACCATACACTTGCGAGATTTGGAATAAGGTTGGTTTAAAGTGTTTCGTCCGTCAACTGGCAAAGAAATTGGAAATAAAAGCGGAAGACTGGAAACACCACAGGTCAGATAACATCTGTGCAGAGGGCAATAAGATTTCACGTTTCAGGATCGAAAGGTCGTTGACTGAACGCTGATTTCGTTTGCCCTCCCCACAGGTGTTGCCTGAAAAATTCCACTCATTCTCTTGGGGGTAAGAATGAGTCAGTTGGAGATTTCAAAACAAGACACTGGAGATGTTGTCCAGTCATGTGGAAAGTGGAGATAGGACAATCTAATAGGATAGGGAAAGTGGCTACAGACTCGACTTGAATAACTAAAAAAAAGTTTATAAAGCCTTAACCGAGCAGGGAGTGAAATTAACTTTATCCTGAATTTTTTCCCCTTTGATTTCAGTTAACTAACTACATTACCATCTAGTAGGATTTTTAAAATAAATTTCATTCAACAGTATCATTGCCTTTGTGAAGAAGTGCTGTAAATGTAACAGGATCCTCTTAATCCAGTTTTTTTTTTAGGTGAATGGCGAGAAACACTTCCAGAAGGAGGCGAACCCTAAAAGAATATTGACAGTTGTACCTTTAATTTTGTATTGTCAACACTGGAAGATTTTTAGTTGCTTCCAATAACAGTAACTGACTAAAGTTCAATATATAAAACAGTTCAATAGAATGTACAATTCCTTCAAAAACATGTGGGGCTGTTGAGCTAATTAGTTCATGAATGTATATTATGCAAGATCTCTAAAATTTTTTTGGACATTTTATTAGTATCTTCATACATTTCAAATTAATTGGCTATAACATTACAGAATAGATACTTAATCATTTTCAATTTTCGCCCCCTACCTCCACCATCCCTAACCCCTGCAGATAGAAAAAAATAGAAAAAAGAAAAGAAAGGACACATTTATCATAATAATTATAATCACATTAATAATACCATAATATTTCTTGATGTAAGTACCATATTTTTGGGTGGGGGGGGGTTGGATTATAAGGTCTGGATTAGTCTATATTCATAAATCTCATATAATGCTCCCATATTTGACAAAATTTATCATAATCATCTCTCATAAGTATTCTTTTCTAACGGGAGACATTATTTTATTTCATTAAACCATTCTTCTATTTTAACATTATTTTCCAATTTCTACATTTTAGCTATACCCTATCTCGCTATTGCTGTTGCTAGACTCAAAAATCTCTTTATATTTATCTAATTCCAACTTAATATTGTCATCATATATATTGTCCACAAAAAAATTCTTGGATCTAATTTTACCTTCACTTTTAATATGTTCCCTAAGATGACATATATTTCTCTCCAAAATTTTTTTTACCTTTTCACATGACCATACTGAAAGCAAAAAATTACCAACCACTTTTTTACATCTAAAACATTGAGCTGAGAAATTTAAATTAAATTTATTCAACTTATAGAGGGTATAATACATTTGATGTAAAAAAAAAAAAAAAAAAAAAATTATATTGAACTATTTGATATCTAGCATTGACTGAATATTTCTTCTGGAGTTAAATATTGCAAGAATATAATTTGCAAATTAATTATATCAAAGGTACAAATAATGTGATGGCAAATTGTCAAGATGTTAAAATTGAACATGTAAAGAAATACAAGCTCTCAAAATTAGCATACATTGTTATAACATGTTACATATGGTGTATAGTTATCACTGTAGTGATTGTAAAGTCAGTTTACTCTAGAGTTAAAATCCCTTTGTAGGGGGAGTGTGACAGATTATATCATTTTATATTGTATGCCTTTTATATTGTATGCTTTTGAAGGAGATAGATTGTAGGAGTAGTGTAGGTCACAAACAAGCACAAACACTTCACAAAACAACCCACACGGGAAAGCAGAAGATAAGCACCTAATAGATAAGGATTATTTTGATGAACAAATGAGGACACTAAAAACACATTTTAACGACAGAATTTAATACATTTTTTTTAAATGGAAAAGCCAGAAGACAGAATGCAGAGAATGGAGCTTGCTACATATAGCAAAGATAGGAAAAAGAGTAGATGAAGTGGAAGAAAGACAGGCAGCTGTGGAAATGGAGATGAATGAACTAAGAGAAAAGCTGAAAGATCGACAAGGAAATTAAGGAGATGCAAGATTTGTTAACTCAAAAAATTGATGTGTTGGAGAATTATAGCAGAAGCAACCGTATAAAAATAATGGGCATACAAGAAGGGACAGACATAAAGGGATTTATAAAAAGATGGATCGCACAAGTCTTGAGAGTGGAAGAACTACAAGAGGAAATAGAAGTCGAAAGAGCCCCCCAGAGCATTGGCACCAAAGCCGCAACCACACCAAAAATCGCGCTCCATATTAATAAAGTTACTAAGTTACACAACGGGAGAGAAAATATTGGAGCAGGCAAAGGATAACGTGAAGGAAAATAAACAACCACTGGAATACAAGGGACATAAATTATTTTTCTACCCGGACATTAGTTTCAAACTCTTAAAGAAATGGAAGGAGTTCAACTTGACAAAAGTGGTATTGTGGAAAAAAGGCTATAATTTTGTACTACGACGTCCAGCAGTACTAAAAGTATTCATCCCTGGGGAGTGGAATAGATTGTTCTCAGATCTGAAAGAAGCCCAACGCTTTGCAGAACGATTGCTGAATAGACAACGAGACAAGGAGTATTAAGAAAGACTGCCAAGACAATGTATAGAAATAAGTTGTAAAGTTGATATTATGAATATAGAAGTTTAAGGTTGAAAAATATAAGGGGAAAAGGGAAAAAAAGGAGCTTTGTTATATTTATAGAAAAATGTATAGTGTTTCTCTGGGGAGGGCTGGGAAGATCTACTACTGCAAAATTTGTTGACGCCTGCGGTTATTATCACAACCCAAGTGGAAAAGGGGTTGTCTGGCAAGGAGTCAAAGACAACCCAATACAGGAGGGTTAATGTTATTTTGGTTAGGAGTATATTTTGTGTTAGTTTTTGTTGGGGTTTCTGGGGTATTTTGTTTTTTTCATCGTGTCGTCGTGCACCGAGACGAGCAAGAATAATTTAGAGTAATACTGGAAAAAGGGAGATGGAGGGGTCAAAGAGGTGAGAGAGAATTGAAAATGGAGGTATAAGATGGGTACATTGAATTATATGATCTTAAATATTAATGGAATACACAACCAAATTAAAAGGAAAAGGTTACTGACATTACTCAAAAAGGAGAGACTAGACATTGCATTTGTGCAAGAACCACACTTAACTGAGATAGAACATAGTAAATCGAAATTAGTGGGATCATCACACAATTCAAAAGCCAGGGGAGTAGCTATACTAGTTAACAAGAATTTGCCAATTAACATAAAGGAAGTAATAACAGATCTAGCGGGCAGGTTTGTAATGATGAAGTGCCAGATTTACTCAGAATTTTGGAATTTGCTAAATATGCACCTAAGAAAGATCAGGAATTCATGCAGGACATTTTCCTAAAAAAAGCAGATACACAGGGACTTATCTTGCTAGGTGGGTGGGGGTTTCAACTTCAAACTGGACCTAGTGATAGATAAAACTGGGAAGACAATTAACAAAAAGAATAAAGTAACCAAATTCATGCTAAAACCAATGCAGAATATGAAATTAATTGATATATGGAGGAAGCAACATGCAAAAGAAAGAGTGTACTCATATTACTCAAATAGACATAAGACCTATTCAAGGATAGATATGTTTTTGTTGTCGGTGCAGATTCAAGGGAGAGTTCGAAATACTGAATACAAAGCAAAACTATTATCCGATCACTCACCCTTGTTGTTAACAATTGAATTAGAGGATGCCCCACCAAAAACATATCTTCTTCTTCTTTGGCTTGGCTTCGCGGACGAAGATTTATGGAGGGGGTAAAAAGTCCACGTCAGCTGCAGGCTCGTTTGTGGCTGACCAGTCCGATGCGGGACAGGCAGACACGATTGCAGCGGTTGCAAGGGAAAATTGGTTGGTTGGGGTTGGGTGTTGGGTTTTTCCTCCTTTGCCTTTTGTCAGTGAGGTGGGCTCTGCGGTCTTCTTCAAAGGAGGTTGCTGCCCGCCAAACTGTGAGGCGCCAAGATGCACGGTTTGAGGCGTTATCAGCCCACTGGCGGTGGTCAATGTGGCAGGCACCAAGAGATTTCTTTAGGCAGTCCTTGTACCTTTTCTTTGGTGCACCTCTGTCACGGTGGCCAGTATATATATTTATATATATATAAACTACTGACATGGTCTTTGCCCTCAGACAGCTCCAAGAAAAGTGCAGAGAACAAAACAAAGGACTCTACATCACCTTTGTTGACCTCACCAAAGCTTTCGACACCGTGAGCAGGAAAGGGCTTTGGCAAATACTAGAGCGCATCGGATGCCCCCCAAAGTTCCTCAACATGATTATCCAACTGCACGAAAACCAACAAGGTCGGGTCAGATACAGCAATGAGCTCTCTGAACCCTTCTCCATTAACAATGGCGTGAAGCAAGGCTGTGTTCTCGCACCAACCCTCTTTTCAATCTTCTTCAGCATGATGCTGAACCAAGCCATGACCAAAAACATATAGATGGACGCTAAACCCTATACAGGTACACAATCCTTTATCCGGACATCTAAAATCCGGAAAGCTCCAAAATCCAGCAAGTGGGGAGAGAGACAGCAGTGTGAGTCGGGCAGGCGAGGGGGAGAGACTGGCAATGCGAGTCAGGTGTGTGAGGGGGAGAGACCAGCAGTGTGAGTCAGACAGGCAAGGGGGAGAGACTGGAAGTGCAAATCGGGCAGGCGAGGTGGGGGGGAGACAGCAGTGCGTCTGGAAGGGGGTGGGGGTGAATACGGCAGCACAATTTGGTTGGGCTTAAATTTGGCTTTCCGAAATCTGGAAAAATCTGAAATTCAGAACACACTGTCCCCTAAGGGTTCCGGATAAAATATTGTGTATCTCTGCTGTTAAAAAGGCAAGATTTCAGGAAATTGAACAGCAAATTAAAACATATTTTGAGATAATTACAGAGTCTGTAAAAGATAAATTCATACTATGGGACGCAATGAAGGCCTTTATTGGAGGACAAATAATTAGCTAAACGACTAAATTAAAAAAGAATATAATCGGGAAGTAGAACAGTTTGAAAAAGAGATAACAATTATAGAAAAATAATTGGTGAAAAGAGAGGACATTGAGAAAAAGAGAGAATTGGCAGAGGAAAAAAACTAAAATACGAAACACTACAAACGTATAAAGTGGAGAAAAACATAATGAAAACAAAGCAAAGATATTATGAATAGGGAGAGAAAACCCACAAAATACTGGCCTGGCAACTTAAAACAGAGCAAGCTAAAAGAACTATACTAGCGACAAGAAAAGATGTTAAACAGATCACATGCAACCCATTAGAGATGAATGAAAATTTTAAAAAATTCTATAAACAATTGTATCCAACCGAAAATACAGGAAAGAGTGGTAAAATTGATGAGTTTTGAATCTAATATCGACTACCACAACTATAAGTAGAAGATCAAAACAAACTGACAAAACCTTTTAAAATTGAAGAAGTACAGGATATATTAATGAAACTACCAAACAATCAAACACCAGGTGAAGATGGATTTCCTATAGAGTTTTATAAAGTATATAAGAACCTATTAATCCCGACCCTCCTAGAAGTAATGAAGCAGGTGGAAGAGACCCAAAACTTACCAGAAACATGTAAAACAGCAATAATCACAGTAATTCCAAAAATGGGAAAGGACCTGCTGTCGCCTGCATCATACAGACCAATATCCTTACTAAATGCAGATTACAAATTAATAGCAAAACTATTAGCAAACAGACTGACTGTGTACCAAAATTGATAAAGCAGGATCAAACTGGATTTGTTAAAGACGAGCAGCAGCTAATGTTTGTAAACTTATTAATTTAATCCGTGCAGCACAAATGAATAAAATGCCAATGGTGGCTGTTACGCTAGATGCAAAGAAAGCCTTCAACAGGGTAGAATAGAATTATTTGTTTAAAGTGCTATAGAAATTTAAACACCTGGAAAAATTTATTAATTTGATTAGAGCACTATATTATGGATGGTTAGCAAAGATGGTAGTAAATGGATATGTGTCAGATCACTTCAAATTGAGCAGGTCAACTAGACAGGGATGAGCCTCACTGTTCGCCTGGCTCTCGAACCACATGTTGAAAAGTGAAAACTTTCTGGGAAGATTTAAATCAAATATTAAACAAAGTCACAAAAAATAATATACCAAAAGATCCAGAAATGTTTCTGTTAAATAATATAAGAGACAAAAATCTAGGACTAAAATTAGACAGAGCCCAAAAAAGATTTATTATGATAGTACTAGCAGCAGCAAAAAAGTGTATTATGACAACTGGGAAAATCGAAGCAAGCCTAAAATTACAACAGTGGTTTACAGAAATGGACAAGGGTATTCCATTAGAAAAAATTACGTACAATCTGAATGAATTTGGGAACCATACATAAAATATGTTCGAAAGTGCCAACCTCAAACCTCCATCTCTTAAAGTGATATGAATACAAGCACGATAAGATTTAAATACGTAAAAGTGGACGATACAACTTTTTAATGTTTTCTTTGTTTTGTGTGTTTTATTATTTATTGGTTTTTGAAGGAGGTGGAGAGGGGGGAGGGATGAAGGGGGAAAAGATAAAAAAGGAAATGTCAAAATTATCAAAATTGTTCATTGTTGACATGTGAATGCTAAACCTGGACAACAACAAATTGGTGTATTTACCACAACATAGAGTTTCACCTGATGATTATTTTGGATCTTTGCAAGTAAAACAATGAAGAAGTGTTGAAAAATGATACGGAGCTATTTTTACTTGTTTGACTAAGAGAGCAATTCATTTTGAAATAGCATCACCATTTGATAAAGACGTAGTCAAGTCAAATAATTACGTTCTGATAATGGATCTAATTTTACAGGAGCTCAATTAGAGTTATGAAAAGCAATTCAAAATTGGAATCAACATCAAATTCATGATGCATTACTTCAAAAGGAAATTAGTTGGATATTTAACCCACCCACAAGATCACATCATTGAGGCGTATGGGAAAGAATGATTAGATCAATCAAGAAAATTCTTAATTCTATTTCAAATGGTCAAATACTGAATGATGACAATCTTCAGACAGTGTTATGTGAAATCGTAACCATTTTAAATAGTTATCCAATAATGAAAAATTTCTGTCAATTCAAATGACATTGAGGCACTTACACCAAATCATCTCTTGATATTTATGGAAGGTGTAGATGGAGACAAGTGCAGTTTATTGTGGATTTATTTTGGAAAAGATGAATTAAAGAATATCTTTCATTATTACAAAAAAGACAAAAATGGTCAAAGGCTAAATGCAATTTTGTATGTGGAAACAAAATGGACGATTAGGGAAGTGTGGATTTAAACCAAGACTGGTTGCTTAAATTAACCTTTTACTAAAATCTGTCTTTTAAAGAAGCAGAAATTTTGATTTCTAATCTTGCATTACTTTTGTATCTGTAAAATTCCGACTTTCTTTCATTTCAGCATAAGACCAATCCTTCGGTCATAAGTTGTGGATTGCCTGTGCTATACCCTGAACCACTTTTTTTGCTAGTAATGAAATAGTTATTATAGTGTAAGCATTCTTATTTTAAAAACAACCCCTTTCACCTCACTAAATTCTGTTGTAGTCTCGTTATCTTTAAATTGAAATGTACTAAGCACAAAGTATTATTTGCTCTTGAAGCTGATTGTTTTCTTCCTTAGGGATCTGTCATCTGGCATGGAACAGCATCCAGAGCACTTACTTGGAGCAAGAATTGATGACGTTTCATTGATTGAAGGAATAAGCAATCAGGTTCTTCTGACTGTAGCAATCACCATTACCATGTTGGGTGGTTTGGCAACATTTCTATATAGGTGAGAATATATACTTAAGAAACAATTTAATTTTAATTTATTGCAAGTAATTTTATTTCATTTTAAATAATACACATTAACAACTCTTATCATGTACTATATACATTTAGCTATGTGCTACAAACCCTGACTGATTTTAATGCCACAAGGTCTAATCAATGAAAGAGATTGACTATTTGCTTTAAATGTTTTCAATCATTGCCCTATTTATTCTAGCTAATTTTCCATTTACTTTTTGTAGAAATGAGCAACAAAACATCCACCCTGAGAACCAGGAACGCGTGAGGGAGCTCCGACAACATCTTCAAGCTGAGGCTTTAAATTCTCAGGTAAGATTTTCATTCATTATTCATTTCACCATATTGGTACATTTTAACAACATTTTATCACAGAAAAATCTTTTGTAGCTGAATCAATAATTAAATCATGTTGATGAAATTTTTTTGTGCAGCATGGGATTGCTATACCTTTTGGAGGTATATTAAACTGAAGTTTTAACTCTCCTTTAAGTGGATATAACAGATCTCATTTTAATCAAAGCATAAAGCTTTGTTTCTCCTTATAAAAAAACTGGGCAACATAATAGGAACTTCCTGTATCCAAACTGATGTGATTTGGACTCTGAACTATGCAACTTGGAAATGGCCCTTTTGCCCAACTCATTCAACCAACATAATTGTGAATTTTCGACCTAAGTTAATTCATCAATTGTGCAGCAATTTGTGATGGGATATCCTGTTAAGAATTTTCATAAACACATAAACATTCTTCTTTCTTTGATGTTTAATTGAAGTACAATTTTGATTTATCCAATCCTGATACCATATTGAGGAAAGAGGCAGTCGTGAAAAAGTGAAAATGGAAGGAATCTATAGATGGTACTTTGGGTAAATGGATTGATTGAGAAACCAATGGTTTGGCTAGAGTATAAACCATGCAAAACATTCCCAGATTGTCAGAGAATGGAAATGAGCCACGATAATATTAGTGTGTAGCGACTGCTGTGGCAGTGCCACGAAATGAAGAGACGTCTACACAGTACGAGGGTGAACCAAAAGCTGACTTTATTATTTGAATTCACCGCATTGCCTCATGGGGAACACCCACTTCCGGTGATATATGTGCCGGCTTCTGGAAGTGACGTCAGCGTGTCACTGCATCACTCCTTGGCCTGCGGTGTGCCACATGGAAGGGGGGGGGGGGTTCCCTTAAGCTCACAAGGTCTTCTTCTCAGTAGTGAAGGAGGGTCTGCACCATCTTGAGATAGCCAACTGTAGTGGTGATTTGGCCCATCCATCGGTTGCTTGGCCTGCTACACCACCACCATTCCCCCCCCCCCCCACCCCATCGAATCACTGCCACCCCCAGAGTGGTTGGCCACTGCATCTAACCTGAGGGTCCATATCTGGCAGGTTGGAGTCCAGGTGCGCGGCTTTGAGGCGGTCGACTGTGAATCTGTCTGGTTGGCCACCAATGTCCAGTGTAAATACGACACCATCTCTCTAGTACCTCGAACAGGGCTTTGTACAGGCACTCTAGGGGTGTTCCTTACTGACCTCTCCTTATGAAAACGTAGTGGGTGAACTGCAGGACTGTGGGGTCATGACTGGGTGGTGAGCTGAGTCAATAAGGTGGCAGGGGGGCGTTCACCTGCTTGCAGCCTCAACTTCTGGAGGACGTCGAAGGTGCTGGGCTGTGGACGGGTTGAAATGGATGTCCCCAGGAATAGTGAATGAAAACTGTACACCATCTCTTCAGACGAGGCTGACAGATCCTCCTTTGGTGCCGTGCAAATGCCTAGGAGTACTCACGGGAGTTCCTCCACCCAGTTCGGCCCATGCAGCCATGCTTTCATGGCGGCCTTCAGGTGGCAGTGGAAATGCTCGACTAGGCCGTTTGCTCAGGGATGGTAGGCAATGGTGTGGTGTACTTGACTGCCACAGAATTTAGTCAAGTTGGACCAGAGCAAGGAGGTGAACTGTGCCCCTCAGTCGGAGATGATGTGGGTTGGGACTTCAAAGTGCGTGACCCAGGTGGATAGGAAGGCCCTGGCACACGTCTCCATGTCACACACAGGCATAGGTATTGCTTCCGGCCAGCAGTAAAACAGTCAGTCGTCATGAACAAGTACCGCATTCCCTGGCTCACAGGGAGTGGGCCGACAATGTCTACGTGGACATGCATGAACTAGCGTTTCGCCAGCTCAAAGTCTGGAATGGGGATTTGTGCACTGGTGTACAGTAAGCAGATTCGGGCCCACAGGGTAATGTCTCAGTGGAGGCCATGCCACACGAACTTGTCGGACAGCAGATGGACCATAGACCTTATGGAGGAGTTGGATAGGCCATGGATCTGGTCAAAAATCCATCATCACCAGGTCGCAGTCTGGGAAAAACTGTGGAGACGACAGGCCTCATGGTGAGGGGTAGAAATCGCTGACCTTCAGACTGGTGATGGCCTGGACATCCTGTGTCCTTCGTCTGGTCCTTGGCGAGCTGGACAATGTCAAGCCCCCCTGAGGTTGCAGCAATCATGGGTCTGGACAGCGCATTGGCCACCGTGTTGGACTTGGCTGTGACGTGGTGAATGTCTGTGGTATACTCAGATGTAGGAGAGGTGCTGCTGTTGTCTCGCCGACCACGGGTCCGAGACCTTGCTGAGTGCGTAGGTTAGCAGTTTGTGGTCCATGTAGGTGGCGAAAACCCTTCCCTCTAGCATGTATTGGAAATGCCGTATCACCAGGTACAGGGCCAACAGTTCGCGGTCAAATGAGCTGTATTTTACCTCTGGCGTTCGAAGGTGCTTACTGAAGAAAGCAAAAAGGCACCATTGCTCCAGCACTGTGCCCATTGCACTGGCTGATGCATCTGTTGTAACAGCCAGGGGGGGGTCGAGTCTGGGTGCGCCAGCACCCTTTGCCCTTGCCAGTGCTGTTTTTGTGGCACGTAAGGCTTCTGTGGCATCCGGTGTCCACTGGAGGATCTTGCTGCCGAGTTTGACAAGGTCGAATAGGGACTGCATGAGAGTGGCCACTCCCAGTAGGAAGCGAACTATCCCCAGGAACTCCTGCAGGCCTTTGGTTGTGCTTGGCTTGGGGAAATTTTGAATGGCCCCTACCTTGTCGGCCAATGGCGTCGCTCCCTCTGGGGTGATGTGGTGTACCAAGAAGTCTATTGTCTCTAAGCCGAACTGGCACTTGGCCGGATTCACCGTGAGCCCGCTCTGCTGCAGTCTGTCAAACAGGAGGGTCAGATGCGTCCTGTGAGTGCTGGCGTCGGGACAGGCGATGAGGATATCGTCTAAGTAGACGAAGATAAAATCAAGATCCCTGCCAACCATGTCCATTAGTTGCTGGAATGTCTGGGCCACATTTTTTAGTCCGAAGGGCATCCGCAGGAACTCAAAGGATGAAGGGTATGATGATTGCCATTTTCAGAAAGTCAGTGGGGTGTACTGGGATCTGGTGGAATCCTTGATGAGGTGCACTTTGGAGAAAACTCGGCAGCCTTGTAGCCTCATGAAGAAGTCCTGGACTTGTGGGATGGGGTATCTGTCTGGGACTTTGCCTCGTTCAGCCGTCTGTAGTCATCGCATGGGCACCAACCACCAGAGCCCTTCTGCACCATGTGGAATGAGCTGTTTGAATGACGGATGATCCCCAGCTCCTCCATGGTGGCACACCCGGCCTTGGCTTGTTGGAGCTTGTCTTGCGGGAGGTGCCAGGCCTGTGCATGCACTAATAGCCCAGCGGTCTTTATGTGGTGCTCCATGCCATGTGGCGGGCTAGAGTCATGTAAGTTTGGGGCCAGTAAGGCTGTGTACCTGGCCAGTAGGCAGGCGTACTCATCTCGGTCCAGGGTGTGGATCCCTAACGGCAGAAAGGAACTTTGCCACAAGGTGAGGGGGAAAGACTGGAATGTTGTAGCATTCACTAATTGCCTTCTCGTCATGACCACCAGCAGTTTGTGTGTGCCCATAGGATGTCCGCTCCATGTAGTGCCTGTCCTACAGCCACGATTTTGCACTCTCACTGGAAGACCGTGTCTGCGATGTGGGTGGTGACCAGGCGGGTCCTGTATCTTGGGATGGAGGATCAGTTGGCCATTTGCAGGGGGAGGCCCTTGGGGTTATGTCTGGCCTCAATGTGTTGGTGGGACAAGGCTGATTTCTGCGCCCATATCGACTAGAAAGTCCCTCTTCATCCATTGGCCTCTGAAGTAGAGTAGGCCTTTCAGAGCACCAACCGCCAAGGCCATTATTGGCGGCTAGCTTGCCCATTTCCCGTCATCATGTTAGGTTTGGTAGTGGGGTATTATCACGGAGGGTGAACCCCTGAGCGTTCCGGCCCCATCGGCGTTGGTCGAAACAGTATTCACTGTGCTTCTCTGTGCACCTGTCGCGTTTCTGCTGTGTCACAGCCACTGTTGGGGCTTACGGCAGGCTGGTTGCGATGGTGGTGGCGACGGTGTAGACTGGCTGTACGTGGATGGAGCTCTGCTGTGAGATGTAGAAGAGCCTGTTTGCCTCCTTGGCTACCAGTTGTGGGGTGCTGAAATCCATGTCCGAAACCGCCGAGGAAACGTGTACCAGCAGTTTGGAGAGGAACAGGGCCTCAAAGAGGAAACTGTCTGTATGCCCATCCACTAGGGCCACATGAGCTCAGAGGGATTCTTGTTGCCCAGCCCCTGCATTTTTAAGATCTGAATAGCAAGCTCATGCCGGCTGAGTTCTAGGGAGTCGAGGAGGAACCGCTGGAATTGCTCATACTTGCACTCCATTAGAAGACTCTCCACGAAGGAGCTTACTTTGGCAGTGGTGGTGGCATCCAGAGTGCTGCCAACTGCCAGAACTTGGCATCCTCTGAGACAATTCCCCTGATGTGGAACTGGGACTCAGCCAGTTGCAGCCAGTTCCTGGGCTGGTTCGCCCAGAAGGGCAGTAAATGCACACCCACCATGTTGGTCTCAGCCATTGTGACCGTAATAGTAGTGGAATCTTGCATTCTGATGTGTTCGATGCGGGTTCCAAGACATTGGAATGGTCTAGGTCACAACTGTAGTGACTGCTGCAGCAGTGCCACGAATGGAAGAGATGTCCACAGAGTACAAGGGTGAACCAAAAAAACTGACTTTATTATTTGAATTTGCTGCATTGTCCCTTGGGAACACCCACTTCCAGTGATATATGTGCCGGCTTCTGGAAGTGACTTCAGCGTGTTGCTGCGTCATTCCTTGGCGGTGGTGTGGCACACAGAAGCGGGGGGGGGGGGGGGGTTCCCTTAGCTTGCATGTGGCATCATTCGCGGGCTTCTTCTCTGTAGTGAAGGAGGTCCCACACCATCTTGGGATGGCTGACTGTTGCGGCGATTTGGCCTTTCCACCCATGCAGTCGCTCAGCCCACTACAAGGGAATTAAAAGGTCAAATAAAGAATTATCCAATTATGAATTAAGTGGTCTTATTGCTATAGTTTAAAATGAAAATGGTGAGCAAAAATTGGGTAATCTCATCTTTTTGAACAGTGGTGGGAACAACATTTTTTAATCTTAGTAGGGAAAGGGATATTAGAGATGTTAATTTGACAGATTGAAATTAATTGTTTAAACTTCATTCCAGTTAATGCCAGCCTGCAGGTTTATTTGCCAAAGCTTTAACCCACAAATCTGTTGTCACAATATACTTATACATTTGACATTGCAAAAAATAGTTTGTAACTTTTTAGCAAGTAAATAATGGCTGCTTCCCTCAACAATAAGTATATCGTTTTTGGATACTGCTGGTGGAGGGTGGAAAACTATCTACCATGGGCAAATGATGGTGGTCACATCTCTGGTGCAAAGTCTAGGCCTTTGACTCAGACGGGAAGGGGTGAGGAGAGCTAAAGTGACTGGGAAATTGTTAGTTAGGTGAACAGATAGGAGGTTTTGTGAACATGATTGAGGCTCCCAGATGGTAGGTTGCTTCTCAGGTGCCAGGGTCATGGACGGTTCTGATAGAGTCCACAGTATTCTCAGGTGCGAGGGCGTGCAGCCAGATGTCGTGGTTCATGTGGGGTCAAATTACATAGTTAGCAGTATGGATCATGTCCTGTGGAGGGAATATAGGGAGTTAGGAAAGAAGCTGAAAAGCAGGACTTCAAGGGTGGTAATCTTGGGATTGCTGCCTGTTCCATATACCATGAAGATAGGAAGTTGTGGCAGATGAATGTGTGGCTAAAGAGTGGGGCAGGGGTTCAGATTTGTGAATAATTGGGATCTCTTCTGGGGAAGGTCTGACCTGTCCAAAGAGGACAGGCTGCATCTAAACTGTAGAAGGTCCAATATCCTGGCAGGCAGGTTTGCTAGAGTTGTTGGGGAGGATTAAATTAGTTTGGTAGGGGTGGAAACCAGAATGTGAGTGCGGAGAATAGGGCAGAAGATCAAAAGCATGATGTACTGTATTTGTGAGGAAGGACAGGCAAGGGAGGAAACATAGTGTAGTCAGTTATAGGGTTTGAAATGTGTCTATTTCAATGCTAAGAGTATTAGGAATAAAGGAGATAGAGCGTGGAACAGTGCATGGACCATGATGCTGTGAGACTTGGGTGGTGGAAGGGCAGGATTGGCTGGTGCAGGTACTGGGTTTAGGGAGCCAAGGGGTGGTGGAGGTGGGTGGGGTGGGGGGGGGGGGTGGTGGAATAGCATTACTGGTCAGGGATAGTATCCCAGCTAGAGAAAGGGAGGATGCTACAGAGGGTGTGTCTACTGAGTTGGTGGGTTGAAGTCAGAAATAGGAAGGGACCAATCACTGTCCTGAGATTAGACTTTAGGCCCCCAAATAGCCCTTGGAACACTGAGAAACAGAAAAAGGTGCAGATTTTGGAATGATGCAGGAATGATAGTGTTGTGGTTATAGGAGACATCAACTTCCGAAATATTGACTGCACCTCATGACTGCAAGAGGGAGAGATGGGGCAGAATTTGTCAGGTGTGCCCAAGATACAATACGTGGACCAGCCAACAAGAGGAGAGTCCTTACTGGATCTAGTACTGGGTAATGAACCTGATCAGTTGACAGACCTCTCATTGGGAAGCATTTTCGTAAGAGTGACCACAACTCACTGACCTTTAGCATAGCTATGGACAATGATAAAAACAGACAAAATGGGAAAGTGTTTAATTGGGGAAGAGCTAATTATGATGGGATGAGGCAGGAACTAGGGAGAGTAAATTGGGAACAGATGTTCATGGGAGAAAGCATGCAACTAATGTGGAGCAAGTTTAGAGACCATTAACACTGGGTTCAGGATAGGTTTGTCCTTCTAGGACAGGGAAAAAATAGTAGGAAAAAGGAACCATGGATAACACAACAGTTGAGGAAGTTTATTAAGAGGAAGAATGAAGCATGAATTAGATTTAGGAAGCAGGTAAGAATTATATGGTAGCCAGGAAGGAACTTAAGAAAGGACTTGGGAGAGCTCAAAGCGAGCATGAGAGGGCCTTGGCAAGTAGGATAAAGGAGAACACCAGAGCTCTGTATGTGAAGAACAGAAGGATGATGAGAATGAGGGGCTGCTTAAGGATAAAGGAGGCAAAATGTGCCTGGAGGTGGAGGAGGTTAGGAAGGTCCTAAATGAATATGTTGCTTCAGTTTTCACAAGAGAAAAGGACTTGATCACAGTGAGGTTGGAATAGAATAGGCTTGTGTGCTGAATGGTGTTGAGATTGAGGAACAGGAAGTGTTGGATCTTAAAAACATTAAGATTGATATTTTCCCAGGGCTGGATGTAATTATAGCCCAGGTTGCTGTGGGAAGAGATAGCTGGGACATTGGCAACAGGTGAGGTGCTGGAGGATTGGAGAATGGAAAATGTGGTCCCTTGTTTAAAAAAAGGTCATGGAGACTGGTGAGTCCTATGTCAATGGTGTGCAAACTATTGGAAAAGATACTTAAGCATTTGGAGAAGTACAGTCTACTTAAGGATAGTCAGCAAGGCTTTGTGAAGGGAAGGTTGTGCCTCATGAGCTTAAATGAGGCTTTTGAGGCAGTAAAAGAAATTGAAAAAGGTTGGGCAGTAAATATGGTGTATATTGATTTTAGTAAGTCATTTGACAAGGTCCCCATGAGAGACTTGAAACTCAAGAAGTTTGTGAACTGTGGAACCTTGGCTGTGTGGATAAAAAATTGGCTTGCATGCAGAAAGAAGAGAGTAGTAGTGAACTGAAACTGTTCTACCTGGATGTCAGTGACTGATGGAGTTCCATAGGGATCTGTTCTGGGATCTCTGCTCTTTGTGATTTTTTATAAATGACCTAGATGAAGAAGCAGAAGGATGGGTCAGTAATTTTCAGATGATACAAAGGTTGGAGGAGTTGTGAATTATGATGAAGGTTGTCATAGATTACAAAAGGATATGGACAGGATGCAGAGTTGGGTGGAAAAGTGGCAGATGGAGCTCAATCCAGATATATGTGAGGTTATGCATTTTGGAAGGTCATATCAGAAGGCTGAGTAAAGGTTTAATATTCGGAGTGTGGTGGAACAGAGGGGCCTTGGGGTCCAAATCCACACATCTCTCAAGGTTGCCGTGCAGGTTGATAGGATAGTTAAAAAGGCCAATGGGATGCTGGGCTTCATTAATAGGGGGATTGAGTTGAAGAGTCGACAGGTCATGTTGCAACTCTATAAATCTTGGGTGAGACCACATCTAGAGTATGGTGTTCAATTCTGATCACCTCATTATAGGAAGGATGTGGAAGCTATGGACAGGGTGCAGACGAGATTTACCAAGATGAGGCAAGGTTAGCAGACCTGGGATTTTTCTCTTGGGAGTGAAGAAGGATGAGACTAGACTTAATAGAGCTCTACAAGATTCTGAGAGGCATAGATAAGGTGGACAGCTAGCGCCTTTTTCCCCAGGGTGGGAACAGCTAGTGCCTTTTCCCCAAGGCATGGACATCTCTACAAAATGAAGGGGTACTTGTTTAACAGAAAGAGTTGTGGATGCCTGGAATGCCTTGCTTGGGATGGTGGTGGAGGCTGATACATTAGGGGCATTTAAGAGACTCCTAGACATTCACACGGATGAAAGAAAAATAGAGGGTTATAAGGGAGGAAGGGTTTAGTACTTTTTTGTTTTGGTAAGAATATATAGGTCAGCACAACATTGAGGGCTGGAGGGCCTGCACTATGCTGTAATTTTCTATGTAATGTAGAATGAAGCAATGAGATTAAAATATTACATTGTGAAAATTTGATTAAAATATTACATTGTGAAAATCCAGATCTTTAACACCAACCTGCTAAATGTGCACTTTCTAATGTTACAGGATGGATTTGAAAGCAATCGACACCAATTTTACACAGACATGTCCTGCCCAGTCTGTTTACAACTGGCTGCATTTCCTGTTGAAACCAACTGTGGCCACCTTTTTTGTGGTATGTGGTTATTACATTAGACATTTGGAAAAAGGTTTTTCAATTTTTGGGTTAGATTTTTCAATTTGAACTTCAGATGTACATCAGGAGGAGGTCATATAGCCCACTGTGTCTGAATCTGTTGAAAAAGTTATCCAGCCTAATCCTGCCTTTCAGAACAAGTGTGTGGCACAACACAATTTTAAATAAATTTTTGCCATGATTATTGCTTTTGATTGTGATTCCCTTGTAAGTAATTTATCTTCCTTGTTTCCTCTAATCTGGCCTACTACCCTGTCTTGCTTCCATGGTCTCTGCCTGCCAGTAATTTTTCCAAATGCAGAGGGTGATATAAGCCAAACCACACAACTCATTCCATCCATTGTATAGGCAGCTGGCAGAGAATCTTTAATCATTTGCTGTTCCTGATACTGAAGCTTTTAATAATGATGTCATTGATATTAGTAAGTAGAAAATAATAATTTAATCATTAACAGTTGATCCCTTTAAGGCCAGAAATAATGTTACAAAATTTTCCACAAGGAAGAGGAAAACATTTCTAGAACTAACAGCATGTGGCTTGTATTTTTGTGCTAAATGTATATGGAAATTTATAAAATAATTTCAGACTAATTCATTTTACAATTCATCTTTTTTTTCTTTCCTAGGATCCTGCATTGTTGCATATTGGACCTATGGAACTTGGTTGGGAGCAGTCAATTGCCCCATTTGTAGACAAGTGGTAAGGTTAAAAATAGACTTTAGATTCATGTAATGCAGCTATCATAGGCTAGGTTAGCATTTTTTTTTACCATTCCTAAATGATTTTGATAAAGTGGTAGTGTTCAGCCTTATTGAACCACAGTAGACTGTGTGGGAAAGGTACTCACATAATGATTTTTCAAAGGAAAAAACTGAGTTTTTATAATCCTAAATCTTGCTGCATTTGGTAACAGACTGCTTTGTTATCCAAGCAGTTACAAATCAAAGTAAACACTGTGATTAAGGGGGGACGTCACATAATGAGGTAGTCAGGAAGTGGAATTCCGACTCTCCTAGGAATTGGTTTTTTTTAAACGTGTAAAATTGGCAGAGACCAAAACCAGAGTATTGGAAACTGTTTAAGAACAAAGAAAGTATTTTTTTTTTAATGTCACTGAAGAGGGGGAAAATCGTCACTGGCCTGTTGGGAATGTACCAAGAAAAATGACAACGACAAGGATAAGAAGCAAGGCCTACCACAAAGATGGATCTGGGCACTGTGGCACAAGATCCTAGCCAAATGATAGGCAATTAAGGCAGCTATTAAACAATTTGCATTACCGTCCCAGTTGCAGTTACAGAGAGATGTCGACGAGGATGAAGAAGTGGTACTACGCATGCTTGAGACGTCATGCATCCACAGATCAAAAGCGTATGAAGAAGTTGGTGGAGAAGTTAGCCTTTTTGAAATACTACCAACAAAAGGAGAATATGAGACTGAACTTCAGGCCAGCGAGGAAGGTTATGAAGAGAATCAAAAGGAGGAAGAAGAAGAAATGATGCAACCTATTGCTACTAAAGGAGATAGCAAAATTAAAACACAAGACCGCAGGGGTTAAGTACTGAAGCATTAATGTTAATGAGAGACTTGAAGCAAGTAAGATTAAATATTTTTTTTTAAATCAGATGAAAAGACAAAGAAATATTATGAAATAGTTTATAGAATGCAAAAAGATTTGAAGATATGGAGGAAAGAGTCAAAAATATGGAAATTGGTATGGAAATGGTTCAGGACAGATTGGAGAACTCAAAGGATGCACTTGCTGTTGTAAATAAACAATTGTGTGAGAAAGTAGACCAATTAGAGAATTTTAGTAGAAGAAACAATATCAAAATTGTTGGTCTTGAAGAAGGTGAAGAAGAGAACAATATAATAGCCTTTTTTAACATTGGATTCCTGAAGTTCTTGGACAAAATTAATTTGAAGATGTTATTGAAAAAGAAACAGCACATAATGTTCTAAGACCGCAACCATTGCCCAATCAAAAACCATAATCTATATTGATAAAGTTTCTTTGCTATCAAGTCAAAGAAAAAAATATTAAAACAAGCTAAAGAGAAAAATAGTGCAATGGAATATTATGGAAATAAGATTTTCTTTTATCCGGATATAAGTTTTGAACTGTTGAAGAAAAGAATTTAATCCAGTAAAGAATACCTTGTGGAAAAAGTGTTATAGATTTATTCTAAGCCATCCTACGACTCTCAAGATCTTTGTGCAAAGGGTGTAAATCATTCTTTACAGACTCTTGTTCATGCACAAGAATATGCTGACACTTTACCGATCATTCTGCAGGAGGCTGAACAGGGGGACGGCACAACAAGTAGGAACAAGAAGTTCTTTTGATTAATAAAGATTGATTTCTATTTACTTTATTCCTTTAAAAGAAAAATGGACTTAGTATTACAGTGAATATCTGGGGATGTGGGGGGCTGGGGTGGGGGGGGCTGTTGGAGGTGTTATGGACTGACTTCTATCGAATATTTTGTGTATTTGTGGTTTGAGCCACAACCCGTAAAATGGAAGGGGGAGGGCTTAATTTATATTATTTAAATAACATTTATAGGGTTTTTTGTTATTTTTATTCTACTATTATTCTTAATATTATTGGATTATATAACTATATATTGAAAAAGGTCTGACATTTTTCCTTCCTTTTGGATTGACGAGATGGACACGCCTTAGCATGATAGATAATAAAGGTTTGAAATGCCAAGGAAGTGCAAGGAGAGAGGTGAAAGGGAAGTATTGTTTGAAATTGATTTTTATAAATAAAGATAAAACAATTTTGTATATACAAAATGAGTAAAATATTGAATACTTTAAGTTTAATATTAATGGGCTTAACAGTCTGGTGAAAAGGAAAAAGGATATTGGCACATATTAAGAAGATGAAAGTAGATATAGCTTTTTTTGCAAGAAAATCAATTGGGGAAAAAAAAGAGTATCAGAAGCTAAAGAGAGATTGGGTAGGATATGTCACAGCTTCTTCATTTAATCCAAAAGCATGCGGAGTAGGAATTTTAATAAACAAGACTCTTATTGTTAAAATACAAAATGTAGTAATTGATCCTGCAGGTAGATGTGTCATGATACATTGTCAATTTTTTTTGGAACATTGGATACTTATGAATATATATGCACCAAATGTAGATGATGAAATTTTTATACAAGAAACATTTTTTAACTTAGCAAATGCACATGACAATATATTAATAGGTGGGGATTTTAATTTTTGTTTAGATCCAATTTTAGATGGATCAACAAAAGCAATAACAAGGACGAAAGCAGCTAAAGCCACATTGCTATTAATGAATGATTTAAATTTAATAGATGCATGAAGAAGAATTCATCCAAGAGGAAGAGACTTATTTTTATTCAAATAGACATGATTCTTAATCCAGGATAGACTTGATTTTAATATCTGCACAACTTCAGGATAGAATCCAACAAGCTGATTACAAGGCAAGAATTTTATCTGATCATTCTCTTTTGTTGTTGACAATAACAATATTGAACAAAGAAAAATCAAATTACAGATAGAGATTTATTTCTATGTTATTAAAATAAAAGACTTTTGTGATTTTTATTAGAGAACAAATAAGATACTTTTTTTGAGACCAACTCTAATTCGGTTAATAAATTATTTTATGGGATGCGATGAAAACATACTTAAGAGGTCAAATAATAAGTTCTAAAATTAAGAAGGACTATATGAAACACATAGAACAATTGGAGGCAGAGATAACAAATTTAGAAAACAAAGACAAATTAATGAGGCGAAATGGAGAGGACTTAATAAGAAACCAATATAATACTTTACAAACATAGAACAGAGAAAGCGATAATGAGAACTAAACAGAATTATGAATTAGGTGATAGAGCAGATAAGGTCCTTTTATGGCAGTTAAAAACAACAAATATCGAGAATGATTATTGCAACTAAAACTGATCTTAATTACATAAACCTCAAGAAATTAATGAAAATTTCAAACAATTTATATAAAGATATATCAATCAGACTCTCGAAATTATGATAAAATAGATAATTTTCTGTTACAAATAAATTTACAAAAATTAAATTTGGAAGATCAAAGAACTGGGTGCCCCCTTCACCCCAAAAAGGTGAGGGTGAGGGAAGCATTGAGCTCATTACAAAGAAATAAGTCACTGGGAGAAGATGGTTTCCCGTCTGAATTTTATAAAGGGTTTAAAGATTTATTAATTCCCTCTTTCATGGAGGTATTAACACAGGTAGTAGAAATGCATACTTTACTGGAATCTTTTACCACACTAATGATAACTGGAATACCAAAAATAGATAGGGTCCCTTTAATGTCATCATCATATAGACCTATTGCATTATTAAATGCAGATTATAAAATAGTAGCAAAGATATTAGCGAATAGATTGGCAAAATTTTTACCGAAGTTAATAAATATGGATCAGACTGGATTTGTTTAAAAAAATGAAAATTAACGGATAATGTGACCAGATGATTAGGTATAATACATTTGGCACAAAAGAGAGGGGACTTGAGTTTAGTAGTGGCTTTAGATGCCACTAAAAAAATGTGAGATATTAGAATGGATCTTTGTGTTTAAAGTGCTTGAAAAATTTGGGTTGGGACAAATGTTGGCAAATTGGATTAAAGCATTATGTAATGGACCGAAAGGTAAAGTTGTAACAAATAGACAGATATCTGCACCTTTTCCTTTAACTAGATCTAGTAAGCAAAGGTGTCCATTATCTCCAGCTTTATTTATTTTAGCAATTGTACCACTTGCAGAACTGATTTGATCTGACCCTGATATTAAAGGTTTTAAAATTAACCAAGGGAATACAAGATTAATTTATTTGCACATTATGTATTTAATTTACTTTACAGAACTGGAAAGCTCACTATGTAAATTATATTTAAGATTAAAAGAATAATGGATAATATCTGGTTATAAAGAAAATTGGGATAAAAGTATGCCTCTTACTAAAGGTGATTATACTCAGTGCCAAAAAGATACCCAATTTAGATGGCCAATAAATGGAATAAAGTATTTAGGGATACAAGTAGATAACAATTTAAATAATTTATTTAAATTAAATTTAAGAAGACAGAAAAAAATGGATGGAATTGCCAATAACATTACTGGGAACAGTTAATTGTATTAAAATGAATATATTTCCTAGAGTGCATTACCTTGTCAAACATTGCCTATATCTTTACCACAGAAATTTTTACAGGAATTAAATATGTAAGAAAATTTCTTTGGATGGGCAAGATGTTGAGGGTTTCTTTAGAAATATTAGCATGGAAATTTGGATTAGGAGGTCTACAACTTCCAAATTTTAAAGATTACTATAAGGCAACACAAATGAGATTTCCCTAGCATGGATTAATAAGATAGATATGGAAAAGATTGGAGAGCAGACACCGGAAGAGTTTATATATTAATGGGAACAAAAATTGATATCTGGTGACAGAAATTCCATGTGGAAACATTTGATTAATATATGGAATAAAGTAAATATTGAAATGTGAATGAGGAACCTGGTGTTATCTAAAATGCCTTTAAATTAAAATAGACTTACCCATTTACAATGAATAATCAATTTTTGTCTATTTGGTTTTCTTAGGGAATTAGGAATATAGAAGATTGTTGTGAAGGAGGAAATTTAATGTCATTTGAACAATTAAAATATAAATATGGGATACAGAATAATACAATATTTTGTTATATAAAAACATATTTATGAGATAAACTATGTCCAACATTGTTATTACCTAAAAGTAGTGAAATTCAGACTTTGTAATATACCTATTAAGAAATTTATCTATGTATACATTATTGCAAAAGGAACTGAAAAGCAAGGAATTCATAGATCTAGATAGAGATGGGAAACAGATTTAAATATTATTATGGGGAGAAAAGTTGATCTATCATACTATCTATGACAAGATAGTATGACAAATACAATAAATGTTAGATATAGATTGGTTCAGTAATTTTTTTTATATCAACTATATTCTATCCAATAAAAATTAAATAGATTGAAGTCAGATCTTTCAGGTCAATGTTTTAAAGATTGGTACTTTTTTTAAAACATTCTACATGGTCAAGTCCAAATTGGTCTCTAATAGAGTTTGGTACTCTTTTGGAACAAGTTCCAGGAGTTGAATTTCCATAGGAACCAATGTTTTTACTGGATAATATTTCAGGGGTAGGGTAGACCAAACTTGAAACTGAATTTGTATCAAAAAGAATTTGTAAAAATTGTATTAACATTTGTAAGAAAATGTATAAGAGTTGCATGGAAATCAAATTCTCCTTTAGATTTGGAAAGATAGCACACAGAAATTCATAACTATATACCTCTTGAGAAGATTACATATAACTTAAGAAATAAATGATACATTTTTAAAAGTTTGGTGCTCATATTCACATATTCTAGGTAGAAATTTATAAATGGGCTTTCCCTAAATCTTGTGAGACCTCGTTAAATCCTTGGAACAAATAAAACTGAAAAAAGTTAGAATCGAATGAAAGGCGGTGATCCCTTGACAATCAGGTCTGCTCTTTTTTCTTTACTATTTGTATTTTTCTTTCTTCTTCTATCCTTATTGGAGTTATTATTTGGGGGAGAGGGTTGGTGGGTTTTTTCTATTTTTGGGGGGAGCGTTGGTGGGTTTTTTCTATTTTGGGGGGGAGGGTTGGTGGGTTTTATCTATTTTGGAGGGTTTTCTAAAACCATCTTGTATAATGGAATTATTATCTTGTATTTTGACTTGAATATATGTATGGAAAATTTAAATAAAATATTCAAAAAAACACTATCAGCTAAACTTTTAATGGTTGAAGATCATTAATGAAACAGTTAAAAATTGGCTTTTTTTTTTAAAAGCACCAGTGTTTAAAATAGAGATTGTTATTAGGATAAGGAGGCATACACTCATACTTTTCAATAAAGTTCTTGTCTTGATGGGAATGGAAAGGAATTTGTTGCAATGATGAATCTTCCATCAATCTTTAGTTTTTCAAAGTAATTTAAGTGCCTGCTCATTTTCAAAATGCTGATGCAGCTCTTGCTCTCATCAAGATAGCTTTGCAATAGTTATGTAAATTTAACTGAATTTTGTGGTTGTTCAGACATCCCAGATTGGATAGATGAAATGAATTAATGTTCAGAAATTAAAAGCAACAAATATGATGAAGTATCTCTGAAAATATTGGCCTTAAAGTGACTTCCTTAAATTCCTTTGGAGTTTTGAGTTTTCTCTTATGCAAAATCACTTGCTGAACTTGAATTTAGTCGGCGGGGGGTGGGGGGGGGGGGGGAGTATGTGGGCAAGATTTAGCAAATTAAAAGGACCTACTTTTTCCTATTTTGGTTGCAAGTACCAAAGATTATTTCTGCCTAAAAATTAATACTGATTTTAGTCTTTGGCCTGACAGACAGCTGAAGCAGGTGATGGGAGAGCTCAAAGTACATTGTGGATTTGCACTCTCCACAACGGAAATTTGTGTTTAGAACTGTTCATTGACTGAATGAAGAGCAGCCAAATGCAGTTTTGAACCCCAAGATGTTTAGTCAGAATGAGTGCACTTTGGATCACAGCCTATCAATTGGTATTAGTATTAGGGGGAAAAAAAATTCAAAGACTTCTTAAAGTATGGAACGGTTTCCAAGTGGCAATTAATGTCCAAATTACAAGAACATTGGCAAATAATAACTCGTAAATTACCTAATATGCTTGTACAAGTTATACGATACTTGTCCTGTGTTGAATAATTTGCATATTTTAAACTTGTATCAAGGTTTCTTGAATTACATTTCTTTGAGGTGAAGTTCTTAATAGAGCAGCTGAGTCATCTTTGGCTGGAATTGGACTTGAATCAGAATCAAAATATTTTGCGGAATTATCATGTGTGAAAATTATTGATTTATTGACCCAAATTGAGCATATAATGGCAAAGCAAGCTGCTTACCTCAAGTCCAATGCATCTGGTTGCAATGAAAAATTCTTGTAGACAAACCATAAAGCAACTTTTTAAAAACTATTTCAAACATTTTGTAGAGATATTATAAAGAATGCAGTACTAGAGAGTAGGGTACAAATCACATGGATTAGATCAATGCAAGCCTGCACTCTCCATATAAAGATCATGTATGATCTGAATGGAACCTCATTTTTACAACTCATGATAAAAAAAATTTAACCCCTTGATTATCAAGAATAAATATTCTTAAGCCAGAAATTGATACAAAGACTTCAATCATTAAAACAGAGACTCATCATTTGGGCCTCCTTTGCCTATCCAGGCTGTATCTAGATTAAAATACCCAATCATTATCGGTGTACATTTACAACATTCTCCCATTATTTCTCCATGTTACCACATGGAAACTATTAGGGGATCTACGTACCTTCTCACAAGTAACTTGTGTAATTTCCTGCTCTTAATATTTCTTGTCTCCACCCCAACTTTATGACCTGATTTTTCTGGGCCATTACTCTTCAGTGTCCAAGAGCTTTTAATAAACAAAGTTGCTCCTTATCCATTTCCTAATTTCTTTACAACCCATGATGTAACCTTCAGAATTTGAATCACAGACTACAAGATCACATATTTATGCTCTTATTTCATGTGTATTCAGGGTCAAAAGTTTTTATTTTAAAAATGGTGACTGCAGATGCTAGAAACTGAAACCGAACTCAGTCTGCTGGAGGAACTCGGCAGGCCAAGCAGCATCAATGGGCGAAAAGAATGATCAATATTTCAAGCAGAAATTTCATTAGGATTGAGGAAAGTTGGTTCAGAAGCAGTGTAAAGAGGGTATGAAGGCAGGATTGGCAAACCAAATGTGGGTGCAATATGATGGACATAGAGAGGCAAATGCCAGACTAAAGGAGAGAGTCAAGAAAAACAAACAGATCAGGTGGAAGTCAAATCCTACAGTGTGGATTGGGTAATTAGAAGGCTGGAGTCTGATGACTAGAGAAGGTGAAAATAGTAGTATAAAGAGAGACTAGATGGAACATTTGTGGGGGAGGGGAAGAGAGAGAGGGCAGAACAATCCAGTGGGAAGATGGGTGAAGGAGATGGAACCAAAGATGAGGCAGGTGAGAATACATGGGGTGGTTGAGAAGGGGGACAAAAATGGGAGAGATGAGCAGGAGGGGTACAGAAGAAGAAAGAAGGGAGTCATTATCTGAGATTAGAAAATTCTCTTTTCATAACAGTACGCTGTAGAGAACCCAGGCAGAATGAGGGGTGTTGTTCCTCAAGTTTGCATTGGGTCTCATTCTGGCAGTAGAGAAAATGTAGACTGACAGGTCAGTGTGGGAATGGGAAGGGGAGTTGAATTGCATTGTGGACAAAATGTGGATGTGCTGCACCAAATGCAGTTGAAGATAAAGTTAGAGGAGGTGCATCGGATCTTTGCCTCATGTGCAAGGACTGCTTAGGACACTAAGCAGATGCATTGGTGGTGGTGAGGGAAGAGATATAAGTGTTACCTTCTCCTGCAACCGCAGGAAGTGTATTGCGAGATAATGAAGTAATTGGGAGGTGGGTGGGAGGGATAAGCAAAGAAGTGAATCACCGAGAGTGATTCCTGCAGAAGCCAGAAAGGGGTAGGATGGATGTCGATGTATGTGGTGATGGCAAAAATGATGTGCTGGTGGGGTGAAAGGTGAGGCTAGGAAGTCTATCCCTTGTTTTTTTTGGGTGGGAAAGGTAAGCAGAACTCCCAGAGATGGAGGAAATGTGGGAGATGTGTCTATTGACTACAGTAGTCACAGGTAGCTGTATTGCTTAAAAAGAATGTTTCAGATGTCCTGGAATGGAAGGCCTCATTACATGGTAAAGGCTGAGAACTGTGAGAAGGGGATATCATCCTTGCAGGAGACAGGGTGGAAGGAGATATAGTCGAGTTAATGATAGAGTCAGTGGGTTTGTAGTGAATGTCATTATATAGCTCATCTCCTGAAATGGAAACAGATCTAGAAAGGTGGAGTTTCAGAAAAGGTGCAAACGAGAGGAACAACATATAAAATGCCTGGGCAGTCTACCGCCCAATGGTATGAATGCAGAATTTTCTAATTACAGGTCATGAACTGCTGTTCTTCTGTACCCCTTCTGTTTTTACCTCCACCTCCCCTGCTTTTTTTGAATCCCTCCCTTTTGGTTCCATCTGTTTTCTCTGTTTACCACCATTCTCACCTTCTCTACTTATCAGATTCCAGCACTGGCAATCTTTATATTCAGTGAAACACCATAGGCTGCAGACGCTGTGACTGTAGTTAAAACACCGAAATACTGGAGGATTTCAGCATCTATAGGAGACAAAGATATATTCCCAACATTTCAGGCTTGAGCCCTTCAAGGAAAAGGCAAAAAAGGCTGAAGCAGGATATATCAGAAAGTCCCAGAATCCAGACCAATAAAAAGGACGTGATAAGAGACTACGTAGAATTTATGTCTGCAGCTTCAATTCACCTTGTGTGACTGATCTTTCTCCACTTGACCAGCTAGTTTTTCTTGCCTCTCTTGACATCTGTCACTCCTCTGCCTCAAGAACCTTTCATAAAGCAAAAAAAATCCTAACGTAAGGGCGGAGATTCTCCGCCCTCATGTCAGAAAACTTACCCTCTCCAAGTTAGTGTCAGTGGCGGAGCACTGAACTCTGCTACGCATCATGAATGTACTGCTGCTGCAAGCAGCTGGCTAGGTGCAGGCTGATAACGCCGCCAGCCCGTGCCTCTCTCCCACTCACTCATCCCTCTCCCTCCATGACCCCCTCTGGGCAAGAGCGGCTGGGAGCGGCCAGGCAGGCAGAGGAGTTGAGGCGCAGCTGAGTGGGTTGTGACAGCCCCACCTGCCACTCTGGCACCTCAGTGGGGTGCTTTGGCCTTCGGGGCCACTCGTCGGTGCTAGCAACTCAATACGCCACAGAGCAATGACTGTCTTCCCTACCCATAATTCCCCCATGCAGCTGGAACCATTCTGGGAAACATAGGGGATTATGGGTAGGGAAGACGGCCATTGCTCTGGCACATATTTATGACAGGTGGCAACTGCATAAAATCAGTGCTGGAGCAGTCTTTTAGGGCATACACAGCCAATTAAAAATTTTTATTCACATTTGAAGCTGGCCTTGAAGCAGAGGCCCAGCATGAAAACACTCTCTGTCCATATTTCATCTCTGTGTGGTTCACCGTTCCCTTGTGGTCCCCTGGTTCATAGGTGTCATAGGTGTTCATAGGTGTCATAAGCCCCTTTCACTTTTGCATCCCATTAAATCAACTGTTCAGTGTCCCAGGATAGGAATGGCTTTAACATTTGACCACTCCTAACTGGTACACTGAACACTTTCACACTTGCAAGGAACCATCCCCTGGGTTAGGACTGTTCTTCCTTCTACCGATGATATCATGACACATCAAGTGATGATGGGCCTCCCTTAAATCCTGCTCAATGTATTATGATCTTGTATGTAAACAAAATTAGTCATGGTTAATTTTAACAAAATTAAACTTTACGTACAGCACAGTATGAGCCCTTCAGCCCCTATTGTTGTTGTGCCAACCTATATAAACTTTTATAAGGGACCGTGGGAAAGTGCTAACAATAAATAGCAATAATGGACCATTTTTAAACAGCATGGGAAAGTTGGTAGTGCTGTTGCATACAATTTAAACAAGAGTGGGAAAGTTGGTAGCACTATGGTGCACAATATAGAAATACCATGGAGTGCGGACTTACCCTCCCAGAATGCCGTGCTGCAGAGAAAGGGCTGTATGCATGGCTGCATGCACGGATTCTGTGAAGTCAGGTCTGCCATTGCTTTTTTCCCCCATGGTCTTTATAAATTGTGCGCTATTGATTTCCTCTCTCCCGCTGCAACTTTCCCATGGCAAAGTTTATACCATTTTAATCTTTTCTTCTTTCATGTTCCTGCACTCACGCAAAAACTTGGGTCAGTTCAATCCCACAATGCAATTGTCCATTCTACACTTGCCTGATTGCAACGTCGACGTCTACTAGGGGACAAGGCAGTCTATCCCTGGCGTGAGATGACATCATCTTATGCTGGCATTGAGAGAATTTTTCTTTCACACTAGACACTTGAAAGGCTGATGGGCTGTTAATTCATGGGACACTTGCAATTGTAAAAGGGACTATAGATTCAAAACATACTCTATTGTGGGATTTTAGTGTTTTTACTTGGCTAAATTTAAAATGTCTTGTGGTAGTATGTGAGTGCAGCTAGCAATTTACCCTTCAAGTATTTTAGATTACAGGGATCCCTAATTGGGAGGTCCCGGGGTGGGGTAGTTTGGAGGGGGGGGGGGTGTGGAATAAGCAAGCTACTTTACAGTTAGTTGACAAAGCAGATTTGCCAGATGTGTAACCAGTGCTCTTACAGTAGACGATGCCGCTTTAGTTGCCCATTCAGAGCCAGCTCTTCAGCGCTTGACGTCCTGTTTTGCGGAAACTGCCAAAATGTTTGGCCTGGAAGTCAGCCTGAAGAAAACTGAGGTCCTCCATCAGCCAGCTCCCCACCATGACTACCAGCCCCCCCACATCTCCATCGGGCACACAAAACTCAAAACGCTCAACCAGTTTACCTATCTCGGCTACACCATTTCATCGGATGCAAGGATCGACAACGAGATAGACAACAGATTCGCCAAGGCAAATAGCGCCTTTAGAAGACTACACAAAAGAGTCTGGAAAAACAACCAACTGAAAAACATCACAAAGATTAGCGTATACAGAGCCGTTGTCATACCCACACTCCTGTTCGGCTCCGAATCATGGGTCCTCTACCAGCATCACCTACGGCTCCTAGAACGCTTCCACCAGCGTTGTCTCCACTCCATCCTCAACATTCATTGGAGCGACTTCATCCCTAACGTCGAAGTACTCGAGATGGCAGAGGCCGACAGCATCGAATCCACGCTGCTGAAGATCCAACTGCACTGGGTAGGTCACGTCTCCAGAATGGAGGACCATCGCCTTCCCAAGATCGTGTTATATGGCGAGCTCTCCACTGGCCACCGTGACAGAGATGCACCAAAGAAGAGGTACAAGGACTGCCTAAAGAAATCTCTTGGTGCCTGCCACATTGACCACCGCCAGTGGGCTGATATCGCCTCAAACCGTGCATCTTGGCGCCTCACAGTTCGGCGGGCAGCAACCTCCTTTGAAGAAGACCGCAGAGCCCACCTCACTGACAAAAGACAAAGGAGGAAAAACCCAACACCCAACCCCAACCAACCAATTTTCCCCTGCAACCGCTGCAACTGTGTCTGCCTGTCCCGCATCGGACTTGTCAGCCACAAACGAGCCTGCAGCTGACGTGGACATTTACCCCTCCATAAATCTTCATCCGCGAAGCCAAGCCAAAGAAAGAAATTTTAGATTATTAGTCTTATTGATATCTAGCTCTTTGAAGTGACTGTACTTGAAGAGCATTTAGCCTCCAAACAGTGGGAGATGCTAAATAAGCTCGAGTATTTTTTTTTAAGTTAGTGTAATGAAATATTCATTGCACTTTTAGGTAATTACAATTTAAAAATTCCTAATTTTTTTAAAATAATGTCATCGAATTTAAAATCTACTTCCTTCATTTTGACCTTGTATAATTGACAGATTGCTTGGAATGTTAGAGAAGTAAAAATCATTCTCAGAAATAATAGCTTGCAATCCAACACTCATTTTTCATGAGGATTTTTCATCTGAATCCCATTATGTTTGCATTACAGAAACAAAAATTAATCTAATGCATATGAATTTAAATGAGCTACTTATCAGATTATCTACTCTTTGCTCTGCTCTTACTGTCACCAGATGATACTGCAGGCCCACTTAAACTAATCAAGTGCATTCCTCAGGACGCTGAGTAGCACCTGGTTCAAATATTTTAACTTTTTTTCTATAAAATGGAAATTTTTTAAAAATTAGATCTTTTGGAAAAATGTATCTTTTGAGAAGTAAATTTGATACCTTTGTGTTTTGGTCGTCTTCTTGATCTTGTCACAAACTCCATTCCCAAATCACTGTTAATTGCACTAAACAAAAACTCAACTGGTTGGGTAGCATCTGGGGAGAAGGGGAGGAAAAAATGTTGATGCTTCAGGTCAAAACCCTCTCAAGGCTCCAAGAAACATTTTGACCTAAAATGTTGATGACTTCTCACTCACCGATGCTACTTGACCCAATGAGCTCCTCCAGTTGATTCTTTTACTCTATCCAGTCTCATGTGTCTCCTTAAAACTAAACCAGATGGATAATTTGTCATGCAGTATTTGATCTCAAGTTCCTCAAATCTGTGCCAAGCCTATTTTCAGCTCTGTGATGTTAACTAATTCTTTGGTTCCTCTGCTTGTATTCTGATCCATGTCTTTTTATGGCTAGTCTCGACTATTCTAATTGTTTTGCATGTAAATGAGCTTTTGAAAATCTCTTCTGGTCTTGGCCTAACTTGTTCAGTCTCATTCGCACATACACTGTGTATTTACTGCTCTGTTAATTCCTGGTTGATTAGCCTTGAGTTTAAAATACTCTTATGGGTTTGCATACAGATTTTGCTGGGAAATCTCCTCAATCTGCTCCATTGCACGTGTGGTGAAATGGAGCTGAGCAATCAGTGACTAAGCCATCTGAATTTTTTTAATGACTTTTAGCTTTTTTAATGTCTCTGACATTCAAAATAAAAATTCATTTTAAACTATCAAAAAAGAATTAACTAAAAACACAAATAATTAAAATATATCTCTTTGCTTCAACTTTATCTGGCCAGAATGCCCATTGTGTCCTGCAAGGGCAATTCCAGACATCTCTCGTGGAATTAGATGAGAGGTGAAATGTGGAGAAATCACAGCAAATTTCCATTGGATTCCATGTGGAGTCCACTGACAAGGTGCCGTAACATGTGGTGACTTTATAATCAATGAGTTATTCCCAGATGTACGTACTTAAACATTTTTGCAGAATGGTTTAAATCTTGGTAAATTGATGACATATTGCTTGTTGCCTTGTGCTCCTCTCCTGCCATCCCCTCACTCCCCCTACAATTTTATTCAGGCACCTGGCTTCTTTTAGCCCCTTCCTTGATGAAGGGCTCAGGCCTAAAACATTTGTTATATTTCTATCTTTGTTACATAAAAAAGCTGAATGACTTGCTGAGTTTCTCCAGCATTTTTGTATAAATTACAATTGCAGCATTTGCAAATTTTTGTGTCTGGTCCATTAATTAAACTTAAGATGCAACCCATTGATTCCTATCTTTAACACTTGCAGTAAATTTGGACTTTTATCAGTTTGTATTTACAGGTACTCACAGAACTTAACACCCTGATGAAACATTATAACCTACCTTTGTTCTTTATTAACAGATTCATCATCTTTTTTCAAAATTTGTTTCATATTTTTACAATTGATTCTTCATGCACTTGACAGATCATTTATACATACATTCACAAGTCACATTTAAGGAGTTCAATCAGTTAATATCCGAACAGCTTGTGTCTGCATGATTTTATTTGGCTCTACTGTTTGCTAAGTGTATGCTATTTGGTTTTATCCCATTAAAAAATTATGCCTTTGTCATTGCAAAAATTTATATATCGTGTCATTCACAATTTGTTTGGACCATTTATTTTTTCATTAAAAGTTAATTTAATTGTTGCCAATACTGTATAGTGAAATACTGAGACCAAAATTATATTTGCATATTCAAATGCTGATACAGTATATACAATGCCTGAGACTGGTATGAAATTATTTCTTTCAAGATTTGTAATATGTTGTAATTAAAGTTGCTTGTATTTGTTAACAAGCCTATGTAAATATTTATTATGTGCTGCATCTTAATAGGGATAATTATACCTCCTTCATGTGGCATTATTGCATTTGTGCATTCTTGGAAATATGCACCTATTTCCTGTCAGTCACTTTGGAAATTTAAATTGGAATTGGTCCAATATCTTGTTATTTTCACTTTTCTGAATGGGCAAAGTGTAGAATCCGAGGATCCTATCCAACTGACTGCCTGGCTGGCTTGTAGTTAAAAAGTTGTGACAGTACTTGTTTTTATTCCAAACTCTCTCAGCAATGCTATTCTTTGGTAGCTAACCCCTGAATACCCCCATGGATGCAGTGCATCATTTGCCATCTCCAATAACACTGCTGCACAGCAATGTATAGTTAGTGTCCACTTGGTTTGCAGTATATAAGGATACTGTGTGTATGCCATCGGGTTCCTATTTTATTTGAAGATTATTAATAATTCAGAACTTACCTCCACAATTTAGTTAATTATGTGAACAACACAGTAACTTTTAGAATTTGAAAATCCATTGTGTTCTAAGTTACAGTCTAAAGGCAAAAGTTGAGTTGAGCACAGTTAACATGGTGTTAATGATAAATTAATAGATTATGTGCAAGCAAATTTTCACTATTGATTTTAATTGTCTTGTGAGCAGGTTACCTTGTTGTTTCCATTGTTTACAATGAATGACCAACATCCAGAGTCTATACAAGTTATTCAAAATATAAATGATTATAACAGAAGATTTTCTGGTCAGCCCAGATCTGTAAGTATGTGCTGCAATCTTGTAATGTAAATGATAATGAGAAACTATCCCATTTAGCATAGCTAGAAAATATTTCTCAACAATATTTTCTACCTCAATTTTAAATATTTTGTACTGATATTGATAAATAAAAACTTTTTTTCTTTCCACATTTAATAGTTAAATCTAAATAGTTGTACATCTTCCCTTCTCCAATTTTGACCTTGCTTTCCAAAGCATAACCAAAATTTTGGAACATTGGAGATCCTTATTGTATCTAATGCTGATGGTCATCAATCATTCTGTTCTGAAAATATTCATTCAACTTTCAATTTTCCTGGGCATTCTTTGAGAATTTTGTATGTCTGTTTACATTTTTCATCTACTAGTCATACAATTTATTTATTTGTTGGTATGAACAGGTGATCTTGTTATGGATCATTGTGACAAGATCAATTTTCTTAAAATCAATTTAATTTGGGTACAGTCAGGCTCTTTTCCTCATTTTCTTCAAAATCCATCCAAATACAGAAATATGATGGTACTATAGCAACTTTAAGATTAAATGTTTAAATTCCTTTTAACTTTATTTTCCCAAAAATGGCTATGAAAAATTTAAGTACCTTCACCCAAAGTTTATAATCTGTGTGCAACTCATTTGTCACATTCATCTGAATAACCTTTTCTGCATTCAATACTTGAATTAAATCAAACTATGTTTCTTTTCATTTGCTTCCATTTTCCAACAGCTATTAGAATGGATTATGTATGAAATCTTCGTGCAAATAGTGGAACTTTAAAGTACTTGCCTTGAAAACAGGCCATTCAGTGAATTACTTGTACCAGTGATCAACTCATTTTCTTGTTTTTTTTAGATCTATATAAC
The DNA here is from genome assembly GCF_036971445.1 of Narcine bancroftii. Taxonomy (NCBI): domain Eukaryota; kingdom Metazoa; phylum Chordata; class Chondrichthyes; order Torpediniformes; family Narcinidae; genus Narcine; species Narcine bancroftii. The sequence continues at coordinate 174,794,658 of NC_091471.1, read as the reverse complement.
ACTTTATAAATCAGTGTTCACGATTGTGCCATTTTATTGTAAAAGGATAAAATTTACCCACTTTTTTAATGTTATTCTTGCTATAGTTATGAGCCATTATTTTCTCCACTTATCTGGGATACATGATTTAACTATTTCTGGAGCCACGATATTTAGGTAGACTAGAGAAAAGGATTGGACAGAAAATTAACATGTCTGGCCATGAGGTGCTCAAACAGTGATTGAAAAATCTGACAAATGGCTCTGACAGCAACCAAAGGTTTTACAGAGATTTTGATTACAAAAAAATGTTTTGCATCTGGGCTATTTTTCATTGCATTCTATACATTCAGTTCAATAAATCTGACTTAAATATGCATAAAATACTTTATATTCTCTGGTTCTATTTTATTCCTTTGCCTTCAGGTAGGCTGCAGAATAACATTGGGAATCCAGGTGTAATGTTTCATTCCAGGAACATTCTTGCACATCTTATTTTCATATATAAAACATTCCACCTGCAAACCCACAAGCTGATTTAATTAAGGGAAACAACACTTCTGATGAGACACCCTTTCTCAGACAATGGATCCCTGACCTGAAACATTAATTTTTTTTTCCACTAGGTTCTGCCTGACCTGATGAGTGTTGACGTTTTCTATTACAGTATTTTATTATTGGTTACTGCAGTTTTATTTTTTCCATTTGCAGCTTATTTTGTCTAGAAAATGTGAATGTAAAGAATAAGCTTCATAAGCTATTTTCTGCATCTTTTTTTTTGCAAAATGCCAATTTTCCTTCACTCAATTTCATTCCTTTGCAGATTGGCACTAAAATGCCTTCTACCTCACATCTGGAAAAATATTTTTACGTGTACTCACTTTGAATAAGACTTTCACTAACCACCATTCTGGTCAAACATGGCATTTTGAATCACCAGTGATTACCTCATGTCTCTGGGTATTATTCAACTTTATCATTGGTAAAGTCTGTAGTATATGCTAATAAAGTTTGTTTTGTTATTCCAAAACTATTACCTAATAGTTTTAAAGGACTTGGACTCTGTCCTTTTTTCCCTACATCCTCCCCACCACAACTTTTATTTGGTATTTTTATGCTCTCATTCTACTTTGGCAAAGTAAACCATAATTGATCCTTCAACTCAAAACATGCTTCAGCGCTGAAGATTTCCTTGATAATCAAAGTGGAATTAAAAAAACAAGCACCGGGGTTAAAATCCAATTTTAAACTATCCAATTTAATTTCATTCAATTCTTTCAATTATATAAAGAAAATGTGTACTTATAGCCTACCAGGTGAATTCCTCATTTACCTAATTTGACCACCTTTGAGCTAGGATTAATTTTTCATTATTGATAACTGTTACATGGTGAAGCATCATCCTTGCACAGAACGCATCTAAAAAATAATTTTATTTCTGCTGCAGCTTATGGATCGTATAATGGATCAACCTACTTTACTACGTCATGCCTTCACAGAACTGTTTTCCATCAGTGGTCTTTTCTGGATGTTTCGAATACGAATTTTCCTCTGCTTGGCTGGTGCCTTGTTTTATTTAGCCTCACCACTGGACTTTATTCCTGAGGCTTTCTTTGGAATTCTTGGATTCCTGGATGACCTTTTTGTTATTTTTCTACTACTCATCTATATTTCTATAATGTATCGAGAAGCAGTAACTCAAAGATTAAATAGGTGAATTAATATTCTTGTAACAAAAAATTTATTGCAACCAAGTTTAAATGCATGTTATTCCATAATGGACTGTGTTACTTCTGAGCATATTGCAAACCAAGAGCTCCTTTATTACATGACTGAAAATGCAGTGCTTATATTTGCAATTACAGCATTTTGCTTGTAAACTAATACAAAATGAAACAAGGAAATACCTGTTTTATTCAACAAAACTAGTTTTGAAACATTTAAAATTTGAATTAATGATAACTGGACAATATTTATTAAGAGTGTAATTGAAGTGATCAATTTGGGAATAGTTTTGTTTAAATAAAAACTTAATTGGTAGTAAATCATGTTAAATTTCTCCTGGTTTCTACCTTGTATAAAAAGGGAAAATTGAAGAGCTCTTATATGTGTAGTAAGGAGTTTAAATCTTAAAAGCAGTAAGCTTTATAGTAAATAGCATAGTGGTTTTTGTATCTATATTTTCTACAAAGTTCTATTTTTATTTGCTACTTTTGGAATTGGATTTCAGGCATGTTTAAAAAAAATGATTATTAAAAAATTGATTGCTTTGTTTATAATTAGTTAATTCACCACTCATTCCTCCAGAACAGCCATTTTCTACAGGGCAGAAGGCTGGCACAGGCAAATCAAAAGTTACAGAAGAAACCAACTAAATTTGACTGTTTCACTGGAAAGAGGGCTCAAACTTTGAGCAGAGCCCAAAGGAGGCTGTAGCTAAAAAAAGTTGAGAATGGCTGCTCTAGAAAGTTCCATTTTCATAACCCAATCATTAAAAATAAAGATAACCAAAACTGGAAATACTCAGTTCTGAATCAATTAAGACATGATTATTGTGAAGTTTGAAATGATGAAAAAAGAACAATATTGTACTATATTATTTATGACCTTAAAATGTATATTAAGAATTTACAACTACAAACTGTCAATAAAGTTGATACCTTCATTACAGATGACAAGATCCACAATAGTGTGATGATGGAAGAAGGGAATAAGAAAATAGTTGTTGATGACTTGAAGGTCAATGTTAATATTAGCAGGGCATGAATTTGGAATGCCAATATGTTTCTGAACCACAAGAATGATGATAAATAAATCTTGTACATAAAAGAAACAGGCCTCAAAAGGATACACTTGCAGGTATAATTCTAGCAATTTTCAAATATCTCAAGGAAATAGTTGACAATTAAGAAAAATTGTTCAATAAAATTTCACTAGCTAACTCATTATTACAGTTTGTATAGGAAATATCTTGGCACTTTCAATTAGCATACAAAGGTAATGCTAAGTGAGCAGATTTGTAACAAGTATACAGAAGGTTTTTTTGCCACAGCTATCAATAATCAGTGCTGGTAAAATAATAAGGACTGTGGTGTTCAAACTGAGAATTTACTAATATTTTATGCTGAATTTGACCATCAGTTTTTTTTGCCTTTCCAGGATTAACAAATATCGGAAGACTGCTATATATTCTTAACTATACAGGATAATTTCTGAAGGCCTGCCTTCATTGTTTTTTCAATGTAACTGAGACAGATTTCTCTTATAAAAGGAACATTACCTTGAGAATGAAATGAGTATTTCAATTTCAGCTAAAATTGCTCCAGTACATCATCAGCCTGTCTTAATGGAAGTGCAAGTAAACACACTGCAATATTTAGATTTTTCTTAAATTAGCATCACTTGAACAAATATAATTAGCGGTATACTTGAAAGTATCAGAAATCTAAATGTTAGGCATGTACAGCAGGTCTAAGAACTGTTCTATGGCATCTTTTATTGATGCTTTAACAAATACTTTAAATGAAACATACAGCAAACTGGTCTGCAATGAGTTCTACCAAATTGACACAGAATGGCAGTTTTAAATGTTGGCTGTGTAATGAAGAACCACTTAATTTGTATAGTATTCACAAGATGTCAAGGCACAAAGAGAATGAGTTTAGGATCACTCTCAATCAAAAGACACAACAGCCACTTCTGAATTCTATCAAAACTTGTAGATCACATACCAATGGTCATGATTTTGAAGTTTGAGCCCAGGACTGAAGAAGATTGAACCACATATGATACTCTAGAAATAAAATGCATTTTACAACGAATATGGTTGGACGCTGATCATCACAGCCTGAATCCAGCAATTACTGTTCCAGCACTAACAAATAGCATTGTTGATATGAATAGTTTATAAAATAAACAAACTCCTGTAATATGCTTATAATAGCCAAAACAATGTTGAAATTAATTCCTTCAAACTCTTAAAAGTATAAGAAATTAGTTGACAATCAAAATTTATTGCTAGGAGCAATAAAGCATTGCAAGTATTTACCACACTTAAAACATTTGATCCAGTGTATTTAACAGGATTATTTTTGTGATCACCAGAAAAATACAGCACATTAAAATTATTCTTAAAACAACAAATTAAAAGTCCTTAAACACAAGCTTTGTCTTTATTATTTGGAGCAAGAAAATTAAAACATCCTTTCTCTTTAAATATTTAACAGCAGGTACCTTCCAAGGTGAACAGTTGCTTCCCTGGCTCATTTTTTTTAAACTAGAAAAAATTAAGTTCACAGAAAGAAATTTTTCCAGAAAAAGATAAAATGTTATTGGTCTTTTCATTATGTATCCATTACGAGAACAATCAACAGGAGGTATACCAAACTGCAGATTTTATTTTCTTCAAGATGAAGCATTTGAAGTTAATTCTCAAAGCATTTCTGCAGGTCAACTCTAATTATGTTCAGCAGCTTATTAGAAATGCAAAAGTCAAAATGAGCATCCAATTCAGCACTTCTCCAAAGAACTAAATTTTTCATCAAGCTATACTAAAAGGTTATATTAAATGGTGCCATTTTCTTCTGGCTTTAGGAGGCAAGAAGATGCAAGCACCACCTGACAACCATTGTTGACATGATTCATCACTTTATGTTTGAGGTGCACCACCTGCTCACGTAGGACACTTGCTGTTGAGGTTAATTCAAAGTTCTCTGATTTCAGAGTCTTTACTTTATCTTCCAGTCTTGCAATTCTTTCCAACTTCCTTCTTCGACAATTTGATGCTGCAATGCGGTTTCTCTGTCTCTTCTTTTCAGCTTTGATATGTTGTCCCCCATCTTCTAATGGTGAGAGGGGTGGAGATTCACTTCGTGGGTCTACTTCAGGCACTGTCTGGGGCTCTTCTTGATATTTTGGGCACATAAACTGTGCCAAGGCTGAGAAATGGTGTTGTGCAGATGGTGGGCCTGCATAGGGAACATGGCCAGTGAGATAATTTTCAGATCCTGAGTTGGACAGGCCTGGATTGTAGTTGCTGAGGTTAGTGTAAACAGGAACATCTGTTTTTGACTGGGCCAAATGCAGACTACCATGATAGAATGAAGTGGAGGTATGAGCTGAGCATGCAGCTCCTGCTAAGACCAGATGTTGGTTCTGTTTGGGTAAATCCTGCAATGCTTTAAGAGAAAAAGAACCCAAAATTATCACATTATTCATTTGAGGCAACAATTCATAGATTTTGATTATTCAGCCCACAACCTGTATACCAATTTCTTCATAAATCTAATCACTAATCACATCATCTTTTTACCTCAGTATCAAGACCAAATTATTTGCATATGGGTCAGAGTACAAATATATTTTCTTTTCAACTGATAATTAAGCATTCAGAGGTGGAGAATTCCAAGGATTCATAACCCTTTCAAGTAAAAAAAAAATTATATTTACATAACATTACAAATTTATTAATGATTAATTAGATTGGTTTCTTAATTCAAATTAATCCAGAACATACAAGGATAACCCTCACAAGATCAATCTTATTCTGCAGTAAAACCCAAAAGTCTGCAGACACTGTGCTGGAGAAACTCAGCAAGTCAAACATGTTCTTTATATAGCAAAGATAAAAATACATAACTGAAGCTTCAGGCTTGAACCCTTCAAGATATTCATTTCTTCCTTTCCCCCCCATTCATTATTTATTCATCAATCTCATTCTGGTATCTCCATGGTATTAGAGCTGAATGCAATTGCTACATCATTTCCAACTTTTATATTCCTGCTGTGACCAAAAGACTAATTTCAATCACCTTTATTTAGCACTACACTAATTTAGTGATCTATTACAGGATCCCTGAAATCCATCACTACTCCAGGCTTCTCCCTACATATTTTCTTTGAGTCCACTTCAATGACCTCTACAGAATTAATTTCTTCACATAATTCCATCCATATCTCTTACTGTGCCTAACTTTCACCTTCCATTGAATTAGGCAAACAATTCAAATGCATTATTTGTAATTAATTCTGCTTATTCCGTGAACGGCTCAGGATCGAAACGTCGGCATCTCCTATGCGCTGAATGACGGCTGAGTTCCTTCAGCGTTTTGGTGGTTTTTTTGCATTATTTGTATAAAGACTTACAATGAAGATGTGGATTTTCAATATCATCTCTACTTCCTAGCAAGAATCTTCTACCTGCAAATTGTAAATTTAAAATATCAGTTTAAATTAGAAAAAAGTCAGGTTAGGTCATGAAAAAAGAACAAGTTGCAAAAATCGTACACATGCCCTTAACGCTTGAAATGGAGAATCCAGTAAACTAGTTCAATGATTTACGGTAGTCCAGTGCAATGAACACTCATATGACAAATGGGGATGTCTTGAAAGGGACGTCGAAGGCGATACAACAGTTACAAACTTGCAAAGAAACCACCGAATTTGGTAAGTGCAGCAAGGCGGGGGTTTCTTTCCTGTGGAAGACACAACTAAAGTTACTGGTTTTCCACCTGAAACGATAATAATGTGCATCTTTCCACGGATGCTGCCTGACTCGAGTACTTTCAAAGTGCCTTTTTTTTCGAAATTCTTAATCTGCGGTTTTTAGATTTTCGGTTTAAGTCATGCGCTGCTGGTGGCGAACTGCTTCGATCCACGCCACTTCAGTTTTAAGTACACTCGAAGCTTGGAGAAGAGTCTCCATATGCAACCTCAAAGTTGCCCAAAAATTCTTTAAACCATACCCAGCGCAATTATGTCGGCCAGGAAGCAATGACAAGCAGGCTGGGAGGGAGTATGAATAAGTAGTTACAGAGGCGACAAAAGCTGTGGACATGTGAGCTCCAAGGCTCCGAGTTTTGACATGGGGTTCATTTCTAAACATCGCTCTCCAAACGCCTTCGACATCTCAAGCCCTGACCCGACCTGTTCCCCATCCCCAAACTACCCGTTGAATTGGGAACCACTCTCACCTTTTACAAGTGGATGGACAAGGCCCTCGGGTTCCCGCCTGGGTCCGGGCCTGTCGGCCTGGGACCCAATGTCTGACGAGGACAGCGTGAGCAGAACCCGCTCAGAGCCGCCGCCGCCGCCGCCTCCACCCGCCTCCTGCCGATTTGCTGTACTTTTCTTGTCCGTCGCCACAGCTTCCAATTGTCTGGCGTTTGCTGGTATCTCGCCGCGGTAGAAAGGCGCTGCCATCCCAAGTCAGGAACTCGACACCAGCTCACGGCGCCGCATTAGAACGTATAGTGATGTCACTCGCTGACGCAAACTCGCACCCATGACACGCGCAACGTCATGGCATCCCCATAGCAACGAGACCCCTGACATCCGTTATTCTTTCAGGGCAACGCTGTGGGTTTTATCTTGGCTGATGGTGGGGAAAGTGAGCACGGTGGGCGGTGGGGGGTCTCGTTTAGCGTGGGGAGGAAATGCGACGCAATTCTGCTGGGGGAAACCCTTGAATAAAAGTGGCGCCCTTCGACATTGTTCCGCAGCGAACGAGGCTTTTGAAGTGTGTTGGGAAACAAATAACACTGCAGATGCTGGAAGAACTCGGTCAGACAAGCGGCATCAATGGAAGGAGAGAGAGAGAGAGAGAGATAGAGAGAGAGCAAAAAAAAAACACACAATCTGCTGGAGGAACTCAGCAGCATTCGTATTTTGAACAAAGAAAGAATTGCGGGAGGAACTTAGTCTTTCATTCATGGGTTGAAATGGCCTCTCAACGCTTGGAGCCAAACCTCTTTATCAAAGCTGAGAAATAAAGGTAAATTTAGCTACATCTCTGGGCCCTTCCCTGGTTTCTTTCCCCTTTTTGTAATTTTCTAATATATGTAACTGAGTTGGCTTGCACTTATCCTTTTATCCTACTAAAAATTGAAAAATGTCGAGACGCTCTCTATATTGTCGTAGTGTCGCGCGTCGAATGGCTCAAAGACTCGTTGACTCAAACTAAGGCTTTTATTAACAAAAGACTGGCGCATAGTACATCGAGGTCGACCAGTCCAGATTGACCTGGATCTGGTTAGGTGAAGCCCTTTTTGACCTGGCCAGTGGGTGTGGCTATGGCTCTCAGCCAATCATTATCATATGCAAATATTTGCAGAAGTGATAGGATCCCATACTATCACATTCACCCCTTCTTTAAGAATTTACCCCAGGTGGCTAAAAAAAAGGGGGGGGAGGTTATGGAGTGGTGGTTTTTTTTGGCTTCTTAATAGTCTGTAGTATGGACTCCAAGACATGGGAGGGGGGAGGGGGGGGGGGGGGGGGTGGGGAATAGCATGCAGGGGTTACGGGCTGTATGGTCGGGTGGCCTGATCGTCCAACATGATCGCCATGGTGCTGGGATTGGAGTAGCTGGCAGGGGCGGTGCATGATCGTCGTTGGAGTTCCTGAGTATCGGTGCAGTTTCGCCTAGTCAGCAGTTGTTGTTGTCTGTGTGCTGGTCCGGTCTACTGCTGTCGTCATCTGCAAACTGCTGCTGGTCCTGCTGTCCTGGCATGTTACCTGGGGGAGGATTGGAGGAAGGTTGGGGAATGAACGTTACAATGTTAGATCTGACTTGGGCCAGGTCCCTTACTGAGACCATGTCCTCCCACCCATCCGGGTACTTGATATAAGCATAGTCTGGGTTCGCGTGTAGCAGTGTTACCCGGTTGACTAGAAGGTCATTCTTTTGAGTACCGGACATGACATCTCAGCGGGACAGGACCAGGGGCCATCAGCCAAGCCGGTGTGGTCATCCCCGATTCTGACTTCCGTGGGAATGAGAACATGCGGGATAGTGTTGGAGGCAGTGCATAACAGAGACCTGATGGAGTGTAGGGCATTTGGGAGTACGTCTTGCCAGCGAGTGGTGGGGAGGCCTTTAGACTGGAAGGAAAGCGTGATCGCTTTCCAGACGGTGGCATTCTCCCATTCGACCTGCCTGTTACCGCGCAGGCTGTAGCTAGTGGTCCTGCTCGAAACAATACCGCGCTCCAGAAGATACTGCCTCAGCTCAGCACTCATAAACGATGACCCCCCTGTCACTATAGATGTAACTGGGGTACGCGAAAATGGTGAAGATGTGCAATGCTTTTATGACAGTGGAGACAGTCATGTCCAGGCAGGGAATAGCAAACGGGAAGCGGGCGTACTCATCGACCACCGTGAGAATGTGGGTGTTATGGTATGTCGAAGGTAGGGGCCCCTTGAAGTCCACTCTGAGACGTTCGAAGGGCCGGGTGGCTTTTATGACATGGGTCTTCTCAGGCCGGAAGAAATTGGGCTTGCACTCAGCACATACGGGGAAGATTCGGGTCTGGGAGTGGATCTCCTTGACTGTATAGGGCAGGTTGCAGGCCCCTGGTGACCCCTGGGTGACAGAGCTCCTCATAGAGTCTCTGCAGCCTGTCCATTTGTACGATGGTGCATGTCCCACGGGAAAGGGCATCAGGCGGGTCATTAAGTTTGCCAGGCCAGTACAGGATGTGATAGTTAAAGGTAGAGAGTTCGATTCTCCACCTGGCAATTTTGTCGTTTTTGATCTTACCCTGCTGGTTGCTGCTAAACATGAATGAGACCGCGCATTAGTCAGTTAGCAGTGTAAAGCGCCTGCCAGCGAGGTAATGCCTCCAATGATGTACGGCCTCCACAATAGCCTGGGCCGCCTCCTGAACAGAGGAGTGTCAGCTTTCTGGACCCTGGAGGGTCCTGGAAAAGAAGGCGACAGGCCTACCAGACAGGTTTAAAGTGGCTGCCAGTGCAAAGTCGGAAGCATCACTCTCTACCTGGAAGGGTATCGATTCGTCTACGGCAGGGGTGTCAAACTCAAATTCACAGAGGGCCAAAATTAAAAACTTGAACTAAGTCATGGGCCAAACTAAATATTTATTGAAAATTTACAACAACATCTGCATGTTTTCTCTTCTTTCAACATATCCAGCTGTGCTGGGTGGGTCACGTCTCCAGAATGGAGGACCATCGCCTTCCCAAGATCGTGTTATATGGCGAGCTCTCCACTGGCCACCGTGACAGAGGTGCACCAAAGAAAAGGTACAAGGACTGCCTAAAGAAATCTCTTGGTGCCTGCCACATTGACCACCGCCAGTGGGCTGATTACGCCTCAAACCGTGCATCTTGGCGCCTCACAGTTTGGCGGGCAGCAACCTCCTTCGAAGAAGACCGCAGAGCCCACCTCACTGACAAAAGGCAAAGGAGGAAAAACCCAACACCCAACCCCAACCAACCATTTTTCCCCTGCAGCCGTTGCAACCGTGTCTGCCTGTCCCGGATCGGACTTGTCAGCCACAAACGAGCCTGCAGCTGACGTGGACTTTTACCCCCTCCATAAATCTTCGTCCGCGAAGCCAAGCCAAAGAAGAGACATATGTAATGTTAAACTTTTTCTTATTAAAATATGTGTTTAATAATAGTTTAGGTTAAACTCTTTCCAGAAGAAGCATTAACAAATGAGAAATAAAATATTCAATAAATAATATTTCTCTATAGCCTTTCTTTCTTTGGCTTGGCTTCCGGACGAAGATTTATGGAGGGGTAATGTCCACGTCAGCTGCAGGCTCGTTTGTGGCTGACAAGTCCGATGCGGGACAGGCAGACACGGTTGCAGCGGCTGCAGGGGAAAATTGGTTGGTTGGGGTTGGGTGTTGGGCTTTTCTTCCTTTGTCTTTTGTCAGTGAGGTGGGCTCTGCGGTCTTCTTCAAAGGAGGTTGCTGCCCGCCGAACTGTGAGGCGCCAAGATGCACGGTTTGAGGCGATATCAGCCCACTGGCGGTGGTCAATGTGGCAGGCACCAAGAGATTTCTTTAGGCAGTCCTTGTACCTCTTCTTTGGTGCACTTCTGTCATTTCCGAAAAAACAATTTTCTATTCTTTTGATTCCTTTTCTCTCCCATTCTCTAAAAGAAAGGTTATCTATTGGAAAAGGGATTAGTGGATTTTGCGTCAATAACAATTTTGGTATTTGGTAATTTTTCTTTTCTTTTCTACGTGGATGCAATACTGGTGAGCTTTTATATTGCACCAGCTTTTCACCCCACTTATAAGGTATATGTTCCAGTACCTTCTCCCCTATTTTATCCACTTCTATCTTAGTCCGGTTTTTCTCTTGTCTGGTAAAAATTTGATAAATACCTTAATTGTGCGGCTCTATAATAATTTCTGAAGTTTTGTGACTGCAAACAACCTTGGTTATACCTTTCTGTTAATTTATCTAGTCAGATACAGTAATGAGCTCTCTGAACCCTTCTCCATTAACAATGGCGTGAAGCAAGGCTGTGTTCTCGCACCAACCTTCTTTTCAATCTTCTTCAGCATGATGCTGAACCAAGCCATGAAAGACCCCAACAATGAAGACGCTGTTTACATCCAGTACCGCACGGATGGCAGTCTCTTCCATCTGAGGCGCCTGCAAGCTCACACCAAGACACAAGAGAAACTTGTCCGTGAACTACTCTTTGCAGACGATGCCGCTTTAGTTGCCCATTCAGAGCCAGCTCTTCAGCGCTTGACGTCCTGTTTTGCGGAAACTGCCAAAATGTTTGGCCTGGAAGTCAGCCTGAAGAAAACTGAGGTCCTCCATCAGCCAGCTCCCCACCATGACTACCAGCCCCCCCACATCTCCATCGGGCACACAAAACGGTCAACCAATTTACCTATCTCGGCTGCACCATTTCATCAGATGCAAGGATCGACAATGAGATAGACAACAGACTCGCCAAGGCAAATAGCGCCTTTGGAAGACTACACAAAAGAGTCTGGAAAAACAACCAACTGAAAAACCTCACAAAGATAAGCGTATACAGAGCCGTTGTCATACCCACACTCCTGTTCGGCTCCGAATCATGGGTCCTCTACCGGCACCACGTACAGCTCCTAGAACGCTTCCACCAGCGTTGTCTCCGCTCCATCCTCAACATCCATTGGAGCACTTTCATCCCTAGCGTCGAGGTGCTCGAGATGGCAGAGGTCGACAGCATCGAGTCCACGCTGCTGAAGATCCAGCTGCGCTGGATGGGTCACGTCTCCAGAATGGAGGACCATCGCCTTCCCAAGATCGTGTTATATGGCAAGCTCTCCACTGGCCACCGTGACAGAGGTGCACCAAAGAAAAGGTACAAGGACTGCCTAAAGAAATCTCTTGGTGCCTGCCACATTGACCACCGCCAGTGGGCTGATTACGCCTCAAACCGTGCATCTTGGCGCCTCACAGTTTGGCAGGCAGCAACCTCCTTTGAAGAAGACCGCAGAGCCCACCTCACTGACAAAAGGCAAAGGAGGAAAAACCCAACACCCAACCCCAACCAACCAATTTTCCCCTGCAACCGCTGCAACCGTGTCTGCCTGTCCCGCATCGGACTTGTCAGCCACAAACGAGCCTGCAGCTGACGTGGACTTTTTACCCCCTCCATAAATCTTCGTCCGCGAAGCCAAGCCAAAGAAGACCCTTGGTTTCCCCCCCCCCCCCCCCCCCCTCCACCTTTCACAAGAATTTCCTTATTATTCTCTTTAGTTCATCAAAGAATTTTCTGTTAAGGGAATTGGTAACATTTGAAATAAGTATTGTATCCTTGGGGACACATTCATTTTAATGCAGTTCTCCCTCCCTATCAACATTAGCAGTAGTTCTTTCCAGTGTTCTAAGTCTTCCTTCAATTTCTTTATTAATGGCTGATAATTTAGTTTGTACAAATGGTTTAAGTTATTGTCTAACCTGATACCTAGGTAGCGGATTGCTTGTGTTTGCCATTTAAATGGTGATTCTTTTTTAAGTTCTGTATAATCCACATTACTCATTGGCATCACTTCATTTTTATTTGTGTTGACCTTATATCCTGATATTTCTCCATATTCCTTTAATTTCTTATGTAATTCTTTTATTGATATCTCTATTCTGTTAGGTATACTATGATGTCATCTGCAAATAAACTGATTTTATACTCCTCCTTTATTTTTATCTCTTTTATTTTCTATTCTTATCAGCTCTGGTTCTATTGCTAAGGCGAACAATGAGGGGGGGGGGGGGGGGGGGGGGGAATAATGGACATCCCTGCCTAGTTGATCTACTTAATTTGAATTGGTTCGATGCATATCCATTTACTACTACCTTTGCCAATGATCCATTTTATAATGCTTTAATCCAATTAATGTATTTTTCTGGCAGATTGAACTTCTGTAATACTTTAAATAAGTAGTTCCACTCTACCCTGTCAAAGGCTTTTTCTGCGTCTAAGGCAACTGCCATTGTTGGTTTCTTATTTTCTTGAGCTGTATAAATTAGATTAATAAGTTTACAGACATTATCTGCTGTTCATCTTTTCTTAATAAATCCAGTTTGTTCTTGTTTTACTATTTTTGGTACACAGTCGGCTAATCTGTTTGCTAATAATTTCACTATTATCTTATAATCTGAGTTAAGTAGAGATATTGGTCTATATGATGCTGGTCATAATGGATCCTTCCCTATCTTTGGTATTACTGTAATTATTGCTGTCTTACATGAGTCTGGCAAGTTTTGTATTCTACCTGATTCATTACTTCCAGGAGAGGAGGAATTAATAACTCTTTAAATGTTTTATAAAATTGGAAATCTATCCTCTCGTGGTGTTTTATTGTTCGGCAGCTTTTAAAATTTTTCCTGTACTTACTCTATTTCGAACGGTTTTATCAGTTTGTTTTTATCCTCCAATTGCAATTTTGGCAGTTCAATTTTGGCTAAAAACTCTTCTATTTTATCATTTTCCCCCTCATTCTCAGTTTGATATAGTCATTCCTAAAATTCTTTAAAGTTTTCATTAATCTCTTTTGGGTTATATGTGATTTGTTTGTCCTTTTTCCTTGATGCCAATACAGTTCTTTTAGCTTGTTCTGTTTTATGTTGCCAGGCCAATATTTTGTGTGGTTTTTTTTCTCCCAATTCGTAATACTTTTGCTTTGTTTTCATTATGTTTTTCTCCACCTTGTACGTTTGTAATGTTGTATTTTTTTTTTGTCTGCCAATTCTCTTTTTCTTTTTATCATCCCTTTTCACTAGTTCCTTTTCTATACTTGCTTTTTCCCTTTCCAGCTGCTCTATTTCCCGATTTATAATCCTTTTTCATCTTCGTTACATAACTTATTATCTGTCCTATAATGAAAGCTTTCATTGTGTCCCATAGTATAGATTTATCTTTCACCGATTCTGTGTTTATTTTAAAATATGTTTTAATTTGGTGTTTAATAAACTCTCTAAATTCCTGCCTTTTAAGTAGCATGGAGTTTAACCTCCATCTATATGTTCTTGGTGGATGTCCTCCAGTTCTATTGCTAATAACAGGAGTGAATGATCTGAAAGTAGTCTAGCTTTATACTCAGTTTTCCTAACTCTCCCTTGAATATGAGCCCACAACAAAAACATTTCAATCCTTGAGTATGTTTTATGCCTACTCAAGTAATATGAATATTCCTTCTCTTTTGGGTGCTGCCTCCTCCATATATCCATAAGTTTCATTTCTGCATTGATTTAACCATAAATTTGGCCACTTTATTCTTTTTGCTAGTCTTTTGTTCAGTTTTATTCAGCATTGGGTCCAAATTAAGGTTAAAAACCCCTCCTATCAATATATTTCCTTGTGTATCTACAATCTTCAAAAAATATCTTGCATAAACTTTTGATCCTCTTCATTAGGTGCATATATATTGAGCAAATTCCAAAATTCTGAGTACATCTGACACTTTATCATTACATACCTCCCTGCTGGATCTGTTATTTCCTCCTTTATCTTGATTGGTACATTTTTGTTAACTAATATGGCTACACCTTTAGCTTTTGAATTATATGATGCTGCCGCTTCGTGTCCTACCCTGTCTCTTTTCAATTTGTTATGTTCTACTTCGGTTAGATGCATTTCCTGCACAAATGCTAAATCTATGTATTTTCTTTTTTCAGTAAATTTAGTAGCTTCTTCCTTTTAATTTGGTTATGTATTCCATTAATGTTTATAGTCATATAGTTCAACGTGGCCATCTTATATCTTGTTTACACCTCTTTTCCACCTCCTTGCCACCTCCATCCCCTTTTTTCCCATTTTTATCTTTTAGTTTTCCCTTTTTAAACTCAATGTATGACAACACATTTAAAACATAAAATACTCCAACATTTCCCACATCCAATGACACCTTAACCCCAAATGCACCCCCCTCTCTGAGTTGCCCCATACCCCTTGCCGGGTAACCACAACTCCCCATTCCATTTGGTTTGTGCTCTTGCTCAGAAGCGTCAACTGATTTCGCAGTGACGGTTATTCTCTTCAGCCCCCCCCCCCCCCGAAAACACTTTTTTTTATACATATAACAAAGCATTCTCATTTTCCCCCCCTTCTTCCTTCCTTCCCTTCCAATCTCTTAATTTCTTCTTCTGTCCTGCAAACGTTCTGCGAATTTTTGTGCTTCCTCGGGATCCAAGAACAGTCTATTTTTCTCCCCAGGTATAAATATTTTAAGTATGGCTGGATGTCTTAACATGATTTATAACCTTTTTTCCATAAAATCGTTTTCGCTGTATTAAATTCCTTCCTCTTCTTTAAGAGTTCAAAACTTGTGTCTGGGTAAAAAAATATTTTTTGTCCCTTATATTCCAATAGCTTTTTATCTTCTCTAACATTGCTAAGATGGATTTTGCTTTTTTAATGTGTCTGCAGTTTTGGTATTAGTGGTCTGTTTGCTCTTTCTATTTCCATTTCTTCATGCAATTCTGTCATTCCCAAAATCTTCGGGATCCATCCTTTTATAAATTCCTTCATGTCTGTGCCTTCTTCATCCTCCTTCAGGCCCACTATTTTTATGTTGTTTCGCCTACTATAGTTTTCCAAAATATCAAGTTTTTGAGATAACAACTCTTGTCCCTTTAATTTTTTTGTCACTTTCTTCCAATTTTTCTCTTAAATCATTTACTTCCGATTCTACAGCCGTTTCTCGCTCCTTTCTACTCTTTTCTCTATTTCTGTCATGACCAGTTCTAAACTTTGCATTTTATATTCTGCTCCTTTCATTTTTCTTTTAGTTGCACTAAATTCTGATGATAACCATTCTTTTAATGATCTCATTTGTTCTTCAAAAAAGGCTTTATCTACATTTTGTCCATCTGTTTTATCTTCTATTTCGCTCTGAAGATCTTGGTCTTCTTCTTCCTCTTCTGTATCTGTACCTGTGTTTGTGTCTTCTTCGCTTCTTTGTATCTGTGTCTCTTCTGTTTTTCCTGATGAATTATTTGTATTTCTTTGTCGGGCCTCTTGCAGTTGGTCTTCCTTTCGTGGGCTGTCTGTCTGTCTGTCAGGCCTCCTGTTGATCCTCTTGTTGTCGGTCACCCTGCTGTCGTTCTCACTCATCCGGCCCCTTGTTCCTTTCCTCACCGTTATTTTTATCCTCTAGCTGAGCGCCTTGATGCTGGGCGTCCCTCAGCTGGTCGTGTTATAACAGCCCGCTCCTTGGCTGTGCCCCCCCACCCGTCGGTGTTCACTTTTTCATTTGATTGCGTAGTTGTGCACTTTTGTTTGACTCTGAGAGCCATTTTTGGAGTCCACCAGTCAGGAGGTCGCAACTTCGCAGGGCCCTCACCAACCTCTGAGATCAGCTGCTCTTCACCACTACAGTTCCCTGCTCCTTCGTGCAGGTAAGGCCACCTTCTTCTCGGTGATCTTTCTTCTTTTTTTCCCCATTGTTCTACTTTCTCTTTCTTGGGTGTCATCTTCTTGTTCTTCTCTGTAACTTTATCTTCTATTTCTTGAGTTTTATATTCGTTGAACTCCGTCTTTTCCAAACTTTTTTTCTGGAGAGGGCTGGTTCAACCCGACCGACCACTACTCCATCACGTGACTTCCCTTTTTTTTTTGGGAGGTTGACCCTTGCGTCAGACTGCTGGCTGTTGAATAGGGGCACTTTTGTCAACAGTGGCAGGTTTAAGCCTGTCAATTGTGAATGACAGAGGCTGCCTGGCAATATCCAAGAGGCAGGTTGACCTCATTTGTCTTATCACCCTGTATGGTCCCTCGTATGGCACCTGCAAGGGCTGCCCATGTGTTCCTGTATGTATGAACACGTATTCACAGTCCTTCAGTTCATATGGTACAAAAGAAACCTGTTTGCCATGGGATGATGGTGGTACAGGGCATAATTTGCCTATGGTATCCCTTGGTATGCTTAGCAGCTCTTTGGGATCTTCACCTTTACTTGATCCATGTGGAACGAATTCCCCTGGGACTACCAAAGGAGCACTGTATAGAAGCACCGCAGATAAAGTGTGAAGATCTACTTTTGGAGTTGTTCTAATGCTGAGCAACAACCATAATAATTCATCTGCCCAGTTGGGACCATCCAAACGGGCCTTTAAGGTGATGATGGAATCGTTCGACCATCCCGATTGACTGCGTGTGATAGGCGCTTGTATGATGAAGCCTAGAGCTGAGCAGCTGAAATAAGGCCATCAATAACGAAGATCTGAATTGAGGTCTTCTGTCAGAAGTGATGTGCAGCAGTTGACCGAAGTGAGCCACCCAGGATTTAAGGAATGCTCATGCACAACAGTCCATACAGGCATCTGCCATGGGGACTGCATTAGGGCATCTCATAAACCTATCGATCACCATGAAGAAAATGTGGTAGCCTCGTGAAACTAGAATTGGTTCCATATGGACATGGTCAAAAGTTACTGGTGGGAAGAGTTGTAGCAGTGCTTTTGTATGCCGATGGATTTTGACTTTTTGACAAGCTACACAAGATCTGGCCATTTGTGTGGTTTTTCTTCAGACCGTGCCAAACAAATCTGTCCGAAATCAGATGATCGGTCGATCTGAGGATGGGTCGATCTGAGGATGGGTGAGAAAATCCATGGATGTCTCCATGAAGCTGGAATCACTGGTCATGGATGTCCTGTTGACATGTTGCAAAAGAGCTGCTTGCTGTCGGCATCAATTTGCATATCCTTGCATTATAGGTTGGTTATTGAGGTGCGATATGACTCCATCTCACCGTCATGTGCTTGGGCAGCGGCAAGAGCCATGTAGTCAATATCGTAGACCATAGCTGATATCTCGAGCACAATTGAGCCACTATATTGTCTTTTCCAGAAATGTGCATTATTCTGGTGGATAATTATGAAATGAAGGACACTGCCACTGTTGTGAAGCTGACCAGGGTTCTGATACCTTCAAAAACATGAAGGTCAAAAGTTTATGGCCTGTGAATATGGTGAAGTGTCTTCCTTCTCAAAAAGTAATGGAAGTAACAGATGGACAAATGTACGTCTAGAAGCTCTTTATCAAAGGAGCTATATATTTTTTTCTCAGCCTCACAGAAATTGCGGCTAAAGAATGTCAATGGCTTCCATTGTTCATCGACAATCAGAACATCAGACGCGTTCTATTGAAAGGGCGGTGACTGCGTTTAGGACTGGATAACTGAACATGGTTGCTTGAGCTGAAAGTTCCTTTGTCTTTATGAAGGCATTTCGACTTTCATCTGTCCACTGAATAGATTCGGCCAATACCAGACAGCAGATTGAACAGAGCCTTCATAACATGAGCTGCTGCTGGAAGGGATCGAAGATAAACATTAACCATGCCCAAGAACTCTTGCAGACCTTGGACAGCGGTTGGACTGGAATAGTCAGTAATGGCGTCAGTTTTGGAAGGCATCGGAACCACACCCTTGTCAGTGATTGTATGCCCCATGAATTCTATGGACTGTTGTCCAAAACACCATTATCTGGATTGAAGATCAGTCCAAATTCTTGCAGATGTTCCATGTGCTCTTCTTTAGTTTTGCTGGCAACTAATATGTTGTCTGGTTCCACTGGCACCTGGTGATGTCTGTGCACTGTCCACTTTTGAAGAGATTTTTGCCTCATGCAGGTTCCCTGAAAAATCTTGAATATGGGGAATAGGGTAGCAATCCAATATAGTGACATCATTGAGTCATCTATGATTTCCACAAGATCTCCACCCTCATCTGCGTTTTTGGACTAAATGTTATGGAGACATCCGTGGGCTTTCGGTCCTGCAAATTTTCCCCGGCTGTTCCATTTTGTGGAATTCTTGCTTAGCTAATTGCAATTTCTCTAGAGGCAAGCAACATGCCTTACAGTGCGAAAACTGCAGAGTTGTAATTTCGGGAAACATTTCTACGAGTCTGGAGAACTTATCAACAGTCTTACGCAGGGCTTGAATCAATAGCGCAGGAACGTGCGATTCTGCCAGGTGAATAGTTTGAAAGGTGGTACTACCACCAGCTGACAGCCTTTTAAATCCACCATGATCTAATGAGCTCGAAGTAAATCGGATGATTCGCGGTCGCGACACTGCCGCTATCATAAAAGGCCATGTGTAAATGTTCCCCTCGAACTGAACATTAATTTTTTTTTGGTGCCATACATAGGTATGCTGGAACTATTGACTGCTGTCAGTTGGAGGTTAGGAGTAGATAGTGTGTATCAAAACAAGTTGGTGGAAAAACAATAACCTCCGATCCTGTGTCCACCAAATATTTACGTTGGGATAGCTGATCCCAAATATATAGAAGGCTCATAGATTTTCAGCCAACCTTCACAGCCATTAACAACAGTCAGCCAGGGTGTTTCCTGACAACACACAGGGTGGCAGGCACCTACGTGCATTGAGTCCCCAACATCGGTGGCAAAAACACCAGGTGGAAGTGTCAACAGGTTGTCTGCCTGATTATAGGAGCTGGTGTGTTGAGAGCATTGGTTTGGAAAGTATTATCAACAATGGAGGTGCTGGGTGCGGATTGCTGTGACGCAGTGACATAATCTGAAGACCTTTTGGTGTGTTTGTTTTTGCCATCCACAGGACATCTGCCTCTGCTGCTACTTCCTGGGGTGTTCGAAAGAACTCTGCAATAATAAGAGTCTAATGTCTTCTGGCATCCTCCCCGGGAAGAACTGTTCGAATAACATATCTGGACGTTGCCAGATGCCAGGTACAACATGTTGTCCATGAGTTCGGACGGGGCATGGTCACTAACTCCTCCATAAGTAAGTCTCTATGGGACATGCCGTAAATTTGCAGCAGGAGCACTTTTTGTGCTCCAGTGGATCACACAGGATATCACCAACTTGCTTGGCAGTGGCTTGGTCCAAGGCACTGATGAGGTGATAATAGCGAATCTCGTCCACCTCAAATCTTCCTGAGGTGTAATTGTGCCTCTGCCTGTTGAAACCACACCTCTGGTTCCACTGTCCAGAGGGATGATAGCTTAACAGCAACAGCTGCAGTATCCATATGGTCCAAATGCTTGTTTTGGACCCATCAGGGTCACCAATTAGACACTGAAAATGCAGTGAACATAGGAACATAGGAAGTAGGAACAGGAGTAGGCCAAAAATGGCCCATCGAGCCATTCAATAAGATCATCGCTTATCTAATTTATGACTGAGGAACGTGAAATAACAACACATAGTTTCAGGTAAATCAGAACTAGTTTACTCGAGTAACGCATATTCTTTTAAAACACTGAACTACATGCACCATGTCATGACGTCCTGTGCCGATTCATTAGACTTCTGGGAGTTGTAGTCTATCTATAATGCCACTACAGCATAACCTTGTGGTCTGCATTTGTGTTGATGGTGATTGTACAGGTTTTTCTGGAGTTAAACAAGAATGCTGGAGAAACTCGCGCAAGCATCCATAGGAAGTATACGGTAACCAATGTTTCCGGCCTCAGCCCTTTGTCATAAGAACCAAAAACAGACAGGCACCTGAATATTAAAAAAAAAGGGAGGGGGAAGAGGCAATGGGAGGAGCACAGCCTAACAGGTAATGAAGTTACAGATAAGAGGGTAGAAGAGAAAAATGCTGAGAAATGATAGGGGGAGAGGGCCAATAGTTTGGGTCTGCTACTTCCCCAACATTGGGCTATGGTTTTCTAACTCCACACATACAATAAAAGGTCAGATTGAAATTACTTCTTTTGTTGACAGCTGCCAGTTAAGTTACACCAACTGCTGACAACCTGAGTAGAGGATATTTAATAATATTCTACAATCAGAACAGACCAATTTTCAGAGACATGAGGCACTTATTGGGACATGGGATGCATCTACCACATTGCTCAGGGAATTTTTTTTTTGAAATTTACAGCATGGTAACAGACCATTTTGGGCCATGAGTCTATGCCACCCAATTTACACCCGATTAACCTACACCACTGGAACATTTTGAATGGTGGGAGGAAACTGGAGCCCCCAGAGAAAACCCACGCAGACACGGGGAGAATGTAGAAACTCCTTACAGATAGCATGGGACTTGAACCCCAGTTTGGTCCTGGTGCTGTAAAGGTATTGTGCTAACCTCAAATATAATCTAAAATGGCACTGGAACTATTTCACATCACTTTGTGTTTTCACTTGTGGTTTATGAGAAAATAATTTGCAAATCATTTGAAAAAAATTGATTGCAGGTACAATTAAGGTTTAAGATTTTTATTCAGTCATGAATATGCCTCTCACTGGCATAGAATTTATTGACAATTCCCAATTGACTATTGTTAATTGGCTTTGAAGTAAGTGAACTACTAGGTAAATAGCTGAATCAACTACATTACAGGTACTCAGTCTAGAGTCACAAAGACCAAACTGGTTAAGGATAGCAAGTTTTCTTATCTTGTAATACTCCAGTATACTCGATGGCTTTGATGTCAATCCATTAATTTCAGATTGGCTTTATGTTCCAAATTTACTTAGTTAACAGAATTTAAATGATTCCTTCCTATAATATGATTTGAATACATCTTGGATTACTAGTCTAAGTAACAGTGATTATGTTACTAGTTAAGTAACGGGGGAACTTGTGTTTTTGTTGAATTACATTTGTAGTCCTTAACCAAGGAGTAATTTAGAGGTCTTTGCCCTCAGACAGCTCCAAGAAAAGTGCAGAGAACAAAACAAAGGACTCTACATCACCTTTGTTGACCTCACCAAAGCCTTTGTTGACACCATGAGCAGGAAAGGGCTTTGGCAAATACTAGAGCGCCTCGGATGCCCCCCCCCCCCCCCCCCCCCCTAAGTTCAACATGGTTATCCAACTGCACGAAAACCAACAAGATCAGGTCAGATACAGAAATGAGCTCTCTAAACCCTTCTCCATCGACAACGGCGTGAAACAAGGCTGCGTCCTCGCACCAACCCTCTTTACTATCTTCTTCAGCATGATGCTGAAACAAGCCAATAAAGACCTCAACAACGAAGACGGTGTTTACATCCGGTACCGCACGGATGGCAGTCTCTTCAATCTGAGGCGCCTGCAAGCTCACACCAAGACACGAGCAACTTGTCCGTGAACTACTCTTTGCAGACAATGCCGCTTTAGTTGCCCATTCAGAGCCAGCTCTCCAGTGCATGACGTCCTGTTTTGCGAAAACTGCCAAAATGTTTGGCCTGGAAGTCAGCCTGAAGAAAACTGAGGTCCTCCATCAGCCAGCTCCCCACCATGACCACCAGCCCCCCCCACATCTCCATCGGGCACACTGAACTCAAAACAGTCAACCAGTTTACCTACCTGGGCTGCATCATTTCATCTGATGCAAGGATCGACAACGAGATAGACAACAGACTCGCCAAGGCAAATAGCGCCTTTGGAAGACTACACAAAAGAGTCTGGAAAAACAACCACCTGAAGAAACACACAAAGATCAGCGTGTACAGAGCCGTTGTCATACCCACGCTCCTGTTCGCCTCCGAATCATGGGTCCTCTACCGGCATCACCTACGGCTCCTAGAACGCTTCCATCAGCGCTGTCTCCGCTCCATCCTCAATATTCATTGGAATGACTTCATCACCAACATCGAAGTACTCGAGCTGGCAGAGTCCGCAAGCATCGAATCCATGCTGCTGAAGACTCAACTGCACTGGGTGGGTCACGTCTCCAGAATGGAGGACCATCGCCTTCTCAAGATCGTGTTCTATGGCGAGCTCTCCACTGGCCACCGAGACAGAGGTGCACCAAAGAAGAGGTACAAGGACTGCTTAAAGAAATCTCTTGGTGCCTGCCACATTGACCACCACCAGTGGGCTGATATCGCCTCCAACCGTGCATCTTGGCGCCTCACAGTTCGGCAGGCAGCAACCTCCTTTGAAGAAGACCGCAGAGCCCACTTCACTGACAAAAGGCAAAGGAGGAAAAACCCAACACCCAACCCCAACCAACCAATTTTCCCCTGCAACCGCTGCAACCGTGTCTGCCTGTCCCGCATCGGACTTGTCAGTCACCAACGAGCCTGCAGCAGACATGGACATACCCCTCCATAAATCTTCGTCCGCGAAGCCAAGCCAAAGGAGTACTACCAAGTTGTTTTGAAGTGTTATTAGTCTAAGGAAGGAAGCTAAAATGAGCCTGCCATAAATTGAATGTTCAGTCCTTCCCTGCCCCCTAAGGCGAATGATTGCAGAACTAGAGGGCATAATTTGAGAGTAAGGATTTATTTAAGGACCCAAGGAGCCACTTTTTCCACTCAGGGTAGTTTGTATCTTGAATGTGCTACCAGAGAAAACAGTGGAAGAAGGCATAATTTTGACATTCAGAAGATATCTAGACACTTGAATGGACAGGAAAGGTCAAGAAGGATATGGATCTTAGGACTAACCAAAAATGCCAAATTGGTCAGTCTGAACAAATTGGGCCAAAAGGCCTCTTCTGTCCTATGATATCATAACTCAATGATTAAAGATTAGTTGCATTTAAGATTTATTTATTGTCAGAGTACATACATGATATCATATACAACCCTGAGATTCTTTTTCCTGTGGGTGAAACCGAATTACCACTTATTAGTACTTCAAAACTATACTCAGCATATACATATAAACAAATAAAGAAATGTAAACAGATAATGAATGTAAACAAACTGTGCAATACAGAGAGAATTTTTTAAAAAACCCACTAAGTACACAAGAGTCCATAAATGAGTCCCTGATGGAGTCTATTGGTAGAACTGTTCATGAACCTGATGGAACAAGTTTAGTGGCACCTCTTTCCTGATGGGAGCAGTGAGAAAAGTGTGTGCTGGGTGGTATGGATCCTTAATGATTGTTGCTGCTCTCTGATGGCAACATTCCCTGTAGTTCTCAACAGTGAGGAAGGTTTTGCCTGAAATGTCCTGGGCTGTTGTCCACTACATTTTGGAGGGGTTTATGCTTAGGGTTATTGGTGTCTCCATATGTAGCTGGTCAGTACACTTTCCACCACACACCTGTAGAAATTTGCCAGGATTTCTGGGTCATACCAAACCTCTGCAAATTCCTGAGGAAGCAGAGGCTCTGATGTACTTTCTTCATGATGCCATTAGTGTGTTGGGTCCAGGGAAGATCCTCTGAGATAGTGACTCCCAAAAATTTAAATTTACTCACCCTCTCCACCTCTGATCCTCCAATGATCACTGGATTGTAGACCTCTGGCTTTCCCTTCCTGAAGTCAACTATCAGCTCCTTAGTTTTGGTGACATTGAGTTGGTGCACCATTCAACCAGGTTTTAAATCACCTTCCTGTATGCTGACTCGTCACCTTTCTTTATACAACCTACTACCATGGTATTGTCAGCAAATTTGTAGATGTTGTTATTGTCATACTGTTAAGTGAGTACAGCAGGGGGCTAAGAACACAGCCCTGTAGTGCTCCAGTACTGATGTAAATTGTGGAGATTTTGTTTAACCAATCCTCACTAATTGTGGTCTGGAGGTGAGGAAATCCATGATCCAATTACACAGTGGGGTGTTAAGTCTCATGTCTTGAAGTTTGCTGATCAGTTTTGAAGGGATGATGGTGTTAAATGCAAAACTGTAATCGATTAAATCAGGATTGATCAGGATGCACTTTCTATCCAGGTATTCCAGGGCTTTGTGTAGAGCCAGTGAGATGGCATGTATTTGAATATGAATATTTATACAGTATTTAACTATATATCCCATGTAAACTTATAGCAGTTCACAACTAGCTTAGTGATTTGGCCAATGTATTTTACCAGCCGCCTTTACAGAGATGGGGAAAATCGCAACATTCATGTAGTGTATAATTTAAAGATTCACTGATAGGATTCCTAGACTTTGTTATTGAATATCAGGATATTAAGTGAAAAGATATAACACAATGAATAAAATTTGTTTTCAAAGAATGAAAAAAAAATTAAAAATCATGACTTACGTTAGTATCCTGCCCTTACAATCAACAATCCAAGAGCTCTACACTTGGGAGTATTATGCACTGTTCTAGTCACCCAACTGTAGGCAAGATGTCATTTAAGCAAAAAAAAAGGAAAATTCACAAAAATGTTATCAGAACAAGTGGGCTTAAATTATAAAGAGAAGCAGGATAGGCTGAACTTTTTTGCCTTCAAGCATTAGATGCTGCATGACTACCTAAGGGAGGTTCATTAAAATCATAGATACAGTGAATATCCAGCCTTTTTCATAAGTAAGGGAAGTCTAAAACTAGATACCATAAATGCCAGAGTACATGTATGATATCACATACAATCAGGGTTGTATGTGATGTCATGTATCTACTCGGACAATAAATCTAAAATCTGATGAAAGAGGAAAGATTTTTTAAAAATCTGAGGGGAAACTTATTACAAAAAAAGGTGGCAGGTATATGGAACAAGCAGCAAAAGGAAACGGTAGAGACAAAAACGAAATGACATTTAAAAAGGTTCATGGACAGGAAAGGTTAAGAAGAATATGGGCCATAAACAGGCAAGTGGAACTACTTTGAGTAAACAGCCTGGTCAACATGGACAAGTTGGGCCAAAAAATAGCTCCATGCTTCAAAGCTCCAGACTTTCATATGACTATGGATCATTTATTTTAAGAACATAATAAAAATAGTATGACTTTTTACATATTAACTCTGGATGTTTACCCATATCTACAAAATCACATTCTGTAACTCCATCTGTAGACCCACATACTACACAGGTTTATTAATTTTTTTTGAAGTATGATTCTGAAATATTCAAACAACTCAGCTAATGGAGAACAGATGGTTGCATATACATTTAGTAGGTATACAAAATTTAGTTAAAACATTACAGAACATAAAGGACCAATATTGTTCCAAAGTTGAAATACAAACTACACTCTTGCTTCCTAACAAGTTTAAAAAAGAAACCCAATTTGAGAGAAAATTTCAAATTGGGTGTTAGCTGTTAAAGTTGGGTGCAAATAATTAAGGCTATTAAGGCATGCAAAGGCAATTCTTGGTTCTGTACTCTAAAATAAAATACAAATATGATGTGAGCAAACAAAGGAGATGCAACACTCAGCAAATAGGCATTATACATGGAGAGAAATGGGACTGTCCATATTTTAGGTCAAGACCCTTTTTGAGACAGTGGGTCCCAACCAAAAGGTTTACTGTCCTTTTCTCTCCATGGATGCTGCTCGGTCTGTAGAGTCCTTCCATCTTCTCTGATTGCTCAAGATTCCAGCATCTGCATTCTTGTGTTTTTACAAATAATATATTAGCAAACCACAAGACCTTATAAGCCACACATCAAATGGTGTTTAAAACTTTGGACAACCATTATATCGAAAAGTTACAAGAACAGTGAAAACTTGCAGCATACATTTAACTCAATGGCAAGATGAGGGTTTAGCTACAAGAACTTGAAACTGGGATTCCACCCCCCCCCCCCCCAGAGATCTCCCCCAGCCCTGAACAGACATTAATGGTAACTGATGGAGTTAAATGATTACAAAGGTAATTATAGACCATTTCCACAGTTCAGAGTATGATAAAGATAATAAAATCATTAAAAATTATTTCCAGAGCATGGTTAAAATGTGAGATTATCAAGATGTCAAAATTATACTGGTTGTTCTTGGGGAAAACATTAGTGTCATTTTGATGCTTCTTTGTATCCTATCAATGTGATTAAATCTAATTTTACTTTCCCAAACATGACAACTAGCTGCACTGTGGATTTTGCACAATTTGCATTCAATCACCAATCTATTCTCAGCACAAAGAAATGCAGTTTTTTTTTTACACTAGTTCCCCTCAGCTCAGAAGCCAAACCTTCCATAATTGGTAGTCATCCTCCACTAGAACATGATCAGAACTGTACACAGTACCCACAGGTGGAATTGAATTAGTACTTGATAAATTTTGTATAACTTGTATTTGATCTCTCTTGGTACACTTTAAACTTACTGCTACCACACAGTGTAATGACAACAGGGATCCCCAGTTGCCCAAAATTAATGGAATCTTTATAATACTCACTTATTCACCAACCATATCACATGGTTTTTGGTCATACTAGAATTTTGTTAGCATTCTACATGTTAGTTTGATAGTTCAGTTCCTTGCAATTTACCACCTCCAAAATGTATCAAATTTAATAAGCTGTTCTTATTTGTTCATTATAAATACCAATTGCTCCAGAACCAACTTTGAGGAATTTTTACTGAAATCCCTTCTTCAATCTTGGGTAGCAAAAGACAACTTGGTTATGATTCTACACTGTGTAACAAATGTGATCCTGGCAAACAAATTACATTTAAACTTTAATTACTTCATACAAAGTATTATTTAACAATACACAGTTTTGATGTGGTAATAACTCTTGTGCATTAAGTTCTTGTAATAGCTTTTTCATTCTTTGTAATCGTTGCTCTTGGCGACGAGATTTCTGCTGTAGAAATTTAAGTTTTTTCTTCAGTTTCTCATTTTGTTCCTCCAATTGCTGAATCTTCTTCTTTTGTAAGCATGCATCTCCAACACTGTAGCTATGGTCATAAACAGTTAAAAGCCCATGCCCTTGATTCAATTCAGATTCCTCCATAATTTCTTCTGATGCATGAGGGTGGTTACTTGGTAATGCGATTTCTAGCTTCTATCAATAGGGATCAATGGAATAACAGTTCAGAAATATTCAACTTCAATATTCAGTGAGTTATCATGGTAACAAGATCAACCTTAAAGCTGCAAATTTATCTAATTCAACATTGATAAAGAATAACTAAATTTTAACAAAATTTAAAAATGCAAAAACTGAAATATTTATAGAAAATGCACATTTAGCATAAAATTATTTGTAAAATTTATTTTAACAATGTAATTTAAGGAGCTAACATCTTATTGAAAGCCATAAATTTTGGGATCAATTCAGAACTGAAGGATTCCAGTCCTGAAAGTTTCTCTTTCCATAGATGTTGTTTGAGTTTTCATAATTTTTTTAATTGAAAAACAGAAATTCTGCTTATTGTTATTGTTAAATGTACATTTAGTTAATTTTATTTAACAAAGCACCTGTGGAGCCATTGGGTACCAGATCAATGTGATACTTTGACTCAAAGTGACCAAAGAGATGCAGGCAACCATGAACCCAGGGGCCAAAATTTCAAATCTATGGTTTCCAGCAAAATATTTAGCATTCGCATTTAGAATTCTTTAGCTATTGAAGCAATGAGGGATTCAAAGGCATGCTTGTTTCTTCGATAAGCTGCAGATTTGAAGACAATCTGCATAAAACAAACAGGTGATCAAGACATTTTCTTGGATGCTGAAGATACTAATAAATCAGATTTTTTTTTTAAAGTACCCTTGTATCAGACCAAGCTGGTTGTATCATGCACAAGGATGGCAACAGAAATAAGACTAGTTAATATGTTAAAATTGACCATATGGCAGCATGAACAGTAATGTTTTTCCTGGTTCTCATTTCACTACTTAAAGAGAGCTTCCTATATTTGTTAAAACACATGCCTGAATAAAATATTTTTAAGTACTCTATCCAGTTTTTCATCTATTTTTAGCTGTTAGGATGCGATTTTTGACATCTATTTATTTCATTGGCCAAAAATATATCTGCTTTGGTCTGTAAACAACTTGCATTAGAGCAAATTTTCCCCTTATTGATACAAAATGCATCTACATTATTGGTATATTCACAAAATAAAACACACTAAGTACAACGATGAGACAAATTTCAACCAAGTATCATCGGGCTGTCAACAAGAAAGAAAAAACCCAACTTGTTTCTTTTGTAGATATGCCCAAATACACAGAAATTGATGATTCATTAAATGGAAATAATTAAGTTTAAAGAGAAAAAATAAATTGTAACACCAGAAAAGAAATCCACGTTAGCCTAAAAGTGAAATAAAATCCAGTGCCCCAATAGTGCCAATGGACAATCCTTATCACACGCCCAGTCTGTTGATTTTCATCAACAGAGAGCATGTGAACTCAACCCATGAACTAAAATGGAGAGGAAAGGAGGCTGGTTCATGTAATGATAAGAGGAGGCAATATAGCAATTATGAGAACAAGTACTGAGGGCTGTGTTGCCTACCAGTACCATCTTCAAGGATAGCACCTTGGAGCTGAAAAGAGGGACTTCCCCAACTTAGATGATATGAATATTGTGCTCATCCATCCTGCAGTCTCAGTTCTCATCCACAAAATCTGCAAACACATGATACCTGTTGGACAAGTGCAAGGACCAAAACTGCTACAACATTTCCTTGTGGGTCCTTGTTTATGTGCCTCGCTCATGGACACATTCTTCTATGCATTTGACTGGTCAGGCCAACATTTAAGTTAAGCAGTTTGATGACTCCTGGAAGAAAATTGCCAAGTAACCTTTCCAATACATCATAGTATATGAATCTTGGATTGCAGCTCATCAACTCAAATCAAACCTCTTCAAGCTGGAAAAAAACCCTCTGCAAATATGATCATAATGCATTCAACTGGTTTCTGTCAGCTGCCACGCTATTTTTATCTTAAAATGTTTTAGCTAATGCTCTTACCTCATTTTCCAAGGTGCATACTAGACAACACTCTCAGAATATCATGGTAAGAAATCTGTACTTGTATTTAGGACTACACTTTATTATTCTCAGATGTCACCATATATCAGTTGATCATTTGTAGTGGTTACCCAATCACTTGGGGAACCAAGGCTGCTTGTTTACTATTACAACTTGAAATCACTGAGCAAAAGAGATTTTAACCATAAATCTAAATTAAATCAAGAATTTTTATCCCCACCCCATTCACCAAAGTCCACACTCCATGACTGATGCACTCCAGATGCAAATAGAGTTGTAGGATAATTTTAAAATTAAATTGAAACCACAGGACTGTATTAGATTTATCCACACACATTTTGTATACTGTAAATTATATGTAGTAAATAACACAAAACTTACCTTTGATTGTTGATTTGGTTGAGTAAAGCAGAATATGGATGGCACAGCATTTTCTTCTAGTATTTTATTGTTACAGTTCTTTCTAAAACAGTCCAGTGTGAAATGTTCTGAACACAAATTGCTGTTTTTGGTTGGTGTAAAATTTCTTCGCCTTACAGCATCCAGCCACTTCTTGCAAAGCTCTGGTCGCTTCAAAGGAAACCTTCAAATAGGTTTATAAATATTATTGGAGAGAAAATCTATATTTGGATAGTTAACAGCAAACTCAGTATTTTCAGTTGGTTTTACACCACGCTTCCAAACACGTCTGCATTTTAATGTCTTCAGGAATACAGCAAAGAGGCCAAATGATGTCAGCATGCATACACATACACAGGGTGGGGAGGGAGGGGAGACATGCGCGACCCTTTGTGGACGCTCATCTTGGCCATTCATTTGCACAATACCCACTCCCCCTCCAAATGGCATCCACAGCGGGCTTCCAGACCAATATCTAATTCAATCATTGGTGCACCATGTTAATTTCAAGATTTTGGACAATTATTATCTTGCAGCCCACTATAGTAATATCAGACACTAAACATTACACCATGAAGTGTTTAAAATCCAAAATGTTAATGTATGGACAAAAAAGGTCTTCAGTTATTTAATTCCACTTCCTGTCCTCTACCAAGTCTGCAACAATTATGCAGTGAAACACAAGTCTGCAGATGCTATGATTGTAATAAAAACACAGAAATGCTGGAGGAACTCAGCAGATCTTGCAACGTCCATAGTAGGTAAAGATATATAACTGATGTTTTGGATGAGCCCTTCTTCTCAGGCCCAAAATGTCAGTTATATACCTTTACTCCCTATTGTCACTGAGACCTGCTGTGTTCCTCTACCATTTCTGTGCAACAATTATATTGCTGTGTAGGATTACATCTTATCTATTCCCCCTCATGGCTTTTTTATTAATAAATTTTGGCTCAACATTATCACTTTTTGCCTCCAGGTTCATGGGTTTATGCCTCTTCCTGTACAAATAAAATATTTTACATCAAATTAAGTATTTCTAAAGCACAAGTATAATATTGAGAAAAACAAGTGCCAATGTGTATAAATTCAAATCTCACAAATGGCAGTGACCCACCATATTTTTATAGAAATTATGTTGAACTATAAATATCAGCCAAGAACTGCTCTTTGGATAACAGTGGGGGTTTCTCCACATAAAACTAAACTATCCAATTATTCAGTATGATCCAATGTTTCATCAAAAATGTAGCATTTTGATAGTATAGTACAGCCTTCAGTACTACATAACATTGGCCTAAATTATATAGTCAAGTCTCTGGAAGTAGATTGACTGCATAATCTATCACCTTAATCATATTAGGGTGCCACCTGAGCCATTACTATGGATAGAATGGAAAAAACACAAGGCCAAAAGTGAAAATGTTTAGTTGTAGCTTTACTAAAAATAGAAAATGCTAGAAATACAAGTACTCTAGTTATACATTATCTGTGGGAAGATAAACAGTTCACGTTTCAGATCAAAATAGCTCTAATAAAGGGCCTGGAATCTGACACCTTGTTTCTCTTCGTTGAGGTACAGCTTAACCATCTGAGTATTTCCAGCATTTTCTGTTTTTATTTTAGATTTCCATCATCTTTATCTACCATTGATTTGCTGATGTTTTCTATTTTCTGCACATTTAGCAGGTGGGGTACTTCACAGAACATAGAAATCCACATCAAAGTATAGGCCCTCTAGCCCAGTGTTGTGCCAACCCAATAACCTACTGCAGGGTTTCCCAAACTGTGTCCCGTGAAAAGGCCTTGGGGTTCCGCAGGAGAAGTTACAGGGATCTATCTTTTTTTTAAATTACTTTTTACCTCCATCTTTAATTCCTTTTGTTTCTGGAGGGAGACAAGATGGTGGCCACAGGGTGGGGAGGAAGGGGAGACATGCGCAACCCTTTGTGGACGCTCACCTTGGCCATTAATTTGCACAATACCCACTCCCCCTCCAATTGGCGTCCGCAGCGGGGTTCCAGACCAATTACTAGGCAGAATGATGGTGGAGGGGGGATTGTGATGTCTCTTACCCCCACCCTTGCAGCCAATCACTGGATTGAAGCCCCATTGTATCATCAGCGGGTGGATGGGCTCGAAAGGGATTAAGGTGCAAAAGCTCCTCCCCATCTAATCAACAGCGCTCCCTCCCCAAGTTTGTTCAGCACAGCAGGAGTTCTTGAGCTCTGTTTTTTGTCCCATTTGTGTGGTGTGCTCCATTTCTCATTGACAGTGCAAACCATGCCGCTGGAACTAATCTGCTTTTGCAAGTTGAGGGAGCAGCTGAAAGGGTAGGTAGAGGGGAAACTCACATGATCGCAACAACTTGGATTCGGCACCTCGCTTCTTTTCAAAACAAGTGACGGTACGATGGTTTGCCACCTTGGCACGAGAGCGCAATGGGGCTGCCCATGCTGGAACGACCACCAGTACAGGTAGATTATCTTGCTCCTGCTTCGGGGTCCAGCTGCAGATGGGTAGGGGGAGAGGCTTCCCCAAGGAGCTGGATGCTTGATTTGGAAAATTTTTAAAAAGTGAAATACAGGTGAGGAAAGGTGGCCCAAGAGCTCTATGACGATGGGTTTGGGTATGACGAGGAGTTGAGTGGATATTGTCTTGACCTGCCCTGAAGCCAAAACGACAACAAATAAGTTATTGAGAACCACAAAAGCCTGCCAATGCTGGAATCTTGGGCAAAGAAGTCCACAGGTCAGATAGCATTCATGGGGAGAAATGGTCAGTTGTTGAACTCGGGACAGAACAGCAAGCAGCGACTGGAGTTCGGGGCAGGGGACCCTTGATCTCAGACTGGTGTCTTTTCAACGAGTACATATCCCGGAGGACCCCCCCCCCCCACCATCACGCTGACCCTACCAGGTCTTTTAAATTGTAATTGATGATTGGGGTTCTGCTATTTCCAAGTGTTCCCTAAAAGGGTTCTGTGAGCTAAAAAGTTTGGGAAGTCTTGACCTACTCTAACAATTGCCTAAAAATTTCCTTCTGCATAACCCTCCATTTTTGTCAGTTCCTTCTAGCTATCAAATAGAGTGCCCTCTATAATATTTGGGACAATTACACTTTTTTTCCTTTATTTGCCCCTGTGCTCCACACTTCTAAATTTGTAATCAAACAATTCACATGAGATTAAAGTACACTTTCCAGATTTTATTCAAGGTTATTTGTAAACGTTTTGGTTTGACCATGTAGAAATTATGCACTTTTTATATATAGTTCCCCCATTTCTGGCCACTGTAATATTTGGGACATTTGGCTTCACAAGTATTTGTGATTACTCAGATATGCTTAATTGTTTCTTTTTTTAAAATTTTTTATTTTTCACATTATAAACCATATTGACCAAGATACATAGACATTTTTCTTCTTAAATATATAGTGTAGTTTTCTCCCCTTTTCCCCCCCTCCTTCCCTCCCTCCCTCACTCCCTTCCCCATTTATTTAAAGTTCAATCAAGAAGATACATTAAACCCATTAAACAATGTTGTCACTTAATAAAAATAAACAAGAAATTTTACTGAGTCAGTTCTTTTCGTTATCTTCTCCTTCTGTCATTTTAGGTGGTGGAAGTCCACGGTAGGATTTCACTATTGTGTTTCATGTATGGCTCCCATATTTGTTCGAATATTGTAATGTTATTTTTTCTAATGGAATACATTTATTCATTTCTATATACCATTGTTGTATTCTCAAGTTGTCTTCTAATTTCCAGGTTGACATAATACATTTTTTTGCTACAGCTAGGGCTATCATAACAGATCTTTTTTGTGCTCCATCCAAATCGAGTCTAAATTCTTTATTTCTTATATTACTTAGGAGGAAGATCTCTGGGTTTTTTGGTATATTGCTTTTTGTGATTTTATTTAATATCTGGTTTAGATCTTCCCAAAATTTTTCCACTTTCTCACATGTCCAAATTGCATGAATTGTTGTTCCCGTTTCCTTTTTACAGCAAAAACATCTGTCTGATACTGTTGGGTCCCATTTATTTAACTTTTGAGGTGTGATGTATAGCCTATGTATCCAGTTATATTGTATCATGCGTAACCTCGTGTTTATTGTATTTCTCATAGTTCCGGAGCATAGCTTCTCCCATGTTTCATTCTTTATCTTTATGTTTAGATCTTGTTCCCATTTTTGTTTAGGTTTACCATTTGCTTCCTCGTTCTCCTTTTCTTGCAGTTTGATGCACATGTTTGTTACAAATTTTTTAATTATCATTGTGTCTGTAATCACATATTCAAAATTGCTTCCTTCTGGTAACCTCAGACTGTTTCCCAATTTGTCCTTCAAGTAGGTTTTCAGTTGGTAGTATGCAAACATTGTATTGTGAGTTACATTATATTTATCTTTCATTTGTTCAAAGGATAATAATTTATTTCCCGAAAAACAATTTTCTATTCTTTTGATCCCTTTTCTCTCCCATTCTCTAAAGGAAAGGTTATCTATTGTAAAAGGAATTAGCTGATTTTGCGTCAATATTAGTTTTGGTAGTTGGTAATTTGTTTTATTCCTTTCTATGTGAATCTTCTTCCAAATGTTAAGCAGATGATGCAATACCGGTGAATTCCTACATTGCACCAATTTTTCATCCCATTTATATAGTATATGTTCAGGTATCTTCTCCCCTATTTTATCTAGTTCTAATCTGGTCCAATCTGGTTTTTCCCTTGTTTGATAAAAATCTGATAGGTATCTTAATTGTGCGGCTCTATAATAATTTTTAAAGTTTGGTAGTTGTAAGCCTCCTTGTTTATTCCATTCTGTTAATTTATCTAGTGCCATCCTCAGTTCCGCCCCTTTCCATAAGAATTTCCTTATTATTTTCTTTAACTCCTTGAAGAATTTCTCTGTTAGGCGTATTGGTAATGACTGAAATAGGTATTGTATCCTTGGGAAAATGTTCATTTTAATACAGTTTATCCTTCCTATCAATGTTAGTGGTAAGTCTTTCCAATGCTCTAAGTCATCTTGTAATTATTTCATTAATGGATGGTAATTGAGTTTATATAGATGGCCGAGGTTTTTATTTAGTTGTATACCTAGGTATTGCATTGCTTGTGTTTGCCATCTAAATGGCGATTCTTTCTTAAACTTTGTGAAATCCGCATTATTCATTGGCATTGCTTCACTTTTATTTGCGTTGATCTTGTACCCCGACACTTCTCCATATTCCTTCAATTTCCTATATAATTCTTTTATTGATATTTCTGGTTCTGTTAAGTATATTATAACGTCATCTGAAAATAGACTGATTTTATATTCCTTCTCTTTTATTTTTATCCCTTTTATTTTATTTTCTGTTCTTATCAGTTCTGCTAGTGGTTCTATAGCTAACACGAACAGTGAGGGAGATAGTGGACATCCCTGCCTTGTTGATCTGCTTAAGTTAAATTGTCTTGAAATATATCCATTTACTGTCACTCGCCAATGGCCCCTTATATAATGCTTTAATCCAATTAATATATTTCTCTGGTAGGCTGAATTTTTGTAGTACTTTGAATAAATAATTCCATTCTACTCTGTCAAAGGCCTTCTCTGCGTCTAAAGCAACCGCTACTGTTGGAGTTTTATTTCCTTCTACTGCATGAATTAAGTTAATAAATTTACAGATATTGTCTGTTGTTCGTCTTTTTTTAATAAATCCAGTTTGGTATAGATTTACTATTTTTGGTACATAGTCAGCCAATCTGTTTGCTATTAGTTTATCTATTATCTTATAATCTGTGTTAAGTAAAGATATTGGTCTATATGATGCTGGTGCAAATGGATCTTTCCCTGTCTTTGGTATTACTGTAATTATTGCTGTTTTGCATGAATCTGGTATGCTTTGTGTTTTATCAATCTGATTAATTACTTCCAGAAGGGGAGGAATTATTAAGTCTTTAAATGTTTTATAGAATTCTATTCAGAATCCATCCTCTCCTGGTGTTTTATTGTTCAGTAGTTTTTTTAATATCTCCTGTAATTCTTCTATTTCAAATGGTTTTATTAATTTATTTTGCTCCTCTGTTTGTAGTTTTGGTAGTTCAATTTTAGTTAGAAATTCATCTATTTTATCTTCTTTCCCTTCGTTTTCAGTTTGATATAGTTGCTCGTAGAATTCCCTGAAGTTTTCATTGATCTCCGTTGAATTATATGTAATTTGCTTGTCCTTTTTCCTTAATGCCAATACCATTCTTTTAGTTTGTTCTGTCTTAAGCTGCCAACCTAGAATTTTGTGTTTTTTCTCCTAGCTCATAATATTTCTGTTTTATCTTCATTATGTTCTTCTCCACCTTATATGTTTGTAGTGTTTCATATTTTATTTTCTTGTCTGTCAATTCTCTTTTAGTTGTATCTTCCTTTATTGCTAATTCTTTTTCTATATTTGTTATTTCCCTTTCCAACTGTTCTGTTTCCCGATTGTAGTCCTTCTTCATCTTAATTACATAACTTATTATTTGCCCTCTGATGAACGCTTTCATTGTGTCCCACAGTATAAACTTATCTTTCACTGATTCCGTATTTATTTCAAAGTACATTTTAATTTGTCGTTCAATGAATTCTCTAAAATCCTGTCTTTTAAGTAGCATGGAGTTTAATCTCCATCTATACATTCTTGGTGGGATGTCCTCTATCTCTATTGCCAATAACAGGGGTGAGTGGTCCGATAATAGTCTAGCTTTATATTCCATTTTCCTAACTCTCCCTTGAATGTGGGCTGATAACAGGAATAGGTCTATCCTTGAGTATGTTTTATGTCTACCCGAATAATATGAATATTCCTTTTCCTTTGGGTGTTGTTTCCTCCATATATCCAAAAGTTGCATTTCTTGCATCGATTTAATTATAAATTTGGTTACTTCGTTCTTTCTGTTAAGTTTTTTTTTCCAGATTTATCCATGTTTGAGTCCAAATTAAGGTTAAAATCCCCTCCTATTAGTATGTTCCCTTGCGTGTCTGCTATCTTCAAAAAGATATCTTGCATAAATTTTTGATCTTCTTCATTAGGTGAATATACATTGAGTAAATTCCAAAATTCTGAATATATCTGACATTTTATCATTACATATCCCCTGCTGGATCTATTATTTCCTCTTCTATTTTGATTGGTACATTTTTATTGATTAATATAGCTACTTCTCTGGCTTTTGAATTATATAATGCTGCTGTTACATGTCCTATCCAATCTCTCTTTAATTTCTTGTGTTCCACTTCAGTTAGATATGTTTCTTGTACGAATGCTATATCAATTTTTTATTTTTTCAGTAAATTTAACAGTTTCTTCCTTTTGATTTGGTTATGTATTCCATGAATATTTAAAGTCATATAGTTCAATATAGCCATTTCATACTTTGTTATTCTTTCCTTTCCATTTCCTCATCACCACCATTTCTGCTTTCTTTTTTTGAACACATTATAAGACAACATTTCTAAAACATAAAATATTTCCACTATTCTCATATCTAAAATTCCTTTAACCCCAATAGTCCCTCTTCTGAGTTGCCCTTTGTCCCTTGTCGGGCAACCACATCTCCCCTCTCCATTTGGATTTGCGAATTCGCTCGCAAGCGTCAACTGATTTCGCAGTGACTGTAATTCTTCCCCACCCAGCCACCCCAGAAAAGATTTTAATCTTCATATATAACAAAGGTCACTCTCTTAATTCCCTCCTTACTTCCTTTCTTCCCCTTCTTAGTTCTTACCTATACTCTATTTTTTTTTATATATATATACACATACACACACACACATATATATATATATACATACATACATATATATATATATAAACACATATATATACACATACACACATACACACATACACACACACACAAACATACACATACAAACATACAAACATACACATACAAACATACACATACAAACATACACATACAAACATACACATACAAACATACACATACAAACATACACATACAAACATACACATACAAACATACACATACAAACATACACATACAAACATACACATACAAACATACACATACATATATATATATACATACATATTATCATATATACCTACATACACACATACATATAGTTTGTTATCACTTTTGTTCTTGTTACATTTCTTCATCTCTCTGTCTGTTTTGTAGTTGTTCTGCAAATTTTCGTGCTTCTTCCGGAAACGAGAATAGTCTGTTTTGCTGCCCCGGAATAACTATTTTAAGTACTGCTGGGTATTTTAACATAAATTTATAACCTTTTTTCCATAGGGTCGTTTTTGCTGCATTGAACTCCTTTCTCTTCTTCAGGAGTTCAAAACTTATATCTGGATAGAAAAAATTTTTTTGACTTCTCTTATTTTTTTCATTGCCTTCTCCAATATATTTTCTCTTGTTGTATATCTTGGGAATTTTACTAGAATGGATCTTGGTTTTTGTTGTGGTTTAGGGGCTAATGTTCTGTGTGCCCTTTCTATTTCCATTTATTCCTGTAATTCTGGTCTTCCTAGGACCCTGGGGATCCATTCTTTTATAAATTCTTTCATATTTTTGCCTTCTTCATCTTCCTTAAGGCCCACTATCTTTATATTGTTTCTTCTATTATAATTTTCTATTATATCTATCTTCTGAGCTAACAGCTCCTGTGTCTCTAACTTTTTTATCAGATTCTTCTAATTTCTTTTTTTAAGTCATCTACTTCCATTTCTATGGCTGTTTCTCGTTCTTCCACCTTGTCTACTCTTTTTCCTATATCTGTCATGATCATCTCTAATCTATTCACTTTTTCTTCTGTACTTTTTATTCTTCTTTTTATTTCACTGAATTCTTGTGACTGCCATTCTTTTACTGTTTCCATATATTCTTTAAAAAAATATATCCATGTACTTGCCCTTCCCTTCATCTTCCATTTCTCTGTGTTCTTCCTCTTCTTCTTCTTCTGAGTCCACTCCAGGATCTGTGTCCTTTACCTGTCTCTTTTGGTTTTCTTGTTGGGTTGTTTGTTTTATTTTGTTGGGTATTTTTGGTCTTCTTATTTTTATTAGAAGTGTCTTGGTGTTGGTCTTCTTCCTCTGGGTTGGTCATCTGTTGTTTCTTTGATTTCTTATTTTTACTCTCTTCTTTCTTGTTCTCGTTATTTCTATGTTTTCCTCTTGCTGTTGTGTTGTAGTTGTCTGTTTCAGCTCTGGAGATCTACTCCTCAGCTGGTCCCCCCTCCCGTCAGTGTTTTTTTTGTCCTGCGCATCGCGCATGCGCGGTTGCGCACTTTTGTTTGGCTCCGTGAGCCATTTTTGTAGTCCCGAGTTCGGGGCTTCGACTGACCTCAGGGAGTGGGCTTCTCTCTCCACGGCAGGCCTCCTCGTACCGGTAAGGCCTTCACCTTCTTCTTCCGACGTCTTTCCTTCTTCTTTTCTTCCCGTTGTTTTTGGTTTTTCTTTCTTCGCTGCCATTTTCTCCACACTTTTACTTTCACTTTGTTTTGCTTTTTATGTTTGTGCCTTTGCTTTTTCTCTATCTTTTTTTTAAACTTTTCTGGAGAGGGCTGGAGTTCCCCTACCGGCCACTACTCCATCACGTGACTCCTCTCATGCTTAATTGTTTCTTTAGTGCAGGTATGAAAAAGTTAGTCTTGTTTATAAGTTTCTGATCATCTTTGGAGTCTGTAGTTGCCATTTTTTCAACACGAGAACCAGAATTGTTCCAATGAAAGAAGCCATTATGAGGCTGAAAAACCAGAATAAGAGACATCCCCCAAACCTTAGGGTTACCAAAAGTAACTGCTTGGAACATCATTAAGAAGAAAGAGAGTATTGGTGAGCTCAATAATCTCAAAGGGAATGGTATTCTAAGGAAGACGTCAACTGCTAATGACAGAAGAATTCTCAAGATAATGATGAAAAATTACCAAAAGCCTGTCCAACAGATCAGAAATACTCTTTAGGAGGCAAGTGTGGATGCATCAATGACTGCTGTCTGCAGACTTCATGAACAGAAATACAGAGGCTACACTGCAAGATGCAAACCACTAGAAACAGGATGGCCAGATTACAGTTTGCCTAGAAGAACAAAGAGCCTGCAGAATTCTAGAAAAAGGTCCTGTGGACAGATGAGGCCAGGATTAACCTGTATCCAAGTGATGGCAAGAGCTAAGTAGGAAGCATAAAGGAACTGCCCAAGATCCAAATATGGTGGTGGGGGTGTTATGAGCTGGGCATGTATGGCTGCCAGAAGTACTGACGCACTTACCTTCATTGATGCAACTACTGATGGCAGTAGAAAAATTAAATCTGAGCTGTAAAGAAACATCTGCTCAAATTTGAGCAAACACTTTCAAACTCATTGGACAGCAATTCATCCTACAGCAAGACAATGACCCCAAACATACTGATAAGGCAACAAAAGAGTATTTCAAAGCTAAAAACTGGAAAATTATTGAATGGCCAAGACAGTCACCCCGTCTAAATCCAATTGAGCTTGTTTCCACATGATGAAGAGAAAATTATGGGGAGAAACTCCCAAAATAAACAGGAGCTGAAGATGGCTGCAGATCACCAGAGAAGATACTCAGCCCCTGGTGATGTCTATGAATGACAGACTTCAAGCAACAAAGTACTAAACATGACTACTTTACCCACTATGTCCAAATATTATGGTGCCCTGAAATGAGGGACTATGTGTAAAAATTGCTGTAATTTCTGCATGGTCAAACCAAAATGTACACAAATACCCTTTAATAAAATCTGGAATGTGCACTTTAATCTCATGTGAATTGTTTGATAACAAATTTAATACTGTGGAGCACAGTGGCAAATCAAGGGAAAAAAGTGTATTTGTTCCAAACATTATGGAAGGCACTGAAGTTTTTAAAATATTATTTTGTACCTGACCACCATCATTGCTGACAGTACATTGCCTGCACTCACAACTGTGTGTGGAAAAACTTACCTCTTGAATCCCCCCCGTACCCAAGCACCTTAAAAGTATGCCCCCCTCAAGTTAGCCATTTTAACCTTGGGAAATATCCTCTGTCCATCCACTCAATCAATGCTTCTCAGCACAGTTAGCATCATGGTTAGCGCAATGCTATTATAGCACCAGTGACCCAGGTTTGAATCTGGAGCAGTCTTTGTGGATTTCCTCCAGTTGCTCTGGTTTCATCTCACCCTTCAAAAAACATACGGGGTTTGTAAGTTAATTGGGGTATTTGGGTGCATGAGCTTGTGGACTGGAAGGGCCTGTTATCATGCTGTATGTCTAAATTTAAAAAAAATATTGTACACCTCTCATCAGGTCACTCCTCATCCTCTGTCGTTCCAAGGAGAAAAGACCAATCACTCAACCTATCCTCATAAAGCATACTCTCCAATCCAGGCAACATCCTGTAAATTTCCTCTGCACATTCTCTATAGCATCCAAATCTTTCCTGAAATGAGGTGACCAGAACTGAATACAATACAATATGAATACAAGTGTGGTCTAACCAAGATCTGTAACATTACTTCACAGCTCTTGAACTCTGTTTCATGGTTAATGAAAACCAACACACCATACAACACTATCAATCTGTGTAGTGGCTTTGAGTGTCCAATGGACACGGACCCCAAAATCTCCTAATTTGGCCACACTGCTCAGGATCCTCCCATTAACTTTGTATTCTGCCTTCAAATTTTACAAACCAAAATGAACCACCTTGTTCTTTTCTGGGTTAAACTCCATCTACCACTTATCAACTCAGCTCTGTATCACATCAATGTTCCTTTGTAACCTCTGACAACCTTCCAAACTATCCACACGACAAACCACTTTCACATCATCCACAAACTTACTAACTCACCCTTCCAGGTCATTTGTATTTTTTTTTTTTTAAAAATCACAGAGGAATGGTTGCAGAACAGCTCCCTGCAGAACACAAATGGACACTGATCTCTATGTAGAATACAAACCAGTCAAGGCAAAGTGTAAATTCTAGTCATCATTAAGGATTTTCTCATCAGAATTCCAGGAATAGGGTATTTTCCAACTATACATTAGATTATAACACAGGCTTATCAAAGTCTTTCAGAGCCATCACCAGTTACCACACTTGCAAAGACTGACGACAAAATAATCAAGAAAATAAGCCCTGAGCTCAAGTAAAAGGAAACATTAGAAAGATAAAATAAAATGGTACAAATAACAGATATCTGCAATAATAAATTGTAGAAGTTGAGTTTGAGCGTTTTCCCATGAATATTTCCAGCACTTTGCAGTTGTTTTTAATTCAAAATTCTACTCTAAATGTATAGGCACTCTGAAATCAAAACGCCGTCGACTCAAACCCCTCCTTTCCCTTTCCCACACGCCCCCCCACACCCACCCACACCTTATTACCATCCGAGGTTCCCTTCTCATCGTTCCGGGCCTTCACCTATCATCACGTCTCTCTTCATCAAACGCAGAGGTCATTCATCCCTCACTCACTACATCTCTCTTGGAGTCCTTTTCCCGCTTTACCCCTCCGCCCTACCCAATTTCTCTCTTACCTCCAACATCTCACTTCGTTCAACTTCCTTCCATACATGCAGCCGCACTCAGAACGGCCTGACCTGCCAGCCTACGCTAAGCTTGTAAGATCGCCGGCCAAGCACAAGAAAACTCAGAGCTGCAATCAACGGGTTTCCCTGTCGGACGCCAACCCCAGAGCCTACCTGTGGAAAGAAACGCCGCGATCCTTGTCATACCGGTTCTTGCAGCCATAAGCTGAACAGGACAGCACCATGGCACCGAGCTGCCTGCAAACTCCGGACCGCGCCCACCTGACCTCCGTTCTCGGCTCTCATTGGCTGGCTCTGCCAGCTGCCGTCATGTTTATTAAAATTGTGACGTAATTGATAACTACTGGGCGACGAGCGACTTTCCGCAGCGGCGGTAATTGCTGGTGGAGAGTCGGCTGAAATTAGTCAAGGGAAGATCCTGCTAACGAACGACACGTGTAAGAATTAAGAGGTGAAGTCGACCTACGGCAAGATTAGGGGTGACCTTGAACCTCAGCTCATTTTATTCACTTAATTTCCTGAAATTGCGTTTTGAATGTATTGAACGCAATGACTGAGACTGCACGACTGCCTGTGAAGAATTCTAATCCCCTGGGCATACCTGAAGACTTTTTAATGAAGACATTTCTCATTACAGTGAAAAGGCTCCCTTTTTATTTACGAATCTATGATTCCTTCGTTAGGGGACATAAAATTATTGTATTTGTCCAGCCCTGAAATAATTCTGTAAGTTTCAAGGAGAATATGGAATATAAGCTCAGTGTTTCCTCATTCTGCCAATACACCATCTCAGAAAGCAATATAGCAAACTGTCATTGCATTCACCTGTGGAAAGAAGATATTTTTTAGTAAGGAGACCAAAGCTGCATTTAATACTCCAGGTCCGGTCTCATTGGGGGAATCAGAGTGGAGAGGATGAAGAAATTTAAATTCTCGGAAGTCTCTATCTCGGTGGATCAGTCGTGGACCCAACACACTAATATCATTGTGAAGAAAGCACGTCAGCGCCTCTACTTCCTTGGGAGTTTGTGGAGGTGTGGCAATGACATCAGAAACACTGGCAAATTTTTACAGATATATTGTGGAAATTGTGCTGACCGCTGCATCATGGTCTGGTATGGGGACACCAATACCCATGAGCATAAAGCCATGCAAAAGATAGTAGACAAACCCCAGGATATCACAGGCATAACCCTCCCTACCATTGAGAACATCTTCAGGGAACACTGCTTCAGAGAGCACCACCAATCATCAAGAACCCACACCGCCCAGCACATGCTCTGTCCTTGTTGCTACCATTAGGAAAGAGGACTAGGTACCACAAGACTCATATCACCAGGTTCAGGAACAGCTGCCACCCCTCCACTATCAACACTTCCTCAATGATAAACTCAATCAGGGACACATTTAAGGACTTACCTTTTTGCACTTTTTTTTTCTCTCTGTATTGCAGTTTGTTTACATTTTTTGACATGTACATAGTGTGTAGTTGATTTGCACTACAATTACAGTGGTGATTCTACCCTGCCCGCAGGAAAAAGAATCTCAGGGTTGTATATGATGTCATGTAAGGACTCTGACAATGAATCAGAAATAAAGATATTAAGATTCAGATTCTCCTGAATAGAACAAAATATCATTTGACATTTTGATTGTTTAC
The DNA here is from genome assembly GCF_036971445.1 of Narcine bancroftii. Classification (NCBI taxonomy): domain Eukaryota; kingdom Metazoa; phylum Chordata; class Chondrichthyes; order Torpediniformes; family Narcinidae; genus Narcine; species Narcine bancroftii. Next base: position 174,750,243 of record NC_091471.1, on the reverse strand, counting down.
TATACCTGCAAGTTTTTTTTCAGTTATCTTCAGTGACTTGTGTACATTTGCTCAACCTCAATGTTTCCCAAACTTTAAAAATCACATTTTTAAAAAAATGCACATTCTAACCTTAAGTGTTAACTTGCACCTTTTGCCTCCACAGGTGCTGCTTGATCTGCTGAGTTCTTCCAGAATTCAGCTTATGCTCTTGATTCAAGCATTTGCAGTCTCTTTTCTCTTCATTTGTGCACAGACTCTCCCCTCCAATAAGTGAGTTCTCATTCATCAAATCCTTTCCTCCCCCCTCATGATCTATATGATATGTCAAACTCTGAGCCACTTCCCATGACATGTGTCTAATATTGTTGGCACTAAAGACTAGCTCCTTTTTGTTTTGTTTGTCAGATACCTTAAGCATAGTTTACATCTGCAATGTATGCAGTCGGGAACTCCTAAGCGGGAGCTATATAAATCAAAACAAAGATGGGAACCAGACTTGAATATTAGTGTTGGTGATTAAAAATTGGACTGATTTAGGTCAGGACAGCATGACCAATACAATAAATGTAAGATATAGATCGGTGCAATATATAACTGTTTGCATCAGCTATGTCTTACCACCGCAGAAATTACATAAATTCTAATATATCAGATATATGTTTTAGATGCGGTGAAGAAACGGGAACCTTTTTACATTCCACCTGGTCACATGCTAAAGTGAAACCTTTTTACGAAAATTTAAGAATTTTATTAGACCGGATTATTTGGAAACAATTGTCATAAAGTACAGAATTGTTTCTCTTAGGAAATATTGTGGACATAAGACCTTCAAAGGCTGTCCAAGTACCAATTAGAATTTCTTAAAATTGCATTGGCGGTGGCCAGGATATATACTGCAGTTACTTGGAAGTCTGATTCCTTTCTGGATATAGCCCAATGGAATGTAGTTGTGTTCACCTGGAGAAAACTGCTTATAACCTGCAGGTACGGCAGGTATACTTGCAGTATGCATGGTTGAATATTTAGAGTTACCTATTCTGTTCCTGAGTTCTTCCTCCTCGTTCTTTCCCTTATCTGAGATCTAGAGATCTCGACAGTTCTTCCTTTTTCATGCTTTTCTGTTTCTTTCTCTCATCTATTTTTTTTTCCTTTTTTCCCTATCACGGGATTTTGTTGAGGGGAGGAGGCTGTTTGGAAATATGGGCTACCTGTATCATTGATTTTTTTTTTCATTTCAATTTATGTATTTGGGTAATTCTTGATACATGTTTGACCACAAAATTAAAATAAAGTATTCAAAAAAATATCAAGTAAAAAGTTATTTTTCTCCATATGTCAGATCTCTCAGACCCAAAGCATTCTCTCACTTTGTCATCTCACTCAAACAATGACCAGTTACTTGTAAGTTTATTGTCATACACACAAGTACAATATACATGCACTAAAATTCTAACTTTTTGATGCCAAAGCAATACTTTGTAAAAAAAAAACTATAAAAACATTAAATTATTGTATAAAAAAAGCAAATAAATGCACATGATGGATGGATAATAAATAGTCACAGTTACAGCATTGGAAGAAAAAAAGTGGCATTTCATTAGTGCAGACAGTTCTTTTTGTGGTGCTGGAGTTAATAAGGAGGGTTCAAGGCCATTTGAAAAATAAACTGTTCTTGGGGAAAAAAACTGCTTACTTCTCTATCCATGGCCTCTTGTACTATCCACCAGAGGAACAACACTTGATTTTCTTTCTGGCCATTCTCCAACCAGATGGCATAGTTTCTCTGGTTTCTGCTCGGCTACTCTCCATTCTCCCTTTCCTCCCTTTTCCTTGACCTTTCCTCCAAACCTCCATTCCTTCCTTCCATTCACAGAGCCATCCTTCTCCCCGGTGTGCAATGCTGCCACAGGTCCGCTCCAGCACATCCTTGTCGCTGTTTTTGTTGAGCTCCGGCACCTAAAATAATAGCACTGCACTCCTGCTCCTCCCCATGCTTGCCCATTCTCCCTTATCCTCCTGCCTTTGGGTCTGGGTTTCTCCCCCTGACCAACTCCACCCCCCCCCCCATTTTGTTCGGGAACCTGCTGACATTTTTCCATACCTTTTTTTTTTTTTTTAAATTTTTTTTATTTTTCACACCATAAATCACATTAGCCATGATATACACTATTTCTTTTCACACATATACAGTGACTTTTTCTCCCCCCCCCCCCTTTCCTCCCAAACCACCCCCCCACCCCCCCCTCTCATCCATTTTAGGTATACAATCTAGGTTGCATTAAGCCAGTCAGACAATGTTGTCATTCAACCAAATTACACCAGAAATTCTACTGAGTCCATTCTTTTCTTTCCTTCTCCTTCCATCAACTTAGGTAATGTTTGTCCCCGGTAGGTTTTCGCTATTGTATTTAATGTAAGGCTCCTATACTTGTTCGAATATTTCAATGTTATTTCTTAACCAATATGTTATTTTTTCTAATGGAATACATTTATTCATTTAAATTTGGTAGTTTCTTCCTTTTAATTTGGTTATGTATTCCATTAATATTTAAAGACATATAGTTCAGCGTAGCCCTTTTATATTTTGTTTATCTTCTCTTTCCGTTTTTCCATCATTACCTTTCCTCCTTTTCCATTTCTGTTTTCTTATTTTCAACTCTTTATAAGACAACATTCCTACAACATCTAACATTTTCCTTATTCTCCTATTTCTATCTTATTTATCCCCAATCTCCCCTTCACCTCCTGAGTTGTCCTTTATCCCTTGTCGGACAACCACATCTCCCCTCTCCATTTGGATTTGCGAATCCACTCGCAAGCGTCAACTGATTTTGCAGTGACCGCTATTTCCCCCCACCCCGCCTCCCCCAGAAAAGATTTCACTTTTCATATGTCACAAAGGTCCCTCTTTTAATTCCCTCCTTATTCTCTCTATTCCATTACCTTCCCTTATTAATTCTTGTCTATACTATCCATATTTTCCTCTAAGTACAGATACATTCATGTATGCTCATTGTCTCTATTCACTCTTATACCTCTTTACCTGCATACATATCAATCGTGATCATTTTTACTCTCATTACCCGTCTTCATCCCTCAGTCTATTTTTGTCTTTACCCACATACATATCAGTCGTGATCATTTTAACTCTCATTACCCGTCTTCCTCCCTCAGTCTATTTTTGTAATTGTTCTGCAAATTTTCGTGCTTCTTCTGGATCCGCGAATAGTCTGTTTTGTTGTCCTGGAATAAATATTTTCAATACCGCTGGATGCTTTAGTATAAATTTATACCCTTTCTTCCATAAAATCGCCTTTGCTGTATTGAACTCTTTTCTCTTCTTTAGGAGTTCAAAACTTATATCTGGATAAATGAAGATTTTTTGTCCTTTATACTCCAGTGGTTTGTTGCCCTCTCTTACTTTTTCCATTGTCTTCTCCAGTACCTTTTCTCTTGTAGTATATCTTAGGAATTTTACTACAATAGATCTTGGTTTTTGTTGTGGTTGTGGTTTAGAGGCCAATACTCTATGTGCCCTTTCTATTTCCATTTCATGCTGTAGTTCTGGACATCCTAGGGTCTTAGGGATCCACTCTTTTATAAACTCCCTCATATTCTTGCCTTCTTCATCTTCCTTAAGGCCCACTATCTTTATGTTATTTCTTCTGTTATGGTTTTCCATTGTATCTATTTTTTGAGCTAGTAGTTCTTGTGTCTCTTTAGTTTTTTTATTAGATTCCTCCAATTTCTTTTTTAAGTCTTCTACCTCCATTTCTGCTGCTACTGCCCGCTCTTCCATCTTGTCCATTTTCTTTCCCATTTCTGTTAAGGTCATCTCCATTTTATTTATTTTCTCTTCTGTGTTGTTTATTCTTTTTCTTAAATCCTTAAATTCCTGTGTTTGCCATTCTCTAAATGATTCCATGTATCCTCTAATAAGAGCAAGTATATCCTTTACCTTGCCTCTCTTTTCTTCTTCTATTTCACCATACTCTTCCTCTTCTTCTTCCTCTGGGTTGGCCATCTGTTGTTTCTTTGCTGCCCTTTCCTCCTCTTCTATCTTGTTTCTATTGTCTTCTGTGGTCTCTTCTTGCTGCAGGTGTTCTGCAGCTGTCGTTGCCGGCTGTGGAGATCGACTCCCCAGCTGGTCCCCCCTCCCGTCGGTGTGTTTTTTTTCATTCGCATCGCGCATGCGCGAAACTTCGCGCATGCGCGGTTGCGCACTTTTGTTCGGCTCTGCGAGCCATTTTTGTAGTCCATTATTTACCGACCTGAGGGAGCGGGTTTCTCTCTCCGCAGCGGGCCTCTTCGGACAGGTAAGGCCTTCACCTTTTTCCTCCTTTGTCTTCTCTTCCTCTCTTCTTACCGTTGCTTTCGACTTTTCTTTTTTTGTCGCCATCTTCTTTCCACCTTTATACTCACTTTTCTGTAACTTTTATTTCTGTGCCTTTGTGTTTTCTCTTGTTTTTCCCGACTTTTCTGGAGAGGGCTGGAGTTCACCGTCCGGCCACTACTCCATCACGTGACTCCTCCGACATTTTTCCATACCTTGATGAAGAGCTCAAGCCTGAAAGGTTTATTTTTATCTTTGGTACATAAAGTATGCTGTTTGACCAGCTGAGTTTCTCCAGTTTTTTTACTTCAACCACAGTGTCTGCACTTTCATGTTTTACAACTGTTCTTGAACACAGAGTTGCTGGTCTTTAGTCTTCTATACCTTCTTCCTGAATTGTTGCAGTGTGAAGAGGTTGTGACCAGAGTGATGAGAATCATTTATGGCTCTCTCTCACATTGTGTCTTCAACAGATGAGAGGTCAGAGTCCTTGATGGATTTGATATCTTCAGCAGATTTCTGCGTTCTTGGGCTCTACTCAAATTCCCAACCAGGCCATGATGCACCAGTCAGTATACTTTCCATTGTACATCTGTAGAAGTTTAATTTTGATAAACTTGTAGCATACACGCAACGATGAGTGTAGAAGGAAGTCACACACACAAGGAGTCGAAATCAAAGATGCTTTGATCAAACACTGGCAGCTCTGCTTATATGGGCCCCTGGTGCTGACGTCAGGGGTCCGCGTCATTGGAGCGCCGACGTCGGGTTGTCCGGTGTTCCCAGCACAGTTCATCGCCTTCCTGCTATGCAGAGGTCACCTAGGATGATGACCAGTATCACCCCAAGGTCCGCGCGTTTTCCGCGTTCATTGGCCATTTTGCGGACCAGTTCAGGTCTACGTACACGACCCACCCCCAAACCGGCGACCAGGCCATTGTCCGTAGCATTCGGTGGTGTGCCCCTGTGTCACAGGGGTGGGGTGCAGACCAGCTAGTCATAGTCCAAATATGCCAGTTTCAGGCGGTCCATGACCCGAGCCTGTTCGGTGTGCGCTGAATGCAAGCCCCATTTCTTCTGTCCGGATAACTCCCAGCAAGAAAGGCCAGGTGCCAAAAGTGCCTTAAAAATGGCCACTTTGCTGTAGTCTGTAGGTCTAAAATGGCCACCAGCAAACACAGTGCCTCATGTGAAGCCCAACCGCCACTATCCCATTCAAACTCTTCTTCCCCAGAGCTCTGGTCCAATGAGAGCGAGGGCTCCCCTGCACGGCAATGCCTGACGTCACGGAGACGCCGAACCCGGAAGGGGAAGCCCACCCTCGCAACCATGGTGTTGGCCCGCCTCTCGTCCCCGTGCAGAACACTCGACCCGGCCTCGGTCCCGACTGTGGCAACCGCTGCTGCTGCCGCCGCCACCGCCAACCCCGGGGTCGACGCAACTGCTGCTGCTGCCCGCTCCCCGTCTGCCGCTGCCTACGCCGCCACCGATGCGACCACCACGACCGACTGTGGATCCGCCACGGCCAACGCTACTGCTGCTGCTGCCCGCTCCCCTGCTGCCGCCGCCTACGCCGCCGCCGGTGCGGCCACCACAACCGACTGGGGACCCGCTGCGGCCAACCAGGTACTCACCCTAGCGTCCATCACTGATGACCGCCGGGGCCCGACCGTCGCGACCGACGACCTACCCACTGCCAACCGTGAGCAACTACAATTGTAAAGCTCGTCGAAAGAATCAAAGACGTTGATCCAAACCAAGGCTTTTATTAGCAAAAGACAGGAGCTCTTCACAGGTGGCTGACCAGTCCGGAATGATCCAACCTGGCTAGGGACACAACCTTTTAAGGCCCAGTCAGTAGGCATGGCTAAGCTGTCAGCCAATCGCTGTAAGCACAGTCTAGATACTGTAACTATATACACTATATACATTGGTGATAGATCTGTACTATCACACTTTGTAGGACCCCCTCATAGGGTCATTGCAATGGTGGCCTGTGTGCTTCCCTTCTCATGAACACGTACCGGCAAGTCCTTAGGTCATATGGATGCTATGCCTGGGCTGGGCATGCAGTGGGGGATGCTGCGGGACCAAGGACAACAGCTTCCACCGCAGGTTCTCGAGGTTTGCCACGGGGTCTTCCAGGTGTTTATCGGGGCCATAGACCATCTCCGCTGCTAGGACATTGAAATCCTTCGGTGCAGTACGGATTCCCAGCAGGACCCAGTTGGGACCCTTGAGCCGGGCCATCAAGGCTGCCTTGAGATGCCTGTGGAAGCACTCCACCAACCCGTGGGCCTGCGGGTAGTTCACCATGGTATAGTGGAGCTGCATACCCAGAAATTTAGCCAGACAGCCCCCCTGTCTGAGGTGAGGTTCTCCGGGACCCCAAATCAGGACACCCATGTGTCAATGAGTGCCCTGGTGCAGGTTTCTGTGATGGTATCAGCTAGCAGAACCGCCTCCAGCCACTTCATGGAGGGGTCTACCGTGGTCAAGCTAAATCTCTCCCCATGGGAAATTGGTGACGGCCCCACTAAGTCAATGTGGATGTGGCTGAACCTGAGCTGCGCCAGCTCAAAAGTCTGTGTGGGCGCTCTGTTGTTAGCCTGCACTTTGGTGGACTGACAGTTTATATAGGTCTTGACCCACTGGCTGATCTGTTTACAGAGGCCATGCCAGACAAACCTGTTGGCCACCATTCTGACCATAGCACGGATGGTGGAATTCGCCAGGTTGTGGATAGCCTTGAAAACCTGACGTCTCCATGCAGCTGGGACAATGGGGCAGGGGCTGCCGGTAGAAACATCACAGCAGTGTCAGGTTAACTGGGCCGACCAAGACATCCCCCATCCTGAGAAGGCAGTCCTATAAGTGGAGATCTCAGGGTCTTGTTGCTGTGCTTTGGCAAGGGCCACGTAATCGACCCTTGGGAGAGGGCATGTATTGACTCGATTGCAAGGTGTGACAGGACGATGGCCACCATATTGTTTTTACCCGTAATATGTTGAATGTTTTCGGACATGTAGGACAAGTGACGCTGCTGTCAGTCCAACCACAGGTCCAATACATTATGGAAGGCAAAAGTCAATGGCTTGTGGTCAGTGAGCATCTTGAATTGCCAGTCTTCCAAAAAGTAACATTTGAAAGCGCAGTATTTGAGTTCTGGGTGGGGAGGTGGGGGAGGGCAGAGGTGCATGCTGAAAAAGCCTAGGGGTTGCCACATAGCATACTGCTATGCTGGAGGCGTCGATAGTTAAGAGTGGTAGGTGCCTCCAGGCTGAGGTGGGCTAGGAGGGTAGCATTGGCCAGTGCTGGAATGCTCTGGAGGATTCTTCATCCCAAGCAATATGTTTTGCCTTGCCAGTCATCAGCGCAAAGAGGGGGCACATAATGCGTGCTGCTGCCAGTATGAACCTGTGGTAAAAGATTATCATACTGGTGAACTATTGCAGTCTTTTCACCAAGTATGGCTTAGTGAAGTTCTGGACCACCTCATTCTTCTCGGGGAGGGGTATGGCCCCATACCTGTTAATCCTGTGCCCCAGGAAGTTGATGGTGTCCAGTCCAAACTGGCACTTAGAAAGGTTGATGGTCAGCCTGAACTCGCACATTCGGGTGCATAGCTGTCGCAGGTGGGCGACGTAGCCTTTGCAGGTGTGGTTGGTGATAAACGTAAATGGGAAGTTCCGGGCCACCGCATCCATCAGCCACTGGAAAGTTTGTACCACATTCTTTAGGCCAAAGGCTATGTGGAGAAATTCAAACAAACCAAAGGAGATTATGATTGTGGAGCTGGGGATGTCTTGGGGGTGAACTGGGGGTACCTCTGGATGAGGTCCACTTTGGAGAATACCTGTGCTCTGTGCAGGTTGGCAACAAAGTCTTGGATGTGGAGGATGGAATATCTGTTGGGCATGGTGGCCTCATTGAGGTGGCGTTAGTCATCACGTGGTCTCCAATCCCCTGTTGACTTGGGCACCATGTGGAGGGGAGAGGCCCAGAGACTGTTGGAGAGCAACACAATCCCAAGCTCCTCCATCTTTTTGAACTCTTCCTTTGCCAGGCTGAGTATTTCGGGAGGGAGTTGGTGTGCCCTGGTGTGGAGCCGGGTCACTTAGGTTAGTATGTGATGCCTTACCCCGTGCTTTGGCTTGGCTGTGAAGAATTGTGGTGCCACTAACAAAGAGAACTCCACCAGGATGCAGGTGAATTCATTTTCTGAGAGAGTTATAGAGTGCAGGTTGGGGGCGGGTAACTTGGCTTTCCTCAGAGTCTGAAAGGATCTGGCATGCACGAAGTGCTGTCCCTTGAGGTTGACAAGCAGGCAGTGAACCCGAAGGAAGTCGGCCCCCAGGAGCGTTTGCGCCAATGCCACGAGGGTAAAGGTCCATGTAAAGCAGCTGTTGCCAAAACAAAGTGGATGGTGCAAGTCCCGAAGGTTTGAATGCTGTGTAATGTAGATAAATATTGGTAGAATTTGGAAAAATTAGAGTAGGTTACCTACATACACACATTTTAAAACAGATGTTATTTGAAATACTGAAGAATTCATATTCAGTGAACTTTACAGAAACTATAGAGAATGCTATCAAATTTCACAGTAGGTGCTAATTGAAATGATGACATAAAATGAATAGACCATTGTCTTGTACTGCAGACAATTTGGCTGTTTGCAAGGATCTACAAAGTGCTCACAGAAAGGTCACTCCTGGGTTATTGTTTACCTAAATCAACAGATGGGAGCAAAAGACTAACTCCTATTGTTTGCTGGAGAAGGTGGGGGTTTTAGTGGCAAGTGAGAGAACGAAGGACATGTGGCTGGCAGTTTGGTATCTCAGATGAAGAGAGAGACTGAACAGTCACAGCTGAAGCAAGCAGGAAAAGCTTGTTGGAACTGAAACAGAAAGCTCCAGAGCGGCAGATGGCTGAAAGTGCTATCTGTCTGATGTTTCTCTTGGAATAAGTGGAATACAAAGGAACTCTGTGATAGACTGAAAGAAAGAGGTTATCATCTGGAGAACCCTGATGGGGCAAGTTTCATCAGCAAGATATTGAGGTGACTAATGGTGGTACCTCAGTTGTGGAAATTCTGTAACAACAAATCTCTCTCTTGAAGCCCTTCGAGAACCTTCCTGAGTGGTAAACATTTACCTTTTGAGCACCAAAGCCTGGTGGACTTTATACATGTTAAATTCTATGCACAGTATAAGAGATTGAACTGTGAACCAAAGAACTTTTCTTAAATTTACACACACATCTCATACACATGCACTTAGAATTAGATTAAGTTGGGTAGTTGTTATTTTTCACACTATAAACCACATTGATCAAGAAACATACATTTTTCTTTTCAAATATATACAATGTCATTTTCTCCCCCCCCCTCCCTCTTCCCATCCCACCCTCCCTACCTCCCCTCCCATTCATTTAAAGTGAGAAGTTAAAGTTTAATTCTGTTTTCATGTTTAAAGATAATTAAAAACAACTTTTGTTTAAGTAACCATTTGTCATGGTAAATATCTATTGCTGCTGGGTTTTGGGGTCCTTTGAGTTCATAACAGCTGGAACTGTTGGCTGCCTTCAATGTTGGCCCCTGCTTAATGCAGTGGGTATGGAGGCCTGCAGGGGGTAGGACGCTTATCTCGGCACCTGTGCTGACCATGAAATGCCTGCCCAACAGTGAGTCCCAGACGTGGAGAAGGCTATCACATGGGCCAACCACCTCAGCCGTCAACAACTTTTGGCCAGGGCGTTTCCCGAAAACCCACAGGGTGGGCGGAATCGACGGACCTCCGTACCCCATCACTGGTGGTAGTAGCATAGCTGTCCTAGGGTGTTCACTTGCCTCTCTGCTGGCCTTGATCTTGCCGGGGGCTGTTCGTGGGGCTTGCTGACATGGTCTACAACAGTGCTGGAATCCTTCTTCACTCTCCAAAGCATGTCTGCCTGGGCAATGATCCTCCAAGAGTTGTTCGTCTGTGAGCAAGAGCCCTATATCCTTGGATAACTGCTCCTGGAATATCTGCTCAAAATGCAGGCAAGGCTTGAGGCCCTCAGTTAATGCGTGCATCTCGCTCATTAGGGCGGGTGGAGCCCCATCCCCCAATCCATCTATGTGCAGCCATCAGGTGGTGCACTCGCTCCATGAAAGCCCAAAAATGCAGGTTAGTAGTTCTTTGATGGCCACGTATCTGCCCTGCTCCCAACGCTGTGTCCTGATCGAGGGTGCTCATGACATAGAAGTAGTGGGTGTCGTTGGCGGTGATGCAGCAAACCTTGAACTGAGCCTTGGCCTTCTCGAATCACATGTACGGCTGCAACACCCAGAATGTCAGGAGTCTGTGTAGATGGTTGCTGGCTCTGCTTTTTTTTAAATTTTTTTTATTTTTCACACCATAAACCACATTAACCATGATACACACTTTTTTCCTTTTCACACATATACAGTGCCATTTTCTCCCCACCCCCTCCCTCCTCCCATCCCACCCTCCCTACCTCCCCCCTCCCGTCCATTTAAGGTACAAAATCTAGGATACATTAAACCAGTCAGACAATGTTGTCATTCAATAAAAATACACCAGAAATTCCACTGAGTCCATTCCTTTTCATTTCCTTTTCCTTCCGTTAACTTAGGTAGTGATTGTCCCCGGTAGGTTTTCACTATTGTGTTTCATGTAAGGCTCCCATATTTGTTCGAATATTTCAATATTATTTCTTAAACTATATGTTATTTTTTCTAATGGAATACATTTATTCATTTCTATATACCATTGTTGTATTTTCAAATTATCTTCCAATTTCCAGGTTGACATAATACATTTTTTTGCTACGGCTAGAGCTATCTTAACAAATCTTTTTTGTGCATCCTCCAAATCAATTCCAAATTCTTTGTTTTTTATGTTACTTAGGAGGGAGATCTCTGGATTCTTTGGTATATTGTTTTCTGTTATTTTATTTAATATCTGATTTAGATCTTCCCAAAATTTTTCTACTTTCTCAAATGTCCAGATTGCATGAATTGTTGTTCCCATTTCTTTTTTACATCAAAAACATCTATCAGATACTGTTGGGTCCCATTTATTTAACGTTTGAGGTGTAATGTATAGCCTGTGTATCCAGTTATATTGTATCATACGTAACCTCGTATTTATTGTATTTCTCATCGTTCCAGAGCATAACTTCTCCCATGTTTCCTTTTTTATCTTTATATTTAAATCTTGTTCCCATTTTTGTTTAGTTTTACCATTTGTTTCCTCATTCTCCTTTTCTTGCAGTTTAATATACATATTTGTTATAAATCTTTTGATTATCATTGTATCTGTAATCACATATTCAAAGTTACTTCCCTCTGGCAAACTCAAACTGCTTCCTAATTTATCCTTCAAGTAGGATCTCAATTGGTAATATGCCAGTGCTGTATCTTGAGTTATATTGTATTTATCTTTCATTTGTTCAAAGGATAAGAATCTAATTCCTGAAAAACAATTTTCTATTCTTTTAATCCCTTTTTTCTCCCATTCTCTAAAGGAAAGGTTATCTATTGTAAAAGGGAGTAACTTGTTTTGCATCAATATTAGTTTTGGTAATTGATAATTTGTTTTATTTCTTTCTACATGAATCTTCTTCCAAATATTGAGTAGATGATGTAATACTGGAGAACTTCTATGTTGTACCATTTTTTCATCCCATTTATATAATATGTGTTCAGGTATCTTTTCCCCTATTTTATCTAATTCTAATCTAGTCCAATCTGGCTTTTCCCTTGTTTGATAAAAATCTGATAGGTATCTTAATTGTGCGGCTCTATAATAATTTTTAAAGTTTGGCAGTTGTAAGCCTCCTTGTTTATACCATTCTGTTAATTTATCTAGTGCTATCCTCGGTTTCCCCCCTTTCCATAAAAATTTCCTTATTATTTTCTTTAACTCCTTGAAGAATTTCTCTGTCAATTGTATTGGCAATGCCTGAAATAGGTATAATATCCTTGGAAAAATGTTCATTTTAATACAGTTTATCCTTCCTATTAGTGTTAGTGGTAAATCTTTCCAATGCTCTAAATCGTCCTGTAATTTTTTCATTAGTGGATAATAATTGAGTTTATATAGTTGGCCGAGATTTTTATTTATTTGTACACCTAGGTATCTTATTGCTTGCATTTGCCATCTAAATGGTGATTCCTTCTTAAATTTTGAGAAATCCGCATTATTCATAGGCATTGGTTCACTTTTATTTACGTTGATCTTGTAACCCGACACTTCTCCATATTCCTTCAATTTCTTATATAATTCTTTTATTGATAGTTCTGGTTCTGTTAAGTATACTATAACATCATCCGCAAATAAAATGATTTTATATTCCTTGTCTTTTATTTTTATCCCTTTTATATTATTTTCTGTTCTTATCAATTCTGCTAGTGGTTCTATAGCTAACGCAAACAATAAAGGTGATAGTGGGCATCCCTGCCGTGTTGACCTGCTTAAGTTAAATTGCTTTGATACATGTCCATTTACTGTCACTTTCGCTAATGGTCCCTTATATAATGCTTTAATCCAATTAATATACTTCTCCGGTAAACTGAATTTTTGCAATACTTTGAACAAATAATTCCATTCTACTCTGTCAAAGGCCTTCTCTGCGTCTAAAGCAACTGCTACTGTTGGTGCTTTATTCCCTTCTACTGCATGAATTAAGTTAATAAATTTACAAATATTGTCTGTTGTGCGTCTTTTTTTGATAAATCCAGTTTGGTCTAGATTTACCATTTTTGGTACATACTCTGCTAATAGTTTAGCTATTATCTTATAATCTGTGTTAAGTAAAGATATTGGTCTATATGACGCTGGTGTGAGTGGATCTTTCCCTTGCTTTAGTATTACTGTAATTATTGCTGTTTTACATGAATCTGGTAAGCTTTGTGTTTTATCAATCTGGTTGATTACTTCCAGGAGGGGCGGAATTAATAAGTCTTTAAATGTTTTATAGAATTCTATTGGGAATCCAACCTCTCCTGGTGTCTTATTATTTGGTAATTTTTTTATTATCTCTTGTATTTGTACAATTCCAAATGGCTCTGTTAATTTATTTTGTTCCTCTATTTGTAGTTTTGGTAGTTCAATTTTAGTTAGAAATTCATCTATTTTCCCTTCTTTCCCTTCGTTTTCAGTTCGGTATAATTGTTCATAGAATTCTCTGAAGTTTTCCTTAATTTCTTTTGGATTATATGTAATTTGTTTGTCTTTTTTCCTTGATGCCAATACCATTTTCTTAGCTTGTTCTGTCTTAAGCTGCCATGCTAGGATTTTGTACGTTTTTTCACCTAGTTCATAATATTTCTGTTTTGTCTTCATTATATTCTTCTCTACCTTATGTGTTTGTAGTGTTTCATATTTTATTTTTTTATCCGCCAATTCTCTTCTTTTAGTTGTATCTTCCTTCATTGCGAATTCTTTTTCTATATTTACTATTTCCCTTTCCAACTGCTCTGTTTCCTGATTATAGTCCTTTTTCATCTTGGTTACATAACTTATTATTTGCCCTCTAATGAATGCTTTCATTGCATCCCATAGTATAAACTTATCTTTCACTGATTTCGTATTTATTTCAAAATACATTTTAATTTGTCTTTCAATAAATTCTCTAAAATTCTGCCTTTTAAGTAACATGGGGTTTAATCTCCATCTATACATTCTTGGAGGGATGTCCTCTAACTTTACTGTCAATATTAAGGGTGAATGGTCCGATAGTATTCTAGCTTTATATTCTGTTTTTCTTACTCTATCTTGCATACGAGCTGATAACAAAAATAGGTCTATTCTTGAGTATGTTTTATGTCTAGCTGAGTAATATGAATATTCCTTTTCCTTTGGGTGTTGTTTCCTCCAAATATCCAAAAGTTGCATTTCTTCCATCGATTTAATTATAAATTTGGTTACTTTGTTCTTTCTGTTAATTTTTTTCCCAGTTTTGTCCATATTTGAATCCAAATTCAGGTTGAAATCCCCTCCTATTAATATGTTCCCTTGCGTATCTGCTATCTTCAAAAAGATATCTTGCATAAACTTTTGATCTTCTTCGTTAGGTGAATATACATTGAGTAGATTCCAAAACTCCGAATATATCTGACATTTTATCATTACATATCTCCCTGCTGGATCTATTATTTCCTCTTCTATTTTAAATGGCACATTTTTACTAATTAATATAGCTACTCCTCTTGCTTTTGAATTATACGATGCTGCTGTTACGTGTCCTACCCAATCTCTCTTTAATTTCTTGTGCTCCAATTCAGTTAAATGTGTTTCTTGCACAAATGCTATATCAATTTTTTTCTTTTTTCAGTAAATTTAGCAGTTTCTTCCTTTTAATTTGGTTATGTATTCCATTAATATTTAAAGTCATATAGTTCAACGTAGCCATTTTATACTTTGTTTATCTTCCCTTTCCGTTTCTCCATCATTACCTTTCCTTCTTATCCATTTCTGTTTTCTTGTTTTGAACCCTTTATAAGACAACATTCCTAAAACATCAAACATTTTCCTTATTCTCCTATTTAAAACTTCTTTTGCCCCAATCTCCCCTTCCCCTCCTGAGTTGTCCTTTATCCCTTGTCGGACAACCACATCTCCCCTCTCTATTTGGATTTGCGAATTCACTCGCAAGTGTCAGCTGATTCTGCAGTGACCGTAACTCCTCCCCACCCAGCCCCCCCCCCCCCAGAACAAATAACTACACTTTTCATATGTAACAAAGGTCACTCTTTTAATTCCCTCCTTATTCCCTCTATTCCATTTCCTTCCCTTATTAATTCTTGTCTATACTCTGTATATTTTCCTCTAAATACGGATACATTCATGTATGCACACTATACATATACCTCTTTACCCACATACATATAAATCGTGGTCATTTTTACTCTTATTACATGTCTTCATCTCTCTGTTTGTTTTGTAGTTGTTCTGCAAATTTCCTTGCTTCCTCTGGATCCGAGAATAGTTTTTTTCCATAAGATCGTTTTCGCTGTATTGAACTCCTTCCTCTTCTTCAGGAGTTCAAAACTTATGTGTCTTTTTAGTTCGCAGTCTTTTGTACTCTCGTTACACGTCTTCATCTCTCAGTCTATTTTGTAATTGTTCTGCAAATTTTCGTGCTTCCTCTGGATCCGAGAATAGTCTGTTTTGCTGTCCTGGAATAAATATTTTCAATACTGCTGGATGCTTTAGTATAAATTTATACCTTTTCTTCCATAAAATCGCCTTTGCTGTATTGAACTCCTTTCTCTTCTTCAGGAGTTCAAAAGTTATATCTGGATAAATGAAGATTTTTCGCCCTTTGTACTCCAGTGGCTTGTTGTCCTCTCTTACTTTTTCCATTGTTTTCTCCAGTACCTTTTCTCTTGTAGTATATCTTAGGAATTTTACTAAAATAGATCTTGGCTTTTGTTGTGGTTGTGGTTTAAAGGCCAATGCTCTATGTGCCCTTTCTATTTCCATTTCTTGCTGTAGTTCTGGACATCCTAGGATCCTAGGGATCCAATCTTTTATAAACTCTCTCATATTCTTGCCTTCTTCATCTTCCTTAAGGCCCACTATCTTTATGTTATTTCTTCTGTTATATTTTTCCATTATATCTATTTTCTGAGCTAACAGCTCTTGTGTCTCTTTAACTTTTTTATTAGATTCCTCTAATTTCTTTTTTAAGTCCTCTACCTCCATTTCTACTGCTGCCTCTCGTTCTTCCACTTTGTCCATTCTTTTTCCCATTTCTGATAAGGTCATATCTATTTTATTCATTTTCTCTTCTGTATTGTTTATTCTTCTTCTTAAATCATTAAATTCTTGTGCTTGCCATTCTTTAAATGACTCCATGTATTCTTTAATAAGAGAAAGTATATCCTTTGTCTTGCCTTTCCCTTCTTCTATTTCACTGTACTCTTCCTCTTCTTCTTCCTCTGGGTTGGCCATCTGTTGTTTCTTTGTTGTCCTTTTCTTCTCTTCTTTCTTGTTTTCGTTGTCTTCTATGTTCTCCTCTTGCTGCAGCTGTTCTGCAGCTGTCATTGCCGGCTGTGGAGATCGACTCCCCAGCTGGTCACCCCTCCCGTCGGTGTGTTTTTGCATGCACATCGCGCATGCGTGAGGAGTCGCGCATGCGCAGTTGCGCACTTTTACTCGACTCAGCGAGCCATTTTTGTAGTCCACTTTCTACCGACCTGAGGGAGCGGGTTTCTCTCTCCACCGCGGGCCTCTTCGAGCAGGTAAGGCCTTCTCCTTCTTCTTCCGTTGTCTTCTCTTCCTCTCTTCTTACCGTTGGTTTCGATTTTTCTTCTTTCGTCGCCATCTTTCCACCTTTATACTCACTTTACTTTAATTTTTATTTTTGTGCCTTTGTGTTTTCCTTTGATTTTTCCGACTTTTCTGGAGAGGGCTGGAGTTCACCATCCGGCCACTACTCCATCACGTGACTCCCATCCCTGGCTCTGCTTGATGAGTTATCTTCGGGTCTAACTGCCGGTTGGACTTGTCAGGGTCACAATGTAGCATACGCGCTTTGACAAGTATGGAAGGAAGATGAAGACACACACACGAGGAGTCAAAATCAAAGACTGCTTTATTGCACTGGCGCTGACGTCAGGGCCCCGCATCATCAGAACGCCAACCTCGGGTTGGTCGGTGATCCCCGTCTTCACCTGAGACAACGGCCGGTGTCATCCCTGGGTCCTCAGGGTCTCCACATTTGTCAGCCATTTTGCAGTGTGGTTTGTGTCTCCTTGCGTAGGCCGTTAAAGACTATTCAACCACATGCCAAATCTCCTCAGACTTCTTGGAAAGTCGAAGTATTTCTGTGTGTTCTTAGTTGCTCCAGCAGAGAGCCTCCGATATATTGATTCCCATGAATTTGAATGAACCTCTGTCCTATCAAGGGGCCTTTCCCTCACTCAAGGGACTTAACCCTCCCTTCTTCTCTCCTCAAAATGTCTCTAATGTGTACATATTTGTGCCTTGTCTTCCCCCTAGGATATCAAGTAAATACCCCTTTCTCTTTCCATATGCGAGATATCTCTGACACATTCCTCTTTTTTAATCTCAACAGCACTCCCTCTTTCCACATCAGGTATATCGCCTTCGTCCGCCAAGGTGGCAACTGCGCCTGCGCAGCTCTGAACGGAGTCGGTCGCCTGACGTCTGCTGGAGGACTGAGTCTTGCGCCACGCGTCCGGTGAGTGGCTTGGTTTTCGGTTCCTTTCCGGCGGATCCCGGCAAACTAACCCCACGGTGTCAAAATGTACGATCCAGATGAGGGCGAGGGTGAGTGTTGTATTTGATCTTTTCATCTCCATGAAGTGTTGTGGTAAAGAAAAATGGCGCAATAACTGGCGCTCCAGAATGGGTGAGCAGCCCAGGCGAGGCTAGGCCTCAGTCCCTGCGGAGAAGACAGGACGGAGTGTTGGCGCTATCAGTGAAAATTAGGATGTAAACACAAGTTGGGAGGTCCCGGTTTAACTGTTCACCGACTTAGAGAAACAAAGCATTTTCTAAAGCGAAGGATTATAATACACAAAATTTAACGGGATCCAAAGCGTTTACAATTACTGATGTACATTCGAAGTAATATGCAGGAATAGTCTGTCAATTTGCAAACAAGCTATTACAAATAACATTATTATGATTACAGTTAACATTCGGTGGGTGATCTAAACTTCTTCAAAATAGCTTTGCGTTTTGGACCTGAATGTAGTGGCTGGAACGTCAGCCGAGATTTTCATAGGTGAGAGTTGAGCCAGGGTCTTTTGAAACGGAGTTAACAATGTTACCAGTTGTCAACAAATTTGAATTATTTTTATGATGATTTAGATCCGTCATGTGATTTGTAGAATAAAGTCTCATTGCCTCTTGAAAATAACTGAGGCAGGAAATCAGAAGTAAAGGCAGACTATGCTGAAAATACTTAGTCGCATTAGGGGACATAGTCTCGGAATTTGGGGCAGGAGATTTAGTACAGAGGGCAGGAATTTGGGGCAGGAGATTTGGTACACTGCTGTTCCCAGAGAGAAGTGAATCTGGAATTTTCTGCCCAAGTAAACAGTAAAGATTGCCTAATTAAGTATATTTAAGAATGAGTAAGATAGTTTTTGAATAGTAGGGGGAATTAAACGTAATGGAGAAAAGGCAGGTAAATTGAGTTGAGTCCATGGCCAGATCTGCCTTATTGAATGGCAAAGCAGGCTAGATGGCTTATTCGTTCTCCTATTTCTTGTGTAGGTCAGTCAGCATCTACCACTGGAAAGAAACAGTTAGTGTTTCAGGTCCAGGACCCTTCAGACCACACTTGGCGAACACCCAGCTATAGGAAAGATGTCATAAAAACATAGAAAAATAGGTGCAAGATTAGGCCATTTGACCCTTCAAGCCTACATGGCCATTCAATATGATCATGGCTGATCAATGCCCAGTTCCTGCCTTCTCCCCGTACCCCTTGATCCCCTTAGCCACAAAGGCCAAATCTAACCTATTCTTAAATATTAACAAGGAACCGACTTCAACTACTACCTGTGGCAAATAATTCCACAGATCCACCACCCACTGAGAGAATAAATTTTTCCTCATCTCAGTCCTAAAAAACATCCACCTTATCCTTAAACTGTGACCCCTGGTTCTGGTTTTTCCCAGCATTGGAAACAACCTACTTAAATCTAGTCTATCAAAACCCTTAAGAATTTTATATGTTTCTATAAGATCCCCCTCTCAATCTTCTAAATTCCAGAGAATACACGCCTAGTCTATCCAACCTTTCTTCATATGCAAGTCCTTCCATCCCTGGTATCAGTCTAGAGAATATTCTCTGCACCCCCTCCATAGCGAGGACGTCCTTCCTCAGATGAGGAGATCAAAACTGCATGCGGTACTCCAGATGTGGTCTCACCAAGGCCTTGTACAGCTGTAGGGGGATCTCTACCACTGAATTCAATCCTCTCGCTATGAACACCAATATAGCATTCGCCCTCCTCACTGCCTGCTGCACCTGCTTGCCAACTTTCAATGACTGATGCACAACAACACCCAAGACTCTCTGCATCTCCCCTTTTCCTGAACAGATACCATTTAGAATGGGGTCCTCTTTTCTGTTCTTATCTCCAAAGTGGATAACCTCGCATTTATCCATATTATATTGCACTGACCATATCTTGGCCCAGTTGCCTATCTTGTCCAAATCACTCTGCACCCTCCTCGCATCTTAAACACAGCCAACCCCGCTACCCAACTTCTTGTTGTCTGCAAATTTCGAGATACTGCTATCTATTCCCACATCTAAGTCGTTGATATATATTGTAAACAACTGTGGAGCCCTGCGGTACCCCACTAGTCACTGGCTGCCATTCCAAAAAGGACCCCTACTCTTTGCCTCCTGCCCATCAATCAGTGCTCTATCCACCTATCATACTTCCTATACCATGTTTTTTAAGTTTGTAAGCTAGTCTTCTGTGTGGAACCTTATCAAATGCCTTACTAAAGTACAGATATACCACATCCACTGATTCCCCCCATCCACTCTACTGGTTTCTTCTTCAAAAAACTCTACTAGATTCGTCAGACATGATTTTCCCTTCACAAAACCGTGCTGACTTTGTCCGATGATACCACTACTCCAAATGTACTGTGATTGCATCTTTAATAGCTGATTCTAGCACCTTCCCTACAACTGTGTCAATGAATAGGGTGCAGAAAAAATTTGAGTCATCAGGATTGGTGGGCTTGAATTATGAGAAGCAGAATAAACAGGGACTTTTTTCCCTGGAGAGGAGCCTCTGAGATATAGAAAATCATGAGGGAGGGGGAGAGTGGTCATTGTTTTTTTTTCCCGAGGTAGGGGAGTTGAAAATTAGAGGGCACCCTTTTTCATAGAGATAAGTATGTGGAAAAAGTTGCCAGAGAAAATAGCAGATGCAGATACAATTGCAACAATTAAAATACATTTAGACAGGTTCGTAGATAGGAAAGTCTTGGAGGAATATGAGTAAAATGTAGGTAACTCGAACTAGCTTCAGTCTTGGTCAGTATGGACAAATTGGACCAAATGACTTTTTTGTGCTGTAGAACTATGGCTGTATGCTGACGAAGAGTCCTTGACTTTTTCTCTTTCCACTTGACTGGCTGAGTGTTTCTAGCATTGTCATCTTTTTATATTGATTGCAAGTTTAAAAACAGTAACTGTTTAACTTTAGTTAACTGTGGTTTGATATTTCTAGCATAAAATACCAGAGGTTTGAGCATATAATGAAAGGAAAATAAGTTAACGATTTGAAGTCAAGAAAAATTTGATCTTATGAAATAAGGATAAGATTTGAAACTCATCCATTAAAAATCCAATAAATTGTAGCATTTATTAGTGGTTCCTTCTTCTATTCACTAAGTTCTTTGTTATGTTTTAATTGTGTTCCCCATTTCTCATTTTCTCTCGAATATTTGTTTCCTGTGTTAGAACTTTACAGATATTCATTATGGTAGCAGTTTTTTTATTTGAACAAATATACATGATGAAGTTTATCACCTTAGCTGCAATGCTTTACTCCCTTTGATGTCTTGTACTCACAACTGAATACGTGGACTTTTCCCACTATATCGCATCTTAATACAGGTGATATTTCGAAGAGAAGATTTAGCTCTATGTTCTGTACTACTGAAAACTGGATCAAGGATATGCATTCACAATATAGGAACTGGTATATTGATTCATAATATAGGTTTAGTGCATTTTATCATAATACATAAAATAACAGACACCACATATTCTTGACATGTTCTATAAGATAGCATGAGATCAAATATACTGATCTTGGAATTAATACCTGGACTGAAGACTGATCCATTTATGATCTCTATTTATTAGAAAAACACTCGTTCATTATCTAAATCATTCTCTGATTTTATTTCTTCATTTTAAACATATTTCTCCCACTCCCATTTCTTACTATTCTATCTCACATAATTAACAAAATGTGATGCTGACCCATATGGCTACCTAAGAAATTGTGCCAGTCATTGATTTGTGGTTTCTAACTTTTGTGTATTTCACTTTTAATAACTTGAGTGCTTTAAAACATAGTGCTGAATAACTTTTGGTGTTGATAGACAAAGATTCCTCTAATCTCACTGATTGTTTCTATTTGATTCTTAGATACACAATATGATGAGGATGATGATGAAATCACTCCTGATTTGTGGCAGGAGGCATGTTGGATTGTCATCAGGTAAAGATGGTCCCATGAATTTGGATCAGAAGAAACAAATATAAGACAAATGTATTATTAAAAATAATTAACTGTCAACATATTTCTCACAATTTCTGAAACTTTAAACATCCTTTAGCAGAATGGATTTGCACTGAATCTTTAACTACTTGAACTAATCATTTCAGATGCAATTTGTAGTTGATTCATTTAAACAGCTTGTGGAGTGATGAGATTGACAATGAGATTGATGTCACTAACTTGTGGCTAAACTAACACATGGTGAAGGATGTAATAGTAGAGTCTCAAGCAAATTCAGTCTCCCAAGAAGTAAAAAGTAAATTTAGGCATAACTGCTTATTTGCACTTCCAAAAAAAAAACCAAAATATTGAGAGTGCTGGGTCAAGAATAAATATCGAAAATGCTAGAAATACTGAATAGGTTGAGCAGCATTTGTGAAATAAAATTGATGTTTCAGAATTTTAACCTTTTTAATACTATTTTCTGTTTTAATGTAGCCATTAGTGTAGTCTCTTCTGCACTCTACTTCCAATTAGACAAGGTCAGCTTTACTGTAGTTTAATATATTGAAATTCATGCTAACATGCTTGTCAGAAATCCTACTTTATCAAGACACATTACCTTTGAGTTTGGATTGTCAGAACCATAGAACTTTCCAGCACAGAAACAGGCTCTAAGGCCCTTTTAGCCTGTGCCAATTTTTCTGCCTAGTCCCATTGATCTGCACCCAGTCCAATCCTCTCCATACCCCTCTTATCCATGTATCTGTCCAAGTTCTTAAATGTTAAATTTGAGCTTCACCACTTCAGCTAGTAGCTCATTCCAAACTCACACCACTCTCTGTGAAGAAGTTCTCCCTAATGCTCCCAAACTTTTCCCCTATTACCCTTAACCCATGTCCTCTTGTTTGTATTTGTATCTATCTACCTTATGTGGAAAAAGCCTTACCTACGTTTACTGTCTATCCCCCTCATAATTTTAAATATCTGTATCAAATCTCCTCTCATTCTTCTACACTCCAGGGGAAAAAAAGTGTTAACATGTTTAACCTTTCCCTGCAACTCAGTTCCTGAAGTCCAGGCAATATCCTAGTAAATCTTCTTTGCACCCATTTAATCTTATTGATATCCTTCCTGTAGTTAGGTGACCAAAACTGCACTCAATACTCCAAATTTGGCCACACCAATGTCTTGTGCAACTTTACTATAACATCCCAACCCCTATACTTTGATTTATGAAGGCCAATATGCCAAAATCTGTTTTCAATCCTATCTACCAGTGATGCCATTTTCAGGGAATTATGTATCTGTATTTTCAGATCCCTCTGTTCCAAGGTTCCTCGGTGCCCTACCATTTACTGTGTATGGCCTTCCTTGGTGTGTCCTTCCAAAATGCAACATCTGCCATTTTGCTTTCCACAACACCTCCAAGCTTTTTGTCCTCTACAAACTTGCTGATCCAATTTACCACATTATCATCCAGATCATTGATTGAGATGAAAATCTGAGGCACACCATTAATCACAGGCCTCCAGTCTGAGAAGCATTCATCCACCACCATTCTGGCTTCTCCTGTATAGCCAATGTCAAATCTAGTTCACTACTTCACCAAGAATGCCTAGCGCCTGAACCCTCCTGACTAACCTCCCATGTGGGACCTTGTTAAAGGCCTTACTAAACTCCACGTAGACAACATCTACAGTCTTTCCTTCATCAAGTTTCCTAATAACTTTCTTGAAAAACTAATTAGATTGTTAAACTTAACCTATCATTCACAAAGCCAAATTGACTATCCCTAATCAGTCTTTGACTTTCCTAAAACTTGTATATCCTATCTCTTAGAACACCTTTCAGTAATTTACCTACTGCTAATGTCAGGCACACTGGCCCATAATTTCCAGGGTTGCTTTTGTAACTTTTTTTAAAGAAATGCAACAACGTGAGTCACCCTCCAATCCTGTGGAACCACACCCATGGCTAAGGGCATTTTAAATATTTCAGCTAGAACTCTTGCAAATTTCTACACTTGCCTCCCTCAAGGCCTTGGAGATTTATCCATCCTTAATTGCTTTAAGACAGCAGTTCCATGACCTTTCTGCTTGTTTTCCTAACTTCCCTTGATTCTGTGCCACTTACTTGAGTAAATACTGATGCAAAAAAGCATTTAAGATTTCCCCCATCTCTTAAGTCTCCATACATAACCAGCCACTCAGACTTTCAAGGGGACCAATTTTGTCCCTTACCATCCTTTTGCTCTTAATATACCTGTGGAAACTTTTAGGATTTTCCTTCACATTGTTTGCCAAAGCAGCCTTGTATCTTTTAGCCTTCCTAATTTCTTTCTTGAGGTTTTTCTTGCTTTTTTTGAACAACTCAAGGACCTCATTTGCTCCATGTTGCCTATACCTGCTATACACCTCTCACTTCTTCCGAACCAGATCCCCGATATCCCTTCAAAATCTAAAGGTCCCTATACCTACTAACTTTGCCTTTAATCCTGACAGGAACATGCAAACTCTGTACTCTCAAAATTTCTCCTTTGAAGGCCTTCCACTTACCAAGCACATCCTTGCCAGAAAACAACTTATTCCAATCCACGCATTCTAGATACGTTCTCATTGCCTCAAAATTGGCCTTTCTCCAATTTAGAATCTAAACCCCAGGATCAAATTATCCTTCTTATTTAACTTAAAACTAATGGCATTATGATCATTGCACCCAAAATATTCCCCTGCACATATTTCTGTCACCTGTCCTGTCTCATTTCCTAATAGGAGATCCTGTATTCCACTCTCTAGTTGGTTCCTCTATGTATTGATTTAGAAAACTTTCCTGAACACATTCAACAAATTTCAAGTCATCCAGCCTTTTCCCAGTCAATATGTGGAAAATTAAAATTTTCTACTATCACAAACTTGTGTTTACTGCAGCTGCCTGCTATTCCTCCACAGATTTTCCCCTTCAATTCTCGTTGACGATAAGAACACATGAAATAGGAGCAAAAGTGGGCCATCTGGCCTGTCAAGCCTGCTCTACTATTCAATGTGATCAATTCTGATCTGATGATGGGCTCATCTCCACCTATCTGCCTTCTCCCATATCCTTTAATTCCCTTGTTATGTATAAATCTATCCAACCTTTCCTTAAATATATTTACTGAGGTCGCCTCCACTGCTTCAATGGGCAGCAAATTCTACAGATTCACCATGCTCTGAATAAAGCAATTCCATCTCATCTCCATCTTAAATTTACTACCCTGAATCTTGGGGCTATGTCCCCTTAATTCTGGTTCTCCCCTACCAATGGAAACAACTTGACTACCTCAATCTTACTATGCATTTCATAATTTTGTATCTGTAAGATCCCTCTCATTCTTCTAAATTCCAGTGAATACAGTCCCAAATGGCTCAATATCTCCTTATAGGCCAACCCCTTCATCCCTGGAATCAACTGGGTGAACCTCCTCTGTACTGTCTCCAAAGCCAGGACATCCTTCCTCAAATAAAGAGATCAGAATTACACGCTCCTAAATTCAATCCCTCTAGCAAAGAAGGCCAACATCCCATTTACCTTCTTGATAGCCTGCTGCACCTGCAAACCAATATGCGATTCATGAACAAGCACTCCCAAGTCCTTCTGCACATCAGCATGCTGTTATCACTTGCCATCGAAATAATATTCTGATATTCCATTCTTGCTTCCAAAGTGGATAACCTCACACTTACCAACATTGTACTCCATCCAAATCCTTGCACACTCACTTAACCTATCTATATCTCTCTGCAGACTCTCCGTATCCTTTGTTCAATTTGCTTTCCCATTCAATTTAGTGTCATCAGCAAACTTTGATACACAGCACTCTGTCCCCTCTTCCAGATAGTTTATGTATACTGTGAACTTATCCCTGTGGCACCCCGTTCACCACCGATTGCCAACCAGAAAAACACTCCTGTACCCCAACTCTCTGCTTTCTATTGGTTGACCAATTCTCTATGCTAATGCATTACCCCCAATTCCATGTATCTTTATCTTCTATACAAATCTTTTGTTCAGCACCTTATCGAACACCACCTGAAAATCCAGGTAAACAACATCCATCTGCTGCCCTCTATCTATTGCGCTCATTATATCCTCAAATAACTCCAGAAAATTTGTCAAACAGGACCTGCCTTTGTTGAATCTATCCTGCGTCTGCCTGATGGATCCTTTTCACTCCAGGTGCCTCACTATTTCTTCTTTAATGATAGTTTCAAGCATTTTCCCATCTACAGATGTTAATCTAACTGCTCTTTAGTTCCTTGTCTTTTGCCTACATCCTTTTTTAAATAGGATCTTCCAATCTACTGGGACCTGTCCAGAGAATTTTGGCAAATTGTCACCAAAGCTTTGACTATAACTTCTACCATTTCTTTTAGTACCCTGAGATTCATTCCATTAGGACAAGGGGATTTGTCTATTTTTAGACCCTCATGTTTTCTCAGTACTACCTCTTTAGTGATAGCTATACCATCCCTGTCCTCACCTCCCATCCCATCCATAACATCAGTCTTTGGCTTGTTTGATGTCTCCTTCACCATGAATACTGACACAAAATAGTAATTTAAAGCCTCAGCCATTTCCTCAAAACCCAATATCAATTCTCCCATCTCATTTTCCAAAGGTCGAACTTAGCCACCCTATTGCCCATAATATAATTTATTCTCTGTTTTTATATTTTGTGTTAAATCTTTTCTCATGGTCTTCCTTCCCTTACTTTATTGCTTGCTTCATGGTCCTTTGTTGCTTCTTAAATGTTTCTCAATCTTCTGGTTTCCCACTGGTCTTGGCAGCTTTGAATGTATGAGCTTTTAGTTTGATGCCTTCCTTTATATTCTTAGTTATCTAAGGCCAGCTGCCACCCACCCTTACTATCCTTACTTTTAAATAGAATATACTGTACTTTGGTTAAAGACTGTGAACAATTTCTATGAAAGCCCTCTGCTGTTCCTCAACCATCCTTCCATATAGCCCACATTCCAAATCTACACTGACCAACTTCTCCCTCATTCCCTTGTAGTTTCCTTTGTTTAGGCATAACACATTCATCATAGTGTGATCACTCTTTATAAGAGGATCCCTAACTACAAGATCGCTAATTTAGCCTTTCTCATTTCACAAGACCAGATTCAAGAAAGCAAATCCCCTTGCAGGTTCAGTGACGTCCTATATGTGTTCTATGACGTTCTCAAGGTTGCCTTGACCAACTGATTCACCAATCTCTATTCATGTTAAAGTACCCCATGATAACTGGTGTTCGTGTTGTAGTGAAACTGCCGTTTTCCGTTACACAGAACTGGTTCAGTTAACTCTATATTAGATACCAAGTTAACCTGGGAGAACTCTTCCTGCTTTCAGCTTCGAAAGCAGTCTCCTGGGGTCCCCTCAAAGGGATGTATCCACTTTTATACACTCAGGTAAACAAGTTGGATTAAAAGATTACATCATGATTCCACTTCTAAGGTAGGTAACACCCCTTGTTTGCCCCCCCCATATCAAGGTTGAATAATATATTGCTTCAGAACACTGAGTTACTATTATTCCACATTCAGCAAAAACACACACCCTTTATCTTCACTGTCTCCATTCCAAGGACATCTGCTGGTGCCTTCTGAAGTCATATCACTCTGTAACACACTCACAGTGCACCCTTAATCTTTCAAGCATCAGGCTTCCATTTTGAGTTTTAATTCACTTTAATACTTCTAAATTATTTTAATATTCATTTTAATACCACATTCCATCCTTGCATGCTTCCAGTATTTCTTGGTTTATTGCCTGTGCCACTGTAATGTTACTATTGGGTGGCCTGTAGACAACTCCCACTCACTTTTTATTCCCCCTTTACTGTTCCTATTCTCTGCCCAAATGGACTCAACATTTTGTTCCTTAGATCTTACATCATCTTTCACTTTTGTCCTGATCTCATCCTTAGCTAAGAGCACTACTCCACCTCCCTTACCTTCCTGTCCTTCCTTATTACCTGATAACCTTGGATATTAAATTCCCAATCCTCTCTATGCTGCAACCACGGTTCTGTAATGGCCACTAAATCATACCCCCTTGTACTGATTTGTGCTATAAGTTCACTGACCTTGTTTCAAATACAACAGACATTCAGATGAAGACCCTTATATCCACTGTGCTTTTAAAATCGAGTAAATCTTTGCCTCTTTTGCACGACTTTTATCCCCTCTATTCGTTTCCTTTTTAACTTTTGCATTTACTTTTTCCAGAATTTAATTTTATCCTTCCTTCTTCAATCTGTTAAACACCACCCCCCTCCCCCCCCCCCCCCCCACTATTTAGTTTAAAGCCCTGTCCATAGTCCTAGTT
This sequence comes from Narcine bancroftii, assembly GCF_036971445.1. Taxonomy (NCBI): domain Eukaryota; kingdom Metazoa; phylum Chordata; class Chondrichthyes; order Torpediniformes; family Narcinidae; genus Narcine; species Narcine bancroftii. The sequence goes on along the minus strand of NC_091471.1, from coordinate 174,722,311 downwards.
AGGCAATTCTTCAAGATCCACGACCCATCATGGTTCAGATAGAGGCCATCCCTTCTGAATAGTTTCTTCCTTCCCCAATACAGGTGCCAATGACCCATGCATTGGAACTCACCTCCCACACCAATCCTTGAGCCACACATTTGACTTTCTAATTTTCTGGATCCTGTGCCAATTTGCACATGGCTCAGGTAGTAATCCAGAGATTAGCACCTTTTTGGTTCTGCTTTGTAATTATGTCCTTAGCTCTTCAAATTCCTGTAGCAAAACCTCTTTCCTCATTGTACATACATTGTTGGTATCCACATGGACCCAACAACAGCATCTTTCCCCTCCCATTGCAAATTATTCTGCAGGTCATGTAAGACCTGAACTCGGCAGCAGGTAGACAACACCGCTTTCAGTTTGCTCTTTCTCTCTGACAGAGAACTGTGTATTCCCTTAACTATTTATTCCCAATTACCTCTGATTTGTCTTCTCTTCACCAAAGCCCCCCGCCCTCCACCTTTGAATGGCTTCCTGAACCACAGTACCACAGTCAGGTTGCTTATCCTTCCTACACTCCCCACTCTTGTTTACACAACGAGCAAGAATCTTGGACTTGTGAGACAAGATCAAGGGCTGATGTTCTTCCTGCACTGTCTCTTGGATCCCACTATTGCCTCACTTAGTCATGCCCTCTTGTCCCTGACCACAGGCGGAATTTGAGACAGCTATTCTAATGGATGTGACTGCCTCCTAAAACAGTGTCCAGGTATCTCTCCCTACCTGATGTGTCAGATTTCAAGTCATCAATTTTGAGCCTGAATTCTTCCACAACCAACTCTTGCTGCAGATATAGTCATTATGAACCACAACAGGGTCTACCTGCTCCTACATCATTCAGCTACAACACATCACCTGATCCTGCATGCCTATTCTATTTAAATACCTCTAATTGACTTTTATATAACCATTGTACAAAAAGAAAACTTTTTGTCCTCCTCACCAAAGCCGCAAAGTCCCACTCCTTTCCTGAGCCACTCACACACTGGTTGCTTTACTTAAGCTTCCCCTCTTTTTATTAGCTACAACAAATAAGCCAGTTGAAAGAGCGCCTACCTTTCCCGGTGCTTTTTAAAGCCTTCTGAGCTACTTTTTTAAGCATCCTGCAAACAAAGTTCAGCTCCTGTCACTCACCACTCATCAACTATTGTACAAGCCTAAGAGTGTGGTCACACCTTTTCCATTTCCTCAGCACCACTGATCTGTCCTGCCTGAGCACAGCTGTGATATGTTCCCTGATGAGCAATGCCACTCCTCCCCCTTTCATTCCGCCCCCCACCCCTTCCCAATCCCGGTTCTACCACATCTGAAACAACAGAAGCCCGGAACATCGAGCTGCCAGTCCTGCCCCATCTCTTCTAAGTTTCACTAATGGCCAAGATGTCATAATTCCACTTGCCAATCTAAGCTCATTTGCCTTTCCTACAATACTTCTTCCATTGAAATAGTTCCACCACCTGCAGCCCTTTGACTTCTAATTTTACAAGCATTTTTCACATCCTCTTTTCCCTCTTCCGTATCTGTTACTATGTCATGTGGTTCTCATCCCCCTGCAAATCAAGTTTAAGCCCCCACCTCCCCGGAGCAGCACTAACAAACCTTCCTGCAAAAGCTTTGCATTATAGCATTGACAGTTTTGTGTTAAGTTGCCTTGAGATCTTGGGGCACACTTAGTTGGAGAAAGTCCTGGTAAAATTCGACAACTGTGGAGTGCTGGACATTTGTGGTGTAGAAAGTGAGGAGAATGCATGTTGTATGAAGGAAGATCACAGACATCACTGAATGGGGGAAGAGGAAGAGCAATAACCTAACATCTTTTTTGTTTCCCCAAAATCCATGTCATTTTTTGGGACTTCATTATACAGCCCATAAATGGACTTTGACTATTTGGAGATTTTAAAAATAGGAAATAATTTGAGAAAGGTGTTTAAAACTGTAAAATATTTTGGCCAATTATTTGACCACTAAGTGAGGACCAAATGAATTGGTTCTTTGGAGTTTACTTGTCCTTCAATTACCTTGAATATTTGTTTTTCAGCTCCTATTTTGATGAGAAAGGCTTGGTTCGTCAGCAATTGGATTCATTTGATGAATTCATACAGATGTCAGTGCAGAGAATTGTGGAAGATGCTCCTCCAATAGATCTCCAAGCTGAAGCTCAACATACAAGTGGAGAAGTGGAAGAACCGGTAAAAATCTCCCATCTATTTCACTGGAACAGAATTTTTTTTTTGCCATTGAATTATATGGTTTACTTTTCTTTCTTTATTCCAGCCCAGGTTCTTATTAAAATTTGAACAGATTTATTTATCCAAGCCAACTCATTGGGAAAGGGATGGGGCACCATCACCAATGATGCCAAATGAAGCTAGACTGAGAAACCTCACGTAAGTTTTCTTGAAAGGATTGAGGAGCTAAAGTCTATTTTGTTTCAGTTTTCTAGAGGAAAGTCAGTGTTTCCTATGTTGCATTTTATTTTACAGATATTCAGCTCCTCTCTATGTTGATATAACAAAGACAGTGATAAAGGAGGGAGAGGAGCAGATGCAAACACAACATCAGAAGACTTTTATAGGAAAAATTCCTATAATGCTTCGGTCCACATATTGTCTTCTTAGTGGTTTGACAGATCGTGATCTCTGTGAGCTCAATGAATGTCCACTGGACCCTGGTGGTTATTTCATCATTAATGGATCAGAAAAGGTACTGAAGATCCCATGAGCCCTAAATATTTAGAGATCAGAAATCATGTCAAAATTGGTTTTGACTTGTTTTCAGACATTCAGACTAGTTTATTTTGTCAGGTTAATATCGACATGAGTCCTTATTAGAAAGCTAATCACAGTGTTTTTCAAGATTTATTTTTCTTGTAATGAATGTGAAGCTCTTATGATTATTGAGTAATCATTTATTCCTTGTAATACAAATTGAGGATCATGAAATAGAGATATCTGATTAATATTATTCATGAGATTTTCCTTTTAAATTTATATGCAGCACGGTAACAGGCTATTTCAGTCCACGAGCCTGTTCCACCCAATTACACCTAATTTAACTACAACCCCCAGTAGGATGAAGCTAGATCCTCTGGGGGTGGGGGGGAACCCATGTAGACACGGGGAAAATGTACAAATTCCTTACAGACAGCGCAGGATTCAAATCCTGATTACTGACGATGTAACAGCGTTGCGTTAACCACGATACTAACCGTGCTGCATTGTTGCTGGTTGTGTTCCCTTCAACGTAACTTGCATTAAACAAACTTGTAGGTTTGTGAGCACTCTGTTCATTGCTAATAACATCATCAGTATAACAGGCAAAAGTCCCAAAGGATGCTATGATGTGCTCCCTCTTTATTGCAGCCAGTGATGTATCCCTATATTAATTTTTGACGATTTGTATATTATTATCTCATCAGTCAGTGGTTCTACAACCTGGCATGTGCAAGCCACTTCTATTTGAATTTATTCACTTTTTGCTCTGGCAGTGTCTAAATATGCATTGCATTTTTAATGCCATGGGCCTATTGAAATACTCTATTTCACTTAAATTCTGAGTATATAATTATGTGCCAGTAATGTTGTTAAAAGTTAATTAATGAGTAATTGGAGAAGGTTCAGAGTGACAGAATTCACTTTTTTTAGGAAAAGCATCAATTTATTAAAGCTGGTCAGTGAGGCTTTTTGCAGGTAAGTCCTGTCTCAAATTTGCTCGAGTTTTTTGAGGAAGTGATGAAGATTGATGAGGGTAGAGCAGTGTGTGTTGTCTACGTGAACTTGAGTAAAACATTCACCAAGATCCTTCATGGTGGGCTGGTCCAGAAGATAGTCACATGATGTCCATGGTGAGTTGGTAAGTTGGATACAAAATTCAGTTGATCATAGAGGAGTGGGTAGCGATGGAGAGATTACTTGACTGGTCTATGACCATGATGTTGTCCACACTTGGACAAGATGAAAATGTGAAATCCTAGAATGCAGAGACTTAAGATGAGCTTTGTGTGAGACGTTTTTTTTAACTCTGTGGTAGTTGTGTAGAACATGGTGCCAGGGGAAGTGGTAGAAACAGATAGAATAGCAACACTCAAGAGGCATTTGAAACACATGAACTAGCAAGATATAGTGGGATAAACAGTTGCAAGATCAGCCCTGTGGTCAGCACAAACATGGTGGGATGATCCTGTTTCTGTGCTGTAATCTTATGTTATACCTTGATATTTTTCTAGGTTCTGATTGCACAAGAAAAGATGGCAACAAACACAGTGTATGTGTTTGCAAAGAAAGACTCCAAATATGCATACACAGGAGAGTGTCGGTCCTGTCTGGAAAATTCATCTCGTCCCACAAGTACCATATGGGTCAGCATGTTAGCAAGAGGAGGACAAGTAGGATTTCCTTTTTATGTATTTTTAATTTGTGCAATGATCTTGGATATGAGAATGTTGGTTGACTTCTTGGACTTTCAGCAACTATTATTTAATATTTGTTGTGTCTGCATGTTGTTACTTGCCTCTGACTTTAATTCTATCTTTGTTTTCTCTTCAGGGTGTAAGAAAAAGTGCAATAGGCCAGAGAATAGTTGCCACTCTACCATATATCAGACAAGAAGTTCCTATAATTATTGTGTTTCGAGCTTTGGGATTTGTATCTGATAGAGACATTCTGGAACACATTATTTATGATTTTGATGACCCAGAAATGATGGAAATGGTGAGTTTTAATTTAATGAGAATTCTATTTTTTTTAAACTAGATTCTTTCGCATTTCATTTTAATGTTCTGCTTTGGAGGTTGTTCTTGTTCCCCCCCCCCCCCCCCCCTCCGCAATTCGAGTCCAGATTGTGGTACCACATTTTCATCCATTGCTAATTTTGATATTTACATTATGTTAGCTGGATTATTGATGAATGACACTTTGATTCCTTTCCTCCAATCTTGTATTTATTGACAGAATTAACTCTGTAAATCCTCCTTTGACACTTTTGCATTCAAGTACTTTGCTTGAAGGAGGCCATTTGACCCAGACCAATCCCATTACTCTTACTTCCCTGTAACCATGTTTTCTCATGTACCCATTAGCTCCTCTGATTTTTTTTTTGCCACTTACATAACAAGAAGTAATTTACATGAGCCAATTAACCTACCAGCACATCTTTAGGATTTGAGAAGAAACTGGAGTACATATGGAAAAAAATGAATAAAGTACCCTTCCTCTTCTCCTTTGAAAACCAGACATTCAAATTTGCAATTGCATCATCTTTTTATTTTCTGTCACGAGTCTTCAGGATTCATTCATACAAACAATGATCATTGGGAGGAACTCAGCAGATCAGGCAGGATCCATGGACAGAAATAGCCACAGCGATTTGGGTTGGGACCATTTTTGAGACATATCCATCTTTGCCTTTGTGTGTCATTAAAATCTCTATATTTTCTCCAACTTGGAATGATCATATTTTTGCACTCAAGTCAGAGGTGCAGACATTTGCACAACCTGGCTTCTGATTCTCCATCACCTTCAATTTAAAGTTCTCTTTGTTTTAATTTGCTTCATGGCTTCACCCACCTACATCTGTAATTTGTAGTAGGAGTAAAACTCTTCAAAGAATTCTTGGTATTTCTATCCTATGTTTGTGCTTTTCAGTTGGCTTCCATGTATTCAGTCATTTTGTATCCACTTATGGAATTTGATCACTGAATCTATCCTTGCTCGACTCTTCCCAAATCACCCCATTTTGTCCTCCTGGCACTTTTTTTAATGCATCTCAGATATTGTTGATTTTTCAATGAAGCACGCAAATGCAATTTGTTGTTGTTGAATCGTGCAGGGTGTACACTTTTAAGTTATTTTTCCATGCACGTTCCACATTTTGTGACGTGCACAGTTGCTAGATTTTGTTTTTTAACTCATTTCTCAAAAAAGTAAAGTTAATAAAAAAATTAAATTACTGAAGAAATCATTTGTTATCGCTATGAACCACTGGTCAGACATCATAAATACTTTAACATTTTTCATGTTAAATTTCCTTCAACAATGAAATGTTAAGAGTGAAAGCAGGTTCAGTTGTAGTTCCAATAAATAGATATACAAAGTTTTGTGTTCTTCTATTTGCCTACAGTAATAATACTGGAGTTTTATTTGCAGGTAAAACCTTCTCTGGATGAAGCATTTGTTATCCAAGAACAAAATGTTGCTTTAAATTTTATTGGTTCAAGAGGTGCAAAACCTGGTGTGACAAAAGAAAAAAGAATTAAATATGCAAAAGAAATTTTACAGAAAGAAGTTCTGCCACATGTTGGAGTTAGTGATTTTTGTGAAACCAAAAAAGCTTATTTCTTGGGGTATGTTTATTATGCACTTCTGAGAATTGGTGTAAATATTTTAAAATGTTTTAGATTTTATGGAAGAGTGTCTGGCTCAAAAGCATTATTCAATCATATTATTCATAGAGAATTAGTGGTTTCTAAGGACCTGCAGTTAGCAGATGAGTTGCAACCGATATCTGGTAAGTCAACGGAGAAGGTGCATTAGTAGAGTGGTGTTACGTGGTTTGGTTTTTATATTAATTTTTTGGGATGAAGACATTGTAACAAAGGCCACCATTTATTCCCCATTCCTAATCCATATCAGCATCACTAGATGCAGTAAGTAACATTTACAGATTCATAGGTGAAGTGTTGCTTTACTTGGATGGACTGTTTGGGGTCCCAAATAGTGGTGAGGGAGATGGTGTAAATGAAAGTCCAGCGCTTCTTATGGTCATAGAGATAGGTACCAAGGGGACAATTGGTGAGAAGGGATGAAGGAGTTGTAGAGGGTAATGCCTCTGAAATCAGGGAAGGGAAGATGGGTCTGGTGGTGGGATCTTGTTGTAAGGGGCAGAAAATGCTATGTGGATGCTGAGGTTGATGGGTTGGAAGCACTAGGGGAACCCTGTTCTTGTTGCATCTAGGGTTGGGGGGGTGGGGAGATGATGGAGACAGGACATATTTAGAGGAGAAGCAGGAGTGGCCTAAATTAATGATATCAGTGGGGAAGCCACATTTGTGAATAAGAACATCTGTGATGTACTGGAGTGGAAAGCCTTATCCTGGGAGCAGATGTAGTGGAGACAAGAATTGAGGGAATGGAATAGAATCCTTACAGGGACAGAGTGGGAAGAGTTGCAGTCAAGTCAGCTGGGAGTTAGTGGGTTTATAAAGGATGTCTGCAGATAGTTTTTCTCCTGAAATGGAGACGGGGAGATGAAGAAAGAGGAGAGAGTTAACCAGAGATGCTTTGTTGAGCACCTTCACTCTGTCTGCTGCAACAGCAAGGACCTTCCGCTGGCCAACTACTTCAATTCGGCACCACAAGCCCGCAGACATGTTGCTCTGTGACCTCGTACTCCAAGTTGAGGCCACCGAATAATTGGAGGAACAACCCTTGTATTCCATCTCAGCAGTCTCCAACCAGACAGCATTGACATTGACTTCCAATTTCCATTCATCCCCCCGGTATCTCTCTTCTTCATCCGTCTGTCTCTACCCCTTCCCTTCCTTCTCCAATCAGAGAGCTATCTTTCTTTTCCCTAGGCCTTCTCACTCCATCACTTCTCAGCTTTCTCTTCTACTCTCCCATATGTATTACCTATTGGCCTTTTTATTTAGGTGTCTGTCTGATTTATGGCACTCTTGAAGAAGAGCTCAACCCCAAAACACCCAATGCCTTTTACTTTCTATGGATGCTACGTGACCCGATGAGTTTCTCCAGCACTTTTGTATACTCCACTAGACACCAGCACCTGCAGATATTCCTGTTTACCTACTTTTTTGTTGCATAATTTGTATACATTTTGCTTTGTAAAAGTGATATTCCATTTACATATTAACGTATCTTGCATTTGTGTGTCAGGCTATTGTTTGTGAATTAATAATTTGGAGTGTTAGAATTTTAAAACTAATAGAAGTTTTCTTTGATGTAGTTACATGGTGCATAGATTGCTATTGGCTGCTTTAGGCCGAAGAGAATTGGATGACAGAGATCACTATGGGAACAAAAGACTGGATCTAGCTGGACCATTGCTTGCTTTCCTTTTTAGAGGGTAAGGAAAGATTTGCAATAAAATGTAGCTCTATGAATTTTGTTTCATTCCTTTAAGACACACTTGGTGTCTTGTGTTTTTAACCTAATTATCCATGTTGCTGTTAAGAGGCATGGTGGAAGAAAAAGCAGAATTTACTTTAAATTACATTTCTTCTAACATGCCAAAAACTAGGTAAGTGGGAAAATGGTACAGAGGTGTAGATTAAAATCCAGAGTGTTTCTAAGTTTATTTAAAAGCTGGAGGCAAAGTATCAATTCAGAGCCAAAGTGAGCTTGTTTTAACTGCAGGCTAGCAGCTTGTTGGATGGTAACATTCATTAAGTTGATTCCTGGGGTCAACAGAGAAAGAAAAGTTAAGCAGTTTATATGAATACTAATGGAGATATCAAAGATTGCAAGGTGATTTACTGAAACTTAAGATTCAAAGTGGGATCAATGGGGTGGATATTGAGGGGATATAATCCCTAATGAGGACATCCTAAAGGAGGGAACAAAATTAAGAATAACTAGTCAATTGTTTAAGACAGATTAAGATTTTTTTTTCCCTAGGGTTATAAATGTTTGGAATTTTGTACCACTAGAGACCTTAGAAGTCAGATTTGGTAAATATATTCAAAGTGGGGGGGGGGGGGGTGGGGGTGGGATTGACATTTTAAACTAGGTAAGTGGGAAAATGGTACAGAGGTGTAGATTAAATTTTAGATCAGGCTTAAGGGGGCAATTGCTTTCCTTTGTTACTTGCATTATTCTGGCCCGCAAACTATTGTCAAATTATCCACCTCGTATTTTTTTTTTCATCTGCCATTGTTTGTGAGGATCAAGATATTAAGCTTTCTGTTAGTGGAAAAAAAAATAGAATTAGGATTGTAGAAATATTTGAATGACGTGCTGCTCTTGCAAGCAAATTAACAAGTTTCTTCAACTTGACAACCATCTCATTAAAACTGGAAGTGGACATGCCAACAAGAAGGGATAGTCCATGTTTAAGATTTCTAACCTTTTAACCATCTCCCAAAACAAACCCAAATGTTTGTGAGGGATTACAATTCTTCCTTTGTGTATAGCTGAAAGATGTGGGAGAGTTGATGAACTCTCGATGTAATAAATACTTCTGCAAGCAAATTAAACATCGGTTCAAATTATTGTCTTCAGAATGTTTAAAAACCTACTGAAAGAAGTCCGGATTTACTCTCAGAAGTTTATAGACAGAGGGAAAGATTTCAACTTGGAATTAGCAATCAAAACACGGATTATTTCTGATGGGCTGAAATATTCACTTGCAACAGGAAATTGGGGAGATCAGAAGAAAGCTCATCAAGCCAGAGCTGGTGTATCTCAGGTAAAATTCTTTCTTTGAACCAAACACCTGTTCTATATCAAGTATAATTATTCTTGAGATCATGTATTAAGGAGAAGTGAAATATTTGCTTCCTATGATGGTGAATTTGATGAGGATTGAGGTACTTTTTAGGAATGTTAATTATCAAGATATGACTACTTGTCCTTAGACCTGCATAGATATGATTCTTCAACTTTTTCTTCTCTGTCCTTGTGCACATTTATTTATTTAATATAGAGTTGTCCTCGTCAGGTGAGGGAAAAGCACCAAAAAAATTAATGGATGTTTAGTTCTGCCAATTGATGCAGAGTTTTGAAAATATGCCTTCTGTGGCAGTGGTGATGTTAATCATGCCGAAGTTTGCAGGCTAAATTGTGCGGCAGTGTAGTCTTCTCATGGAAGGACTAACCTAATGTGTCGACAAGCAATGTCCATCGGATTAGTCATATATGTACATTCCCCCAGACTTAACAAAAACACACTTCAATATGACTGTTTGTCTGTCAGCCATGGATATAAGCAGTCAAAATTGACTTAATCATTTATAAGACTTCACCAAAAAATTTTTTTCCTAACCTGCTCAAACTTTTACTCACTCCCACCCCAAATATTGGGCGGACCTAAAACCAGTAGTGATGCTCCTCATCCAAGCAATTTATAAGAAAATCCCAAGAGTGCTCCTTAAGGCATTGTGTTAAAATAATCTGTATATTTAAGAAATGAACACTTTCTAAAAGTACAGTAAATATATAACTGAAGTCAGAACAACATATTATGCGCAGATTTCTAGAATGCTATCTCAAATTGATTATTTGAATATTATCTCTAGGTGTTGAACCGTTTGACCTTTGCTTCAACCCTATCTCATCTTCGTCGGCTTAATTCTCCAATTGGAAGAGACGGAAAGTTAGCAAAACCTAGACAACTTCATAACACACTGTGGGGTATGATTTGCCCTGCTGAGACACCAGAGGTAAGTTTGATAATTTTTCTCATTAAGTTTGTACAACCAAAAAGTGGCTGGAAGGCACGAGTGAACAAATTAGGGACATCATTTAAATAAAACTGGCATAAATAAAAGTTATGAATTACAATACAATCCTCATTCCAGAGATGCAGTTAGAAAGATGGGATGATACATTTTCCAGCATCTTTAGTAGAAATACAAAAAAATCTGAAACAAACAACAATGAAAAGAATTTCAGTGAGGATGTTCTGTCAGTGGAAAGAAAGGAAGATGTATAGAACAGTCTGATAGAGTTGACTAATAGCAATGAAGTGATGTCCAATCCAAATTCCATGTAGTGCAAAAAATATGGTAATGATGGGAGGTATTATTTTTTGTGTAGATTGTGAGACACATAAAGATAGCAACTTTCCAGAAATGGAGCAATGTTCTGGAACATAATGTTTTGGATGAGACTAAGGATCAGGCCACTCCACACTTGATGATGAGTAATTGAAGGAGACCAACACATTGCAAATAATGACTATAATATGATTACATTTAATATTACGTGTGAAATGAAGTGTCACAAACCAAGGTTTTAAATTTATGAACAACTTTGAAGGATGAAAAATGAATTGACCACTGAAAATCAAACCACAGGAGAAAAATCAAAAGATGCTGCTGAACCCAAGGTTCAAGGACATTCTTACCAACAGCTATTAGACTCGAGAACCTTCCCTTGGTTCACTAACTATTGACTGCTTGGACATCACAAAAGGACTTTTTGCACTATTAGAAGTCATCTTTCTATCCGCAGTGCATCGGTTAGATTAGGAGTCAAAGGGAAGATTAATATTAGTTTGCTTTAGTTTCATTTTTTAATTAGACTAATTCAAAATGTGATTTGTTTTCCTATTTTGCCACGTTTTTAATGGCTTTGTTTATTTGACCTTTGGAAGGAATATCGAATGCGGGTTCCATAGCTGCCAGTTCCTTGTGCTGCAACCATAGCTCTGTTCCCAATTTGCCAGAAATGTTTTGGGGTCAGGTACTATGCAATGCCCTGCTTAAGGATTAGATCCTGTTGGACTCCAGTGTCTTGAGAGCCATTGAATAGGCCTTCTATTCAGCAGGGGTGAGTGAGAGCATGGATAGACAGTGGCCAATGATTCCCAGGAGTAGGTCATGTCAAACAATGTGTGGCCAATTGGATTACTAATGGATGTTAAAAGAATATTCATTCTTGTTTTGTCCTAACTTGTGTCATAGAGAGAAGATGGTTAATAAAATTATAGTTAAGCTAAGCATTGCACTTAAAATTAAATCTTCACTGTTGTTAAATCTGTTCAGGTCCCTCTTCTTGGCTCCTCTCAGGAGCCTTGCTGCAGCATTCTGAACCAGTTACAGATGGGATAATGACAACTGACTAATTCCTGTTTATAGAATGTTAGAGTAGTCTAAATGGGAGAAAATGAGGGCATGGATAACTTTCTTGAGGTCTTTCAATGACAGGAATGATTTGATTTTGGCAATAGTGCGGAGCTGGAAAAAAAGCTAGCTTTTACCACTGCATTGACTCACTGATCTCCTAACTCTCTACTCTACTTTAAGACCTCTCAGATCAGCCAATTTAGGGGGCTTGGTTGTTCTGTGCTCAAATTGCAAACTCAGGAGATCGCTCTTTTGCTATTGCAACCTCCAAACTGTGGAAACAACATTCCTTCATCCATGAAATCAGCCTCTTCCTTTAACTCTTTTAAATCCAGGTTGAGGTTATATTTTTATTCACAAATGTTTTGAAGTGTTTGTTGAATGTTACCATTCTGTATGTACAATTTTGAACCTTGGGTTCCAATTATACTGCATTTTAAATAGCTGCTTAACTCAAAATGCAGTTATGATCTGTACTACACTTTGGTCAACGTGAGTTTTTTTAAATGTACTATACAAATAAAATTAACTAATGTGGTTTTCTTTCTTTGCTTATCATCTAAAGCTTCCTTTTCTGAATTAGTTACCATGGTATTCTAACATAATGATAAAATGCTCATTGCTTGAAATTTAAATATAACTTTTTAATATCTTGTTCCAGGGTCATGCTGTTGGGCTTGTGAAAAATCTGGCTTTGATGGCTTACATTTCTGTTGGGTCTCAGCCCTCACCTATTTTGGAATTCTTGGAGGAGTGGAGCATGGAAAATCTTGAAGAAATCTCTCCTGCAGCTATTGCAGAGTAAGTCAGGGTAACTGAATGCCATTAAGAAAAAAAATAACTATAGTGGAAACTGCCTTTTCTATTCTTTGAAGAAGTAAATATTTGCATAGAAAGACATGACTCCCTTCAATGATTGTATAAGCATCTCCTGATAGATTTTATGGACACAATAGTTTTTTTAAGTAATTAAATTATTTTTGGAAAATATTGCTTATCAGATCCAAAAATGAACACTTCTTATTTCTATCCCTTAGTGCTACAAAGATTTTTGTCAATGGTTGTTGGGTTGGAATACATAAAGATCCTGACCAATTAATGACCACACTAAGGAAGCTTAGGCGTCAAATGGATATCATTGTATCTGAGGTACTATGAAGATTTTGTTTACTCAGTGTGCTGAATCTGTTGTATTAATTGTATCATAGAAGCTCATTTCACTCTCATGCATGAAATCAACCCGGATAACTCTTGTCATTGTTCCGATGATAGCAAGTTAGACAAAATTGCCTTTATATTACTTTTTTTTAAACTTTCAAGCTGTTCTGTGTATCTTTTGTGTTTGAAAATAGGAAAAAAAAATTGTTTTGCTTCTTGCTCAATCCAGGCCTACTGGTTATAGTTGACATTTTATTTTTCACATCTGTACAGAATAATTTCATAACCCCATAATAGGTAGGCTTAATCTTGTGCAACATTTTAAAATTGTAAGTTTTTCACTGGCATCTCATACCAGAAACATTAATCACAAGCACATTTTGTAAATGTCAAAAGATTTAATCACTCATCTTTAGTACATTGAGTTGGCCTTTTAGTAATAGCCTGATATACAGACAAGTATTTTTCTCTCTTTTTCTGGTCTACTTTCTGTCTGTAATCTTCAATAATTGGAACAGTAAAATTACTATATTTTGTCACCTTAAACTAGTTGCAAATTTTAAATTACCACCTAGGAAATATCAGATGTAGCCTTTTCTGTAAACTCCATTTCTGTAACTTCTTTGGCCATGAGTCTGCACAGTTTGGGATACAAGAATACACTATATAATTATCCGAGCTGAGAGTGGCTGTTTTATTGTTTAACATATCCATGTCGGGCACACTTTCTAATGATGCTGTATTTTCCCCTTTAGTTTTTTAATCCATGATGACATTTTTTTCTAGTTTGTTGTTATCTGATTTTTAGATTCTTGTCCTTTCTCAATCTCTCCATTTTGCCTAAGCTATCTTCCTTCTTGAACATGGATGTACCAAGGTTACATGTGTTATTTAGAACTGTGCTTTAAAATGACGTGTGAGGAGTTTGCAAAGCTTTAACCAAATAAAGAATTCTTGCATGAAAATACATCCTTGGATAATGATTAATAATGGTTGTACATTTATTTCAAAATTTAGGATTTTCTTATCGTCATGTAACATTGCACAAAAAGCATTTAGTCTGCCAATAGGCAAAGATTCACTATCAGCAGAAATTGCCGGCCCCCTTACAGTCAGAAAAGGAGAAGCAAGAGTCACCAAATGCCCGTGGATTCACCTTCAGCTCTCCCGTAGCCTCTGCAGTCACACAGATTTTAGTCCAAACCATTGGCAACCAGAGCTCCAGATTCAAACCTTCAATACAATCAGAAAGCCTTCAGCACCCATGGCCCCTCGGGAGCCCTTCCTGCTCTCGCGTCCATGTTGTGATTTAGTTTAAAAAAAATATTTAGAGCAGTTGTTCTCAACCTTTTTCTTTCCACTCAAATATATGTCATAGGTGCTCTGTGATTAATAAGGGATTGCTTAAGGTGGTATGTGGGTGGAAAGAAAAAGGTTGAAAACCACTGTTTTAATCTTACCTAATTGACTTGTTAATGTGCGTGGTTTCATAACTGCACAGGAAATGGGCTAATGACAATTTTTCTCAAGCAAAATATTTCAGTAATAATGAGTCTAGAGCAGCGATTCTCAACCTTCCCATCCCACTCACATACCATCTTAAGCAATCCCTTACTAATCACAGACCACTTATGGCATAGGGATTGCTTAAAAGTGGTATGTGAGTAGAAAGAAAAAGGTTGAAAACCACTAATTTAGAGCATGATGAAGTGATTCAATTTGTTACTTTATTAACAGAAGTGTTGCCCTTAAGGTATCCATGGTGAGAGATATACGTGAACGTGAAATTCGGATTTATACCGATGCGGGTAGAATTTGTCGGCCACTCTTGATTGTAGAGAAACAGAAGCTACTGCTGAAGAAAAGGCACATCGATCAGTTAAAAGAACGAGAGTATAACAACTACAGGTATGTGATAGAAAACACAGCAATTGTATAAATGCACAAATAAAATTGTTCTTTGACTTTCAACTTTTAACTTTCTCAACGTAAATAGTTTTGACTTGAATTAAATTGATGTGCTAGGCAATGTGCAGTTTATCTATATTATAGAGTCAACTTATTCCCTTTGTGTATTTTTGTTGCTTTAATTTTGTGCATTTCACTGAGATATTGCTTTAGTGACTCTATCATAATTCCTTCAAAAAAGCGTTTGCTAGCAAGTACCACATTGGAGCTTCTCTTGGTAAAAGATGTCTACCCGAATTGCACAATTCATTTTTAAGTTCCCCTTGTTTTAGAGTTCTGCACCATGAACATTAAAATACTTTTCATATATTCAGCTTGCATCACATACAACTTCTGAAATTTCAAGTTGGTCAAACAGTGGCATTAGTATTCAGAGTACTCCGAAAACAGACCAGGATATTAACTAAATATTATTATTCACCCTACTCTGTTTGTTTCATGTCAATCTAATGGATGTTAAAATCTTTGAACAATCACCTGGGCATGTAGATTTCCTTCATTCAAACACTCTTCCAAGATTCAAGTTGTACATAGTTTTGTAATTTCTAGATTTAACTTGCTTTTTTTTTCCATGCAAAGGCTCCAACTCTAAAGCTGTAAATGTTCCTTGATGCTATCCAAACTATATACGGAAACTTGCTCATTTGTACTGCTTATCTTTATGGCTCCAGTTTGGTTTAGGAAATGGCTTAAAGTTGAAAAGATTTAAATATTTAATCTGTTAGATTTGTTAAAATTTAGTTTTTGGTTTGATTTAAAATTTCTCAACCCTGATGCAATATAATGAAGAATATTCACTTCTGGAAAGGAAGTTTATCCATCTCTGAGGGAATATTAATAAATTTGAATCTTTGAAAAATTCTACAAATGGCCAAAAAAGCACCAAAATATGTGGTTCACTGCTCTTGGCACCTACCATTCTTTCATCCATTTCTATTGTTACTTTTTTTTCTTGCCTCAGACATGACAAATATCCAGATTGGTGCACTCGTTAAATTGACTCTGCAGTATGCTGCCAAAGGTTTCATGTTTTAAACATTTTTTAACAGAATTTGTTATTAAATGGCTATAAAAGACTCAAAACCACTAATTAGCGAGCACAGGGAAGTTCTTTCTCTTTGCTGTGCTGACCAATTTGCTGATCAACAACACATTAAAGTTTAGACCTGTACACAATCTGCTGAGATTGCTACAGTTTGATTGTGTCACAAAAATGTATGTAAATGATATGCTTTCAACGAGAGAAAGTTTGTTCCATATGCATTAGTATTTGACTTGTATCTCACCCAATACTTAGTTGGATATGCTGAACAAGTTCATTTTCACCCTCCAGTTGGCAGGATCTTGTGGCGAGTGGTGTGGTGGAGTATATTGATACGCTGGAAGAAGAGACTGTGATGCTTGCTATGACTCCTGATGACTTGCAGGAGAAAGGTGTTGCATACTGTTCAACTTACACACATTGTGAGATTCATCCATCAATGATTCTTGGTGTTTGTGCATCAATTATTCCATTCCCTGATCATAATCAGGTGAGTAAAAACCAAATGTGTCCAAGTTTGTGAGTTTATAGGCTGCTGTGGTAAAATATAACTTAAATCCCAGGCATTGATTTTCACCCAGAAGAATTTCTGGGATAATGTGTTACACTATGGAATAGTCCCTTTAGCTAAACTCATCCATGCCAAGATGGCATTCTGGGCAAGTCTCATTTTCTTCCATGGTTGTGCTTTTCCACATCATACTAAACCTTTTCTATCCATATATCAGTCAAAAAATGTTGTGAGCCTTCCATAGCTTTCTGTGGCAATGTATTTCAGGTACAGACTATCTTCTTGAATGAAAAAGTTGCCCTTCAAGTTCCTCTTGACTCTCTCCTTTCTCACTTTAAACCTAAGTCCTCTAGATCTTGATTTGTCTGTGAGCATTTGCCCCTCAGATTTTATAAACCTCTATAAGGTCATTCCTTAGCCTCCTACACTTGAGGGAATAAAGACCCAGTCTATCCTAGTAACATCCTCAAGAATCTTTTCTGGACCTCCTTCTAACTTTTTGATATCCTTCCTATAGCTTGGTGACCAGAACTGCAGAAAGTGTGGTGATGTGCACCTGTGTCCAGAGTTCCCAATTTTTGTGCTCAATACCCTGCCCATTGAAAGCAAGCATGCCAAACACTACCTTCACCACCCTGTCTACCTGAGTTACCACTTTCAGGAAGCTATGTACCTGTTCTCCTAATCCTCTATTCCAGGGCCCAGCCATTTATGATGGTAGAAGGTAATAACAGAAATATTATTTGATGGTATATTGTCTTGCCTCCCATATATGAGGTTATGCTTTTCCATGGCATTATTATCACTTTTTTTTCCATGTATGTACATGATGCATTAAAGTTGTTCAGGTAATGGAAATTTATCCTTAATGATTTCCCAAATCACAAATTTGAGATACAGAATAAAATAGCATCTCTCAGAATTTGTGGAAATAAAAATAAATAAATCAACACAACTTTATTTCAACTCGTGTCTTGATCCATCACAGACTGTGTAGCATTGTGTAACGGGAAATTGTGATGCTGCGTTTTCTAGAAATACAACCCCTGTAACATGGGGTGGGGGGGGATTTGCGGGGGACATCACCTTTAGTGGTTAAAAAAATTAATTAAAATGGAATGTCAGCTTTTGGATTTGAGATTTTTCATTTTAACAATAACTGTAAGGGTTAAAATCTCTCTCTCTCTCTCTCTCTCTCTCTCTCTCTCTCTCTCTCTCTCTCGGAGAACCTTGGAATAGACCAAAAACTTAAATATAATTTTAAGGATCATTTAGTCAAATAACAAAATTGTAATTAATGTAGTGACCCATATAAGGATTAATAAACTTTGGAAAACTCAAATCAACTTTGTTACAGTTCCTTTTTGGATGAGTCATAAACAACGACATTCCACTCTCTCCAGATTGTCGTGACAATAACCCTTTTATGTATAAATCCCATTATTCCTAACTGGTATTTCCATGCACGCTTACAAAATTAAATTTCATTTTGTTGTAGTTCTTGCAAAGTGCATTTTACATATTTGCACTCTTTGACCACTTGGTGGCACTATTGTAATGTCTTTTCAAATATAACAATGGAATTGTATAAGACCCGATTTGCTGGAAAAAAGTTGTCACTTTTTCTGCCTCTTTAAACAGGTCATTTGATCTGAAAATATTGGAGCTACTTGTAAAGGCAGTCTACATGTCACAATTTCTCAGGCTGCCCACTAGTTATATAAATGACTTTGGATTTCAAGACTGATTATGTGCTCTATCACCTTTTACTTTCTGATCCATAAATAAATATCTATCTTTTTGACCAGTTATAATTTTTCAGACTGAAAGTTCATTCTTTTGCTTTTCAATCATACTGAGATGGTGTAATGAAGAGTTTTGTTTGCAGTTGCAGAGCACTATGCACTGAAATGTTTAAATGTATATGTGCAATTCTGAGTTCACTTCTCTTTCAAATCTGCTACCCTCTTTTTTCTCTTTCTTTCCACTCCTTTCACCACCACCTCCTCTGTAACTTACCACTTCTATTTCCACCAATCCAGTTGACAACTATGCATTCTTCCTGTCCCTTCTTCCCGACTCACTAATTCAACTAATTCACCCTTCTCTGATTTGGAAGCACAAAAAGATACATCAATGTTTATCATAAAGGGCCTTTGAATGGACTTTCAGTCCCACTTTCATTATTTTTTTCATAAGGCTGCATAAAATGCTTAAATGTATATTCTGTGAAATTTCAACTGAAAAAAACTATTTGAATGAAGTTGGACTTGAGAAAGTCTCTTATAAATCTTCTGTTGTTTTAGTCTCCCAGAAATACGTATCAATCTGCTATGGGTAAACAAGCTATGGGAGTTTATATTACAAACTTTCATGTGCGTATGGACACCTTGGCACATGTACTCTACTACCCACAAAAGCCTCTTGTCACAACACGTTCTATGGAGTATCTGCGCTTCAGAGAACTGCCAGCTGGTGAGTAACCAATTAAATAAAAAATCTTAAATGTTACAAGAGCGAGGAGTCACGTGATGGAGTAGTGGCCGGACGGTGAACTCCAGCCCTCTCCAGAAAAGTCGGGAAAAACAAGAGAAAACACAAAGGCACAGAAATAAAAGTTACAGAAAAGTGAGTATAAAGGTGGAAAGAAGATGGCGACAAAAAAAGAAAAATCGAAAGCAACGGTAAGAAGAGAGGAAGAGAAGACAAAGGAGGAAAAAGGTGAAGGCCTTACCTGTCCGAAGAGGCCCGCTGCGGAGAGAGAAACCCGCTCCCTCAGGTCGGTAAATAATGGACTACAAAAATGGCTCGCAGAGCCGAGTAAAAGTGCGCAACCGCGCATGCGCGATACTTCGCGCATGCGCGATGCGAATGAAAAAAAACACACCGACGGGAGGGGGGACCAGCTGGGGAGTCGATCTCCACAGCCGGCAACGACAGCTGCAGAACACCTGCAGCAAGAAGAGACCACAGAAGACAATAGAAACAAGAAAGAAGAGGAGGAAAGGGCAACAAAGAAACAACAGATGGTCAACCCAGAGGAAGAAGAAGAGGAAGAGTATGGTGAAATAGAAGAAGAAAAGAAAGGCAAGGTAAAGGATATACTTGCTCTTATTAAAGGATACATGGAGTCATTTAAAGAATGGCAAACACAGGAATTTAAGGATTTAAGAAAAAGAATAAACAACACAGAAGAGAAAATAAATAAAATGGAGATGACCTTAACAGAAATGGGAAAAAAAATGGACAAGATGGAAGAGCGGGCAGTAGCAGCAGAAATGGAGGTAGAAGACTTAAAAAAGAAATTGGAGAAATCTAATAAAAAAACTAAAGAGACACAAGAACTACTAGCTCAAAAAATAGATACAATGGAAAACCATAACAGAAGAAATAACATAAAGATAGTGGGCCTTAAGGAAGATGAAGAAGGCAAGAATATGAGGGAGTTTAATAAAGAGTGGATCCCTAAGACCCTAGGATGTCCAGAACTACAGCAAGAATTGGAAATAGAAAGGGCACATAGAGTATTGGCCTCTAAACCACAACCACAACAAAAACCAAGATCTATTGTAGTAAAATTCCTAAGATATACTACAAGAGAAAAGGTACTGGAGAAGACAATGGAAAAAGTAAGAGAGGGCAACAAACCACTGGAGTATAAAGGGCAAAAAATCTTCATTTATCCAGATATAAGTTTTGAACTCCTAAAGAAGAGAAAAGAGTTCAATACAGCAAAGGCGATTTTATGGAAGAAAGGGTATAAATTTATACTAAAGCATCCAGCGGTATTGAAAATATTTATTCCAGGACAACAAAACAGACTATTCTCGGATCCAGAAGAAGCACGAAAATTTGCAGAACAATTACAAAAATAGACTGAGGGAGGAAGACGGGTAATGAGAGTTAAAATGATCACGATTGATATGTATGTGGGTAAAGACAAAAATAGACTGAGGGATGAAGACGGGTAATGAGAGTAAAAATTATCACGATTGATATGTATGCGGGTAAAGAGGTATAAGAGTGAATAGAGACAATGAGCATACATGAATGTATCTGTACTTAGAGGAAAATATAGATAGTATAGACAAGAATTAATAAGGGAAGGTAATGGAATAGAGAGAATAAGGAGGGAATTAAAAGAGTGACCTTTGTGACATATGAAAAGTGAAATCTTTTCTGGGGGAGGCGGGGTGGGGGGAAATAGCGGTCACTGCAAAATCAGTTGACGCTTGCGAGTGGATTCGCAAATCCAAATGGAGAGGGGAGATGTGGTTGTCCGACAAGGGATAAAGGACAACTCAGGAGGTGAAGGGGAGATTGGGGATAAATAAGATAGAAATAGGAGAATAAGGAAAATGTTGGATGTTGTAGGAATGTTGTCTTATAAAGAGTTGAAAATAAGAAAACAGAAATGGAAAAGGAGGAAAGGTAATGATGGAAAAACGGAAAGAGAAGATAAACAAAATATAAAAGGGCTACGCTGAACTATATGTCTTTAAATATTAATGGAATACATAACCAAATTAAAAGGAAGAAACTACCAAATTTAAATGAATAAATGTATTCCATTAGAAAAAATAACATATTGGTTAAGAAATAATATTGAAATATTCGAACAAGTATAGGAGCCTTACATTAAATACAATAGCGAAAACCTACCGGGGACAAACATTACCTAAGTTGATGGAAGGAGAAGGAAAGAAAAGAATGGACTCAGTAGAATTTCTGGTGTAATTTTGTTGAATGACAACATTGTCTGACTGGCTTAATGCAACCTAGATTGTATACCTAAAATGGATGAGGGGGGGGGTGGGGGGGTGGTTTGGGAGGAAAGGGAGGGGGGAGAAAAAGTCACTGTATATGTGTGAAAAAAAAATAGTGTACATCATGGCTAATGTGATTTATGGTGTGAAAAATAAAAAAAATTATATAAAAAAAAATGTTACAAGAGCATGGCATCACTGTAGATGCCATCTTTCTATTAAAGCTTGATTCCTATATTATGTTAAACATGATAACTTAGTTGAATGCCACCAAGAAGTTATGGAAATATGAGATATTTGAAAGTACTTTGATATTCATTCTTTCATGGCGGATGGTAAGTAGATAAATATTGTGACTTTATTCATCACTATTGGGCAACATATGATTTTAAATCTGTTTGAGATTATAAATCCTTTTTTTATTTTGTTTCACTTGACCCCTTGGTTCAAACAACAACACTGAGTATGGTCCAACTTTGATATTTATCTTGATGTTTGAAAGTTAACTAGTGATTATAATGTATTTTGAGCAAATGTTCATATTGTTTTGTATCTTTTAGGAATAAATTCTATTGTAGCAATTGCTTCCTATACTGGTTATAACCAAGAAGATTCTGTCATCATGAATCGGTCTGCAGTAGACAGGGGCTATTTCAGGTGTGTTTAACTTGTTTAAGATGTCAGTTGTTAAAATAACTATTAAGCTTTTATTTTCCTCACGTATTTCTTTCTCGAATAAGCAAATTTTGTCTGTTAGGTCTGTGTTCTACCGTTCATACAAAGAGCAAGAATCCAAAAAAGGTTTTGATCAGGAGGAGGTATTTGAGAGACCCACACGGGAAACTTGTCAGGGTGAGCAAAGATTTGATTTGAGTTGGAGATTGTTGCCTATTTACATTTTTAATGTTTGGATTTGTCTTTCAGAATTGATTAACAATAATTGATGATCCGAATAGGATATTGATGCTTTTCATAAGACTTTTCTCATCATAAAGATTAATGTTGGGGTAGCACTTTGATTTTCCTGCATATCTCTTTATTTTAAGGCACTGATTCTCAAATTATGTCATCCACATTACATCTTGAGAATTCCTTTCCACCTATAACAAGCCCACAAACCACCAGATGAGGGAGAGGTGTTGGTGAGCTCAAGCCCCTTCCCAGGCCATCGGTAGCATTTTAATTTAGTTCTGATTGCAACTGTTTTTGAGAATGTCTTTGTGATCATATTTACAACCTTGTTTTACATATTAGTTTTTTCAATATATTGGTCACCACTGCTTTGTCATGGACCAACTATAATAAACGCATAGACTAGCAGTGATCCATGGACCACAGATCGATAAACATTGCTTTAAGGCATTCACATAATTGGAGTGCAATCTTTTTCATTACCCATCATCCTGAAGCCCATAATGCATCTATGAACCTTGATGTACAAAAGAATGTTGCATTTCAGTCTTGTCTGTCTTTTCGTAAATGACTAAGTGCTTACAGTTCGAGCAGTCAACTGATGAGTAGAAAATCTGTTGAGGGTGTATGGAATATAACTGAACAAATGGAAAATTTCTGTCAAATATGTTATTTTTTTTCAATTTGTAATTGATAAATTTAACTTGTTCTTTACTGATAGAACTAATGATGGACCCTTACATTTTCAACTTTTTTTGCAACGCTTTTTAATTTTTATGGAGATAACAAGAAAGCAATATTTATTTGAGCTATTTTTATTTTTAAAGGAGTCAAAAACCATGACTGAGACTTTAGAACACTTTCAGTTGTTCTGCATCCGTTTTTTGAAGATCTTGGCAAAGGATAAATTTTCAAAAATTGGTTGTCTCATTTAATTAGAAGTTAGGGACCCAAATAAGATAACTAGCATCTTCCATCATTCAGAAGTTCTTGTATGGAACTTCTGAATAAACAAAACTTTTGTTACCAGTATCCATTAGTATGTTTAGAAGATGGTCAGTTATGTTTTGTTTTAAAAAGCAACTATTCCTGACATGTCAAGTTCAACTTGAGTAGATTCATTGTTAATTATTTCTCTTGTTTTAATGCATCCTTCAACTTTATTCTTTTAGGTATGAGACATGCTATTTATGAAAAGTTAGATGAAGATGGTTTAATAGCACCTGGTGTGCGTGTATCAGGTGATGATGTAATCATCGGCAAAACTGTAACATTGCCTGAAAATGAAGATGAGCTTGAGAGCACAAACCGACGGTACACAAAGAGAGATTGCAGCACCTTCCTGAGGACCAGTGAAACTGGCATTGTGGACCAGGTCATGGTGACGTTAAACCAAGAGGGATACAAATTTTGCAAAATTAGGGTAATGTCTTAAAATACTTATTAAAATGTTCTGTGGTGTGGATTAGGTGTAGCACAGTGTTCTCTCAATCTCTAAGTCTGAATTTGCATGTCTAAGTCTATTTTTCTTCAATGTGTTTATTTGCCATTGTTGTATCCAAGGCTCAAATTTAGCAAGTACTTATTCCTTTGCCTTAATTGAAGAGGCTTTTCAAACCTATGTGAGGACAGTGAAAAAACACAATTCAAGAAATATTTTGTTCAACTTCCAAAGCTTGCAAAACGTCCACCAAAAAGTGTCAACGTAACTAATTTGGTAGCAGTGTACTTGATTGTCACATTAAAGGCCACACCCCACTCTAGAAGTTTGATTACATGGGCTAAAGCGAAGAAAAGGCATAATCTGAAAGAATTTCAGAAGAAATCTTAAAATACTGCCAGCGATTTTTGACAAGTTACAGCTTAGTTCAAACCTACATTGGTGAAAATTTATGTAATTAAAGAATGTTCTCATCTTGATTAAATACAGTAGAGAACCAGTTAATAATCCCCAAGTTGTTACCACAGTTCTGTAGACAGGCTGAGTTTTGGAAGGCACTATCCAACAGGATTTTTGAATTTGAGTGTATTTGACAAATTGTTCCTTGTGAGATAGAAATCAGGAACCTGCATAGAGGAAGATGTGAATCTTTACATAGATTTGTAGATCTTGGCAAAGTTTTGATTTTGTCAGAAACTTGCCTTTGAAAAGATTCTTCCTAATTTTATATTTCATAGCATAAATTACAGTAGAGAATGACCTCATCCTTTCACAACAGTTTACAAAATTAACCAAGAATGTACCTTGTTTCTGATGCACACAGAAAGGTATCCGCATACACTTCAGTAACTATTCAAGACAAAGCTGTTCTGAGTTTCAATGCTAAAAAGATTATTAGAAAGGTTTTGTACTGATCACTGCTTAAAAATGGACTAATTATTTCCATAGGGTTCACCTTCACCTGCCAATAGTGTTGATTCTTCTGCTTTCTGTGAGGAAATGATTTACAGATAGCAAGAGGAATCCAACCTGCTTAAAAAAAATTAACCACATTAGTCTATTCCTAACTAGCAAAATTATGGACATTGCTTTAAGTGGTGCTGTCGAACAGTTAGTTATCTGCTCAGTTTGCATTAGCCAAGTCCAATGAGCTCATAACAGTTTTTGACCAATCATGGTTAGAAACAGAATTTAAAAGAGGAAAATGTTTCCCAATCCTCTATCTGTTGCGCTCATTATATCCTCAAAGAACTCCAGAAAATTTGTCTAACAGATCCTGCCTTTCCTGAATCCATCCTGCGTCTGCCTGATGGATCCTTTTCACTCCAGGTGCCTCACTATTTCTTCTTTAATGATAGTTTCAAGCATTTTCCCATCTACAGATGTTAATCTAACTGCTCTTTAGTTCCTTGTCTTTTGCCTACATCCTTTTTTGAATAGGATCTTCCAATCTACTGGGACCTGTCCAGAGAATTTTGGCAAATTGTCGCCAAACTGATTCCATCTGCATTGAATTCGTCCATCATTATTGAATGAAGATCTACCGGGACCAATGCCTGAAGAGGGCGCACAAAATCAGTTAACCGGTGCGGACTCGAAAGGCCAACGTGGCCTGTTTCCACTCCGTAAATGGTTATATGGTTATATGATATCGTGTGTGAAAGTGTCACCCTAGAGGCTTGATCAAACTCAAGTCAATGGTGAATGAAAATCAATAAATTGCAAGAACTAGAAATCTGAAATAAAAACACTACTGCTAACACAAGCAGCATCCATGGAAAGAGAAACGGTTTACATATCAGGTCAAAGACTACATCTAATGAATCTTTGATGTGAAATATCAGTTGTGTTTTCAACATTTTAGTTTTTATTTAAATCAGTGGTGATTGGATATGGAGAACTCTCCAACAGCCTGGTCAAAGGAGAAGAGTCACTGCTCTCAAGAACCAGTTGTATCATCTCAGACCATGGTTGCAGGAGTCCTTTCAGTTCCCCATATCAGGGACACATTTGTCTTCGGATGGTTCATCAGTATTATTGCATCAATCAAAAGGTCAAAGGTAGCCATATTCACAGATGATTGTGTAGGGTTACCTCCTCTTGTAATTCCTCATATTCATGCCCCATCTAGGTTTGCATTATAAAGCTTCAAATAACATTCGATCATGGAATTGCTAGGCAATGATTATATCCAAATAAAGGGACTTTAGTCACCTTTTTTAAACTCTCCAGCATTAATATCCTGGGAGTTATCCAGCTGAATTGTCACATGCTTTGCTACCAAAGTAGGTCGGGCAAGAATTGAAAATGAAATTGATTTGTGTATTAAAGTAGCTTCAAGAAAAATAAAGGATCTATTAACAAGCTAGCATCCTTTTCAACAATTTTAATTATGTAATCCCATACTGCAATAGCAGTAACCAGTTGTTGGCAAATCAACTAATTTTATGACAGCCTTTACCAGTATCGGTAAGGTTTATGGGAACTGCAACACCACCTTATTCTCTAGGTGATGCACCATTCTGGCTTGGACATTTAGTGCTACCTTTTTGTTGATGATTCAAAATCCAGGAGTTTCACATCTGAAGGCATTGTTGGAGAATCTTGTGTGTTAGCTGATGTGGTTCAAATAGGATGGATATTTTCACCATCCCAAAAACATCATTCTCATCCAAATTTAAGTTCAATTATTCTATAAGATATACAAAGTGCTTGAAAAATTAAGGAGAAAAATATTTGTGTTCTCAAAAAAATTCACAAAATTTAAATTGGATCAGCACTGCAATTTTTATTTGTAAACTATTAATATAATTTGTGCTGTTATCACCATGGTGACCCCTCCATTAAGAGACAAGCAGAAAATAAAATCAAAAGACAATTGTATCACTTTTCATTTTATTAGAGATGCATAATTCACATGTTCTTTGTGTGCAGGTGAGATCTGTTCGAATTCCACAAATTGGTGATAAATTTGCCAGTCGCCATGGCCAGAAGGGTACATGTGGTATCCAGTATAGACAAGAGGTGAGATGTTCATTGATTGTGGATTCAGAACATTGAAATGGTGGATAGACAATCAATCTAAAAGAATTTGAACAGAGATCCAGGAATTGTTAAAATAAAAGTAGAAAATACTGAAACCATTTAGTCAAATTTTCTGTGGTTTACGACTAATAAAATGTTTAAATTATTATCTACGTCTGACCACTGGCAAGTAACAATATACAATAGCTCATGTGCTTAATTATACTTTGGTCACATTTTGGATAGTTATGGTGCGGATTGCTGGTTGCAGTGTGCTCATCAGCTTGTTCTATTTGTGTTTCCATGGTTGAACTGTGCAACCTGGAAGATGGTGGCTTTGTTGTTCATTCGGTTAATTGCTGAACTTGTATCTTGTGTACTTTGTGTCTGCCTCAATTCTACAATCTCAACAGTGCACCTTTAATGGGTTTCTGACCATCAAAAGTTAGTTTTTATTTGGTTTATTTTTCTTATTTCGATATATGTTAATTATTAACACTTTCATATAATTTCAGTAGATTTATCAATTTTAATAAATTTATTTTCAAAAAAAAGCAACCATTCGAAGATGTCTGTAATCTTCAGAGACATGGGAACAATGAAATGGCCTTCTGATGATACAAACTATGCTTATATCATAAGAAATGGGTGTAGTTTTAAGATCCCACCACTCATGGCTGACTGATGGAAGGGAAGACAACAAAAACTTTGTGTGATTATGGAGCTAGAATGGGTAGTAATCACAAGGCAAACTAGCTTAATGTATTGTTTGGTTCAATTACAATTAGAATGGAATTTGTATTTTTTGGATTTTCCTCCTGCTTTTTAACATTATACCCCAACTGCATCATGATTTGCTTTATAAACAAGGTACTGAGGTGGGAAGTCCTGGTTTGAGGAGAGATCTAAATGGACACTTACAGGGATTATAATCCTGCAAACTAGATCTAGGGATGAGGACACAGCTATTAATAGTGGGATGAGTAATTTGGGGGTTATTGTGTGAAAGAGACTCTGTGTTAGAGAAATTTAAAGTTTTGGGTAGGACTGCAGGGTTTTGAGAAGATTTGATGTGGGATAAATCCATAAAAGAAATGAAACTAGGTTACAATTTAAATTTTAAGGTATTAGAATTGCAGAGTCAATATAGATCCACCAGAACTTTGGGATGGATAGCATATTTCCAAATCCAAAATTGCCTGGTTTTTTTTCTTTGCTTATCTGCTAAAACCCTTATCAGTAACTTTGACTCTGGTCTTAACTACTACATTGCTCTGCTTGGAATCATCCAAAATTCAGATGAGGTTCCACTCAAGTATCAATCTTATGATTCTTGATCAAATTGTTCCCTTGTCAAGCAGAGCTTTGTTATAATTCTCACTCTTTTCAACAATTCAGTCCAGTCTTCAGCAGCACGTAGTCATTTCTTCCAGCCCTATATCACTCCGAGTTACCTTTGCACTTCCAATTCTGACCTTTTGATCACTTGATATGATTGCTTCACTATTGTGCGTGCCTTCATTTGTCAAGTCCATAAAATGTGGAATTTTCCATCTGACTCTTTGTGTAAGATTGTTTAGCCTTGCTTGCAAAATAGGTTTTGTTTTAATGTTTCCTTTTTTCATTAAATTTTCTTTGGTATCACTCCTGTGACACATCTTGCATGGTTCTACTGTGGTAAAGGCTTTACATAAGTACACCATTTGATACTAGGTATTGACCAACATTGCTCTGAACCCTTCCTCCCCATCTATAACTTGTTATAACTTTGATTATTTTTGCGTCGTAGGACATGCCATTCACATGCGAAGGTATCACTCCAGATATAATAATCAATCCACATGCCATTCCGTCTCGAATGACAATTGGTCACTTGATTGAGTGTCTGCAAGGGAAGGTATGTTTAACATCTATCAAAAATTAAAATTTTAATTAAAAAATGTTTGTCACTAATCCATTTGTGTTGCTCTCAGGTATCAGCAAATAAAGGTGAAATTGGTGACGCAACACCTTTCAATGACGCAGTTAATGTACAGAAGATTTCTAACCTGTTATCAGACTATGGGTACCATCTCCGAGGAAATGAGGTAATCTTTCCTTTGTGTGGGGAAAAAAAACTACATAAAAAAGAATTTGTACAGCCTGACACTTTTTTAAATAGGAGCTAAACGGTGTCAAAGATGCCTCTGTTCATACAGTCTGGATATTATGAGATGTATTTACTTCCTTTCAACTTCCAAGAACTGTTTTAAAAATCCTAACATGCAATGAACAAATATGTCTCTAGGAAACTAGCTGTTTTTATTTGAAGGGAATAACTTGGAATCATCTTAATCAGCATTTTCTTCTTTCATTTTCTACATTGTTGACAGTTCAAGAAGTTTTCTTGATGAGTTTTACGGAAGTTAAAATTGGAATGAAACTATTTTGAATCATTGCAGTGCAGTAAAAAAAAGTAATAAGTTGAAATTTTTTTTTAAATTCACAGCACGGAAGGCCATGTGTATAGCTTTTGCACCTTCTCACAAATCTGAGGTTTTTTTTATGGGTCTTCTTTTAAGTTAAGTCAGTCCAATCAGCCACAAATTAAGCTTTTATGTTCTGTAACTTGATGCTCTAGACATCCTGTAGAATCACCTTTTGAATTTGTATGGCAGAGAAATGAAACTGATATCCTGATAAATTTTCATCGAAGAGCATTTTAACAAGTATATTTCGTCCTGATGAATTGTTCTTGCCCAAAACATCGACAATTCTTTCAGTGATGCTGCTTGATCCACGAAGTTTTTCCAGCATCTTTTGTTTCACATTGTGCTTCTGAAAACACTTGTGTGTCTTCAGTTTCTAATCCACTTATTTGGCTTCTCAGACTGAACAGTGGGTTCTATTTAGATTGAATTCCGAACTTCAATAGTCAGTTCTTATTTGTAAATAACATGGATATCCTTGCCCTGGATATTAAAGGAATGGTTGAGATCTTGCTTTTAAATATGCAATTATGCCATTAATTAGTAAATGGTGATAACTAATCAGATAACAATGATTATACTTTGGAAATTATCAGGTAATGCTGAGATTAGTGTCTGACATTTGTTATAAATTGATGAGGTTGATTTAGGATTAGATGTTTCAAATATAAAAATGCAGATTATAATTAGATAACTTTTATTTGGAGAGATTAGAGATGTACTGGTGGTTCAAAAAATTGGGAACCTTGTTCTAGTTTGTCTCATTGTTCATTGATATACAGCTGATATCAATTTTCCAACTGTTATTAACATAAATCAGTATTAGGCACACCAAGAAGAATATGATTTTTGACATTCTTTTCAGCTATTTCAGTAATTTGCAATGTTTTTGTTTAAAGACTGGAATATCCTAAATTTTGGGGCTGTTGTAGAATCTTTCAGTAATTATTCCAAATGTGTAATTAGTTTTGGTATGAATACACAACCAGATGGCCCTTTTCAATGCTTAATTTCTGGTAGTCAAGGAAATTAATCCAAGCAAGAAAATTATCCAGGGATTCAGGAATATCCAAATGCAAAATAGTACATGTGCGTGAAATATGAAATAAAAAGCAAAAGTACTGTTGCATATGTGGAGAGAAAACCTGAATTAACATTTAAAAATGATGTTGAACTTTTGGAGTTTTTCATTAGTGGTTATGTTTAGCTATGACACTGTTTTTTAAAAAAAAAAGACTTGCTGTGAGAATGCAACATTCAGTGTATGCATCAATATTTTAATCCATGATTCCCATAAATTAACTGATTTTTATATAGAAAGATTTTTCATAAGCTTTTTGATGGTACCACGTTTTAGTCAGCATACAATAATTGCACATATGTTTGCTCTAATTTTAGGTTCTATACAATGGATTCACAGGGCGTAAACTCACATCACAGATCTTTATTGGTCCCACATACTACCAGCGTCTGAAACATATGGTAGATGACAAAATTCATTCCCGTGCACGAGGGCCTGTTCAGATCCTTAATAGACAACCTATGGAGGGTAGATCTCGGTGAGCTGAAATTTAATGTGTTTCTCTTGTTTTTTGAATTATAGCAATATTATGAGCAATTTTTCCAGTGTATTGCCACATGGGCCACCTACTATTTATAAACTCAAGCATAACTGGTGGCAAAACTTTCAAAATGGCATCACTTTTAAAATGGCATTTAGCTTCAAATTAAACTTTTTATCAAGCTTTGACTTTGTGATTTGATTTTTCTTCTTAGTGATGGTGGTCTACGTTTTGGAGAGATGGAACGAGATTGTCAGATTGCTCATGGTGCAGCCCAGTTTTTGAGAGAGAGGCTATTTGAAGTTTCTGATCCATATCAGGTGCATGTATGCAATTTATGTGGACTCATGGCAATTGCCAATACCAGAACACATACTTATGAATGCAGAGGCTGCCGTAACAAAACTCAGGTAGGTGTCAAACTCTTAGTAGTAGTTTTCTGAAGAATAGTTAATAGTTTTCCAATTTAACCAATTTCTAAGTTGTAGTAGTTGCTTTGACGTGATGTGAGATATCTTCCTGAGTATGAGTATGCTATTTGGAAATATGAAACCTGCAATATATATCGCTGAAGTGCCATCCTGGTCAAAGCATTATCCTTTTTTAAAAGATAGATTCATGCATTTCTGTTATATTTTGTGAGAATCTGTGTCATGAAAACCATTTCCTAAATATAGCTGTAATTAACGTGTACTTCATTGACTTCTCTTTTAAATGGTCAACAATTTGTGAGCAAGGTTGATGGAGGAACATTCATTCTGAGATGTTTTTCTATCTGATTTAAGGCATCTTTTGGTGGTCCTTGTTCTCAGACCACTCACAGCCTAAATTTCCTCTTAGCAAAACCAGGTGAATGATTGGGCCCCTTTTCACGTTATAGTTTGTTGCACTGTTCAGCACTTTTCACCTTTGTGATCTCAACCTCCACACAAACCCCCCCCCCCCCGAACCAGCTATGGGTCCTGTCGCTTTGGCGGCCGGCCCCACGCTTGGGCGCAGCTGTCAGCACCGGCTGTGATAAGTCTAAATGAGCAACTTTTAAGTGGTCTGCAGTAAACAGTTCTTCCCTGCTCACCACATTTAAAGTAAAAGTCCCATCCGACTGCTGGAGATCCTTGTACAGCCCTTCGTATGGGCGCTGCAGCAGGGCCCTTTGTGGTCCTCCCCGGACGAACACAAATTGCGCCACATCCAGATCATTCGGTCGATGGGGGTGGCAGGGTTAGGTTGGCCAGTCGTTTATGGAGGTCTGTGAGCCGCTCACCTTCGTTGTGCGTCGTCTCAGCCTCTGTGCCGAAGAATTCACCTGGCAGGGAGAGCGGTGTGCCGTAAACCATTTCTGCTGACGAGGCTTGCAGGTCCTCTTTGGGCGCTGTCCTAATCCCAAAGAGAACCCAGGGCAACTTGTCCACCCAGTCAGGGCTGGAAAGTCTTGCCATCACAGTGGACTTTAGGTGTCGGTGGAACCTCTCTACCAACCCGTTAGACTGTGGGTGGTAGGCCATGGTGTGGTGCAGTGTTACCCCTAAAAGCCTTGCCAGCTGTGACCATAGTGCGGATGTAAATTGGGCACCTGTCGCTCGTGATGTGTACCGGCATGCCGAAACTAGCGATCTACTGGTTGACCAGGGCTCTAGCACGGGTCTCTACTGACGCCTCACGGACTGGGATGGTTTTCGGCCACCTGGTTGCTCTGTCCATTATGGTAAACAAGTACCCCGACTCCCTGGACATCGGCAAGGGGCCCACGACATCCACGTGGATATGCTGGAACCTCCGCGTTGCCGAGTCGAAATGTTGAACAGGGGTCTGCGTATGCTTGTGGACTTTAGACGTCTGGCACCTGATACAGTTGTGGGTTAGCGCTGCCACCTCCTTGAGGCCATGCCAGACAAATCGCTGCGCCACCATACGCGCAGTAGTTTTTATTGAAGGGTGGGCGAGATCATGGATAGAGCTGACAACCCTTGCCCTCCACTCCTGTGGGACTACTGGGCTCAGAGGTGTTGCAGAGCAGTGGCTGGGTGGAGTCAGGAAGCTGGATATCCTCTAGCTGGAGTCCTGAGATGGCGGTCCGGAGAGCTTAAGTTTCGGCATTGTGCTGCTGGGCCTGCGCTAGTTGTGCGTAGTTGAGGCCGGGAGCTAGCATGCTGATGGCCGGGCGGGAGAGTGCATCTGCGACCACATTGTCCTTGCCCGCCCTGTGCCGGATATCTGTTGGAAACTTTAGACAGGTGGGGCTGTTGCCTGGCTGACCAAGGGTCCTCGGCCATAGCCAGTGCTTGGGTGAGGGGCTTGTGATGGGTAAAAACAGTGAAAGTTCTGCCCTCCAATAAATATCAGAAGTGGCGGATGGCCAGGTACAGTGCCAGGAGCTCCCAGTCGCATGCACTGTATTTAAGCTCCGGCGGCCGCAACTGCTTACTGAAAAAGGACAGCAGGTGCCACTGCCCGTCCACCGTGGCGGAAACGTCAAAGCAGTGTGTGCTTCCGGGCACGGGTGCACCAACAAAGTTGCCTCTCCGAAGGCCTGTTTCATTGCAGCGAAGGCCTCGTCTGCCTCCTCCGACCAGGCCAGGGTCTTTCGTCGCGATCAGCGCGCAAGATGCAGGTGGCTTTGGGGATGAATCTATGGTAAAAATTTAACCATTCCCACAAATTCCTGCAGGCCCTTTAGGAAGGAGGGTTTGGGAAAAACACTGGACAACTGCCACTTTCTCTGGTGCCGGAGCTGCCCCAGATGCTGAGATGGTGTGCTCCAGGAACTGCAATATCTTTTTCCCAAACTGGCATTTGGCCTTGTTGACCATGAGGCTGAATTCTGCCAGCCAGGCGAACAGGGAACATAGATGGGCCTTGTGCTCTTCTTGGCTGCGGCTGGCTACCAGGTTGTCATCTAGGTAGATAAAGACAAAGTCCAAATCCCTACCCACTGCGTCCATGAGGCGCTGGAACATCTGGGCCATGTTTTTCAACCTGAACGGCATCCGGAAAAATTCGAACAAGCCGAAAGGGGTGATAATGGTGGTCTTTCCAATGTCATCGGGGTGGACCGGGATCTGGTGATATCTACGCACCAGATCAACTTTTGAAAAGAATCGCATGCCACGGAGGTTGGCTGCCAAGTCTTGATATGAGAGACTGGGTACCTGTCTGGAGTTGTGGCGTCATTTAGCCGTCTGTAGTCTCCGCAGGGCCAACTCCCTCGGAACGTCCTCGATATTACAAATCCAATTGCTGGCACCAAAGCAGCTGTTAAGCCAGATCAGTAGGAGCGCAAAACGAAGGACCTGGAACAAAGAAGTCTGACATATGTCACTCATAATGCCGTAAGCGTTCAGTATTTAAACAAATTAAATCATCCTGTCCCTCAATAGCTACCCATGCTTGGGCGATGATTCAAATTGTTGACTGTCTGCTGCAGCACATGGCTCCACCCCTTCAGGGTCCCCAGTGGTAATAAACAAATTTGTTCCTTCAGTAAGCTGTTCATTCGTTCAACTAACCCGGCAGCCTGTGAGTAATAAGGAAAATGGTGGACCCATAAGATACTGTTGTCAGTTGTCCAATCACAGATTGCCTTCCCGGAGAAGTGCGAGCCATTATCAGACTGAATCTCCTCTGGTACATCATAACGAGAAATTAAATGGTTTAGTCCTTGGATAGTGCTAGCTTGGTCAGCCGTCTTGGTGGGAAAAGCAAAAACCAGGCCCGAAAAGGTGTCAACCATTACTAGGACGTAACGTTTACCCATACAGTCCGGCATGGGGCCTATGTCATCATTTTGCCAGACCACAGCCGAGTGAGCTCCCCATCTTATTCAGCCATGCAGACCAAGAGGAACAGTGTGGGACTTCACAAGCTGGCATGTTGGGCAGGTACGCACGACCATGCGGACATCATCCTGATGGACGGGTAAGGCATGTGTACGGGCCCACATAGCTGATTCCTTCTCCCCCAAATGGCCACTCTGTTCATGTGCCTATCGGGCCAGGGAATGGTATCGGCGCGGCTGATAGAGGCAAGCTGATCTGCTACTGCATTATGTTGTGCCATGTTAGTCGTCACATTTGTATGGGCATCAACGTGATCTCACGATGGTGGGAAGCATCCCACAACAGCTGCTACAACAGTTTGCTCCATACTGAGCGGCCATATATTAGCCAGTTGTTCTTTTGCCAATCAGGCATCCATACCACAAGTCCATTAGCCTCAGCCCAGGAATCAGTAAACAGGCGAAGAGGGTGATCATGGGGATCTAGTGGTAAAGTGACCGCCTTCAACTCAGCATACTGGCTGGAGCCACCATCCCCCTCCTCCAATAAGTGAGTTCCTGACCTGGGATGGTAAGCCACCGCCTTCCACTTCTGCTGGAGTGAGCGAATCATATGGTTTACCCCACTGAACTGGTGAAGGGGGTAAGGGAGGGGGCAAGGTGGGTTCAATGTCCTCATGACGAGACGGAAGATCAGCCACTTGTTCATGTATGCGGCCCACTCCTTCAGGCCCTCTGGTTGCACGACTCTGAATATACCACTTCCATTTAACAATAGAAGACTGCTGAGCCCGCCCAATCTTTAGATTAGCGTCATTAGCCAGGTCCCAGTTCATTATTGGAAGTGCAGGTCGCAACTGGACATCTGCATCGCTTGTCATTCTTTCCGTCTCCAGCCGGGCCCAGTAACAGGCCAGTAACTGTTGCTCAAAAGCAGAATAACGAGTGGCAGCCTCGGGCATGGTTCGTGACCAGAATCCCAGCGGGACTCGGCGGCCCTCTTGTTTTTACCAGAGGCTCCAGGAGGCCACATCATCAGTAACGGAGATCTGTAGTTCGTAGGGGGTATCTGGGATGCGGGGAGCAATGAGCAATGGACAGGGCCTGAAGGATAGCCTGCTTGGCGGACTGGAATGCCCTTTTCTGATCATTACCCCATAAAAAGTCTGCTTTCTTTCGGGTAATCTTGTATAGAGGACGTAAAAGGAATGCCAAGTGAGGAATATGGAGTCGCCAGTATCCCAATAACCCTAGGAAATGCTGGGTCTCTTTTTTGCTAGTAGGAGTGGCCAAGACTGCGATCTTATTGCGAACTTTATCGGGAACCACCTGTTCTCCAGCCAAGGAAAATAACCGTCTGGGACGGGCCCTGCACTTTGGCGGGGTTAATGGCCCACCCTCTTTGCATCAGGGTATCTTGGACACTCTCCATACCTTCCTGTACCATCTCTTTCGTAGCCCCTTGGATCATCACATCATCAATATAATGGTGAATCGAGAGAGAAAGCGATACTGGGAATTTGGCTGTGGCAAATAGTGGGAGAGTGTACATAGCCCTGAGGGAAGCAGGTGAAGGTATACTGGCGCCCCTTCCAGATAAAGGGGAACTGATCCTGTGAGACCTCAGCTATCAGAATACTGAAGAAGGTGTTCGCGAGATCAATGACAGCATACCATGTTTCTGAGTTCCCAGTAGCAATGTTTTCAATAAGGGTGACATTGCGGGTCTCACTACCCCATCTTCTTGCAAAGCATTGATGGTGGCAGTAATCTCTTCCTGCCCTCCAGAGAGAAGATAATGTGGAATGCATACTGGTTTCGGGGGGGGGGGGGGGGGGGTGGGAGGAGGCACAATCACAGGATCCCACTTAGCCCGACCCACCACTAGACTTTTTGTAATAGTCCAAATTCCAAATGCAAATCCCCCTTGGCTAGTATTAAGGGCCGTACCGGCCAACATATTGATACCCAGGATACACTTGTCAGTGGCAGCCACCAGGGCATGTAACCATATAGGGGAAGGGCCATCACCCACCGTGACGCAGACTTTTATTTCCTTCGCCAGGGTGATTGCTCCTCCCATCCCCTCTATTCGAAATGTTGGTCCAGTCCAGAGGTCGGGGTTACCAGGAATGACTGAGTGCTCTGCACCGGTATCGACCAAGGCCAAATATTGGCGGTGATTACCCCCATCCCAATGGATTGTTAACAGTATGTAGGGCCGTGGGTCCCTGTGTATCCGCCGTATCTCAGTGGAGTAGAAATGGGTACTCTGCCCACACCCTCATGCCTTAGTAGGGTTCAGGGGCTTCCAGGACCACGTTAGTATTATCCATAAGAGCCTTTTTAACCAATTGTATATCATCACGGGTAACTGGAGCAAGAGAAGCTGGCTCGCTAGGAGCAGCAATGGGAGTAGAAGACACAGCTGGGTCAGGAGGACTCAGCAGCTGGGTCCTCCTGGCCCAGCTGTGCCTTCTGCTCCCACTGCTGCTCCTAGCGAGCCAGCTTCTCTTGCCTTCCTCTTATAAAGGACCGCGGTAAGTTTCCCATCAATATCACCTTTAACTATGCCTAACTTTAACAAGGTTAGAAAAAGGTCCCTTCTTGTCGGTCCGTTATTAGCAGCAGCCCCTCTCTCTTCATCCTGCTTGTCTGATTTAACCTGGGTTGTATGTGAGTGGATTTTACCTCCCAACACTAATTCTCGAAACCCAGATAAGGCGTGCCCAATCAGCGGATTAGCTACAGACAGAACCAGTCCTTGTACAGTGGGTTGGGCAGAACGAACCAATTGGGTATGCATTCCAGTCGTGAATATCTCTTCGTCAAGGCTTCCCCCCCCCCCAGGTACCCATAGCCTCAAACGCCCTGCATACAATACAGAGGCCAAGGCCTGTTGACGAATTACTGCTATACCCTCCTCTGGGGTGCCCCAATTGATCTGCAAATGTAAATCCCAATCTACTGGTGACGGGTATACTCGTAGCAGGGCAGCTCCTAGAGTGGCAAGTAAGTAATCCACCCCTCTCCTTCTACCATGTAGCTCAGCAGTGACCTGGATATCAGTAGTCAATGTTCCTAATCCCAACAATTCCTCAGAGGTTAAATATGCATTACCCCCTCCTTGTTCCCAAACACGCAGGAGCCAGGCCACCAGAGTTTCTCCCGACTTTTGCCTAAATCGATCTCCAATGGCAGCCAGCTCTTTTATAGCGAAATCACGTATCGTTGACCGCTCCCGACCCCTGTTCCCACTTTGGTCGGGAGGAGGCCGAGGCCATCCCATAGAAGGGGAGGGGCCATTGAGAATAAGCAGGGGTTCAGGTACCTTCCCCTGAGTCCGCTTGGGAGGCCGGGACATCATCTATCCCTTCAATCTCTTCATTTACATCATTCCCCCCCTTCCGTCTTCGTTTGTTTGGAAAGTCCACTGCCTTATGGGGCGGGCGTGAACAGCGGGTGGAGAGGGGAGTACATTACGTCAGGCACATGCCGAGGGGTATCTGCATTATTACCATGGTCATCATTCCAGATATTCCCGTCTCAATCATCAATTACATCAGGATCGTCGCCATTCCTTATCATGGCATGAATATGATGTGGATCGGGTTTTACCCCTTGCTTTTCCTTATCTGCACAGAGCTGCTGCCTGAGTTTAATATTACGGCAGATCGTTTGGACATGCTTATCCTCCCATTCTTTGGCTCGGTCCTGACTGGTGCAAACAATCTCACTCATCATGGAACAGCATTGTCGCAGAGCTTCTAGCTCCTCCTCAAGCTGCTCTCTCTTGTACTGGGCATCTCCTTTTTAACAGGAAATTTACTTTCTCGAATGAGTGGCAACCCACTCTCCCAGAGATGCACTTGATGGATCTAACTTCTCATCCCAACTAATGGGTGGTCCCAACAAAGACAGGGTATTGGCTAACATGCCAAACCCATCATCTTTGGAGGTCCATCCCGGAATCAAGAACTGCTCGGGACTCACCTCTTTCTTTTGGCGAAACATCTCGAGACCAATCCTGCCGACTGTGCCAATTGTCCTGGGTAAACTTGTACCTCTCACTTTCTTCGTTTTAGATTGGTCACAGTGTTTGAGCTACCGAAAGAAAACAGACACACACGCCGAGAGCACTTCAGTTTATACAATTCTTTATTACAAAATCTTACGCTGATTTCAAACTACAATATGCAAGCCCTTCCCAATTATACTTATCAACGCCTGGACTGGTCCCAACTGCCGAAGCGAGGCAACGACCGCACACTTGTAGTAGGTTGTCGGGGTCCCGGTAGCAGCTTCTCCACCTCCCCCGACTGGGACGTTGGTTGGACTCTAGATGTTGTTCTTCTTGCTGAGATCTGTTGCCTCCCCTCAGGGAGTCTGAAACTTCAGCAGCGGGACCATGGCTTATATTACCCAAAAACTGCTTACCCAAGCACCTATTCCCAGCACAAAAAAATAACCGAGCATCCTAGGCTTCTATCAAATACCACAACTTTCTAGCTTATCACTTTGAATACAATGATTTATTTAGCAAAGACATCTAGCTTATCACTTCTAATACAATGATCTACTTAGCTGCGAGGTCTCGCTTGACAATCTGCGACCAACCAAATCCCATCAATCTCAAACAGCAACCAGCTAACGAGCAGGAAGATTAAACATTCTTGGTACCAGCTGTCTTTTTGTCAGATAACTGCATATCTGGGCCCCATGGTGGAATTTAGCTCGTGTCCGCTGAGTCTCGAGCAGGTTACTGATTCTCAGCCTTGCAGGAGCAGAAAACATGGTTTGAATCCTCCATTACATATCTGCGCACCAGATCAACTTTTGAAAAGAATCGCATGCCGCGGAGGTTGGCTGCGAAGTCTTGATATGGAGGGACTGGGTACCTGTCTGGAGTTTTGGTGTCATTTAGCCGTCTGTAGTCTCCGCAGGGCCTCCAACCCCCTAATGACTTTGGGACCATGTGCAATGGCGTTGCCCAAGTGCTGTCCAACCGCCGAACTATGCCCAACTCCTGGAGCCTGGAGAATTCCTCCTTTGCCTCTTTAGCTTCTCCGGTGGCAGCCGTCTAGCGCTGGAGTGCAGCCGTTTGTGGAGATGTGATGGAAAACTCCATGGTGGGGGGAGGCGACGTTGACGCATGGCTCCAGGATGGCAGGGAATTCACTGAGGATCTCGGCAAATTCATCTGTGGCGGTGGCTACCGGGGTGATTTTGGGTCTTGTCGTCCACCGTGCCCAGGCGCACCAAGCGAAAGGTGCGGGCGTTGAGCAGCCTCCTGCCCCTCATGTCCACCAGCAGATCGTGTGCCCTTAGGAAGTCAGCCCCTAAAAGTGTGGTGCCCACCGAGGCCAGGACGAACCTCCAAGTGAACTTTTCATTCCTGATCTTTATCTGCCTTATGGGTGCCATAGGTCTTGATTGCGGAACTATTGGCAGCCCGCAGGGTTGGTCCGGGGGGGGGGGTGTCTGGGTTAGAGTTTACAGTGCTGTAGGGGAGTAGGGCACTCAGCTCAGCCCGTGTCCACCAGGAACCAGCGGCCCTTGGACTTGTCAGTGATGTAAAGGAGGCTTTTCACGTGGCCAACCTTGGCAGGCATCAACAGCAGTTGGCCTGGCCGTTTCCCTGAAAGTCGCAGGGCTGACGGCACTTGTGGGCTTTCACACCCCAGCGCTGGTGATAATAGCACCATGTTGACTGGGTTTCCTCCAGCTTGTGCTTGAGGGTAGCCTGCGGATGGCGGGGCCCCATCTTGGAGACTTGACTGAGGGCTGCCTCGTTCTCCTGTTTTGCATGCCAGATGGTGTTTGCCTGGGCTGCAGCCTTGTGGTGGTCGGAAAAGTCCTCTTGAGATAGATGGAGTCGGATATCTTTTGTTATCTGTTCAAGGAATATCTAGTGGATATCACGATCCGCCACCGGGGCCAGCATTTCGTCCATGAGGGCTGAGGGGCTGCAATTTCCCCCAACCCATCCAGGTGTAAAAGCCTGGAAGCACGCTGCTGGGGAGTGAGGCCAAACTTCCCCAGGAGTAGATTTTTGAGGGCAGTATACTTGCCCACTGCTAATGGCTGGTGAATGATGTCATCCACCCTCACTGCCGTGTACTGGTCCAGCATGCCCACAATGTGGTAAAATTTTGTGGTGTTTGCTGAGATGTTGTGGAGTTGGAATTGTGCCTCCGCCTGCCCGAACCACGTCCGTGGGCGATGGGGCCAGAAGGGGGGAATGTTTGAGGGCTACAGTGTTCACCTCGGCTGCATCCATCGTTTGCTGGGTCCAGATAGACGTCTGGGCCCGTTGGGGTCACCACTATGGCGATTGCAGGAGCTGAAGTAAATCACAGCTACCACACCGATGGTCGTTAATGACTGTTTTTATTCATATTCAGTCGTCCCTTTAAGGGCAGCATGAGGTCAGTCACCTGGTGCATTGTGACATCATAATCGCTGCCCAGGGCATGCGCTGGAAGGGATGCTGGAGTCAAGAGAGAAACCGCTGATGACACCATTTCCTCATGGTTGCCCCGTCACATAGTGATGCAAGCAGGGCTGGTTCGCCATGAGGATGTGCACTGCCACAGCATCTAGCTGGCCATTTTGGAAAAAGTACCCAGGGATGTCCTGTTCATAAAAATCAGGACAATTCTCATCATTTATTAAAACCGAATCAGTCATTAAACAAAGAGATGGAAAGTGTTGTAGACAGTGCTTACAAGCAGTTCTTGCTAATAACACTTGCTATTGCTCAGTTTGTGTTTCACCCACAGGCAGTCAACAAAACTTGGTCTGAATGTGGAGCAAAGGGCTGGATTTCAGAGTTGAGGTGATAGCCCCAGAACAAGTACCAATTTGCAACAGAGATAAGGAGAAATTTCTTTAACTAGAGGATAGTGAATTTGTTGCCACGTGGCAGGATCTTTTGGGGAATTTAAAGATGAAATTGATAGGTATCTTATTAGTCAGGGTAGCAAGGGACATGGAGATAAGGCTGGAACTTGGAACGAGATGTGAGAACAGTTTAGCTCATGAAGGTTTCACAGAGCCTGCTTCTGTTCTTTTCTTGTGAACATTGCTGTACAAGTTCCTTAAGCTGCTACACACTTTCATTCATTATAAAGTTGGAAGTGGGGTTATTTGTACCATTCACAACATTCAATTCTATTTGCAAATATTCAGCAAAGGATACTGTTGCTCCCTACCATGTCGCAAGACTTGGACAGTATTCAGGCACATATTGACAAGTAGTACACAATAGTTGTCTAAAGTGCCAGGCAATATCCATAATAATAAAAAAAACAGGAAATAGAGAAAATTCAGCATGTCAGGCACCATTTGTGGAAATAGAAAGTGTTAATATTTTAGACTGAAGACTATCGGCAAAATATTCTGACAAAAGGTCTTCAACCTGACACCTGTTTCCTTTTCCACCAATGCTCCCCAATTTGCTGAGTTCCTGCATTCTATCTTT
The DNA here is from genome assembly GCF_036971445.1 of Narcine bancroftii. Lineage (NCBI taxonomy): Eukaryota > Metazoa > Chordata > Chondrichthyes > Torpediniformes > Narcinidae > Narcine > Narcine bancroftii. Next base: position 174,680,356 of record NC_091471.1, on the reverse strand, counting down.
ATATACATATATATATATATATATAGGTTTCCAGCATCTAGTTTTTATCCCCCCAAGCAATGTCCATCTCTAACAATCGAGCCTAACCACCTATCCTTGGCACTCAGTTCCATTACCATGGTTGAGTTCCCGTCAATACTTTGGGGGGGGGGTTCATCATTGATCAGAAATTCAACTTGACTGTCCATGTAATTATAGTGACTCAAAGAGCAGGACAGAAGCTGGATTTCAGTACTAACTTGCCTCCTGATATTCAAAGCCTTTCCATCATTTGTTTGGCATATCACTAAGTTGAATGAAAAGCACCCACATACTTAAGGTTAACATTACTTTGGACAGCCTGCTAGATTGGGTGCTATCCACCCTAAATATTGTTAATTTGTGACCAACAAGTTTTGTCTGAAATGGCTCTAATTTCTTGACAATGAAGAAATGCTTCATATTCATAAATGTGACTTTTATTAATGATAACCAGTCATGAATGGCAGTTTAGGGAACAAATTAATTTCATTAAACCATATTATTTATCTTTTTATTTGATATCTAGATTTCATTGGTACGGATGCCATATGCCTGCAAGCTTCTCTTCCAGGAGTTGATGTCAATGAGTATTGCACCACGAATGATGATTTCATGATATTCACATAGACAAGCCATGGCTCAATGTGACTGGCAAAGTTATCTGCAGAACAGAATGTGTCAGATGGTATAGAAAAGGGTATGCCTTTTATTTTTGTTCTCAGTTGTGATTTTTTTTGCCAATGCTGTAAGTAGATTTTGTTGTGAAACCTAATAAAACTTTGTATAAAATGTATTTGCATCTTGATTATACAGTGTTTTGATCCCCTTACCATTACTGATTTACAATATCTAATAGGAATCAGAGCAAATAAAAGCTGTTTAAATGATAATCAATAACAGTATACAAGAATGAGTAAAATTAACCCAAATCGATGTAATATATTGAAAAGAAACACTGCCTAGAGTTCATGGAGAGGTATTCTTGTGGTTCAAACTGACATGATTTTAATTTTCTTTCGCCTTCTCTGCAAAACAAAACACCAGAATGAATAGAACAAAATAGTTTCCACATACTTGACAAGTTGAGTTCATTCTCTTCCACAGATTTTGTTTGCTGGATTATTTAAATAACCTCCCATTACATTCATCTTCTGTCTGCATCATCATACAACAATTGGAGCCTTTAACATAATATTTTGCTTCCTCAAGAATCTTGTGATGCCATTCGGCAAAGTCATTGCTGACTTGATGCAATTTCAAATTCTGTTTGAAACAAAGGTCTAGGAAAGTGAGCACAAAATAAATTATAAGGGAATTAGGGGTTATGGAGAGAAGGAGGGGACAGGGTACTGAACTTTAAGATCAGCCATGATCTCATTGAATGGCGGAGCAGGCTCGAAGGGCCGAATGACCTACTCCTGCTCCTATCTTCTATGTTTCTATGTTTGCCTGCAGATTAGAATTTGAAATTCAAATTCTAACATCTATATTTCTCAATAATAGGCTTTATTCACCAGTGCCAAGACCACCCAATCATTTGCAATCCCGAGTTACCTTTATCACTAACTTAGATGTAACAATGTGCTTTGAGCTGGAATTATATCTACAATTTGTTGCCTTTGAATATGAGTCACTCTGGGTGTAAAGTTTTGGACTCACTGATGATTTTAAAAATGTGACATCTGGCACTGTCTGTAAGGAGTTTGTGTGTACTGTCTGCATGGGTTTCCTCTAGGTACTCCAGTTTCCTCCCACCCTTAAACATACGGGAGCTGTAGGTTAATTGGACTGCATGGGCCGGAAGGGTGGTTATTGCGCTGCATGTCTAAATTTAAATAAGTAGGCGCGTGACTTAGTGGAGAAATTGCTGATGGTAGGGTTATTGTGTGCTTTCTTTCCTGAACTTCATGCCTCTTCCTTCTCTGGTCAGTCAAAATTTAACAGCATTGCAAAAGGCTCTGTGGCCAAACTTGTCCCTACCAATCAATCATTTGCTTGTGTTTGTTGCATATCCCTTTAAACCTTTTCTATCCATGTACCTAAATAAAGGTGCATCTGTATCCACCTTTATCACTTTCTCTGGCAGCTTGTCCTCTGTGAGAAAAGTAGTCCCTCTGGTCCCTTTTAAATCTTCCTCTAAACTGATGCCCTTAAGCTTAAGACTCTCCTAGAAAAAAAAATTATATGCCTATCTACATCCCTCTTGATTTTACATACCTTTATAGTGGAATGTTCAGCTTGGGAGACTTGTCATTGCCCTGATAGCTACATCTGTATGTGGTGTTTAGAGTTACAGCTCCTTAGACAATGTTAGGGAAATGGAGCTGCAGCTCTGATCTTAAGCTTGTCTGTGAGAATGAGGAGTTCATAGATAAGAGCTACAGCAAGGAAGTTGCACCAAAACTGCAGGAAACAGATGGGTGACTGTCAAGAGAGGGAAAGCAAAAGCAAGTGGGCAGGGTACCCCTAAGGCTATTCCTCTCAATAATAAGTACACCACTTTGAATACAATGATGGGAGGGGCAGTGAGGATGACCAGGTCTCTGGCATCAAGCTTAGCCCTGTGGCTTGGAGGGGAAGGAGGGCTATAGTGATAGGGGATCAAATAGAAGAAGAGATAGGAGGTTCTATGGCATGAGACACCTGGGTAGTTTGTTGTCTTCTAGATGCCATCTTGAATCAGGTTAATGACATTCTGAAAAGTGAGGGTGAGCAGCCAGAGGTCATGGTACCATTGGTATCATGTCATGGGTACAAGAAAGGATGAGGCCCTGAAGAGAGAATACTGGAAGCTGGTATGTGTTGAAAGACAATACCTCAAGGGTTGTAATTTTAGGATTGCTGTCTGTGCCATATGCTGGCGAGTGTAAGAATAGGATGATGTTGCAGATGAATGAGTGGCTGTATAATTGGAACAGGGCTTCAGGTTTCTGGATCATTGGTATCTCTTCTGAGAAAGATATGAACTGTACAAAAAGGACTGGTTACACCTGAAATGGAAGAGGATCAATATCCTGACAGAGAAATTTGCTAGAGCCATTAGGAAGTGTTTAAACTAGTTTGGCAGGGATGGGAACCAGAAAGTTAATGCAATGTGTAGGCTCTCAAACTTATGAGGCATGGAGCCTTGGCTGTGTGGATTCCGAAGGAGTTTGCCTGCAGAAAGTAGATGGAATGTATTCTGCTTGGAGGTTGACACCACACCACCCTCTTTCCCCCCACCTCCGACCCCTTTTAAATACAATCTGACCTCTTAGCCTCATCGTCTGAACTTTGATCAAGACTTTGACCTTTTTGCTGATTGTATATTGATTATGCATCTTCAAAAGATGTTCCATAAATGCAAGACGTATCAGTGTTACTTTCTTCCTCATTTCCTTTCCTGTCTCAACACTCAAACTAATGGACAAAGAACTGGTTAACTCAGCCAGATACAAAAACAATAGCCTCAGTATTTGTCATTTGATTTCCAAACTTTTCAGAAATAAAAGCTTATAAGCAAGGGCACTAAATTAAGTCAAATATAAAATGCAGTTCTCATACATTCATATTCTAATCTTATAAACACTGAATTTTTAAAAGTAATACATAACCATCAAAAGCTACCACCAAACAATTAGTTCAAAAATATTCAAGATACTTACATTGTTATATATTTCTGGACTTAGTTTTTAGTTCGTCAACCACATGTATTCTTCCAGTAGCTGCAGCCTCTCCCTTGGCATTTGATGCATAGCATTCATATTCTCCAGCATCTTCCTCAGTGAGTGGAGATATCTAAATGAAAATGGTCTTGATACATTAAAAGTGTACAATTTGTGTGGCTTGTATTTCCTGCTTTTTAATATCAACAGTGGATAATGTTTGTAGACGCTGTAATTGTAGTTAATACACAAAAGTGCTAGAGAAAGTGAGCAGGTCCCACGTTGTCCATAGGAGGCAAAGATATACAAGAGGCCATAACTAAATCTGCAGCTGGAGTAGAGGTGCTGAACGAAGTGATTTCCAAATCTGCGACCAGTCTCTGATGAAGAGAAGGCTACAAAGGGAGCACCAGATGCAGTAAACAAGTCCTGTGGATATACAAGTGCTGCTTCACTTGAAAGGCCTGTTTGGGGCCCTATAAGAGGTCAGACAATCTTATTTTGTAACCTTTGACTAAGGTTTTAAACCCAAAAATGTTAAATATTTTTTCCCTCTTCATACTGACTAACCTGTTGATTGTTTCCACTGTTGTGTTTTTAGATCAAAATTCCTGTTTCTGCAGTTTAAAAAAAAATTCTATTCTTGGATGTAGTGGCAAGTATATCATATAGGTTCCTAGGAGCTTATAATATTTCAAGCACAAAATCTGGGCAGTTGTATTAAACCTGTACAAAACAGTGGTTAGGCCACAAGTGGAATTTTAAAAAAATTTAGACATACAGCACAGTAACAGACCATTTTGATCCACGAGTCTGTAGTGCCCAATTTACACCCAATTGGCCTATAACCATCACCCCCCCCCCCCCCCCACGTTACATTTTTGGATGGTGGGAGGAAACTGGAGCCCCAAGGAAAACAGGGAAAACGTACAGACTCTTTACAGACATTGTAAGATTCGAACCCTGATGATTCTGATCACTGATGCTGTAAAAGTGTTGCACTAATTGCTGTGCCAACCCAGTGGAATCCATTTCTCATTACCAGACCTTTGGAAGAATGTGAGGATTCCAGAGAGCATTCAGAAAATAATAGAACTGATCCAGTGATGAGGGCAAGATTAGTCTACAGCAACTAAGATTTTCTTCTTGAACCAAAGAAGATTCAGGAGTGTCATACAAGGTGGTATATGGGAGTTTATTGTCATAAACACTAGTATAATGTATAGGTGCATCAATTAGTATACATTGAATTACCACAGTCATGACTGGTTAGGTTGAGTAAAAAAAACAGAGGGTCACATTAGCAAATTGGGACAGAGATTTAAAATTTAGGGGAGCATAGCCCCTTTTATAATGGCACTTGAAAGTGGGAATTAGCCACCAATTGGTTCACCTGTCAGTTTGAACTCTCCCAACCCAGTAGGGGGTGTCCAAGTCAACCCAGGAATTAACTGCCTAGGGAGGGTGTATCATTACTGATCTGTTTTAAATCAGCGACCCAGTATGCTGGGTCCCATTAGTGATGCAATTATGATGGTCTTGCGCATGTGGAAGGCTGTTAAAGAGGGAGGGAATGGAATGAGCAAAAAATGTATTTTTTTTTAAATTAAACAGCATTTCCGTGATTTTTTTTCCCACTATGAAGAACCCCCAACATGCCGGCATTGGTCGTTCGCACTGAAATGAACAAAGCCGGCAATTTCTATTTATTTATTCAGGTCAGTGTGCCTTTATATACAGCAAGCCGTATGTGCCACTTGTTTCTCCCCCCAAGAAAATAGCTTAAAAATATTCCTGGTCTTGTATGCTAGGTTGAACTCAGCGTGATAATGGTGAGTAATGTTGACAGTAATACTGTTGGTCCACACACTGGTCACTGTGCTGAGAAAGCGTCAAGTCTGTGAGAGACAAGTCTGGACTTGTGGGTTTGCTCTCAAAAACACAATAGAATAGCATCAAAAAATCATAGCAGGAATAAAACACAATGTGCACAAGGTATAAAGGAGTGGGGGGGATAATGCACAATTTTTAAAAAACGAACAATGTATTAAGGAGCATGGGAAAATCTGAGAGTATTGATCAACAGTAGATTTCAAACTTTTCTTTCCACTTCGTAATCCCTTACTAATCACCGTTGGGGACGTGGCAGGCTGTCGGTGGGTGCACAGTAAGCTTCACACTTTTCAAAATGAGGACAAAGTCACAGATCACCTTGCTCACAATCTGGTAGACCTAGTGTAAAATCTTTGTGCTTGCCCTCACAATCTGGCAGAACGAGTGCAAAACCTACGGTTAGACTTTCCCATGATCATGTGTTTTATTCCTGCCACCAGTTTTTCATACTCGCTATAAACTGTGCCTGTGTGTTTGTTAACTCCATCTGTAAATAAAATAATTTACTACAAAACCACATTCATCTGTTTTCTCACTCAAAACACCCAAACACACACCAACACACCTTCTGCCCCACCCCCGGAGAGGTAATGTAGAACAAAGCATTCACTGCCTACGAGTTCTTACATTACTCGGGACATCACCTCTGGAGGTTAGGCTCCCCTTAGCTCCACGATACTGGGTTGGTAATGTGAAAGGGCACATGGAACCAGTTTTTCTTGGTCTAGTGTGAACAGCTCTACTAGTATTTCAAAATGGGCCATTCACATGCCAATTTACCAGGTTGCCAGTGTGAAAGGGGTTAGGAGATTGAGAATCATTTTCAACTCCATAGTAAGTGAACAGGGGATTGGAATTAGTGATGGGTTGACTAGCTAATGGGTTAGTTTCAATAGGGTGATTGGCCTCCTGTGCAGTAACAGTTCTATGAGACAAGTAGCAAAATGGTTTGTGTGCAAAATCTAGGGTAAACACAAAATAAATGTAGTTTTGACATTTAATAACACTGAAATAACTTTCTAATTACATTCACACACCTGGATTGAAAACTTACCAACACCCATCCTGTCACCTCATGCTTCTCTGGCCCACCACGTGTCTGAACAGCAAGATTGTCACGGTCACCGGGCAATAACTCCATCTTTTCCACACCAGTAATTGTTTTTATTATCTATCATTTGAAATACAGCAAATCTTCAAACCACGAGCCATTAATTTATCTCTGACACAAAAGCAGTATTTTAATGCAAGAACTGGAATGTATTCTTTGTGTTCTATTGGAAGAATACTCCTAAAAATATTCTGAGGTACCCCCAAGTAATATTCCATCACGTCAAACCAATCTTTCGAATGTCATGCCCAAAAAGAACAAAGTTCAAAGTCCTGTTTTAAAATATTCAAAACCTTTAACAAATAAATAATTAATAAAGCACCAGCAATTTATTGCTTCTATACACTAACCCCATGGGATCCAATACAAGTTAAAAACAGTAATAATTGCACCTGACAAGGAAAGTCCAGGTAAAGTTCTGTTCCAGGATAGTGTAAAGTGAACGAATTGCTGAAGTGCAAGTTAGAATATGTCTTTACATTGCCATCTGTTTAAGCATTTGCAAATTTTTCAAATGAGGAATCAGGCAAGTCCAAACCCATTAACCTGGGGAAGTCACCGGTAACATTGTGAGTCAGTTCTTAGAAAATTATTCGCTGATCAAAGACGTCACGTGTGTACAGAGAATTGGTGCACATCATGTAATTTTGGTTGGTATGTTAGGACAGCAAGGGAAAGGGGAATTTTTACAATGAGCTGAATATGACTAGTGGTGAACTTTAGAATAATAGGATAATAGATAAATAATAGATAAAACAATAATAGATAATGTAATTATAGGAGAAAAAAACTAAATGGAGTGGAGATACAGTTTTATCAAATGCTGGGTCAAAATTCTGGAAATAAACAGTATTGTGATAGATCCATACCTCAAGAACGCAAAGGCACCTTCTCAAGGGCAATTAGGGATGGGCAAGTAAAATTTTGTTTCAGCCTGCAAAGCCCCCCATCCCTTGAATGTGTAAAAGAAAAATTCCATTGGAGCAGAAAAGTCTGATGTAATATTTTACTTTGAATTCTGAAGGTTTCGTTAAAATTGGTACATTATGATGAGTTCAGAAAATTCATGAAAGTTTTCATCAACTTAAAATGATTTGTAAATGAAGGTGTTGAGAGATAGGGAAAATAGATTACTGAGTGGTCTTGTGATATTAGAATATTTTACCTCAGAATACCAAATTTTACAGAAAAGTTAAATACTTAAAGGCAGATGAAGCTAATAACAGCAGGGCAATGAATTAGTGTTAAATTAATTTAACAATGTATCTTTTCACATTTAGCAATGACTCTGCTCACATATTAGGAGTTGAATGGTTTCGCTCTTGGCAAAACGCATGGATGAGAGTCTTATGAGTGTATTGAATTGGCACTTTTACTGATGTTCTGCAGCACTAAATTATCTGTAAGTGTATGACTGAAGATCCTATTCTATTATGCCAGAAGAAGTTATAGAGTAGGGGTCAATTATAACATTTAAAAGGCATCTAGTACATGGATGGGAAAGGTTTAGGGGGATATTGGCCAGATGTAGACAACATGGTTGACATGGACAAATAGGGCTGAAAAGGCTGTTTCTCTGCTCTAAAACTATGATTCAATTTTATATTAAGTATTAAAATGTACAAATTTTAATTCAGAAAATGGTGTAAACATTAATTATGAGATTCAATTAACATCTTCAAAAAACAAAAACTGAATTACTACATTTTTAAAACTTGAACAGTTTGATATTTGCTAACCTTATTCCAGATGAGTACAGGGGTAGGTACTCCGAGAACTTCACAGCTGAGGTAAACTTGAGATCCACTGACATTCCAAATCTCTTGAGGTTGTGTTACAATAACTGGAACTATCAAAGTAAAATAATATCAATTTAATTTCTAAACTCATGTTATTCTTCAAAGAGGGGCCATTTTCCTTGCAATGGGCCATCAATAGAACAAATCTCATTTAAGGCCAATGTCAAATAAAACTATCATTGGCTTAACATTTTTTCAGTCTCTACTGCCAAAATGCTACAATTCACCTCCAACAAAATTCCCAGGGAAGTGGAACCATTCTTCAGAACTAAGAGGCAACCCTTTGATCTATGTTATTGCACTCCAGAGCAAAGATCACCCTAATTCAGTTATTGTGTTGCAATATGCAAATAATTTTTGCATTTGTGTATGATTGAAGGCCAAGCTCTCTGTTACCATCTAATTGATGACTGAAGCTTTTGAGATGGGCCTCACAATGTGTTCAACATCCCCAACCAACACTGTCTTCTGACAAAGTTTGCAACGAGATTCTACAAAACAGAGCATTTCTCAGGAGCGATCTTTTGGCGATGACAGACATGGATAATGAGCAGCACAGCCATTGGTCAATTGTGCAAAAAGATGTGGAGGGCTATGGCCCGGGTTCAGGTCAATAGGACTATGCAGAACAATGGTTCAGCACAGACTAGATAGGCTGAAGGTTCTTTTTCTGTGCTGTAATATTCTATGGTTCCATGGGTGTTTGAGAATCAAAGTCTGGACAGCAGTGATTCTGGTCTTTCTCTAAGCTTCTGAGACCTAGATTTCCCACAGTAAACACTTAATGCACTATTAAGATAACACAGTTCCAAATCCTCCAGATCGACAGGACCAATAACAAAAGCAACATCATGGTCATTTTTAACACTAAGGCCTAACTATTGTGGCAAAGCCATGTTGTTTATATGTCTAACACTAAATAACAGAAATAGACACAATATCCTGTGCTGTGTCTCAAGGAAAATATTTCCAGGAAAACAAAAAAATTCAAGGATGTTCTCAAAATGTCCTTGGAGAAATACAACATCCTCACAAAATCCTGGGAATTTCTGGCCCAAGATCACACAAATGGAGAAGAATTCATGATGGTATTGAGAACCTCAAGTCTGTGCATCAGAATCACACACAGATCCTGCATAAATGGTGCCAGAAGTATGTCACCTCACTAACTACTCACTGACCATGCACCCCAGGTCCATCTGTAGGCTCAACATTGACCTTGTCGCAGCATCAAATCAGAGTGGAAGCAAGGTCCCTTCAATCCTGAAGGGATGTCCAAAAAAAGCATGGGAGATTAGCTCTCCTGTTGCCAGACATTCACCTTCAGTTGAATCTTTTTCTTTAAATTGTAAAAATGTAATTGACTGGACATTTTGACACTTCCCCTTTCCATTAGAGTTAAGGCAGACTGAGGGCCCAACCTATAATTTGATCCTGATTGCCCTCAGAGAGGCTGAATGGTGCGCCAACAACAATCTTGCACTCAATGTCACCAAAACTAAGGAGCTGATTGTTGACTTCAGGAAGGGAAAACCAGAGGTATACAATCCAGTGATCATTGGGAGAATCAGAGGTGAAGAGAATGAACAAATACAAGTTCTTGTGAGTCACTATTTCGGAGGATCTTTCATGGAACCAACACACCAATGCCATCTTGAAGAAAGCATGTCAGCATCTCTATTTCCTCAGGAGTTTGCAAATGTTTGGTATGACACCAGAAACTCTAGCAAATTTCTAGATATGTGGTAGAAAGTTTGCTGACCGGCTGCATCATGGTCTGGTATGGGGACACCAATACCCCTGAGTGTAAATGGCTGCAAAAGCCCAGCCCAGGACATCCCAGGCAAAACCCTACCCTCTATTAAGAACGTCTACAAGGAATGCTGCCTTTGGAGAGCAGCAGCAATCATCAAGGAACCACACCACCCAGCACATGGTCCATTCTCACTGTTGCCACGAGGAAAGAGGTACAGGTGCCACAAGACTCACATCACCAGGTTCAGGAAAAACTGCTACCCCTCCACCATCAGACTCCTCAGCAACAAACTCATTTAAGGACTCTTACTTGTGCACGTTGATTTTTTAAATTCTCTCTGTTGCACAGTTTGTTTATATTTGTCATCTGTATACAGTTCTTTATTTTTTTTTTACATGCATATGCTGTGTAGTTTTTACAGGAAAGTTTCAGAGTTGTTATGATGTCATGTATGTGCTCTGACCATAAATCTGATGAGAAGGATAAAAAGGGACATGTTACAGGGCTGGGCAAGGTTGGAGGTAAAAGATGGAATCAGTTGGAACCTTCTGGAAAGCAGAAATGTCTTCCTCCACTGTAAATGGAAAATAGAGACCGAGAAAGAAATCTAGTGGAACAGCAGGATACATAATAGTCACACTGAGTAGGATATGGGGTCTGGAAGCTGTTTTTTTTGAACTCATGAAAATTGAAAGTTTTCTTAGGTTCACTATAGATGAAACACAGGAAGGGGTGTTACAATCAGAGATCTACACTATTTTTCACAGGAGAAAAAAACCTCACATATTTTAATATGCAGGAATTAGCAGGATAAGGATGTTCATTGTTTAGTCTGAGTTGATGCCTCATTATATTTTGAGGTGACACTCAATCAGATGGAGGATCTCTGCCTGTCAGATTGTTGACTGTAAAGTTTTAGTTGTTAACTGCAGAGAGAGCATGCAAAGCAGAGGAGGGGGTTGGGGGGGGGGGGTGGGATGGGGGTCAGATTTCAAGCCAGATCACTGGCTAAAAAAGTTTCCCCAACTTTTGTTTTATAAAAGTTCCTATCAAAAGCTCAATATAAAATTTACTCTAAGGTTAACAGGAGCCTTTTACTTCCTCCATGGTCTTTGTACAGGTATAACATGAAAGCTTTAGAAATCATGCATAAAGTTTACATTCACACATCATAAACTTTCATGTAACCAACCCTTGGAATTCAGGATTTAGTCAGAGAACTGAAACAGTGCTGACCACTTCTAAATCTTTAGGACAATAGCTTTCAATAAGGGAATCCAGCAATTAGAATAATGTGTAAAATGTGAAGAGAGATAGAAAAACCCAGACACTATGAAAACATTTATTCATAATAGAGCAGAATAGTTCAACAAAAGCAGCAAGACCTTGCAGGAGAGTAATCTGTTCACTCGGCTAGGTTATTAATCCAGTGTTTAACAAGAGCCAATGGTAACGGCCACCTCTGCTGATAGATCAAACTCAGCAAAAAATTAATAGAGTTCAACCACTGAGCAAAACAAACCTGACATGTCACTGCACATGGGCTTTTAATAAGATTAGACATGCTGTTGCATAGTTTTAAGATGAATGCAAAACAATTTGAATAATCCAACATAAAGCTACCATAAACTAATACACTGTTCCACTGAGCTACAATTTCTGATGTGCATACTACTTTAAAACATCAGTATTATCTTAATGTTCAATATTTAAATTTTAAATCTACTTTTGTCACCAACTGAATTTACAACTTTATAGACGGCCACACAATTAAATCACCAACTACCTTTGTTTCAGATAGAATATGTGTTCAGATACTGAAATTGCCAGCAAAATTCATTTTTATTGCTTATTCCTAGTCTTTAGGTTGCCTGTCTTCTTGAAACATTGAAACTCAAGTGGAGAAGATCCTTCCACAATTTTACTAAATTGGGAGTTTTAGGATTTCAATCCAGCAATAATAGTGATATGCGCCAAGATTAGGATAAAGTACGACATGTGGAATCTGGAAAGGTGTGGTGGAGATACCTGCAGGAGGTGAGGCTCCATTTTGCCTGCAGTCTTTTTCATGCAACTTAGCAGGGGTGATGGGTGGGCTGCTACTCAAGTCGATGGTTTACCCTGCTGCTGTTGTACCTGGATCCCTTGTGGGAATTTGTAATGCTCCATCACCCTTCTGATTGGCTCAATGTAGATAATGAGCAGAATCTGGGGCATCAGATTAACCACTCAGTTTTCAATTTGCTCCAATTCTCACAGTATTTAACATTACTAATCCAGTGGTCACTAATGGCTTTTGGGATACTAATAGAGGAGGATTCAAATATGGTTTTGAAATTGAATACAAAGACTGATGATTTTCCATTTCTTTTCAGGCATAAATGTTTCTTGCTGCATTAACCCATTTCTAGAAGTCAAATTACTGCATGTAGGCACTAACTGTTTCATTATCCAAGGATTTGAGTACAGGAGTAGGGAGATCCTGCTGCATCTGTACAGGGCCTTGGTGAGACCACACCTGGAATACCGCATGCAGTTTTGGTCTCCTTATCTGAGGAAGGACATCTTTGCCATGGAGGGGGTGCAGAGAAGGTTCACTAAACTGACACCAAGGATGGAAGGACTTGCATATGAAGAAAGGTTGGATAGACTAGGCTTGTATTCTTTGGAATTTAGAAGATTGAAGGGGGAGGGGGATCTTATAGAAACATATAACATTCTTAGGGTTTTAGACAGACTAGATGCAGGAAGGTTGTTTCCAATACTGGGAAAAATCAGAACCGGGGTCACAGTTTAAAGATAAGGGGAAGTTTTTTTTTAAGGACTGAGTTGAGAAAAAAAATTTCTCCCAAAGGGTGTTGGATCTGTAGAATTCTTTGCCACAGGAAGTAGTTGAAGCCGGTTCCTTGAAAATATTTAAGTGTAGGTTAGATTTGGCCCTTGGATCAAGGGGTATGGGGAGAAGGCAGGAACCAGGTACTGATCAGCCATGATCATATTGAATGGCTGTGTAGGAAGGGCCAAATGGTCTACTCCTGCACCTATTTTTCTATGTTTCTATGAATTGCAAAAAGAATGGAATGTATCACATCATCAAACAGCCTTTAATCTTCCCTTCTAAAGGAGGGTATATCTCTAATGAATCACCCATTAGGGCTAAGATGTTGGCATTAGGACTCATGCATGTATATCCTATACCAGAGATAGATTAGACTTTAATGACCACAACCATTTCCTTTAGAATTTCTCCTCCCCCCCCCACCCCCTATTGGTTCTAGTTTTACCGGATTCCCAAGTGACCCACTCAGACGTGACAATTACTATCACTTCATAACCAGAATTCTTTCCAATCTAGCAAGTGGCCATTACTTGGCAGGTTAGTCATTGCTCTGAGGACTGGAGGATGGTTCACCAAGTGCATGTTTGCCACAATTTCTTATTTGGCGGAGTGAGTTGCATGACAATGACCATAACTGGACCCAACAAACAAACATTTAGTGAAAGTTTTAAGTTCCCTGGCTTTGATCTTCCACATTACTTATAACCATCTCTAAACCACACACAAATGGAAAATAAAAATTTCAGAGCAGACTATTAACCAGATACTGTAGTAATACTCAAACACATCTTATACAATTACCTCAGTAAAACATCTAAATAACAAAATTATAGTTGTTGGTCTATTTACACAAGTTATATTTGACTGATGATGCTGACTGTTGAACCCTCCTCGTTCTTGCTTGGGATCAGAGATCAAAGTAAGGTAGTATGCTCCTACACCATGAGTGCATGCATCTTTCAACCACTGGATAAATGTTCAATACAATCACTGAATAAACTCTTAGCTGGCAAAAAGCTTTCACTGTTATTGCAAATGTAATCCAGATACATCATCAGTTGAAGCAATTTTGCACATTGTCATTTTTCCACCAGGGATTTTTTTTTTCCAAATTTTTTAAATCATATATTCTATATTTGAGTTATTCCAAGATGGCATGGATTGGTGGTGGTAAGTTCACTGGAACTGCCCCACTCTATGTTGAAGGTTATGTCCAATGTGCTGTTTCTTTGTGGCCATTATAGTATGCTTTGTGGAGATTAGTTAAGGACATTGATGTAGGGTTAGAGTCTCATAATAGGACACATCAGGTCAGGCAAGTTTGACAGATATGGTTTTCAAAACAGTGGCATTAAAAAAAAGATCTTATTTTCATTTCCAGATTTAATTTATAATTTAAAAAAACAGATAATATTTAAGAATTTGGACAGGTACATGGCTGGGAGATGTATGGAGGGCTATGGACTGGGTGCAGATCAAAATGGTTCAGCATAGATTAGAGGGGCCGAGGTGGCCTGTTTTTGTGCTATAATTGTTCTCTGGTTCTATTTTTTAAAAACCAAGATTAAAATTCTTATGTGATATCGTGGCGGCACACATCACAATGCAGGCGAACTGGCTCCATGTGTGGCGGCCGCAGAGCAGCCACTTCAAGAAGGCGCTGCCGGGTTCAGGCTCCTGCGAGACCAAGCACGTCCCCTCTGCTGCGTCATCATGTCACAGCCAACACGGGGGCGGGACTTGACAGACACCTCTTAAGGTGTAGCGCGGGCTTTTGATTTAAATCAGTTGGAAACAAAACTGACTCCAGCTCGTGGTTTCTGTTCACGTTTCCTCCGTGTAGCTACCGCTACAATTGGTGACCCTGACCAGCCCAGACAATTCTGGACTCTGCTGCATGGACACTGCAGCAGTTAACGCAGAGGCCATAAAACTGCAGCCTTTCTGGATGCTTCGCGCACACACTTGTTCAGGCAAGCGGAAGCACAATTCCACCTCCAGTTTGATGATGTTCTACCATGCTGTCAGTGCCCTCGACCGGGAGGCCACTACCAGAGTAGACGACCTGATTCACGACCCCAGAGGAAAGTAAATATCCGGCACTCAAGCATCTCCTTCTGAGCACCTTCAGCCTGTCCAGACACCAGCATGCCACGAGGCTTATGAACCTGGATGGTCTTGGAGACAGGGTGCCATCTGCCCTCATGGACGAAATGCTCATGCTGGCAAAGGGCTACAGGCCATGACTCATGTTTGAGCGGGCCTTCCTGGAACAGATGCTGGATGACATTCAATTGCAGAGACTTGGACTTTGTGTTCATCTACCCATCACCAGCAGGGACCACAAGGAACACAAGGCCCATCTCTGCAGGCTTTTCGCTTGCCTGTCAAGAGTTCGGTCAATGTAGAAAAATACCAGTTTGGGAAGGACTCCATGCAGTTATTGGGCCACACCATCACGACGAACGGCACTGCACCATCAGCAGAAAAGGTCACAGCCATACGCTAGTTCGCCTGCCCCAACACTTTCAAAGGCCTCCAGGAATTCAACGGGATGGTCAATTTCTACAACCGCTTAATCCTGGGGGAGGCTTGCATCACGAGACCACGGTTTGCCTTGATATTGACCAGGGACAAGAACATAGAGTGGACGGAACAGGCCGATGCAGCTTTCACTGCCACAAAGAATGCCCTGGCCAATGCCACCTTACTTGTCCATCCCAGATCCGATGTACCCACAGCACTCACAGTGGATGCATTGGCCACAGCCATCGGTGGCATCCTGGAGCAGTCAGTCAAAGGTCAGTGGAGGCCGCTGGCCTTTTTCAGTTATCATCTGCACCCCCCAAACTCAAATACAGCACGTTCGACAAGGAGGTCCTGGTGCTCTACCTGGCGATTGGGCACTTTCAGTATTTCCTGGAAGGTAGGTCATTCACGGTATTCACAGACCACAAACCCCTAACCCACACCTTTGCCATGGCCAAGGACCCCTGGTCGGTGCGCCAACAGCGCCACATATCCTGTATATCAAAGTTCACCTCCAGCACCTCGCCGGCAAAGACAATGCCATGGCCGACACATTCTCACAGCCTGCCATCCAGTCCTTAGCCCCTGGACTGGACTACTCCCAGCTAGCACAGGCCCAAAAAAGAGGACGAGGAGACACAGGCTTTCTGCACAGCCATCACCAGCCTTCACTTTGAGGACCTCAAGCTGCTAGACAGTCCCGACAAGCTTCTGTGTGATATCTCCACTGGCTCGTGGCACCTGGTGGTGCCTCAGCAATGGAGGTACCAGGTCTTCAAGACCATTCACGACCTTGCACACCCGTCCATTAAAACCACAGCCTGCATGGTAGTGAAGAGGTTTGTGTGCCACGGCCTGAGAAAACAAGTCGTGCAGTCATCCAAGTTCCACCGCCACGTCAAGACCCCGGTCCAATGTTTTGACCCCACCCCCCCTCCGAAAAGATGGTTCGAGCATATCCATGTCGACATTGTGGGCCCACTGCCTGCATTCCGAGACACCCGCTACCTCTTCACGGTGGTAGACCGCACCACAAGATGGCCAGAAGCCATCCCTCTGAAGGATACTTCAGCCGACTCCTGCGCCAGAGTGCTGCTCACGCATTGGATCGCAAGGTTTGAGGAACCAGCGCACATAACCACTGACAGAGGGGCGCAGTTCATGTCCACACTTTGGACACAGTTTGCAATGCTCCTGGACATCAAGCTGCTACACATCACCGCTTATCACCCTCAAGCCAACAGACTCGTGGAACACTTCCACCACCACATGAAGTCAGCCCTCAGTTAAACAACCCGATTTGGATGGATGAACTCCCCTGGGTCCTGCTGGGCATCAGGTCAGCACCCAAAGAAGATTTGTGGACATCCTCTGCTGAATTGGTTTACGGCTCCCCTCTAACCCTACCAGGCGAATTCTTCCCTCCATCCAGAGACTAAGGTACCTGAAGGGAAGGCATCGTTGCAGGACCTACAGGACAGGTTAGCTTAGTTTGCACCCTCCCCCACCCTTGCACCATGGCAATCGGCTGGCGTGCATCAAGATTTATCTGCCGCAAACTTTGGGTTCATCCGCTGCGGCCCGCATCCAGCCCCCCTCCAACGTCCTTACGAAGGCCCGTACAAGGTCCTACACAACTTTGGCAAATCCTTCACGCTGGACATTGGGAGTAGGGAGGAAATGTTCATGGTGGACAGGCTGAAGGCAGCACACCTGGACCTCAAACAACCAATCGTTACAGCACAGCCTAAACAGCAAGGGTGACTTCCAAGGGCAACAGGACACTAGAGCCAGTTCTTGGAGGCGGTGGGGGGGGGTGATTGTGTGGAGGCACACATCACAATGCAGGCGAACCAGCTCCATGTGTGACGGCCACAGCAGCAGAGCAGCTGCATCAAGATGGCACTGCTGGATTCGAGCTCCCTCATGGCACACACACCCTCGGCTGCGTTATCGCGTCACAGCTGATGAGGGGACAAGACTTGATGGCCGCCTCTTAAGGTGCAGCGTGGGCTTTTGAATTAAATCAGTTGGTAACTAAACTGACTCCAGCTCATGGTTTCTGTTTGCATTTCCTCTGTGTAGCTACCGCTACAAATATGATCTTTTGTCATTATGCATTTAATATTCCAACCAGACTCTGGAAATAAATGCTTTTGAACAATATTCATGTTTAATTACTGTCAGACACAAAGTGATGACCCTCATCAATGACTTCCTAAAAGGAGGAAACTTAATTTAGAAATTTTTTCAAACTTCTTCAAAACTTTGACAAAAAAAAACATGCCCTCACCCCAACAGATGTTGGAAATCAGAAACAAAACCAAAAAAATGCTGGAAACACTCAGCAGATCAGGCAGAATATGTGGAAGGGGAAACAATGTTTCAAATGGAAGATCCTTCATTAGAATTCAGAAAATTCTAACAAAGAATCTGTTTCTCTCTCTCGGTTTCTGTTTCTCTTTTTACAGATGCTGCCTGATCTGATGAGTGTTTCTAGAATTTTCTGTATTTTTTTAAAAAACATTCTCTGCGCTGTAACACATCTGGCCAGTTTCTTAACCCTTCCCTCATTATCCTCTGACTGAATACACATCAAATGGCCTATGTGGCAGAGAAAAAAAAACTTACATTGATTTGAAAAGCTCAAGTCCAGTACACTTAACTTAAAAATTAAAAACAGGTACATCAGGAATGAAGTTGGAAAAGACCAACTTGCAGAATATGGTAGAAATACTCTTACCATAAATACCAATTGTGAATGTTAAATCTGAGATTGATTTTTCCTCATCAGGGGTACTTTAAGGGATACCTCAGTCCAGCTCAATCTCACCAAAATAATAGAGAAGCAAAAAGACCTCTTTCTGTTATGGCTTAGAGTGACGCTATTACAGTACCAACAATCCAGGTTCAAATTCAGCACCGTAAGGTTTGTACATTCTTCCTGTGACTTGCGTGGGTTTTCCCTGGGATCTCAAGTTTCCTCCCACCTCCAAAATATATGTGGTTGTAGGTTCATTGGATGACATGGGTCTCAATGGCCAGAATCAGCTTCACCCATAATGTAAAAAATTTAAAAATATATTCAAATTAATGCAAAATGTTCATCAGAAAGGATAATCATACTTTTCTCTCTCCACACCAGTTGAGTACATACAGAGTTTGATATTATTTCAGGATTTCTAACATCTATAGTACTTCTGAACTTTGGACAACATTACAGAAAATAATTAGATTAACAAGGATTTTTACTCCATAAATGGATATATTGATTAGTAACAGGAATGATCTTAAATTTAGTGTTAACTACATCTCAGTTGATAGCATTCTTTTCCCTCAAGTCAGAAGATTGTTGAGTTCAAACTCCACTCCAGAGGGTTGAACCAGAGAGGTAGCATGGCACTCCAGGGAAGTATGAGAGTTTGTTGGATTTTTGAGACACCTTCTTTCAATGACATATGAAACTGAGCTTGAATTTCCTAAAGAATACACAAAAAGTCTATTGGCACCAATTTGAAGTTCCATTATTACATAATACTACATTTAGAATGTAACATACATGAAAATCTTTAACTTTTATCTACCGAGAATCACCAATCTGTCCAACACCCCTCACAGCTGGTGTTTCTTGGTGGTCTCCCCTCCAAGTACTGACCAGTCCGGAGCCTGTTTAGCTTCCGAGATCAGACAATCCCAGACATATTCAGGGTATTTGGTGGTGTTATGTGCAGCAGGGGAATTAAACCAGGAATCTTGACCAACATTTATTCCCAAATCTTTATCACTGAAAAAAAAACAATTTCTTGCAGTCTAAGAACTTACAGTACACAAATTCACTGCTCTTTTTTAACAGCAGCTATCTTTCAATTTACTTCACTGCTTATATAAATGATTATGGAAATCTAAGCTATTATTCATGACCTCATCGAGAATGGGAGTAAGTGTGCTTGTATTTGGAATGTTAATCTTATTAC
Source organism: Narcine bancroftii (assembly GCF_036971445.1). Taxonomy (NCBI): domain Eukaryota; kingdom Metazoa; phylum Chordata; class Chondrichthyes; order Torpediniformes; family Narcinidae; genus Narcine; species Narcine bancroftii. The sequence goes on along the minus strand of NC_091471.1, from coordinate 174,660,790 downwards.
AAACAAGAGCAGACATGAGTGTTTTGTCCAAATTCCATGAACCATTTATGTACATTTTTAAAGCAGTAGATCCAAAAATGCAAGAAGGCTTTGCTCGTACTATAAATAATTTTCCCACCAGCTAGTCGATGTTGACCTTTAAAATCCCAAATAAACTGCACTATTAATGTTGAGTTTGAAAAATATTTGTAAATTAACCAAATCTTCAGGCTTCAAAGCCCACTTCTGTTGTAAATAGACTGCCTTGCTTACTTCCTTTGGTGAACTGATCTTGATGCTCTTGGGACTATCCCTATACTGCTTGGCTGTGGCCAAACATCTGAGTTTGCTAAGTGGCCAGAGATTATTCTGGGGGAAGAAGATGTAGATGCACCTGGATGGACAAGAGCAATTAGGGATAGTCAGCATGAATTTGTAAGTGGGAGGTCATGTCTAATAAACCTGAGTTTTTTGAAAATGTGACCAAGAAGATTGAATGGGCAGAGCAGTAGATGTTGCATATATGGATTTCATCAAGGCATTCGATAGGGTTCCAGAGTGTAGGCTGTTCTGGAAGGTTAGATCACATAGGATCGAAGGTGAGATAGCAGAATGGTAGAAAATTGGCTTCATGAAAGAAATCAGAAGGTTGACAATGGAAGGTTCTTTTTTGGACTGGAGTCACAGTGATGGTGTGTCACAGAGTTTGGTACTAGGCCCATTGCTGTTTGTCCTCTATATCAATTACCAGTACTTGTGTGAAAATGTACAAGACTGTACATGATTAGCAAATTTGCGGATAGAGTGTCTGGTTATAAATATTGAAGACAGTTGCCAATTATTGCAGTAGAATCTAGATCTGTTGGGCAGCTGGGCAGAGGAATGGTCAATGAAATTTAATACAGTCAAACACAAGGTATTGCATTTTTTGAGGTCTAATATGGCAGGATCGACACAGACATTGGTGAATCCCCATTTGGAGTATCGTGTCAGTTTTAGTCACCGTGCTACAGAAAAGATTTGACAAGCTACGGAGGGTGCAGAAAAGATTTATGAGGATGTTGCCAGGATTCAGGGGTCTGAGCTAGAGCGAGCTAATCAGTTGGCTAGGACTTTATTTCTTGGAGTGCAGGAAGATATGGGTTAACCTCACAGAGTTAACAAAATAACGAGAAGAATACATCAGGGTGAACACAGTATTTTGCCCAGAGTGGGGTGGGGGGGGGGTGTGGATTTTTTTATTTTTATTGTTTATTTTTATAAAATCGATAACTGGATAAAATAGGCTTAAGATGAAGTGGAAGAGCTTTAACAGAAACCTGAGTAATTACTTTTTTGTTTGAACAGAGAGGGTAGAAGTTGTATGGAATGGGCTGCCAGAAGAGGTAATACTATTGCAATGTTTAAGAGGCAAGTACTGTTTCAATGTTTTAGAAAATATTTGATGGATTCTGTACATGGATAGGATGGGTTTAGAAGGAGGAGTGCCAAACTCATACAGGTGGGATGAATGTGGGTGGATGATTTTGGTCAGTGTGTGCAAGTTGGGATGAAGGGCTTGTTTCTACACTGTATGATTCGGACTTGAAATCAATAACTACTTTGTAAAAGGGTTGTCTTCAATCAACCTAGCTAAATCACATTAAAAAGATATTATCTCTCATCCGTCAGGAATACTATCTGTCTAATTCTATGGGAGAACACAGTTTCTAGATTGTGGAAATGATTCATTCTCTCCATTTAGGGCACTGTCTGGAGAAATACTGACTGATTTATATTTCATGCTTGGCTCCCTTGATGCCCGTTTTTGCCTCTGGATCAGGAGGTTGTAGTTTCAAGTCTCACTTCATTGACTAGCTGACATTTAGTAGGACATTGAAGGTGTGATTGTATCACTAGGAAATAATGTCCAATGCTCAAGTTGCAAGACTCAGACCATTGCTTCTATTTCAGGCTTGGCATACATTAAGAAGAACAATGGAGTCTGTGGTGGACAACCCAGCATCAGTCCTTCAGTCAACACCACCATAAAATTATCTGGCTGTCATATCATTGGTGTTTAACAGCTTGTATGTTGTATGTGGATTATCTCAAAAACAACAATTCATACATATGGCTGCTCTTCATAGATTGCAGCTCTGCCTTCATTAACATTTATTCCCTCAGTGTTGGTCAAGAAGCTACAAACTCTAGACCTCTCTACCCCCCTCTGCAAATGGATCCTTGACTTTCTCATTGGAAGACCACAGTCAGTATGAATTGGAAACAATGTCTCCTCCTCACTGATATTCAACACAGGCACATCCCAAGGATGTGTGCTTAGCCCACTACTCTACTCATTACACACCCATGACTGTGGCCAGGCACAATTCCAATGCTATCTCCAAATTTGCTGATGACACCACAGTTGTCAGCAGAATCACAAATGGCAATAAGGAAGTGTACAGGAAGGAGATGGATCAGCTGAATAGTGTAATGACAACAACCTTGCACTCAATGTTAGCAAAACCAAGGATATGATTGTGGACTTAAGGAGGAAGACAGGGGAACATGACGTAGTCCTCGTCAAGGGCTCAGTAGTAGAGAGGGACCAGAACTTCAAATTCCTGGATGTCAACTTCTCCAAGGATCTGTCCTGGAGCCTCCACGTTGATGCAATTACAAAGGCGGCTCAGCAGTGGCTATACTTTGTGAGGTGTCTGAGGAGATATGGTATTCATCGAAATCTCTCAAACTTCCACAGGTGTGCCATGGAGAGCATACTGGCTGGATGAATCATGGCTTGGTATGGAGGCACCAACTCAGGACAAGAATAAACTCATAACGGTTGTTAACTCAGTCTGCGACATCACAGGCAACAGAATTCTCTCCATTGACAACATCTATATGAGGCAGTGTCTTAAAAAAAGCAGCCTCTATCCTCAAAGACCCCCACCACCCAGGCCACACCCACTTCACTCTGCTACCTTTAGGCAAAGGGTACAGGAGCCTAAAGACGAGTACTCAGCAGCTTCTTCCCCACTGCCATCAGATTCCTGAATTAAAGACACTGCCTTAGTTTTCGTGGACTATTTTTAAAATTTATTTATAGTAATATTGTAAGGTGGTTATAATAGGAATGTTTTCACTAAGATGCTGTTGCAAACACTGAATTTCATGACTTGTTCACGACAATAAATTTTCAGTGTGGCATGTATAAATGCAAGACTTCCTTTAGTTGACATCCAAATGCTGGTGGTGATGTCACCCACTAGAAATGCAAGCGATTTCTCCCATCACTTCAGCTACACTGGAACAGTTGGCATTGCAGACACTTGATAGATGTTTACTCCCAGAAGGTATGACAACGGCTCTGTATACACCTCCTTTGAAGAAGACCGCAGAGCCCACCTCACTGACAAAAGGCAAAGGAGGAAAAACCCAACACCCAACCCCAACCAACCAATTTTCCCTTGCAACCGCTGCAATCGTGTCTGCCTGTCCCGCATCGGACTGGTCAGCCACAAACGAGCCTGCAGCTGACGTGGACTTTTTACCCCCTCCATAAATCTTCGTCCGCGAAGCCAAGCCAAAGAAAGACTCCCAGAAGACAGATTTCAAATTTATTGTCAGAGTACATACATGACATCACATACAACCCTGAGATTCTTTCTCCTGCAGGCAAGGTGGAATTATCACTTATTGGTGGTGCAAAAAAAAAATGGACACAGCTTATACATGTAAGCAAATAAAGAACTGTAAATAGATAATGAACATAAACAAACTGACTGCAATACAGAAAGAATTTTTAAAAAGTGATTAATTAAGTCACCACATTTTAAAAATTAATCTGCAGTAACCTACACCACAAACATTCTTTTATCCTCCATCTGAATTAATTTGTGAGGCTGCTTACATTTCACATTATTAGATATTCAATGTTTGTATTGGACACACAATCTGCAAGTTCATTGTCATCTGATTGTACAATTACAACCTGACAAAAAAGTGTTCTCTGGTCCTCAGTGCAAAACACGCAGACATGCAATGAGACTTAACTCAATGGGGTGGTGGGGGGGGGGGCGTGGGAGATAGACTCCAGTGATCCTCTTTGCCACACTTATGGTCCTGTGGATTGACCTCCAATCTATTTCTCTGAAGCAACTGTACCACACTGTGATGCAGCCGACCAGGAGGCTCTTAATAGAGCTCCTATAGAAGATTGACATAATGGTGACTGGTAGCCTTGCCCGCTTCAGTCTTCTCAGAAAGTGCAGTCACTGCTGCAGCTCCCTGGTAAATGAGATGGGAGTGTCCAGCACCTTTTTCCAAGGGCAAGAATAACAAACACCAAAGAGAGGGAAACATCAGACTTTAAAAAAAAAATACATTAGTTGTAGGTGCCTGAAATGCCTTGCCAGGGATAGTGGTGAAGGCTGAAACATTAAGAGACTCTTAATTGGAAGTAAAATAGAGGCTTATGAGGTAGGGAAGTTACTTTTTATTAAGCTATATATGATTCAGCACAACATTGAGGACCAAAGGGCCTGTACTGTGCTGGAGTGTTTTATGATAGGTCACTAGTTAAGTGAACTCCAAGGCACTTGGTACTCTCTACTCTTTCTACTACAGAATTGTTGATGTGTAGTGGAGGGTGGATGTTCCTGGTCCTCCTGACATCTAAGATAATCTCTTTCATCTTGTCCACATTGAGACTCAGGTTGTTACTCCTCGCCAGTTCATGAGATTTTCCACCTCTTCTCTGTAGTGCGACTCATCGTTGTTGCTGATGAGACCAACTGCTATTGTGTCATCTGCAAACTTGGATTTGGCAATGCAGTTGTGGGTCAGTAGCATGAACAGCAGTGGGCTGAGCACACAGCCCTGAGGTACACCAGTGCACAGGGACAGTGTTCAACATTCTGCTAGATCACTGAATGTAATGGCAATCTTTGGCTTGGCTTCGCGGACGAAGATTTATGGAGGGGGTAAAAGTCCACGTCAGCTGCAGGCTCGTTTATGGCTGACAAGTCCGATGCGGGACAGGCAGACACGGTTGCAGCGGCTGCAGGGGAAAAATGGTTGGTTGGGGTTGGGTTTTTCCTCCTTTGCCTTTTGTCAGTGAGGTGGGCTCTGTGGTCTTCTTCAAAGGAGGTTGTTGCCCGCCAAACTGTGAGGCGCCAAGATGCACGGTTTGAGGCGATATTAGCCCACTGGCGGTGGTCAATGTGGCAGGCACCAAGAGATTTCTTTAGGCAGTCCTTGTACCTTTTCTTTGGTGCACCTCTGTCACGGTGGCCAGTGGAGAGCTCGCCATATAACCCGATCTTGGGAAGGCGATGGTCCTCCATTCTGGAGACGTGACCCACCCAGCACAGCTGGATCTTCAGCAGCGTGGACTCGATGCTGTCAACCTCTGCCATCTCGAGTACTTCGACGTTAGGGATGAAAGCGCTCCAATGGATGTTGAGGATGGAGCGGAGACAACGCTGGTGGAAGCGTTCTAGGAGCCGTAGGTGATGCCGGTAGAGGACCCATGATTCGGAGCCGAACAGGAGTGTGGGTATGACAACGGCTCTGTATACGCTTATCTTTGTGAGGTTTTTCAGTTGGTTGTTTTTCCAGCCTCTTTTGTGCAGTCTTCCAAAGGCGCTATTTGCCTTGGCGAGTCTTTTGTCTATCTCATTGTCGATCCTTGCATCTGATGAAATGGTGCAGCCGAGATAGGTAAACTGGTGTTGAGATAAACAACTAGCAAAATTTACATCTTTAAATTATGTTATACACACACAGTCTAAATGTAGTTAAAAATAAAATGTGATAAATTTAGTTGTAAATTACTCAAATACGATATTTCTTAGATTATATGAATACTAACAATAAAATTGTTTTGTAAAATCTTTCTACATTGAATTACAACATTATTAGTAACTGAGCCTTTCTTGATTTTTCTCCTTTTCCTTCAATTGCTACTTCATTCTCAAAAAAAAAGTTCTTGATATAGGTTCACAAATACTAATGACCACAATATTGTAGCTAAAGCAGCAGAAAAGAAGTGACGAGAGAAACGCCAGAACCAGGCACTTGCTTGTAGCGCGTGATTCGAAGCTTCATCGTCATTGGGTAAAAGTGACAGCTCTGACCGGAGCGCATTGGAAGATTCAAAAAGTAAATTAGCCTTGTATGTATATATTTTTTTTTAACATGGGCATACAAAAAAGGATTTTGTTATTATAACTAACTACAGGGATTTTTTGTAAAATAGTACATTTCTACTGAAACACTGCACAATTTTTTTTCTAGAGTCATTATGGTGCCGCCCACCCCCCCTAGTGAACCCCAGTGCTTCCCCTCAACTTTTCCCCTTCCCCGTGCAACTCCACCCATCCTTGTACCTCTCTCATTTCCCCTCTCTCTCTCTCCCCGATAACCCTGCTCACCTTTCTCACAGGCTCCTTTTCGACTCCTGGTCACCGGGCTGCCCCCCTGTTTGTCCGCCCGCTGAGCCGCGGCTCTCAGCTCACAGCCATTGGTGTAGGTGATGCCGTCGCTGCCGCACACCTGCTCGGGGGACTTGCAGACACAGCGACCCCGGCTCTTCCTCTTGGGACCGGAGCGGACACACTCGTAGCCCTGGGCGCAGCGACCGCGCCTAGAATTCCGGCCGCCGCAGGGCTCTCCCTGACCGGCGGCGCACACCGTGCAGCAGCGGCACGGATCGGGTGCTTCACCCAACGGGCAACCTCCGGACGGTAGAGGCGGACATTTGGACAAGACGCATGGAGGGCAGCGAGCTGAGCTTGGCTTCAGCTCGGCGCTGACCGGGATGAGCAACAGGACAAACCCACCCAGTAACCCGACGCCCATCATGATAAAGTATAATACAATCGAGCCGATGAGACCCGGACCCCCCCTTATACACCAACACAGGCTCCACCCATGTACAGTACGAACATTTCAAACTAAAGTCCTATTGAAACATCTTAACCTCCTTCCGCTATCGCAAGCTAAATCAGACTAAACCAGGGCTCATAAAAAGAAAACAGTTCACGCAAACGGGGGAAAAAAACAAATCACAAGATGAGTTACAAGTCACTAGAACCCACCAATTCATTAAAACTAAATATGATCAGGCAGGTCAAACTATAACTTACATAAACGAAGAACTCCCATTTAGTCTAATCTCAGTTTAATTCAAGCTGATCCAAGGTAAGTATAACCCATAAAAACTAACCTTAGAATTGGCCAATGAAGTTTAATATGGAGAAGCGTGAGGTGTTGCACTTTGGGAAGAGAGGTCACAAATCTGATAGTCACCGTGGGTGGCATGGTTAATGTAACGGTTAGTGCAATGCTATTACAGCGCCAGCTACGAGTTCGACACTTGTCCAGCGCCAGTTCGAATCCAGAACTCTCTGCGAGGAGTTGTCTATTCTCCTGGTTCCAACCGTCTAAAATGTACGAGGGTTGGGTTGGTTAATTGGGAGCAATTGGGCAGCACGGATTTCATGGACTGGAAGAATCTTCTACCAGGCCATATCATTAAAAATTAATAGCAAATAAGTTTGTTTAATGCAAATGATAGTTGCCAGAGGTGTTGCAGATGCTTGCCCTATTATAAAAAGGATATGAAGTTTTTGGAAAGGATGCAGAAGAGGTTCACTAAGATGTTGCTTGGATTAGAGAGTATATAGAACAGTACAACACAGGAACCCCTTCAGCCATGTGTATAATGATCAAGTCAATTTAAAAATCTGTTGCTTGCAGCTTATAACTATCTCTCCATTCCCCTTTATATTCATGAGTCTATTTAGAAACCTCTTAAATATTGTAGTACTAATATATCTGCTTCAACTGCTACATTTGGCAACCCCTTCCAGGCATTTATTATTTTGTGTGTGAAATAGTTACCTTGCACAATTCCCTTAATCTTTCTATCCCCTCACTTTAAACACATTCTCTTGAGTGTGACATGTTTGCCCTGGGGAGAAGATTCTGGCTGTCCACCCTATCAATGTCTCTCATGATTTTATAGACCTCTATTGGGTTGCTCCTTCAGCCTCTTACGCTCTAGAGGAAACAACCTGAGTTTATTCAGTCTCTTCACAAAATACCTTCTAATCTGGGCAACATCCTGCTAAATTGCTTCTGCAGTTTTTGCAAATTCTCCACTTCCTTCCTGTAATGGGATAACCGGAATTGCACAGTGTGACAAGTACAGCCTAAGCAAAGTTTTATATAACTGCAACATGGCTTCCTTTTGTTTACACTTTTATGAAGGCAATAATATTAGATGCCTTTTTACTGAAGGCTCTATCTACTTGAGTGGCCACTCTCAACGAGTTACAAACCCGGATCCCCAGTTCCCTCTACTTCCATCAATACTTCCAAGAGCCCTTACATTTGGCATCCCAAAGTGCAACACCATCAGCTATTTCTCTGCCCATATCTGTGACTGGTCCATATCCTGCTGTATTCTTTGATAACCTGCTATACTGTTCATAATTCCACCAATATTTGTCACATCTGCAAACTTACCCATCCATTCAACTACTTTTTCATGCAAGTCAATAGTTAAGAGAAAAGATTGGACAAACTTGGATTGTTTTCTCTGGAGCATCGGAGGCTGAAGGGAAACCTGATAGAAGTTGATAAAATTATGAGACATAGATAGGGTAGACATTCTGAGTCCTTTTTCAGATTTGGAATGTTTGCAAGGTTCAGTTATTTGCACAGAGTGTGGTGGGCATAAAGAGAGGTGGTAGAAGCAGATAATGTAAGAGGCATCTCGACAGACCGTGAAGAGAGAGATATCCATCATATGCAGACAGATGAGATCATCTTAATTTGGTGTCATGGTCAGCACAGACGGAATGTTTTATGTTCTTGTTCTGAACAGCAACTTAATCAAATTTGATTTGAATTTATATAACCAAATTAAGCTCTCTATGGTAATGCTAAAACAACTCTAATTGATAATTTAGGAAAAACTAAAATTTTAATTACAATTTCTAATTATTCATACTTCTCAGAATAAACACAATTGGTGCAAGTTCAATTTTCTCATTACAGGTTATGGGTCTCAGTATCACTCCAGATATTTGAAAACACAAAATATAGAGAGACACATGCACATCACTGAGGATGTGCAAAATTGTCAGAGGTGTTATCTTTCATTGAACTATCATCCCCATGGATTTCAAAACAGCCACCATCATCCTGGCACCAGAGGGCAAGAGTAACAGGCCTCAATGACTACTGCCTCTGGCACTGACCTCCACCATTATTAAATTTTGGAGATAACGTACTGATGGAACTAATGATGCTATAGCCATCTGTCTTGACCCACCTGGAGAATAATACCTCATACAATTCCCTTAAACTGCTGTTCAGTTCGGTGTTTAATATGGTCATTCCCTTAGAGGCTTGTGGAGAAGCTGTCATCACGGGACTCAAAACCTCTCTCTGTAACTGGATTCTGGACTTCTTAACTGTCTGTCTGGGTTGGAAGCAGAATGTCGAGCACTGTCACGCTGAGCATTGGAGCACCTCAGGGCTGTGTGCTCAACCTGCTCCTGTTCACGCTACTGATCCACAACTGCCTCACCAGATCCAGCTCCAACAGAGTCATCAAGTTTGTAGATGACACAATGGTAATTGGCTTCATCATCAACAACGGTAAGTCGCACTACAGAGAGGAGGTGGAAAATCTCGTGTTAATGTGCAAGAGTAACAACCTGAGTCTCAATATGGACAAGACAAAGGAGATGATTGTGGACTTCAGGACAGGGTCGGCACCAAGGGGGGCGTCTGTGGCATTGCCACTCCAAACAAGGTGCTGTGCCCCATCATAGGGTTGTAGCCACCCCTGGCCAGCCACCCACTCCCTCCTGCCTCAGTAGCATCTAGGTTGATGCATGCTAGCGACTCTCCACCCGCCCCTGGTCATGTCATTAGCGTGTGTCAAGCATCATTAACGTCTAATGACACTTGAAGCAATAAAAAGAGCATCCTTGTGCCCCACATTGGAGGGGCGGATGGCATTAATGACATGTATGTCCCTGCCAGCACCCTCCTTCTCATGTTGACAGGTCCCTGCCAGCACAACCTCCCCCTGTCAACAGGTCCCCTGCTAAACAGGCCTCCCTCAAAATTAGTAATGCCCCCTTCTAACATATGTTCTGGCACTGACCCTGCTTCAGGAGGACTAGGAACAACAACCCTCCACTGCATATTAATAGCTCTGCAGCGGAGAGAGTGAAGAGCACAAAGTTCCTTGGAGTCAACTTAACTAGTGACTTCTCCTAAATACACATTTAATGATCTATTGTGGACACCCAACATCTCCTCACTTATCAGGAAGGTGCAACAGTGACTGCACTTCCTGAGGAGACTGAGGCAGGCAAGGCTACTGGCCACCATCCCATCAACTTTCTACAGGAGCTCTTTCAAGAACATCCTTGCTGTCTTCGTCACAGTGTAGTATGATTGCTGAAAAGCATTGGATCGGAGGTCAATCCACAGGACTATAAGAGCCGCAGAGAGGACTACTGGGGTCTCGTATCTCCCCCCCCCCCCCCCCCATCGATGTGATTTACTGGGATCGTTGTCTGAAGAAGGCTCGCAAAATCGTTAAGGACCCATATAACCCCACAGCATCTTCCAGCTACTCCTGCTGGGAAAGGGATACAAGAATATCAAAGCCAGAACCAACAGGCTGAGTTACAGCTTCTTCCCATGGACAGAAAGAATGCTGAATGTCTGATGAACTCCTCATACAATTCCTCAGAGACTAATATTAATTTAACAATATTTATTTATTTTAATATATGTACTGCATATAAATCCCTTGTAAATATATGTGTTTGCATGTATTTACCTGAGGAGCGAAGAACCCCATTTCGTCCACTTGTACTACTTATACAATTGTATCATAATAATAAACTTGAACTTGAATTTTATTCTCTCAGGAACACAGCAAAGATCCCACAATACTATTTTGAGCAAGTGCAAAAGGATCCCAATACTTATCTCCCAGTTAGTATCGCTAAAGGTCATGTAATCTGGCTGTGAGTTGATTTCTCTACTTCCTACAGCATTACAATGATTACCCAACAAAAAAGCTCTGATTATTTTCCTGATCTTGGCATTGCCTGCAAGCCCAGCATTCATTACTCATCCCTACTGCTTCCATTGAAGATACTCCCACAGTGCTGTTGTGTATGCATTTCCTACATTCAGTTCAAGCAAAGATGACAGATCTGTGATGTATTTCCAAATCAGGATTATGTACAGTTTGCAGGGCAGCTTGCAGGTGGTGGAGTTCCCTTGTCCTCCTTCATGTTGGAAGCCTTGTGTTTGGATGGGTGGATCTTTTTATGGAGCCTTGGCAACACCAGATACTGTTGGTGAAGAGTGTGAATGCTTAGCGTGTTTGATGGGTGCCAATAAAGCAAGCTGCTTTGTCCTCGATTGGCTATAATTTATTTGTTATGTGGAAGGATAATGTTACACTTGTGCCTTTTGAGGCACTAACAGCATTATTTTTTGTTTAATTTTACAATTCACTCACGTGAGGAAAATGGATCAACAAGGATCAACAGCTATCACCCATTCCTGAACTAAATCTTTCACTAAACTATTTCAAAGGGCAACTAAGAATGAATCGATTTGTCATTGATTCTGAGTCACTTACAAGCCAGACAAGACAAAGATGACACATTTCTTTCATTATTTCTAATAATCTGGTGGTTCCGTGGAAACTATTTTTGATGATAACTATTTTTATTCGTATTTCCTGTGATTTGATTTTGAATTTGTTAATTTAGGATTCCTGTACCAGTAACTTTGCCACTTTGCCAAAATAAATTAAAGGACATTCAGAAATTAATGGGGGACAAATAATAACAATCTGATTGGGAGCAGTTTGAAGTTTCTAGAATTGGAATTTTGTCTGTTTGAACAGAAGCATCGTTCCTGAAATAATAACTGCATTTTTGAGCAGCCCATTCAATGTTCAGACAAGCAGATTGAACTATGATGGAATGTCCAGCCTCTTGGCACAGAGTGAAGTGGGGGAAGGAAGATTATTAAATGAAAGGCAACAAGTACAAATATGCTTAAGCTATGTGATTTATTTTCACAGAACACATTGGAAACCTTCCCATTCCTTCAACAAAGTTAGGGCTTGGCATATAACCAACATTTGCATTGCATGCAACTGAAGAATACATGGAATTATATACATCCGGGGAGGCTGGCGGACAAACTGGGTTCATTAAAATCTGCACTCAAGTTATCTTGGATGATTGGGTTGGGGTAAGAAAGAATATTTCTATCTGGGTAGGTGAAAGCATTAGTTATAATATGAATGCTTGCACTATGATACTGCCACAAAACACCGAGTTTCATGACTTATTCTGATTCTGGTGCGGAAGAAGTTAATATTCCAGATCCCACATGATGAAGGGGGCTGACGGAGATCACAAGCATTCACATGAGTTTCTCTTATTTTTCAGACAACTGTGGCTTTTCCTTTGTGGAATATGTTAAGATAATCTCTCCCATTTTCTATTCATAGCCCTGGCATCCTTCCTAAAGTAATCTGCTCAAAATGAGACGGCTAACAGTGTTGTGTCAACACTTCTGATCTCAAATTCATAATCTTTGATTCAGAATCAACCTTATTTATAAAAGCTCGGATCACACACACACACACACACACACACACACACACACACACACACACACACACACACACACACACACACACACACACTCTGTGCATATACAGTATATAAATTGAATGTATTTCAGTTGAATATATGAATCTCCCTTCTGCTGCTATAATTAATTTAAATTTTATCACATATTCAACTGTGTATCTAATCTCTTTCACCCTTTCTTTAAATTTGTTTCAAATTTCATCTGATTACCAATCCAAAATGTACAACTGGCCTCTTCCTGACTTATCTTGCTTTCTATTTTAACACCATCTGTAGATGTTGATAATTTTGAGTGTTATGGAAATGGGAGGGTGAGCAGGGAATCAACAGAAATGCACAAGAGAGCAAGAGAGTGGGAAGGACAGGGAGAGAGACAGAGAGAAGGAAGAGAGAGGAAAGGAGAGATTGCACAACATCAGGAGAAAGTGATGGGATGATAAAGATTATACAACCTTGATATGGGTGATAATAGATGTTTTTCCATCATCATTCTTTTGATTGTGAGTTCTTACAAATAAAATAGATGCTTGATGTTTGGCATGGATTCGAAGGACTGAGGACCTTGTTTCATGCTGTTTTTCTCCATGACTATAACATTTTGGCCAATGTGAAGTGCTGGACTGGTTTCAATTACCAGAATTATCTTCAGAGAGGAATTTCCATGTTGACTCTGAGGCTTAGTTGTTTTTTTAAAAAAAAACCTCTCCCTGATAATTACATGAACTTATGATACAAGGGAGTTATGCTGGAGTCATCTAAAGTGTAGGGGTTAATGTGATGAACCTGGCCTTTTTGTTGTTGTCTATGCAACAAGCTGTTATGAAATTAGAGGCAAAAAGTTAAATGGATGAAAAATGGCAAAACAGAGTAAACGTTGGCAGTGAATTGAATTGCAATAGGTCTCAAGCAGAGATTAGGATCACTGCCATAAAGGATTTATATTTGGGAGACAATTAAAGGTGGTCTTGGGGAAATAAATATTTTAAAATTTATTTGTGAGGTCACATGATGTGGGGAGAGTAGGAGGAGGTGGAATTCTAGAGCTCCCAAGATAGTTAAGAATAAATAGGGTAAAACCCTCAACTGAATTGCCAAAATAACAAAAAAGGATGTGGGAAGAAGCCTACAACAATGACCAAGAAGCGTAAGTTTGCAAATAAGAATATGAAAGAATCTCTATCGAAGCGGGCGACCCAACCAGAGTTGCCTTGTGGCAAGCAAAATGGCGGAGCTGCCCCACGGCCCGAGGAGGAAGCTGCAGCTTCAACTGAATCACCCACCTAGCAGAGAGGGTGAAACTCAGGCAAAGACAGCGCTGCTGCCTAACAAGTACTCAAAGAAAGTCTCTCCAAAGCCTCTGAGGATGGGGAGAAGCTGGGGGCCCCCTTTTCTGCAACAGGAATGCCAGATCGGGAGCCCTCGCGGTACATGCAGGACCCATGACCCAGTCAGCGCCTGTGGCGGTTGCAGTGCAGCAACCCTGAAGAGCGCGGAGAGTGGGCCGGCCCGAACTGAAAAGAAACCACAAAGAACCGTCGTCGACTCTGGTGTCAAGGAGGTTGATTACTCACCTCGGCTTCAGCGGCGGGTCCGGGGCCAAGACGCGGGGTGCAGCAGGCAGCACAACAGCTAGCAGCATCGGGTCAAGAGTGGCAATCAGCAGGTCCAGTGCCGGATGGGAGGAGTTGGTGAACGCCAGCAGCAGCAGCAACAAGTCCAGGTGCTCTGAGGAGGATGATGGCAGCGGTGGAGAAAGGCTTTGTCAGCTGTGAGACTTACAAAAAAGTCTAAACAAAACAAGCAGGGGGACTCAGAGCCCTCCCTACATGATGTAATGGATGCACTGGGCCAAATGGAAGACAGGCTCTTCCAGGCTGTTGAGAGGAGAGCCCAAAACATGGGAGGAAAGCCAAATAAGGTCTAGGGTACCCTATCTGGGCTGATGAGTAGGGTGGCTAAAGTAGGGGAAAGGGTAGGCAAAAGTGAAGACAAGATACATTGTATGGGTAATAAATTAGAGATGCTGCTGAATGAGAGGGAGAATATCTGGAGGAAATTAGATGCCCCTGAGAACCACAGCAGGCAAAACAACATTAAAATAGTGGAGCTAAGAGAAGGGATTGAAGGGAAAAACCCAGTAAGTTTCTTTCAGACCTGGATCCCCGAGGTGATGGGCAAGGGTATATTGGGAGGGAAGATTGAAATAGAAAGGGATCATTGATCCCTTCTCCCAAGATCGCATTCTGTACACATAAGGTTCTTTCATTATCAGGACAGGGAGAGAATATTAGGAGCGGTGGCGACGGGTGCAAAGAAGAGAGGGTTCCTCTCAGAGGTAGAGGGAATTAAAGTCTTCTTCTACCCGGACATTAGTGCAGAACCTTTGAAGACCAGGAAGACATTCGATCCAGCCAAGAGGCTGATCAAGCAAAAGGGGAACAAATGTGTACTGAGACACCCGGCCACCCTGAAGGTGGTATTGCCTGAAGGAGAAAGGAAATTTATTGCAGATCAAGAGAAGGTATGGAAATTTGCCAAAGGTCTCCCCATTTTGGGGAGCACTAAGAAGAAGTAAAACCCAACTGGGGATTAACCTACAATGGTTTTTATTTTATTGCAAATTTAACCCACAGTGATGTGCCGATGCAAGATATTTTGGCATTTGAATTGAAAAAAAGGTCCAAAACGAGGTTATGCCAAATGGACAAGAAATTACAATTACAGTTTTTCTTGGGGAGCACGGGAGATGGAGAGAGGAGTAGATGGGTGCTGGCAGCAAGATCTGTTATGGGGGGGGGGGGGGGTGTTGTGGTTGCCAGCAGAGT
Source organism: Narcine bancroftii (assembly GCF_036971445.1). Lineage (NCBI taxonomy): Eukaryota > Metazoa > Chordata > Chondrichthyes > Torpediniformes > Narcinidae > Narcine > Narcine bancroftii. The sequence continues at coordinate 174,645,282 of NC_091471.1, read as the reverse complement.
AGGGGCAAGGGTGAATGTAGCAAGGGGCAAAGGTTATGTCAGGAGGGTAAAAGGGGTTTGTATGGCTGTGAATGGTCCTTACACCTTCTTTTATTCCTTTTTGATTAGTTATTTGAGTTTTTGTCTTTGTCCTTGTTCCCACCCTTGTTCATGACAACCCCTGGAACAATGAATAAGAGTGTAAGGATCACAAGCTTTAATGTTAATGATCTGAATGGAACAATTAAGAGAAAAGAGTCTTAACACACATTAAGAAAATGGGAGTGGACCTGACCTTCCTTCAAGAAACTCATTTAACAGAGTTTGAACACCAAAAACTGAGGGGTGGGTGGGTGGGTGGGCCAGGTATTGGCTTCCTCGTTTGGTTCAAAAACAAGGAGGGGTTGCAATTTTGATCGGGAAGACTGTTCTGGTGAGAGTACAGGGTGTGATGTTGGATTGATCCAGTGATTCATAATGGTGCACTGTCAAATATATTCAGAATCCTGGACCCTAATCATTTTGTGTGCCCCCAATATTGATGATAAAAAATTCATACAAGATACTTCCCTGAAATTGGCAGAAGCGAAAGAGAATGTTCTAATTGGGGGAGATTTCAATTTTTGTCTGGATTCTATTTTGGACAAGTCAACAAAAAGAATAGTGCAAACAAAGCCGGCATGTGCCACTATTGGTGGTATGAAAGAGCTGAATTTGATAGACGTATGGAGACAGAAGCAAATGAGAGAGAGGCAACATGATTAGATTTTTTTTTCTGGCTTCAGCCCATTTAGAGGGTAGGATCATGGAAGCTGAGTACATGGTGAGGCTACTCTCAGATCATTTGCCTTTAGTAGTCAAGATAAGCAGGAAATGGTATATAGAAGGCATATTAAAGCATTGCTGATAAAGAAGCCGGAGTTTTGTGACTTTATCAGAGCACAGATAGATCTGTTCTGTGAGGCCAACTTCACCTCCACTCTAGATAAGTTCCTTTCATGGGACACCCTCAAAGCGTATTTGAGGGGTCAAATAATTGGATATACTAAAACAATAAAGAAAGAATATTAGACAGAAGTGATTGAATTGGAACAAGAAATCTCTCATTTGGAAAAGGACTTTCAAAAGTCCAGCTCAGAAGATCAATAGAGGGTCCTAACGAATAAGAAGATAAAGTATAATATGCTCCAAACATATAATATCGAAAAGGCCATACTACCATCCAGGCAAAAATATTATGAATTGGGGAAGAGAGGGGGATGGTAGGATTTCTTATAAGCCAAAGGAAATCAATGACACCTCCTGGAAATTTTATGAAGGTTTATATAAATCAGAATTGGAAGGGAAGTCCAATAAAATGGCTGAGTTCCTGTCAAAGACAGAGTTACTACATTTGGATCCAGAAGGACAGGAAGGCTTAGACTGTCCCTTCATAAAAGAAGAAATAGTGAGTACATTGAACTAATTGCAAACCAAAAAGTATCTGGGGGAGGATGGGTTTCCACTGAGTTCTATAGGGAATTTAAAAATTTGTTAATACCTCTTTATATGGAGGTGATAGACCAGGATATGGAGACCCATAGACTCCTGGAATCTTTCAGGAGTCATTCTGATGATTTTGAAAAAAGGTAAGGACCTGTTAAAACTGTCCTCTTATAGACGTATTTCACTATTAAATATAGACTATAGGATAATCACCAAAGCCCTGGCAAATAGATTGTTGACAATTAACAAAAATCAAGTGGGCTTTATACCAAAAAGACAGTCAGCAGATAGCATGGCCAGACTACTAAGGATAACACACCTGGCACAAACTAGAAATGAGAAGGGTCTTGCCATGGCTCTCGATGCAGGAAAGACATTTTATAGATTAGAGTGAGACTTTAAAATCCTGGAGAAAATTGGGCTAGGACCAACTTTTATTAATTGGATAAGGGCATTATATTATGTGCCCAAGGTGAAAGTTGTGACCAATATGCAGATTTCTTCAGCCTTCCCACTCACAAGATCAAGCAGACAGGGATGCCTGCTATTTCCAGCTCTGTTTGTACTGGTAATGGAGCCATTGGCTGAGGCCATTCATCAGGATCCAGACATTAAAGTATTTCAAGTAGGCCAGGAGGAAAGTAAGATTAATTTATTTGCTGATGACATATTGGTATATTTGACAGACACAGTAGGTTCATTGCCCAAGCTGCACTCTACTTTGGAAGACTATGTGGAGGTCTCAGGGTACAAAATAAATTAGGATAAAAGTGAGATTATGCCACTTATGGGAGGGGACTATAGCCAATGCAAAAAAAAAAGCTACCTTAAGGGCCTCAAAAATGGGATTAAGTACCTAGGAGTCAAAATTGATAATGACTTAAACAACCAATATAAGTTAAACTATACCACCTTGCTGAGAAAGATCGAGGAGGACTTAAGTAGATGGATATCCCTGCCCATAACACCAATGGGCAGGGTCAACTGCATAAAAATGAATGTGTTGCCAAGACTTCAATATCTCTTTCAGACCTTTCCTGTGGCATTGTTCAGGGTTTTTTTTTTCAAGCCTTGTTCTCATGATTAAGAACATTCCTATGGAATGGAAAGGTAGCCAGGGTCTCTATGGAAAAATTAACCTGGGACTATAGTCTGGGCGGATTATGGTTGCCAGACTTAAAAAAATAATATTGGGAAGCCCAGTCATAGTACAGCTCCTCACTCTTTGAGGGGGGAGAGGTACCGTCCTGGATATAAATTAGACTGCACTTGGTGAGTGAGAGGGTAGAAGAGGACTTTATTTATAAATGGGATGTCAAATTATTATCTGGAAAAACTGACAGTCCCATCTTAAAGCAAATTATTCACATTTGGAGTGATATTAACCGATATTTAGGAATAAAATTGGGGCTGTCTCCAAAAGCACCCCTGATTCTGAACCGCTTAATACCTTTCAAGGTATTAAGGTCCTAGACCACCTGGTGCAGGAATGGCGTCAGGTGTATAGAGGACTGTTGTGAGCAGGGACAAGTGGCTTAAACTGAAATATGATTTGTCAAATAAAACTGCTACCTTCAATAAGATCTTTTCTCCAGGACAAACTAGGTCCAACCCTGGCCCTGCCAAAGTGCAGTGACACAGAGACCAGGATTCAAAGGGGGAACACATGAAAATTCATTTCAGCAATATATTTCCTGGTCCAAACAAGGTCTTCATAAAGCGAGATAGAGGTGGGAGTTGGATCTGGGAAATGATTGATGGGCGGTGCTGGTCCTACTTGTGTCAAATCAGCATGACCACAGTAATCAATGGAAGATTCAGGCTGGTGCAATACAACTTCGTGAACCAGTTGTATCTAATGCCACAAAGAATTAACAGGTCTAAGCAGAATTGTTGGATCAGTGTTTCAGATGCGGCATTGAGACAGGAAACCTTGTGCACATGTACCAAGGTGAGGCCCTTCTGAATAGAGTTAGGTGAAGTGCTAGGGAAAATCATAAGTAAAGAATTCCCACAGGAATTTTCAATGATCCAGGAGGTGGATAGCAGTTACCTGGAAATCTGACTCTTATCTGAGCATTGTTCAATGGAGCAAGGAGATGCAAAACTTTAAAAAAAAATTATTTATCAAACTATGAATGATATTAATTAAAATATGTACAGACGTTTCTCATTAAAAGGCACTTTAAGGTGGCCAATTGCCCCACCTGTAAAGCCGCATGTTTAGGCAATATGCGGCTGTTTTGAGGCCACCTGACTGTGCAGGAGGCGTTCTTTTTTTTTAATTTTTAATTTTTATTTTTCACACTATGAACCATACTAACCAAAATACACACAAACATTTCCCTCTCGAATATACACAGTGTCATTTTCTCCCCTTTTTCCCCCCTCCCTTTCCTCCCTCCTTCACTCCCCTCCCCACCCACTCAACGTTCAACCTATATGATACATTAAACCCATTAAACAGTGTCATCACACAATGAAAATAAACAAGAAATTTGTGTCTTCTACTTTTACATACTGGGTCAGTTCATTTCGTCTTCTTCTTCTTCTGTCATTTTAAGCGGTGGAAGAGCTACATAACCCTCCTTCGAGAGGGATAATCAGCTCAGCTCAGTGGCTCCCCCAGCCTCCTGAATGCAGCTGGCTGAAAGCGGATGTTAAAGGGTCAGGCTGCTGATCACAGCTGACACTGGGCAGGAGCTGGAGTGTGCTCAGAGCCGCATCCAGTGCAGCTGTGTCCTTCAGGTGGCCAGCGTTGCACTTTAAACGCTGCCACCTGAATGGCAATTTAAAGGGCCGCTTCTGCTTCTTCAGGCACATTCTTAGCATAGAATGCACCTGAAAAAGCCTAAATATACATAGTGACATTTTCCCCTTTTTCTCCCTCCTTCCCTCCCTCCCCCTTCCCACCCCCCCAAACCAATAAATGTTAAACATATACAATACAATAAAACAACTTCTTCGCACAAAGGAAAAACAAACGAGAAAAATATATCATCTATTTTTACACACTAAATCTAATTGTTTTTATCTTCTTATCATTTTAGGAGTTGGAGGTCTGAGGCAAGCTCTTTCTGTTATGTTCCATGTATGGTTCCCAAATTTGTTCAAACAGTGCAATGTTATTTTTTAAATTATATGTTATTTTTTTCCAATGGAATACATGTATTAATTTCCATGTACCATTGCAGTATTCTCAGGCTCTCTTCCATTTTCCAAGTTGACATTATACATTTTTTTGTTAATGCTAAGGATATCATGATGAATCTGTTTTGCGCTTTATCCAATTTGAGACCCTAATTCTTTACTTCTTATGTTACTTAAAAGAAAAATTTCTGGATTTTTTGGTATGTTTTTTGTGATTTTATTTAATTTCTGATTTAGTTCTTCCCAAAATGTATTCACTTTTGTACTTGCCCAAATTGCATGTATTGTTGTTCCCATTTCATTTTTGCAGCAAAAACACCGATACGATATTGTTGGATCCCATTCTTTTAATTTTTGAGGAGTGATATATAATCTGTGTAACCAATTATACTGTATCATACGTAACCTTGTGTTTACTGTATTCTTCATAGTTCCAGAACATAACTTTTCCCATATTTCATTCTTTATCTTTATATTTAAGTCCTTTTCCCATTATTGGTTGGGTTTATACCTTATTTCATAATTTTCCTTACCATGCAGCTTAATGTACATATTCATTATAAATCTTTTAATTATCATTGTATCTGTAATCACATATTCAAAGCTGTTTCCTTCTGGTAATCTCAATCTGTTTCCCAATTTATCCTTTAAATAAGCTTTCAGTTGATGGTTTGTAAACATTGTACCATGAGTTATTCCATATTTGTCCTTCAACTGTTCAAATGTTAATAAATTATTTCCCAAAAAACAATTTTCTATTCTCTTGATTCCTTTTCTCTCCCATTCTCTAAAAAAAAGGTTATCTATTGGAAAAGGGATTACTGGATTTTATGTCAATAGCATTTTTGGTATTTGGTAATTTTTTTTTCCTTTCTACGTGTATCTTCTTCCATATATTAAGTAAATGATGCAATACTGGTGAGCTGTTATATTGCACCAGCTTTTCATCCCATTTATAAAGTATATGTTCTGGTACCTTCTCTCCTATTTTATCTAATTCTATCTTAGTCCAATCTGGTTTTTCTCTTGTCTGGTAAAAATCTGATAAATACCTTAATTGTGCGGCTCTATAATAATTTCTGAAGTTTGATAACTGAAAATCACCTTGGTTATACCTCTCTGTTAATTTATCTAGTGCTACCCTCGGTTTTCCCCCTTTCCACAAGAATTTCCTTATTATTCTCCTTAGTTCAACAAAAAAATTCTCTGTTAAAGGAATTGGTAACATTTGAAATAAGTATTGTATCCTTGGGAACACATTCATTTTAATGCAGTTCACTCTCCCCATCAACGTTAGCGGTAATTCTTTCCAGTATTCTAAGTCTTCCTGTAATTTCTTTATTAATGGCTGATAATTTAGTTTGTACAAGTGGTTTAAATTATTGACTAACCTGATACCTAGGTATCGGATTGCTTGTGTTTTCCATTTAAATGGAGGTTCTTTTTTAAGTTCTGTATAATCCACATTACTCATTGGCATCACTTCGCTTTTATTTGTGTTGACCTTATACCCTGATATTTCTCCATATTCCTTCAATTTCTTATGTAGTTCTTTTATTGATTTCTCTGATTCTGTTAGGTATACTATGATGTCATCTGCAAATAAACTGATTTTATACTCCTTCTCCTTTACTTTTATCCCTTTTATATTATTTTCTTATTAGCACTGCCAATGGTTCTATTGCTAAGGTGAACAATGAGGGGGATAATGAACATCCCTGCCTAGTTTATCTACTTAATTTGAATTGGTTCGATACATATCCATTTACAACTACCCTTGCCAACAGTCCATTATATAATGCTCTAATCCAGTTAATATTTTTTTCTGGCAGATTGAACTTCTGTAACACTTTAAATAAGTAGTTCCACTCTACTCTGTCAAAGGTTTTTTCTGCATCTAAGGCAACTGCCACCATTGGTTTTTTACTCCCTGGAGCTGCATGAATTAAATTAATAAATTTACAGATATTGTCCGCTGTTCATCTTTTCTTGACAAATCCAGTTTGATCTTGTTTTACTATTTTTGGTACACAATCAGCCAATCTGTTTGCTAATAATTTTGCTATTATCTTATAATCCGAGTTAAGGAAGGATATTGGTCTATATGATGCTGGTGTTAATGGATCCTTCCCCGTTTTTCATATTACTGTAATTATTGTTGTTTTGCATGAGTCTGGTAAGTTTTGTGTTTCTTCTAGCTGATTCATTACTTCCAAGAGAGGAGGAATTTATAACTCTTTAAATATTTTATAAAATTCTATTGGAAATCCATCCTCTTCTGGTGTTTTATTGTTCAGCAGCTTTTATAATATATCCTGTACTTCCTCTATTTTGAAATGGTTTTATCAGTTTGTTTTGATCCTCTACTTGCAATTTCGGCAGTTCAATTTTGGCTAAAAACTCTTCTATTTTATCATTTTTTCCCTCATTCTCAGTTTGATATAGTTGTTCATAAAATTCCTTAAAGTTTTCATTAATCTCTGTTGAGTTATATGTGATTTGTTTGTCCTTTTTCCTTGATGCCAATACAGTTCTTTTAGCTTGTTCTGTTTTAAGTTGCTAGGCCAATATTTTGTGTTTTTTCTCCCAATTCGTAATACTTTTGGTTTGTTTTCATTATGTTCTTCTCCACCTTGTACATTTGTAATGTTTCGTATTTTATTTTTTTATCCTTCAATTGTCTCTTTTTCTTTATATCTTCCCTTTTCGCTAGTTTCTTTTCTGAACTTGCTATCTCCCTTTCCAGCTGCTCTATTTCCCGATTGTATTCCTTTTTCATCTTAGTTACATAACTCATTATCTGCCCTCTAATGAAGGATTTCATTGCATTCCATCGTATAAATTTATCTTTAACCAATTCTGTTTATTTCAAAATATGTTTTAATTTGGTGTTCAATAAACTCTCTAAATTCCTGCCTTTTAAGTAGCATGGGGTTTAACCTCCATCTATATGTTCTTAGTGGGATGTCCTCTAGTTCTATTGCTAATAGTAGGGGTGAATGATCTGAAAGTAGTCTAGCTTTATACTCAGTTTTCCTGACTCTCCCTTGAATATGAGCCGACAACAAAAACATATCAATCCTTGAGTATGTTTTATGCCTACTCAAGTAATATGAATATTCCTTCCCTTTTGGGCGTTGTCTCCTCCATATATCCATAAGTTTCATTTCTGCATTGATTTAACCATAAATTGACTACTTTATTCTTTTTACTTGTCTTTTGTCCAGTTTTATCCAACATTGGATCCAAATTAAGGTTAAAATCCCCTCCTATCAATATATTTCCTTGTGTATCTGCAATCTTCAAAAAATATTTTGCATAAACTTTTGATCCTCATCATTATATATCATTGTGCATACATATTGAGCAAATTCCAAAATTCTGAGTATCTCTGATACTTTATCATTACATACCTCCCCGCTGGATCTGTTATTTCCTCCTCTATCTTGATTGGTACAGTTTTGTTAACTAATATGGCTACACCTTTAGCTTTTGAATTATATGATGCTGCTGCTATGTGTCCTACCCAGTCTCTTTTCAATTTCTTATGTTCTAATTCAGTTAGATGCATTTCCTGTACAAATGCTATATCTATTTTTTTCTTTTTTCAGTAAACTTAGTAGCCTCTTCCTTTTAATTTGGTTTTGTATTCCATTAATGTTTATAGTCATATAGTTCAACATGGCCATATTATATCTTGTTTACATCTCTTTTATGCTTCTTCACCACCTCTATTCCCTTTATTTCCATTATTGTCTTTTAAGTTTCCCTTTTTAATCTCAATTTATGACAACACACTTAAAACATAAAATATTCCAACAATCCCCACAACCAATAACACCTTAACCCCAAATGAACCCCCCCTCCCTGGGTTGCCTCTTACCCCTTTCCGGGCAACCACAACTCCCCTTTCCATTTAGTTTGCGATCTTACTCGCAAGCGTCAACTGATTTTGCAGTGACGGTTATTCTCTTCCCCCCAGTCCCCCCAAAAAACACTGTTTTTCTATACATATAACAAAGCTCTCTCTTTTTATCCCCATTTTCCCTTCCCTTCTCTTTTCCATCTTTAGATCTTTACATATACATTATTTTTACTTTATATTATTACATATTTTTGTATATTTTATTGCCGGTCTTCTTTCTTCTTGTGCACTCTTTGGATCTGAGAACAGCCTATTTTGTTCTCCAGGGATAAATACTTTAAGTCTGGCTGGATGTCTTAACATGAATTTATAGCCTTTCTTCCATAAAATAGTTTTCACCATATTAAATTCCTTCCTCTTCTTTAAGAGTTCAAAACTTATGTCCAGTTAAAAAAATATTTTTTGTCCCTTATATTCCAATGGCTTATTATCTTCTCTAACTTTATTCCTTGCCCGCTCCAGTATATTCTCTCTTGTCGTATATCTTAAAAATTTAATTAAAATGGATCTCGGTTTTTGATGTGACTGCGGTTTCGGTATTAGTGCTCTATGTGCTCTTTCTATTTCTATTTCTTCATGCAATTCTGTCATTTGTCTGAACCTTCTTCATCCTCCTTCAGGCTCACTATTTTTATGTTGTTTTGCCTACTGTAGTTTTCCAACATACCAATTTTCTGAGATAACAACTCTTGTGTTTCTTTAATTTTTTTGTCACTTTCTTCCAATTTTTCTCTTAAATCATTTACTTCCAATTCTACAGCACTTTCCCGCTCCTCCACATTTTATACATTTTTCCCTATTTCTGTCATGACCAGTTCTAAACTTTGCATTTTATCTTCTGCTCTTTTCATTTTTCTTTTAATTGCACTAAATTCTAATGATAACCATTCTTTTAATGACTTTATTTGCTCCAAAAAAGGCTTTATCTATATTTTGTCCTTCTGTTTTACTTTCTTTTTCCCTGTGAAGGTCTTGTTCTTCTTCCTCCTCTTCTTCGGTGTCTGTATCTGTGTCTGTGTCTTCTTCTTCTCTTCTTTGTATCTGTGTTTCTTCTGCTCTTTCTGATGAGCTACCTCTATGTCTTTGTCGGGCTGCCTTTTGCTGGGCCTCTTGCGGGCACAGATTGTCGATCACCCTGTCGCCGTTCTCCCTCTTCCGGCTCCTTGATTCTTTCCTCGTCGTTATTTTGTTTTTCTTGATTGTAGGTTTCCTCCAGCTGAGCGCCCCAATGCTGAGCATCCCTCAGCTGGTCGCGTTGTAACTGCCTGCTCCTCGGCTGAGCCCCCCTTCCGCTGGTGTTCACTTTGTCTTTTGATTGCACACTGCGCACTTTTGTTTGGCTCCGAGAGCCATTTTTGAAGTCCACCGGTCGGGAGGTCGCGACTTCTCTGGGCACTCCCCAACCTTGGAGATCAGCTGCTCCTGTGTGCAGGTAAGGCCTTCTTCTTTCTTCTCAGGTGATTTTCATTCTTTTTTTCCATTGTTCTTACTTTCTCTTTTTTGGGTGCCATCTTCTGGCTCTTCTCTATAACTTTATCTTCTGTTTCTTGGATTTTAAGTTTGTTGAGCTCTGTTTTTTCCAAGTTTTTTTCTAGAGAGGGCTGGTTCTACCCAACTTGCCACTACTCCATCACGAGACTCCCTCCAAGATTACCTATAACTTGAGGGGAAAATACTGCGCCTTTTAAAAAATCTGGCAGCAGTACCTGAACCATATAGGAGCATGGCTGTAAAAAGTACAATCTTGTCTTGGGGCTCGTCTCACCCTAAACAAGGGGCCTGCCTTAGCCCAGCCAAGAAAAGTCAGAGAACAAAGGGAAATCGACCTGGTTCCTCCCTGATGCTCTGGACCTGACCCATAATTCCCTAATATGATTTATCCCTATATTTTTGAAGTTTTGATGTTTAAATGTCTCTTTTGGTTACCCACTTGTCCATGAGTGTTTGAGCTTTAGGGAATGGGGTGGAGGGGGGAAGAGAGAGGATAAGGGGTATTAGGTTTGGACTTGATTGTAAATTTGTTTAGATATGATATGGATGAGTGGTAATTGATGTCGACTTGTAATGACTTTTGCTGACATTCTGTAAATTACTGTGTCTAAACCTGAAAAACTATAAATAAAATATTTTTAAAAATTATTTACAACATGGTATGAGCCTTTTCTGGCCATTTAAACCCATGTTGCCCAATTATACCCAATTGACTAACCAACTCCTTATATTTTGGAGGGTGGGAGGAAAACCAACACATCGTAAAAAAATCAACGCAGGTCATGGGGAGAAAATACAAATTCTTTACAGACAACAATGGATTCAAACCTGGATTGCTGATACCATAATACTGTAGTGTCGGTGATATATTGTTTGTTTATTTTTATAATCAATACCTCAATTGTAAAGTGTGAGAGAGCTTCCATTTAACTCCCATTTATCTCTTTAAATGTAAAAATTCTGAATGTTCTCTCTCTCAGCAATTTCATGTCTTCACCATTTAGATTGTCCTGTTGGCTTCAACTGAAAAAAAAAGTTAATTAAACAGACTGTTGACGATACTACCCAAAATGCTTGTTTTCACATCACATAACCATTAACATCGAAATGTGGAGGGAGTTCATTCAGCTTATGATTTTCATAGTTGTCCCATGAATGCCAGAATAACCAAACATTAATTTCACTGTTTTGCTTTCTTCCAGTAGCCTTGTCATACATCTCCTTTCCCATTGAAGCAATCAACAAGCTCTGCTGAATGATTTCCTCTGGCAAAGCATTCCATGCACTAAAGCCTCTATTTATATAACAAACCTCTTCATTCTAAAGGCAATCTTAAATGGACAAATCCTTGTGAACAGTCATCTCATCCAAAAAAAAAGTATATTGTTTTTATTAAAGCTTCTCATCGATTTTAAGAAATGTTGATACATGTTTGCCAGGTGACAGCTGGTGTGTATGCTGCATAATATCACCCCGTTGCCAGAATATTACTCTGTCCAATTTTGGACATTACAGCTGCAGAGAGGAGGCAAAGGAAATTCATGAGCTGGGGTGGAGGAGATTTGTTATGATGACAGATACATTCTCATGATTTTATTGTACAATAGTAGCAAAGGAATTTTCTTGAAGCTTACAGGAGCAGGAAGAGGATTAGCTGATTAGGGAGCTGAAAATAAAACAGGAATTCATAAAGCAGGCTCCTGAAGAGATTGGCAAAGAGGAGAGTCAAATGGCAAAAATAGAACTGGAAAACTGATTAGATTGGGGAAGGGGGAGACAAATATGAGAAGTTGTAATTTTAAGCTGAAAGGGGGAAGGTTTAGGAGGAACTTCTTCACTCAGAGAGTGGTAGGAGCATGAAATGATCTGCCATCTGATGTAGTTTTGTTTTAAGAATAAATTGGATAGATACATGGATGGAAGAGGTCTGGAGGGTTATGGAATGGGAGCAAATCAGTGGGACTAGTGGAATAATGGTTGGCACAGACTAGAAGGGTTGAATGGTCTGTTTTCTGTGCTGTAGTGTTCTACGGTTCTATGGTAAGACAACACATAAGAAAACAGCTTCTATAATTATATAAAAATAATGTGAAGGGATAATAATCAATCTTGGATGAAGATTGAAGTCAGATCACATAGAACTTCCAAGATATAATAATTTTTATTTGTATAGATACAATAATAATTTATGTAAAGATTCAAGCTTCTTTAACTTTTATATATTTAAAGAGTAAACAGGATTTGTATTGGTCTAAATCATGTAATACCCGACATATGTGAGGATATTGTTATCAATACTCGCTGGTACACTTCCTGACAACCATTTCTGTGGAAGAAATGGTACAAGGCAGAGTTGCCAACCTACTGTTTCTGATACTAATATTCATGAATATTTGTGGCTCTAGCAATAGTTGATTTGACGTTCTTTTTCATACTTCATTACTTGGTTCCAATTTAGGTGGCTAAAAGAACAAAAAACTTATTTGCTTTATCTCTCTTATTTTTATACCTGCTAAGGAACACTACTAAGTGCTGCAGGCCCTGCTGTCTGCGCTGACTCAGACACATTAGGAAGGCTACATCTGTGGTGGCTGGTGGTCAGTGGATTACTCACTAATACAAAAGTAATTTTTTCTCACTAAGCACCCTATGGCTTCTAAGCAAACAACATTGACTTGTTTCTTTTGTAAACAAGCTGAGAAGTGTAACAGGAATAACATACAAGAGACTGATAGTGACAGCAGTAAAAGTGACAAAAGCTAGTGCTTCACTTGCTTCTAGTTCAAACTTTCGAACTGGTCCAAATGCAGTTCTGAAAGTAAAGGTGCTTCAAAGTCCCTGTTCAGGTGTTTGGATTGAAGGAATGTGGAAGAAAAAGAAGGCAACATATCCCCCATTAGACTTCAAGGATGATAAACTTGGGTGTGTAAATGTAAGCAATCTGACCCTTTTCACTTCTCAGTGTTAGAGGCTGTCAAATAAATGGCAGATGTATCAAATACCCCATTATGGAGCCGGTCGAAGTACGCGCTTGAAGTCTCTTAGAAAAAAAATTGTTGCTCACCAACTATCAAGAGCTCACCCTGCTGCTCTACGTGTTGAAAATAGAGCCAGTGAAGACGCTCTTGGAAAATTATGTGACACTATGAATGCTTCGCACCTAAAGGCAACTTGTTCAATTTTTCCTTCTGCATATTATTTAACTCAGAATGACAGACCATTCTCTAATCACTTTGGCTTACTGGAACTTCAAAGCAAAAATGGTATTGACATTGGAATTGGACTGCATTCCTGCATTAGTGCTACAGAAATAATTAATTGCATATCCATTAATATGAAAAAGAAAATTTGCCAGCACATCAAGCCGATAAGTGGCAAAACCTTTGTTCTCATTGATGAATCGACAAGCCCGAGGATTCCAAGACCACAATAATAGTTTATTTGAAATGTGAAAGTGATAAGGAAGGTGATCCCCATTTTATGTTTTTAGATCTAATTGAACTACCTGGTCAGAAAACTGCAGCTATTGCTAAGCATCTATTGAACTGTCTCAATAACCATGGGTTTGAAACAGAACCTTGTAGCATTTGCTAGGGGGCGTTTAATGCTTGGTGTCAAATCTGGTGTTGCTACAATTCTCAAGGAGCATTACCCTGATGTGATCATTTGGCACTGTCTTAATCACAGATTAGAACTTGCAGTAGCGATTTGGTGAGCGGAATTCATGGAATTAATCATTTTCAATCACTTATGGACAAATTGTACTCTGTTTACAGTAGATCACTTCTAAATCAAAAGGATCTGTCTGAATGCACCTCTCAACTAGAAAAAAATAGGCCATGTTCTGGGCACCAGGTGGGTAGCGAGGTCGTTTCGAACAGTTTCAGCAGTGCGGCAACATTATGAAGCACTGTAATTTCATTTTGAAAAAGCAATGAAGAATGAAACAAGATCTGTTGAGGACTCTCTTCAGGACAGTTTCTATTGGACTTTGATCTAATGTATGACACATTGCACATTGTCTGAGTATTTACTGAAACGCACTGCAATGATTGTTTATGCATCACTGCAAGGACTGAGCAACCGGGTACAAAAACTTTAGCAGCTCAAGAGGCAGTTGAAAAGAGGAGGTTTGGAGAAATTACCTTAACAAGCAACAACAAAATTGTCTCCATTAATTTTACTAGTCTTTTAAACAATTTGCAACACCGTATGTTCAGGACAACATCCTTGAAAGGTTCTCAAACTTCTGAACCTCAAAGTATGTATAAATCCCTACTAAATGAAATGTGTGTCCTTGATAAAGGCTACTGGCCCCCTGAAATACTGCCTAATTATGGAGAAACTGCAATATCAATTCTCTGTGAGGTTTAAGCTTTCTTCTTCCTCTGTAATAAATGCCTTCAGAGATCATGTGGAGGATCGTGGACACTGCATCCCCCAAGATTTACGCCCATTACTGAGCTGCTCACAAGTTATTCCTATTAGAATTACTGAGTGTGAGAGGGGATGCAGTCACATGAACTTGATAATAACAACTACAAAACACTCAAGAATTCTCACAAATCATGTTTCAGCACTTATATTTGTTTAACTACAAGGACCTCCTCTAGTTCAGTGTCATCAGGACAAGAGTTGCTTCAAATCCCCGAAAACATATTAAGCCTCACCCTTCATGAAAATTATTGTGAAACTTGTCATTGGTGGCATTTGTTAAGTAGATAATTAGTTTTAAATTTGTAAAATACATGATTACCGTCTTTTTCTTTACTTGTTGATAATTATATTTTATAATAATTAGTAAGTGCAACCATACAATACTTTGTCATATTATTAATTTAGGTATTATATGTTTGATTGTACCAGTTATGGATTGAAATGTAGTGATAGGCTATAATCTTATTAAAGTCATAACTATTACACTATTTTTGTGGAGCTCTGGAATTCCTATATTTCTTTGGTTTCGTGCTTGACATTATAAGAAGCCCTATTCAATATGTGTGTGTGTGTGTGTGTGTGTGTGTGTGTGTGTGTGTGTGTGTGTGTGTGTGTGTGTGTGTGGTGTGTGTGTGTGTGTGTGTGTGTGTGGTGTGTGTGTGTGTGTGTGTGTGTGTGTGTGTGTGTGTGTGTATATGGTACACCCAATTTGTGTAGCTGCTCATTTCAACTTCCTTGCCCCATTCATATAATGTGGAGGTACACAAATTGGGTGTGACATATATAGAGAGGGGATATAGAAAATGGTAGGCATTTTGTCAGCTCCGGCAACTAAAAAATTAGCACTGCACTCTAGGTTATGGATAAAAAGTACAAGCTTAGTGCAGGATCAGATTTAGTCTGAAGGCATGCTCTCTAAGCTGCTGAAAGATATCAGCATGGAGAGAGAGGAGAGAGCAGGAAGATATTTTGTGGCAAAGGACATGTTGGCGTTTCAGGTGGAGATGGGGGGGAATCTTCCTGTCAGAACAGGGAAACCCAGAAGCTGCAGATGCTGGTATCTTGAACAAACAAATAAATTTTGGAGGAACTCAGCAAGTCAGATAGAACCCATGAGTAGAAATGGCCAATATTTCATGTTGAGACCCTTTATCAGGGCAAAGATAAAGATAAAAAATGTGAAGTACGTACATCAAGGGGGAAAGAAGCTGGGGAAAGGCCAGAGGTCATAGCATATATGTCTGAAGATGTGACAGGTAGTGGGGAGACATTAGGAAGGGTGCAGGGAAGAAAAGGTTAGGGAGAGGGGGAAAAACATACAAGTAGGTAAAGAAAAGATGAAATCTGATGGTGAATATTATTTCCTAAAATGGGAAAAATTAATATTCATTCCACTAGGTTTAAGAATGTCCAGGGGAATATAATATTAAATGTTTGGGCTCACTTGCAACATTTTTCTTACTGTGGAAGGATCTTTTATGATTTTAAATCTTTTTTCTCCCTTGATTTATATAATTCTTTCGTGGAATAATAGTGTAGTAGCAAAGAGCTTGGTTATGCACAGTGAGTTGGCCTCTCAGACTTACACAGTCATTTCTGGTATATGTAGCCCCACCCCATCAATTAAAAGGGATTGTTGACTGGAATTTAAAGGTATAGTGTGTGCCGAGAAGTAGGTTGATATTTTACTCAACTAATTTCTATTTCAAATGAAGCAAATATATATTAAATAATTAATTTATTGATACCATAATGTTTTAAATCATTTGTATCTGTTACAGATTTATTTAAACAACTCTGATTATCAGAAACATGTATAAACAGGTAATAAAAGCCTTTGCCAGCAGTGAGTTGTGAAAAGACATGAGCAGGGGTGGGATTCCCTGGCCCGAATTGCTGCTTGAGGGTTACTTCACAGGTATAGTAAAAAGGAAATCCAGGAGCTGCTGGCAAAGAAGCGATCTGCCCACCAGACTAACCTTGCAAAACCTTCCTGGCCAGAGAAAAAAACGAGCCTTCCGTCTTGCATGCAGCCACCTTCAGCGCAAACTCTGGGAGATCCAAAATGAGTGGTGGACTAGCCTCACCAAACGAATCCAGCTTAGTGCAAACATTGGCGACTTCAGGGGTTTTTATGAGACACTAAAGGCTGTGTACGGCCCCTCACCCAAAGTCCAAAGCCCTCTGCGCAGCTCAGACGGCGAAGTCCTCCTCAGCGACAAGATCTCCATCCTCAATCGATGGTCAGAACACTTCCAATCCCTTTTCAGTGCCAACTGCTCTGTCCAAGAATCCGCCCTGCTCCAGCTCCCACAACAACCCTTGAGGCTAGAGCTGGATGAGGTCCTTACCTGGGAAGAAACATATAAGGCAATTAAACAACTGAAAAGTGGCAAAGCAGCAGGTATGGATAGAATTCCTCCCCCCCCCCCCCACCCCCCCAGAGGTCTGGAAGACTGGCGGCAAAGCTTTGCATACCAAACTGCATGAGTTTTTCATGCTCTGCTGGGACCAAGGAAAGCTGCCTCAGGACCTTCGTGATACCATCATCATCACCTTGTACAAAAACAAAGGTGAGAAATCAGACTGCTCAAACTACAGGGAAATCACACTGCTCTCCATTGCAGGCAAAATCTTCACTAGGATTCTCCTTAATAGACTAATACCTAGTGTCGCCGAAAATGTCCTCCCAGAATCACAGTGTGGCTTTCGCGCAAACAGAGGAACTACTGACATGGCCTTTGCCCTCATACAGCTCCAAGAAAAGTGCAGAGAACAAAACAAAGGACTCTACATCACCTTTGTTGACCTCACCAAAGCCTTTGACACCGTGAGCAGGAAAGTGCTTTGGCAAATACTAGAGCGCCTCAGATGCCCCCCCAAGTTCCTCAGCATGGTTATCCAACTGCACGAAAACCAACAAGGTCGGGTCAGATACAGCAATGAGCTCTCCGAACCCTTCTCCATTGACGACAGCGTGAAGCAAGGCTGCATCCTCGCACCAACCCTCTTTACTATCTTCTTCAGCATGATGCTGAAACAAGCCATGAAAGACCTCAACAATGAAGACGCTGTTTACATCCGGTACCGCATGGATGGCAGTCTCTTCAATCTGAGGTGCCTGAAAGCTCACACCAAGACACAAGAGCAACTTGTCCGTGAACTACTCTTTGCAGACGATGCCGCTTTAGTTGCCCATTCAGAGCCAGCTCTCCAGCGCATGACGTCCTGTTTTGTGGAAACTGCCAAAATGTTTGGCCTGGAAGTCAGCCTGAAGAAAACTAAGGTCCTCCATCAGCCAGCTCCCCACCATGACCACCAGCCCCCCCACATCTCCATCGGGCACACTGAACTCAAAACGGTCAACCAGTTTACCTACCGCGGCTGCACCATTTCATCTGATGCAAGGATCGACAAATAGATAGACAACAGACTCGCCAAGGCAAATAGCGCTTTTGGAAAACTACACAAAAGAGTCTGGAAAAACAACCACCTGAAGAAACACACAAAGATCAGCGTGTACAGGGCCGTTGTCATACCCACGCTCCTGTTCAGCTCCGCATCATGGGTCCTCTACTGGCATCACCTACGGCTCCTAGAACGCTTCCATCAGCGGTGTCTCCGCTCCATCCTCAACATTCATTGGAATGACTTCATCACCAACATCGAAGTACTCCAGCTGGCAGAGTCCGCAAGCATCGAATCCATGCTGCTGAAGATCCAACTGCGCTGATGGGTCACGTCTCCAGAATGGAGGACCATCGCCTTCCCAAGATCGTGTTCTATTGCGAGCTCTCCACTGGCCACTGAGCTAGAGATGCACCAAAGAAGAGGTACAAGGACTGCTTAAAGAAATCTCTTGGTACCTGCCACATTGACCACCGCGAGTGGGCTGATATCGCCTCCAACCGTGCATCTTGGCACCTCACAGTTTGGCGGCCAGCAACCTCCTTTGAAGAAGACCGCAGAGCCCACCTCACTGACAAAAGACAAAGGAGGAAAAACCCAACACCCAAGCCCAACCAACCAATTTTCCCTTGCAACTGCTGCAACCGTGCCTGCCTGTCCCACATCGGACTTGTCAGTCATCAATGAGCCTGGAGCAGACGTGGACATACCCTTCCATAAATCTTCATCCGCGAAGCCAAGCCAAAGAAAGAAGAGATAGTAAAAAGGGATTGGATCAAGCTTTAACCTCTGGAGCCACAAATACTACACATAGGAGCAGAGTTTGATGAGGCCCAAAATCCAGGATACAGATTTCACTTCATAAACAGGAAAAATTTGTAAACAAATTTGGAGAACCTCAATTTATGTTCTGTCTAATGTGTACATCATATTTCTTGTCCTGGGTTGTATGTTTAGTTAGTAGCCATCCAAGTTTAAAACATTAGTGACTGTTCCCACATCTATCTCAGAATAATTAATCTCACAGGATAAAATGAATGAACTAATAAATCCTTCTGTTTCTCTGAAAAAGTGTTCTCTTCAGCTCTCCTGAATCATCCTTTATCAGATTTAGTCTTGTAGGTTTATTTTGTGACTAACAGTTCTTCATTTCCTTCTTTTTCCATAACTGAGTGTTTTGCTTCAGAAACTAATTGGAAGAATTCCATTAATTCAGAGAATTGATGGGCTGGGAATGGTCACACTATCGCACAGATTTTAGATGTTCCCAAAACCCTTGTAAGTTAATCAATTAAAAAACAGATAAATTGCTGATGACATAAGTTAATACATTCAAAAATTCGGTGGGGGTATAATGTGAATGAAAGGAAGTAGAATTGGAAAGACAGAGTTGCATTTATACAGCTATTTTCAGGATGTACCAAAATTCTCCAGAGACAATTAATTAATTTTGATGAATAGTCACTATTCTACTAGGACCATAAGAGAGGAAGAAG
This sequence comes from Narcine bancroftii, assembly GCF_036971445.1. Taxonomy (NCBI): domain Eukaryota; kingdom Metazoa; phylum Chordata; class Chondrichthyes; order Torpediniformes; family Narcinidae; genus Narcine; species Narcine bancroftii. Next base: position 174,625,911 of record NC_091471.1, on the reverse strand, counting down.
TAGAGCAATAAGCTGATACATATCTACTGACAACTCAATACAATGCAATTAAATGAAAATGTACAAATTCCTTGCAGACAACACCATGTATGAACCCCAGTTACTGGCCCTATAACAGTATTGTGCTAACCTCTGCGTTAACTGTGCTACCCTCAAGAAGCAATAAACTCCTATCTAAGTTCTGTATTCCCACATACTTATATCTTCCCTTTTATCTGTTCAAACTCCATGATGCCCATTATCTTGCAGGAGGCTCTTTCTGTAAAGATATTTGAACCATGATGAGGCAATTTTAGGCTAAACATGTTAAATTGGTAATAGCCAAAACAACAAAATGGTGAGATTTCCTTTTCATTACTTTCTTCAAGGGGATGCAATTGCCAAGGGTCAGAAAATGGGAGATAAATAAGTGCTTGATAAATAAAATGGAGCAAAATGAAGGGCAACAATAATCTTTATTAAAACACTTTTTAAAGGATTACACAACAAAGATAACTGTTAAACGTCATAGCCCTTGTTGGAAACCTCCATTATAGATGAGCCAGAGCAGCCAAAACAGAGCTGTGTCACATCCATTTTCTGATAAAAAATAATGCATGGAAATTAGGCAGCTGCACAAGTTTTACCAAGTCAGTACAGTAAAGTTGAAGATTAAATTCTTTAAAAATAGAAAAAAAACTCAATTTTTAAAGAAATCTATTCAAAGACTACTCATTAGCACTGAAAACAACACAACTAATGCACAGCTAAGAGTTACATATTATATCAAGAGCTTTACTGTGAAATTAAAATGTAGTAATGTAGGATGAAATACTCTGATAATGGTGTTAAGGTATAACTTCCCCTCTCCATGTTTTGTACAGTCATTGAGCTTCAAACATTGGCAATCCTAAGCACTTCCTCTTCACAAACACCCAAGATATTTTAAAACGTGCACTGTGATATTCCACAAAAGCCAATCATTTTATACCAGACCTACCCAAGTTTTCATAAAAACTTTACAAAAGTGGAACAAAATGGTACAAAATACATAATTTTCAATTTATTAAGTTTCACTTTTATCTAACTCTAAAATGCAGAGAAAGGATTTATTGGTATGGAGTTGGCCGATACTTAATTCTCTTCCTTTTGAAGATTCTTTTCCTTTTTATCTGCCTCTTCCTTTTGAAGGTTCTTTTCCTTTTTACCTCCCTCTTCCTTTTGAAGGTTCTTTTCCTTTTTACCTCCCTCTTCCTTTTGAAGGTTCTTTTCCTTTTTACCTGAGAAAATGACAACCCAACAATTAAGTAGCAGTCTAAAGCCATATGCAGCAAAAAGAAAGTAACAGACGATGCTAAAGATATAAAATTCAATATGCTTTTGGCCAAGAACTAGCTGATTTTGACCATTTGCATCTGGTCTTCTTTGGATGGAAAATGTTTTATAAAAAAGTTTCCCCTGATTTCACACATTTCAACCTTCATGCTCGCAGGTTTCAAATGGGACTGAAACATTATATGCTGAATTGATACTCTACTACCTTTCATTAGAGAGGGTGCATGACCTCTCCAGGCAAGGTTAACTTTAAAATATAAAATTGGTTAGGATAAGAGCAATGCAGAAGATACAACTGTGATCCTTCCTTTACATGAAAAAGGATGAACTCATCCTAAGGAAGATTCCTGGCTCATTTGGTAGCAGTTTTCCTCCTGAAAATTCAATTCTAGCCTCACTCTTATGACTTGCACGTAAAGACCTGATATTCCCACATTGTATTCCTACATTATTAAAGATCCCAAGTGATGTTAGACTGAGAGCATGAATGCTGCTTCAGTAAATTATCCATAGTATCCGAGATAATATTTCCAAACTAAATTAAATTTTGTTTTGCAGTACAGTAATGTGCAAATTGACTGTTGTGTAATGGTGCAATGCACAAATAGACTGGAGAAACTCAGGAGGCTAGGCAGCGTCCATAGGAGATAAGGGTTACCAATGTTCTGGGCCAGGTACCTGACAAAGGGCTCAGGCCTGAAACATTGGTTAACCTTTACTTCCCATTGATGCTGCGTGACCAGCTGAGTTTCTCCAGCACATTTGTGTATTGCATTCAACCCAGTATCTGCAGACTCTCTTGTGTAACTGCTGTGTAACAGTGACCATAGTACAAGAGAGCTCCATTCTGACAAGGTTGTGAAATCATGGCTCCTCTGCTGTCATTGTGTACAAAGGTTGTCTCCTTCAGGGGACATTGGAGGCAGTGTTTCAAGTGTCATACTATCCTTTTTTGCTGTGACTCCTCTTTAGTGCATTCTTCCAAAACATTATTGATGATAGTTTGTCTTAAGTTATAGAATAAAGTGACAATAAAAAAAGGGGAATAAAGGATAATTACAAATTACATAATTTATATGGTAGACAGCTTTGGTTATTGATAATACTGTCTGTGTGAGACAATGTGCAAGAATAAAAAGGAGACTGCCAGAATTCTTCTTCATTAGTGATCAAAATGTAGTCAAGTGGCATTTGCAGTTAATGGAACTGGGTGCTGGAAGAAGAGTTCATAGTGGGCAGATACTCCCAAATCTCTTTAACTCTCAGGTCAGATGATTCTAGAACTAGAGGCACAGGTGATCAAGGGGTAGGTTTTTCATGAAGAGGGTGGTGAATATTTGGAATCAGCTGCCCGATGAGGTGGTGAAGGCAGATATTATTACATCATTTAAAGGAGCTTGAACAGGAGCTTGGGTAGGAAAGGAATATTGGCCGAATGCAGGCAAATGGAATTGGCCTATAGTCACATCACAAGTAGTGTACTCAAAGTGGGGCAAAAGGGCCATTTCCATGCTGTACCTTTCTATGCTTTTATTCAATGACTCGTGATCAACGATGAACTTCTGCCCCAGATAAACAGGAATATATAGATTAATATTCAAGAAACAAAAAAAGAGCAGAGGGAAACCAGTGGAAGAGAGGAAAAAGAGCACCAGAGAACAGGTATTCGAGATTAGAAATGATGGGAAGTGAAAGAGAAAAAAAATGTTTGAAAGGTGTACTTTGATGCAAGATGAAAGAAAAAAACAGATTACTCACACAGTAAATAATGTTTTAAAAATAAAGCAGTCTCCAGATTTATAAAAGTATATGATGCATTGAGCAAAGCACAACTTTAAAGAACTTAAACTGCTGTGTAACAGTGACCATAGTACAAGAGTGCTCCATTCATTTCGGACCATGAAAAAAAGGGCATTAACTGCTCTCTACTCCCCCACCCACCAAAAAAGGGAGCCCCTGTGAATCCCTTACAAATAATACAGAAAGCTGCAAATGATATTTAAAAGAATTACTTTAGTACAAAATCAGTGTTGTGGTTAGATTTACAATACTGATGCTAAATTGTAACTTTCCCCACAATAAGGATTTGCTATGTGTTTGGGAAACTTGTTTCTCATCAATCCAGAAAAGCTTCCTTGTTCCCAATCAGTAGACTACATGTACCTCTCTATAAATATGCCTCCTAGACCCACATTACATTCAAGCATCCTTTCCTCTGACTTCTGTAGGTGTTCACTCAATGCAATAAATAGTTGGAAAACTCCATCTTGAAATATTTTAATTGAAATATTCTCCTCTGAATTCCTGGGTGAATTGGACCCGATTACTATACTTTCTTGCAGATCCTACACATTTTCTAATAAAACATAATGTCCCAACAGGCTACCACTTGGTTATTTTATTCCTAAATATTAATTGCACCTTTAATAATAATGGCTTTCTTCGTGACCTTAATTGTGGCTTCAGTCTGAGCTTCTCCAAGGATATTGCTGGCATGACATTGGTAAACACCTTCATCTTCCTTTGTCAGTGGATTTATCTAAATTATTTGGGGGAAAAAGATTTGAGTTACAAATATTATATGTAGAATTAACAATTATTGAGTAGTGAACTGTCAACATGCAAAAACTGCGCAAATGACCAGGATTAATTCAATATGAATACTATATATTGTCAAAACAGTAGGGGTTTGTAAGATAATTGGTGTATTTGGGCAACACAGATTCATGAGCCGGAAGGACCTGTTAAATTTAGTCTAAATTTAGTCTAAATTTAAAATATAATTTAATAAAAAATTAGCAAATACCAGAGGAAACGTGTTTAAGGTGAGTAGAGGAATGTTTAGCAGAAATATCAGAGGTAAGTATTTTTACATAGAGAGTGGTGGTGCCTGGAATGTGGGGCTAAAGTTGGAGGCTGGTACAATAGGGACATTCAAAGGGTAGACACATGGATGAAAGAAAAATAGAAAGTTATGGATTTGAGGTTGGGAAAAATTAGATTGTGATGGAGTAGGTTTATGTAGGTTGGCACAACAGCGTGGGCTGAAGGGTACTGACTGGTAATGTTCCACGTTCCAATATAGTACTGGCCACGATAACCACAGTACTGATGGAAACATTTAATATTGTTTTTCATTGAAAAGGTACCACTAATATAAACCAAGGAAATAATATTAAAAAGTAACCATCTATTTTAACAAATAAATTGTATCTTTAGTGACCCCTTTTATTAAATGCAACAGCTCCTCCTTTTCTGGTTAAATATTAGGGAGAGTTATGTGTAGGAGATATCCGTTTCCAGTTTAGTCAGCTCAGGGAGTGAAAGATTGGCTGTACCTTCCAGTGAAGTTGATTCGATTCGATGATGGAGCAGACCATGTGGCAGAGAGGAATTCACAACATTGCACTCTCAGGAAGTAGGAACGCAGAATATCCAAAGAACCCTGGGAACTTTGGAAAACAATAGCTAACATAGAATGATCTTGGTAATTTATACAATCTAAGATGTAAATTGCCATGATTTATTTTGGCTGCCATTGAGGGGCACTAGCAATTCAGAAAGTTATTTATGAGTCTGTAAATCTACACAATGGTTTTATATATTGCCAAATATAGGTATATACAGTGACAATTTTAGTTTTGCATGTTTTCCACACAGCCGACAAAAAAAAGCCCAAATGCTCCAGTGCCATTTTGAATTTAAAAGTTCACAAAAGCAAACACACGGTGAGAAAATAAGGAAAAGGTTAATCAAGTCAAGTTTCTAACTGGGTTTGCTATCTCATTTTTGTTAAAAGGACAAGACTCCTCTTGTTACAGAGAAAACAGAAAACTGTTAAAGTGCTAGGTGAGGCAGTTGACAAAGGGAATGTGGCTGGAAGAGGGGTTCAGCCACTGGGATCAGGGGATTGGCCAGATGGAAGATGGGTACAGTGAGGAGGAAAAAGACAACAGAGCTTTCATTGGGCTCCATCAGGCTATGGGTATGCCAGAAAAAAGAGACAATCTTGAACCAGACAGGGAAAGCTAGGTACTTTAAATAAATGTGCTCCTTTCAATGCTTCAATTCTTGAAGAAAACTCTGAAATTATTTCATCTCTAAACAATGCAAACTAATTTGGATAAAAGACATGAGATGGACTGTTAGACTTTCTCTCAGTGATAAAGGCTAATACCCTTCTCCCAGATGGAAAAGAATAATGCTGAAAGTGCATTCCAATCTGTTACCCCTTTGAATTAATCTTCCTCTTGGAGATAGTTATGTATCTTGTGCAGAATTCTTAATTTAGAGATGTACTATGGTAACAGCCCCTTTTGGCCCACATGCCTGCACTGCTCAAATACACCCATGTGACCAATGAACTTTCTAATATTTTTTGGTATATGGGGGGGGGGGGGGGGGGGTACCGGACCATCCAGTGGAAACCCACGCAGACACAGACAGAACTGAATTCTGTCCTATATTAGTACCTGATGCACTTTCTCCTGCTCCACTTGTTAAAAAAAGACTCGTCCCTGTTATGATTGCCTCTGTATGCACTCATTGCTGTATCAGCTAATCTCTGCATAGGTCAAATTCACTACTTACCAGAACCCATCCAGTGCTTTCATGTTTGGATGGTCCACCACGAACCTGAACTGCAACATTAACCCGATCTCCAGGCAACTCTTCCAAAAGCTTTACTCCCTTGGGTGACTCAGTGACCTGCTCACAACCAAGGGATAAATATCAACGGAATGATAAAAGAACCAATAAACAAAATAATAAATAGAAATCTAAAACAGACCAATACAATGAAGATGTACAATAATGAATGAACAGAATTTTGTGCCTTGGACTATATGCTTAAGCAACTTAGTTTGCAGATGTGGGAACTTACAAATTCACATTTTAAAATAGTAGTAAAATGAGAACTTACACCCAATAACAGGTATCAACATGCATCTGGTTACATATTTTATTAGCGATAGGAATTATACTCATACCTGTCAAATTATCTGTTCCCTATCCCGCGTTTGAGAGTCTGGCTCCTACAATGCAACAACTAATAAAAATGATGATCTGCAGAGGATTCAAGGACTAAGGTGACCCACAGGAAAGTAGAACTGAGGACAAGAATTGAATGGCCAACTCAAAGTTCTGAATTGCCTCTTTCTTGCCTCTGTTTTTATGTACAACTAGAATAATGACGAGAAGACCTTCTGATGCATCTAAATATCATTCTGCTTTTGTGTTTCTTCTCCACATTTTCTCCTGCACTGAAGGGTAAAATTAGTAGGATGTTTTATGTGATGGGTACCAGAAGAATAACCATTGCAACCCTCAAGCTAATGCCAAAGTTGATCAATTTCACTGAATTTACTTTCCTCCATTAAAAACTGAAGTACCTGTACTTTCTTTGATCTGTTCTCCCTTTTTGAACCTTAAAACTTCAAAATCTTATTTGCTACATTTCATTCCCCCCCACCCCCAACCTAAAGTTCTAGGCTCATCATTCATTGATTCACATCAAGAGTGTTGCTTTGCTCTGTGTTTGACATTCAATGTGCCATTTTCAGAAGAGTCTGCTGGAAGTGAGTTGAGAAAGCAAGCCCTGATGCCAGTGTCGGCAAATTGGAGCTCAACAGTGCAGCTCCTGCCATATCTATAGCGTGTATAGAGGATGAAGCATCCTGTATTGGAGAAGAAACTCTTTCCTCCACACTATCACTTGCTTTAAAGAAATCATCAATACGTAGTTTTACTGTGCTTAATTATGTGAACTTAATGCTTCTAGACTTCAGAACTCCTAGTCTACAGAAGGGGGGTGTGCAGTGAACTTGAATTCACTGTCTGTGTGTGGTTCAGATGGCTGGCTCCTCCCTTGGCTCCACCCACACCTACCCCAATATAAACCCTGGTTTTCCCTCCTTATCTCAGATTCACCTGAGGACTATTGTGTAAAACCAGCCATTGATTGTAAGCTACTAAAAGCATGTTTGTACTCCTCACTTGTCTCTGAGTGCAATCAGTCATGTTACACTTTTAATAGCTTAACTTTGAAGCAGGATGGAAGTCCTGTTGAAGCCAGTCATATTCCAGGTCAACCCTCTGTCCTCAGAGGCCCCGGAGGAATTTGCCTACTGGCTGGAGTGCTTCCAGTTGACTCTGACAGCCACATAAGACGTCTTCAACTCCAATAGTCTCTGGAGGTTTGTACTTCTCTCTCGAGTCGGCCCCAAGGGATTCACAGTTATCAGAGACTGTGCTTCTTACGTGTCGGCCTTAGAAGGCTTGAAGGCCTGCTACGTGAGGTCTCAGAACGATGTGCTGGTGAGACACCAACTCTCTCAACATCAGCAACACTCAGGTGAGTCGCTGGACAATTATGTCCTGGAACTGTGGGCCCTGACTAGAAAATGCTACTACAAAGCAGTCATGGCCTGGGTGAGAGAGGAGGAACAAATCTGGGACACCCTCATGGTAGGAGTGAGGTCGAGGTATACGAGACAGTGACTGCTAGTGTTGGGGAAGAAAGACTTGGCCAGAACCCTGGAGCTGGCGAAAGCGCTTGAACAAGCCCGACTAGGAGCTGACAACCTCATGGTGAAAGCAGTGCCTTTTTAGAAGTGGGACACCAGCGACCCCCACAGTTCCACCACTGACAATTGTGGCCACGTGTGACTGGAGATGCTACTTCTGTGGACAGACACAGCAACCCCGCACCTGATGCCCTGCGAAGGGTGTCATATGCTCAGGATATGGTAAGTGAAGGCACTGGGTGAAGGTCTGCAGGGCTAAAGGAAACCCAGAGGGCGACCATGTGTGCGACCCCCAAATTGTTGTTCGACCGGTGTCCTAGTCCCAAAGTGCCGGCCCCAGCCTCTCCATGCTGCTCACCACCAGCATGTTGGCTGCACCTCATGCTGAGAGCTGCCACCAGAAGTAAAGCATCCCGGGAAGCAATGGTGGCCATCTTGCCATGCCTCGTGGTCGATGCCATCTTGTCTGCCCGTGGACCAAGGGGAGAGAGTTAACATCGACGTGGGGAGCAATATGGTTTCCAAGATACTGGCATCAGTCATTCTGGATCAGGGAATACCCATCAATTGAACAACTTGATGATGGAGGTAAGAATAAACGGACACTTGACTGATTGACTGGCTCCACTGAGAGCTTTATAAACTCTGCGACTGCTCTGCAGTATAACTTAAAAATGTATCCGACGGACTATCTTATTTACCTAGCATCACACTCACACTCTGTGACTATCCAGGGGTATTGTATAGAACATCTATATTGTAGGTTCTGAATTTTGTAGGTTCTGATTGTATGTACTGAAGGATTTGTGTGCTTCTGTGTTGCTGGGCCTGGACTTCCTGTGTCACCTTAAAAGCGTGACCATGGAGTACTCTGGCCCACTTCTTCCAATTATGGTGTAGAACGGAGGGTCCCAAAAGCCGGACCCATCATGTGGTCTCTCCACCATAAATATTGAATCCACCCTCCCCACTGTTTCCAAACCTGACTCCTGATTGCAAGCTGACAGCTACAAAGAACAGGCGGAACAGTGCAGGGGATTGGCAATTTATTAGAACTGGGATGCATCGGCTGCTTAAAGAAAATACCATTGAACCTAGTAACAGCCCATGGAGAACCCAGGTGGTAGTCGTGAAAGGGGAAGAAAAGATCAAGCTAGTGATTGACTATAGTCAAACAATTAATCGTTTCACACTCCTGGACGTATACCACCACACCCCCCACCCCCCCGCTTGAATTTCGGACATGGTAAACAAAATTGCGCAGTATTAGGTCTATTCAATCATCAACCTGAAAGCTGCATATCATCAGTTACCGATCTGTTCCGAGGACCAACCCTACACAGCATTTGAGGCAGACGGACGGTTGTATCAGTTCTGGAGGGTCCCTTTTGGTATCACTAATTGGGTCTCGGTCTTCCAGAGACAAATGGACAAAATGGTCAACGGATACGGGTTAAAGGCCACCTTCCCTTATCTCGACAATGTAATGATTTGTGGACCCTCTCTGGAAGACCACGATGCCAACATCCAGAAGTTTCTCCACACAGCCAAATCCATGACTCTCACGCACATTCTGGACTAAATGTCTGGCAATTCTGGGCTATGTGGTGGAGGATGGCATCATTAGTCCTGACCCCAATCAAAAACACCCCCTGTTAGACCTCCTGATCCATGACCATGAAGGCTTTAAGGAGATGCCTAGGCTTCTTTTCTTACTATGCATAGTGGGTCCTTCATTATGCAGATAAAGTCCACCCCCTCTTAAAGTTTACCTCCTTCCCATTATTGGTTGAAGGCCAGGCACATTTCGACTACGTTTGGAGCTACATCGCAAAGGCCACCATGCATGCAGTGGACAAGAATGCGCTGTTCCAGGTGGAAAGCAATGCCTCTGATGTAGCTCTGGCCGCTACCCTTAACTAGGTAGGCAGGCCAATTGCCATTTTCTCCAACACCCTACAAGGCCACAAGCTTCAGAACCCATCAGTGGAGAAAGAGGGCCAAGCCATTGTAAAAGCCATCAAGCACTGGAGGCATTACCTGGCCAGCAGAAAATTTATACTGCTCACTAACCAGTGATCAGTGGCATTCATGTTTAATAATGCAAAAAGGGGTAAAATAAAGATTGACAAGATTGCAAGGTAGAGGATTGAACTCTCCACCTATAATTATGACATAGCATACAAGCCAGGTACTTTCAATGAGCCTCCAGATGCCCTGTCAAGAGGAAGCTGTGCCTCTGCATACACCGGCCAGTTGCAGTCAGTACACCATGAGTTTTGACACCCAGGCATCACTCACATGGCTCATTTCTCAAGACATGCAACCTGCCCTACACCATTGAAGATATCAGTGAAATGATCAGGTCCTGCCAGGTCTGAACTAAGTGCAAACCACACTTCTACCGCCTTGACAAAGCGCACCTGATAAAGGCATCCTGCCCCTTTGAACAACTCAGTGTCAATTTCAAGGGTCCCCTCCTTTCCACCAATGGAAACATGCGCTTTCTCAATGTCATCGACGAGTATTCACGTTTTCCGTTTGCTGTCCCCTGCCCAGACATGACCACCACCACAGTCATCAGGGCCTTGTATTCTATTTTCTCCTTGTTTGGATATCCCAGCTATATCCATAGCGACCGGGGCTCATCATTTATGAGCAAAGAGTTACTCCAGTATCTGCTCATACAAGGTATTGCCTCAAGCAGGATGACCAGCTACAAACCCTGGGGGAATGGACAAATTGAAAAGGAAAACACAAAGGTATGGAAAGCCATGAAATTGGCTCTCTGGTCCAAAGGCCTTCCAGACTCACTCTGGCAAGAAGTTTTGCCCACAGTGCTTCATTCCATAAGGTTGCTTCTCTGCACTGCAAACAAAGCAACTCCTCACGAGCTAATGTTTACTTTCCAGAGGAAATCCCCATCTGGGACCACCCTCCCAGCTTGGCTAATGGCATCGAGGCCAGTCCTGCTGAGAAAGCACATGAGGAAGAGCAAGACAGACCCCCTGAATGAGAAGGTGTACCTGCTGCATGCCAACCCAACGTATGCCTACGTGGCATACCCTGATGACAGAGAGGACACTGTCTTGATCAGAGACCTGCACCTGCTGGAACTGAGGATCTGACGCCTCAAACAAGCCAGGAACCACCGAGTACCCCACCCTGTTCCTGATGACTCTGCTTGGTAAATGGTCCAATCCACTCTGCGACCAGAACCAGAGCCCTCGAGAACCAGTAACCCGGTACCACAGGGGGTCCAGGAAGTTCAGGAAGCCCAAAGTTTTCCAGTTCTGAGACACTCAACTAGAGTAATTAGACCTCCTGACAGACTCAACTTGTAAATATTTGTAAACTATTAGTTTTTTTAATGTATGGCCTCTGTTTTTCACATGCAGGTTCTATTCTGAAGGAAGGGGTGAATGCAGTGAACCTGAATTCATTGTCTATGTATTGTTCAGATGGCTGACTCCTCCCTTGGTTCCACCTTCACCTACCCCAATATAAATCCTGGTTTTCCCGCCTTACCTCAGATTCACCTGAGGACTATTGTATCTACTGGCCATTGATTGTAAGCTATTAAATATATTTGTACTTCTCACATGTTTCTGAGTGCATTCATTTGCGTTCCAAGGTGCACCAAAAACTCATGGTAATTTGTCTTAACTTCAAAGCATTTGCAATAAGCAAAGGCTCTGTAAGCAGTAGCAGTGCACTACACATTTGCTTGATCCTTGCAAATGGGCTGCCTGTTAGAGAACTGAACTGAGTATCAAGATTTTAGATTATACTGGAAAATTGGCCTCTTTTGCACCTAGGCACTGCCTGCTACTTCATTATATTGTCAGTCAGGGTGATGGAGTGCTTATCACAAAATTGAATTATCCGTCAGAATTCTGCATTGCACTCTGCAGTATTAGATAGATTTCATAGCGTTAGACTAACCCTAAAGATTTAATAGTATGCTTTATAATCCCAGAATGTTCACTGTCACATTGAACTACTTGTCACCATTTTAGACTGTGTATGATATTGCATAGTTTGATACAGTATAGGTCTGGCACAGTTTTGGACTCTCTATTGGGGTTATGAAATGGCACAGAAATGGATTGTCCATTGGAAAGATTGGACTCTCCACTGCATCAATAGACTAACCAATTGCAGCTTTGCTGACGTTGTTGAACCTTAGTGCAATTTTCAAGCACATTTGATGTAAAAATGACCATTACAATGTCAGACTCACTGCCAATACTGGACTGACTATCACAGTAGTGGATTGTTTATTGCAATACTAGACTGCCTATGTATTTCTGGAGTGTTTATTGCTCTCTTAGTAAACCTCCTCTGGTATAGGATATTTATTTCCCATAGGACTTGCTTTGCTGATACAAGTCTGTCCACTTCACCTTCTATATCACTTAAGGACTGTTCTTGTAGCTGATACTGAACACATGTTGGAGAGCAACTCATGATAACTAAATGTTCCTCTCCACATTTGTGCTCATTAACCAGTTGACAAGCAGAGTGCAGACTTCACTGACATGTCAACCATTTAGTTTTTAAAAATAACGAGAAATATAAATGGAATTGAATTGAGTTGAATTATTTATTGTCATGTTTACCAATATACAACAATAAACTTTTATTCAGGCAAGTCAATCTATACTTAAATACAACAGGGGCTGCAAAATAAAGCAAATGTTTAGAGTATAGTATTACAGAGAAAAAGCTCATTTAAAACATATAATATGAGGCCTAACATTTCTGAAGGAAAACTTCATGCAAAATAACAAATCTGAAAACTGTTACTTTTGAAAACTATCATAATGACCTGCTGATTTCATATGAACAATTTCCCGAGAGAAGAAAAAGCAGACATCATGCTGGTTATCAGTGTCCTACCTTCCTCCAGGTGACAATAGGGGTGGGAACAGCTTTCACTTCACACGCCAAGTAGACTTGGGCACCTGTCACATTCAGGACCGACTTTGGAGAGAGAACAATTACAGGCCCTGTAATAGAGCAGATTAGAAAGTTTTATTTTTTAGAAACAAAAGCTACATAGCAATGACTTCTCTGTGCATATTATGGATAGACTTTGGGGAGATGATAGTTACAGGAGCTGAGAGAGAATAGGCTGAAGAAATCTATCTTTCAGAAACCGAACATATTAAACATTGGTTCCCTATGCACATGCACAGCAATTTGAAATTTCCAGTTGTGATATTTGCCCATGGAGTTACTGGGACAATATTAGACTGGATAGAAAATTGGCTGATAGGCAGGAAGCAAAGTATTAAAATTAAGGATCCCGTTCAGAATGGCTGCCTGTAACAAGCGGTATTCCACAGGAGTCGGTCTTTGGGCTGCTGCTATTTGCAATTTATATTAATTATTTGGATTATGGAATGAATGGTTTTGTGGCCAAATTTGCAGATCACACCAATATAGGTGGTGGAGCAGGAAGGTTCGAAGAAACCATAACATTGCAGAAGGATATTGACAGATTAGGAGACTGGGCAAAAATATGACAGATGCGGTACAATGTTGAGAAATATACAGCTCTACATTTTGGCCCTGGAAATATATTGGATGAGTACTATTTGGATGGGAAGAAAATTCAGACCTCGGAAGTGCAAAAGGACCTGGACGTCCTCGTGCACGAAACTTCAAAGTTAATGACAGGTAGGATTGGTAGTGAAGAAAGCGAATGCTATGTTGGCATTCATTTCAAGAGTATATAAGAGTAAAGAGGTGTTGATGAGGCTGTATGGGGCATTGGTAAGACCTCATTTGGAGTACTGTGTACAGTTTTTGGCCCCCTCTTCTTCTTCTTTGGCTTGGCTTCGCGGACGAAAATTTATGGAGGGATAAATGTCCATGTCAGCTGCAGGCTTGTTTGTGGCTGACAAGTCCGATGCGGGACAGGCAGACACGGTTGCAGCGGTTGCAAGGGAAAATTGGTTGGTTGGGGTTGGGTGTTGGGTTTTTCCTCCTTTGTCTTTTGTCAGTGAGGTGGGCTCTGCAGTCTTCTTCAAAGGAGGTTGCTGCCCGCCAAACTGTGAGGCACCAAGATGCACGGTTTGAGGCGATATCAGCCCACTGGCGGTGGTCAATGTGGCAGGCACCAAGAGATTTCTTTAAGCAGTCCTTGTACCTCTTCTTTGGTGCACCTCTGTCTCGGTGGCCAGTGGAGATCTCGCCATATAACACGATCTTGGGAAGGCGATGGTCCTCCATTCTGGAGACGTGACCTACCCAGCGCAGTTGGATCTTCAGCAGTGTGGATTCAATGCTGTCGGCCTCTGCCACCTCGAGTACTTCGATGTTGGAGATGAAGTCGCTCCAATGAATGTTGAGGATGGAGCAGAGACAACGCTGGTGGAAGCAGTCTAGGAGCCACAGGTGATGCCGGTAGAGGACCCATGATTCGGAGCCGAACAGGAGTGTGGGTGTGACAACGGCTCTGTATACGCTAATCTTTGTGAGGTTTTTCAGTTGGTTGTTTTTCCAGACTCTTTTGTGTAGTCTTCCAAAGGCGCTATTTGCCTTGGCGAGTCTGTTGTCTATCTCGTTGTCGATCCTTGCATCCGATGAACCGAGATAGGTAAACTGGTTGACCATTTTGAGTTTTGCGTGCCTGATGGAGATGTGGGGGGTCTGGTAGTCATGGTGGGGAGCTGGCCCCCTATCTTAGAAAGAATGTGATGTTGTTGGAGAGGGTACAGAGATTTACTAGGATGCTTCCTGGAATACAAGGGCTAACGTATGAGGAATGTTTGGCAGCTCTTGGATTGTATTCATTGGAGTATAGATGAATGAGAGGGGATCTCATAGAGACATTTTGAAAGGTTTTGACAGAGTGGATGTAGATAACACATTTCCCTTGGTGGGTGAATCAAGGACAAAGGGTCACAAACTTAAAGTTAGAAATTATCCTTTTAAAACAGAGATGTTGAAGAAGGGCTGTGAATCTGTGGAACTCACTGTCGCAAACAACGGTGGAGGCCAGATCATTGGGAGAATTTAAACAGGAAATTGATAAGTATCTCATTAGTAAGGATATCAAGGGATATGGGGAAAAGGCTGGAAATTGGAATTAGGTGTGAGCATAGTTCAGGCCTAGTGGCCCGCTTCTGTTCCTTTATCTTGTGATCTTTACTCTTTCCTACTTTTCTGAGAAATTTCTTTTGAAATGAATATTTTCATCATTGAGAAACAGACATTTTAGGATTGAAATTGGAATCTTTTTTTTTCATTTCAAATGAATCCTAGAATTTTCCCCTCCTTGTGGCCCAATGTAACGCTTCAAGTTACATCTTGTGCTCGTGAGGGTATTGAGTTTGCAGATGAAAGGTTCATAAATTGGCCAGAATCTGAATGACTGCTAGATGAGGTGATGCTGAATGGGTTGCTGCTGTACTGTGGCTGCTCCTTCTTGGTTGAGGATCATGTCCTTGCTCTAACGCGTAGCATATTTAGGTCAACTGCCAGCATTTGAGTTGCTGTGAGATCTACCAGATCTAATGCCACTGGGAGGAAGGCAGGCATTGGAGCTTTAGGGTCAGATACAATTACCGTGATTACTGTTGTTTCCATCTAATATTTTCTCAGTGACCAGATTGCAGGCATTCATTCGGATGGAATCATCTGTGAATTCTACAAAGCAACTTACCACTGTTCAAAAAATTGTTCTTTCATTAATTTTCCCTTTGTACAAGGAAGGATGATATCAGCCAATGTGTGAATGCAAAATAATATTGTCAGATTTATTCAAGATTCAAGGTTTTTTTATTGTCATGTAATAGTACAGAATATGTAATATGACACAAAATTGCCTTCTGCCTGCCATAAGGCGGATAAAGATTGTCGCTCTGTGCTCCTTACAGTGAGAGAGAAAAAGAAACAAGAGAGTCCCTTCAAAGTCAATGAGTATCTGCAGATTCCCCTCCAGCACTGCCACAGCCTTTGCAGCCACTCTGTTCGATCCATCCATCCATCGGCAACACAGCTCCAGATCAAAACCACTGATATGATCAGGAAGCCTTCAGAGCCTGAGGTCATTCAGGAGCCCTTCTTGCCCTTGGCACCCTGTCTAATTCTGGCTCCAATACCTGGTTCCCATAAGCCAGTCTCCAGCAGCCCACTGGGGTTCCCCAACCCCAAGCTGCTTGCAGCCTTTATAGGTCCCTTAGTCGCTGATCCCCTTGTTGGTCTGCTGCCATGGTCGCCATCCTATCGGGTCCTCTCCAACACTCCTCCTTCTCAACAGGAGGTGTTCTCCAGACCTCTAGAGCTCTGCGCTGGTCTATTGCTGGACAATCCAAAGGACCATAAGAGTGGGAGAGAGAATCACTGGAATCTCCCTCCCCCCACCCCCATCGAAGTGATCTACACTGACAGAAGAGGGCTTGCAAAACCCTTCCATCCTGCACACAGCATCTTTCAGCTGCTCCCATTGGGGAAGAGATACAGGAGTATCAGAACCAGCATCACCAGGCTAATGAACAGCTTCTTCCCATGGGCAGTGAGAATGCTGAACAACCAGAGGAAATGCTCACACTATCCATCCAATATTTATTTATTTGCATCGATTAATTACTTGTCCTGCATGTATATTTTTTGTCTGTATGTGTCTTATGTCTGGCTGTATGTCTGCATGTCTTGCACCGAGGACCAGAGAACACAGTTTTGTTGGTTTGTACTTGTACAATCAGATGCATACAAATTTGACCTGACTTGAGTCTGCAGCCCTTTGAGGCCGCTGCTGAACACAGGCTCTGCCATCTTGGACACAGACCAATAATTGCAGGATTTTAGTTTAAAAACATAATCGACCCCTTTAACAGCTGTTTAATGTGGTTGAACCCTTTGGAGCAATGCTGAGAACTCACTCCCTGCTCTCCCTACCCCACACTAGTGGTATTGCTGGTGCTATAGCAGTTCTGGTTTCATAGGATCATATAGATGTAAAATGCTGGACTTAAGAATTTGATTTCTTTTAGTATACTATTGAGTTGCAATTTAAGTTCCCATTCCTGAAGCAAACTTCAGCGTAGGTGGATTCTTGCTAAACCCATAATCACAGAGTATAGTCCTGATTCATGATTGTGAAATTCAACCTTTAAGAAACTGTCTGGAGAACATGCACAGAGTAACTGCTTTAGAAAGATGCAGATTAAAAAGGTCACAAGTGATGACATCACCTAATTTCAAGGTGCAGCTACCTGGTATACAATGCATTAAGGAACAGCCTTTACTGATCCTTGATCAATCAGGTAAACTTGGATTTCAGTTTTTATCAATCTAACAACAATTATATAGAGCTTTGGTGACACTGCATTTGGAATATTGTTTACAAGATTGGTCTTTCTATATGATACTTATGATCAAGGGTGTAAAAGATAGGCTTAACAGTTTGATTTTTGGGGATGGAACAGATTGATTTATTATGAGAGATTTAGTAGACTTAGCCTATACTTTTTAGAGAGCTGATTTTACTGAAACACACTAAGTTCAGACAATGTATAAGAAGGTCGTTACAGGCATGGTTTCTCCTGGATGGGGTGTCTAGAACTGGTGGTCGGGGGTGGGGGGGGGGAGGTGATGGGGTGGGGAGGGGGGGTGATGGGGTGGGGGGGGGGTGGGCACTGTCTTAAAAATGGGGATTGCCCATTAATGTCTAATAAAAGAATGTTCTTCACCTAGGGACCAGTGAAATTTCTAAATCCTTCATCCAAGAGGGCTGTGGAAGCTTAGTTATTGACTATATTCAAGATAGAGATTAATACATTTTTGAGCATGAATTGATTCGTTTTTCATCTTGTATTCGTATGTGAGTTCTCAAACAACACATGGATGAAGGAAAAGGTTTTTTTCTTTAAAGTTGTTGTAAGCTTCCATCATGATGTTTGCTATGAGGCTTGCAAGCCTCCATTACAGATCTCTCATGCAGAAGTCTCTTTGTCTGTGTGATCCCCCTGCTGGCAGCCAAGTATAATCAAATAGGAACTGTGATCCTTAAGACATTGCTGGTTACAATGCAAACATGATCACCATCATTACAGTTTGAGGGATATAGGATTAATTCAGGGGAGTGGCCCAGCAAATTTTGAAAAAGTGATTATTTTATTGAATAGCAGACACACACGAATGACTTGTTTTTCCCTTCCTTTTGCTATGCTTGCGAAATGATTGTGGCAGCTGCTTATAGTTACAAAATTCCATGTATTACATTAAGTGTACATTTTGAGTTCATTGAATATGAAGCACTTACAAGGAATTGAGAATATGAAAGAGATATAAATGTTGTTCTTTCTGATTTTCATTCTAGCAGGAATCGATTGGACTATAGACTGAGGTCCAGACAGAATCATAGAACCTTAGAACATTACAGCACAGAAACAGGCCCTTTGGCCCTTCTAGTCTGCACTGAACTATTATTCACCTATTCACATTGACCTGTACCCAGTCTGTAGCACTCCATACCCCTCCTATCCATTTACCTGTCCAAATTCTTCTGAAAATTGAGCCCACATTGACAGCTCATTTCATAGAAAATAGCCTGTTTAAACTGGGCAGGAAGCACCAGCTAGATGGCGTCATGGCGGGATATCAGTCGGAAGGAGTCTGCTGTCGGAAGAACATAGCACATCATCTATATTTGGAAATATTTTTGGGGAAGGACAGCATGGCCCCAGAAAAGCGATGGAATTTATTGATTTTCTTGTAAACTTTGGAGTTAAATTTCTTGATCCAACCATTCCTTTGGTCCTTACTCTACTCTGGCTTCTGTAACCAAAGGTGGTCTGGTTAAAATTTCTTGTGCCATGATGACATCACCAGACCTTTATCCACTTATTAAACAAGAATACCAAAGCCCTCTAGAAGAGCAAAATGGTTGGAGTGTACGTCAGAGGGGCTAGGGAGAATGATAGTTTGGCACAAACTAGAAGGGCCAAAGGGCCTATTTTCTGTGCTGTACAGTTGTGCTATGTCCATCTTGCTTATTACAAAGAGTGATTTGATATGCAATGGGGAGATCATTCAATCACTATGGGTTTATTAACTATCCCTTTTTGTTGACTGGGCTGTTTAAATTAAACTTTACATTGTTAAGGGAAAACAGAGGAGCTATAATAAACTTTGAACAGCAACTGGAAAAACTAAGTACTTAATGTGTGAGTATTCATCAAGGTAAATATACAATTTAGTAATAAGAGACAAGGCTTTATAAAATAACTACTCTAACAAACAAATTTCTGGACCAATGATCCAGAGTCATGGGCTCAAATCTCTCCACCATAGTAACAATTGCCATTGCTGTAAACACAGAGTTGTAAAAACCTTTTCATTAAGTGAAGAAAATCTGTTATTTTTATCCAGTATTGCCGTACATGACTAAAGACTCGCCATCAAGATTGACCTTTTACATACATTGCCATACATGACTAAAGACTCGCCATCAAGATTGACCTTTTACATGCCTCCTTCTTTCAATGCAATTTAGGATGACTAATAAATATTGTCAGTCACATCCAGTGAACGTATAAAAATTGGTAGTACGTCTAATCCCCAACTGAACATCCATGTAGTGTCAACAAACCACAGCTGAACTTCTACATAATCTGGAGTTTGCCTCTCAGTACAAAGCTGCTTCAACTCACATATATTGGAAATAGGACAAGATTTGCTTGCAGCTGTTTCCACGCAAGTTAAGAATCGAACAGGTCCCTGATTTGAGAGTTCAGCAGAAGGGATGGGAAACAGGCCTGTGCCAGAAGGCAAGGCAGTCAAGAGTTATAGGGTGGAGCAAGCAGGGGATCATTCTCAGGGGTTTTAGTGTCAGTGGGCAAAGGGGCAGGAGGAGGGCTCCCTCTGTTGGAATTATCTGTCTTTGACCTGCTAAAGATTCAACTGTGGTGGCTCACCATAAGGCAGGCGAACCGGCCCCGCTTGCAAGCCACGCGGTGGGGCAGCCGGCCAAAATGATGCCGTCGGGGGTTTCCCTTCCTTCCAGCTCGGGACTCAGAAACCTGCGCTTGGGGACCACTTGATGCCCGGATGACGTCAGCGCCCTCCAGTGCGGTTCTCAGCCAGGTCCGGGCTGGGAGTATAAGTGCAGCCCAGCAGCCTGCAATAAACTAGTCTGCTCACTGAGCTCAATCCGTCTGGTTGCGTATGTTATTGCAGGAGCAGTGTAGCCGCCGCTACAATTGGTGACCCCGACTGGTTCAAACGTCTTTGAACCCATCATGAGTGAGCCTGGGTTCAGCACTAAAGCCGTGAAACTACCTGAATTCTGGGTTCAGGAGCCAGAGACCTGGTTCGTCCATGCGGAGGCCCAGTTTGGCCTCCACCAGATTTTGTCCGACATGACCAAATTCTACCATGTGGTCGCTGCCCTGGACCAGGCCACCGCCAGATGCGTGCTGCACCTTGTTCAGCACCCACCCGCCGAGGACAAGTACGAGACCATCAAGCGAGTGCTTTCTGAGTCCTTCGGACTATCCAGATACCAGCATGCCACTCGGGTGCTGCACCTCGATGCCCTGGGGGACAGGTCCCTGAGGGAACTGATGGACGAGATGCTCGCACTCATAGGTGAGCACACCAACTGCTCACTTTTTGAGCGGATCTTCCTCGAACATATGCCCGGGGACATCCGCCCGCTGCTGGTTCAGGAGAGCTTCACTGACCCGAGGAAGATCACCCAGAATGCCCAAGAGCTATGGCTCGCACAATTCTCGGAAGGTTCAGTGGTCCAGCAGGTCACGAGACACGACCTCGCCAAGCCCGCCCCTAGCACTGCGGTAGAGCACCCAGCCCCTGCAGGGCCCCCAAGAGCATAACCAAGGCCACAGCATCCGCTTCAGGCCTCTGCTTCTACCACCACGCTGGGGAGCCAAGGCTTGGAAGTCTCGTCAGCTCTGCTCGTTCCAGGGAAATGACCAGGCTGGCTGCTGTTAATGGCTGCGGCGGCTGGCCAAAGACACAACCTTCTCTACCTGCGGAAATCAGTCAGCGGCTGGCGGTTCCTCATTGACACTGGAGCCCAGGTCAGCATCATCCCAGCCACGGCCATCGAATCCAGAAACTGACCTCGTGGACCTCACCTCCGTGTGGCCAACACAATGGCAATCCGGACGAATGGGGACAAGACAGTCCATTTCCAGATCGGCCAACGAAATTTTGCGTGGTTCAGTGTCTCGTCCCTCCCAACTGCCATTCTGGGTGCAAACTTCCTCCTTGCATACAGACTTTTGGTGGACATTCGAGCTAGGCGCCTGATGGATGCCCGTACCTTCCAGGCCGTTCGCCTCGACACCTCCCGCTCGGAGCAACTGCAGATGGTCACGATCAGCACGCCCAGAGACGAGTTCCAGCAGATCCTGGATGAGTTCCCGACACTCCTCAAGCCACAGTTCTTCGTTGCCTTGCCGCGCCACGAGGTGTTCCACCACATCCCCACCCAGGGCCCACCGGTTCACGCCAAGGCACGCTGGCTCCCGCCTGACAAGCTCCAGGTAGCGAAAGAGGACTTTTCGCACCTGTTGGAGCTGGGGATCATTCGGTGGTCCGACAGCCGGTGGACCTCGCCGCTCCACCTGGTCCCAAAGGCCTCTGATAGCTGGCATCCTTGCGGAGACTATCAACGGCTCATTGAGCCAACCATTCCTGATGGTTACCCCATGCCTCACATCCAGGACTTTACGGCCAACCTGCATGCCGCGAGGGTCTTCTCCAAGGTTGACCTGGTGCGTGGATATCACCAGATCCCGGTGCACCCTGAGGACATACCCAAGACGGCCATCATCACCCCCTTTGGCCTGTTTGAATTCCTGCGCATGCCGTTCGGGCTCAAGAACGCCTCTCAGATCTTCCAGCGTCTCATGGACTCAGTGGGCAGGGACCTGGATTTCGTCTTCATTTACTTAGACGACATTCTCATTGCCAGCAGGGATCGGGCACATCACAAGGCTCACCTATGTGCCCTTTTCTCCCGGATGGCCGACTTTGGCCTTACCATCAGCCCGGCCAAGTGCCAGTTTGGGAAAGAGTCCATGCAGTTCCTGGGCCATACCATCATGGCCGAAGGAGCCACGCCCGCTGCTGCAAAGGTTGCCGCTATCAGGGAGTTCCCACACCCAAACAGCCTCAAGGAGCTGCAGGAGTTCGCAGGTATGGTAAACTTTTACAGCTGCTTCATCCCGGGAGCTGCGCGCATCATGTAGCCGCTGTTCGTCCTCATCGCAGCCAAGCACAAGATGCCTGCTTGGAACCCAGAAGCCTGCACTGCATTCGAGGCCACCAAGGACGCCCTCGCGAAGGCCGCCATGCACGCCCACCCACACACCGACCTGCATATGGCACTCTCTGAAGATGCCTCTGCCACAGCCGTCGGTGCCATCCTGGAGCAGCAGGTGAATGGGCATTGGAAGCTGCTGGCATTCTTCAGCCACCTGCTCCGCCTGCCGGAACGCAAGTAAAGTGCTTTCAACCGCAAGTTACTGGGCATGTACCTGGTGGTGCGGCATTTCTGCTATTTTTTGGAGGGGAAGACTTTTACCATCTTCACCGACCACAAACCCCTTCACCCAGGTGCTCATGATGGCAAAGGATCCCTGGTCGGCCCGCCAGCAGCATCACCTCTCCTTCATGTTGGAATTTACCGTCGACATTCGGCACAAGGCTGGGAAGGATAATGTGGTTGCTGATGCACTTTCACGACAGGCCATCTGCGCGCCGACCTCCGGCCTCGACTTCGACCAGCTCGCCCGGGACCAGAAAGCTGTTGAGGAGACGAAGGCCTTTAAGACCGCCATCACCGGCCTGCAGTTCCGAGGCCTCCCGATTCTGATCGGTGAAGGCATCATCCTGTGCGATATCTCCTTGAGCACCCGTGGCCAGTGGTTCCACAGCAGTGGCGCAGGCAGGTCTTCCGTCACATCCATGACCTTTCACATCCGTCCATCAGGTCCACGGTCCAGATGGTGGAAGAATGGTTCGTATGGCATGGGCTGCGGAAGCAGATCGCGGGCTGGGCCAGAACATTCACCCATTGCCAGATGTCCAAGGTGCACAGGCACACCAGAGTGCCCATACAGGAATTTGAGCACATCCGGGAACGGTTCAGTCACATTCACGTGGATATTGTCGGGCCCTGACCCATTTCCCGGGGCAACCGTTACCTGCTTATGGTGGTGGACCGCACCACTCGCTGGCCTGAGGCAATACCGATGCCAGACGCCTCCACCGACTCCTGCTCCCGAGCCCTGTTGCATGGTTGGTTCACCCAGTTCGGCATCCAGGCTTACCTCACCAGCGATCAGGGCACCCAGTTGACATCTGTGCTCTGGTTGGGGATACAGCTACACCACACCACGGCCTACAACCCGCAGGCCAATGGACTAGTTGAACGTCTGCACCGCCACCTTAAGTCGGCGCTCATGGCCCGCCTCACCGGTCCCAACTGGATGGACAAACTGCCTTGGGTGCTCCTGGGCATCCACTCCACTCCCAAGGAAGATCTGCAGGTATCATCAGCTGAGCTGGTCTACGGTGCACCGCTGGCACTACCTGGTGAGTTCGTCAATGCACTTCACAATCCCCAGCGGTCACCGCATGAACTACTTCCTCACCTCAGGGCACACTTGGACTCCTTCGAACCCCCACTGCCACCCAGGCATGGCACCACCCGACTCATGTTCCTGGCGAGCTGCTTTCTGTGAAGTTCGTTTTTGTTTGGCGGGACCTGACCGCGGCACCCCTGCAGCGACTGTATGAGGGGCCGTACAGGGTTATACAGCTTTCCGGCTCGATGTTCACACTGGACTTGGGTGGCAGGCATGAGCTGTTTACGATGGACAGGCTGAAGCCAGCGCACCTCGATCTCATCGAGTCCGTGGTCATTGCCCAGCCCAAGAAGCGAGACCGCCCGGCAAAAATGACATTGGCGTCGGTTCTGGGGGGTGGGGGGCTATGTGGCAGCTCATCACAAGGCAGGTGAACCGGCCCCGCTTGTAAGCCACGTGGCGGGGCATCCGGCCAAAATGGCGCCATCGGGGGGTTTTCCCTTCCTTTCAGCACGGGGCTCAGAAACCCGCACTTGGGGACCACGTGATGCCTGGATGACGTCAGCGCCCTCCAGCGCAGTTCTCAGCCAGGTCCGGGCTGGGAGTATAAGTGCAGCCCAACAGCCTGCAATAAACTAGTCTGCTCGCTGAGCTCAACCCCTCTGGTTGCGTGTGTTATTGCAGGAGCAGTGTAGCTGCCGCTACACAACTCACTTTATTTTAGCCCCACAGAGGTTTATGCGTTAGATGAAGATGGTGTATAATTGCTCTTCTTCATCTTTGATGGTTGTCCAGTTAGTTCACAGAACTCAACCTAACAGATCCTTAATAATTACATTCCCATCGGATAAAAAAAAAGCACAATCCAGATACAGCATCAAAAACCTGCAGAGACAAGCTAATGTAGCTACTTATTGCTGAAAGCTGGAAGCTATGACCAAGTTAAAATATCTTTTGATTTAAAATACTGAAATTTCTTCATGCTCAGCAAGGAGCTGGGTAGAAATGTAGGTAATAGAATTTACAGTCCAATAAAGCAATGGTTAATGAGGTATTCATAAAAACTGTTGATTGAATGCTACTGAGGGAGTCTCTATTATTGGGTCCACAGTAAATCATGAATCTTATTAATGAAGGAGGAGCCCTTGAACTTCTGCGAGATATTCTATTATTATGAGAGAATTGGGAATATCTACAAGGAAGTTGCACTCCCATGGATCACTCTTAGATTTGGTTTTGACAGCTGTTACAATTCACTGTGATCCCCTTCTGCGAAGCATGTTCCATCTGAAAATTTATTAAGGGGGTAACATTTAAAGTAATGTTCTTCAAGAGAGTGTAGAAAGGCTGAAGCAAATTTTGCATCAAAGCTATGTCCTGAAGGAATTGTTAATTAAGAACAACAGTACAGATGCATAAAAAAGCTTTTGGGTCTCTAAATTGCAATAAGCCTGGGATT
This sequence comes from Narcine bancroftii, assembly GCF_036971445.1. NCBI lineage: Eukaryota > Metazoa > Chordata > Chondrichthyes > Torpediniformes > Narcinidae > Narcine > Narcine bancroftii. The sequence continues at coordinate 174,601,039 of NC_091471.1, read as the reverse complement.
ATTCCACTATCCACTTTGCCTGAAAGATGGAACTCATCCATTATATTGCCTTTTAACAATTCTTCCTTTGTATCCATCTGAACTTTGCACTAACCTGCTACCTTTTTCATGCCTTGTCTATGTATAATTTCAGGTGACATGGATGAGACTTCACTGCCTTCTAAAATGGGCAATAAAAGCCATTCAGTTACCTGAAACATCAACATTAGAACAGGATAATTATCTTCACCAGATGATCAAGGAGGTGATTTAAATATTGGGTTACAATTTTGGAGGGATGAGGTGAAATTTATTCTGTCAGAGGGGTGAGTCATAACTAGCACAGATACAGGCCCTTCAGCTCACTGAATCAGCACTGACCAACAAGTATCATTCATACTAATCACACCCTATATTCCATTTTTTATTCCCAGAGATTGCAACAGTTCTAGACTCCCTCCCCCCCCCCCCCCCCCCCCCCACTCTCCCAGCCAGGTACTATAACTTATCTACACTGGAGAATTTACAGTGGGAAGTTATCCTATGTGGTTGAGATATTGGAGGAAACTCGAGCAACCAAAAGAAACCATATGTTCACAAGGAGAACATGCAAGTACTGCACAGGCAGCACTGGAGACCGGGATTGAACCCAGATCAATGGAGCAGTGTAGCAGTGGCTCGACAAGCTTCACCACTTTGAAATTTTGTTCATAAAAGGACAGGGGAAGCAGAGGCTTTTAATTTTTTAAGATGGATTTAGACAGGTTTTTGGTAACTAAGGTTAAGAAAATACCTTTGAAGATAGATGAGAATGCAGAATTGAACTTACAGTCATGTCTACATGACAAAGGAGGCTTGAGTCCTGAGTGGTCTACCTTGCTCCATATTCATGTGTTGCCATTATCTGCAGCCAAGGTTGATGGGATTTTTGTAGTCAGTTCCACCATTACATTTAACATAGGGGAGGTTCCAGAATATTAGAGAATGGAGTGTTATTATAAAGTATTCTGAGGGAGAAGATATACATGTACTTGGGTATACAAAGTCAGTTTCGGGATGGTCAGCATAGTTTTGCCTCTCAGATCTGATTAAGCATTTTGTAGATGTGACCTTCATGGATCCCATGCCTCATGACTTTCTGAATGAGTCTCTCATCGGATCCTTGTCAAATGCTTTACTAAAATCCACACATACCACATCCACTACTTGACCTTCATCAATTTATTTTGTTACCACCTCAAGAAACTCAATGAGACTTGTGAGGCACAACCTCCCCTCACAAAGTCATGCTGACTATCCCTGAGAAGACTGTACTCTCCTGTCCTTAAGAATCCTCTCCAATAGTTTACACACCACTGACATAAGACTCACTGATCTATAATTCCCAGAATTCTCCCTATTAACCTTTTTAAACAAGGGGACCATATTTACCATTGTCTAATCCTCCAACAACCAGCCTCCCCCAACCCTGTGGCCAAGTAGGATGAAAATATCATCACCAGTACCCCAGCTATCTATTCCCTCCCTTCCTAAGCAACCTTGGGTATAGCTTTTCGGCCCCAGGGACTTAACAATCTTAATGTTTTTAAGAAGATTGAGTGTTTCCTATTTCCTAATCTCAACATGGTCCAGCACACCTTGATCAAGGTCTTTTTCTCTGGTGAATACTGAAGGAAAGTATTCATTTAAGACTTCCCCAATATTCTTCACCTCCAGGCACGTGTTGCTTCCTTTATCCTTAACCAGCCCTACTGTACTCTCAGCATCCTTCTGTTCTTCATGTGCACAAAGAATGCCTTGGGGTTCTCCTTAATCCTACATGTCAAGGCTTTCTCATGCTCCCTTTGAGCTCTCCTAAGTCTTTTCTTAAGTTCCTTCTTGGCTACCATATAATATTCATGAGCCCTTCCTATTTTTTGCTCCCTAAATCAAATTTATGTTTCCTTCTTCCTCGTAACTAGCTGCCTCATCCATTTTGTCAACCAGTGATCCCTTATTCTACCATCTTAATACCATGGATCACGACAACGTTGCAAATTAAAGAGAATTACGTCTCCCTACCAGGCAGACTGAACACCTTCAATGCAGGGTTTGATGCAAAGAACAGGATGATGCCAAGGAAAGTTCCTGATGAATGGGACCCTGTATAGCCATGGCTGAGGTGAGGAGAACCCTATCCAAGGTGAATCCACACAAGGCAGCAAGACCAGACAACATAATTGGTCAGACATTGAAGGACTGCACAAACCAATTGATGGAAGTCTTCACGCACATCTTCAACACCTCACTGCAGCAGTCCATCTTTCCTGCAGAATTCAAAACAGCCACCATGATCCTGGTAACCAAGAGGTTGAAAATAACAGGCCTCAATGACTACCACTATGTGGCACTGACCTCCACCATTATGAAATGCTTTGAGCATTCGGTAATGGAACATATCAAAGCATAACTCTCAGTCACGCTAGACTCATTTCAATTTGACTATAGAAGAAACCGTTCCACAGATGATGCTATAGCCTTGTTGCTTCTCTCTGTCCTGGCCCACCCGGAGAATGATGTCTCATACCCCAGGCTGCTGTTCATTGACTTCAACTTGGCATTTAATATGATCATTGCCCAGAGGGTAGTGGAGAAGCTGCCCTCACTGAGACTCAACACCCCTCTCTGTAATTGGATCCTGAACTTAAACAGAAAGACCACAATCTGTCCAAGTTGGTAGCAGAATATCAAGCACAGTCATGCTGTGCACTGGCGCACCTCAGGGCTGTGTGCTCAGCCTGCTCCTGTTCATGCTACTGATCCATGACTGCATCACCAGATATATCTCCAACTGTGTCATCAAGTTTGCAGATGGCATAACAGTAGTGGGCCTCCTCAGCAATAATGATGAGTCACACAACAGAGAGAGGTGGAAAATCTCATGAAATGGTGTGAGAATAACAACTTGAGTCTCAACCTGGACAAGACGAAGGGGATGATCATGGATTTCAGGAGGACCAGGAATCATCACCCTCCACCAAATATCAACTCTGTAGTCGAGAGGGTGCAGAGCATCAAGTTCCTTGGAGTTCACTTAACTCGTGGCCTATAGTAAGCACTCAACATCTCCTCACTTGTCAGGAAGGCACAACAGTGACTGCACTTCCTGAGATGACTGAATCGGGAAAGGCTACCGGCTACCATTATGTCAAACTTCTATAAGATCTCTATCGAGAGCATCCTGGTCGACTGCATCACAGTGTGGTACTGCTACTGCAGAGAAATGGATCGGAGGTCAATCACAGGGCCATAAGAGTGGCAGAGATGATCACTGGAGTCTCCTTCCCCCACCCCCCTCCCCACCCCCTCCCACCATTGACATGATCTACTGGAATCATTGTGAGAAGAGGGCTTGCAAAATTATTGAGGTGCCCTTCCTCCCTGCACACAGCATCTTTCAGCTGCTCTCATTGGGGAATAGATACAGAAGTATCAGAACCGGCACCACCAGGCCTCTTCCCATGGGCAGTGAGAATGCTGAACAACCAAAGGAACTGCTCACACTAACCATCTGAGACTTTAATTTGTACAAAGCAAAAATTATTAATTAATTTATTTGTATAGATAAATTACTCGTCCTTCATATGTATTATTTGACTGTATGCGTGTTATGTCTGGTTGTATGTCTATGATTTGCATGGAAGACTGGAGAATGCTGTTTTGTCAGGTTGTACTTTTATAATCAGATGGCAATAAACTTGACTTGACTTTTCCCTGTCCCAGTGGGACCAACCTATCTAGAACCCTGCACAGGTAGTCCCTAAACATCGTCCATATTACTTCTGTGCCTTCTCCTGTGAACATCTGTTCCCAATTTACTCTCCCTAGTTCCTGCCTCATCCCATAATAATTATTCCTTTCCATTAAACACTTTCCCATTTTATTTGCTTTTACCCTTGTACATAGCTAAGCTGAAACTCAGGGAGTTGTGGTCACAATCACTGAAATCTTTCCCCAGTGAGAGGTCTGTCACCTGACCAGATTCATTTCCCAATACTAGATCCAGTATGATCTCTCCTCTGGTTGGCTGGCCCACAATGTATAATACAATGTATCCTTCTCGGATACAATGTATCCTTCTCGGATACACTTGACAAATTCCTCCCCATCTCTCTCTCTCTCTCTCTTGCAGTCAGGAGGTGCCAGTCAATATTTGGGAAGTTGAAGTCTCCCATAACCTTCTTGTTGTTGAGAGATGTTCCCACCTCTCGGAGAGTCTCAAACTTCAGCAGCGGGACCATGGCTTATATTACCCAATATCATTCTGCACCATTCCAAAATCTCCCTCTTTATCTGTTCCTCTGTGTCCTGAGGGCTATTTGGGGGCCTATAACGAGATAGACAACAGACTCACCAAGGCAAATAGCGCCTTTGGAAGACTACACAATAGAGTCTGGAAAAACAACCAACTGAAAAACCTCACAAAGATTAGCGTATACAGAGCCGTTGTCATATCCACACTCCTGTTCGGCTCCGAATCATGGGTCCTCTACCGGCTACACCTACGGCTCCTAGAACGCTTCCACCAGTGTTGTCTCCGCTCCATCCTCAACATTCATTGGAGCGACTTCATCTCCAACGTCGAAGTACTCGAGATGGCAGAGGCTGACAGCATCGAATTCACGCTGCTGAAGATCCAACTGCGCTGGGTAAGTCACGTCTCCAGAATGGAGGACCATCGCCTTCCCAAGATCGTGTTCTATGGCGAGATCTCCACTGGCCACCGAGACAGAGGTGCACCAAAGAAGAGGTACAAGGACTGCCTAAAGAAATCTCTTGGTGCCTGCCACATTGACCACCGCCAGTGGGCTGATATCGCCTCAAACCGTGCATCTTGGCACCTCACAGTTCGGCGGGCAGCAACCTCCTTTGAAGAAGACCACAGAGCCCACCTCACTGACAAAAGACAAAGGTGGAAAAACCAACACCCAACCCCAACCAACCAATTTTCCCTTGCAACCGCGTCTGCCTGTCCCGCATCGGACTTGTCAGCCACAAATGAGCCTACAGCTGACGTGGAAATTTACCCCTCCATAAATCTTCATCCGCGAAGCCAAGCCAAAGAAGAGACTACTCCCAGCATAGTGATAGCTCCCTTCCTATTTATGATTTCCATCCACACCAACTCAATTGACGCTCCCTCTACAATATCCTCCCTTTCTACAGCTGTGATACTACCTCTGACCAATAATGCTACTTCACCACCACCCTTCTCCCCCCCCCCAAACCACTGTCCTGGGCAAACTTGTACCTCTCACTTTGTTCGTTTTAGATTGGTCAGGAAAATAGACACACACGCCGAGAGCACTTCAGTTTATACAAATCTTTATTACAAATTCTAAAGCTGAGATCAAACTACAATATGCAAGCCCTTCCCAATTATACTTATCACTGCCTGGACTGGTCCCAACTGCCGAAGCAAGGCAACGACCGCATACTTGTAGTAGGTTGTCGGGGTGCCGGTAGCAGCTTTTCCACCTCCCCTGACCGGGACATTGGCAGGACTCTAGAAGTTCTTCTTCTTGTTGAGAGATGTTTCCACCTCTCGGAGAGTCTGAAACTTCAGCAGCGGGATCATGGCTTATATTACCCAAAACCTGCTTACTCAAGCACCTATTCCCAGCACAAAAAGAAAGATAAGCGAGCAAGCTAGCATGCCTAGGCTTCTATCGAATAACACAACTTTCAGCTATCACTTTGAATACAATGGTTTATTTTGCATCAAGGTTAGGTCTCTGCCTGAAAGACAGTGACCAAAACAAGCAGGAAGATTAAATGTTCTTGGTACACAGATGTCTTTTTGTCAGATAACTGCATCTCTGGGCCCCATGGTGGAATTTAGCTTATGTCTACTGAGTCTCAAGCAGGTTACTGATTCTCAGCCTTGCAGGAGCAAAAACATGGTTTAAATCCTCCAATACACCCACTCTCTTACCTTCCATCCTATTCCTTTTAAAACACTTAAAGCCCGGTACCTGTATCAGCTAATCCTGTCATTCCACTAGCCAAGTCTCTGTTATGGCCATAACATCATCATTCCATGTACTGATCCATGCTCTAAGTTCATCTGCTTTATTCCTAATACTCCCTGCATTGAAATAATCACATTTCTAACCCTCCAACTGATTACATTTCCTCCCCTGCCTGTCCTTCCTCACAAATTCACAACACATTGCATCAGTCTTTTCACTTTCTGCCCTATTCTCATACATTAACATTCTGCTCCCCTCCCCCTAGTTGAAACACTCCCCAGCAGCTCAAGCAAATCTGCACACCAAGATAGTAGGAACATAGGAAGTAGGAACAGGAGTAGGCCAAAAATGGCCCATTGAGCCTGCTCCGCCATTCAATACGATCATGGCTGATCTAATTTATGACCTCACTCCACCTACCTGTCTTCTCCCCATATCCCCTAATTCCTCTATCATGTAAAAATTTATCTAACCGAATTTTAACTATGTTTAATGAGGCAGCCTCAACCACTTCCCTGGTTAGAGAATTCCAAACATTCACTACTCTCTGGGAAAAACTATTTTTCATCATCTCTGTCCTAAATCTACTCCCCCGAATCTTGAGACTGTGTCCTCTCGTTCCCTCTAATGTTCAGGTGCAACCTGTCTATTTTGTACAGGTCAGACCTTCCCCAGAAGTGATCCTCTAATGTGAACCCCTGCCCCTGCACCAACTCTTCAGCCACACATTCATCTACCACAAGTTCCTGTTCTTACTCTCATTGGTATGTGGAACAGGCAGAAATCCTAAGATTACACCCTTGAGGTCTAGCTTTTCAGCTTCTTTCCTAACTCTCTATATTCTCATCCCTTTTCCTATCTATGTCATTGGTACCAATGTCAACCACGACATCTCGCTGCTCATGCTCCCACTTTAGAATGTTGTGGACTGGATCAGGGACGTCTCTGACCCTGGCACCTGGGAGGCAACATACTGTTCGGAAGTCTCGATCTCATTCACAGAACCTTCTATCTGTTCGCCTAACTACTCCCCAATCACTATCACTCTCCTCTTTTCCTCCCCTCCCTACTTTATATATAGTCTACTATAGACTACTCCCAGTGCAGGGATTGCTCCCTTCCTATTTATGACTTCCATCCACGCAAACTTAGTCCTCAACGTCCTCCCTTTCTACAACTGCGATACTATCCCTGACCAATAAGGCTAGTCATTCCTCCTCTCTTTACTTTATGCATATGAAAGAGCTGAATAACCTTCACTCACTTGGACTCACCTTTCTGGCTTCTGATTATATAGTGATCCAGGCTAAGTTTGGCAATATAACCGATGACAGCTTTTGTCCTCAATTACCACTTCATCACTACAAATTTCAATCCATTTTTGACCTCCTTGATGGGCTGTCTTAACCCCAGTTATGCTTCCAAATATGTATTCATTCTATTAGAAGTTCTTCTTACTCAAGGTTGACACTGTAGTTTGGCTAGTGGAGTGGCTGGCTCACAGCTCCAGTGTCCTTCGATCAATCCACATTGCATTTGCACTTTCTCTTTGTGACAGTGTAGGCTTGCATTCCAGGTTCCTCGAATCTCAATAATTTGTCTTTACAAATTCCACCATGTATGAAAGTTAGTATTGGAATCTAAGGGAACCTGCTGAACATGTGGGAAAATTAACACAGGATTAATGTAGAATTATTGTGAATGAGTGCTTGATGGTCTGCATAGACCCACTTGGCTGAAGCACCCGTTTCTTTTCTCTATGACTGTGAAGAAGGCAGTTTCTGCTAGCCCTGTCTTGGGTAAATTCCTCACTTATGCTTTTGTTACCTTTAGAGTTGATAATTCCACTGCATTCCTGAAATAAAAATAGAAGCTGCTGGAAATTCTTTGCAGTTTATCCAGCATCTGTGGAAAGAGAAACAGAACTGATGGAAGGTCATCACCTGAAACATTCACTCTGTTTTTCTCTCTCTGATGATTGCATTTCCAGCAGTTTCTATTTTTTTTTAGTTGAGATTTCGAACACCTACAGAAGATTATATTATTTTTCTTCTTTGCTTCTAATCCATGAAGTTGAGCTCATCCAAAAACTCTCCTGACTGAACCTCATTCCAGTTCTTTGCTTGCAATTATTACACTGATTCCCTGCATAAATTTATACAAGTATAAATGACCATTTGGGAATATGTAAAAATACAACATCACAGCAGCTAAGGTTCATTAATAAGAGATATTGGATTTCTCCTTGTCAGGAAGGTGCAATAGCAACAGTACAGGTAGGTGGAGAGAGTGAAGAGCACCAATTTCCTTGGAGTTAACTTATCTAGTTATTTATTGTGGTCACGCAACATCTCCTCACTTGTCTGGAAGGCACAACAGCATCTGTACTTCCTGACAAGAATGAAGCAGGCAAGGCTACTGGCCGCAATCATGTCAACCTCCCATGGGAACACTAACAAGAATGTTCTGGCCGGCTGCATCCTAGCGGTGCAGAGAAGTGGATCGCAGGTCAATCTGGAGGACCATAAAAGTGGCACTCCCTCCCTCCCCCACATAATTGTGATCTACTGGGATCATTGTCTGAAGAGGGTGTGCAAAGTCGTTGGGGACCCCTTCCACCCCGCACACAGCATCTTTCAAGTGTTCCCATTGGAAAAGAGATAGAGAGCTATCAGAATCACACCACCAGGCTGAGAAACAAGTTCTTCCCACAGACAGTGAGAATGCTGATTGGCCAAAGGAATTGGCCACACTAACCGTCCAAGACTCTCATATTAATGAAACAATGTTTATTTATTTATTTGTATATATGCATACCAGTCCTGCATATGTATTGTCATATGTATGTGTGTTATGTCTGGTCGTGTGCCTGAAAGTTTTGCACCAAGGACTGGAGGACGCTGTTTTGTCAGGTGTTACTTGTGCAATCAAATGATAAAGCTTGACTTGGCCCCGACCCTGCTTTTTCTGCTCCAATACTGCCCCTGATTTTCATGTCTGCAAAGAATAGGCTCACTCAAAATAACCCACTTGGACCAATGAGTAGAAAGCCAGGGGCTCTGGTGCAAGGGAGAGACAGCTGCCACTTAATTTCAATGTCATTAATTTAGAACTTGAAGCCAGCCTCATTCTACTGGCTGGAAGGCTGCATTTATTGCGTGTGTTAACTGGACAGAGAAGAGGCCAGCCATTGGTTTGAACAATTTGCACAGAATCTGCCAGTGCAGATGAGATAGAACATGCTCAGATTTGGTAAGAAAATAGCAGGCATATGAATACCTTTTTGAATTCATTCAAGACAGCTAGTACAGTATGTTTCCGATTATCCATAATGTTTTTTGGTTAACCGGATTTTTCTGATAACAGAAATTGCTTTAAGCAGCCCTAATAGCATCAGCAGAATACTTATATCAGCGGTTAAACAAGAAAAAAACAATGAAAGGGTTTTTTTAAGCATGAAATAATGTTTAATTCTTACCAAAAAAAAACGTGATTTCTACTTAGAAAATAAAATAAATGCATAAATTTAAGAAAAGATCTTTTTCTTTCAACTTTCAATATTTCGGATAATTGTGAATTTCAGATTTAGTGGCTGTCGGATAATCGGTAACATACTGTATAAAAAGAATGGGTCACTCATATCTTTTCAACCAATTCTAATTAAAGGAATATTTTGTGTGAGTTATTGAAGATCTATTGAAAGCTATATCTTTATATTGAAGATAATTTTGCGCTATTGAACACACCCTTTAAAACAGTATTCTTTTTTTATGCGATCTCTTAAATGAGCAGGATTTTAGCTCACAGTCTAACACAAGTCTAATCTGCTCCCTTTCACCATTACTATATCATGTGGAGATGCTTCCACACAATGCAGAGGTACTTTGAATATATGAAATGTATAGTACATCTTTGCATGATTAACATATGATCTTCATCCAGATTGGGGCAAGTTGAGTCATTTTCTGAAATCGCAAGCATCGCTCATTGCGAAAGGCATGAAGAAATAAAAGGAAAGCAATGAATAACCACTGTGCACCTTTGTGCAATCTGTGTGTACAACTTACTGAACTAGTGCACAATATGTGGTGATTTGAGAAATCTCGATTATTTGGTGACCGACAGGTATACATAATTAATTGAACAACCAACGTACATTATTTCCAACCAGCTTACACTCAAGTGCATTTCTGGTTGTCCTTTTACCTTTCGTTCTTATTGGAGGAAAACTGTTGCTGTCCTAACTTGTTCAAGTTCCATATGCTTCTTAACCCTGACGCATATGGACTCCTGGAAATGCAATTTAAAAATTAAGAATTTAAACATTTTCATTCTTATTTTCATTTCCCTCAGTGCTCTCACTCCTTCCTCACTTTTTATCCTCACTCAGCCCACAACCCAGCTCCACTCCTTCTTTATAATTGTGTTACAGTGAATTTGGACTCTTGCCTCCGGTCTTTGATTTGAATTGTTCCGTCACTGGTGGCCATGCTTATCGACAAGTGGATCTGCAATTCCATAGAACCATAGAACACTACAGCATAGAAAACAGGTCATTTGCAGAGAGTTGTCTTTTTCGTAAAGCCTGGAAATTGCAACATTTGCAAACTGAAACAAAAAATGGCAGCTCATTCCTCACTCCCACCACTATCCTCCCCCTAATCTTCCCCTTAAACCTTTCCCCTTCATCTTAAAACTATGACCTCTCATATTTATCCCCCCCATTCTAATTGGGTACTCTGTCTATACCTCTCATAATCTTGTAACCTCTATCAAATATCCCCTCATTCATCTTGCTCCAAGGAATAAACTCATAACTTGTTTAATCTTTCCCTGTAACTCAACTCCTGAAGACCCAGTAAATCTTCTCTGCACTCTTTCAATCTTATTGATATCCTTCCTCTAGTTGGGTGACTAGAACTGTGCACAATATTCCAAATTTGGCCTCACCAACGTCTTAAACAACTTCAACATAACATCCCAACTCCTATACTCAATATTTTGATTTGTAAAGGCTCAGATGCCAAAAGCTTTCTTTACAACCCTGTCCACATGTGACACCACCTTCAGGAAACAATGTATCTGTATTCCCATGCTCCTCTGCACTTCTTAAACCTCGTTCCTCCCTTAAGTCACTCCTTAAAACCTCTCCTTTGCCCAAGCTTTTGGTCAACTTTGATGTTAAAAACTCTTTTTGTGGAACACCTTGGGAAATTTTACTGCACTACTGCCAAAATATAAATAGAAGTTGTGTTGCTGTTGTAAATGTTCATAGTTCAGTTGAGCATCATTGGTGGGTAACCAATGAAAACAATTCAGTGTGTAAATAATGTACATGAGCTGGCCTTGTATAAAAACCCAACCAGATAATTCATGAACCTTGGCATGAGAGCTGCGAGTCCTAGCCCAGTCATGTCAGTGTGTGACTCCATTCAAATACCTGTGTGGTTCACTCTGAATGGCCTAAAGCTAACTTGGGTTGAGCAATAATTGCTGCCTTGTCACCTATGTCTTTATAACCCATTTGAAAATATTCGTACAGCTTCAATAACAAACAATTCAATCTTTATGTCAACGCACTTCTGACTTTAGTTCAGTGAATAAATAAGATGAACAGTTTGTGTAGATGGGAGTAGGGAGTTTCAGAGGGGATATAAACAGATTAAATGAGCATAACACTGGAATTCAGTGAGAGGAACTATGGTCTAAAATGTTTGTAACTTTTAAGGTGGAGAGAGCTCAATGCTTATTCAAATCATTAATATACACTTCTAAACTCCAAATAACCACCTTCAACAGATAATGCAAAGGAAATCAAGTGAATCGTTTGTAATTGATGTCCACTCTTGGGGTTGGAAGAAGGAAACTGATTGTACTTTGTTAGATTTAATTTCAGGAAAACTTCAAAAGGTCTGCTAATTACTGGTGTCCTTGAGCACAAGGTTAGTATAAGAAAAGATAAAGTGACAAAATGTGGAAATGATTGACATGAAAGGAGGGGCGGAAGGATTTGGATGGCAATAATGATGAGAAAGAGAGAGGAAGTAAAGCTGTCGAAGGGAAGGGTTTGAAGGGAAGAGAGGGGTATATGTCTGATAATGAAGCAGAGAAGCAAAAACAATAAACAGAGAAATTTATGGGAGCAAAAGCCAAATCAATGTGATTAGGCATTTTGGGCAGAAAAGGACAAAATTGCTTGCATATACTGAGGAAATGAATATGCTTGTTGCTTGTGTTAACATGGGTTGGGAGTTGGAGGGCGAAAGATAGAGATGGGTTTGACGAAGAGCTTGAACCGCAGTGGAGGGGGTGGAGAATGTCAATCTCAGCTGGACGGGCAGATGGATCTTGAACCTGAACGGAAAGACGAAGAGCAGTGAGCATGACAACACAAGTTAGGACCATCCAGCTGATCTGAAAGCAGAAGCCAGAAGGTTTCCGGTGGGTGTAGCTCTGTGAGTTTCATCATGTTGCCATCTGCCTATTCAGAGGCGGTGATGATGTAATGGGAGTCCATTCCAATTCGAGGATATTAAGAGCAAAGACTTTGACTTCCAGAATACACATTTCCACATTTCAAGGCATGTTTGCAACACATGGCAGTCATTTTGTACCAAGTGAAATCCCTTAAAGAGTATATTGCTAATAATCAAGTTTCCTTTTCCTGATTTTGATTGAGGGATAAATATACAGTTGGCCAGGACATCAGGTAGGACTCTTTTTGATATAGTGCAGTTGGATTTTTAAGATCTTTTAGACAGCAGATTGAGATTCTGCAATATCTCACCTGAAAGACACAATTATTTCCTATTCAAGTTTCTGGAGTACAACCTGAACTTATAATCTGACTCAGACAAGTTTTCTTCTAAACCAGATGTAGTGTTGAGGATATTGACCAGCTTTTACACGTGATTTCACAAACCAAGCATATTTGTGATTGTTTCTCTCATCCAGACTCAACCTTTCATCCATCTGGCAACCCACCCAAGCACTGCTCAGTGTGAATTCTTTAGTGAGCACGTGCATGACCAAGAATGACGAAGTCATGCAAAAAAAACTGAATGTAAAAATGCTCTACTTTGTGAAACTGCATTTTTAGTTAAACAAATACCTGCAGTTATTCGGCTACAGATCAGCTGTTTTTATATTAAAAAGTAGTGATTTATAGTTCTTAGATAAACTCCTGTTAAAATAGGTAACCTGCAGCACAGTATGAACATAGTATAACTGCAGGGCAGGGTAAATCCTGCATTCGATTTCCAATTTGTCAGTAATGAGCTGAATGTCTGGGCACATTCCTTTTATTAAGTTGAGCATATGAATCATATTCAAAGTCCTGGAATACACATCATTTTAAATTTAATCATGTTCTACTTTGCATTAATGTCACCCTTGAAAACTAGGAGGTGGTACTTACAAGGTTTTATATATTTTTAAACAATATAAACAGAACCTATTCATCTTATTTAGGATTAATGCCTCTCTAAGGTAGCAAAACTATGATTATATCTTCAGATTCACAAAATTCAAACAAATTTTCAGCACATTGCAGAGCAAGGTAAGAGCAGGTTATCTATATAAAAAAAGAAGTTTGGAGAGGCTCCAGGAAATTACCCTTCTGATGGGGCTTCATGAAGGAGATAATAATAGAATATAACTCGTACAGAGCAGCTTCAAATTGGAAGCACAAATTAATCTGGCATTCTGTGTTCTGGCAACTCCTATAGTCTGGTATGTTTTAGAACCTGTAGCTAATGAACCTATCAGTGATCCCACCCTTCAGCATTTTTGACCTCCAGACATTTTAAGCTACAGACAGTTCTCGAAACTTTATGTAACCTGGGGAGGTCTAAAAGAACAGATCTCCAGCTCAAAGGAAGATGATCAGGGAGCAATTTCTGTTGCCTGACATTTTGTGTGGTTTGGCTCAAGGGAGAGAGTTGGGCCAGATCAGCAAAGCTGTCTCTTAAATACTGCACCTAATATTTAGTGTTAGTGCAGAGAATGGAACAAAATATTGGATTTATGTATAATAGGTTTCTGATATACTAAATGGCTCCAGAAAGGAATTTTTAGTCCAATAAAATTAAAAATAGTGAACCAAGAACTGACTCAAGCCTCAAAGACAAGGGAGGCAATGTAATATTCACTATGAAATTAAAAATTTGATTGAATGATAATTTTCAGGGTTAAGCAATTGAAAATGAATTTTACCTGTAATTAAATGCATTAACAATCCATTCTGAGTTATTTTGGCAATGTTACCAGACACCTTTGCACTCTTGATATGATTTTCACATTAAGATACACAGGATGAAGCCATTATCCTTTGCAACAGGTGTTTGAAGAATTGAAGGAAACTTCGGAGCACTTTGCCTCAGGAGCAATCATCAATGTTCTACATGGGAAGGACAAGCAGGAGCTACTGGGCACTACTGTCGGGTAAATCTCTTGGGAATCATTCAACCTTCATTTCCTACCACACTCATTGCATTGACCTCCATTCCCAGCCCTATTTCAATCTTGACCTACCTATTCGACACCCATTCCTCGACCCTACTCTCCTGATGCCCTTATCTCTAGAGCACTGGGAGGTATAGTAAAACAGAAGCCTAGGGATGCAATTATATTGTTTACTGAAAATGGTGATGTGTAGAAGAATAATTTATATCTCACTTATGATTTATAACTCACTTATTTTTTAATCTTTTGACTTATATCTCAGTGCTAACACTTTTGCTTTTAACACAAGATGGCTGACAAACTTTTAGGGTGACATAAAATGGCTGAAAAACTGTTCGACAACTGCAAAAAATGACCTTGCAAGTCTGCTTTGAGAATAGGCACAGATTGTGCAGACTCTGCAAGAACAGATACAATGAAAAGCAAAGATAAAGTTTAGCATAACATTGTTTTATTTTGTCTTATGAAAAGTAAACACAAAAAAGCCAGGATCCAGGGCTGAGAAACCATTTTTTTTCATATATAGAATGACGTAATATTAAGAGTGAGGGTCGTTCTGCCCCTTACTCATTTGAAATTGTATAAATATAGAACCATCTGTATCTTTGTAGTGAGAGCTGAGACTTAAAGGTGATGACTGATTGATACATCTGACCAGTCATCCTCACTTTCTGTATACGAATTGAACATTTATAATAAAACCTGCATGCTTCGAAGAGATATTTTTGCTGTGTATTCTTTTGCAGTCTGATTTCATTTCAGAGGCGCGGGCTGACTTCCTCAGACGCAGGTAGACAAAGATGGTTTATGGCACGTTACCCATCATCAGCTTTGTTAGAATTCTTGATGAGATTGCAATTGAGTATTGCATGCAGTTCTGATCACCATACTATAAGAAGTATGTGATTATATTAGAGAGAGCGCAGAAAAGATACTCAAGGATGTTACCAGAAATAGAGAGCTTAGTTAATTGGAGAGAATAGGATAGGCTGGGATTGTTTTACCTGGAGAGAAGGAAC
Source organism: Narcine bancroftii (assembly GCF_036971445.1). Lineage (NCBI taxonomy): Eukaryota > Metazoa > Chordata > Chondrichthyes > Torpediniformes > Narcinidae > Narcine > Narcine bancroftii. The sequence goes on along the minus strand of NC_091471.1, from coordinate 174,585,567 downwards.
TTGAAGGGTGACTTTGTTTGTGAAAATATGATGGGCATAGATAAGGTGGATGGTTCAAATCTTTTTCCCCAGGGTAGAGGAGTCTAAAACTAGAGAGCATGAGGTTAAAGTGAGAGGACAAAAATTGAAAGGGGATCTGAAGGGCAAGTTGCTCACACAACTTGGGTATATGTCCTTCCCATGTAGAACAGAGGACAAGAAGGGGTGCATATATTAACAATATCTAAAAGACATTTGGTCAGGTTCATGGAAAAGAAAGGTCAAGAATGTTATGGGCCAAATAGAGACAAATGAAACTATCTCAGGAAGGTACCTTGGTCAGCATTGACAAGTTGGGTTGAATGGCCTGTTACCATGTTATATGACTCTAGATCTTCTACCTACCTGACCATTATTCTTCACAGGCCCCAATGTTTCTGTTTCTCCACATGAAATAGTCACTAAGAATGCAATAACTTTTTCAAATATAAATTTTCAAGGAAGGAGGACAGTTTAATGAGAAAATTGAGGACATGAAGTATCTACTTATCTGGTGTGGTACATTACTGTGTGAGATTTGTATCAACATCTGCTACTGTAATTTGCAATCCATAGCTTTATTTTGTCCCTTAGTTTGTTTTCTCTCTGTAACTACCTTCAATTATCTATTAGCGAGGTGCATCCATAACAATTGGAATGACTGCAGACTTTCGTGTTTCATTCCATAACTACTGGAATTATCTCAGTTACCCTGGCCTTACCCAATCAGAAATATCAAGCCAAGTTTATTTTCATCTGATTACACAAGCACAAGCTTATGAAACAGTAGCCCATTCATACTTGCATCCCAGTAAATTGGCCATTCAGTGTCTGCGGATAGGAATGAGGGTTTGGCCTTTCACACTAGACCACTCCTAACTGGGATACTGAAAGCTTTCACACTTGCAAGGGTTTATCCCCAGTGTTTGTCTGTTCTGCCTTTAATAGGAAGTGCCTGCAATGCAATTGCCAGTTTCACACATGCCTGATCTCAACGCCGGTGTCTGCAGACACCGGGCATTGTACTAGGGGTTGAGGCCAGCAATCCCTGGTGTGAGATGACGTCATCTGATGCTGGCGTTGAGCAGATTTTGCTTTCACACTACACACTTTAAAGGCCGATTGGCATTTAATTCCTGGGATCACTGGCAAGTGTGAAAGGGGCTCGTGTTTTCTGGTCCTCGATGCAAAACATGAAGACACACAACCAGACATAACAAACAATATAAATCCAGGACAAGTATTCTTATATATAAATAAATATTGTTTCATTAATGTAAGAGATTCAAATGGTTAGTGTGAACAGTTCCTTTGGTCGTTCAGCATTCTCATTGCCCATGGAAGAAGCTGTTCCTCAGCCTGGTGGTGTTGGCTCTAATACTCATGTATCTCTTCCCTGACAGGAGCAGCTGAAAGATGCTGTGTGCAGGATGGAAGGGGTCCTCAACAATTTTGCTCGCCCTGTTTAGATAACGATCCCAGTAGATCACGCTGATAGGGAGAGGGAGACTCCAGTGGCACCTCTCTGTGCAACTCTTATAATCCTTGTCCCATCCATTCCTCCCTCTGTAATAAAAAATGATCATGTTTTCTCACTTGCCTGGTTCTGAAGGGTCTTTGACCTGAAATGTTCTCTCTGATTTACTTTCCACAGATTCTGCCTGATTTGTTGAGAGTTTCCAACATTTTCTATTTACTTTTACATTTCATCTTCTGGTATCTACACAGCTACCATGAGGCAGAACCCAACCGTACCTGCCGTCAATGATCTTCAAGAGGGAAGAGAGAAGGAGAGAGGTAGATAAGAGAGAGGGATGAGAAAGGGATATGTATAAACCCGTGAGACCTCAATAGAACCCTGAAGAGACTGCACCATCCGATTCGTACCATGGAGGAAGTTGCCACACAAATGGCCGACGCAACTGTGTTCTCAGTTTAGAAGCAAAAATCTCTTTCTGGCAGATCAAGCTCGATTACAGATTGTCACTACTGACCATATTCAGCACTGGATTTGGATGATACATATTTTTGTAAATGCCATTTGGGATCAATTTGGCCAGCAAAGTATTCCAGAGATCCATGGAGCAAATTTTTGCTGGGCCATCATAGTCAACGACATACTTGTGGACAGCAAGAATTTAGAGGAACACGATGCAAATTTAAAGAAGATACATGATCAAGCCAGGAAGGTGAACCTTAGGTTCAAACCCCAGAAGTGCAAATTCTGACTGAATCAGGTCAGCTACGTAGGTAATGTGTTTACTAGCAGAGGCCTGAAGGTGGACCCCTCAAAAACCAATGCAATCAGTGAGATGCCGGTGCTGGCGTACATGACAGCCCTACAAAGATTCCTTGGTATAGTTATCTACCTGGGCAAATTCATCCCGAACTCAAGCGAACTCACTGCTCCCCTACGACAGCAGATGCATAAAAATGTGGAGTGGACGTGGCCTGAGCAGCAACAGAACTCATTAGATTCTTTAAACAGGCATATGTCACACCAATCAATTTTGCTGTACTATGATGTACGAAGACCAGTGCTGCTGACCTGTGATGCATTGCAGTATGGCCTAGGTACAGCATGCTTGCAAGATTGGACATCTGTGGCCTTAGCATCAAGGTCACTCACTGACATGGAAACCAGATATGCGCAGATTGAGAAGGAGTTATTAGCAGTGGTTTTAGCCCGTTCCAAGTTCGATGACATTATCTATGATAGACCAGTGACCATAGAGACGGACCACCTACCCCTGATCACAATATTGAGGAAGCTGATACACGCAGCACCAGCAAGGTTGCAAAGAATGATGCACAGACTTCAAAAGTACAATTTCACAAGAGTGGAAAAGACCATGCCCCCCAGAAAGTGCACGGTCCAGCAGGTTGAGGAAGAGGACACTTTCAACCTAATGACAGTCATGCACATTTCCTCATCCTGGCTGGAGGAACTAAGAAGACACACGGCTGAAAATACCACTTTAAGAACCCTAAGTACTTTTATCAGGGGTACTTGGCTGGACAAGCAGTGCAGCCTGCCAGTTCCCATTCCTTGATGAGATACTTATCGATGAAGGAATCGTAATGAAGGGCAAAAGAGCAGTAATCATGAGGTCACTGCAAAACATATGTTGGCATTCTGCACAGAGGGCATCTGGGTGCAGAGGCAACAAAACAAAGGGTGAGAGACATCATTTTCTGGCCAGGAATGATCGAAAATATTGATCAGGAAGTGTAAGCTTGCTCGGTGTTCCACTGCACTAAGCCACTGTAGCTTCACCCAGTATCAGATCTATCCTGGTCTTCTGGGGCAATGAACATTTTTGAATGGTGATACTTGGTACTAATCGATTTGTACTCAGGATGGTATAAAATAGACCTGTTACATGACACTACCTCTTCGGTGGTCATAACCAAGCTAAAAAGACACTTATCAGTGCATGAGGCATCTCACATTCTTCTATCAGACAATGGCAGACGTGGACAACTCTGCCGGTGGCGAGGAGGCTCCTGAAGCCTCAATTGAGGAACCCTCAAGATATCAAGGCCCAGCTGCTGAGCAAAAGATTGGTGCAGAAGAAATGCTACGACAGAACAAGCCAACCGCTCAAGCCATTGGCAGAAGGGCAGGTCATCAGAATGCCGACTCTACAGGGCTACAACAGCATGGGCATAGTGGAAGGGTGCTGCCAAGAGCCCAGGTCATATATGGTCCGATCAGAAGGGAGGGTGTACAGAGAAACTGATGTTACAGTAACCATCCCCATCCCAAAATAATCCTGACGAGACTAGGTTCCCAGATTTGGAAAGTGAGCCTGAGATTGGCGGGGCTCCCTCAGGAACCACCCATGAGACAATGGACAACAAATACTCTCAGGCAGAGGTACCCCGAGCCTCCACATCCACAGAGGGCTACTATAGGACACACTTCGGTGTATCTTTAAACCCAACCTGAAGTAGAGACTGAACTAGGTTGGCTGTTTTGTTACTTGAATTGAATCTATGAGCCATATATAACATTAGCTTGAACTATAGTATGTTGGGGGGGGGGGGGGGGGGGTTGATCAAGAAAGGGGATGTGGACTGCCACTGCCATCAGCTGCTCTGCACCTGCTGCAATTGCAGCCGCCGTACTCGCAACAGCCCACTGCGCACGCACGAGCTCCGCGAAGGCGCGATGAAAAGCAGACAGGTTGTGGGCACGGAGTGTACACCATGTAAAAAGTTCCCTCTCCTGTGTGTACAAAGTAAACCGTTTTCTTAACGGTAATCTCAGCAGTCGTCTGGTAATTCAGCACGCAATAACAAACAAATGCCATTTCATCCAGTTGTATTTCACAATTGTAAGTTAATAATTAACAAACTTGAAGTTCACAATCAAACTTCACAATCAATACTGAATCAGCAATTAGATGTTGATGTCTGATTTACTCATCCTCTTACAAAATAATGGGATGAACTATCCTTCCTGGCAGCTCATAGGAGAAGTACAGGTTGCCACATTCATAACTTGTGTACCCACACGGTTCAGAGCTCTTTATTGGGTCCCTATAACTGACACATCTCCATTAATTTGAATGGGATCACCAATTAAGTGAATATGTTCACCAAGTTAAATATTCTGTTTCTTTTCTTTAATTATGGCCCTATTTATTTAAATTTTCTTCAAGTTACAATCTTTTGTTGTATTTGCAACTGAATTTATTACTTTTTAAATTACTAAATGTTATTGATCACTGGTGGCACTTAGAGGCAATTGAGAAGCTTTTGATGGGATGAGCTGGCAGAAGGCCATCAGGACTTCCGATTCCACTCCCTGAGGCCCATTTGCCACTCATAGACTGCCAATACTTGGCAAAGCCTCCAAGAAGTTGGGAGCAGGAGGGCTTCAAAAAAATCAGATCATGTGACCAGCACAAAGAATGTATTTGAGGTACCTGAGGTGCATGCAGTCTAAAGCACAAATTATGAGTTTTTATCATTTAATTAATTTATTTTTACAGATTGCACCGTCCAATTCCCTCAAAAATAAGTGTTCCTAAGTTTTCAAAGAATAGAAAGTTATATTTAAATTTTATTTTTTTATTTCTGATACTTCACTTTTAAACTTATTCTGATCTTTATTTTGTTCTTGTCAGGATAGATTAGTAACTAGATATAGTAAAGAATTATGGGTTTCTATTTCCAGGTTTGCAGCCTGTTTGAATGACTCAGTCTGATTGGCTATTTAGTCTTATTGAACATATCACTATTCATAAACAGCAACATATGGCCACAAACGGCACAACCTACAAATCTCATCAGAAAGTGTAAATTGTTGCAAAATGGCATATTTTTGTGCAGCCTTCTTAAGGTTTTGCAGAGAGTGCTAATTCCTTCCATTCAGTTACAGATAATGCAAAATATAAACTGCTGGATGAACTCATTAGGTCAAGGCAAAGCAATTGTCACCATTTTGTGACAACCTGCATGAGGACTGAATATGTGGAGGGGAATTAGGCAGTATACAGAGGGAAGAAGGAAGGGTGAGGAAAGGGCTGGCAGGCAGTAGGTGGAACTGGGTGAGGAAGGAGATGACTGATATATAGAGCCAGCTGACAGAAGGGAGGAGAAGGAGTTAGGAGTCTGTAGGCCCTTTCAAACTGCCATGTAAAATGGGGTTAACCAGGCAATTTGCATGCTTAGCGACTCAGGTACATGGCGATTTGAACACAGCCGGGTCCCAGACCTACCTCAGAAGTGTCCTGCTCCGGTGAATTGAAAGGAGAAATGCCTGACCCGGTTACTCTGGTGACGTCAGTGCTTGTGTGCGTGTATCACAGGGAAACCCCTGGCTGAAGTGCTGTGATGGGGGGGGGGGGGTGAGGGGAGGGCGCGATGTGCCGTGCCAGCGCCAGAGTGTTTCCAGTGGCGTGGAAGACTATGGGTAAGGAAGAAGGTCATTGTTCCCGCACTCATGCATTGAGCCGTTGCCGTGCATCGTTCACATCAGCAGCATATCACAGGTGGGGGGAGGGAAGGGTGGCAGTCAAGACAAGAGGCTGGAAGATGATAAGTGGAAAGAAGAGGCTGCAGATGTGGAACTGATGAACAAGGAAGTAATAAGCCAAATAACAGAGGGAAGGTCCTGCCTGATCCTATTCTTCCAATAGTTTGCTTGTTTCTTCAGATTCCAACATCTGCAGTGTCTTGTTATTTGCATATCTTAATGGTTTGCTTGACATTTCAGATTGGGTTTGCTGGACAACACTACATGGAAGCCTGAAACTTGACAATGTCAACTTATGTGGCCCAATCAGGAATTAAATAAATCCCAAACATTTTCTCCAATTACCTATAAAAATGCCAAATGGACATTCTATTTCTACAACCCACTGCGTATACATCATGCTCAAAGACAGACGCAGAGATGCGATACGCTCAAATTGAAAAGGAGCTGCTCAACATCACATAAGCCTGTGAAAGATTTCATCAGTTTGTGTCAGGACAACCAATCAGTGTAGAGACTGACCATAAGCCCTTGATTGCATTGTTCCAAAAGCCATTAAATGAATGTTCACTTAGAATACAAAGAATGATGATTAGGCTACTACATTATACACTGAATGTGGCGTACATTCCGGGTAAATTAATGTACACAGCAGACAGGTTGTCTAGAGCTGTTGACATGTGAGAGCTCGCAAACACCAAAATGATTGAAGACATGAATGCCTGCGTGGACATGATCACAAGTGCACTGCCCATATCAGATGCAAAAATGGAGCTCATAAAGTCAGAGACAAACAAAAATGAAACACTGAGACAATTGAGAAAAAACATCTTGGATGGATGGCCCAACATGAAGCAGGACTGCTCACCTGATGTTACAGAGTACTGGAACTGCAGGGAGGAACTTCAGTTGTTGAAGACATCGTCTACAAAGGAAGTAAAATCCTTATCCCAAAGAGTCTGAGAAAAGAGATCCTGAAAAGGATTCATGGAGGACATCTCGGAATCAAAAAGTGTAAGGAAGGAGCAGGAGAGGTGATGTACTGGCCAAGAATCAACAATGATATAACAAATGAAGTGTCAAACTGTACAATATGCCAGAAATATCAAGCAAGCAATCCTGTAGAACCACTAAAGCCACACCCAACATCATATAGACCTTACCAGAAGGTAGGCACTGACCTATTTGAATGTCAAGGGAAGGACTATCTTGTAGTCACAGACTATTACTCCCTGTATCCAGAGGTGTGTAAACTGAACACCACCACTGCAGATGCAGATGCTGTAATAACAGGTATGAAAGCCATATTCTGCAAACATGGCATGGTAAGAGAGGTCTTCAGAGATAATGGACCCCAGTTTTGTAATTCAAAGTTCCGACAGTTTGCCAAAGAGTGGGACTTTGTACACACCACGTCAAGTCCTCATTTTCCACAGTCCAATGGTCTAGTGGAAAAATCAGTACAGACAGTGAAAAGACTGATGCACATGGCAAAAGACAGTAGAATGGACTTCTACCAGAGCATGCTAGTATACTGCACAACACTGCTTGAATGTGGTATGTCACCACCACAACTCCTTATGGGTCGTAGGCTAAGATCCAACCTACCCATTCAGGAGAACCTCTGAAAAACAAGAGGGGGAGAAGGTGAAGAAATTCAAAAAACAGAAAGAAAAGAAAAAAGTATTACTTTAACAGAGGAACAAAAACCTACTGGAACTCTACCCTGCTGACCAAGTAAGGCTAAAAGACAAAACAAACTTATGGACTCAGAAGGGAACTGTCCTTAGTGAAGTCCAGCCAAGATCATACGCCATTCAGACAGATGAAAGTGCTGTTCTGCAAAGAAAATTCTGAGATCTTCAAATGGAACCAGCTACAGTAGATGGAAAGATGGATAATGTTGAACAATGTGAATACACAGCTGAGAAGACATCATCTGGGGCAACAACTCAGATTCAAGGACAATCAAGGATTCAAGGACGTGAATCCTCCTAAGGGACTCATTGAGCAAATTTAAAGTCTCCTGTTATAGAATGAAGTAGTGTTATCTTATTCACTCTTCAAGTTTTAGTGTATGTAAATGTAAACGCACAAAACAAGTTTAAAAAATGTTAACAATGTTGATAATAATGAAAATGTAATTTCTTAGCATTAAAGTTAAAATTGCAGAGTTATGGAAAGAAAACGTGTTAGTTAAAAGTAAGCTACTTTTGTTTTAAGAAAGGAGATGTAATGATAGTGATCATGGTTGCAATGCAACTAGCAATGTCTTAATGATTATAACTCCCATTTGATTATATTCGACTGCCAGCAGGGGACTGACACAGAGCAACAGACAGTATGTAAGATCTGTAATGGAGGCTTGTAGCCTTATGTCATGCCTCATGTGCTGTTTATATCAACTTTAAAGTAAAAAACCTTTTACTTCATCCATGTGATGAAACAGTGGAAGCATCTCAATATGTGGCTTGGCATGAAATGTGACATAATAACATTCTAGTGAGATGCCTTGGGCATAAAACTATGATAAATAGGATCAAAAGATTCCAAATGCTAAAAATTCAAAATAAAGCAGGTAAATGTAGGAGCAGGTCAAGTACGTCTTTGGCTCAGAAATCAAATGATCTTGGCTGAAGGGTCAAGGACTCTTCAGCAGAACTATAAAGGGGAAATAACAGGCATGTTTTCAGTTGTACATGGGGGAGGGTGAAAAAAATAGAGGCAATATCTATGAAAGAGCAAATGCCAATGCTGGCATGGCAACAATAACATAAAACCAGCAGTTAACTACAGAAGAGAGAAAAAATAAACAAGGCACCTCCTTGTCTGTGTTTTCATTATGCAATGTAATACAGGCAAAATGTGGTACATAAATAAAGTTGGTTTTCAACAGGTCTTTAGAGAAACAGCAACAGCAAAGCTTTTCACCTCCATTGTATAAGCAACATTTTAGAAATAGTTACATCCCAGTATTGATCGCATTAATATTCCACTAAGTAGTTCACTCAACCCATTTTAATTACTCTGGCAAGTGCGATTGTTTCTATTCTTTTCCTAGTGCTCATTAGAGTGAGTCATGGAGTCAAAACAAATCCTTTGGCCTACCCATGCATACCAATCAAGTTGATTCTGAATTTGCCTGCACTGGATCTGTATCTAAATCTTTCCTAATGTTTGGGGCAGACATTTTTTGCTTTTATTTGCCCCTGTACTCCACAGTTTTAAATTTGTAATCAAACAATTCACATGTGATTAAAGCATACATTCCAGATTTTATTCGAGTTTATTTGTATACATTTTGATTTGAAATTATAGCCCTTTTTATATATAGTTCCCCCATGTAACTGCTGACAGCCTTAGCACAATTAATTCTGACGTGCATAGAAGCATCTTCATCCTACAGCAAGACAATGATCCCAAACACACTGCTAAAGCACCAAAGGAGTTTTTCAAAGTTAAAAATAAGAAAATTCTTGAATGGCTAAATCCAACTGAGCATGCCTTCCATTTGCTGAAGAGAAAACTTAGGGGATAAGCCCCCGAAACAAGCAGGAGCTGAAGATGGCTGCAGTAGAGACCTGGCAGAGCATCAGAGAAGATACTCAGCCCCTGGCGATGTCTATGAATCACAAACTTTTCATGGAAGGGATATGCAACAAAATGCTAAACATGACTACTTTAATATACATACCATTGCTATGTCCCAAATATTATGGTGCCCTGAAATGAGGGGACTATGTATAAACAGAGCTGTCATTTCTTCATGGTCAAACCAAAATGTACACAAGTAGGCTTTAATAAAATCTGGAATGTGCACTTTAATCACATGTGAATTGTTTAAATATGAATTTAAAACTGTAGAGAACAGAGGGAAATAAAGGAAAAAAAGTGCGTTTGTCCCAAACATGATGGAAGTCACTGTACCTGTCCAAATTTCTTTAGAAATTCAAAATTATACACACTTCTATATCTTCCTCTGGCAGCTCATTCCAAATACAGACTACCCTCTGCGTGAAACAACTGTCCCTCAGGTCTTTTTTACATCTCTCCCTTCTCACTCTAAACCATGGTATCATGACCATGTAGAAAAGATGATGAGCATTAACTTCATGTGTGCCCTCGTGATTTTATACACCCTGAAAGGTCACCCCTGAGCTTCTTTTGTTTCAGGGAATAAATAACCTATGCAGCCTCTCCCTATAACTGAAACTCTCCAAAATGAGTCAGCATAAAAACAAATCTAACCTAGGAGCATTAGGGTAACCACGGAGGTGGGGGCCCTGATTTTTCGGTGGTGTCAGACCAGGGAGGCTGGGGTGGCAGCGGCAGTTTCGGACTGGGAGGGGGGTTTGGCAGAGGCAGCATTGGACCAAGGGGTGGTGGAGACAGCATCAGACAGCAGAGGGTATGGTGGTAGCAACGTTGGACTGGTGGGGGAGGGGGTGGTGGCGGCAGTTGAACCGGGGGGGAGTGGTGGCGATGGCAACGTCGGACTGGGGTGGGGGGAGGTGGCATTGGCAGTGTCAGACCGGGGTGGGTTGGGGGGCACAATAGCTCATTTAATGGAGGGCTGGCAAGGGCCACAAATGCTCCCCCACCCCCCTATGACGCCAACCCTGCCTCCAATCCAGGCAGCCAATATCCTGGTGAATCTTCTCTGCATCCCTCCCAACATCTTGACATCCTTCTTGTAGATGGGGAATGAGAACTGCACACAGAATACATATAATAATGAAAAGTGACATTTAAATTTAAAATACTTTCTTCTTTTGGTGTTTATTTCCAAAACCTGCAGCTCTTTGCTCAGATTAACTTTCTTAATAAGCAAAAGGTCTCTAAGAAAATCATTTGTCTGTGGAATGGTAATCTAAATATTTTATCAATGGGTAATTTTTATCCATTCAGTTCACAAAGATGTTATTCTAATGAACTGAATTACAAACAGAATGTAAGTGATACCTTTATTGTGGATCCAGAATAAATGATGTTCAAGTCAACACATTAAAGCTTGGATATGATTTTATAATTAAAATAAAATTCATTTGGAACACTCTTAAGTTTCAAATTCTAATAGATTTTATTACAATATTCAAAGCTGCTTGGGTTAACTTGCAGCTGCAGAGTTTAAAAAGTTAAAATAACAAAGCAAAACCAAATATTTATGCATTATGGGAAACTTAGTCGAATGTGAGATACAGAGATATTACGATGATGATCAAAAGCTTGCTAAACTTTAAATGGTCACTTGAAAGAAAAGAGCAAGATTGAGGTGCAAAGAAGTCTAAGGATTTATTCCAGAGCTTATTATCAAGGAAGATGAATGTAGAATTACAATTAGAGGATTGATGAAAACAAATCTGTACAAGAATTTAGAATTAAAGCGCTCTCGATGGATTGTTGGTTTGGACCATGCGAGAGGAATAAAGGAAGCAGGGCCATAGAGCAATTGCATAATGTTTGCCAATAATCAGAAGTATCATTGAATGGTAATGAGTGTGAATTGTATTCAGACAGGAAACTGAGTTTTGGCAGAATTTAGGTTAATGGAAATAAGAAGATATACCATTACCCTAATCTTGCCCACAGATAATAAACCCACTGTGAAGAGATTGTACAGTTGATGATCTCAGATGGAGTGAAAATGGAAGGGTGCAGTTGGGTGCAAGCACATTAGGGAGAAGTATGTGGTTTTGGTATTGACAGCTTTAAATTAGTCATTCAACTTATGGTCAAATGGGATGCTGAGGCTGGGAATATTTCCCAATATTTCCACATCCCCATCACGACCACACTTTGGCAAGTCTTATTATCTGGCTGCATTCTACTCCCGATGTACAAGCAGCAACTGAACATTACAGCATCAGTGGTGAAGATGGTCAAGGGAAGCAGAGGAGAGCCTGCAGGACTGCTTTGAATGAATGTTCTGGACTGCATTCATGGACTCATCCTCTAACTTTAATGTCACCGACTTCATCGAGACCTGTGCTATTGAGTGAGTGCCCATGTGTACATACTGGGACTATCCCAACCAGAAGCCATAGATGAATTAAAATATTTTCAACCTGCTGAGGGCAAGATCGATGGTGTTTAAGGCCAGTGATCCAGCTCTCTATAGGATGTTCAGGTACAATCAGCGGAATGCCATCACAGCAGCAGAGGAAATTCTCAGGGAAGCTAGAGACAGAGTCAAGTACTCATCAGTTATGGCTGGAATTGCATGCCATTACATCCATTAAGGCAAGGCTGAACACCATAAATGTTTGTGATACTTCACTATCCGATGAGCTGTACACCTTTTATGCTTGTTTTGATAATGATACTTATGACAATCCCTGGAGAAGCTTATGACCTTGTGATATCTGTCTCTCAGGCCTGTCACATTTGTGGCCCGAAATGTGAAGTTAATAAAACGTTAAACACAAGTTATATCAGGTAAACTTCTTAGTGTCTTTATTCTCCCGTTTTCCTTTGTTCTCCTGCTTGTGTTCTTATCTCTCTCTCATACCACGTGACTTCCGGTACATCTCATACATATTCATTATCATGACATCCCTCCTTTAATCAGAAATAAACTTTACCTTCACTTACCAATATCCCTCGGAAACTTACAAACATCGTAACTAATGGTAATACTATAACTCAACTACATAAAATTCACTTCCTACAGCATTCATACATGCACTTTATGATATAAGATTAAAATATTGTCCCAAAGTTCTTATTAAAACTATGGCACAAAGTCTTCGTATCGTTTGGGCACTTTCCGGTTTCGTTTCGGCCTGCCTGCGATATTGTCGTCGCTTCTCGGTTGTTCACTCTCAGCGTCGGCAATACTGCTCGCCACGGCTTCGGGTGTTTCTGGCGCTCTAGTCACTTCATCAGGAGTGCTGGTAACTGCCTCTGGAACATCATCAGGTCTCTCAGTTTCAGCATCTCGTATTGGCCTTTCAACCTCTTCGCTCGATGTATCTCTGGACTGGTACCTTTTTACACTTGATACATTTCTCTTATACAGGACTCCAGTCGGAGACTTGACTGTCACCATACTGCCACTTCTGGATACGACAGTATAGGGTTGATGGTAATAAGGTGTGTCTAGCTTACCACCAGTTTCATGCCTCACTAGAACATTATCTCCTGGCATGATGTCTGAGTACTTGGCTCCACGTTTCGAATCTGTGTACAGCTTTGCTGCACCTTTCTTTTCAGCATCGTGGTCCCTCATCTCATGTCAACACATAGTCTTATGTCACCCTTTGGTTTGGGCACAATCACTACTGGGCTGACCCATTGTGTCGAATGTTCCACTGGTTCAATAATGTCTCGCTCGATCAATTCTTTAATTTTGGCTTCGACTTTCCCACGAAGTTCAAACGGAGTTCGGCGCATTGGTTGTGCCTTGGGTTTGACTGTTTCATCTACCGCTAGCTTCAATTGTCGACCTTTCAGCTTTCCTACTCCTTGGAAGACTGCGGGGAATTCTTGCTTCATATCCTCGTATGACTGAATTGAATTGACACAAGCTCCAATATGAAGTATTGCCAGGACTTGCGCTGTGCTTCTACTCAGCAATGGTTCTCCCCTTTCTTCTATGACCATAAACTCTGCTTCGGCGTACTTATCTCCAGCTTCAACAGTTGCAGTAAAACATCCAATGGTCTGCAATGGCTTTGTTGCTGTGTATGGATACAGTTTCTTGGAACACTTCTTTGAGGTACAGATGATCTTTTTCCTTTTCAACTTCTCCCATAAATGTCGATCAATCACATACTGTCACTGCCTGAGTCTACAATGACCTGAACTGTCACTCCACCAATGATCACTGGGACCTTCTCATGATGTACTTCATTCAACGTAAATTGGTAACAACTCTGTTCCTCCTGGGTATCATCATCGTCACCGTTTATCTGGCGAATGGTATCTTTCTTTCCAGGATACTTTCCTTTCCCCAGGCTTTGCCTTTGGAAGTTGTACTCTTCCTCTTCTGGTCTGCATTGGACTTGCTTTTGCACTTCTTTGCAAAGTGGTCCTTACCTCCACACTTTCTGCAAACTTTGCCTTTGGCCGGGCAATATGGGTCTTTTCCAAAGTGACCTCGGTTTCCACATCTATAACACTCCACGTCATGTGTCGGCGTACATCTTGGCTGGTTATGGCGATGTGAGAGCCTCTTAATTTGCTGGCTTGAGTTGTCTTTCAGGGTCATGGTATGAAATTGCCCTTCAACAGCCTCTAATGCAGCAGCAATGGTTAAAGCATCGGTGAGTTCCAACTCACTCCCTCTTTCCAGTAGACGTCTTCTGAGTTTATCTGATCTACAGTGCTGTACAACTTGATCCAGTAATTGGTTGTCCAAATCAGCTGGCATGTAATTGCATCCAACAGCTAGCTAGCGTAGTCTCGTCACGTACTGAGCAATTGTCTGGCCATCTTCTTGTCTCGTTCTCCGAAACAAATGGCGTTGAAATGTAGCATTCGGTGTCACTACATAGTGTGCATTTAATGCATCTACCGCTTTTCGGTATTCGTCCTTTCTTCCAGTATTCAAAAGTGTCTTAAATGTTTCCCGAACTGAGGGTCCTGCAGTGAAAAGAAGTAACGCCCTTCTCTGCGCTTTTTGTTCAACTGTACCGGTATCTAGAAATAGGCCACGACTGTCAGCGTAGGATTCAAATTCTTCCAGCCACGCCTTCCACTTTACACTTACAGTGCTTGCATCACCAGTCGGGTCAAAATGAGCAATTCCACTATGTGTTAGAAAGTCACTGTCTGCACCAGCCATGAGGAAATATTCCAGCCCCAAAAGTACAGAGACAAAGAGAAAATTCTTATCACCTTGAAGTTGTCTGTAAACCTCTGTAATCTTGTTTAGTCTTTAATTTTCTTCAAGCTTCTTTCATCCTCGTCGCCAATGTCACATTTGTGGCCCGAAATGTGAAGTTAATAAAACATTAAACACAAGTTATATCAGGTAAACTTCTTAGTGTCTTTATTCTCCCGTTTTCCTTTGTTCTCCTGCTTGTGTTCTTATCTCTCTCTCATACCACGTGACTTCCGGTACATCTCATACATATTCATTATCACGACAAGGCCCTCATCAGAACATCCTTCAAATCAGTGAACCCTCGCAGGGCGAAAGGCTCTGATTGCGAACCTGGTAGGGTTCTGAAAAGCTGTGCCAACCAGCTAGCCAGGGGTGCTCATGGATATTTTCAATCTCTCATTGCTGTAGTCAGAGATTCCCAGCTGCTTCAGAAGGGCCTCAATCATCCCTGTACCCAAGAAGAGCTTGGTGAACTGTCTCAATGACTATCACCCAGTAGCATCCATGCCTAGTGGAATGAAATGCTTTCAGAGGTTGGTCATGGCCAGAATTAACTCACAACCAAGTAAAGATCTTGACCCACTGTAATTTGTCTACTGCCACAATCACTCTACAGCAGATGCATATCAATGGCTTGGATCAGCTCTGGATCACCTAGACCACAGCAACATGTACATTAGGCTTCATCAACTACAGTTCAGCTTTCACACCATCATCCCCTCAGTGCTGGTCATCAAACTCCAAAATCTGGGCCTCTGCACCCCTCTTTGCAACTGGATCCTTGAGTTCCTCATCAGAAGACCACAATCAGTACAAATCTGAAACATCTCCTCCTTGCTGACAATCAGCACTGGCACGCCTCAAGGATGCATGCTTAGCCCACTGCTCTACTTGTTATGTATCCATGACTGTGTAGATAGGTACAATTCAAATGCTCTCTACAAATTTGCTGATGACATGACGGTCGTTGGCAGAATCACAGATGGCAATGAAGAAGAATACAGGAGGGAGATAGATCAGCTCATTGAGTGGTGCTACTACAACAACTTTGCACTCAATGTTAGCTCCTTGAAGGGAACTAACAAGATACCCACTACATAATTTATAATGTCTTTGAGGTGTTCAGTGGAAGTTTGATAATAATGTGCTGAAAGGGGATTGATTGTGGATTTCAGGAAGGCAAAATTAGTACATGAACCAATCTTCATCTAAGGGTCAGCAATGGAAAACTGGGTGTCACTATCTCTGATGATGTGTCTTGGGGCCTCGCATGATGATGCAATCATGAAGAAGGCTCGCCAGTGGCTATACTTCCGGAGAAGTTTGAGGAGATTTGGTATATCACCAAAGACTCTTGCAAATTTCTACAGGTGAATCATAGGGAGTATTCTAACTGGTTCTATCACTGTCTGGTATGGAGGTGCCAATGCACAAGACAAGAAAAACAATCTACAGAGAGCTGTATTCTCAGCCAGCACCATCACAGACATCAGTCTCCACTCCATCGAGGACATCTACAAGACGTTTTTAAAAAAGCAACCTCTATCTTCAAGAATCCCCATCACCCAGGCCATGCCACCTTCACTCTGCTATCATTGGGAAAAAGGTACTGGAGCCTAAAGACGAGCACTGAGTTGCACAAGGACAGCTTTTTCTCCTCTGCCATCAGATATCTTAATGGACAATGAACCTCAGATACTACCTCGTCTTTCTCTTATTTTTGCACTAGTTTATTTCGTGATAATAAAATATGATTCTGATTTAAATACATGCAGGGCCATGCTTTTAAATTTCAGTTTAATAGAAAATTAGTGACTCAAGCTAGAATTCTTCTTTACCAGTTTTCTACATTTAGGTATACTTGGATAATTTAAATAATCAAATCTAATATGATGAAATACCCTGCTTATCTTTTTATAGTTTCTAATCCCCACTCATTGACATTTAACCTTTTGTAAGCACACTGTATTTATAGCTTTTCATTGTTATTTATAGACTGTCTATTAATACACATGTTTAATATATAACTGTTTTTTTAAACTGACCAGATGGAGTCAGTGCAAAAATCAACTTCAGAAATTGCCTTGACTTTACTCAACTGAATTTTAAAAATTATGTCTTAGTGTAATACTGTGAATATCTTATTATAGTTTATTTCTAACATTAACTATCTTTGAAAGAAAAACAACTTGGTAAAAAAATAATCAAACTCATTTGACTGGTTTTGTTAAGGTATTTTAAAATAATAATTGCAGATGCCATTTTGATGGTGGGCATAATTTTTGGGATGTGCCTATCAGTGACGTCACCTTGATCTTAGCTGAATGAGCTGACAATTAAAATTAGGAATGGATACTAAAGATCTGAATGTAAGATAACTATATTCTGTATTATAAGGAAATCAATTGTGGAAATAATTTAATATGTTACACATTTAAATCTCTGGAGTCTAGACCATAATTTCCAACATGCAAATTCTGCATTCAACCCAGCATTAATTGAAAATCCTTGAATAAAAGTTAAGCAACAGTATTAGAACTGATGACTGTGCTCGTAGATTACTTTCTGACCTAGTAATGTGCCATGGATTCACAAAATAGGTGTGGTAAATGCAGGACTTGAAGACAGGAACATTTTCAGAAATGATTCTCCTCTCTATTCTGAATTTAAATTGTATCTCTCCTTGAAGGGAACTAACAAGATACCTGCTTTATAATGTCTTTGGGATGTTCATTGAAAGTTTGGTAATAATTTGTTCATTTTTACATAACTTGTAGCCTGAAAATCACCTGAAACAATTTCTTGCCCAGACTTTTATCTGTGGAATCATGCAAGACTCTGTCCTAATCTTCCCACCTATATGCTTTGATTTCTTTCTGAGAGTGTAGACCTTTCTGAAAGAGTAGATCTCTGACAACATCCTCAGCACTGTTGAAATCCCAGTCATTGATTATATACCCATATTTTCATCGTCAATTTCGTCAGTGATTCCATATTCCCAGGGATGCAGTGCAGCACTCACCAGAGTGCTGCTCTGGCATCTCATGGAGCTGCTCCGGCATCTCCTTGTCACCATTTTTGGTGAGCCCCGGCACCTAAAAAATTAGCACTGCACCCCTGCATATTCCACAATTTATAAACAAAGGAATCTTTTCTCTGGGTCAGCACAGGGTGAAATTCAGCCCCCAAACCTTCTTCAATATGTATGGAAGAGCAGATTTTTTTTGTTGAATTAGTTTTGTTTTTTCCATAAATATACATATTAAAATTTTCCATTTTCAATATAATACCTTTTTTTTTACAAAAAAAACCCAACAATCCCTTCCCTCCACTCCCTTCACAGTATAAATGACTGGCAAGGCTTACAGTTGGGTTTTAAAAAAGGAAAGTCTTCATTGGGGAGTCACTTATATTTTTGTAATAGTATCAGCTTTTTTATTATTATATTCGGGCCCCTACACAGTCCAAATATTGTTGCCATATTTTATAAATATGTCATTTTTGTTCTTTTGATTATATGCGATTTTTTTTCCATAGATGTACAACTGTTCATCAGTCTTCCATCGTGCTGTCTGTAGAGGGGAGTCGGATTTCCAAGTAATTGTAATACATTTGTTAGCCACAGCTAAAACTATTTTAATGCTGGTCACACTGTTAAACATCAGATGAGATGATTGCAGCCCTGAACTAACAATTAATCCACATGGCTGTAGAATATTTTATTCAAAAATATTCTCACTCTCTACCTTGCTAAAATAAAAAAATAGAAATTTAATTCATCTTTAGGAATGTGATTTGTGAACAAGTTGACTTACACTTTATGTATAAAGAATAGGAATTAAAATAATAAGAAAATGGATTCAATCCCCTCTCAGCACATGCATATTTAAAAACCTGTTGGTTTCTGTTACAGTTCTTGGAAATTAAACCGTGGATCACAGATCGCTTTTGTTTTTCATTTTTACCTTTTAAATACTACCCCAGATCCATATGTGTTTTATCCAAATCACAGGACCCAAATCAAATCACATTGATCTGTGTCTGCAGCAACTTTGTGCACTTCATTTCTCATTGTCATTCATAATTTATATGTTCTATCCTACGTAATTTCAATATGCCCTTATTGAATCTATTGTAAGTTTGAGTGCCAGCCTCTATATTGTATTATATGGCTTACAATCACAATAGTGGAAAGCTTAAGTCCTAGCAGAGATCCTATGGGTTAATTATTTCAAAAGTAAAACTGCCAATCAATCTTGATACCAGGAACAATAGGGGGGAAAACCCTCAAAATTCACATTTGTTTGGCTCTAACCTTTAAAAATAATTTTAAAAAATGGTGTAAAGATAAAAAATTATTTACAGGACAATTTTTGAATAAAACTCAGCGATTCAGGTTTGACTGTGATGTCTGTGTGGAGCTTGGACATTCTCCCCATGACCCTGTGGGAATCCCCCAGTTATTCCATTTCCTCCCACTTCCCAAGGCAATTGTCTACTCTAAATTCCCCAGTGTCGGAAGGTTATAGGAACATCAGGGTGGAGTTGATGAGCTTGTGGGAGAAAATATTTTTGTTTAAACTAAATGTTGGAATGTCTATGAGAGCTGACATTGACTCAATAGATCAAATCAAACATCCTCTTTCTCTATCATTATTAATAATGAAATGAGTGATAAGCTGATTGGTAGGTTGATTGGTAGCTGTCAATAACCTCTTGTGCAGATGGGTGGTAAGAAATCAGGTAGCAGAAGTTGCTGATTATGTGCTTGAAAATAGGTGATGGGGATAATTAGAATTGCTCAGAGAGTTGCCATTGACCTTTTGTCGGTATTCCCCTGCACCCCTCATTTCTGTACCATAAGAAATGAGACAGAGAGGCAAAAAGTTTAAAGTTGCAGGATTGCATTGGAATAATTGCATCTAGAGGTAATGAGGACCAAATGTGACAATGTGCTTACAAGCAGTCTGATTCAGTTAGTCACTAGGAAACAGACTGCGATGGTGACCAAAGTAAATTACTATTGATATTTCTATTATTTCAGTTGGGAGATTTTTTTCTTGGCCAGTACAGAACATCGGACAAACAATTGATTGTCAGTTGTTATCAAGTCAGACTGTAACATCGAGTCTTATTGTGATATTTAGAATAGTGGCTGATTAGACCAATTAGCTACAAAGTTCCTTTCACATTGGTGACAGAGATGTAGGGGTTCTGTCATAACTGTGGTTCTTGATTTTCAAGGTTCAATGTTTCTCTTTGTTCCTGCCATTTAAGCCTATTCATATGAATGAGCATCTCTTTTCATGCAGGTGCACCAAATAGGATGATAGAATGATAGAACAATACAGCCATTCTAGTCTGTGCCAAACTATTATTCTCCCCAGTCCCACTGACCTGTACCCTGGCATACCCTCCAATACATGAACATGTCCAAATTCTTCTTAAAAATTAAAACTGAGCCCACATTCACCACTTCAGCTGGCATCTCATTCCATACTCCCAACACTCTTTTTGTGAAGAAGTTCCCATTAATGTTCCCTCTAAATCTTTTCCCTTTCATCCTTATCCCATGTCCTCTGATTTGTATCTCATCCACCCTCTGTGGAAAAATCCTACCTGCATTTACTTTGTCTAGACCCCTCATAAATTTAAATACCACTATCAAATCTCCCCTCATTTTTCTACGGGTCCAGGGAATAAAGTCCTAACCTGTTTAACCTTTCCCTGTAACTCAATTCCTGAAGTCGGGGAAACATCCTAATAAATCTTCTCTGCACTCTTTCTATCTCATTGATATTTTTCCTGTAGTTAGGTGACCAAAACTGCACACAATACTCCAAATTTTGGCTTCACCAATGTCTTGTACAATTATACCATAACATCCCAACTCCTATGCTCAATACAGTACTTTGTATTATGAAGGCCAATGGCCAAAAGCTCTTTTTACACCCTATCTACCTGTGACGCTACTTTCAGGAAATTTTCAGATCCCTCTGTTGTAGCACAGTCCTCAGTGCCCTTCCATTTACCATATACGTCCTTTCTTGGTTTGTCCTTCTAAAATGCAACACCTCACACTTGTCTGCAATAACTTCCATCTGCCAGTTTTCAGCCCATTTTTCCAGCTGGTCCAGATCCCTCTACAAGCTTTGAAAACTTTCCTTGCTGTCCATAGTGCCTCAAACCTTTGTGTCATCTGCAAATGTTCACATCCATTTTATCACATTATGATCGAGATCATTTAAAAAGATGACAGAGGCACACTGCTAGTCACAGGTCTCCAGTCTGAGAAGCAATCATCCACTACCATTCTCTAGCTTCTCATAATTTCCCCATAATTCCCTAGCATTTGAACCTTCCTGACCTTACTAAAGTCCATGTAGACAACATCCACAGCCTTTCCTTCATCAACCTTCCAGCTAACCTCTATTGGATTAGTTAAACAAGACCTACCAATACCACGCACAAAGCCATGTTGACTATTCCTAATCAGTCCCTTGTATTCCCAATCCCTAATTATTGTTCTCTGTCATGCACGTCATATTGAAACTGTTCAAGGATATTCTAAGTCCTTGAATATCTTTTCCTGTCCACCACATGATGTTTACCCTCAGACATTACCCCATAAAGTTGTTGGTTTTCTGTCACCAGACATTCTTCTAACCTGTTCTGCCCATCTGATTTGTGATTCTTTCAACTGTACATAGATGGCTGGGGAATTTTGCTTGGGACAGAGTCTGTGTGTCTGGAATCTTGCTACTTGATGTGAAGTATTCTGTACACAGGTTATATGGAAATGGTTAAGCTGTCTGTACAGGGTCCATGTATCATAAACAGAGTAAGCTGGGTATGACAACAGCACGATATACCTTCAGCTTGGTCTTTAAACTGATTAGTCTTTGACCCCACACTAAACTCCTCAGTCTTCCAAAAGCAGAGCTGGCTCTTGCTTTGCTGCTGTTATCTTCATCATCAATGTTGACTGATCTTGAGAGAGTGTTGCCTAGCTACGTGAACTTGTCCATCACTGAGAGCTTTTGGCCGTTCACAAGAATGTTTGGTTCTGTGTTTGGTGAGAAGGTTTTTTGAGAAATTTGTTTTTTTTGCTGTCAAATGTACATTTCTTTAGATCTAACTTGTTTATTATATCAGTAATATTTATCTTTCCCATGTTACCATGGACCACCTATAACAAATCCACACACCACCAGTGGTCCACGCACTGCAGGTTGAGAAATACCAGTATAAAGCGTTCCCACAGGCCAGATCCCAGCTCCTGATACAGACACAATTTGCAGCTGCAATTTCAAATATCAGTACTTTTAGCCACTTTGCCATGATTATATCTGGCTACTCCTCAGGTGCCAGCATTAAAGAGCAGCAGTGGGGCTGCTTTATGTGCTAAATCAGTAACTTTAATTGGCCTGGGGTGAACTGCTGGTGCTACTCTGGAGAATTTTCACAATTCATCTTCGTTCCCCTGGGAATAAGAATGTTGAGCACAGAAACCAAGATTAAGCTCTTCATACTTGGCTGCTTTTGTTGCCTTAATTTAATTGGCCATTTACATCAATGGCAAATTGCTGGCCTGAATTGGCAGAATGATTACGGACAGTCTGCAAAAGACACAAGTGTCATTCTAGACCCATCAGTGATTGGCTTGCTGCAATTTGTCAGCATCTCCAAACAAAGCATCATCCTAAAATCGAAGTATTCTGTAAAACTTCAAAGAGGACTTTTATAACAAGGAAGTATTATGACAGTGGGTTTGTTCCATTTGATGGTTGGAAAAAAAGACATGAATTGAAATTGTGCATGCTGAATGTGCAGACAGAGCAAGTTGAAGCCATGAGATTAGTGACTGGAAAATCCCTCAAAAGGTTGTGGTATCCCTTTAGTTTTTTTGGTTGGCTATTGTATGTGGAATGAATGAAGAAAATATGAAGGTTTTAATTAGTGCAATGTATAAGAACACTGTTTCTCCAATATATGGTAACACCATATAATTTGGCTTTGCAAAGTAAAAACAAAATGTAACGATTAGCGGGCCATTATTGAACAATTCTTTTGAGCATTTATTCACCAAGATGGATAAACACACGCTTAATTAATTAATTATTCAGGCTGTTCGTTACTTCCTTTGGGCCTATCCTTTGAAGTTGTCGCTGCTGAGATGTATTAAAGAACATCTTGCATTTTGGTGAAAAGATAATTAACGTGAAAAATGCCCGGGATTACTTTTGGATACTAATTCATTTGGATGAAAAACGCAGCAGTATTCCAGAGATTTGTCACAGAAGACTATTGTAGTTAAATTATTCATCCTTCTCTATTCAAAAATGCAGACTGATTCAGCACCCAGACATATCCATTCACAGACTAAGCTCAGAGAGTGGATAAATAAATGGCAGCTGTAATGCTTTTGCTGAACAGTACAGATAATGCTTATTAGAGCTACAAATCAATGAGGTTCCTAAACAGCATTGTAAACTATCATTAAATTTCCAGCAGGTAAATGTCTATAGAAATTCTTCAAATGTTTCTTGATGTACTTATAAATAGCCTAAATTAAGGACAATACATCGCTTCTTTCAGAAACATACCGTCTTTCCATCATGAAATCAATTTTATGCCTGTTAAAATTAATCTGTGCTTCCATTCTATTGTACAAATATGTTTTTCACTATTCAAAATCCTTGGGATTTTTCACTGCTTTAAAAGTGCTACCTGAACTTTTTTTATTTGTTACAAATTGCATGATTATTATTCTATGCTAGAAGAAAACTGGTGCTCAGCAAAAATTAAAATAAGGCAGCATCAATATTCCTTCTTATCTCATTCCTTTTCTATTTCTTAATGCTAATCGCAATTTGAGCAGGTGAATAGGGTGCCTGACCCAACCTAACTGGTTCTTCAATTATGCAGAGATGCATCACACAAATGCATGTGATAAATGAGAGAAAGGAATAGGAGGCTTCAATCAGAAGAGAAGATTTTCTTGTTGAAAAATCTTATGTTGAAGGATGTCATAGGTTAAGGGGTTTCTAAAATAAGAATGAAATGATTATGTATTGGGAATAGGATACCAATGTGTATCAAGGAAACAATGACTTGACCAGACATAGCACCAGACCTCTTTACATTTCTATGTCTTAGCTATCTTAAAAATGAGTTCTTTGACTTTGCCTGAATCATCTCTGTGCAATTTTTCTTTCCTGTGTTAAGGTGCCACTGTGGGATTAAGATGATAAACAAAAGACCACCACATCTTATGTAGAATCACAGAGAAGCAGGCCATTTGGCCCATCAGATACCTAAAATAATAATCACTCTTTCCAACTTTTGGTCCTTTGCCTTCTGTTTCCGGGGCTCATGCAAATGCTTCTTAAATGTGAGAACACGCAAGTCCTCCAGCCTCTCATGCAGAGTTCATCCTCTGCATGAAAACAATCTTCCCCAATCGCTCTAAATGTACGCAGCGCAACAAAGGAGCAGCGCGTATCTCTGTAAAACTCCAACGCCTTCTGGACAAATCACGGATCTTTCAGCCAAAGCAGAATCGCAAAATCACGATTAGAATGTCATACAAATGCAACTTGACTCTAGGCTGAAAATAAAAGTGTGGACAATGACTTGATTTCTTTATTTTATTTATGGTGGTTCAATGGTACCAGGACAACACCGAGGCCAGCAAACATTTAAATCCAGTAAGTCTTGGTCCCGGTTGATCTGCCCAATATTTGTGTGGGCGTTACATCTTGTTTGCCGATTGCGGCGCCTCGCTACACACTACATAAAGACATACTGTATTGTCAAAACAAAACCCATAGATACAGTCCCTCGTAGGACTTGTTCGCAGGCGGGACACTTTGGTCGGCGCGGGCAACTTGGGCTGAGGGTCCGGTTTCCGCGCTGTATGACTTCTGTCAAAAGTTGCACCGACTTAGTCTCTCTCTCTACAGCCAGAATCAATCGCATCCCTATCCAACGAATCAGGGTCAATTTATCATAGAATAAAAGAGCTCTTGGAGTAAAAGTCGACATCAACGCCGTAGACCAGTGTGCAGCAAATTCTCCATATTCCGAAATTCCCAGTTGAG
Organism: Narcine bancroftii; assembly: GCF_036971445.1. Taxonomy (NCBI): domain Eukaryota; kingdom Metazoa; phylum Chordata; class Chondrichthyes; order Torpediniformes; family Narcinidae; genus Narcine; species Narcine bancroftii. Next base: position 174,560,633 of record NC_091471.1, on the reverse strand, counting down.
TAAATGGACCGAAATTCCGGAGTTCAGGTTTCTCACTTTTCTCCTTCCTCTCGCCGACTGCTGCAGTTTGGAGAACCCTTGTGAGACGCTCCAAAGAACCGCATAGACTATTTAGGGAAGTCTCTGTGATATCTTTTCGCCCAAGATCATCCTTTCTGACTAAAGTTGAGCAGTTGATTAATGGTCTTTCTGATTGCCAGAATACCTCGTTGCCACGGATAGAGGTGGGCACGGTCCAGGGAGCACAATGCCGAAAATATTCCATTAACAAAGGTGGCAGCTGTTTCCCGGTATTCCTGTCCACACAAGCGCCTTCTCCCACTGGGACCAGCGCAGGAGTGACCCCGGGCGCTCATCTGTGAAACGCCGTTGTCAAAAGCGCTTCCCCGGGATGCACAGTTGACACAGACCGTATGACCAAAGACTACATATATGCCAGAAGCCGATGCCTTAAAATATAGCGTGAAACAGGAGACCCGAGGGAACTAGCGACCAAATTTCGGACAGGTGGAGTACACACAGACGTCGTTCAGTTGTCGCCAGACCCCGATAGCCAGCTGCTCGCAACACGCAGCCTTTTATTGCCTTTTTATTTGTTGTTGTACAGTATGTTTCTCAAAGCCAGGGAGATAAAGGCTTGCAAAGGAGACAGAGGTGGACAGAGAGGAAATGCACACGGACACGGGGAGATAACGAGCAAGGCAGAGAAAGTCTCCGTCTCTGCCCAACTCTTACTTTCCATTGCGTGTCTCCCGTCCCAATTTGTTCTCCTTTCTCCATCTCCGAGCTTCCATCTTTGGCTCTAGCTGCGCTCTCCCATCTGTCTGCATTCTCCACACCTGTCTTTCCCTTCCCTTTGTCTCCGATTCACTTTCTCTCGATCGGGAAACAGGGCGCACAGCAAACGGAAAGTGGAGCAAAGAGGGAGGATAGGGGAAGGGGTGGGAGAGAGAGAGAGAGAGAGAGAGAAGGGGTGTGGAGAGATGGGAGAGGACGTGAGTGGGAGATTTGGGGAAGAGAGACACGGGAATGGGAGAGGACGTGAGGGGGCACCGAGAATGGTGGAAGAACCGAGGAGAAGGGAGAGAGGGAAGGAGGTTGAATAATGTGTGCGGGCGGCATAAAGTGCTCAACAATTTGATACAATGTGCCAGCCAGTTCCTGTCCTGGTTCTTTCTACTCGATTCTACCTTCCTCTGGCACCTGCCCCATTCAACCTCTGCCCCTTCTCCTCATTACCCGTACCGTACCCCCCTCCATTCTTACCCCTCTCACCTCCCCTGTCCGTCGCCTCCTCTCTTCTCCCCGCCGCCTTTCCCTCCATCTTTTTGTTTCCCCTCCTTCTCTTCCCCCCCGTTCCTTGCCCACGTGCCGTCTCTTTGCCCCTTACCGTATTTGCACTCTCCGTCGTGTGCTTTGTGGATCTTGCCCTCTTGCTGGTGAACGGATATCCAACTGGCCAGGTGCAGAGCGCAGATAGTGGGGTAGGTGTTGGCGTCCGAGCCACACACCGGGTAGTCGTGTTTGCACACGCAGGTGCCGGTACCCTCCTTCTCCACCTCCTCCCCCTCATGTTTCTGCCCATCCGCCGAGGTCAAGCATACATATCCCGGGGCACAGCGGCCGTGCCTCAGACCCCGACCACCGCACTGCTCGTCCTGAACTCCAAGACACCGGGAGCAGCAGCCGCACTCATCCTTCGCGACCAACTCGGGCACTCTGCACTGCACGGCCGGGCAAGAGGCTATCTGGCAACGGCCGCAACCAGCCTGTGCCTCCGTGCCCCATATCACCCCGCCAAGCATTAGCACCAAGAACGCAAACTCCATGTTTCGCGGCTCCTGTGAGAGTGACCCGCTCTGGATCGCAGTTGCTAACTCGGTCGCACATCATTCATTATTCATAGGCTTCTACTGGCTTGGGCAATGCACATTGGACAGGTTCGAATCCAAAAACCCACCCAGTAAATTCCCAGCCAGTGATTCACCGTCTTCCCAAATAAGCAAGAGTCCCGTTCTGATCATACCTGGTATCTTCAATGGTTGGCCGGGGTTCACTGAATGAACTCTCCTTCCCGAAACCCCTTCCCACCTCATACCCCATCCACCTTGCGAGACGCGCGATTTGGGAAACAGATCAGCAGTAAAGTATTGCGGCTTCGCACACAATTCGATAACTAGAGAGACTCTGCCTTTGTCCATCCGAGAAACACTCCCCACCCCTCGAAAGCATTGGGGTCACCAAGGTACTTTTGCAGTGCATTTCCCATTGAAATGCGCCAATATCTGCGCATCCAGAAACCAAGTAGCAAGGCGATCCATTTATTTATTAAAATAGATTGTTAGGAATAATAATATTAATTCTCTCTTATTTATCTTTAAAAGTTGCCCCAGGATTCTCATACATGGAGACGAGGACTGTAGAACTGGAAACTTGGCACCTCAGAGAGTAGATATTAAGGTACACAAACACAGAAGTGAACAGTTATCAGCTTGCTCCAACTTGCTCACACCTATATATAGCAGAGTCAAATTCAGCCATTGTCTCCTCCTTCTTCCCCCTCCCCCAACCACACCTTCTGACCTTGAATCTCCTCCCTTCATTGCTACCCTTTCTACTACCTTTTTCATACTCTCCCTCAGACTTCTGATCCTTTCTCATCCTCTTCTTTGCAATTGTTTCTGCCCTGAGCACTCCTCCCCCTTCTTGTCTTCTGGCCTTCCTCCCCTGCACTTCTTTCCTACCCACACTTTACAGTCCTCATCCCCTTATTGTCTTGAGCAGTTTTTCCTCTCCCTCCTCTTCACCTACCTCCTTCATCCTCCTTTTCCCTCTTGATTCCTCTGGCTTTTCATCTAGCGTTGGACTTCTCCCAATATATAAGTGCTGCTCTTTCACATTCTAGTTGTTGCCACTACCATGGCTCTTCCCTTTGCTGATCAGAGGTCTGGTCTGCGACATCACCTGCTGCCTAACCCAGACCCCTGGATCCCAGGACTCGCAGAAAGTGAAAGGGAATCGTGCGCCATTGCTAACTTCCCCATACCCAGGGGTGCAGCGCTAATTTTTTAGGTACCAGAGCTCGCCCAAAAAGGGTGAAAAGGAGGTGTCTGGAGCTGCCCCGTGAGGTGCTGGAGTGGTGCTCCGGTGGGCTCTGGCAGCATTGTATCCCTGCCCATCATCATCATCATGGCCCATCCCTTTGCGAGCGAAGATGAACATGTTGCCTTGTAGCTCTTCTGCCCTCACAGAACTTTTTGTAGTTTTTGGCACATTGTGAAGAGCCACTGTGAATCGTGGAAAGCCATGTAGTGTGATTTTTTGCGAGGCCCTCCCAGTCAGTATGGTTGACATGGAATGACTGGAGATCATGCTTGATTACGTCTTTGTAGTGAAGACGTGGGCAGCCAACACGGCGGGGAGCATCTGGTAGCCCACTGTAGAGGACATCTTTGGGCAATCGGCCATCATCCATATGGACAATGTGGCCAGCCCAATGCAGGCGGCAGTTGCGGATGATTGAGTAGAGATCTGTACTTCCAGTCTTCTCAGGACTTGGATGTTTGTGACTCTGTCATGCCTAGGATGGACCTGAGGCAGTGGAAATGGAATGCATTAAGGCAGTGTTCTTGCTTTCTATATGAGACCCAGGATTCACAGCTACAGAGAAGAGTACTCAGCATTCAGGCCTCGTAGACTCGGATCTTCTACCTCTTCTATTGTGAGAAGTTTCCCACTATCTCCCTTATCCATGTCTCTCATATTTTTTTACTCCTCTATTAGGTACTCACTCACCCTCCTCTGCTTCAGAGAAAGATACAGTCTATTCAGTCTTGCCTCATGACTGAAATATTTAATTTCAAGCAACCTCCTGGTGAATATCTCCTGTGAATCCTCTCTCATGCAGTAATGAAAGGCAATAATTTTTCCTCTCTACCAATCCCCATCTTTACTCTCATCCCTAACCTCTTTTCCCTCTTCCTGTGCTCAAATTTTCTACTATTCATCATCAATATTTGCTTCTTCCCCCAAACTTCCCTCTTCCTTTCTCCACTGACTTTTATTCATTAGTTTCTAAAGCACTGCACTTCCAACTCTTTCAATTCCAAAGCTGCCCATGACTCCCTAATCTCTGATTTCTGACTTCTGCACCAGGTCAGATATTCCTGAAAACCCAGATCCTATTCTAGGAGACTCTACCAAATGATCAATCCATGCATTTATCAGTATCCTCGAAGAAGCGTTTCCTGATATTAGCCTACAACCTTTACTTGGTGTGTAATTTCCAATTCTTATTTGATACACTCTTTCTGTTCAAATCTTGTCCAAATCGATTGATTTTACTCCTTTACATTATTTAATAGTTCTAATGGATTCTTTTCTAGTTCCAGAGTTGAACCAATAGTTTAGATTGAAAGTCCCAAAGGGTCAAATGGAAAGGAAATATAGAAGCTAGGTTCCAAATGAGCCATGTCATGTATAATTTACATGAAGTAATGAGTCAGGTTAAGAGAGAAATGAGGGAATGTAAAAGGTGCTAGTGTTAATGAAAATGTCCCCATTGAAAATGAAGGGTTATCTTAGGAGGAGAGATTGAGTAGCATGAGATTACTCATTTGGAGTTTATAAGGATGAAGGGGATTTTATGAAAAATATAAAATTCTGATAGGAACTCAGCAATGTTTCAAGATGAGCCCTTCTATTGTGTTTCACTCTGTGTTTCTACTGGCAGATGAGATTATAACTGGAGGAGCAAAATTAAAATAGAGATGAGGAGGAACTGCTTTTCCCAGAGAGTAGTGAATCTGTGGAATTCACTGCCCAAAGACACAGTAGAATCAGTCTTGTTAAAATGCAGATATAAAAATTTTAAATAGTAGGGGAATTAAAGGTTGTGGGGAACAGGTGAGTAGGTGGAAATGAGTCCAAGGACAGATTAACCATGATCTTATTAATAGTGGAACAACGGGCCAGATGACTTACTTCTGCTCCTATTTCTTATGTTTTTATGTTCTTAAGATTACCTTTTATTTTATGAATGTAAGAAAGGAAAAATGGCTTGTTAAATCTTCACTTGATCTACATAAGAATTCATCTCTTGTTTGGAATATTATGGTAGCTAGGACTGAAATCTGAACTTTAAGGCTGCCTCTATATATTCAAGCGTTTCCAGTTTAAGCATATAAATGATTTTACAATACAGGAGTCTTGTTGGTTTGCTTCTGTCTGTGGCTCCCACACGGATCTCAGCTGTTTTAGCCAAAGAAGTAATTTTGGGCTTTGATCAATCATTCTTGCATTGTGTGTTAAAAACTCTGTGATCATCCATACATGTAGGCTTCCTAAAAACCTTGCCCAATGACCTAATCCCCCATGCCTCTTGTGTTTAGTGAGTTATATTAGACTTGCAGTACCTTAAAGATTGCTTTCAAACCTTTCCACAGCACATCTCTCTCTCTCTCTGCAAATTCTATCAGCTACCTGATTTCAGGGGCTGCACCGTTAATGGGGATTAGGCCTTTAACTGTTTTAATTATATCCCCTGGGATTAACAGCGAACTTCACTCTCTCTCTCTCTCTCTCTCTCTCTCTCTCTCTCTCTTTGTTTCTCTTTCTTTTTAAAGCTCCATACAGCCTATCTGTGACAAAACTTTGGTTAAATGTTCCAATATCTTCCTTATGAACTTATTAAATTTATAAACACACTGTGAGGCACTATGGGATCTATGCTAAACACATTTAATTTCTTACTGTTATGGCTGTTTCCAGGGATGTTTGGATTTAGGCTTAACCAAATCACAAAGTAATTTCTAGCTTTTAGCTCACTGGAATTGTGTTCTCTGTTTGGAAGTGGATTTTCAATGTAGCAGGCTAATAGCTCCTAGTTAAAAAAAAAGAATTTTCTGGATCAGTATTTCAAAGATCAGTGTAAGTGCTGACGTGTTTTTAGTTCACAATTATTATTGGCAGGTCATGTCTATGTAGTCAAATCAATCTCCAATGCAATCTATAAATTTGCTGTTGACACCACTGTTGTTGGTCAAATGAGTCAGAATGTAGGATGGAAATCGAGAATCTGGTTTTGTGAGGCCAGAAAAGCAATCTACTCTCAACATCAGCAAGACCAAGGAGCCTATTATGGACTTTAGGAAAGAAAGACTAAGGAAACATACACCAATCTTCATTGGTGGGATGGCTGCAATGCAACTAGCAATGCCTTAAGGATTATAGCTCCTATTTGATTATACTTGGCTGCCAGCAGGGGCTGACACAGAGCAAGACACAGTATGTAAGATCTGTAATAGAGGCTTGCAGCCTCATGACATGCCTCATGGTGTTGTTTACAACAACTTTAAAGTAAAGAACCTTTTCCTTCATCCATGTGTTGTCTAAGAACTCACGCATATGAATACAAGATGAAACATCCAGTAATACTTCTAGAGGATTTACTCATTATTCTAGCCCAGCCATTCTCAACCTTTTATTGGCTATGTCCCTCCACCCTCAGGTCTCTGCTCAATGTATATGGGCCCCCTTCCCTGTGAGGCAATCAAGTTTTGGTTTCTTCTGTGCTTGTTTCCAACAAACTACATAATTTTTTAAAAAAAAACTTATGCGAGGTTACAAGAAAACAAATCTTTTATTTAAATGTGCTGTGGCTTCTGGGGGAGGTGGGGGGAGGGGTGTAGCACCCCTGTTGAGAATGGCTGTCCTTCTGTTCGCCATCAGGTGAAATTACATTTCAGAATCTTACATGTTTTCTTGAGGTCCCCTCTCATTCTTCCAAATTTTGTAAATAGGCCATTATATACACTCATACCTCAAAGGATTACTTATTCCCCAAATCAACCCAGTAATCTAATGTTGCAAACCTTCCAAGGAAAACACATCTTTTCTTTTCCAAGGAAATGGAAAACTGTACACTGGTGACAAAGAGCAAAACATTTCTCTCATCCAGATGATGCAGGATAGCAGCTGTTCACTTATTTATGAGAATAAAAAAGGCTTTGGCCAAACATCTACTCAAGTTCAACTAATATTCGGTCTGGGCCCTCTTTAACCAGTTGGCATTAACATCAACTTCTCCAGTTTCTGCTATTTCACTACCTGTTCTCCCTCTCTCTCTATTTTCTTTCTTCCAGCTCTCCAACCTTTCTCTCTCCTTCACAGAGCCATTCCCCCCTCCCCCTGTTTGCGGGTACACCCCCACCTCTTCTCCCTCCCTTATCCACCTATTACCTCCTGCCAGTAGGCCTGTGCTCCTCCTCTTCCTGCCATTTTGTTCGGGCGCCTGGCTACATTTTGCACATACCTTGATGAAGGGCTCAAGTCTGAAATGTGGTTATGTATCCTTATCTTTGCTACATAAAGTACACTATTTGACCTGCAGAATTTTCCCAGATTTGACTTTTTATTTCAATCACAGTTGCTGCAGGCTTTTCTGTTTTAGTCCTCTCAACATGGCTGAACTGTTCCATCACAGGGAATATCCTAGTGGTTCTCCAGAGGAGGCCGCCGGTGTGGCTCAACCTCTAGCCAGTGGGGGCGTCTGCTTCTCCTGCCCCTTTGTTAATACTGCTGATGTTGTTCTTATTGTTAATGTTATGGCTGTTACTGTTATTACCCCCGGTTTTGCTGACTTCGCTGGTGGGCTCCATTTTTTAAAAGAGGGGGTGAATGTGGTGATATGATTATGTGCACTGGCTGGCCCACCCTCTGGGTGTCTTCCTGCCTTGGCTCCACCCTTAGTCCTGCCCAAATGACCCGGGCCTTAAAGGCTGAGTCCCCTTTCCTTCCCGTTCATTTCCTAGCCTGGGCCCAGGCCAGCAGTCTCTAGTACAATAAAGTCTATTGTTCCCATCAGCCTTTTGTCGGTGTCATTATTGGGACTACAGATAGTGCCTAACGCTAGTGCACTGGTGTATTTAATCCCCGGAGCAGAAGATTAACTCAGAAATCAGAAGCAAGAGTGTTCATCCGATAACGTGCAGGAGATACTACATTGGTGCCTCGTTTAGTGATGTATTCCCAGGAACACAAGCAAATGGAATCAGTGCTAAAAGTCATCACTACTGTCTTTTCTATGAAGGAATGTGTTGCAACCAGGGCTGCAGTGCCAAGAACTTAGCACCTTTACACCAATGACATGGTTAAAGTGAGTTTGTCACCACATAGTGAACCATTGGGGCAATGTGCAGTGACTATCATAAGGGCTGATGTTGGGCATGTTAGTGTGAGGTATACAGCCAGCATCCCCACCATGTGTTGAGGGATGGCTCGGATCCTACCGTCTTGCATTATCTCCTGCTACATGTGATGGGAGCTTCTGTTTCCCCTCCTCTCCGGTCTGGAGATTTCCAATGGGAAAACAACGGTGGGGGTTGCCGGTAACAGCAGCTGGGAGAGACAGTGGGAAGCAAGTGGTCTTCCAACAAGCTCCACAATGTTGAGGATCTGTTCCATTGCCCCACATTGCCCAACACCACCCTCTGCATGCCTCATGCACTGCCAAACCAAGGCTATCCACAAATTGGAGGAACACCACCTAATATTTTATCTGGGCATTAATTCTCCAACCAGGTAGCATTGATATCAACTTTTCCAGTTTCTGTTGGCTCCCTCCCCCTTCTTTATCTCTTTCCCTTTCCCTCTGTCTCCTTTCATTCAGCTCCCCATGTCCAATCTTCCCATCCTTTCAGAGAACTATCCCCTCCCCCATCACCTATATCCACCTATGGCCTCTTGCCTGTTGGCCTCTGCAACTCCTACTGCTCCTTTTTCAAACTTCTCCTCTCCTCCCCCTACCTTTTTATTTGTCATGGTTGCGTACTTAGGTGAGTTGGGAATCGAGATGGTCGCCGCTGGTGAGAGTAGTTATGCACATGCGCGTGTCAAAACGGGGAGGTACATACAAGTGTGCATGTGAAGGGTCGCAGGAGGATGAGATCTGGAGCGTCGTGATCACCCATGTGGCAGAGAGCCAATGAAAAGGGCAGGGGGGCTTGGCTGGGTGGTGCTTGATGGGAAGAAGAAACAATTGTAGTACTGAGAGAAATAAAGAACGTTGATACTATTTTTGTACTCAAGAATGAGTGAGTATGCTCTTTTAATTGTGGAATATTATAACTTACAGCCACTACAAATGGTGACCACAAGGGTTCACAGCACCTTCGAAGTAAAAATGGAAAGTGATGAGAATAAACCCATTAAAAGGAGCAGTCGAGGAGGTCAAGGTTGAGGTTATCAATATTGTGTGGTTCATGATCCTTGAGGCACGTTTCTCCCTGTTCAGTGTTACAAGTCAGAAAGCAAAGTTCAGTCTGCTTGCGGAACGACTCCCAGAGCATTTGCCTGAGATGTGGAAGATGTTCGAGTGAATCCAGCTGATAACTTTTCATATGATATCCTTAAGGTTACTATTTGTAGTAAACTCAGCCATCCCAGGGGTGTCGTATTGCTGAACTGTCCAGGCATGACATAGAGGCCTTACATATGATGACTACCATTGATTTCACTTCCATGGCTCGTGCCACCGATCCTGATCTTATATGGTAGCACCAGATCAACACAAGTCTCCAATTAAAGATCATATGCATGAATGACTCAAGTGAAACATTGCCTTGCGATATTTTAAACGGGAGGGCTCAGCCTTTTGTACCTGTGACAATGCAGCAGGAGGTTTTCAATGCCCTCCATAACCTATCTCATAAAGGCAGGAGAGTGTCAATCAAGCTGATTATGGAACAGTTTACTCATGTTAAGTAGGTTGTCAGATTACGGGCCGTGTCAGTGTTCTAAAGTCTCCAGACACACAAAATCGTATCTGGAGCAACGCCCGAGAGTAGTTACATGCATGCACGGGTCAGAACGGGGTGGGGGGGTTGCATACAACATGATGAATTGTGCACATATACGGAGTCACAGGAGGAGGAGATTAGGAGCATCGCGATCAGCTGTGTGGTGGAGAGCCAATGAAAAGGGCAAGGGACTTGGTTTAATGGGAAGAGAAACAGTTGAAGTGCTGAGCAGAATCAAGAAGGTCAATGCCATTTTTACACTCAAGAATGAGTGAATGTGGTTTTTTAATTATGCGTATATTGTATAACTTACAGCCGCTACATGTCCAGACCCCTTCTTGCTTTTTGTCCATTCTTTGACAAGGGGCTGAGGCCTGAAAAGTTGGTTACCCTTTGCTGCGTGACTTACTGAATTGTTTCAGCACTTTTGTGTATTGCAGTACCATCACAGCATCTGCAGATTTTCCTGCTTTACAGAACCTCCTGAGGCAGCCTCTGCACACAGGGAAACAGGGCAGGGGGGCTTGGCTGGGTGGTGCTTGATGGGAAGAAGAAACAATTGTAGTACTGAGAGAAATAAAGAACGTTGATACAAGATCCCACAGATATTGGAACAGCTGGAGGAACAGGATTAGTGGGAGAAAAAGAATGGTCGATGTTTCTGTCTGGAACCCTTCAAGTTTCCTATCACAACCTGAGAATTGTCTGGTTTGAAGCATTGTGAGGTTATACCTGTAACTGCCCCGATTTCAGGACCAAGAGGAGTGTGAGGAAGCACTCAGCAGAGCCCTTTCCATGCCACTTCATCTACATTGGGTCTCCATCACACTGGGTGCAACTTGACCTTTTAAAATTAAAAAAATTTTGAGGCATACAGCATGGACCTACCGGCCCACGAACCAGTACTACCAAAATATACCAATTATCCAACAAGCCCCGTAAGTTGTGGAAGATGGGAACGAAACCAGAGCAGCTGGAGGGAAACCATGCAGATATGGGAAGAACATATAAGGACCTTACAGACAGTGCCAGTCTAGAACATGGGTTGGTATAGCTTTGCGCTAATGGCTACAGGAACCATTCTCGCGTTCCTCCAACAGTTTGCTTTTTCTTTGCTCTAGATTGTGGTCTTAATGAAGGGTTCTGTCCCAAATCATAGTCAATTCTATTTCTCCACTCAAAATAGTAAAATTAGCAGTAGTAGTTGTAATGGAGGATTAAAACCATGTACCCAGATGCTTTTTGCTTATGTGGAACTGACGACACTGGGTCCACACGCAGGTCACCTTACTTTCAGAACTAGCAGATGTAATTAAACTCAGCCATGGGGACTTATCTGAAGATACACTTTGAAATGGAATTCCACTGTGAGGCCCAGGGAAAGCAGTTGTCAAATGCAACACTCTGAAATTGACGAATTGGTCACAACCTGTCTTGCTTGAGAAGTTTTAATAAGTCTTTGTATCTACGAGATAAACCAGGAAATCATAACATCCTGATTCCATAATAATTAATCTTCTAAATTGTAGAATATAATGTTCAATTTTGATTTTGACTGACAAATATTAGAAGGAGTAGGCGCATGATTAATTGTTTTTGGGGTATATAAGCCTGTGGTCCTGCTGCTGAAGCTTAGACTCTCCGAGGGGTGGGAACACCCCTTGTCAAGAAGGAAGAACAGTCAGAGTCCGAGCAACGTCCCGGTTGGGGGAGGTGGAGAAGCTGCTACCAGCGCCCTGACAACCTACTACAAGTGTGCAGTCGTTGCCTCGCTTCGGCAGTTGGGACCAGTCCAAGCGTTGATAAGTGTAGTTGGGAAGGGCTTGCATATTGTAGTGTGAAATCAGCTTTTGAATTAGTAATAAACATTTGTATAAACTGAACTGCTCTCGGTGTGTGTGTCTATTTTCTTTCGGTAGCTCAAACACTGTGACCAATCTAAAATGAACAAAATGAGAGGTATAAGTTTACCCAAGACAGTAGTAAATTAGCAATAATATTAGCATTCTGGCTGATTGCATCACTGGTAAAGAGGTGTCAACATTCATGACAAAAAATATCTCCAGAGGGTTGTTAACTTGGCCAGCGACACTCCCTCAAGGACATATACAAAAGGTGGCGTCTTCAGAAAGGAGCTCCTATCTTCAACAACCCTCCTCACCCTGCCACCATCAGGGAAAAGGTACAGGAACCTAAAGGCGAGCACTCAGTGGCGCAAGGACAGCTTCTTCCCTGCTGCCATCAGATTCCTGAATAACCAATGAACCAAAGACACTGCTTTACTTCGACTTTTTGTGCACTATTTTTTATTTTTGTAAGATGGTTTATATAAATATTTGCACAGTGACGCTACTGCAAAACAACGAATCTTCTGACATGTTCATGACAATAAATTCTGATTCTGATTCCAAAAATTATGCTGTCCTTTCTCTGTACCAACTGATCTTTTTCTGTACCTCTGCACTTTTGTACTGCATCTAAATTTTTTTATCCATGAGATGCATAATTAGTCTGCTCGCAAAACAACTATAACTAAATCTTGGTACACATGACAATAAACTTGAACTGAAACTGTTTTGCTCCAGATGTCAGCAATCTTGTATTTCTCTCATGCCTTCATCGCCATATATGTATGGCTCTACACTGTCACCTAGAGGTTGCTGTGTGTATATCGAATATTAGATTTCTTTTCAGATTCACCAATATTTAAGTATTTTCCTACTTTATTTGAGATGTTCGCTTAGTAGTTTTTGCCTTCTTGAATTAAGGCTCAAAGCAGGAAAAATTATAATGAACCGTGACACTTTGATCTGGTTGGATTTTGCAACCCTGAAAAAAGATAGAACTGGTTCTCAAGTCCTCAATGCCCCTCTACAGCTGATATGACCACCAGAACAAGGAAGAACCACTGCGCACCCACATGTCCCCTGATGATCCTCTACTGTTAGTGTCTGAAGATGATATACAGATGTCTTCAGGAGAGTGAATCCAAGGAAAACATCTGGTCTGGATGGAGTACCCAACTGAGTAGTGAAAACCTGTGCTAAATGATTACCCAATGTAATCAACTTCTCAATCTGGTAGGGTGTGGTACCCACCTGTTTCAAATAGGCCTCAATCGTACCAGTGCCCAAGTAGAGTGTGGTAACCAGCCTAAATGACTGCGGACCACTGGCATTCACATCCATGGTTATCTTTTTCTGTCTTTTGAGAGGCTAGTGTTGAAGCCTATCAGCTCCTGTCTGAGTGGTGACATGGATCCGTTCAATTTGCCTACAACAGCAACAGGTCTATGGCAGATGCCATCTCACTGGCTCAACATAAAACCCTGGAAGATCTGGACAGCAAAGATGTATACTTCAGTATCATCCTTATTGACTACTGTTCAACATTTAACACCATCATCCCCTCAAAACTGATCAGCAAACTCCAAGACATGGGCCTCAATGCCCCACTGTGTAACTGGATCCTGAATTTCCTCAATCAGTGCAGAATGGCAAGAACATCTCTTCGACAATCTCCATCAGTATTGGAGCACCACAGAACTGTGTGGCTCAGTACAACAGCAACACAATCTACAAATGTGCTGATTATACTATGGTAGTGGGCTGTGTAAAAAGGAATGGTGAGTCAGCATGCAGGAGGGAGATTGGAAACTTGGTTGAATGGTGCACCAACCACAAATTTGCACCCAATATCACCAAAACCAAGGAGCTGATTGTTGATTTCAGGAAAGGAAAATCAGAGGTGTACAATCCAGAGATGGAGAGGGTGAGCAAATTTAAATTCCTATGAGCCACTAATGCAGAGGCTCTTTCTTGGACCCAATACACTAATGTTATTGTGATGAAAGCACATCAACTCCTCTACTTCCTCAGGAATTTGCAGAGATTCAGGATGATATTGGAAACCCTGGCACAGTTGTGTAGTGGAAAGCGTGATGACGAGCTGCATCATGTCCTGATGTGGGGGCACCAGTACCTCTGAGCGAAAGGATCTGTAAAGGGTGGTGGATGCTGTTCCTATTCCAGTGAAGGGCAAGGCTGGCAGGATTAGAGAATTCTGGTTGATGAAAGTTATTGAGGCTTTGGTTAGGCTTTGGTTGGGAAATATAATGAGTTCACTCGGTTTAAGTAGCTGGGCTAATGCAAATTCCTTGAGGAATTGAGGAGATGCAACAATTCACTTAAACAAGAAATCAGGAGGGCAATAAGATAGCTTTGGACAAGTAAAAGGAGAATCCTAAAAGACTTAAAAAGAACACAAAAAGGAAAAGGGCCACTAAGGAAAGAAAAGATGTTGCCATCTTTGTACAGAGCAACTCACAGAGAATACAGAGACATTTGTGTGACACCGGCAACATGAGGTGCATGTGGCAGGGTATCTGAGCCATAAGTCAATCCTGGAGCTCAGCATTAATGATTCCTCCCTCCTGTCTGTGTGAATACCCTCTATGCAGTGTTCAATGAGAAAAACAATGTGGCACTGATTAAAGCCTCATCTCTGCCTGAAGAACAGGCAACCTGCTTAGCTGTAGCTGAGGTGAGAAGGATCCAATCCAGGGTGAACCCACACAAAGCAGTAGGACAAGACAATATACCTGGTCGGGTGCTGAATGACTGTGTGGACGGATATCCTAATAAGTATCTTCAATATCTTGCTGCAGTAGTCCACTGTCCCCACAGGATTCAAGTCAGCCACCATCATTCTAGTGCCCAAGAGTGCGACGGTAACTGGACAAAATGACTCACGACCAGTTGCACTGACCTCAATGATCATGAAGTGACTGGTAATGGATGCATCAAATCACACATTGTAGTGACACTAGACCCATTCCAGTTTGCCTACCTTCAAAATTGGTCCACTCCATTCTGACCCACAAAGAGAACAATGTCTCATATGCCAGGCTATTGTTCATTTACTTTTGCTTGGTGTTCAATGTGACCATATCTCAGAGGCTGGTGGTTAATCAGTCTTCACTGGGACTCAACACCCCTCTTTGCAAATGGATTCTGGATTCTTGACTGAAACTCCACAGTCAGTGTGGACCGGTAGCAAGTCCCCTTACATTGAGCACTGGCATTACTCAGGGCTGTGTGCTCAGCCAGCTACTCTTCACACTGCTGAATCATGACTGCACTGCCAAAGTCAGTTCAAACAGAACCAAGTTTGTGGATGATACATACACAATTAGGTTGAGAGGAGATGAGGTGGCTTATCAAATGGTGTGAGAACAACAACCTGAGTCTCAATGTTGGGATGACAAAGCTGATGATAGTGGACTTTCGGATGAAGGTCAACCATTCTCCTCTACCCATCAATGGTTCCACCCTGAAAAGAGTGGAGAACACAAAATTCCTTGGTGTGCATATAAAGGACCACCTATCTTGGATCCACAACACCTCCTCATTAGAAAGGAAGGTACAGCAGAGCCTACACTTCTTTTTTAAATTTTTTTTATTTTTCACACTATGAACCATACTGACCAAAATACACACAAACATTTCCCTCTTGAATATACACAGTGTCATTTTCTCCCCTTTTCTCCCCCCTCCCTTCCCTCCCTCCTTCACCCCCCAGAGCCTACACTTCTTAAGTAAGTTGAGGAGGGCAAGGTCACAGGTCTCTTTCTTGATAACATTTTACAGGAGTACAATTGAAACTGCCTGCTTGGCTGCATGGTATGGTAACTGCAAAGCACCAGACTAGAAGTCAATATAGAAGATCATCAAAACACCTGAGAAAATCACTGGGGTCTCCCTTTCTGTTTGATGACATTTACTGGGAGCATTGGTTCAATAGGGATCAAAGCATTATAGAAGAACCTTTGGATTCAGCACACACTATATTTGACCCATCACCATCAAGAAGGAGGTAAGTTGGGGGGGGGGGGGGCGGGATGCCACATGATGATGTGGGGCTAGACTTGAATTCTATACTCTCTCCAAAAAAGTTTTAAAAAAGAGTTAAGAAGCCTGAACTGACTGCAAGAAAATAGAAGAGGAAGCTATCGGAAGGCCTACAGAACAATATACAATGCCACTTAAGAAAGATAAATTGACTGTTACTTTTCAAGAATTTGAACAAGAAAAAGAAGCTGATAAAGAAGAGAGGCCTACCTTGAAGAAGGATCCTGGAGCTCTCCGGAAGGCAGGTGTCTGTGGTGACAGACCTGGAGCTGGGGAGACCTTGAACATCGCTGTACAAGGTCTCACCCGACAATGGCCTATGGAGGCAATTTGAAAAAAAGCTCAAGACTTCTCCACCTCCAGTGATCAAGACGTGGAGCAGGAAGAAGAACAAATGTGTGTTGAACACAGAGTTTTGGCCAAAAACAGGAGAAAATAAAGGAGTCCTATATATCTACACCTGAAATGGGTTCTTTCCAGCAAACTTTGTTACAGTTAACTATGGAAGTTAAAAATTTAATGAGGGTGTAATTGAAAATAAAGGTTCTCAGAAGAAGGTGGAGAGGATGCTGTCACAAATAGAACAAAAATTTGAAATGATGGATGCAAAAATTAAAGGTAATGAATTTGAAATTCAGCATGTTAAAGAGCAAATGAAGAAGAAACAAACTGAGGTGGCTACAATTAAATAACAATTAACTTAAAAAAATTGATATGTTAGAAAATTTTAGTAGGAGAAATAATATAAAAATGTTGGACTTAAGGAAGGTGACGAAGGGCAAGATATGAAGATATTTTTACAATGTTAGATTCCGCAAACTTTGGGGGTAACTGAATTTCAAGGAGATATTGAGATTGAAAGAGCTCATTGAGCATTACAACCTAAGTCACAGCTGTCACATTTGTGGCCCGAAATGTGAAGTTAATAAAACATTAAACACAAGTTTATCAGGTAAACTTCTCCGTTGTCTTTATTTTCCAGTTTCCCTTTGTTCTCTTGCTTGTGTTCTTATCTCTCCCTCATACCACGTGACTTCTGGTACATCTCATACATATTCATTATCATGACAACAGCCAGATCAGAAGCCATGTTCAATTCTGGTCAAGTTGTTTCATTATGAAGTAGATAAAGACTATACAACAGGCTTTAATCCACGAAGATTTCCACAGAGCCAGGCTGGCTGTGGCTGCAGCAACTCTGAGTGAGGCCTCGGGAGGCTGGCATAGGCTTATATCCCGGAGGGTGATTGACACCCGACCGGGTGGGGCTTGATCCATTCAGGCTGACTGATTGACAGCCAGTCAGGTGTTGTCCTGTCCCCTTACACTCCTGCAGGTACAGAGGTTGCCCCCTGCAGTAGGCTGGTGGTGTACCACCAGAATGAAGGAGAAGATTTTGGAGCTGGCTGCAAAGCAAGTGAAGGAGAGACAATTCCCATTGATTTATAATAATAATAATAATAATAATAATAATAATAATAATAATAATAATATTTTCTTTTACCTTGATATGTTTTGATTTGTTGAAAAAAGAAGAAGAATGTAACGCTGTTAAAAATGTACTATGGAATAAAGGTTACACTTTTGTTTTAAGGCACCCAGCAGTGTTAAAATGTTTTATTCCTGAGGGTAAAAAGAACTTTTTTATGGAACTCAATGAAGCAAAAGTATTTGCTGATTCGTTGCCTGAGAAAATGAGATGAGAACTGGGAGATATTTGAAAAGAGAGAGGAAGTGGAAAGATTGCAGTTGGGGGATATATAATGAAATGATATAACTTTTAGGAGGAAACAGTATATTAAAGAGGACAGTTTTTACCTGATAGATCTGGGTAAAAAAATGAATTGATCATTGCAATTTGAGTAGATTTGAGGCATAAGAGATAGTATAACTTTGGGGGTGTTAGGTGTGTGCTTGAGCCTGGAATCTAGTGGGCGGGTGCGGTTTTCGATCACAACTCTTAAAGATCAGGGGTATCAAGATGCACAGTCAATAATGTACACCTTTGAGTAGGGTTTCTGTACTTTTCTTTGGTACCTTTCCTTTGTCTCTTTAATACACCTAAATTTAATAATTGTATTATGAACTATTTAGTTAGTATTTTGGATGTGGGAGGAGTAGAGATGGAAAGTTGGAAGGTATTTGGATTTTATGAGTTTAGGTGGCTGATAAATTGAATTTTATTAGTATTAACATTAATGAGATTCAGAATAAAATAAAGTGGAAAAAATTATTAGTTTATACAAAAAAAATTAAAATAGACATAACTTTTTTACAGGAAACACATTTGATAGAAAAATAACATCAAAAATTTAAAGGAGATTGGGTAGGAATAGTAATAGCATCATCTTTTAATTCTAAGGCTAGAGGTACAGCAATATTAATTAATAAAAAATACCAGTTAAAATATTGGATATTAATCTAGATGTAGCGGGGAGATACATTATGGTGAATTGTCAGATTTATTCGGAGCAATGGACCTTAATTAATGAATATGCACCAAATGGCAAATTTATGCAAGATGTCTTTATGAATTTATCAAATGCCAAGGGAAAAGTTATATTGGGAGGGGATTTTAATTTTGGTTTAAACCCTAAATTCGATAGATCAGGAGATATAAGATAGCAAAAATGGTAGCACATTTGATGAAAGATATGGATTGAGTGGATATATAGAGAAAAACCAACACAAATGAAAGAGATTATTCTTTTTTATTCTTTTCAATTTAAACTTATTCATGAATAGATATGTTTTTAATTTCTGCTCAACTTCAATATAGAGTACAAAGGGTGGAATATCAAGCATGGGTTTTATCAGATCATTCGCCTTCAATTTTGTCTATTTCATTGGAAGAAGAATAAAAGATAGGTTATAGATGGAGGTTAAATACTATTTTGTTGAAGAAAAGGGAATTTTGTGATTTTATGAGGCAACAGATAAATTTTTAATTTGATATTAATAAGGATTTAGTTGCAAGAAAGTTTTTATTATGGGATCCAATGAAGGCATATTTAAGAGGTCAAATAATAAGTTATACTTAAAAAAATGAAAGAATATATTAAAGAAATAACTCAATTAGATAAAAAAATAATGAAATTGGAGAAGAAAACTCAAATACATAAAGATGAGGAGAAGAGAAAATTGTTAGAGTTGAAGAAATTAAGACTTAATGCTGTGCAGACTTACAGAGTGGAGAGAGATATAATGAGAACATGACAAAAATATTATGAATTGGGTGAAAGCGCTCATTAAGTTTTAGCATGGCAATTTCTAGAACAATAATTGCTGCAAAGAAATTGTCAGGTCAAATAACAAAATGCCGGAAATAAATTATAATTTTAAAGACTTTTATGCTAAACTTTATCTTTCAGAATCTATGAGAGATGATAATAAAATAAGAGATTATTTGAGACAAGTTAAATTATCGGTGTTAAAGGAGGATGAAAAGTTCAAATGTCCAATAATTTTTTCAGAAAAAGAAGTTTATAAGACTCTAATGTTGCTACAGAATAATAAGGTGTCAAGTGAAGATGGTTTTCCACTAGAATTTAATAAAGAGTTTAAGGAGCTATTAATACCTGTATTGATGGAGGTATTAGGTCAAATGAAAGAGGTTCATGATCTACCTGAATCTTTTAAAACAGTATGAATAACTGTAATTCCAAAAAAAGCGAAAGATTGTTTATAGCCTTCTTCATATACACCTATATCATTATTGAATACAGATTATAAAATTGCATCAAAATTGTTAGCTAATAGGCTGGTTGAATTTTTGCCAAAATTAATAAATTTAGAACAAACTGGTTTTATTAAAAATAGAGAAGCTGCAGATAATATAGTTAAATTTTTAAGTTTGATAAATATAGCACAAAATAGGAAGATTTCCATGGTAGTGATAGTATTAGATGCAGAGAAAGCATTTGATCAATTGGAATGGGATTTTTTATTTGAGACACTTAATACTTTTGGAATTCCAAATACTTTTATAAACTGGATATAGGCATTGTATGATCAACCAAAAGCAAAAGTGATTATGAATAAACAAATCTCACAACCCTTTTTGATTGAAAGGTCTTCTAGACAAGGTTGTCCATTATCATCTATTTTGTTTGCATTGGCAATTGAACCATTGGCAGAAGTAAAATTAGAAATGATAATGAAATTAAAAGATTTGAAGTAGGTAATAAAGAACATAAATTAGTTTATTTGCTGATGATGTTATAGTATATTTAACAAGACCAGAAATATTTTAAAATAAGTTGAATGAGAGATTAAAATAGCATGAATTAGTTATAAAGTGAATGTTGATAAAAGTGAAGTAATGCCTCTGGTGGATATGGATTACTTTCAAGGCAAAAGATTTAAAAAATTCAAATGGAGTAATGAAGCAATTAAATATTAAAAAATTAAAATGAGTAGAAATATAAGTAATTTGTTAAAACTAAATTATTTTCCATTGTTAAAAAAAAATTGGAAGAGGATTTGAAAAGATGGAACGATTTACCAAAAATGTTAATAGGACAAGGGAATTGTAATAAAATGTTTCAATCATTGCCCATTCAATTACCAGAATTTTTCTTTCAAAATTTGAATAAAATAATATGTGAATTTCTTTGGAAAGGTAAGACACCAGAATTGGTTTAGAAAAATTAATGTGGAAATTTGATCAGGGTGGACTAAGACTACCAAATTTTAAGAATTATTTTAAAGCAGCTCAATTGAGGTTTTTGTCCTCCTGTTATTAACAGGGTGAAAAACCAGCTTGGATTCAAATAGAAATGAATAAAATTGGAGAAACTATTCCAGAGTTAATTTTGTATAAATGGAATAGTGAATATTTTAAAGGAACTAAAGATTTTTTCATATTGAAACATATATTAAAAATCTAGAATAGAATTCATATTGAGAGAGGAATTAAAAATTATCAATGACCAAAAATGTTGTTAAACAAAATCAACTTCTTCCTTACTTTGAATAATTCTTTATTTGATAATTGGCATAGTAAAGGTATATAGAAAGTAAAGGATTGCTTTTTAGGATCTTTTTTCTTAACTTTTGATCAATTAAAAGATAAATGCAATATACATAATAATTCAGTTTTTGCATATTATCTATGAAAAATGTATTTGAGAAAGAGACTGGGATTGATTTGAGACTCCCTAAACAAAGTCAATTTGAAGATATTATCACAGATACATTGTTGTTAAGAAATTTATTACTAATATGTATATAAAATTACAAGAGACTGCAAAGAAAAAAGATTTATATAAATCAAAAATGAGATAGGAGAAAGATTTAAATATACAAATTCAGGAGGAGATTGGGTCAAAATTATGTTATGAAAGTGTTATGAATACTGTAATAATTAGATATCAAATGATTCAATATAATTTTCTTCATCAGTTGTATTATACCCAACATAAGTTAAATATTATCAAAGTTAATTAATCCTAATTATTCAAATAAGTGTTTTCAATGTGTGAAAGAAATAGGGACTTTTTTGCATTCAGTGTGGTCTTGTGAAAATGTGGAAAGGTTTTGGAATGAACTGAGTTTATTATTAGGGCAAATTATGAAGATAAAGATACCAAAGGATCCAAGAATATTTTAAGTTGAAGAAATTTATGAAAAGGACATAAAATTGAAATTGGACAAATACCAAGAAAATTTTTTAAGTCTTTTAATAGCAACTGCAAAGAAATGATATCATAGAAAGAAGATAGAGAAGTGTTATAAAGTAGATAGTATAATAAGATGTGAAATTGTAGATCTTTGGAAAAAATTATGTATAGATTAAGGAATTGAGTTGAAAATTTTTTCTAGTATTTGGAAACCATATATGGATTTTATGGATAATTTTACATCCACTCCTCTTAATTAGTAATTTTTAATAACAATTAATGATTGTATATGCTTATATTATTGTATATTAAATGGTAGGTATTTATTTTCTTTCCTTTTCTTACTTTTGTGTGGGAGGGGGAATGGGGAGAAAAATATAAAAGTATTTTTTTGTAACATTGGATATGGATATTTGATTAAAATTTTATTAATTTTCTTCCTGCAGGCTTTGATATTGAACAGTGTCCTGTAACTGAGTAAATCATCCAAAAATATTTATTTTAAATTATACTTTAATGCAGGGGTAGCCAGCCTTTTAAGTTTTAATTTTTAGTTTAGACATACAGCATGGTAACAAGGCCATGTCCGTGTCGCCCAATTAACCTAGACCCCTGGTCTTGTAGGCCAAAATGACTTTTTACCATGCTGTTTGTCTAAATTAAAAATTAAAAGGTTGGCTACTCCTGCTTTAATGCATATATGTGATTATTATGTACTTTGTATTGTGTGTGTGTGTGTGTGTGTGTGTGTGTGTGTGTGTGTGTGTGTGTGTATGAGTGTGTGTGTGTGTGTGTATGTGAGTGTGTATGTGTGTGTGTGCGTGTGTGTGTGTGTGTGTGTATGAGTGTGTGTGTGTGTGTATGTGTGTGTGTGTGTGTGTGCGTGTGTGTGTGTGCGTGTGTGTGTGTGTGTGTGTGTGTGTGTGTGTGTGTGTGTGTGGGGGGGGGGGCACCGTGGTCCGGAGAAATGCTGTTTCCTTTGATTGTATTCATACTGTCAAATGATAATAAGCTTGAACTTGATAACTTAGAATTTATCTACGGTACAAAGCAGAGGTATTGGTGATCTTACAATGCATAAAGGTAGATAAATTAGATGCTTGATCAAAAATATTCTAGGAATTTTAGGGATCTACAGAAGAACTTGCTGGGGCACTAACAGCGATCTTTACATCATTTTTAGTCACATGTGAGGTACTGGAAGGCTGGAGGGTGGGCAATGTGGTGCCTTTATTTAAGAAAAGCTGCAAGGACAGTCAGGGAGCAACAGGCCAGTGAGCCTGACATCAGTGGCGGGAAAGTTACTGGTGGAGATTCTGAGGATAGGATTTATCACATTTTGAAAGGTAATATCTAATTAGGGTAAGTCAGCACATCTCTGTGCACGAGACTCTACTACTTATTTCAAATTTTTAATTTATTTATTTCTATATATGTACTGCATATAAGTCACTTGTAAATATGTGTGCTATGTCTATATATGTGTTTTAATATTTTAACACCAAGGACGGAAGAATGCTGTTTCATCCAGTTCTACATGCACAATTGTATGACAATAAATTTAAACTCAAACTTGAAATCATGTCTTACACATTTTTTTAAAGAAGTGATTAAGACGATTGATGAGGGCAAGGCAGTGGAAGTCATCGACATCGACTTTACCAATGCCTTTGACAATGAACCACATGGTAGGTTAGTCCAAAAGGGAGTGAAACAAATGATTACTTTGGTGCTGCCTCATGTACTCATGATGAGTTAGTTGACTTCATCCACTTTGCTGGCAACTTCCACCCTGACCAAAAATTCACTTGGTCCATCTCTCTTTTTCTTCGATTTCTCATTTCCATCTCAGGAGACAAACTCTCAACAGATATCTTCTACGACCCCACCAACTCCCACATCTACCTCAACTACATCTCTTCCCACCCTGTCCTCTGTAAGGATTCCATTTCATTCTCTTAATTCCTCCATCTCTGTTGCATCAGAAACCACGAGAAGAGATAAAATTGTTTGGCACTATACTTGCTGGAATGAGAGGGAATCTTTGAGAAAGATGTGAATTTACAAAAGGGAATAGAAAAGAGAAATATTTTCCATTGATAGGTGAGCCTAGAGCTAGGGGACATAGCCTAAAGATTCAGGGGAGTTGATTTCAGACAGAGATGTGGAGGAACTAGATCTGCAAGAGAATTTGTGGAATTTGTGGAATTCTCTGCCCAAGGAAGAAATAGCAGTTGCCTCATCAAAAATGTTTAAGACATGGATCAATAGATTTTTCCATTGTTTGGAACTAAGGGTTATGGGGAGAAGTAGATGGATCTGAGTCCACAGGCACAATCTTGTCGCATGGTGGAGCCGTCTCATTGGGCGAGATGACCCACTCCTGCTCCCATTTCTTATCCTCCTTTGTATTTCACTCAGGTAAGAAGCTGCAGTGATTTCCTCTTGCAGAAGTACAGCTCATTGCAGCTGTTAACAAATTAAAAGAAATACCATGGTAGTTTTGCTCTGTACTTTCACACACCCAGGAGCACTGGTAAAATTCCTGGCAAGATTACAGACAAAAAAAATCAGTTTGATAGCTGCTGGTAGAAATATTATTTCAAGCTTCATCGGGATATTACGAAGACTTTAGTGGTTAAATTATAAGAAGAGACTGGATAGGCTGGGTCTTTATTCCCTGGAGCTTTGGAGGCTGAGGGTTGACCTGATAGAGGCATATAAAATCATGAAGGGTATAGATAAGGTGAGTAGTAACAGTCTTTTCCCTGGGGTAGAATTTAAAAGTATACAGCATGGATTTAATGTGCCGGGGAAAGATTTAAGAGGGACCTGAGGGGTAACTTTTTCACTAAGAGGGGAGTCCGCATCTGGAACGAGCTGCTGGAGAAAGCTACAGAAGTTGGTATGATTTTGATGTTCAAAACACATTTGGGTGGTTATTTAGATAGGAAAGATTTAGAAGGATATGGACCAAATGCTGGGAAATTGGACTATCCCAGAATACCATGAGCATGATCAAATTGGGCAAGAGGGTCTGCTTTATCTTGACACGGATTCAGAGTGGCAGTAAAGTATTGTGGGCTCCCTCACAGACTAAATGCACACTCTTCTCCTTTCCAGGCACCATTATGCTTCATGGCCTTTAATAGTACTCAATCATATTGTTACTTTTATATCTTAATGTATTTTCTCCTGCAATTAATCCTTTCTAGAGAACAAAATTATTATAATGGACAATTTTTTTTTTGTTTGTGCAAATTTAACTCAGAAAGGTATGAGGTGATGCATTTTGGGAAGTTAAGTCAGGGCAGCACATGCTCAATGAAAAGATCTTGGGGAATATTACATAGAAACATAGAAGATAGGAGCAGGAGTAGGTCATTCGGCCCTTTGAGCCTGCTCCGCCATTCAATGAGATCATGACTGATCTTAAAGTTCAGTACCCCGTCCCCGCCTTCTTTCCGTAACCCCTAATTCCCTTATACTGAAGAAATATATCTAATTCCCTCTTAAATATATTCAATGAACCTGCCCCTACTGCCCTCTGTGGCAATGAATTCCACAGATTCACCACCCTCTGGGTAAAGAAATTCCTCCTCATCTCAGTCTTAAATGGTTTGCCTATTATCCTCGAACCATGGCCCCGGGTTCTGGACCCCCCCACCATTGGAAACATCCCTTCCGCATCCATTCTGTCCAGTCCTGCCAGAATTTTATGTCTCTATGAGATCCCCTCTCAATCTTCTAAACTCCAGCGAGTACAATCCCAATTTGCGCAATCTTTCCTCATAAGTTATTCCTGCCATGCCAGGTATCAGCCTGGTGAATCGCCTCTGCACTCCCTCCATTGCAAGAACATCCTTCCTTAGATAAGGTGACCAAAACTGCACACAATACTCCAGGTGTGGTCTCACCAAGGCCCTGTACAGCTGCAGTAAGGTATCCTTATTCCTATACTCAAACCCTCTTGATATGAAGGCCAACATACCATTTACCTTTTTAACCATCTGCTGTACCTGGATGCTCGCCTTCAGTGACTGGTGCACAAGAACCCCTAGGTCTCTCTGCACTTCCCCATCTCCCAATCTATTGCCATTCAAATAGTAATCTGCCCTCCGGTTTGTATTACCAAAGTGGATAATCTCACATTTATCGACATTGTAGTGCATTTGCCATGTATCTGCCCAGACCCCAATTTATCCAAATCACACTGGAGCTTTCTGACCCCCTCCTCAGTGCACACAACCCCTCCTAGCTTAGTGTCATCTGCAAATTTGGAGATATTACATCCAATCCCCTCATCTAAATCATTAATGTAAATTGTGAACAGCTGGGGTCCCAGTACAGATCCCTGTGGCACCCCACTGGTCACCACCTGCCACTCAGAAAACAGGCCATTTATCCCAACTCTGTCTTCTATCTGCCAGCCAGTTCTCAATCTACATCAATACCTTGCCCCCAATCCCATGAGCCTTGATTTTGCATGCCAGTCATTTATGTGGGACCTTATCGAAGGCCTTTTGGAAGTCCAGGTACACCACATCCACTGGCTCTCCCCCATCTATTTTACCTGTCACCATCTCAAAGAATTCCAATAGAATTGTCAAGCACGATTTACCTTTTGTAAATCCATGTTGACTCTGTCCGATCCCTTCTCTGCTAGTCATATGCTCCTCTATTACATCCTTAATAATGGATTCCATCATTTTGCCCACTACTGATGTAAGGCTCACCGGCCTATAATTCCCCGCTTTTTCTCTACCCCCCCTTTTTAAATAGTGGGGTAACATTAGCTACCCTAAAATCCATGGGTACTGATCCTGAGTCTATCTGGAAAATAATTTTTAAAGCATCTGCTATCTGAATGTCCACTTCCTTAAGTACCCTAGCATGTAGCTTATCAGGCCCTTGGGATTTATCGGCCTTCAATCCCTTCAATTTCCCCAAGACCATGTCCTTTACTGATTTCTTTCAGCTCCTCCCTTGCATTAGTCTCTATGTTTCCCAACATCCTTGGGAGGTTATTTGTGTCCTCTCTTGTGAAAACAGGGCAATGAACCACATGGTAGGTTGTCAAAGGAAGGGACTTCAGGGTACAAATACATAATTTCCCGAAGTGGTAACACAATTAGTCAAGGTGGTGAAGAGGGTGTAAGACAAGTTTGCCTTGATCAGACAAGTACAAGAGTTCAGATGTCATGTTACAGCTGCACAAGACGTTACTGTGATTGCACCTGGAATATTGTCCAGGACTGGTGGGCATAGTATCAGAAGGATAAAGCCAGAGACTTGTGCAGAAAAATTTCACCGGGACTCGAGGGCCTGGGTTATAAGGAGATACTGGTAGGCTTGGACTATTTTCCCTGGAGCAAAGGAGGCTATATGGTGATGTGATGGGCATGGATAAAGAGAACTCTTACATTTATTTTTCCAATAGGTTCAAGATGATCAGGAAAAATTTAGAAGGTAGCTGAGGGGAAAGTTTTCACAGAGGGTGGTGGGTAGATGCAGAGAGCTGCCGGGGTAGAGGTGGGTACAATGACAACGTTAAAAAGACTTTTGGGCAGGTACCTAGATAGGAAAGGTTTAAAGGAATATGGGACAAATATGGTTACATTTGACTGGCTCAGGAAGGCATTGGCATTTTGGGCTGCATAACTGACTTGATGAAATGTTTGGAAAAATAAACCCATTTCTCAACACCAGGTGGCACAATTTCCACATTTTTTTCACAAAAGTCAAACTTTTTTCTTGTTCTTTCTGTTAAAATAATAAGCTTAATAAATTTCTGAAGTATGCAAGCTGTTTTTTTCAGTAAATACTGTAGATAATTTACTCATTGTCCTGTCATTTATGTTGTAACAATGTGCCGAATCAAGGTTGGATTTGGCACACCATTCTAATTGGTCGCCAAATGTCCTTTATTTTATACGGGACTTCCTGCATCTGCAGGAAACTAATTTTGCCATAAAGCCAACAGAGTTCTTGGGATGGAAAAGTATGGACAGCCAAAGGAATAAAGAATCATCTCAACATGCAATTTACTTGATGACTCTGGAGTTCTATGGAAGCTGCAGCTTAACATAATGTATTCAACTTCCTCTGTTGTTTGTTCATCTCTGTGCCCCAGATAATGTTGGGCTCCCACTTACCTGGGCCAGATGCAGAGGGCAGATCGCCCAGTGAGAAGTAGAAAGATCTGAATGACGAGTGTGCCTCTATACAGCTGTAAGTCTGCTCACATAGCCATCTGAGAACTTTTCATGGGATGAGGGCTGGGAAAGCAGTTCTGTTTCCTGTAAACCTGAAGAACCTTGCAAAAGATATTGAGCATCTCCCACATTTAGAGATGCTAAATAAAACAATAAAATTGTTGCAAAGCACAAAAAAGTTATGAAAAAAATCAAAGCTTAAACAAACAGTAAGGAATAATTTAAACTTTTAAAACATAACATGTTATAAATGAATAATGTACTTGTTTCATTTCACTCTCCAGTCTGAGATGATGTTCTGCTGCACAGGGCCAGGAGCCTTTTAAATTTTAAATTCATTTCCAGCATTTTCTGCTTTTATTTCAGTTTTCCAGCATCAGCAATCTATTGACTTTTCATTCAAGGATGATAAGTCTTTGTTCCAATATGAATGGGCATTAACTTCAAGGGTTGGATTGTCATTTATAGCTCTGCAAGATGTTGGGGTGGTGGGATCTGCACTGAGGCTGTTGGTAGCCTGTTGCCTGTTGAGAAATCCTAGGGTCAACACTGGGGTGGATGAGTTGAACAGGGAGGTAAGTGGCAAGATGACCCTGTTTTGGCTGTAAGAAACCATGACCCTGGTGATCTCCACATATCTATTCAATTTTTGTTTTATGCAGTGTTAGATTGAAGGATCATTATATGGCCAAACTAAAGGAGCCCATTCAAGTTCAAGTTTATTATCATCTGACTACATATAGAACCAGTCGAAACAGTTTTTCTTGAGACCACAGCGCACACGCATACACATATGATTATGCTGGATCGCTACCTATTTGAGAATGAACCATCTGCTTATAACTCTCCAAATTAATCCTCTTCATTTATATACCTTATAGTTCCTACAGGATAAATTTATTTTACTGTATGAACGCATGTGGAAATCTTCTCTTACTCTCTCGTTACATTGTTAATTGTTAATTTCAATTTACTCTCAAAAAAATGTTCTAAGGAGAAAATTCCATTTTCTTGTGGAGCTTAAATCCCTTACTTCAGGAGACGCAACACCTATCCTTTCACCTTTTCTCTTCCAACCATCCAGGGATCATTCTTTCTTTTTCAATAGTTTTATGAAAATTGAAATTTCACATCCAAAAATACAGAGTAGATATGGATATATGTTAAAAGTCAAAAATATACATTACATTTACATCATATCATTTCATCCAAGGTTCCCCACATTTTAATCAAACAGATTATATTGCATTGATAATTTATTATATATAAAAAAAGGAAATCTAAACCCATTACCAAGAAAAAAACTGTTTGGCCAAAAAAAAAAGACAGAATTCTTATCAGGGTGATAAATTACCTCATTAGTCAATAGTTCTACCTTTATAATAAATCAAAGATTATAAAAGTAACTCAAAAAGGGTCCCCACAATGTTTGAAAATTTGAATTCAAATCAGAAATTGAACATCTAATCTTCTCTAAATTTAAACATGACGTGATGTCATGTAGCCATTGAGCATAAGTAGGTGGGATAACATCCCTCCATCTGATCAACACTGCCTACCTAGCCATAACAGAAATAAAAGCTAATACATCCAGCTCAGATGCCGTTAAAGTTATGTCATTCTCTCCAACAATACCAATTAAAGCAGTTAGGGGATGAAGTTTAAAATCAACTTTTAAAAGTGCAGAGAAAATTTGAAATACTTTGTTCCAATATTTTTCAAAGACTCTGACATGTCCAGAACATATGAATTAATGAAGCATCTCCATTGTTGCATTTATCAGAACAAGGAGATATATCCACAAGAAAACAAGATAGTTTGACTTTGGACATGTGAGCTCTATGGATTACTTTAAATTGTAGGAGAGGGACATAAAGAAGAGGTATTAACCAATTTTAAAATTACATTCCAAGTTCCTTCAGAAATTAAAAGCTGTAGGTCCTGTTCCCAGACCTTTTTAAATTTTATCTGAGGGAGCCTCTCTTATTCCCAACAACATATCATGAATATTAGATATTAGATATAGATAGAAAGGTTGTAAATTAAAAATTATATCAATTAAATTCTTATCAGTCCTCTTAGGAAACATATATTTCCTAAGAGGACTGTTAAGACTATGGAAAAATGTAGGGATCTTTAACAACCTTTCCAGGATAAGCAGCGATTCACTTGCACATCCAGTGTTCTGCATTCAGTGCTAATAATGTGGTCTCCTCTGCACCGGAGAAACCAAATTATTTGGGTGATAGCTTTGTGGAATACCATGTCTCAGACTGCCGGAGTGACCCTTAGCTTTCTGTTGCCTGTCCCTTTAATTCTGTCTAACGACTCCAATACTGACCTGCCTGTCTGTCTGTGACCTTGTGCACTCTTACATTGAGGTCCAGTGCAAGCACCTCATCTTCTTCCAAGCACTTTACAACCTGCATGACTAAGTTTAGAATTCATGATACCTTGAAGAAGGGCCCAGGCCCGAAACATCGGTTAAATATCTTTACCTCCCATGGATGCTGCGAGACCTGCTGAGTTCCTCCAGCATTTCTGTGCTTTTACAGGAACATGAAAACCAGGACTGCCAGGGTGGGGAATAGTTTCTTCCCACAGGCTGTGAGAATGATGAACAGCGTCTTGAAACTCAGTAAATAATCCCAAAATATTTATAAATATTTATTTTAAATGAGATATTTATGTACCTATGAGATTATTATGTGCTCTGTATTGTGCATAGAGAAACACACACTGGAAAACGCTGTTCCATCTGGTTGTATATTTAGTCAGATGAGAATGAACTTGATGTGTGTATGAGATTTTTAAACATACAGATGATAAGTTCATCATCTTAACTTTTACTAGCAATGTATTCTTTATAAGCTTCAAGTGTTACTGGAAACTTGCAAATATCAATGATTCGACAATGATGTGTTGGCTTACAGAATGAGGCCAATAGTCTTGTACAGTGATGTGAGAGTGAGGCCAATAGTCTTATACAGTGATGCGAGAGTGAGGCCAATAGTCTTGTACAGTGATGTGGAAGTGAGGCCAATAGTCTTGTACAGTGATGCGAGAGTGAGGCCAATAGTCTTGTACAGTGATGCGAGAGTGAGGCCAATAGTCTTGTACAGTGATGTGGAAGTGAGGCCAATAGTCTTGTACAGTGATGCGAGAGTGAGGCCAATAGTCTTGTACAGTAATGTAAGAGTGAGGCCAATAGTCTTGTACAGTGATGCGAGAGTGAGACCAATAGTCTTGTACAGTGATGCGAGAGTAACAACCTGAGTCTCAACGTGGACAAGACGAAGAAGATGGTTGTGGACTTGAGGAGGATCAGAGCCACTCCCCACTACATATCACAGCTGAGTCATAGAGAGTGTGGGGAGCACAAAGTTCCTTGACATCCGTTTAAAGGACGACCTATCCTGGACCCACAACACCTCCTCATTAATCAGGAAGATGCAGCAGCACTCACCCCTCTTAAGGAGGGTGAGGAGGGCAAGGGTACCAGCCATTATTCTAACAACATTATACTGAAGTGCAATAGAGAGTGTCCTGGCTGATTGCGTCATAGTGTGGTACGGTAGCTGCAAAACATCGGATCATATGTCATTACAGAAGGTGATTAAAGATGCTGTGAAGATTACTGGGGTCTCCCTTCCCTCTATCGAGGAGATCTACATGGAACGCTGCTAAAAGCTTGGTCAAAGAGTACGGTTTTTAAAAGTGTCATTAAAATGGGAAGATCCAGGTAGAGAGAGTTGGGAAGGGGATTCTAGACTTGGTGCCTTGTTCCTTAAGACAACAGTTGGCAATTGTGTACCAAGGCTTAAAAGGCTACATTTAACACCCAATACCTTTACAGATTCAGCTCTTCATTTAATTTGCTTGCTTGTTTGTTTTAACTACTCATGTATTTATCAGATTAAGTAAATTAATATGGAACAGGTTTAATTAATATTAACTTTGCACTAATTACAAAAAATATTCTGAGAGTGTTGCATTTCTACTTCTTAAAATCAACTGCAATATTTTCCAAATTAAAGGATTTTGCTCTGGTAAGATGGACCCCATTCCAATTTAGATGAAAGGAATCAATATAATTTCAATATAAAATGTCATTGACCAGAAATGTTAGATTTCTTATTTCCTACAATTGTTCTTTTTGTATTTCGGATTTCCAGCAGCTGCAATATTTTGCTTCTGTGTAAAAAAATGACACTCTGTCAAAACAACAGATCTTAACTCAAACCTCAGATTTCACCACTGCAAATTATTTTACTTCCTTTGCCCACTGCCATTGAAGAAGACTGACAAGTTGCTGCAAGCTTCTGCTTTAATCACAAGGCAGTTGTTGCTACCTGGGGCATGCAGACAGCAGCAATGTTAAAGCTCATTTTTAGGAAAGGCTCACTGGTGGATGAAGACAGCTACTTGAATGTCATCAATTTGGACAACTGAGGACTGAATGAATACATGGGGGCCATTATCAAATCAGCTGCAGACTAGTGTGTTCCCACCAAATCATTCAGGGGTTTTCCAACCAGAATACATTGGCAAGTACAATGAATAATTGATATGCCATGGACAAGGACCAGTCAAGTATCATTCCAATACTGGGCTTTTATTAACAGACAAAAAGCCACCTCTAAACTGGCCAGTGGGAAAGGTTCTCCATCTGTTATACCAGTAGGGTGGAGTATCTCAACAGCCATAGCCAATAGCAGGCAGTCAGTATAACACGCCCCTCCCCATTACATCATCACATTCACCCCCTTCTAAAATTGACCAATTTTAAGAAAATGCAATAATGGCAAAAGCAAAAGGCAAGAAAAAAATGGGTTACAAACAGAATAAATGAGAATAATGTTTCAGCTGCGAGCCTGAGTAAAACACACTGCGACTGTGCTCACTGAAACCACAACAAAGATTAGAAATGGTCATAACTAAGTCTTTGATATGCGTTCAGAACGACGTAAAGGCACAGATGTTGGAGATTTATCTTTAGCTGAAGGACTTTTGTCAGCAGGTGTTGGCCGAAGGACTTCGGTCGGCAGATTCCCATGAAGAGGGAATTGTTGCTCCAAAGGTTCTCGGGATGGGGAGGGTAAGGAAGAAAACAGGTCAGTGGAAGGACTAGCAGGCAGCAGGCCAGGCGAAGCTAGATCCCTAAGGGAAACTGTGTCCTGTCTACCATTGGGAAATACCACATGAGCATATTGTGGATTAACATGAAGCAGTTGTACATGCTCCACTCGCAGGTCAGCCTTGCTGGGTCTAACATGCTTTCTTAATAAAACATCTCCGGGCTTAGATAACCAAGTCGGCAAGGTCGATCCAGTTTTCACTTTTCTAGGGAAAAGAAAAAGCCATTGGTGAGGAGATCCATTGGTAGCTGTACAAAACAAGGTACTTCTTGGCAGTGGCTGGTGGGGAGACTATTTGATTTTAGCGCTAGTATGATAGCTTTCCAGATTGTACCGTTACTGCGCTCTACTTGACCATTACCCCAAGGGTTAGTGTGACTTATAGCTATACCTCTGTCAAGAAGATATTGCCGAATTTCCAAACTCATAAAAGCTAATCCTGTTACTGTGAATGAAGTTAGGATAACCAAAAATACTGAAAATCAAATCAAGACATTTAAAAACAGAACAAGAAGAAACATCAGCACATGGAATAGCGAAGGGAAAGAGAAAGAATTCATCAATGACATTGAGGAAATAGATATTTATATTGTTTGAAGGTAGAGGTCCTATCCACGCTGAGGTGTTCAAATGGTCTAGATGCCTTAATCAATGTGGATGCGGAGGGTTTGTAATAGCATGGTTTACACTCCGCACAAACAGGACATTCTTTTGATCTCTTCCAGTGGGTATGACAAATTGAGAGACTTCACATAATAATCAAATCTAGTGACCCCAGGTGACGTATTCATCATGAAGTTGCAGACTTGCACAGGTCATGCGAAAAAGTGCGTCCGGAGAGTTATTGAATTTTCCTGGGTGATAGAGTATGTTATAATCATAGGTAGAAAGTTCAATTCCCCAATGCATAATCTTATAGTTTTTGATCTTGCTCCTCAACTTTGTGTTGAACATGTAGGCGACAGATTTTTGATCAGACAACAAAATGAATTTCCTTCTGGCTAAAAAGTGTCTCCAATAGTGAATGGCCTCTATGATAGCTCACACTTCCTTTTCAATAGAGGAATGTCTTAACTCCAGCCCGTGTAATGTCCGAGAGTAAAAGGCTACTGGTCTACCAGCTTGGTTTAGTGTAGCAGCTAAGGCCTAATCTGACGCATCAGATTCCACTTGAAATGGCAAATCCTCCAATAGCTGACATGGTCGCTTTGGCTATATCTTGTCTGATGTTTTCAAAGGAATGGAGGGCCTCCTCATTCAGGGGAAAACTAGTAGTTTTAAACAATGGCCATGCTTTGTCAGCGTAGTAGGGCACCCAGTGAGCATAATAGGAGAAAAACCCCAGGCAGTGCTTGAGGGACTTTTGTTTCTCTGGTGGAGGCAGATCCATGAGTGGTCTCATTCTCTCTGGGTCTGGGCTGATCTCTCCTTTACTCACTACATAGCCTAGTATGGCCAGGCGTTTAGTGCGGTACACACACCTCTCATCGTTAAGGGTCAGATGTGGATGTTTGGCCACCTGGAGGAATTTTTGTAAGTTTTAATCATGATCATTTAGGTCTTTGCCACATATAGTGAGTAATAGGGTAGGTGGCTTGTAGGCTGAGTATCTACTAGTTTATCCATTTCTCTTTGGAAGACGGATACCCCGTTGGTAACCCCAAAAGGATTTCTTTTATAACAGTATGGAAACAGGCCATGTCGGCCCTTCGAGTCCACGCCGGTTCACTTGATCAACTCTACTAGATCCCCCCTCCCACTCTCCGCCCATAACCCTCCAACATCCTCATATCCATGTACACATCCAACCTTCTCTTAAATGATAGAAAGGACCCTGCCGCAACTATCTTCTCTGGAAGATCATTCCATTCTGCCACCACTCTCTGAGTGAAGAAGCATACTCCAACATTTCTCCTAAAATTTTGCCCCCTTACCCTTAACTTATGCCCTCTTGTTCCAACCTCCACTGCCTTCAGGGGAAAGAGTCTACTCACGTCTAGCCTATCTATTCTCTTCAAATTTTTAAACACCTCTATCAAATCCCCTCTCAACCATCGACTTTCCAATGAATAAAGTCCCACTCTCCTTAATCTTTCTCTGTACTCTAGATGTTGTAAGCCAGGCAACATCCTTGTAAATCTTCTCTGCACTCTCTCCACCTTATCTATTTCCTTCCTATAATATGGAGACCAGAAATGAACACAATACTCCAAATCTGGCTTCACCAATGCCTTAAACAGTCGCAGCATCACTTCCTAGTTCCTGTACTCTATACTATGACTTATGAAGGCCAGCATACCATATGCCTTCTTAACCACCCTGTCTACATGGGAATCCACCTTCAAGGAACTCTGTACCATAACTCCAAGATCCCTATGTTCCTCTGCGTACCTCAATGCCCTCCCCTTAACTGCATATGTCCTATTTTGTTTTTTTTTACTGAAATGCAGCTCCTTGCACTTGTCTACATTAAATTCCATCTGCCATCTTTCAGCCCACTTTTCCAAACAAACAAACTCCTCCTATTTTCATATCGTCTGCATATTTGCTTACCCAGTTAACCACCCCTTCCTCCAAATCATCAATATAAATGGAAAAGTTTGCCATCTGCCTCAAAAGTGCTAAACAGCCTTTCATCTTTGTGAATAGGCACCAAATGATAAGCTGATTTCAGATCAATTGTGGAGTATATTTTGTATTGTGCAATTTGATTTACCATGTCTGAGATATGAGGCAGTGGGTAAGCATCTAGTTGCGTCAATCTGTTTATAGTTTGGCTGTAGTCCACGACCATTCTGGGTTTTGTGCCATTTTCGACCACTACCACTTGTGCGTGCTAAGGACTTGTACTGGGTTCAATTAATTTTTTCCTTCAGTTAAACACTTAACCTTGTCCTTAATAAAGAGTCTGTTCTCTTTGCTATAGTGCCTACTCTTTGTAGCTCTAAGGTTTACAATCCGGGGTTGGATTAGGTCTAATCTGTAGAGTTGATAACCCACAAACTGCTTCTTGGGGTACCGTAATCGATGGTAATGGGTTGTTAAACACCAATATGATACTCTTCATTTGGCATTGGAGATCTAAACCTAAAAGCGTCAGAGTGCACGGGCCGTGAGTACATGCAATTTGAAGTCTGCACATTAATTTTCCTGCATCTTCAAGGTTATTTTATAACAACTTGTTGCATCTTGTTTTAGTCGAGAACAAGCCATAGAGATTCTGTGCTTAGACGGATATAAGGTAAGATTTAGGGTGCTAGCAGTCATAGGGTGAATGTAGCTGTCTGGACTGCCTGAATCAAACAGTCAATTGGCTCCCCATTTACCTCCACCTTCATTGTGGAAGGCTACAGATCGTGATTGATCTTCATGGAAGCTAGAATAGGGTCTCTCCATGGCAGCGATCTGTTGGTGTTCGCCTCGTCACTGGCTGTTCCACTTATAGCTTCAGAAGAAGTAGAAGGAGAAGAAGAAGAGTTAGATGAATCATTGGCTCTCCAGGTCAACATGGCAGTGTTGTGGCGGGCTCTGGCCCAGTGCCCTTGCTTCCTGCAGTTGGCACAATTGGCTTGCCGGGTGGGGCATTGGAAGCCAACATGTACCATCAAACCACAGAAGTAGCATTTTCTGTAGCGGCTTTTATGCTGCGTTTTACTGGCTCTCAGCAGCATCGGCCCCATGGGTGGATCTCGGGGGTGACACTTCAGCACCTCTCTCTTTCTCAAGAGCTTTAGCACCTTGTAGAGTGGACTTTAGGACCTTCGTTTGGTGCAGAGCTGCATTAAAGGTCAAGCCCGGGGTCTCCAGTAAACATTGCCTGATGTGGGTTGTACAAAAAGGAGCAATACAGGAGGGAGGAAAACAGATGAATGGTGTACTGACAACAACCTCTCATTTAATGTCACCAAAATCAAAAAGCTGATTGTGAACTTTAGAAAGGGAAAACCAGGGATGTATGATCCTATGATCATTGGGGGATTAGAGGTGGAAAGGGTGAGCAAATTTAAATCCTTGTCAGCATCTATCTTGGAAGACCTTTCCTAGACCCAATAACATGAATGTCATCGTGAAGAAAGCAACTTCCTCAGGAGATTGAGGAGGTTTGGAATGACCTCGAAAGCCTTGGGAAATTTCTATAGATGTGCAGTGGGAAGTGTGTTTATTGGCTGCATCACAGTGTTGTACGGGGACACCAATACCTCTGAGTGGAAAGCCTTGCAAAAGTTAATGGACACAACCCAGGATATCACAGACAAAACTCTCCCCACCATCAAGAACATATAGAGAGAACACCATTAATCATCACTGACCTAGACCACCTCTGTTATTTCTGTTATTTCCCATCAGGAAAGAGGTTATAGGTGTCATAAAACTCATACTACCAAGTTCAGGAGCACTTTCTCTGCCATCAGACTCCTCAACAACAAACTCAGACGTATTTAAGAACTCTTACTTTTTTATTTTTTCTCATTTTGCACAGTTGTTTGTTTAGATTTATCTTTAGTATACTTAAATATTTTTAAATAGTTTATTTAAAAATTTTGACCATACATAGTCAATTACAAAATTAAAAATTACAAATATAAATGCAAATCGAGTATTTACTCCACAATGTGATGCCTCAACCCCACAACTCCCCCCACCCAAGAAAAAACCCAAAGTAAAGTGTAGATATAAAGAAAAAGCAAGAGGAGGAGAAAAAGATAAAGAAAAAGAAAAGAAGAAAAGAAAGCAGAATGGATGCTGAAAAGTGCCGTACACTCCATGGATCATAGATTGATGTTCTATTTAATTTTCTTTGCAGAAGATCAATGCAGGAGTCCAGGGTTAGGCAGAACATAATCAAAGATTTACATCTGAAAATTGTAAATATGGACACCAAACGTAAAAATATGTCGTACTTATTTCTTAAGTTATAGGCAATTTTCTCAAGGGGAATGCAACTCTGCAATCCTGCACTCCAACGTGCCATAGATGTGAATCAGACTTCCATGCAACAGCTATATATTTTCTGGCCACTGCCAGATATTTAGATAGTTTCAGTTTAGGTCTTATCTCTGTAAGAATAATTCTGGGTTTTGTGGAAATTTAATTCCTGTAATCTGCTCTAAGAAATTTCCTAGATTGAACCAGACTGAATGGCTATCTTTGCCACATCTAAAACATCAGTCTGATAAATCTAAATTTAGTTTTTGTGGTGCGAGATATAATTAATGCAAAAAATTATATTGTACTAATTTATATCTTACATTCATTGTGTTGGTCATACTATCCTGACATAGTTCAGACCAGGTTTCAAAAATTCGATTGTACAAGGTATAAGGTACAAGCCTATTATGGAGTCAGGATAGTTTTGGGAAATAACCCTCACCTTGTTCTAATATCACTCTTTATTTTGTACCAAATATTGATTATGTGTTTTAGCAAAGCGGTTTCTCTCTCACCATTTAGTAATTTAAAATTCCATTTATAAGTCCTCTGCCAGTCAGCAGATAAACAACGGAACCATCAGCAGACAGCCTGGGTGGGCTGTGACAGTCCCGCAGACTGGCTGCTGTCAGATCACCCGCTGACAGCCCACCCTGCCAGCCGTTCAGCCTCCGGCACCTCACCGGGCCGCTTTGGCGTTCAAGGCCGCTCATCGGTGCTAGCGGCTCAATGGGAAAAATGGCCGTCTTCCCTACCCATAATCCCTCACACAGCTAGAACTGCTCTGTATTTCCATGGGGGATGGGGGTGGGAGTGGGGGTGGAAATCGAACTCCAGTCCTTGGCTTCCATTGTGCAAGAGGCCTCTATTCCCGATCTTCTCTGGACTCTGGAGGTTCCTGTAACTTTTAAAAAAATCTTTCTTTGGCGACATTCTTAAAACATCTAAGTATTATTTTTCTTCACATTAGACTTTTAAAATTTAGTTTAAATAACTCTTTTTAATCAAATTCCCGAGAGGGCTGTGGGTTCCTGCTTCCTGTTTCTACTGCATCATGAATGAGTAAACCCTATTGAAGGGAGGTGTTGGGGGCAGCGGGGGAGGGGGTGTGGGGGGTTGGGGGGGGCCATGGGAAGAGAGAGAGAGAGAGAGAGAGAGACAAATATTTCAGTCCTAAATAGAACCTCTAATATCTCTGTCTTCTATTCTGAGACTTTCTGCGATTTCCTGCTTCTAGCTCATTTTGCTTATTCGTTGAAGAAGGGCTCAGGCCCTATACATGGTGAAAAGACTGGCTGAGTTCCTCCAGGTGTCCCAGGGCTTTGTGTTTTTACTACAATCACAATGTCTGCAGACTTTTGCGTTTCACTCCCCAATGACTGGTAATGCACCTGCTTGATAGCTTAATACAATTCACTCTTATCTCCAAAACAGTTAGAATTGTTCTTCGTAAAATCCAGTTTAGTTAAATCATTCTGCAGTAATTGCAGCAATCTTTTTGATTACATGCTCCAGACCTGTGACAAGACTAATTGTCATTTGTATAAATAATTGAATATAGTGGCAAATTGTAAATCACAAGAGGCCCCTCTGTAATCTCATTAGGTAGTGTTTTAATCCATCATTTATGGTGTTTGCTTATGGTATCTTTTTCTGTAGTTCCTTTGAAACCAATGGCAATTTCTCTGGCTTTTGACCAGTTTTTACGCTGCTACCATTTAGATTAACAATAATGTTGGAAGTAGTCAGTCAGTGATTCTTTTTATAGATATAGCACAGTGACCATGGGCTTCTGGCCCATGAGGCTTTTCTGCCTTAAACACACCAATTAACCCACAAACACCATATATTGTGGAGGGTGGGAGGACACCCACGCTGTCATGGGAAAAGGTACA
Source organism: Narcine bancroftii (assembly GCF_036971445.1). Taxonomy (NCBI): domain Eukaryota; kingdom Metazoa; phylum Chordata; class Chondrichthyes; order Torpediniformes; family Narcinidae; genus Narcine; species Narcine bancroftii. Next base: position 174,521,129 of record NC_091471.1, on the reverse strand, counting down.
AACTTCTAACAGACAGTGCCAGATTTGCACTGTAATGCACTATTTGCTATGCTAACCGTGATCCAGATTCATTTGCTTTTAATGAAAGATTGCTCACACAGTTGAACATAACGGATATCAGTGAACAGAGTAAGGGCCACCTTTCTCAAACTTACAACAATTTCCAAACATTTGAATCAAAAGACAAACTGCTGGGGAAGTCAGAGGGTCAGGGATCATTTATGGAGGCAGAGGGATGGCTGACATTTCAGATAGAGACTCTACTTTAGGACTGAGAGGGTGGAGCAGGATTTGTGTCATGCTTTAATCTGATTGGAAAAGAAGACAAAAGGAGGAGATTAATGACATAGAGATCACAAGATGGATTGCTAAATTTAATGAGTGTGTCATCAATCCTGACAATGTAGGACAATCTAACCCACAAAGCAGGAAGGTATCTAGGCACAGCTAGAGTTAGTTACATGCAGCTAATATAGCAGCTAAGAAATTCTAAATGGCTTCAAGTGTGTGTGTGTGTGTGTGTGTGTGTGTGTGTGTGTGTGTGTGTGTGTGTGTGTGTGTGTGCGCGTGCGTGCGTGCGTGGGTGGGTGGGTGGGTGGGTGTTTGTGTGTGTGTGTGTGTGTGTGTGTGTGTGTGTGTGTGTGTGTGTGTGTGTGTGTGTGTGTGTGTGTTTGCGCGCGCGCACCAGTGACTATGGAAAAACAATGGGCTTCTTCAATATTATTCCCAAAAGTATAGTTGTCCATCAGTTCACCCACTGCCTGATTTCACGTGTGAATAATGGCCATATGCGATGGTTACTGCAAGGTAATCTGCAGCTGTATGATTGCCCCACAGCAATGAGCGGCACTTCTGGGCCAGGAAGAAAGCAAGATGGCAAGTGAAATACAAAATAGTAATTTTCACCAGGTCCTGAATGGCTCATTGAATAAATTTGCTTTGTGGTGTGACACCACAGAACAAGACCAGGGAATTGCAAGTTACATAAACCATAGAATTCCAGGAAATAGTGAGTAACTCTGACAAGAGCAAGAGCAATATAGCCTAAGAAATAAGGAATTAAGTGAACTAGCACAGTCATAGAATATATTTGTGGTCTCTGCTAAAATAACAAGTAACAAAATCCAGGAAACTGAGTGATACCCAGAGGTAACATTGACTAACACAGATGCAGAAAATCACCGGCCCATGTTTGGATAAAATGGGACTATTACTAGATGATGCCTACCCCTACTGGTAAGGTAAATATTTTAAGAATCGAATAACCTTTAAACTCACTTAACTAATATTTCTAAATTAAAACTCAACCACATCATTGATTAAAAGATTGGTCTGACATAAATCTTTCCAAATGTACTCCATTTCTTCACTATGACAGCACATGTATCTGTGCACAGAAAATTATTCAAAAAACACATCTTGGCATAAACTCTGTTAGGTTAACACTATTAAAATCAGAACATGTTTCACATACCGCAGTCTGGAATACATTTAGTCTGTTTGCTCAAACTGTCTGCTTTAATCAAAGGGTTCCAGTGCTAGCACAGTGATTACATTCAAATGAAATACATGTTGAGGACTAATTTGGCTCAGCTTATTTTAACAGTCACAGATTGGTCTTGATCAACAGAATATCTAACCTGTGAACGTATTCACAGCTTTTGAGAAACCAATTGACAATGGAGGAATTACATTCTAAACATCAAGACAAATGGCGCTCCAAAATATTGTGCAGAAGGAAGCACAAAATGATTTGATAAATCCAACCAACTACGGCACGGTTTGTGTAGTGGTTTAGCGCAAAGCTGTTACAGTGCTTCAAATCCAACGCTGTCTGAAAGGAGTTTGTATGTTCTCCCCATGACCTGAGTGCTCCGGTTTCCCCATACCCTGTAAAACGTTCAGAGTTGGCAACTTAATTTGGCATTACTGGAAGGTATAGGTTTCATAGGCTGGAATAGGCTTCTCCCATGCTGTACTGATTAAATTAGGAAAAAAATTCACAAGTCCTTGATAGTGTTGGTTTTAATCCTGCCTGCTGTGGAAAAATAGCACGGACAGCATACTACAATAGTAAGATGCAGCCAACATGATAAAAAAATTTCCATTACCCTGGTCACAAACTCTTTTCAGTGCTACCTTCAGGCAGATGGGACAGAAGCCTGAAAACCAATACCTCAAGATTCAAGAACTGTTTCTTTCCAGCAGCTATCAGATTCTTGAACTTCCCCTTTGGCCTTGGTACACTAATGTCTGCACCATTGCAAGGCATTTTTTTTCACTGGGATTACTGTGAATATTTATTCTTTATCTTACCTATTTATTGTCTCTTTAACTTTAATTTAATTCAGTTCATTTACCATTATAGTTTTTCTTTATAAGGTACTTGTTTGGTACAAGTGAGGTTCAGGCATATGCACATTGTGCAATGTGTATGACAATAAACTCCTATCCATTAGTGGTTCTCCCTTCATAATTCCCATTTCCTCACCCTATTTCACCTCAAAAAGTGGAATTGGATTGGCTCCATTCCTTCCAGGCAGAGATTGACTTTAGATACTCATGTTGCAGCTTAAAGACACCATTGGCTTTGGCATTTTAACAAAATGATGTTTGGCATGAGTATCATAAAACATGTCAGTAGGCAGTCAGTGGGAAGAAGCCAGAAATATTTATGTTGCCCTTTATTGCAAGACTGATTTTCCTCTGGTCCTCCAGATGTCCTTGGCACCAACATCACGGTGGGATGTCACTCACCTTGCAGTCCTTCATTCCCTCGGCTCTTCTTGTATCTTCAAGCTTGCGTCAGCTATGGTTAGACTTAATGAGATGAAATGGCCCCGGCTTCAGTTTCTGAGCGGGTTTCACTGGCTCTTTTTGCCTCACTCACTCACTTCCCTTAAACCTCATTAAAAATCAAGGAGACTATCAAGTGTGCAGTGGGCGGTTGGGAGTAAGAACCCCTTCTACTTCTCATACTGGAAATAATCTCTGTGAATAACTGTTCCTTTCTGTAACCAGAAACTAATTTCGGCAATACTCTCAGGACATGGAGATTTCAGTGAACAAAAGAAATGTGTTAGAAATTAAAATTTTTCAAAACTGCTGCCAAATTGGCTGAACCAGACTTCTGTTCCTGATAGTCACAGATGATTCTGTAACTTGTGGCATCTTGATCCCTAATTGTAATACTAATAAAAATGTCACATCAGTTCACTCCATCAGTCTGCATTTCCATTAATAATCAACCCTATCCACTTTTATTGAGGACTGCACCTGCAGATTGCAGCTTGCAGTTACATAAATTTGCTGTACAAAATTTGTCTTGGAGCAATGACGCAAATATATGGAGGCAATGTGTTATTGGCCAGAGTGGAACAAAAATTATACGAGATTTTTGAAGGCAAGATAAAAGGCTTTGAAGTGGCTTTGGAAAGGAAGTCGCAGAGGGGAGGGGTGCAATTGCTGAATAAATGGGCTCCTTGATGTTTCAATGGAAGTAGGAATAGGACAGAAACTCAGCATTGAATTTGGGAGAATATGGGCTACGATACACAGCTGAAGAAAGTCATGCTGGAGGGCTGGAATAAAGTTGTAGAGAAATTTTAAAAAATGAGGTTAGTAAGGGCTGCAGGATACTTCCTCTTCCTTACACAATCCATTGAACACTGGAATGGATCGGTATGAGTCAGTATCAAATTTGTTCAGATTGTTGCAGCCATAGGATTGAATAGCTCCAGTGTTCTATGATTTCCTTATCATTATATTTCTCTGTGGTGGGTTTAACAACTCAGGCCCTCAATGTAAACCTACAGTGTAAAGATATTCCATAGATGACTATAGGATAACCTTGATGACAGGGAAAAGTATAAACACTGTGAATCCAATGGACTAGTTTTGCAACAACATGATAAGAATGCAAAGCATTTCAGCCCTCATTCACAGGAATAATGGAGGGAAGTAGTCATGCTAAAGCAGAGTTAAAAATGCAACATGGACTTGAAAATACCCAAGTTCTATAAAAATAGAAGAGAAAATCTGGTCTAATCCTCAATTACAGTCGTTTCCATAATATTCTTGTCATTTTCCTTCACTCCCAACACCCCCTGTCCACTGGATTCTTCCTCCACCACAATGTTTGTATAATGAATGTTTTACAAAATGGAAATGTATTGTTGGCTCAGGGAATGCACAAGAGTTAGAGATGGAAATAGTTTCTGGTTTATTCTCTTGTTTACTTTGTCATCCCACTGTCCACTGTGACAACAAAGACTCAGGCCCCTTTCACACTGGCAACTTATCCTAGTAATTAACGACCAATATACCAGTTAAAGGGCCAGTGTGAACGCTTGTGAATCTGCATACAGGCATCAAATCACCCTGGGGATGGACCGCCTAGGTAGGATATATCATCCCTGGGGTCATCTGACACCTGTGTGCTAAATAGCCCAGTGTGAAAAGGACATGGACTATCCAGGGACAAAGTTGTGATGCACTGATGACATGAAGGAAACAAAAAATTAAAAAGGTATACACCTTGTATTTAATTTATTAAATCCTGATCAATGTATTATGATCTTGTATTTAAACAAATTTAGTCATGCTAATTTTAACATAATTAAACATTATGTACAGCACAGTATGAGCTCTTCAGCCCCCATTGTTTTGTTGACCTATATAAACCTTTATAAATTTACAAAGGACGGTGGGAAAGTGGTAGCAGCAATAAAACACAATTTATAAAGACTGTGGGAAAGTCACAGCAGGGATGAAATATACGCATGCCACACACACACTCAAAATGAAGTGGGTACATACAACAATCTATGATAGGTAGATAGATATGTCTGTGAGAGATGGAGGGGAGAGAAAGAGAGAGCGAGAGAGTGCGATGGCAGACCAGCCCTACCAAAATTCCATGCAGCAGAGAAAGGGCTGTATGCATGGAGTATTCATGGAGGGGTTTCTCTGCCTCACAGAATTCTGGGAGGGCAAGTCTGCCATTGCTCAATGCGTCACTCAGACGTCACCTGTAGAGGCACCCCTCTCCCGGTGATGAGTGTGAAAGGATGCAGAGAACTGGTTAACAGTGGTCCAGCATGAACAGCAAAAATGGCTTCTTTAACGGATTCAATGAATGGCCAATTTACAGGTTAGCCAGTGTGAAAAGGGCTGTAGAAGCAACCCTGAGATGATGCACTACATCCAAATTTAAATAACTTGACAATTGATCTGTCGCATCTAAAGGTTGAAAATTATTTTCCATTTGTACATAAAACTTAAGGCATATTTCTGGTTTAAGCTCTCAAGACATAAGGAAAAAATAGGATCAAGAATATGACATGTAGACCCTTGAAATGCTCCACCATTCATTAAGATATTGGCTAATGTAGGTCAGCACTGCCTTCCAAAGTACCATATGTATACAATAAAGGGGAAAGCAACTAAGAATGGAACAGCAAAAACATTTATATACATCGCATGTAGTTGAAATTTAGAATGCATTGTCTTCAGGTATGGTGAAGTCTGGATCCTCATTAGCTTTCAAAAGGGAATTGCATAAAAATATGATGAAGAAAAATTTGCAGAACTACTGAGAAAGAACCATGAACTTGAACGAGTGATTTGTTTTAGTAACAAACTGAGGGAATGATGGGTTGAATGGCCTCCTCTCTGCTGTCACCATTCTCTGATTTGATGGTTCTAAGATTTCCCTGTTCTCCCAGTATCCTAAAATCTACCAATCCTTTTTGGATACTACTCAGTAGATGAACATAGATAGTTCTCTGAGGAAGAACATTTAATTGTTTCACAATCCTCTGAATGAAATTCCTCTCACACTTATATGGGCAATTCCTGACTTTAAATTGTTCTGGACTCATCATCTTATCTTCACGACATTTAATCTCTCAAGCTACTGAAGAATTTTGATGAAATATAGGCTAGTTTGGACAATGTCTTCTCAATGAACAATCTCCTCATTCCAGAAATTGGAACAATTAATTTTTGTTAGACTCCTTCAAAGATAAATGTAATCCTGTATACTGTATGTGAGAACGGAAATGCGTATGGTACTACAAATATAGACTCAGCCAGGCTCCTTAATTTTTAATTTTTTTATTCTTTTGTGGTAAAAGTAACAGACTATTTGGTGTGTCTGCATGTTAATTTTCTTTGGAACCAGGTGCTCTGAAGGTCCACATTACCCAGTCTTTCACATTTTTTTGCAAAAAGAATTTGACTTTTCCTCCAGGCCACATTTCTGGGCTGGCTTTTGATACCTTCATTTCCACTTATTTAACCTGTCCACATTTATTTTAGTCTTTTTTTTGCATCCTGATTTTACCACTTACCTTTGCATTTTATACAAATTAAGTCACATTAAATTCAGCCTTCTCATTCAAAAGTGGCTGGAAGTAGATGAGGCAAATGCTCCGATCCTTGCAGAACACCACAAGTTTTACATTGCCAAACTCCAAATGATCAGGTTTATGTTGTCTAGTTAAACATGAAAATCTGCAAGCACTATGATTGTGGAATGTCTTCTATCTGTTAATGAATCCTTAGTCCATGCTGCATCTTATTTCCAAAATCCTTGAGGTCCATTCCTTATAATGTGCACATTATGCAAAGCCTTTTGAAAATCCAAACACAGAACATCCACTGATTCCCCCTGTTTACCCTTATTATTTACGAACTCAAAAAATTCAAACAAATGTATCAAATAGAATGTACTTTTCATGAATCCATGTTGACTTTGGAATCATAGGATTGCAATGTCATGTTACCTGTGCCTGAGCATTCTCCTTCATACTGATGTCACACTTACTGGATTGTAGTTGGTGGCTTCTTTTACCCTCCCTGGGATTATATTGTATTTTGTAGGATTCATTCTAAAATTTAGGGGACTCTGGAAGATAAAATCAATATTTTGGGTGAAAAGGTCAGCACTGAAGTGATGGGGTGAAGGGTCTATTTCTATGCTGTGTGATTCTATTTCTCTACCATAATTTTTCAAGTTCCATGATATTGGCCATTAAATCTAGGGAACTGTTTGATTTTAGTTCATTAATTTCTTGAGTACTATTGTATTGTATTGGCTTGCATTGTAGATCTGATTCCCCAAGATTCTTTGATTTGTCTCCAACTATGAAGACAGACACAAAGGATAAGATTAATGTCTTTGTCACTTCTTTATGGCATCTATTGTCAGGGATGTTGTTTATTTTTGCTAATTTATTTCTTAAAATTTAATACAAAGCAGCACAAGTTAAAAATTACATGGAAATGTGACAGGCAGGGTAACTAGGACAGTGCGACCGTTCAGATAATGGTAATGGTGGGAGTATTAATGGATAAACAACATGGGCTTTGGATGAACATTCTGGAGGGATGGGCTTTAAGAGGGGTTTTTTTTCCAGAGGGATGACAGTTTAATTACAGCTAGAAGATTCTTGGAGGTGTGAATTTTATGGGAAAGGTGAGCAACGACAGGGTAATTGTAGACTATAATTGTAGATTGTGGGATTATAAATTATTTTAAGGGAGAAGAAAAACAAAACACAATTTTCTCAGCCCTAACTAAGTATGACTTGCTCGGAGAGATTTGTTTAAATTAGGGAAAACACTGGCATTTATTCCCAACTCCTGGCAACTCAATAAATGCACTGAAATATGAGCAAAGAAACCATCAGGTCACTTGAAACATAGTTTTCTGAAAAGTGTGAGGCTTGGTTCCAACATCTGTCAGCTCTGTCTCAATCTAACTTTATTGATCCAGACAATGTCATTGTGAATCCAAACTGATATAATTGGCTCACTTTGAAAGCCTCTGTTGGTATTTTTCTGATGAATATCTAGACATGGTTAATCGATGAAATATGCGCTTGGAGGAAGATAGGAAAGTACGCTCTACTGTATAATTCCACGGAGCTGGAAAAGTTACCTCCATGTGAAAATAGATGCAAGACGCTGGACCAACATGATGTGAACAAACTGCTTATCAATTCAGTTAAAAACAAATTTACAGATGAACCTTGAACTGAAAACCACATCAAGGATGAAACTTGGCCAACGAGGTTCTTAAAATGTGTTGCAGGCTTTCTTTAACTGGCCTTCTGAAGTTTGAGATTTATTCTCAGCTGTTTGTAGTAAATGTATGACATAATAATGCCTTTTGAATCCTCTTTCTCAAATTTGGTCTCAGGTACTCCAATGGGGCTGAATTTCAGAAGGGGAGTTCAGAGCAAATACATTACTAACACGTTAACACAAATAATGGTGGGCAAATTTCTATCCCGAAGTTTTTCTTTTGCAAAGGGAGATCCCAAAACCAATTATGAATACATTTCATTTACTCGTAGAATGCATTTCAGGTATCTAAAACAGTAAATTAACAAGAAAATCAGTATTTTGATCAGACCAACATGATAATGGTATGATTATATTAATACTATACAGTATATTTCCTCTTTATAAACTAGCCCCATCATACTAAATTTGACCATCTTTCATTGCAATTATGATGTTGTCAACACAGTTGAGTCTGCAAGTGCTCCTGTGGCTAAATGCTACTGCATCACGATCTGTGAGGGAGTCTGGATGTTGAACGAGGGCAGTTATCTCCTTCTGAGTTGGGAAGCTCGTCTTCTGGCCTTGGCACAGGATGCACAGCATGCTGTTTTGTAGTATGTATAGACACAGAGTCTGGCTTGAACCACAACATTACAATTGAAGTACATGTCCCTGCAATTTTCATCTGCAATGACAAAATGAGAGGAAATAAATTAGATCTGCAAATCCAACAGCCCAAATATATCACAGCTTGCTGGTTTGGGGAAACAATGGAAAATGTTCCATTTTCAGCAGGTTTACAACAAATGTGAGGTGCTTGCAAGCATCCTGATAATCCCAATAATTATAGTCTTTTCTCCAAGGATAAAATGAAGCTCCACCAGAGTATTGTTGTGTTATTGCACTATAGCTCATGGAGTCTCAGCATTATCTGAATAATTCAATAGTATGAACAGAAATAAGCAAGATTTAAAAGACAATGCCTCATTAGTTAGTTGGACAGAGTAATTAACAATGAAGGATGTTGGATGTGCAAGAGAAACCAGGGAGTGATTTTTTGTTTTAATAAATGCCTGGCAGGAATTGAGTTGAAGACCAATTTGATACTGAGTCCAAATCAATCCCTTGAAGTGAGAATTCTGTGCATATCTTATCAGAATGATTCTCTCTCAACAATGTACATGCAGGACATTTCATGACATACAAATCATGTTTGAAAGCTCCATGGGCAGAACTAAGTTTTTCAAGATTATTTCTCAGCTACCAGCAACACAGCTGGATTTCTGATCAAATAACATTTATACATATCTACTCCAGCATAAAATCCTCAACCATTCTCCCCGTGAGACAATATGAACACCTCTCTCCTCATAGCTGGAGAGAATTATTCCATATCTTGTCATCATTGCCTGCTGTTTATCCTTTACACTGCTTGAGCTCTGCAGCAGGGATGTGGTGCATCTCATTTTAGCTAGTCATTGGCATCAGTCTCCTGCTCCTTTTCTGCAGTCCTCCACAGATGGCACCTATTTACTTGGCATTCTTCCTGCCCTTCACTTCACGAGATTTGGTTGTAAATCCATGATGACTGCAGCTTTCTACCTTCCTTATTGTTCATGTCACGGTTCAATTCCGAACAATGGTTTGAGGGATGACATCTTCTGAGTCACCTTGTTATGGTAGGAAGCTTTCTCATCTCTCTTTCTTGCTCTCTCTCTGTGGTGATTGATACACCACTAGCCTACTGCAGGGGGAAACCTGTATACCTGCATAAGAGCACTGGAGGACAAGGGAACACCTGGCTGGCTGTCAATCAGCCAACCTGAATGGAGCAAGCCCTACCGGTCGGCTGCCAATCACCCTTCGGGATATAAGCTAGATCCGGCTCCTTGAGGACAGTCTTAGAGCTTTGCACAGCAAACGCACAGCCAGCTTATTGGAAGATTATGTTGAATAAAGCCTGTTGAACAGACTTTATGTTTTGTGTCTGCTTTCTGCTCGATAGTGCATCACAATTTATTCGACATAAAATTATGAAGCTGCAATGGAGAAGCTCCTGAGGGCCGGGAGCCTCGAAGTCGACCCACGTCATCCAGAAGCACAGGCACGCTTCGAAATCTGGAAGCACACAACGACGACATCCTAGACTCCGACAGGAAAAGGCTCATCTTACTCCTCTCGAAGCTGGGTCTCTGAGCTTTCCAGGCCTCAAAGACTGCACCGGGTACTCTGAAGCGATGAACACCCTGAAAACCATGTACAAACCTCCCACAAACGTGGTCTTCGCAAGGTACCTCCTGAGTATTAGTGCCCAGCTGCCCGGAGAGATGGCCAAGCCCTACGTGAGTTAGCCCGACCGTGCGTGACAGAATCCGTGGTGAACAAAAGGGAAGTGGAAAGATTGATTAGGGACGCCTACGCTTGAGAACTGTCAGGCAGAAGCTGCTGGAGGACAATATCTACTCCTTGGCCAAAACAGTAGAGGTAGTCCGAACCATGGAGGCAGCAGCCCTGCACACCAAAGCCTTCAGCTCCAGGCTTTCCCAGATTTCCACATGGTCAGCACAGACTGCAGCTGTGGCCCAAAACCAGATGGTGGATGAGAACATCACTGCTGCAGATGCCGCATGCCCTTGTAAGTACTATGGGTCCCGATGTGCGTCAGATCGACGATTGCGTCAAAACTGCCCAGCCAGAAATCAGTACTGCTCAAGATGTGGCAAGAAAGGCCACTTCGCTAAAGTATGTCTTTCAAAGCCTGCCGACAGCTCAGTGGCCCTCTACGACCTGCCCCCCTCACACCTGGTCCAGGCTACGTGCGATTGCCAGGCGACATCACTGCCCCCGCAGAAACTTCTGGCCTCCCCAACCTCGGCAGCCTACTTCCGGCCCACCAGCAATGATCGCTGGATGCATGCCATGTGCCTGGACCAGCCCTCGATCTCACCAGCGCCGGCCCACTAAGATACCACATCTGTGGACTACAATGGTGTAACTTCCGGTTCATGGAGTGACGCCACTTCCGCCGCCCGCGATGCCGTCACCTGTGCCAACGGCCGATGGCGTGATATCACTTCCCCCGGCGCAACCAGGGCAGTCAGGGAGGAATGCCACCCATGCTGCCACCACGCACCCCCACGCAATGCCACCATCTTGTGCTGGACAGGCGCAGGCACCACAGCAATCCGAGCCCTCCCAGGCCTACAACGAGCACAGCACCAGTGATGATGACGATATGGTCAACAAGGCGCTGACCAGACCTCCCTACTGATGCACCTCATGCATCTGGACACCGCCAATCGCTACCCACCGCACCCCACACTTACGAAGAGTGCCACCGGCCAACTCTCACCTCTCACAGCGCACCGCACGTCTGCAGGGGATGCCGCTGGCCGCAACTCGACTCTGCTGTCGGAGAATGACGACTTGGACCCGAGATGATCCTAGCAGTCACCACTCTGACCAGCGACATCCCTCATGGCCTCAGGCGCTCCATGATGGATGTCAAAATCAATGGGTAGGTAACAAAATGCCTAATCGACAGTGGTAGCATCGAGAGCTTTATTCACCCGAGCATGGCACATGACACATTCCATAAAACTCAAAATCCACCCCACCACCTTTGCCACCCAGTAACAGACTATCAATACCCTCGGGTGCTGCTTGGCCAATCTGACTGGGGGGGGGGGAGACATACACCGGGTTCAGGCTCCTGGCCATGCCCAAACTCTGTGTCCCAGTCCTCCTGGGCTTAGACTTCAAATGTCACCTGCAGAATGTCACCCTTGCCTTTGGGGGGGGGGGGGGGGGGCCCAACCCACTCACGCTCCTCAGCATGCCATCCAACCAGCCCCAGCCAACCTGTGGCCTTTCCACACTGCACATCGCCCCTCCCGCTCTCTTCTCACACCTCACGCCAGACTGCAAGCCAATAGCTGCCAGAAGTAGGCGCTATTGTGCCACATAATTAAGAGTTCATCAAAGCAGAGGTGCAGCAGATTCTGACGGAGGTGTCATAGAGCCCAGCAACAGCCCATGGAGAGCCCAAGTCCTGCTGGTCAAGGGGGGCAGCAAGCTGAGATGGTCTTGGATTTGCAGCCAGACCATCAACCAGAACACCCAGCTGGACGCCTACCCCTTACTGAGGATAGCCAACATAGTCAATGAGATAGCCTGCTACTGGATCTTCTACACAACTGACCTGAAGTCGCGTATCACAAACTCCCCATCCACCCGCAGGACAAGTCTTCGAGGCGGACGGGTGCCTCTACCGTTCCACTGAATTCCATTTGGGGTCACGAACGGGGTCTCCGTCTTCCAATGGGAGATGGATCGCATGGTAGAGTGGCACAAGCTAAAGATGACTTTCCTGTACTTGGATAATGTCACCATCTGTGGCCATGACCAGCAGGACTACGATGCAAACCTGGAGTAATTTCTCCAGACTGCCGAGAAGCTGAACCTCACTTACAATAAAGAGAAGTGCGTGTTCAGCACCACCCGCCTCGCCATCCTGGGGTATATCGTGGCACATGATGTCATCGGCCCGGATCCAGAATGGATGCACCCATTAATGGAGCTGCCCCTTCCCCACACGCAGGTGCCTTGGCCTTTTTTCCTATTACTTACAGTGGGTTCCTCACTTCTCAGACGAGGTTCGCTCAATGGCCCAGACCACAACTTTTCCTTTCCTAACTGAGGCGCAGGCACCCTTCACGCAGATCAGGCAGGATATCGCAGATGCCTCGATGCATGCCATGGATGAGGACTCCCCCTTCCAGATGGAAAGCGATGCCTCCGACGTAGCCCTTGCTGCTACCCTTAACCAGGAGAGGCACCCTCTTGCCTTCTTCTCCAGGACCCTCCACGGTTCCGAGCTAGGGCATTCCACCATTGAAAAGGAGGCCCAGGTGATCGTGGAAGCGATCCGCCACTGGGACCACTACCTGGCCAGCAGGAGATCCACCCACCTTACTGACCAGTGTGCAGTGGTGTTCATGTTCAACACCACCCACAAAGGCAAGATCAAGAATGGTAATATATTGCGCTGGAGAGTCAAGCTGGCAACGTACAGCTACGACATCCAGTACCGTCCGGGGAAGTTTAACGACCCCCTCTCCCAGACCTGGGCATCGCTCCATGATGACCAGCTGCAGATACTGCATGAGTTCCTCTGCCACCCGCTTATACCACTTTATCAAGTTCCAAAACCTCCCGTACACTGTCAAGGATGTCAGGACCATGACCGAGGCATGCCGGGTCTGCGCGGAATGCAAGCCCCACTTCTTCCGCCCGCCCCAGGCCCACATCATAAAGGCCACTCATCCTTCGAGCGCCTTGAAGGCCCCCTGCCTTCCACAAATTAGAATGTCTATTTCATCATGGTCATAGACAAGTACTCCCGCTTCCCTTTCGCCATCCCATGTCCAGACACCTCCACAGCCACTGTCATCAGGGCACAGACGCAGATATTCATCATGTTCAGCTACCCCGCGTTCATCCACAGTGACCGGGGGTCTAGCTTCATGAGTGATGAACTGTGCCAGTACCTGACAGCAAGGGGCATTGCAACTAGACGCACGACTAGTTACAACCTTAGGGGCAATGGGCAGGTGGAGTGCGAAAATATAGGGTAATCTGGAAGGCATTAAAATGAATATCTTCCCAAGGATACAATACCTATTTCAATCATTACCAATTCCCTTAACAGAGAAATTCTTCAATGAGGTAAAGAAAATAATAAGGAAATTCTTATGGAAAGGGGGGAAAACCGAGGATAGCGCTAGAAAAATTTACAGAATGGTACAAACAAGGGGGCTAACAGCTACCAAACTTTAAGAATTATTATAGAGCAGCACAATTAAGTTATCTATCAGATTTTTATCAAACAAGGGAAAAAACAGATTGGACCAGGTTAGAGCTAGATAAAATAGGGGAGAAGGTACCAGAACATATACTTTATAAGTGGGATGAAAAACTGGTGCAACATAGAAGTTTACCAGTACTGCACCATCTGCTTAACATTTGGAAGAAGATTCATGTAGAAAGGAAAAAAAAACAAATTACTAACTACCAAAATTATTATTGACACAAAATCAACTAAACCCTTTCACAATAGATAACCTTTCCTTTAGAGAATGGGAGAGAAAAGGGATCAAAAGAATAGAAAATTGTTTTTTGAGAAATAATTTATTATCTTTTGAACAAAATGAAGTACAAATGTTTGTATACCACCAACTGAAAACCTACTTAAAGGACAAATTGGGAAGCAGGCTGAGGTTACCAGAAGGAAGCAGCTTTGAATATGTGATTACAGACACAATGATAATGAAAAGATTTATACAAACATGTACATCAAGCTGCAAGAGAAAGAGAACGATGAAATAAGCTGTACACCCAATCAAAAATGGGAATAAGATCTAAACATAAAGATAAAAAATGAAAAATGGGAAAAGCTATGCTCTAGAACTATGAGAAATACAATAAACAAGAGGTTACACATGATACAATATAATTGGTTACTCAGGCTATATATCAGGCCCCAAAAGTTAAATAAATGGGACCCAACAGTATCAGACAGATGTTTTTGCTGTCAGAAGGAAACGGGAACAATAGTACATGCAATTTGGGCATGTGAGAAAGTGGAAAAGTTTTGGGAAGATCTAAATCAGGTATTAAATAAAATCACAAAAAGCAACATACCAAAAAATCCAGAGATCTTTCTTCTAAGTAATATAAGAAGTAAAGAATTAGGCCTTAAATTGGATGAAGCACAAAAACGATTTATTATGATAGCCTTAGCTGTAGCAAAAAAATGTATAAAGTCAACCTGGAAATCAGAAGAGAGCCTGAGAGTACAGCAATGGTACATAGAAATGAATAAATGTACTCCATTGGAAAAAATAACATATCATTTAAAAAATAAAGTCACAGTATTCAAACAAATTTGGGAACCGTACATAGAACACAGCAGAGAAGTCCTACCGCGGACCTCCACCCCTAAAATGATAGAATGAGAAGAAGACAAAATGAATTGACCCAGTGTGTAAAAGTAGATGATACAATTTTCTTATTAATTTTCATTGTGTGATGACATTGTTTACTGGGTTTATTGTAATGTATATGTTGAACGTTTAGTGGGTAGGGACGGGGGTGGGAAGGAGGGAGGGAAGGGAGAGGGAAAAAGGGGAGAAAATGACATTGTGTATATTCAAGAGGGAAATGTTTGTGTGTATTTTGGTTAATATGGTTCATAGTGTGAAAAATAAAAAAAATTTAAAAAAAGAAAGCAGCTTCTATCCTCAAAGATCCCCACCACCCAAGCCATGCCCTCTTCACTCTGCTACCATTGGGGAAAAGGTACAGGAACTTACAGACAAGCACTCAGCGGCAAAGGACAGCTTCTTCCCCGCTGCCATCAGATTCCTGACAGATCAATGATCCAAAGACACTGCCTCACTTTGATTCTTTTGTGCACTATTTTTATTTATTTTTCTAAGGTAGTTTATATGAATATTTGCACTGCAATGCTACTGCAAAACAACGAATCTTCTGACATGTTCGTGACAAGGAAATTCTGATTCTGAACAGGCCCTTCTTGCTCACGAGCCCGTCCCGTTCAAATACAACAATTTAATCCCCATACACTCTTGAAGGGTGGGAGGTGAGTTGATCTCTGTCGCCATCAGCTCAGCTCAGTAATTCTCAAAGGTTGTGAGCTGCTCTTGAGCTGATTCATTGGGAAAGCATGATTGTTCAGGAGAACTCTCCATTTTGATAATCAACCAGAGACACAGCATCTCCACTTTTGTCTTCTCTTCCTTTGTGTTAGGAGAAAGTTCCTCTATTCAATGCTTCATCTCAGTTGCCAAATGCCTAGCCACTAAGCTCAGCCTTTACCGTTCCAATACACAGACTCATAGTCTGCAAACCAATAGATGAATCCAGTCATTTTGCGGGGTATTTATCATATCCCTTTGCAATGGGCTAATATCTGTAACATGTCCAATAACATCTTAGTCTAGTAAATGAATTCAAAATCTGTCCTATTTATGCCTCACAATGAACCCTCTTTCTCTCTCAGTGATCAGCATTGTGTTTCTCAAAAGCAGCAGGATGTTCTAAGCAAAACCACACTGAAGTTCTGGCTGCTTTCTGATACCGTGCTGTATTATACTGTTGCCAACTGCTCTTTCTTCTCCTTCTGTACTCTTTGATGTGTTTGGTCAGTTCCTGGGAAAGTCATATTAGCAGATTATTCCTGAGGTGATCACAAGCCTGAAATACGGTTGTCTTCCATCTTGGGAAAACATCAGGGTGTGCCCGAAGCTCAAACAACTGTTGCATTACCATGAGATGGTGCCAGATGGTGCTAAATATCTTACAAAGGCAGGCTTCTATCAGTTTGGGCTTGAATATTACACCTCCCTCCTTAACCCAATAAGGCCTATGAAACACAGAACAAATATTACAACCCAATCTGAGCTGAATTCACAAGTCCACTGGAGGATGTGACTGAGGTCATGGTGTAAGGGATACGAATCTAATTATAGCTTTAATTATGTTTACAGATGGCCCTGAAATTATGCTATCCAATCCTGTCTAAACGACTTGAGCACAACTTTAATGCTTGTTTTTACTGTCCACGATCTAGTCAAGGGGGTAGTCATTGTTTTTTTTTACCTGTTATCTGAACCTGACCTTCAGACAACATTCAGCAGAGGTTTGCAGTCAAGTTCAGATCTAAAAAGGAACTACCAACCTGGTGAAATTGCAATCCAACACACATGTGCTACGCAATTAAAATCAGCATGTCATGGATGGAGCTGACTGATCTCATAACCAATAAATCTAATGAAACAGGTCATGGGAAGAGGAGTCCCTAAAGGCATCTTTACCCTCAATGATAACTGGAGCATTCAAGACCAGCAGAAGATGTTAGACATAGAACAGCCCATTCAGCCCACTATGTTTGTATCAAACTTTTCGGTTTTCTCCAGAAATTTCCAGCATCACAGAAAGCGGTCTTTAGACAATATCCTGGCTGTAGTATTAAATGAATACCTGCACTCCAGAAATAACTGTCTCTATAGAGAAACTGTTCCATTACAGTTATTGGCACCGACCTGACAATATGGGCAATTGCTGAGGTATGTGTTGTTTATAAACTGCAGGATAAAGTCAATCTGGATAATGATAATGATCTGATTGTCATCTACAGTGAGAATGTACAGATGCACCAAAATTCTTACTTGCTGCAGCTGAACGGGCACTTAGTGAAAAATAGTGCAAAAACAACTAAAAATACATTTCAGTGAATTATAAAGAGACAATTCATATAAAAACTAGATAGATAATAAATAGTTATCCCAGTACTAAAAAGTAACATTGTCTTGTAGTTGTACAGACAATCCTTGTTTGGAGTAGTCCATGATAGGCATAACAAAGGAGGTTCAAGAGTCTGATAGCTGTTGGGGAGAAATTGTTCTTGAATCTTGAGGTGCTGGTCTTCAGGCTTCTATACCTTCTGCCAGAAGGTAGCAGTGAGTAGAGGTTGTGACCAGGGTGGTAAGGGTTCCTTTATAATGTTGGCTTATTATCAATCATCACGGAAATAATGGAAGCTGTGTTGACAGCGCTATCAAGCAGCATATACTCAACAATATCAAGATTGTTTTTTTTTCCCCCGGGACAAAGTGAGCCCAGACCATAAGCATTTAGGGCCAGATCTTATAGTCAAAAGAAGTGAGGTGATAGTGACTGCTCTTAACATCAAGACAACATTTGATTAAAAGTAGCATCAAGGAACCCTGGTAAAACCGGGCATCAAAGGGAAATCATTCCACTGGTTGAATGGGATGGTTGTTGAGAAGTTAATGAACTCAGCACTAGGATATTATTGAAGGAATTTCTCATGGCCCAATCAGCTGCTTCAAACATGATCTTCTTTCCATCATTAGATTAAATAGTGTGCTTGTTCACATTGATGCTTGCACAATGTTCAATTCAATTCCCATCACATACCGTAGTCCTGCTTTGGAAAGATACCGCTATTTATTCATTGTTCCCTGGGTCTAAACCTTGGACACCCTTCTCCAAAAGCATTGAGAGAGTACTTTCATCAGAAGGACTGCAGTGGTTCAAATAGATGGCTCACCACAGCCCAGTCCACTGAACAGCATGATCGGTATCAAATGTGCAACCAATCTTAGGAACTGAAGCATGCTTGTTTTACTGCCATTACAAATGAAACATCAGTCCTTGATTATTTCCTCAAAAATTCCTTGTGGAGTTTCCATCCTTCTCAGACAGGTAAAAGGACCCCTGAAATCCGGCAGCAATCTCCTGTTCTAACTCGAGCTTCAAAGAAAATATCAAAAGGCTTTGATTTGAAGCCATCTGCGTCTATTTCTACAGGAGCTATGCTGCCCTTAGTTTATTACAGTCGGTAGGGAAAATCCAAACAGATGAAAACACATGGAGTTGGAAAATAGAATTGGGCAAATGAAAGGCTAGAGAGAAGAGCTGGTCCATCTATATTCAGGACAGCATAAAGTTTGCAACAAAGTAATTCAGACATAGAATTAGCATGAAGTTAAATCTGGATCTTTCTTTTTAAAGTCTTGAATCTACTTTTAGGGTGCCTAACAATGAAAGAGAAAACAGCACCCAGTGATTAATGCTAACAAAGGTTAGTTTTTATGTTTAGGTAAAGACAAATTTGAGTGGTCAAATATAAATCTGCAAAACAACAACATTTCAAAATTGATATTTGAAGATGAGTTCAACAATCTTCTACTTTCTAATGACTAAATCATTACAGAATACATTGCGAAAGTAAATGTTACAATTGTCATTCTTTGGCTTGGCTTCGCGGACGAAGATTTATGGAGGGGGTAAATGTCCACGTCAGCTGCAGGCTCGTTTGTGGCTGACAAGTCCGATGCGGGACAGGCAGACACGGTTGCAGCGGTTGCAGGGGAAAATTGGTTGGTTGGGGTTGAGTGTTGGGTTTATCCTCCTTTGCCTTTTGTCAGTGAGGTGGGCTCTGCGGTCTTCTTCAAAGGAGGTTGCTGCCCGCCGAACTGTGAGGCGCCAAGATGCACGGTTTGAGGCGATATCAGACCACTGGCGGTGGTCAATGTGGCAGGCACCAAGAGATTTCTTTAGGCAGTCCTTGTACCTTTTCTTTGGTGCACCTCTGTCACGGTGGCCAGTGGAGAGCTCGCCATATAACACGATCTTGGGAAGGCGATGGTCCTCCATTCTGGAGACGTGACCCACCCAGCGCAGCTGGATCTTCAGCAGCGTGGACTCGATGCTGTCGACCTCTGCCATCTCGAGTACTTCGACGTTAGGGATGAAAGCGCTCCAATGAATGTTGAGGATGGAGCGGAGACAACGCTGGTGGAAGCGTTCTAGGAGCCGTAGGTGATGCCGGTAGAGAACCCATGATTCGGAGCCGAACAGGAGTGTCGGTATGACAACGGCTCTGTATACACTTATCTTTGTGAGGTTTTTCAGTTGGTTGTTTTTCCAGACTCTTTTGTGTAGTCTTCCAAAGGCACTATTTGCCTTGGCGAGTCTGTTGTCTATCTCGTTGTCGATCCTTGCATCTGATGAAATGGTGCAGCCAAGATAGCAAAACTGGTTGACCGTTTTGAGTTTTGTGTGCCCGATGGAGATGTGGGGGGGGCTGGTAGTCATGGTGGGGAGCTGGCTGATGGAGGACCTCAGTTTTCTTCAGGCTGACTTCCAGGCCAAACATTTTGGCAGTTTCCGCAAAACAGGACGTCAGGCGCTGAAGAGCTGGCTCTGGATGGGCAACTAAAGCGGCATCGTCTGCAAAGAGTAGTTCACGGACAAGTTTCTCTTGTGTCTTGGTGTGAGCTTGCAGGCGCCTCAGATTGAAGAGACTGCCATCCGTGCGGTACCAGATGTAAACAGCGTCTTCATTGTTGAGGTCTTTCATGGCTTGGTTCAGCATCATGCTGAAGAAGATTGAAAAGAGGGTTGGTGCGAGAACACAGCCTTGCTTCACGCCATTGTTAATGGAGAAGGGTTCAGAGAGCTCATTGCTGTATCTGACCCGACCTTGTTGGTTTTTGTGCAGTTGGATAACCATGTTGAGGAACTTTGGGGGGCATCCCATGCGCTCTAGTATTTGCCAAAGCCCTTTCCTGCTCACGGTGTCGAAGGCTTTGGTGAGGTCAACAAAGGTGATGTAGAGTCCTTTGTTTTGTTCTCTGCACTTTTCTTGGAGCTGTCTGAGGGCAAAGACCATGTCAGTAGTTCCTCTGTTTGCGCGAAAGCCGTACTGTGATTCTGGGAGAATATTCTCGGCGACACTAGGTATTATTCTATTTAGGAGAATCCTAGCGAAGATTTTGCCTGCAATGGAGAGCAGCGTGATTCCCCTGTAGTTTGAGCAGTCTGATTTCTCGCCTTTGTTCTTGTGCAGGGTGATGATGGTGGCATCACGAAGGTCCTGAGGCAGTTTTCCTTGGTCCCAACAAAGCTTGAAAAACTCATGCAGTTTGATATGCGGAGTTTTGCCGCCAGCCTTCCAGACCTCTGGGGGGATTCCATCCATACCTGCTGCTTTGCCACTTTTCAGTTGTCATTAGTGCCGCAGAAAATACTACCTTCTTGACTTGACATAGAGTCAGATTTAAAAAGGCCTTTTGGCCCAATTTGTCTGTGTTGAACATGTTGCCAATCCATGCCAGTCTTATTTGTCTGTGTTTGGTCCATATCCCTCTAAAGTAGTGGTTTTCAACCTTTTTCTTTCTACTCACGTACCACTTTAAGTAATCCCTATGCCGTCAGTGCTCTGTGATTAGTAATGGATTGCTTAAGGTGGTATGTGAGTGGGAAGGGTTGAAAATCACTGCTCTAGACCCAATTGTTACTGAAATATTTTGCTTGAGAAAAACTGTCATTGGCCCATTTCCTTTGGAGTTATGAAATCATGCACATAACGAGACAATTAGTTATGATTAAAAGAGTGATTTTCAAACTTTTTATTTCCATCCACATACCACCTTAAGCAATCCCTTACTGATCACAGAGCACCTATGGCATAGGGAGTATTTAAAGTGGTATGTGAGTGGAAAGAAAAAGGTTGAGAACCACTGCTCTAAACCTTTCCTAGCCATGTACCTATCCAAATAGCTTTTAAATATCTCAATTGACATCAGAATGAAAATGATTACTGTCAGTATTTTTCTTCCTATGTCAAAAGAAAAAACATTCTTATGAGAGGGCTATTTGTGATTGTCAGGTTTCCATTCAGCTAGATTGTGAAAATCTGTTTGGATTTTCCCAACTGACTGCAATAAACTATTTCCTGTGGAAATAGGTGCAGGTGGCTTCAAATCAAAGCCTTTTGATATTTTCTTTGAAGCTACAGTTATAGAAGGAGATTGCAGCCGGATTTCAAGGGTCCTTTTACCTGTCCGAGAAGGATGGAAACTCCACAAGGAACTTTTGAGGAAATAATCAAGGACTGATGTTTCAGTTTAAGACTGATATCAAAGCAGTTACATGGAATCCCTTCCAGCAAAAATAAAATGGCCTCTCTAACACCCCACACATGCCAGCAAAGTACCACAAGGCAGCAGGTAGATTATTTTCTTTGAAAAAAGTATTGAGCTCATTAACGCTAGGGCCAGCTTCCAACTATGAATCAAAGTAACCTGCCTGAGTCTTTGAAAGTGAAGTAAAAATAGCCTTCACACTTCCAAGGTCCTGGAAACTCTTATTTATTTTTCTGTTTCTTGACAGCTTTGGACTCTAATACCCTTTTTATACAGCTATCCCACTTATTGAACAACCTGTCTTTTAAGTCAGTTTGGGTCATTCACACTGAACCAAGAAAAGGCAGGTCAGTGCACCTTTTAGACAGGAGCTGGCATTGGCTCTGCTACTACCCATCTTGGCGGATAATACACGGGATAAAAATTACCCCCCCATCTTGCATTAATTGCATTCACACAGGTAAGTGATGTAGTTAAAAGGGGGTTAATTTCCATCTTTTAATGGCTGTGTAGAAGGGGTGTAAGTTAAGGTCCTCCTGGGATTCATGCCTGTTCTCAGCCATGGAGAACGCTGCCGAGTTTAATTGATGTGCAATGCTGGGGTAGTGTTGAATCTAACTATTTGAAGTGAGGAATGTTGGCTAATAATTGGTCTGTTCCAACCACTGGAATTTAGGGCAGTTGTTAAAAAAGGGTGGAGCCCTTGTGGAATTGGGATCTGCTGCAAAATCTTGTTCGCAGCTGGCCAATCCACCTATTTTCCATCATCCCAGCCGTCAGAGGTTGGTCTGGAGAGCTTACTTCTGATCATCCACATACAGTATTTATTATGTTGCAAGCCAAGTCTAGATAACCATCTCTGCTCTAGTTTCTTAATGATTGAAAGCCAGCCTTCCTCATATTTCAGATTGTTAACTTCAATATTTTCAAGGACGGGTGTTCTTTAGAGACTTAAACTGCATTTGGTTTGAAGCAAATGAGATGACTTTTTTTTCCATGGATGTGTGCAAACTGACCCAATTCAAGACTTTGCTCTTTCATACTTGTTAAGAGACTGGGGAAGATTTGTTATTCTGATGCTGGTGGAATTGAAAAGGAAATCATGGCAAGGAGTGGCTAATGCCTGTTATGCAGTTTGGACTGGAAATCTATCTAACATTCTTCATCCATGTGAAGGCATTTTTAAAAAGCTAAGAGGGTTTATTTTCTGTAAGTTTCACTAATTGATACTATGTATTCGTCAAGAAACATGTTCATTTTTTAAGATGAAATGTAATTAAAAAACACAAAATCATTAAGCCCCAATGTATTAATTTGCAGGCTAATATATGGGTACTTGCTCTATCACATTTTTGAGGATAGATAGTGAACAGATTTTGCTCAATAGTGCCTTCGAATAATATTGGAGTCTTGTTTTGGTGGGCAAAATTGTCAAAGTAGTTAACACTAATGGTGATTCTGATCTGAAATTAACTAAAATAAAAAATTCACTCAGAAAAGGCACTAAAACTAGTCGGGCATATCTTACATGTAGCACTCCAACAGAATTGACTTGGTGTGGGCTACCCCACGTCGATGAGACCAAATACAGATTGGATGAGTATTTCACCAAGCATCTGCGCTCTGTATGTAGGTCCAAGAAAGAAATCCTGGTTTCTATTTTCTATATCCTTCACCTTTCCTACACAGGTATGTTGGTCCTGGCCTCATCCATTTTCAGGGTGAGGCCAAGCATACACTTGAGGAACAACATACTTCTGGACAGCCTGAAAACCAACACTATGAACACTGAATTTTATAATTTTAGGTAAACCCTAACTCTGTCTGGTTCCACTGTTTCCATCTCTCATTTACCTGTTTCTCCTTGACCCTTCACCAGCACCTCCAGTGGTCTTCCTATCTCTGTTCCTTTCCTATCCAGTGCACTGTCACTTCTTGGCCTGTCGCCAACCCTACTCCTTTTATAGATCTGATATCTTCCCTTTCCACATTATCCTGGATAAAGGATCCCAACCTGAAACGTTGACAGACCATTTCTAATCATGGATGGTGCCTGAGCTAATGAGTGCTTCCAGTATCTCCTTCTTCAATTAAGAGACCAGCATCTGCTGATGTTTCTACATCATAATTTCTAAAGGAGCCAGTGTGAGCAACAATCACAGCAGCAACGTATTCTGTGATTGAGGAGTGGCAGGCTATAAGGGAGAGTGAGAGAGAGAGGGGGAGAAGGGGGAGAGGAAGAGGGAGAGAGGGAAAGAGGAGTGAGAGAGAAAGTCAGAGGATTAAGAAAAAGAGAGAGGGAGTAGAGTGGAGAGAGACAAAAACAGAGAGAAAAGAGAGAGAGAGAGGGAGTGAGGGAGTGAGAGAGAGAGAGAGAGAGAGAGGGAGTGAGAGAGAGAGAGAGAAGGGGGAGAAAAATAGGGAGAGAGGAGAGAGGGAAAGAGGAGTGAGAGAGAAAATCAGAGGATTAAGAAAAAGAGAGAGGGAGTAGAGTGGAGAGAGACAAAAACAGAGAGAAAAGAGAGAGAGAGAGGGAGTGAGAGAGAGAGAGAGAGAGAGGGAGTGAGAGAGAGAGAGAGAGAGAGAGAGGGAGTGAGAGAGAGAGAGAGAGAGAGAGAGAGGGAGAGAGAGAGAGAGAGAGAGAGAGAGAGAGAGAGAGAGAGAGAGAGAGAGAGAGAGAGAGAAAGAAAACACCCAAATGTACATGATAAAAGTCAACATCAGAAGATAGATACAAAGGGATCCAGTAAGGACCAGTAAGACCCATGAGAAGAAGAACCAGGAAAGCACTGAAGCATGATAATACATTGGCCACATCCAATTGATATGAATAAAGTGAAATGTGGTATTTCTACAACTGAGGTTTCATCAGTTCTACCCATAGCCCATCTTGAAGTAGTCCATGTCTATCTTAGATTAAACAGAAACTTAGCTAGTGTTTCATTATTGGAATTTATGAGCTTGAAACCTGCCTCAAGACATGTCCCTGTACAAGATCAAATCTCATCAATATATTGAGATGTGCAATATTGTCTGCCCTGTTGTATCCGGTTGAACAGCAAATCTAAAGCATTTAAGCTTCTCAACACCACCAACTGGAAATTCTGCCAGTGAAGAGCATTTGTGTGGAGGCCAAAATTCTTCCAGTGAGTGTCACTCATCAGAAAAAAATCAAAGATGGCACTTCTGTAAAAGCATTAGAATTACTCTTCCATGTATAACAACCAGTACAGGTGGATCTGCAAAGGTATTTTTTATCAGGGAATGACTATAGGTGTGCCATCCTATTTGGAAATATTCGGTGTGGATGGAGGATCACTTTGTTTTGACTGGTGAGTGTTATGTCAAAGATTACTTGTTAAAAATATCTGCCAGGAAGTCCCTTGTAACTCTTACATCTCATGTATGTCTCCTCATAGGTGAGACGAGGCTGTGGATATTCAACAGGAACACCTTGAACCTTCTATCTTGTGTTTCTCTTGGTCTGGCTGCTTTCCAGCTTCTGCTTCACGGTCCCATGGCTCTGGATATCCTACTGCTCTTCCTCAGGCACCAGCTGCTCTCTGTCGTGAAGCATGCAACATATGATGACAAAGTCTCCACTCCATCATGGGGAAAGTACCTCTGGATTAATACAGTCAGTAAAATTCATATCTTCCAAAATAGTAACATAGAAAAGAGGAGCAGTTGGTCCTTTGAACCCGATCTGCCATTCAATATGATTGTGGGCGATCATCATTATTCAGTTCTCTGCTCCTGTTTTTACCCTGTGGTCCTTTGGTGGCTCCTGCTATACTCTGGGGAGCATGCTCCTTTGAAGAGCTGTGGAAACAGAAGATACTATAGCTCTTGACCCTCACATTGTCTCTCAGGATAGTGCCAACCGCTGTAAATGGCCCCCAGTGTGGAGTTTCAGGAAGATGGAGACCTGTGTGCTCCAGCCAAAGTGGCATTGGCTATCACAACAGTCTTTTCATGATCCCCAATGCCCGATATGTTGAGGTAGTGGAAACCTTTCCTGGATTGCCCCCCCCCCCCCCCCCCAAAAGATCCAGTCTTTTAATAGGATCACTTCTGCTTGTCAGCATGCAGTTAAGAGCTGCCTGCACTTCTGGGAAGCCAGCAGTGTGCTTCCCTGTGCCTCTTCATCATACCAAGACGGATGAGATCATTTCCTCCTTATAGAGTGGCTGGATGACTGACCCCTTTGAAGCTGTTGTTACAGCAGATTGGGACACAATAGAAATTTGCTCATGCTGCTTGGAAAGCTTTTACAATGAGGCAGTTCACAAACACCATGGCCTTGGTCTGCAAGGACAATGCAACCCAGGTGTGAGAGCACGGCTTAAGATCTTTTAGCAGAATGTCACAAATCTCAGTGCTGACAGCCTTGGAAAACCAGAGCCTGCAAATATGTTGTTCATCAGAGGGGTCAGGATGGGTTATGATATCTCTGAAGTGGGGTCTTTGGAGATGGGGCTGTATTTGCCCACTAACCCAAGTCCCTGACCCACCCTACACCTATGGCTAGCCATATGCATACTGATGGCTCCTGAGAGACTCACTGAATGAGTGTCTCAAATGCTAAAGACCTAGAAAACTCACTTTATTTAACATGCATTGGAAGGTGTTAGAGTAGTCTGCAGTCAGTTATTAAATTGCCCCATCAGTTTCTAGATTAAATATTAAGAGAAGTAACAAACTGCCGCTATCTGCTCCTGTGAGAATTCCACAATAGCTGTCGCATGGAGCAGGAATGGGTATTGCACGAATAATGTCATTGGATGGACATACTGCTGGGTGAAGCTCAGACACACCCACACTTGCTTGGATTACAGCCAGACATGCTCAGTCCAATTTTATCATTGCTGTCATTCACCTAGGTAGGAGCACTTAACGCAATTTGCTCCTGGCCAAATCAAAATTGGATCTTGTGGCATCATTTTATAAGTACTATCGAATTTTAAAAACATATTCCATATAAATATTTCTTGACTTATGAGCAGAAAATTCATTGGAAAAAGTACAAATCAAACTACACAAACAGTAAAAAGCTGATTTGGGAAAAGTTTTGGACAATTGTTATAGTAAGCGCTCTTCTACAGTACCTATCTCTGGTATGCATGGGTCGATATTACAAATTTCTTTATCATCAGGCTTCAGGAAGGAATCACAGTTGCTACTTTGTGTCATGTCATCTGCAAGGCATCGAACCTCTCGAACCCGGTAACCAACTTCACAGGATTTAGAGCACTGCAAAAGAAAACCTGGCTGGAGTAAGATGGAAATGTGCAGCTGGCAAATTATGTTCAAATATGGATTCTGGGAAATGAGCGCTGCATTGAGAAATTGTGAGTAGTTGACTTACCGTTTGTTGTGGTCATGGAGTAAAAACACCCTTTGGCCCAAAGTGACCATGCTGACCATCAAACGATCTCTTAACATTAAAGCCATTTTATTCTCCCCAGATTCCCATCATCCCACAAGATTCTAACACTCACCTACACATACAGGACAATTTACATGG
This sequence comes from Narcine bancroftii, assembly GCF_036971445.1. Lineage (NCBI taxonomy): Eukaryota > Metazoa > Chordata > Chondrichthyes > Torpediniformes > Narcinidae > Narcine > Narcine bancroftii. Next base: position 174,493,991 of record NC_091471.1, on the reverse strand, counting down.
ACCAATTATTCGACCAACCTTAAAGACTTGGAGGTGGGAGGAAACTGGAGCAACTGCGGAGGATGTGCATCTGTATATTGTACTTATGTAACAACAGTAAACTCTCAGACAGCATTGAACACCATGTCTGAACCCAGGTTATTGGAGTTGTGAGAACAACATCTCTATAAACTGAAAATCATATACTGTTTGTGATGGTATGGGATCCAATTGTAGCACATCGAATGACTCAAAGACTTGTAGATTCAAACCAAGGCTTTTATAACCAAAAGACTGGAGCATAGTACATCGAGGTCGACCAGTCCAGACTGACCTGGGTCTGGTTAGGCGCAGCACTTTATGACCTAGTCAGTAGGTGTGGCTATGGCTCTCAGCCAATCACTAGCACTAAATACAAATATATACAGAGGTGATAGGATCCCATACTATCACACTGTTTTGATAACATTTCACAATGTAATGAGAGAGCTTCTTTATATTCAAATTTGGAAGAATTCAACAGCCAATTCACCATGAAACAACTAGTTAATACAAGGGCTTGAAAAGACTCCTTATTACATTTGATGCTCAAGAAGACCCAAGTACATTGGAAGTGTCAATGTTACAATTGAACAAAAGGGATGATGGAGCCATGAGGGAGGAGTTGGCCAAAGTTGACTGGAAAGATGCCCTATGACAATGGAACAACAATGGCAGGTATTTCTGGGAATTCAGAAGGTGCAGGATCAGTTCATTCCCAAGAGGAAGAAAGATTCTAAGAGGAGTAAGGGTGACAAGGGAAGTCAAGGACAGCATAAAAATAAAGAGAAGTATAACAGCAGCAAAGATGAGTGGGAAGCCATAGGATTTTGAAAATTTTAAAGAGCAACAGAGATAACTAAAAAGGAGATGTGGGGAGAAAAGATATGGTACGAAGGTAAGTCAGCCAAGAATATAAAGGAGGATAGTAAAAGCTTCTTTAGGTATGTGAAGGGGAAAAAAAAATTAGTTAAGATCAAAGTTGGGGCATCATGGACATATTGATAATCATTTTCCAATGTTTTATCGATTCAGGATCACTTCCTGTGGATTGGAGCATAGCTAATGTTATCTCACTTTTTAAGAAAGGAGGGAGAGGGAAAACAGGGAATTATAAACCAGTTAGCCTGACATCAGTGGTGGAGAAGATGCTAGAGTCAGCTATAAAAGATGAAATAGCAGCACATTTGGATAGCAATGACAGGATCAGTCTGAATCAGCATGGATTTACGAAGGGGAAAGCATGCTTGACTAATCTTCTGGAATTTTTTGAGGATGTAACTATGAAAATGGACAAGGGAGAGCCAGTGAACATAGTGCACCTGGACTTTCAGAAAGCCTTTGGTAAGGTCCCACATAGGAGATTAGTGGGCAAAATTAGAGCACATGGTATTGGGGCTAGGGTACTGACATGGATAGAAAATTGGTTGGCAGACAGGAAATAAAGAGTAGGGATTAATGGGTCCCTTTCAGAATGGCAGGCAGTGACTTGTGGGGTACCGCAAGGCTCAGTGCTGGGACCACAGCTATTTACAATATACATTAATGATTTAGATGAAGGGATTAGAAGTAGCATTAGTAAATTTGCATATGACACAAAGCTGGGAAGTAGTGTGAAATGTGAGGAAGATGTTATGAGAATACATGGTGACTTGGACAGGTTGGGTGAGTGGGCAGATGGAGTTTAATGTGGATAAATGTGAGGTTATGTGAGGTGGCAAGAACAGGAAGGCAGATTACTATGTGAATGGTGCAAGTTAGGAAAAGAGGAAGTACAACGAGATCTAGGTGTCCTTGTTCATCAGTCACTGAAAGTAAGCATGCAGGTACAACAGGCAGTGAAAATGGCATGTTGGCCTTCATAACAAGTGGAGTTAAGTATAGAAGCAAAGAGGTCTTTCTACAGGGCCCTGGTGAGACCTAACAAGGGGAGTTAAGTATAGAAGCAAAGAGGTCCTTCTACAGTTATATAGGGCCCTGGGGAGACCCCACCTGGAGTATTTTGTGCATATTTGGTCTCCAGGTTTGAGGAAGGACATTCTTGCTATTGAGAGAGTGCATCATAGGTTTACAAGGTTAATTCCTAGGATGGCGGGATTGGAGGGGATCTGATTGAAACATATATGATTATTAAGGGTTTGGACATGGTAGAGGTAGGAAACATGTTCCCAATTTTGGGGGAGTCCAGAACCAGAGGCCACAGTTTACAAATAAGGGGTAGGCCATTTAGAACGGAGTTGAGGAAAAACATTTCACCCAGAGTTGAAGAATCTATTGTCCGGCCCATTTAGGATAAATGTTTTTGTTTGAGAACTGGCCATTTTTTAAAAAACAGCCCAGTAGCAACAGCGAATCACTTGTAACAGTGCTAATACAACAGCAAACAACAAAGTAAGTTTAATTTTCACCATAAAAATGCTGGCCACTGCTGATCACTGACACTTCATCACCGAGGGCCCGCTTGTGCTGGGAGCCCGAGGGTCCCACTTCTGCCCGGGAGCTTGAAGTCCCTGCTGCCACCGGGAGCCTGAGGTCCACTGCTACTGCTACTGGGAGCCTGAGGTCCGCTGCTGCCAGCGCCAGGGGCTTGAGATCTGCTGTGCTGCTGCCGGCGCTGGGAGCCCATGGCCTGCTGGGCTACTGCCGGGAGCCTGATGTCTCCAGTCAATTTGGCTCCGAAAAAATTTCAGATGAATGTGGATTTCAGATACCCTTGTTTATCCAAAATTTAAAAATTTTCTTTGGATAACTGAGGATCTTGGAGAATCCAATTTTGGATAGTCAGAGTTGTACTGTATTTAATCTATTCTAGTATGGTACAGTTTTGCAGCTGTTATAAATACTGCACTCTGCAATATTGTGTTCTGAAACTTCACTGTGCTCTGGTCCATGTTCAAATTACTGTAACCTTACATTTGGAAAACTGCAGTTTTAGTACATACCAATACTGGTACAGATTTTTAATTGTAATTTATACATTAATCCTGTACAGGTTTGTTAACTGTGAATCTGCTCCCACCACTGAGAATGCTTTAATTATTATACTTACTGCACTCCATTCTGTTGTGTACCATTTGACGTCACATTTCCTCAGATGACAGATTTGTTCTGAGGGTGGTCTCTCCAGATGGGAACACTGAGCTTCTTCCGCCACCATTACTTTGTCATCAGTCTTTTTCAGACAGACTACACTCCGGAGTTGTGTTCCATTACCGCAATTTGCCGAGCACTTGGAAAGGACCAGAAGCAAAACAGGTTTTTTTAATGTTATGGAATCAAGATAGATAGATACAGATACAAATCAGCTATTGTGTAAACTAAAAAGGAATGAACTGTATCTACCAGCACCTGTTACTTTGTTACTTAAAGCAGACATGGCAGCAGACCGGCGAGGGGCTCAGTGGCTCAAGGACCTACACAGGTGGCAGGTGATTGTGGTTGAAGGACCCACACAGGCTGAGGGCTGCTGGAGACTGCCTTATGGGAACCAAGTATCGGAACCAGGATTTGAGAGTATGCTGAGGGCAAGAAGGGCTTCCGAAGTGTCCCAGGCACTGAAGGCTTCCTGATCATATCAGGAAGCCTTCAGTATCCGAGACTCCTCTGGTTTGGACCCAGAGCTTGGGCTGCCAATGGTTTGAACAGGAGTCTGTGCAGCTACTTAGGCTGCGGGAGTGCTGGAGGTGAATCTACAGATACTTAGTGTTTCTGAAGGAATCTCTTTTGCTTTCCTTTCCCTTGTACTGTACTGGGTGCTGTGCAATGTACATGTCAACTCTTTGTTTGACTTACGCCAGACAAAAGTTGAAGTATATCATGTAAGATTTTTATGTATGATTGTATGAGAATAAAAGGAACCCTGAACCTTGAACAGAACAGACTTAAGGGTTAAATTTCTGTGAGGCTTTTCCTGCTCATTCACAATTAAGTGGTAGAAACTCAACAGAAATGCACAGACACCATTCAGAAAGCTTTTCTGAATTTTTTTTCGGGATGTTTCTGCTGGTTACAGCAGGTGGGCTGGACAATATCTGTGGAAATTCCCTCCTATGCTTTAGAGTAATAACTCAATTGAAGTAAGCAAAAGGAAACAGCTGAGATTTGTTAACTATTTTTGGAAGTTTTGGAGCCAACTAGATGTCCCTGATTCGCATGAATGGGCAGTTAGAATACTGTTTTATTCACCCTGGGCCTGAGATCCAAGCAGTTAAAGAATGTATATAGTCATAGTCATGTTAGGCATATCTTTGACCTATCCTGTGATGTCTCCAGGCACAGCTCATACACCTTGATATCTCAACATACAGTTCAGATCCCTTGGCACATATTGTGATTTCTCAACATATAGTCCAGACTTTGTGATCTTCCATGATGTTTTCACGTGCAGTCTAGACCCTTTGATGCAATGACCCATGTCGTGTCTACACCAATGATCCAGCATGTGATATCTCCATGTATAGTCCAAGTTCCTTTGATTGATCCTATCACTGCACCTTGGTGGATATGACAATAAACTTGAACTTGGAACTCTAAGTACACTCCAACCCTCTTTTATCTGGTCTGCATGCTTTGCTTAGGTAGGTGGCCCGTGCATTCACTATCATCTTTTCCATCTTTGATGTTTTATCCTCTTTACTAAGCTCTTTACCATTCTGGAGTTCTTCACCATAGCAGTCTGCTTCCTAACTGTTGGATTCATTCTGAATTTTGAAGTTCTCACTAACCTGGAATATAGTCGACTTTTATGTGTATTAGAATATGGAGACATATTACTATTTATTGACATCAAAACACAGTGAAGATTCAACTGACATAATTTGTGAATTACACCCTACCTGACCCCATGGGCCTGTAAACCAACTAAAATTCTCATGGCAAGGACCAATGTTGCAAGGCCGGATGTCTGCTGGCTTTTCATTTCCACAGCCTTCCAGGGGTAAACTACTGATGTAATTCATTAAACATACAACCGATCTTGTCTGGATGCCATTCCCACACTCTGCAGAACACTAATGAAGACAAAAATCAAAAAAATATTAGCAGCAAAGCAATTAGAACAATCACATCAAAATAAAACTTTTTCTTTTTGCTTAGTAGAAGGGACTGGGGACAATGGATTTGAAAATAAGGGGCAGTGTTATGCTTCTCCTGCAATGCATGGGAACTCAGGTTTCATTTTCAGGTGAGTTGAAGTCGGAGATAGGGCGAGTGGCTGGTGAGCAAACAGTGATTTATTTGAAATCTTTGGGAGGAATGTTTAAAAAGGGAGTATCGGGCAAAGAGTTAAGCCAATTTAGAGTTGATATGGGAGAGTTAGTAATTGGGTAATTGAGTTAATCGGCAGGGACCAATAAAAAGAGAGGTAGCTGAAGGAGTGGCCCGGTATGTGAATGGCAGTGTAGGAGTGGAACTTTGAGGCTTTGGTAGGAAGAGGCAGAGGCGGTGCTCCCAGTGAGGTAAGATTAGTAAGTTTGTTTCAATTAAATTAATTTAAGAGCTTGTTATGAAGGCTGTTAGGGTAGTCCTGTGCTCTGATTGCAGCTGTGGGAGGTCAGGGACACCACAAATGTTCTTGATGACTACACCTGCAAAAGGTGCATCCAGATGCAACTCCTGGGAGACTGTGTTAGGGAACTGGAGTTTCAGCTGGATGAGCTTTGGATCATAAGGTAGGCAGAGGCAACCATAGATGGGAGTTACAGGGAGACCTTCATCTCAAACAGACAGCAGTTAGCTAACTGGGTGACTGTGAAGGAAGGGGGGGGGGTGAAAAGAGACAGTCAGTGCAGAGTACCCCTGTGGCTGTTCTCCCAATATATACTGTTTGAGAGGGGAAGGGAGTGGGGGGGGGGGGGGAAAGGAGATAACCTACCAAGGACAAGTTGTGGTGGTCAGGTCCCTGGCTGGCCCCTCTGCTCAGAAGGGAAGGGACAGAAAGAGGAGCTCTTGAAATTGGGGACTTGCTGGTTAGGGGAGCAGATAAGGAGGTTTTCAGGGTGAGCTCCCACTTAGTATTTTGCCTCCCAGGTGACTGGGTCAGGGATGTCTCTGATTGAGTACACAGCATTCTGGATGGGGAAGGTGATCAGTCAGTTGTTGTAGTCCACCTGGGGATCAGTGACATAAATAGAAGTGGGGATAAGGTCCTGAAGAATATATGGAGTTAGGAAGATGTTAAAAAGCAGGACCTCAAGGGTGGTAATCTTGGGATTGCTGTATGTGCCATCTGCTAGAGAGGGCAGGAACAAGAAGATGTGACTGATGACTGTGTGGCTAAAGAGTTGGGAAGGGGTTCAGATTTGTAGATTATCGGGATCCCTTCTGGGGAAGGTCTGACCTGTACAAAAGGGATGGGCAGCATCTGAACTGGAGAGGGACCAATATCCTGATGGGCAGGTTTGCTAGGGCTGTTGGGGAGGGTTTAAACTAGTTTGGCATGGGGATAGGAATCAGAATGAGAGTGTGGAAATTAGGGTAGATGGACAACTAGATTTGAAGGGAGAGAGGAACCAGAGTGTTAAAGTTAATGAAGGAGGGGGATGGTAAAAGTTAATGGTAATCAAAGCAGTGTATGTGGGGACATTCTCTCAAGTATATATTTCAATGCAAGGAGCATTGTAAGAAAGGTGGATGAGCTTGGAATGTTGATTGACACAAGGAAATATGATATTGTAGTATCAGTGAAATTTTTTGGTTGCAGGAGGGACATGATTGGCAGCTAAATATTCCAGGATTTTGTTGTTTTAGGTGTGATAGAAATGGGGGGGTGGGGGAAGGATAAAAGTTGGAGGAGTCACATTGGTAATTAGAGAAAACATTACCGGGGTGCTAATGGCAAGATAGATTGGAGGGCTCATCCAGTGAAGCTATTTGGGTGGAATTGAGGAATGAGAAAGGAATTCAAACACTAATGGGAGTGTATTATAGACCAGCTAATGGGCTGAGGGAATTAGAGGAACAAATTTGTAAGGAGATGGCATATATGTGTAATAAACATAAGGTGATGATTGTAGGAGATTTTAATTTTCCACACATTGACTGGGACATCTGTACTGTAAAAGGGCTGGTTGGGTTGGAGTTTCTCAAATGTGTTCAGGAAAGTTTTCTAAATCAATGCATAGAAGAACTGACCAGAGAGGGGTCAGTATTGGATCTCCTATTATGGAATGAGATAGGTTAGATGACAGAGGTTTATGTGGGGGAACACTTTGGTTCTAGTGATCATAATACTATTAGTTTAAAGTTAATTATGGAGAAGGTTAGGGCTGGGCCTAAGGTTGAGATTCTTATTTTGAACAGGGCTATGCTAAAGGAGATGCAAAAAAATTTTGGTGTGGATTGGGATAAATTTATTTTCTGGGGAAAAATGTAACAGATAAATGGATGATATTCAAAGGGGAAATTTTGCGAATACAGAGTTGGTAAATCCCTGTGAAGATGAAAGGAAAGGATAGAAAATATAGGGAGCATTGGTTTTCAAGGGATATTAAGAATTTGTTTTGGAGGAAGAGGGATGTGTACAAAAGGTTTGGATAGCAGGGAATAGATGAGGTGTTTGAGGAATACAAGTGTGCAAAAAATCTTAAGAAATTAAAAAGGCTAAAAGGAGATAAGAGGCTGCTTTGGCAGGGAAGGTAAAAATAAATTCAATGGGTTTCTACAGGTACATTAAAAGTAAAAGAACTTTGGCCCCTTGATGATCAGAGGGTTAGGTTATGAGAAGTCAGAAGGGAGAAATTTTTTTCTTCAATATTTACTAAGGAAAAGAATATTGAGCCAGGTGAATTAAGGAAATCTGGTAGTGAGGTCATGGATAATATACAGATTAATGAGGATGTAGTATTGGATCTTTTAAAGAGAAAGACTGGGATTGATTAGGAGTAGTCAACATGGTTTTGTACGTGGTAGGTCATGTTTAATAAATCATCGAGTTTTTCAAGGAGGTTACTAAGAAGGTGGATGAGGGGAAGGCTGTGGATGTTGTCTATATAGACTTTAGTAAGGCCTTTGACAAGGTTCTTCATGAGGTTAGTTAGGAAGGTTCAAGCTTAAGGTACTAATGTTGAAATACTGAAATGGATTCAACAATGATTGGATGGGAGATGCCAGAGGGTAATGGTGGAAAATTGTTTTTCAAATTGGAGGTCAGTGACTAGTTGAGTGCCTTGGGGATTAGTACTGGGTCCATTGTTGTTTGCCATATATATATAATCTAGATGATGGGGTGGTAAATTGGATTAGTAAGAATGCAGATGATATGAAGATTGGTGGTGTTATGGACAGTTAAGGTTATCAATGCTTGCAGTGGGATATAGGTCAGTTAGAAGTATTGGCTGATAGATGACAGATGGAGTTTAATACTGAAAAATGTGAGGTGCCATATTTTGGTTTGACTAATCAGAAAAGGTCATGTTAAATGGTAGACAATTGAGGAGTGGAATAGAGCAAGGGAATTTAAGAATTTTGGTACATAATTCTGTGAAAGTTGAGTCACATGTAGATAGGGTGGTGAAGAAAGCATTTGGTATGTTGTCCTTCATAAATCAGAGTATTGAATACAGGAGTTGGGATGTCATGTTGAAGTTGTATAAGGCATTTGAGGCCAAATTTGGAACATTGTGTGTGGTTTTTGTCTCTAAATTAGAGGAAGAATATAAATAGAATAGAGAATGCATGGGAGATGTACAAGAATGTTGCCTGGGTTTCCGGGTTTGAGTTACTGGGAAAGGTTGAGCAGGCTGGGACTTTATTCCCTGGAGTGTCGAAGATTGAGGGGTGATTTTATAGAGGTATTTAAAATGGGGGGGGGGCAGGGGGAAGGGGACAGAGAGTCAATGTGGATAGGCTTTTTCCATTGAGAGTGGGGGAGACTCAAACAAGAGGACATAGATTAAGATTGAAGGGGAAACATGAGGGAGAAATTTCTTCCCTCAGAGTGGTAGGAATGTGTAATGAGCTTCTGGCAGAAGTGATAGATGATTTTAATATTTAAGGGAAAGTTAAATAGGTATATGGATGAGAGAGGTGTGGAGGGTTATGGGCCAGATGTGGGTCAATGGGGCTAGGTGGGAGAAAATGTTAGGCATTGACTAGAAGGGCTGAACTGGCCGGTTTGGTTATTTCCAAAGTCCCTGTTGACTTTAATTGTGGGAAGTTTCCAGGTGCAGCTCCTGTCAGAGCATGTAGAGTTGCAGTTGGATTTGGTATGGAGCATTCGGATGTTGAAAATGTATATAGCAAGTTTATTGAGCTTTTGTGCCAAAAGGAGAGAGATGAACCCCCACCCTCAGTGATCATAATGCCATTAGAATCATTAATTATGGATAAGGATAGGTGTGGTCCTTGGGCTGACATTCTAAACTGGAGTGTGTTAATTGGGATGTTGTTTTCTGGCAAAGATATGCTACATAAATGGAAGACCTTCAAAGGTGAAATTTGAGAGTACAGAGTTTGTTCCTATCAGGATTAAAGGCAAAGTTAGGGAACCTTGGCTTTTGAGGGTTATTAGTAATCTAGCTCAGAAGAAGAGTGTATACCTGGTATTAGTAATACAGAGAAATTGAGGTTCTTGATGAGTAGAAAAATGCAAGAAAAACCTCAGGAAAGAAATCAAGAAGGCAGGAGGTTGCTTTGGCTGACAATATTGAGGAAAATCCTGAGGGCTTCCATAGGTATATTAAGAGCAAAAGGATAGTAGGGGACAAAATTCTTCCTCTTGAAGATCAGAGTGGTTGGCTAAGGATGGAGTTAAGAGATGGGGAGATCTTAAATCTTTTTAACCAGTATTTACTCATGAAACTGTCAGTGTCAAGGGAAGTTAGGAAAACAAGCAGCAAGGTCATGAAATCTGTACAGATTAAAGAGAAGGTGGAGCTTTCTTTTAAAGGTAATAAGGATGGATAAATCCACAGGGCCTGACAAGATATTCTCTCGGGCCTTGAGGGAGACTAGTGTAGAAATTGCAGGAACTCTGGCAGAAATATTTGAAATATCCTTAGCCATGGGTGTGGTGATGGAGGATTGGAGGGTAGCTCATGTTGTTCTATTGTTTAAAAAAGGCTCCAAAAGTAACCCTGGAAATTATAGACCAGTGAGTGTGATGCCAGAAGAAGGTAAATTATTAGATGGTGTTCTAAGAGATTGGATATACAAGTATTTAGATAGCTGGGGACTAATTAGACAGTCAATATGGTTTTCTGCATAGTAGGTTGTGCTTTTCCACGAGGTTACCAGAAAATTTAAGTAAACGTTGTCTACATGGACTTTCGTAATGTCCCAAATTGGAGGTTAGTCAGGAATGTTCAGATGCTCGATATTCATTGTGAAGTAGTAAACTGGATTCAACAATGGCTGGACAAGAGAAGCCAGAGAGTGGCTGTGGATGATTGCCTCTGACTGGAAGCTGTGATTAGTGGTGTGCCTCTGGGATTGCTGCTGGGTCCACTGTTGTCATTTATATCAATGATCTGGATGATGTGGTAAATTGGATCAACAAGTTTCCTGATGACACTAAGACTGGAGGGATTGTGGAAAGTGAACAAGGTTTTGAAAGCTTGCAGAGGGATCTGGACCAGCTGGAAAAATGGGTTGAAAATGGCAGATGGAATTTAATGCAGACAAGTGTGAGGTGTTGGATTTTGTAAGGACAAACCAAAAAAGAGCATACATGGTAAATGGCAGGGCACTGAAGCATGCATTTGAACAGGGGGAATGTGGGAATGCTGATACATAATTCCCTGAAAGTAGCATCACAGGTAACTGGGGTTATAAATAGTGCTTTTGGCATATTGACCTTCAAAATCAAAGTATTGAGTGTAGGAATTGGGATGTTATGGTAAAGCTGGATAAGACATTGGTGACGCTAAATTTGGAATATTGTGTGCAGTTTTGTCATCTAACTACAGGAAAATCAGTAAAACTGAAAGAGAGCAGAGAAGATTTACTTGGATGTTGCCTGGATTTCACGAACTGAGTTATAGGGTAAGTTTAAACAGGCTAGAACTTTGTTCCCTGGAGTGGAGAAGAATGAGGGGAGATTTGCTAAAGGTATTTAAAATTGAAGGGGATAGACAGAGTAAATGTTGCTAGGCTTTTTCCACTGAGGGTAGGTTAGATATAGGGGAAAGGGGAAAAGTTTAGAAGGGACATTAGGGGGGGGGGAGGGGGGAGGAAATGATTCTCACAGAGTGGTGGGAATGTGAAATGAGTTGCCACCTGAAGTGGTGAATGGGCTCAATTTTAACATTTATGAAGGATTTGGAGAAGTGCATGGTTGGGAGGGGAATGGAGGACTATGAACTGAGTGCAGGTCAGTGGGACTAGGCAAAAAATGGTGTGACGCAGACTAAATATGTAAAGGTCCTATTTCTGTGCTATAATATTCTATGGTTCTCTGGTTGCAAGTGCAAGCAGGTAATGCAGGAGTCACCTCTGGCAATTTCCCTCTAGGAGACTTTATTGGTGTTAAGGATGACCTCCCCGAGGAAAGCAGCAGAACCTGATTTTGTGACTGTGATGCACAGCAGGGGAAAGAAAATGTATGGAATTTTGAAAGGGATTTGACAAGATGCCTCAAGGTACACTGGTCCAAAAGGAACATGGTTAGCTGGCTAATTAGATCTAAAATTGGCTTGGTGATAGGAGACGGTGTTTTTCTGATTGGAAGTCAGTGACCTGCTTGTACTATAGAGGATAGTGCTGGGACCCTTGCTATTTGTGTTATTGATTAATAACCTGGCTGTGAATGTAGGAGTTATGATTAAATTTCTGGATGGCATTGGAGTTGATGTTGTGGATAGTGAGAAAGGTTGTCACAGACTATAACAGGACATACCTTTGGAAGGTATTTCCAATTAAAGTTGGAAAATTGTGGAGTATTGACAAAATTTAATCCCACTCTGAGGTTCTGCATTTTTTGGAAATTATACTGTAGGATCTAAATAGTAAGGTGCAAAGCAATGTTGATTAACAGAGGGACCATGGGAATCAAGTCTATAATTTCATGAAAGGGAAAATATAGGTAGGATGATGAAGAGGATATTTGCATCTACAATACTGTTTAATCTCCACTTGGATTCTTGTGTGTAATATTGCTTGACACACTGTTGGAAAGATGTGGTTTGGCATCAGAATGGATTATGCCCATAATGGAGGGCCTTAGTTTTGCAGGGAGATGGAATGGGTTTGTTTTCCCTGGATCAAAGGAAGCTGAGGACTTGAAAAGTTTGAGACATCGAGACCACAAAAATATCTATTATTGTAAGGCCACATTGCTTCTTGCAGTATGGTAACTGAATATGATCTATCTACTTTTTGTATTTATTATCGGTGTTTAATTTAATGTATACTATTGTAGTTTTTTTATAAAGTATCTGGTTACAGTAAGTAAGAATTTTGGTGCATATTAACATGAGCTTATTCTGATCACTTTTTCCTCTGGAAAGTGTATCAAAAAAAATAAAAGGGCAAAGGTCTGAGAGGAAGGAGTTTTAGAGCAAATCTGGGAGTAGTTTTAAGTGGTTGGAACCTGCTTCCAGAGAAGGTGAAGTAAAATACAATAACTATGTTTAAGAGGCAATTAGATAATCATTTGAAAAGGGAAGGCACAGAAGATGCCAGACTTAAAATAGATCTGAGAGTAGTGTGTCTGGGACAAAAGGTTGACACTGAAATAGTGTGGCTGTTTCAATTTTGTACAACTTAATGATTCAATAAATCAAGGCGCACGCACGCACGCACGCACGCACGCACGCACGCACACACACACACTTCATTTTCCTGCCATATTCAAACTCTTGAATGAACATCATAAAAGTAAAATTTTTGACTTTACTCTACAGCATCTGATCTCTCTGTTACTCCACACTTCTGTACTGTGTCCTATTTATTCTATGTATGAGATGTCTAGCTGGGCTGGTCATAAAACAAATTCTAGCACTGCATCTTAGAACATGTGGCAATGAATTTGACTCTAATGGTATACAAATCACTATTCATGTAAATGTATTGAGAAGGTATCTGCAAGAAATAAAAATATGGATAGATTAAACCTCCCAGAATTTAAAACCAGAGATTAAAATTTCCACATCATCCAGAGACCAAAGATGACTCTTAGAAGCTGATGACAAAGTCAAGAGATTAAAAAGGATCTTCACCATAAGAACAAGAGAAGGTATGATTTTAACTGATTTGATAAATAGACCAAGTCGAGATGGTCATTATTTTAACTAATCCTTTAAATCCTTCCGCAGAGAAGAACATGCAAAACTTGAACAAATTGGTGATGAGGAAATTATGCAAAAATGGCAGATGGAGTTCGTGTAAATTTGTTCTTTGAAGCTCACACTGTGTGGTGACCTGCAGGGGCAAATGAAGTACCTTATCAGGTTGGCATTTTCAAGTAGGATCTGGCTCTGATATTAAGTTTGTCCACTGGCAAGTTCTCGGGGGGGGGGGCGGGGTGGGTGAGCGATACATGTACAATGATACAGCAAGAGGGAGAACTCCTCCCTCCCAGGTCCACATCAAGCTGAGCAAAAATCAAAACTTCCTACTTGGTGACTTTAACAATCCCTTTGCAGATGTCTGGTTCATTAGACCAATATGGATTTGTAATTGGTGAGCAAGTGTAAACCTGTACTATCTCACTGTATTCCTAATTTGCCATTGGAGTCACCAAGAGGAGAGGCCTTGATTACAATACCTGCATCAATAAAGCTGTCCAGTCCAAATGTTGACAACTGATCTTCAGGCATAGGTAAACTTTCAATGTTGTTTGCACATTATTCTTGTTTTATGCCAGGAAAATCCTCCAAACAGCATTGAATGTCCCCATATGATTGTTTCCCCACTAAAGTTGTTATAGTTGTGGCAGGTGTGTAAATCCTAGAGTATACCATTTACTTGTGGATGGAATAAACATCTAATGACCCATTTAACATGAAACATGTATTATTTGATCAACAAAGACTCCAGAAACTGTAAGTAAAACTAGAAAATGCTGGAAATATTTTTCAGATTAGGCTGCACAAGTGAAGAGAACAGTTAATGTTTCAGATCAATGGTCTGTGATCAGATGTTCACTGGCTTGTTAAGTATTTCTATTTTAATTGATGACAGCAGTTCTGTTCAAAAGGTGAATGCTGGCCAAAATAGTGGTAGAACTGACTTTTTTTGTAGTAAAACACTAAAGTCTGTAGACACTTTAGTCTGTGGATGAAATAAAAAAACAATGCTGGAGAAACTCAACTAGTCAAACAGTGAACTTTATGTAGCAAAGATGCAAATAGATAACCAATGTTTTGGGCTTGAGCCCTTAGGATATGTTTTGACTTTTTGAGTGTTTTAGAAATCTTTAATAACACCTGAATGGTGTTACCTCTTGGGTCAGGGTTTAAATCCTATGTTACTGCAGTAGTTAATGCTACACTAGGATAGGGTCAGGTGAGATTGTGCTTTAAATTTGGAATTGGATCAACCAGTTTATAATGCATTGGTAAGATTATCACTGGCAATTAAACAAAATCCTTCATGTATTTTAAACCATTACTTCATTATTCTTCTTTGCAAAAACACTCAAAATGAATTTTTATCTTCTAGTCCTTGGTCTCAAGACACTCTTGAAAATAGATTACCCATATTGTTCATAACTAAATTGAATGATGCGAGGCTTCCTCTACATTGTTAAGACTCTCTTTTATAAAATTAAACTTCTGAAGTCTGAGAAATTATGCTTATGTGCTATTATTTTTACTTTAGTGAAGCCTTTGACAATATTCAACATGACAAACAAACAAAAGTAAAAGCCCAAGGGCTTCATGAGAGTGGCAAGTTGAATCCAAAATTGATTCCACTGCAGTAAGCAAAGTTGATGGATGTTTTTGTAATTATAGCAGTTACTACTGAGGTTGCACTATACTGTGGTTGACTGAGGAGACTTTTGCCCATTGGAATAAATCAATCTTCTCAATTGACAGAAGAGTGGCAAACAGTTTCTAGCCTGGATAAATGTAAAGTAATTCAAATGGAATGATGCTACACAATGAATGGCTTGATACAGTAATACATATAGTATTAGTCACAGCATTATTGGAAAGATATGATTGTTAAAAACTGTAAAGGAGATTTGAGAGTACCAGCTCTAGAAAATTCTGGCTCTGAAGAAAGAGTGAATAGGTCAGTGTTTACTTTAGAACAGATTTAATTTGGATCACATAATATGATGAAGGTTCCAGATGTATTCTCAATAAAAACACAAATGGAGGAACTCTGCTGGTCTCACTGTGAGTAAAGGACTTTTCAGTCCTGAGCCCTTAAAGCAAAAAAATTCTACAAATACAGCATTTGCAAGCATTTGTTTTTACTACAATCTGTTTGTAGACTTTCATGTTTCACTCCAGAATGTATTCTCTTCAGCAGAGATGTCAAAAATCAGGGGTGCAAAGTTACAGTAGGATTAGAGGAGGGAAAATGTTTTCATTCAGATGGATCTAAAATTCATTGAGAAGGTTATGAAGGTAGAAAGTCTACCATATGAAAAAAGTAGTTGGATGTGTATTTGAAGTGCCTTGACTGCAGATCTCCATGTCTAGTGCTGGAAGGTGGCATTTATGGGAGTGAGTTGTTTTTGACCTACACTAACATGAAGGGTCAAATAGCTGAAGGTTTGATTGCAGTATGAAGTGATGAGATTACAGAACAATATTCTTTACCCTTGGACTCCAGTCTGTGTGGAACCAACTCTTCGCACATGGGCCCATGTCACAATTTTCGGTATCTGCAGGCTTCAGCTGCATGTTGCATTCTTCATCGTCAACGACGTCGCCAAGGTTGTCAATGCACTTCACATCCCGGAGTCTCTGCCCCACTCCACAAGGCACTGAACACTGCCAGAAGGGTAGAATAAGTTGAAAGTAAACTAAAAAGAAGTTCTTGAAAACAAACACTATCACAACCAACCTATTCTCTTCTGACCAACAGCTAGATCATTGTAATTGAAAAGAGAGGCTCTGAAGTTTCTGGAGCTCATTTCTTTGATAATGTGGCACAGTGCAGACCACACCTTGGCCAAGACTCAGGATAGACACCTCAGATTAACCCATTTTAATGTTAATTGTCCTTAATTTGCAGGTGAAGAGCAGAATCTAGAAATATGGGAAGAATGTGAAATTAGTGTAGATGGATGCTTGCTGTGGATGGAGGGCTGGAGTCTTGTTTCTGAGCTGCAACATCACAAGATGCAGGAGGAACTCAGAGGGCTATGCAGTATCCATGGAAGGCAACAGATGGTCAACATTTTGGGTCAAAAGAAACTTAATCACCGAAAGGCTTCAGCTAGAACAGTTGACTATCTATTATCTTCCATGGATGCTGTTTAACCTGCTGACTTCCTCCTGCCTCTGTGTGTTGCTCCATTTTTCCAGTATCTGTAGTTTCTCTTGTTCCTCTAATTTCTCAGGAGTTCATTGTTTGGTATGATACCAGAAACCCTGGCAAATTTTGAGGTGTGGTGGAAAGTGTGCTGACCAGCTGCATCATGGTTTGGTATGGGGTCACCAATACCCCTGAACATCAAGCCCTCCGAAAGGAAGTGGACACAGCCCAAGACATTGCAGGAAAACCCCTCTCCACTATTGAGAACATCTACAGGGAACGCTGCCATCAGAGAGCAGCAGCAATCATCCAAGATCCACACCACCCAGCACATGCTCTGTTCTCACTGCTGCCATCAGGAAAGATGCCACAAGACTAGCACCACCAGATTCTGGAATAGCTGCTACTCCTCCACCATCAGACTCCTCAACTCAGTCAGGGACTCATTTAAAGACTCTTACCTGTACACTTTATTATTCTTTCTGTATTGGTCAGTTTATTTACATTTTGTTATTTGTTTACATGCATACACTGTGCTCAGTTATTTTTTAAACTATGATTGAGTGGTAATTCTGTTTTGCCTGCAGAAAAAGAATCTTTGGTTTGTATATGATGTCATGTATGTACTCTGATGAGAAATCTAAATCTGTTTAGAATTATTTCTGAGGTGTGACCATTAGACAATTTCAATTTCTTACTTCAAGGGCAAGAGGCATGGGGTGGGGGGAAGAAGGGGTTTTAGAGATAGAGGTACAGAGATTAATGGGTGGGGAGAAGAGTTTGTGGTTGGAATACGCGAACACTAAAGGTACCAACATTTTCTCAGGATAAAGTTTGTTTTGTTGAGATTTTTAGTTTGATGATTACCAAATCTTGCTCATGCTGTCCCACACAAATCCACAATGTCTGTAGTCTTTCATTCAGATGGAGCTCTGTTCTAAATTGAATCCTAAATTCAATTAGTTCCTGTAGCAAAGGCAACTAAATATTAGAATCGGAATGAAATGTGGTGTTTGTGGCTGTATCATAGTGCGAACATTCATATTATGAATCATCTTACATCAATATGTATAAGAAAAATAATAGTACATGGAAAAGTAAGGCAGTGTCTTTGGTTCATTGATTATTCAGGAATCTGACAGTGGGGAAGAAGCTGTCCTTGTGCTGGTGAGTGCTCATTTTTAGACTCCTGTACCTTTTCCCTGATGGTAGCAGTGAAGAGGGCATGGCCTGGGTGGTGATAGAGGCTGCTTTTTTTTTAAGACGCTGCCTCCTGTAGATGTTCTTAATTGCATTAATACAGGTAGCATGATCAAATATTAAACACAGGCACCAGACTTCAATTAAGTTCTAGAAACTTTGAAAGGCAATCGTTGGATCTAATGTGTTGGCAGGAAGAGGATCAATAAACTCTGACAGTCAAATTTACTATTTGAAGGCAGTGAACATATTTTGGACCTGGCTTCAAAGATTTAAGAACTCTCAAAGAAACAAATGACAAAATCATGCAAAATTGAAGTGAATTCAAAATTTCTAGTTGAATATTGTGACCAACAATACTATTAAAATTGTTACTCTACTCAACAACAGTTGTCATTAATTATCCTGTCAAATGTATGGTATCTCTAGTTCAGGGGTTCCTGAAATGCCCTTGGGCATTTTTATAGATTCCTGTGTACCCCTAAAAATTAAGGATTAAAAAAACTACATTGGGGAAGAAGCTGTCCTTGTGCTGCCAAGTGCTAATTTTTAGGCTCCTGTACCTTTTCTGACTGCAGATTACAACACCATGTATTGTACAGTAGTGGTTATTCTCTCAGACCCAATGTACCCCCTAAAAAGTGCAAATGTACCACTGGGGGTACATGGTCCCCAGATTGGGAACCCCTGCTCTAGTTCATGACAACAGAGCCATAATGTAGTCCACCTCACCTAACCTCTTAAATACTGAACTACCTAGTCAGCCATCAGATTCAGGTGATTGCCTCATTAATCTCAGAAAATATAGGCATCAGAATTTATTGCCAAGAACATTGCTTTATGGCAAACAGTGCAAACATTCATAAAAATGACCTTACAAAATAATAAAAATGCCACAGTGGTTTGCTGCTGAGCACAAATCAGGCTGGTGCTCTGGGCAATGAGTGCAACCAGGAGCTAGCAGACTGTCCAGTGGCACTGGTTCCAGCAAGAGAACCAGTGGTCAAATGGCTAAGGCGGCAGAGGGGCCAGCATCCCCAACATGGCACTGGCCCTGCTGCACAGCCAACAGCGCATGGGGATTGTCATGTAAGAAGTACCCACGCATGGGAAACAAGCTATTGTTATGTGGGTGCTGACGTCAGGAAAGGGGGACAAATGGCAGGAACACAAATTGTATAAAAGTCAGGTTTCAGCACCCAATAAACCAGAACTATACCTGACTACACGTGTGTGTATCTTCGAGTAGCGCAAGGCTACAAGTGCATGAAAAGTCAAAAGTAAGGCAGTGTCTTTGGTTCATTGATAATTCAGGAATCTGATGGCAGTGAAGATATCCTTGAGCCATTGAGTGCTCATTTTTAGGCTCCTGTGCCTTTTTCCTGAGTAAAGAGGTGGGGGTCCTTGAGGATAGAGGCTGTTTTCTTAGGTCACCTCTTGTAGATGTCCTTGACGGAGTGAAGTCTGGTGCCCGTGATGTTGCAGGCTGAGTTTTCTATAGTTTTTTTCCTTGTCCTCAGCATTGGCAAGTCACCTTCATTTATCATTCATACCATGCTTGCACGGTAAAGATGAGATAGTGTTTCTCCAGGACCACAGCATATTTACATAAAAGTTAGAAGTTACACATTAAAATATTAAGCATACAGTAAAAGTTCACAGTACACTATCCTCATATGTTCTGGGAATTCAGGATCCTGTTGTCTTGCGGGGTGGGGTGGGGGGAAAAGCTGTTGCCCAATCTGGCTGTAAGGACCCGAGTGCTACGGTACCTCCTACCAGATGGCAGAAGGGAGAACAGGTTGCATGAGGGGTATGTGGAGTCCTTAACAATGTTTATTTGTTTTGCCTACATCATGTGTTGTGGATGTTCTTATTGGTAGGAGGAGAGCCCCCAATAATCTTTTCTGCTGACTTCACTACCCTCTGCAGAGTCTTGTGGTCTGAGGTGGTACAGCTTCCAAGCCAGGCAGTGATACAATTGCTTAGAATGCTCTCAATACATACTTCACAATGATGCAACCAGCCAGAATGCTCTCCACAGTATGCCTGTAGAACCATATAACCAACCACATAACAATTACAGTACGGAAACAGGCCATCATGGCCCCTCTAGTCCATATTGATTTAAGTGATCTCCTCTAATCCCACTTGCCTGAACCCTGCCCATAACTCTTCAATCCCCTCACATCCATGCACCTATCTAACTTTTTCTTAAATGACAAAATTGACCTTGCCACAACCACCTCTTCCGGAAGGTCATTCCACTTGGCCCCCTAACCCTTAACTCATGACCCCTTGTTCCAATCTCATCTTTCTGCAAGGGGAAGAGTCTATTCACATCTACTCTATTAATGCCCCTCATAATTTTGAATACCTCTATCAAATCCCCCCCTCAACCTTCTACGCTCCAATAAATAAAAGTGCAGCCTAATCAATCTTTCTTTGTATTCTAGATACTGCAATCCAGGCAACATTTTAGTAAATCTTCTCTTCACCCTCTCTACCTTATTGATATCCTTCCTATAATTTGGGGTCCAGAACTTGCACAGTATTCCAAATTTGGCCTGACCAATGCCTTGAATAGTCTCAACATCACTTCCCAACTTTTATATTCTATGCTTTGATTTATAAAGGCCAGCATACAAAAAGCCTTCTTTACCACTCTATCCACATGAGATTCCACTTTCAAAGAACGATGAACCGTTATTCCAAGATCTCTCTGTTCCTTTGCATTCCTCAATACCCTCCCCTTCACTGCAAATGTCCTGTTTTGATTATTTTTCCAAAATGAAGCACTTCATACTTTTCACTATTAAACTCCATCTGCCATCTTTCAGCCCACTCTTCTAAGCAGTCCAAATCCTTCTGCAGTCTCTGAAAACCATCTTTGCTATCCACAACTCCCCCTATTTTTGTTTCATCCATATATTTAGTAGCCCAATTTACAACTCCATCATCCAAATCATTAATATAAATGACAAACAACAAGGGACCAAACACCGATCCATGAGGCACACCGCTCGTCACTGGCTTCCATCCAGACAGACAATTATCCACCATGACTCTCTGGCATCTACCTTCTAGCCACAGTTGAACCCATCTGACTATCTCAACATTAATACCTACACCTTCCTTACCAACCTTTCATGTGGAACCTCATCGAAGGCCTTACTGAAATCCATACAGACTACATCTACTGCTCTTCCTCATCAACTTTCCTGGTCACCTCAAAAAATTCATCAAGATTTGTCAAACATGACCTTCCCTGCACAAACCCATGTTTGAGTAGAGTAACAATTTTAATAGATCAGTCCCTGCCTCTCTAGATACTTATATTGTCTCTAAGAATACTCTCCATTAGTTTACTGACCACCGATGTCAAACTTATCAGCCTATAATTACTGGGCCTACACCTGGAGCCCATTTTAAACAGAGGAACCACATTTGTGAAGTTTGCGAGAATCTTTGGTGACATAGCAAATCTCTTCAAACACCTATCATAGTATAGCCACAGGTGAGCCGCCTTTGTGATTGCATCAACATGGAGGCTCCAGGACAGTTCCTTGGAGATGTTGACCCTCTCCACTGCTGAGCCCTCAATGACTTCCTCCTGATACCCACAATTATCTCCTTGGCTTTGCTAATGTTGAGTGCAAGGTTGTTTGTGTGACACCACTCAATGAGCTGATCTATATCCCTCCTGAACGCTTCCTCATTGCCATTTGTGATTCTGCTGACAACCGTGGTACCATCGGCAAATTTGTAGATAGCAAATATGAAAAGCCTTCTTTACCACTCTACACCTATGACTGTGGAATAACGGTTCATTGTTCTTTGAAAGTAGAATCTCGTGTGGATATAGTGAGTAGAGAAGGGGGCTAAGGATCCAGTTGCAGAGGTGGTGGGGGGGGGGGGGGTGTAAAGGCCCAGGGTTTGGAGCTTCTTGACCAGCACTGAGGGAATAAAAGTGTTGAAGGCTGAGCTGTCGTCTATGAAGAGAAGCCAGAGGTATGAGTTGCTCTTTTTGATGTGATCCAGAGCTGAGTGAAGAGCCAGTGTTCTTGTGTCTGCTGGGGAGCGAGTGTGACGATGGGCGAATTGCAGTGAGAGCAGTCCTTTGCTTAGGTTTATGAAAATTCTGGCTGTGACCAACCTCAAAGTAATTAATCACAGTAGATGTGAGTACTACTGGGGGATGTTCATTGAGGCAGCTCACTCTGCTCTTCTTGGGCTCCGGGATGATTGATGCCCTTTTGAAGCAGGTAGGAAGCTCTGATGGCCGCAATGAGAGGTTGAAAATGACTGTGATCATTCTGGCTAGTTGGTTGGCACAGATTTTGAGTACCCTGCAAAGTACGGTGTCAGGGCCTTATGCCTTGCGAGGGATATCACAGGTACCATAAGATCCTCAGCCTTTGCAGGGATTCTCACAGGCACTATTGGGTTCTCCTCAAAGCGAGCATAGCAATTCAGCTCATTAGGTGGTGAAGCATCACAGTCATCTATGGTGATTGGCCTCACTTTGTAGGCTGAAGTGACCTGCACTCCCTGCCATGGCTGGCGTGTATCTGCCTTTAGCTTCCTCTGGAATTGGTACTTTGTTGCAGAGATGGCCTTCCATAGGTCGTACGTGGATTTCTTGTGGAGATCTGGATCCCTGGCCTTAAATGCCCTTGATCTCGACTTCAGCAGGTTCCAAATCTTCTGATTCATCCAAAGCTTCTGGTTGGGGAAAATCCAGTATGTACAGTTGGCACACACTTGTCCATGCAGGTCCATGCAGCACAATGCAACTTATCCTTAAGCAGTTTTGAGGACTTACTGGGTGAATTGTGCAGAACACCCACAATCATAATGATGGGTCCCAAAATAAATTCTAAATTTAATTATTTCCTGCAGAAAAGGCAACTAAAATATTTAATAATTGATCATATTATTTGTGTAATTAACAACAATCAAGTTCTAGAAACTTTGAAACGCAAATTGTGGGATCAAGGTGCTTTGCTAGGATCAGGGGAGTAATACGGGCTTGGATTGGCTAATTTAGAGCACTGAGATTCAGATAGCAGTGATATCAGTACAAACCTTGGTGTGCCCTTGATTTGATTTAATTTAAATGTACAGCATGGTAACAAGTCCTTCTGGCCCAAGAGCCCATGCCCCCAAATATATAAATAACCTGCATATGCTTCTGTAGGGTGGGAGGAAATCAGAGCACCCAGACGAAACCCATGCAGACACAGGGAAAAAGTACAAACTTCTTGGAGACAGCGCTGGATTCGAACCCGGGTCACTGGCACAATATTACCATCGTTCTAGCCGCTACGTTAACTGTGCTGAACTATACCAATTGGTTCTGTCGATCCTCCCATGAGGTTGCTTTACCTCGCTCCACTCTGTCCTGATGTGCCATTCACTGCAGATTTTCAATTGGCAAGTGGCTGTTGTTTCAGGTTTATCCAGGTGTCGGCATCTTTCAGGTTGAACACTGGTCGTTCGATTGGTGTAGACCTGTCTGCAAAGAACTTGTCGATGTTGTATTCCAGGTCCACATGTTTTGCTGCATTCAGACCATTCACCGAGATCCCAGCTATGATTACAAACAATAGTGTGGGTTACTTGTATGAGATCCCTCCAAATCATAAACTATGGGGAAGAACTCTGCTTCTGGTTTTGTAATTACAAATACAAGCAAATCATTCCAATGTCTAGATGTATCATTGTGTAAATCAACATGAGATAATATTTCTAGTTCTCACTTGTCAGTGATACCTATCAAGTCAGGAAACAAAATATAAAGGAAATGAGCGGTGAGCAAAAGAAAGGCAGAAGTACAGAAAGTCAAAAAGTCAAGCAATCCTAAACTATGGAAGATCATGTTGATTAAATCAACAACAATGAAAGGAGAAAAATGCTGTTTTCCTAAGACTCCTAAAATGAAATGGTTCATTTAAAAATGTGTGAGCTAAATGGGTTCACATGGATCTTAATCTATGGTGTTCAAGCTTTCCATAAAATCTCACCTTTCCATCACAATTTCCAAAGATTTTGTAGAAAATACAAAAAAATTTTTTTATTGAATTTTATAGATAAAATCCTGTGTACATGGTCTTCAGTTTAATAACATAAAACAGGTAATATCTACATATTATCTAAAATTAGTATTGAATAAAAAATAGATAAGATACAATTAAAAATTTTGTTTTTTAAAAAAAGGTATTTTCATCTTATTCTGTGATATGATCCATAATAATCTGCACTTGAACCCATCATTATCTCATGGTCTCGATGAGCAAAAAAATAAGAATATGAAAAATCCCCCTACTAATCTAACCCCTCCCTCTAAACAAGGTTAACTTGTATAAATTATAAAGAATTGAATACGATTTATGTAGAAAATACTGCAGATGAAGGGAGAATGCATGCAGGAAATCCATGCTCAATTTCTTTAAGACCTACATATCATGAGCAAATGACAAAGCAGAGGAAAGGGTCTATTTTTCATTCATGATGCTTTCCCTGAGACTCATTGAATGATACAATGCACAAAATTGAAAACTGATCATTCAAATCTATTCTTCAATAAACAAGCGAGTTTTTGATTGAAGACATTTATTCCTGATTTTCATGAGTTAATATTCACTGATGGAACACTTTTTCAAAATGGCTCCAATGTGTGTCCTTGCAGTTGGTAAATAATTTTAAAAAAAATTTCGGATTATGGCTGATGGGGGGAAATGGAAACCCCTCATGAGGTATGATGGCTCCAATAAGGAATTTTACTGGAACACAAGAAAGGACTTTAATTCTGTGACACCCCCCTCCACCCCCAAGCTTATCCTGAGAATAACAAGTTACCATGCTTCCTCAAACCAATCCTCACGTTAATGAGCAAAAACAAGTCTCCAGAAAAGACCATATCAGAATTGTTCACATCATGACCATTGCCATTCAAAAAACCACCAGTGAAGAACATTTGAAAAACACATTGCTTCTATTTTTTACAACATCTGCTCAATGTCCAGTGGTTACTTGTTATTACATTGCAATTTCATAGCTTTCATGAGGCTTTGATTAAGTCTGTTTCTGCTGGCCCCTGGTTGGATTGCATCCAAACTACGGAGACTGCTCTCCAGGTTTATGAAGGGTTCCATTTAAAGTAAAATTAGGTAAGGTTTATTTTGTGGGTGATTACGCTGAGTTTATTCTTCAGATTAAGAGCAGATAAATATAAAACAGGTAACTTAAGACATTTCATGTAATAAACAAGATCTCTATGAACGTACTAAGCTGGACATGGTTGGATGTTGCAAGCTTCTTCCTCCGGTGTTGGCCTCATCACAATTTCACACAAGTTTTCCGATACTTCCTCATGAGTATTCCTGTTAACACACTTAAAAATGAGAACACGGCTCCCTAAAAGTCAAGAAAAGATATTTATTATTAATAGGAGTATTCCTAGTTCTATATAACTTGTTTAATGAATATGATGCAGCAAATTAAGCAGGTCAACAACAAAACAAAATCAGCTTTAGGGATAGGCAATGCATCAAGCTTTCCATTTTTACCTTTTATGAGGTAACTTTTGTTAACCTTGGTTATTATGGGACTGCAAGCTGAGACACAAGTCAATCATGATAATTAAATCCAGAGTATATTTAGGAGCATGTATGATCTACTCTTATTCCTATGTAATTTGATGAACACATTTGCTTGGCGGGGAACTTTTTTGGAAATTCCAACGACCAACTTTAATGAGTGGAGAATCAAGAACAGGTCAAGGCCAAATTTCCAATTGACTGTACCAATATGGGCTTCCATCATGAAAACTAACGTGTAAAGTTAAGGACTTGCAAACAAAATCCAGTTTTATTACTAGAAATGGGTGATGAAGCTATCATCCAATTTGTAACCTGTGGTATACTAAGGCAAACTTCTTATAATATAGACTGGGCTTTGAACCACCACGTATTTGTGGAAAAGGAGCAGTGTGCTGAGTAAAATGGGGAGATGAAGATTATACAAAATGTAAAAATTGTTTTCTTTGTTTCTTTTTAGATTATCACTGAATAAAATGGGGAGATGAAGATTATACAAAATGTAAAAATTGTTTTCTTTGCTTTTTAGATTATCACTGAGTATTCCATTTGCATTCATCTTGTGTAATCACAGGTGGAGTAGCTTGCTCTGTTTTTAAAACTGATACACATAACTTTTAAATTTAAATTTAGATATACAGCATGGTAAAAAGCCCTTTCAGCTCCTGAGCCAGTGCCACCCAATTAACCTATACCCCAGAAACTGGAGAACCCAGGGAAAACCCATGCAGGCATGGGGAGAATGTACAAACTCCTTACAGACAGCATGGGATTCGAACCCTGGACCAGATCGCTGGCACTGAAACAGCTGCTAACCTCTATGTTAATGGTGCATCTGCCATGATTAAAAGAAAGATTTTGATCAGGTAAGAAGACAGAACAGAGCTGTTCAACACTGGGGAGAAGCATATATTGATACAGAGTAAAGATCGCTGCATTGCTAATCGCTCGCCATATTATTTGCCTGGCCTTAATTATCTTAAAAGGTAGAAAAAAGACATTGATCCTGAACTAAGCTGCATTTTGTCAGGTTGAATGTAACAAAGCAACTTTCAGTGTGTAGTTCCCCTTTCCATTGAGAGTGTTTCTTCGAAATGAATGGCAGCAGCTTGGTAGTTTTTCAACTGGATATAAAAAGATTGGGCCAAATCACCCAATCCACTGCCAGAATTTGAATATGGGATTACTGCCATTTGATTAATCCTCATGGACCATGCTGAGAACCCAAATGAGTTGATAATCCATTTTATTTGCAAATCTTGTACAATGCTGAGCGCATGGGAGCAATAATGTCCAGTATTACAGTAAAATGAAGTCATGAGTTTGAGAGCTTGTGATAAACACTACAGATACTGTAAGTGAACCTGTAGTGCAGCTAGTGAAGAGTGGTCATTTTTAAATTAAAGGTTTTTAGTTCATTGGCCAATTATTTATGCACCCTCACCTGGCTTCCTCATTATCAGGTCACACTACTGCTTGATGTCCAAAGAAAAGCTGCCAGTCATCCAGAATGAGCTGGCAGCCCTTCTCAGGACACTCCTTCTCTTGCTACATGCCAGAAATACCTGATAAACATTGGTTTGAATCAATTTCACATTCTCAGACAAGGTCAGGTGCCCTTTATGCAGGTAGAGGTAGCACATCAAGACTAATGCTGCCAGCATGAAAATAATTTCTTTCACATAGCATCTTTCATGACATTAGGAAATCTAATCTATTCCTCTAATAACATACTTTGAAATGTTATCACCTTTAATAGAACGGTAGGCAGGTTCCATCATCACGAACTGACCAGACAATGGCAATTATTGAGGGATATATTGTGGCCAGGACATCGGAAGGATTCCATGTCAAAAAGTGGCATGGGAGCTGTTTTGTCTACCTTGGAGGACAATGAGGATTCAGTTTAATATCTCACCCAAAAAAAAAGAACCGTATTCTATCCATTCCTTGTCTATCTCATCTTTAGTGCACCATTTTTCATCCACTGCTGACAAGATTAGATGGCCATGTTTCCTGTTTTTGCACACATGAACCCATTCTGCATGCCGCAGTCTCCACCATTTTGGGGTTCCTTCCATATTTTGGAAAGTCCTATCATGAGAAAAATGCTGTGAAAAGCACAATGTTTCAGAGACCAAGTACAAACGGGTCTACTTTTCTTTTGTAGGTCACCTATCTGTTAGGTATTTTGGAATGGTTTATTAGAAAATGAGGGAAAATAAATCTTCAGTTATTAAAAACAATTGGCTGTTTTTCTTGGCAATGTGTGACCAGGTGCATTGTTCCAGAGAATGTGAAGGATGCACTGTCTGAAAGTCAGCAGCTTGAAAATGTAAAAGTACATTTCTTATTGTAGGTTATCTATTGATCCTATTGAAAAAAAAGATTCCCAATATACTGGCATTTATTACAGGAAGCTTTGCCTGTATTGTCCATCAACCTCTGACCTTGCTGCATGCCTAAAAGAACCTACTTCTAATATATAATGCAGAAGGTTATTTTTCACACTATTGTTTCTTGAGATGCCAAAAGAAAATTCTTGCATCGAGTAACTCAGAAGGCACTTGTGGGGTGAAATTTTGATTTGGTAAGACTCCAGAGTTTCCCCAAAGAAAGACATGGAGGGCATTTTTCATTCTGCATTTACTGGAAAGAGAAGATGGCAAAGGTTGAAAATTTGTGTGGGTTTGACAATTTGTGGATAAACTACTCCACCAGATCATGTACTCTAAAATGTCACTATAATATATATCAGGACAACAATACAGGATATAAATTTACTGACGATGCTACCCTAGTGGGTTGTATAAAAAGGGGTGAAAAGTCAGAATACTGGAGGAAGGTTGAAAACTTTGCTGAATGGTGCATTAACAATAACTCGACGTCCCCAAGACTGAGGACCTGATTGTAAACTGTATTGAAGGATAACCAGAGGTGTACGATCTAGTGATCATTAGGGGATTAGAGGTGGAGAGGGTGACCAAATTTAAAGTCATTATCACAGAGAACCTCTCCAGGATCCATCATACTAATATCATCATGAAGAAAGCAGGTCAGTGCCTCTACTTCCTCAGGAATTTGCAGAGGTTCAATATGTCACTGGAAACCTTGGCAAACTTCTACAGATGTGTAGCAGAAAGTGCATCATGACCAGGTAAGGAGGCACCAACACTTCTGAGCCCTGTGGAGTCCTGCCGATAGAGTGCAGCAGCAATCATCAAGGATGCACTCCACCCAGGACATGCTCCGTTCTCACTGCTGCCATCAGGAAGTTGGGTTGGGTGCCACAGCACTCGAGCCTCCAGGTTCAGGAATTGTCACCACCCCTCAACCATCAGAACCCAAAACAACAGACTCAATCAGAGACTCATTTAAGAACTCTTTCTTTGCTCTTTATTTGTAACTGATTTTTTTTTTTGGTTTTGCACAATCATTTTGTTTACATTTCTGTCTTTTCTATTAATTTCTTCCTTCTGGAGTACAGTTACTGATAATTAAAAAATCCTGCCTGTCCTGTAGGAAACAGAATCTTAGAGTTGTATGTAATATCTTGTATTTACTTTGACAATAAATTTGAACTTGAACTTAACCAAATATCACTGTTAAAATAGCAGAACAAAATTATCAATGAATGTGCCCCAAGAGTAACTCTTGGTTCCTATGCATTCACAAATATGAGGCAACAAATTTTCTTAATAATTTGTCAAAGACCTTTGCATGTTATCCTGATAGGAGTCAAGTCTAAAATAGTTAAAACTTTGACTAATAGATTCAGGAGCTTACTAAATCCTGCAGCTTATAAATTCAGTAATATCACAGAAATGATTAAATGTTAACTGGTCAAGGGAGTACCCAAAATGACTGATAAGACATTGGATAAGCAAAAATTTTGAGAGGGAGCAACTTGGAATTATTTAAATAGGAGAATAATTTAGTTAAATTAGGTTCCCACAATTCATGGGTATTGCTGTCAATTCTCCATAATATTAAAAACAGCAATGTCAAATTTGGACCAAAAACTTATTCAGCAATCACCAAATGACATTTTTACCCAATAATTAATGGAAAAGATTAGAAATTAGCTTCATGAGGCCCTGGGTGCTGATCTTTACTGTAGCACCTGATAATTTTTTTTTCCCCTTGAGGGAAGATGGGGATCTAGGTTTCCACAAGACTGGTGACTTCAATTGCTGAGAGGAGAGAAACATGAAAGTCTGCAGACACTGTGATTACCTTGAGGAAGAGCTCAGGCCTGAAAAGTCTGTAATATATCTTTACCTCCTATGGATGCTGCAAAAGTGGTTGAGTTCCTGAAGCATTTCTGTGCTTTGACTTCAGCTACTGCTCATTGATGGCACAGCTGCAGAAGCAATATGGTGCTGTGGCATTAACAAGGAACTGGAAGAATTGGTGAAAGAAGCTTAACGAGCTGCCACGTAAAGGGGATAAAAGGTGTCTCTTATCTTGGAGTTCAGGTCACCTTTTGGCTTGGTGATTCAGCATTGCTCTGGCTTTGTTTGAGGGCAGATTGTGGTGCTACCAGTGGGTAGTGTTAAGAGTTCAGTGATCTGCATATAAGCATGGAAAATGCTGTTGTCTTCATTTTACATTGTTAACATGGAGGGATATGCCAGAGGACGACTTATTGCTGAGCAAGCACCATCTCAAGTAGCCTAGTGCAAGGAATTTTGGTCTCCTGATGCAACTGCATCAGAGACAGAGCAGTGAAAGGCAACCGTTCAATTGTTTAAAAATAGCTTTCTATAGCAGGCTGTAAACTTTATGGAGGAAGTTGCCCTGCACATCCAACTCTGCTTTGAATCTGGCTTTGAACCCACTGCTATCCTTGACAACCAGCATCAAGAGGGCAGTCACTTGATCTTCCTTGGCACCAGTCTGCTGCCATTGAAGCTGCTGTTATTTGCAGAGGCTGCTAGAGGAATGCATTGGGAAAGAAATATCAATAGGTATGGCATCATTTAGTGCAGCGATATAGAAAAAAGAGCTACATGAAAGGGAGAGAATGTAAAATATTTTAAAAGTTTTTTAAAAAAAGTTAAGAGTCCTAGCAGTTTTATTGGACCACTCTTTTTTCTTTGGCTTGGCTTCGCGGACGAAGATTTATGGAGGGGGTAAAAAGTCCACGTCAGCTGCAGGCTCGTTTGTGGCTGACAAGTCCGATGCGGGACAGGCAGACACGATTGCAGCGGTTGCAAGGGAAAATTGGTTGGTTGGGGTTGGGTGTTGGGTTTTTCCTCCTTTGCCTTTTGTCAGTGAGGTGGGCTCTGCGGTCTTCTTCAAAGGAGGTTGCTGCCCGCCAAACTTTGAGGTGCCAAGATGCACGGTTTGAGGCGTTATCAGCCCACTGGCGGTGGTCAATGTGGCAGGCACCAAGAGCACTCTAAATTAGAGTGAAATTTACAAAGGGAGTAAGACAGTAACTGCCCAGTTTGTACAGTAGAATATAAATCTGAGGAGGTAGTGAGGCAACTTTGTATTCTGAGTATTGCACCTCATTCTGGTAAACAAAAAACAGAAAAGTATCCAAGGACAGCAGGCAAAACACACCAGGACATTCCCAGGACCAGAATCACAGTTAATGAGGGAAAATAGGAGTTTAGAAATGAGGGGATGTTCAAGGTACTGAAAAAAAAATTAACCCAAATATTTAAACATAATAGAGTCATTCAGCAAGTCATGAGACATCGGATTCATGGAACCTTGGGTGTGTGGATTAAAAATGAGCTTGCATGTAGAAAGCAGAGAGTAGTAGTGGACAGAAAATATTCTGCCTGGAGGTTGGTGACGAGTGGAGTTCCACAGGGATCTGTTCTGGGACCCCTGCTCTTTATGATTTTTATAAATGATGTTAATGAAGAAATGGAAGGATGGGTCAGTAAGTTTGCAGATGATATGAAGGTTGGAGGAGTTGTAGATAATGCTAAAGTTTGTCATAGATTATAAAAAGATATAGGCATGATGCAGAATTAGGTGGAAAAGTGGCAGATGGAGTTCAATCCAGATAGGTCTGAGGTCATGCATTTTGGAAGGTCATACTTGAAGTTTAAGTACAGGATTAATGGTTGTGTGGAGGAACAGAGGGAGCTTGGGGTCAAAATCCATGCATCTTTTAAAGTTGCTGCACAGGTTGATAGGATAGTTGAGAAGGCCTATGGGATGCTGGGCTTCATTAACAGGCGGATGGAGTTCAAGAGTAGAGAGGTCATGTTGCAACTACAAATTTCTGGTGAGACCACACTTAGAGTATTGTGTTCAGTTCTGGTCACCTCATTATTGGAAGGATGTGGAAGCTATGGAGAGGGTGCAGAGGAGATTTACCAGGATGTTGCTTGGATTGAGAAAAAAGTCTTATGAGGCAAGGTTAGCAAAATTGGGACTTTTTGAATTGAAGAAGGATTAGAGGAGACTTAATAGAGGTCTACAAAATTATAAGAGGCATAGATAAGGTGGACAGCCAGCACCTTTATCCAATGGCAGGAATAGCAAACACCTCCCTTCAAAAAAGTGAAGGGAGGAAAATTTAGGAGAGACATCAGGGGTAAGTTTTTTTTTTTTTACACAGAGATGTGTGGGTGCTTGTAATGCCTGGCCAGAGACAGAGGTGGAGGATGAAACATTAGGAACATTTAAGAGACTCTTAGACAGGCACATGTATGAAAGAAAAATAGGGGGTTATGGGGTTAGAAGGGTTTTTTTTTGTTAGGGATATATAGGTTGGTACAACATTGAGGCCCAAAGGGCTGTACTGTGCTGTAATGTTCTATGTTCTAGGGGAGCACTTAGTTTAGTAAATGGTAAATAAACAAGTGACTACCAGTACATTTTCTTCATATTATGTGAAGGTACAAAACTGGCTGTGAATGTGATACTGACAGATGTATTCAATCATACATTTATGACCAATTAAGGTGGAAAGGAAAAAGAGGATCTTTTATGAAGTAGTTGTACATGATGCTCTGGAAGGATAATTAGAGATGGGCCAAATGGTTTTCCTCATCCATAATTATGTGATCCCTGTAAATCCTACTATTCTAATCTGTGAAGTTACACCCATTTAATATGAAAGCTCATAAAAATCAGCTTGGCACCAGGTCATTTCCAGAGACAGACACTAACACAAGGCCATGAAATCGAAATTATAGAACCATTTTATAAAGATGAATTTATGATACATTACTTAAAAATAAGTAATGACAAATTAGACAGCTGGATGAAAAATTGGTTAGGTACAGGAAGGAGAAATTTGTACATGGAAACTAAGTTCAAACTGAAGGGTGACTAAAATTCTCAAGGGGCCTATCTGGACCCATTCTTATTCATATTATTCATGAAGAATACAAAAGAGTCGCTTCTTGCCATATTGTAAAATTTGTTACCAATAGCCAGCAATGTTCAGGAAAGACTTGTGGAGGGCAGATTGTGAGACAAAAAAATCTGGACAAATTTAACAAATGGGCCAAGGAATGTAGGAAAGATTCAATGAGGATAAAATGTACAAAGACAGCGGAAATCTGAAACATATGCACAGGGAAGGGATTGCAGTTTGGTTTTGATTAGTTAAGGCAAGCAGAGGGTGATTTGGGCACAATTACTCACCGTAAATATTATTCATAAATGTGACTCTGCCGTCAGATTCGTTGCAAAGTAATTAGTCAATAACTGAAGACTTTCTACTTTAACACATTATTTATTAGTAAGGCTGAGACTTAACATGTAGGTTAGATTTTCACAGAGATTTTTGAGCTCCCCAAACATTTATGCATTGAAAAATGACACTCAAGCCAAGTTAGTTGGTATGCTAGTAATTATATATACATTGCTTTTTCATGATTTCAGGATATCCAAAGCACCTCCTAATCAACTAATTACTTTTGAAGATTAGCCACAGTTGTAAAGCCCCAAACTAGATGGTACACGGCAAGATCCCACATAGAGTAAAGAGAAAAGCAACATAGCCATTCTTCGAGGCAAAACTGTGTCCACTGAACCACTCCAAATACAATTACAATTTCTTACCAAGCAGATTTCTGGTTGACATAGAAAGAATTAACCTTGAAATACTAAACCTGTGAGGTTAATGATGTGCACCTTCCCATAGTCTCACAGCCACAGTAGACGGGAGGAAGAATTGTCAATATACAGCATTTAAACTGATGCATGAAACAGAAAAGTTCTCTGCTTCAAAAGACATGTTAAGTCAGAGATGCATTGTGGTCGATGCACAATTTGTTCCTGGATGCATCGTTGCAATATTCTAATGCTGAAATACACAAAACACCTTTGAGCTCCACTGTACACATCACTGCATCTCTTTACATAAGGACCCAGAGCAAAATAGCATTGAATAGCCACACAGTTATGTTTCGGTTTAACTCCACTGAGTAACATATACTACATTGAATCATGCAAAGATACTGTAAATCCTACTCTTTTTGCAAAAGTAACTATGTTGGTGAGCAAAACTGAGATTGTATTGCATCAGACTATGTACATCATTATATATTCTATTTTCCTAAGAATATGAGTGTACAGATGTCTCTTCAGAATCAGAATTTATTGTCATGAACATGCCATGAAATGTGTTGTTTTTCAGTAGCGTCACAGTGTAAATATTGCTACAAAATTACATTTAAAAATATATAACAGTGCAAAAATAAGAGAGAAAGTGTCTCTGGTTCACTGTCCATTCAGAAATCTGATGGCAGAGGGGAAGAGGCTGCCTTGTGCAGCTGGGTGTTTGTTTTCAGGCTCCTGTACCTCCTTCCTGAGGGTAGCAGTGTGGCCTGGGTGGTGGGGTCCTTGAGGATAGAGGCTGCTTTCTTAAGAGACCGCCTCTTGAAGATGTCCTTGATAGAGTGAAGACTGATGCCCGTGACAGTGCTGGCTGAGTTCACAACTCTGTAATTTTTTTTTGTCCTGTGCATTGACACCTCCATAACCGAGAGTGACACAATCCGTCAGAATGCTATCCACGGTACACCCGTACAAATTTGCAACAGTCTTTGGTGACGTACCAAATCTACTCAAACTTCTCACAAACTATAACCACTGGTGAGCCTTCTTTGCGATTGCATTGACAATGGAGGCCCCAGGACAGATCCTCAGAGATGTTGACACCCCAGGAACTTGAAGCTCTTAACCCTTTCCACTGCTGACCCCACAAGGAGTGATTCGTACTTTCATGATTTCCCCTTCCTCAAGTTCATAATTGGCTACTTGGTTTTGCTAATGTTGAATGCAAAGTTGTTGTTATGGCATTACTCAACTAGCTGATCTATCTCACTCCTCATACCGCTACCTCACTGCTGTCTGAGATTCTGCTGATGGCCCTGCTGTTATCAGCAAATTTGTAGAAGGCATTTGAATTGTGCTTCACCACTCAGTCATGGATGTATAGTGAGTAGAGCAGTGAGCTAAGCAAACATCCTTAGTTGTGCGCTTGTGTTGATCATCAGTGAGGAGGAAATGTTGTTTCTGATTGATTTTGAGTGCACTCTTCATATGAACGTAGAACATGCTGTTTTCTCCAATTTAATGTCCGTTTGCATTTTGATTCTGAATGGTCAGTAGACTTGTAGTCTGCCTGCTTCTCAACCATATATTGCTATCATTCAGTTTGCAACAAATCTGGAAGCAGATACACAAAAGAATGCCACACAATAAGGAATGCAGAATCTGCAAGGATTCCCAATTCAAATGCGTGTCAGGTACAATGCCAACTTTTGCATGCTGCAGAATGCTGGTGGCCACACTAACTCAGATGCATCAGTTCATGAGTTTTCACACAGCATCGTTCAAAGTTCAGATTTATTGTCAAAGTACATACATGACATCACATACAACCTGGAGAGTATTTTTTTCCTACAGACCATGCAGAATTGGAACTTATTGGTCATACTCAAGAAATGATAACCTATATTCAGTGCCCTCCCTAGTGTTTCAGACCAAGGCACTTTTTTCCTTTATTTGGCCCTCTGCTTCACAGTACTAAATTTGTAATCAAACAATTTGCATGTGATTAAAGTGCACATTCCAGATTTTATTCAGGATATTTGTATACAATTTATAGTTCCCTCATTTCAGGGCACCATAATATTTGGGACTTTTGATTTCATAGGTGATTGTGAGTACTCAGATATGTTTAATTGATTCATTGGTGCAGATGTAAGAGAGATAGGTTTTTGATCATCTTTGCGATCTGCGGTTGCCAATTTTCAACATGAGGACCAAAGTTGTGCCAATGAAAGTCAAAGAAGCTCCATTATGAGACTGAAAAACAGGAATAAAACCGTAAGAGACATCACCAAAACCTTAGGATTACAAAAACAACTGTTTGGAACATCATTAAGAAAAAAAGAGCGCACTGGTGAGTTCAGTAATCACAAAAGGACTGGTATTCCAAGGAAGACTCCACTGCTGATAACAGAATTCTCATCATAATGAACAAAACTCCCCAAATGCCTGGCTGACAGATCAGAAACATTCTTCAGGATGTGTCAATAACAACTGTCTGCAGAAGACTTCATGATCAAAAATACAGAGGTGACACTGCAAGATGCAAACCACTAGTTAGCCACAGAAACAGGACGGCCAGATGAGTTTGCCAAAAAGTATTTAAAAGAGCCTGCAGTATTCTGAAAAAGGTCTTTTGGACAGATGAGATCAAGATTAACCTGTATCAGAGTGATGGCAAGAGCAACGTGTTGAGGTGTAAAAGAACTGCCCAAGATCCAAAGCATACTGTACCACTTCAAGTGTGAAACATGGTGGTGGAGGTGTTATGGCCTGGGCATGTATGACTGCCACAGGTACTGGTGCTTTTATCTTCATTGATGTTGTAACTAATGATGTCAGTAGAAAAATGAATTCTGCAGTGTTTAGCAAATGGCTACAAACTCATTGGATGGTGCTTCATTCTCCAGCAAGACAATGATTCGAAACAATGAAGTTTTTCAAAGCTAAAACCTGGAAAATTTTGGATGGCCAAATTAGTTACCCAACCTAAATCCAATTGAGCATGCCTTCCATATGCTGAACAAAAAACTTAAGGGGCACGCCCCTAAACAAGTAGGAACTGAGGCCTGGCAGAGCATCACCAGGGAAGATGCTCAGCACCTGATGATGTCTATGAATCACAGACTTCAAGCAGTCATTGCATGTAAAGGATATGTAACAAAGTACTAAACTTGACTACTTTAATATACATACCATTGCTATGTCCCAAATATTATGGGGCACCGGATTGAGGGGACTGTGTATAAAAAGTACTGCAATTTCTATATGGTCACGGTCAAACCAAAATGTATACAAATAACCATGAAAAAAATCTGGAATGTGCACTTTAATCACATGTGAATTTAAAACTGTGGAGCAGAGGGGCAAATAAAGGTAAAAAATGTGTCTTTGTCCCAAACATTATGGAGGGTACTGTAAGAGAGAGAGAAGTAAACATAAAGGAATGCAAACAAAACTGCAAAACAGTCAATAATAAATTATGTGTAAATTAAGAGTTCTTATAAGATTCACTAATTGAGTTTGTTCTTTAGAAGTCTGATGGTGGAGAGGTGGCAACTGTTCCTTAACCACTGGTATGAGTTTCCTTTTTCTCTTTCCTGATGGCAGCGGCAAGAACAGAGCACATCTTGGGTGATGTGGATTCTTGATGATTGCAGCTGCTCTCCAACAGCAGCATTCCATGTAGATTTTCTTGATGGTGTGGAGAATTTTGCCTGTGTTGTACTGGGATGTGACCACTACCTTTTACAGGGATTTCTGCTCAGAGGCCCTATACCAGGCCATGATGTAGCTGGTCAGCACACTTTCTCCTACACATCTGGAGAAGTTTGCCAAGGTTTTCTTTGTCTTACAACCCTATGAAAACTCCTCAGAAATTAGAGTGCTGACATGCTTTCTTCACAATGACATTTTGGAGGAAAGGTCTTCTAAAATAGGGACTCCCATGAATTTATATTTGCTCACCCTCTCCACCTCTGGTTACCAAATGAACACTGGATCACTTTATGGTTTATTTCTTGCATGAACATGCAAGGGTAGAGTTTATGGCTACAGTTGGCTTTGCAGAGACAATGGGAAATGCTTGTGGGAGTTTCACAAGTAGGTGTTAATGGACCAGCATGTTTGAACAGTGTCCACGTTCAAGGACTGAGAAATCTTTTACTGCTAAACTGGCGCCAGAGTTCTTTTTGCAGTTTGTTGCCCTAAGAGAGGCCCCATGGTTTTGCAAACATCCATTGTTTGGGAGAGTATTCTGCAGCAGTTTGCAGTGAACGCTGCAAGTGACAGACCGGCTGCACAATCCCATTTCAAGACAGGTTCTGAGTTCAGCCTATTCTAAATCTCTGTCGTCAATTGCAGAGGTTGTGGCTGGTTATTATTTCTCCTGCAATAGGGGAAAAAGAAGAACTCCTTGTGGTAACCTGGAAGAAGAGGTTATGTTTTGGAAAAAACCAAGAGTGGGCAAGTTTCTTCAGTAAGACACCAGTTGCTGACTGAAGGAGATCAGTTTGTGTGTCCAACGGATATTTCTCTGAAACCAACAAAGACCTTCCTGACAATTTAAGTTAAAGCATCAAATCCTGGTGAATATGCTAACTGCTTAATTCTGTGCACAGTGTGGAAGATTGCACTTGGAGAAGTGAAAAGTGACTGGACAGTGAAAAAGAATTTGCCTGAACACATAAACATTACACATACGTGCACTTAGAATTAGAAGGGGCTTAAGTTAATAGTAATAAGTTAAGTATTGATCTTATTATCATGTATTAAGAAAATAAAACCAGTTTTGTTTAAGCAGCCGTTGTCCTGGTGAATTTCTGTTGCTGTTAGTTTTGACTCCTTTGGGCTCGTAACAATGCAAGTTAGTTTTTTTTGTATGTAGGCCTTTCCTTTTGTTAATGATAAAAAAAACACTTCAAGGAATGGGAGACCTAGATTTCCATAGGAAAAAGTTCAAATTCAAGCATTCCAGTTACTTCTATAGAAATTTAAAAAAAACTACAATGTTGTATGTAATCAAAAGGACATGCAGCAAGTGCAGAAAGAAGAGCATGTTTTGAACAGATCATCTTTCATCAAAAGGATATGATTGCGGGTTGGATGGAAGGAAGCTTGTGGTGGAACACAAGCCCCAGGATAGAACAGTTGGATGAAAAGAATTGTCTTTGCTGTTAACTCAAGTCTGTTGATATCTGGGAATAAATTAATTCTGTAGAATTTATTGCAAATGTTATTTGAGTATCAAAGGTACTATGCAATAAAAATAGAATTAGAGATTTAGTTGCTTGCAGTAAGTGCCCTTGATATTGCATTGCCCATAATCTGTGGCTTAGTCCAGAAGAGGTTGGGCAATGGGTCTGCTGAGGTCATAAGGAGGGCAAATGGCAATTGGGAAACAGCCCTGAAGTGAATGTGTGGTGCTAGTCAGGAGTGCCCTCATTCTGAACTGACTGTGTGGCAGGCAGCTGGAACAATGGGGAGGTCAGTTGATGACGAGTGGGTGGGAGTGCCTGGTAATTGAGTAAAAAAAAGAAAGGGGCAAGGAGGAGAAGGGGTGGATGAAAGAGGAGGGAGCCTAAGGAAGTAGGAGGCACAGGGAGGAGGTTAGCAGATGGTGGAAGATGTAGAAGGACTGAGGCAAGAGGTGTTAAACGAGAGCAGGGAATTGTGCTGGCAATGGTCGTGCACATACAGTATGTGCAGAGGGAGGGTATCATTCTGAATCTCAAGGGATTGCTAAAGAAGAAAACATAAAATGTTCACCATAGAAACAGACCTCTTGGTGTTTATGCTTCTTGTGAACATCCACCCTCTCTTTTCATCTTAACTTATTGAAGAAAGCTGTAATTCTTTTCTCCCTCAGCTATTACCAAAGGTTTCATTGAGCATGCATACTGTACATTATTCTTTTCAACTACAATTTATGTTGGGAAGTCGCATTGTTCTCGCCATCCTGACAGCATTCTATGTCAATGTTGGTGTCAACATTTCCTTAATTTACAAATTCAAAGGCAATTCCTTTGCTTGTTTTCAAGGCTTAACAACTGAAGAAACCAACTATATAAAACTCAGTTAAACATGAAAGTCTGCAGACAAAAGGGCATCTGCAGATAACAGAGCCATATCCTTGGCAACACTACTTTGTGGTGCTTCTTAGATGCTATTTGTTCAGTATTATTTTCCAGTTATAAAAGCTATCCAACTGGCATTGACATCAATTATACCCTCTCATGTTGCTGAATGCCAAAAAGGAAAATATTTATAGTTCTGCTCTCTCCAGTATTATTCTGACAGGTCTTTGGCAACGATTAAAACTTTAACAACGTTAGATATGGCATTAAAGATTTGAATACTAATTTCCTAAAGATATGGGACCCTTTTATGGACCATTACCACAATTAAAAGTTTTAGGGTTGTTATAATAAGCTTCGATGCTGTGCTGTCTATTTTCAGGTTGTCATCACTTGTTTTTTTTTCCAAACTTGTAGAGTGGTCGGGGTTTTGAATTAACAGGGGTGGTTTTTTCTATTTCTTGTAATTTGTATTTCAATTTTTAGTATTATTGCAAACTTCAATAAAAGTATCTTTAAAAAAAAAACTTTAAATAACCTTACTCAGAGCATGTAGGTACACAATCGCTACTGGCGAGCCAGTAGACCTTTGTAAAGATTTTAACAATATGGTATTATTGTATCTCCATATGTTTTATTGTTCACCCTGACAATGGGATGATCTTTCTTCTTCTTCGTTTTCTCTCTCTCTGGTTTATAGGACTTGTATAGAGGGGAAGAGGGGAGGGAGGTTTTTGCCTGATGTTTTGTATTTGATATGATTATTGATTGTTAAATATATTTTAAATGATAAATAAAATATTGGAAAAATAAAATATTACAAAAATGATAAATAAAACATTACAAACTGCCAAAAAATCTTAAAATGAAAGAACTTTGATGTTAAACACCACACATCAACAGAAAATTTGGAATAATTTCTCACCTGTACCACATGTGACGGTGCATTCTGTGCTTCCAACTTGTTTCCAGTTGAACTCCCTCTTTTTCCTTGGTCCCTCTCCCCAAGAGTTTACCCTTTCTTCAGGGTTCTTCTGGTAATCTCTGGATTGCAGCTGATTTGCATGGACCCCACCAACAAAGTTGCCCACATCTCTTTCACGGAAAACATATACTTCACCATCGACGCCGTATGACAACTGACCATTGAGAGCTTCTTCTGGAACAGGGAAAAAAATTTCAAATTTGGCTTTTATAAAAATCCAAAATGGGGCATTTATATAGCGC
This sequence comes from Narcine bancroftii, assembly GCF_036971445.1. NCBI lineage: Eukaryota > Metazoa > Chordata > Chondrichthyes > Torpediniformes > Narcinidae > Narcine > Narcine bancroftii. Next base: position 174,453,463 of record NC_091471.1, on the reverse strand, counting down.
ATATGGGCACAGTTGTGTCATAGTGGTTAGAACCCTGGATTAACATGACTTGCATGGTGAATGGTAGGGCCCTGGGGAGTGTTGTAGAATGATAACTCAGGGTACGGGTACACTGTTCATGAAAGTGTGACACAGACAGGGTGGTGACGAAGGCATTTGGAATGCTTGCCTTCTTTGGTTAGGGCATTGAATACAGAAGCAGGTTCATCATGTTACAACTGAACAAGACATTGCTGAGACTAAATTTGGAGTATTGCGACCAGTCTTGGTCGCTTAGCTCCAAGTTGGAAAAGGAGCAGAAAAGATTCACTGGAATATTATTAGTATTGGCAGCCTTTGACATAAGGAGAGGCTGGAAAGGCTGAAACTTTTCTTCCTAGACTACAGGAGGCTAAGGGGGACCTTATAGAGCTTTCTCAAAGTATGTGGGGCACAAATAAAGGGAAAGTCTTAATCTCAATATAAATTTTAGGAATCTAAAACTCGAAAGCATAGATTTAAGGTGAGAGGGGAAAGATTTAAAAGGAACCCGAGGGCCACTTTCTTCACCCAGTGTGGTGGTGGATATTTGGAATGAGCTGCCAGAGGAAGCAGGAGGAGTGGGGACAATTGTAACATTTAAAAGATATTTAAAAGATATAGGCAGCTGGACAGGCAAGTGAAACACAGAAACTGCAGATCTAGGAATCTTGAGCAAATAATGAGAAGCTGAAGGAACTTAGCAGGACAGACAGAATCCCTGGGTAGAAATGGTTGACAATTTTATTTAGACATACAACATGGTAGTAGGCCATTTCGGCCCATGAGTTCATGTTGCCTAATTTACACCCAATTAACCTACACCCCAGTACGTTTCAAATGGTGGGAGGAAACTGGAGCCCCCGAGGAAACCCATGCAGACATATAACTCCTTATAGACAGCGCAGGACTCAAACCCCGGTCCTAATCACTAACTGTGCCACCCAATACTACTGGCACAGGACATTGAGTCCAGTGTACTCTTCACCAACACAATGAATATTCATGAAGAAGAGGCTCTACAGATGTATCAAACAAATGAATGCATAGCATCTGAGTTACAACATAGCAGGGCATGAGAGGTCATGGGCTATGATGGTTGAAATAGAGAAGCATATGATTATGAGAAGTAGAGAGGAGTGTGAGTTATAGATATAATGATGGATTGAGATGGAATAGTGTGTGATATGTGAAGCTGGATGTGATCATTTAGGTGATCTATCATGGCAGCTTTTTTTTAAACAAACATTTAAATCATACAATCTAAAAGATGGATCAGGAGACCATTTGGGGCAACATGTTCAGATTAATTCCACTTTACAGCTCTTGTTCCTTGGGCCTGTAGCTCATCACATGTTCATACTGGTTGTTTCTTAGAGAGTCACATGTTCAAAGTACACTGAATGATAACTCCTCTCCAAACCTGTTGGTACAGAAGCTGCCTCACAGTGTCAGAGACGTGCATGTGTGGGTGACTGGCAGGATCTGGCTGAAGTTGGTGAGAATGTGGATAGAATTAAAAAAATTATTAATATAGGAATTGTGTAAATGGGCTAGCTGATGGTTGGTGTAGACTTACTGGACTGAAGGGTCTGCTTCTGGACTGAACTCCATGGTTATTTTTGTTTATAATGACCTTAAATCTATTCATTTGACTATTAATCTCTCTGTTTAGGAAATACTGTATATTGTCATTATCTCCACCTAACCTTCTCTGGTCTGTAGGAAGCAACTTAATTTTAGCCAATCCTTTTTCTTAACTACATATTGATCTCTGACAACTTCCTTGTTATACTTTGCAGTGGCTATTGACAGTGAGCACAATTCATTTACTTTTTTGTCATTTCCTTTTGTTTTTAATGAACATATGCACTCTCATGCAAATAACGTTATAGTAACATGACACGGTCTTGGAAGGAAGATGAAAGGCTTTTACCAAAATGATGACCCGCTGTATGTGACAATGAGTGACTGCTGACGACATTGTCTGTTGGCAAAACGTATTCAAAATGCACCTTTGGGTTTGCTTGTTGATATATCACCTGAAAAATGTAAATAAAGTAAAACTATGCATCCAAATTGAAAAAAAGTTGTTTGAAAGGATTTGCATGAAAAATATTTTAATGAGCAAGCAGAACTATTCTTTTCAAATGAAAATTTAGATTATTTTACAGCATTGCATTCATGATACTTTCTGATATTTCTATTCTTGCTGTTTAATTTTCAAAAATGACTAATCATCTTGCTGTCTTTCTTTTCAACTTTCATCTGCATCTTAGGGGAGTTGCTAATGGCCTGCTTTCCTTTAATACTCAGAGTTCTTGTCTGTGTTTTGAGATTGTATATCCTTGATGAGGCTTTATTCACTTCTGAAGATAGTAAATGCATTGAAACCTGTAGAATTTTTCTCACTCTAAGATCTAATGTGATTCGGCTCCAAACAAGGTCCTTAGAACTTGACATACAAGGGTGGTGACAGTTTCTGACATCATTTACCATTCTCTGTGATAATGCAACTATATTAATCCCCTTTCCTCTCTAATGGCAGATGGCATTCATTAGCTGGTTATTGCCAAAGACATGGCCAATAACTTTCGCTCAATTTACTGAAAATAAGGTAACTTTTTATCGGTACTTTTTGTCACAGAACTTACTGTGATAGTTTTCTTTTCTCCTGTTGAATTTACTAGTCTTGAGAGAATTTGATTCTATCACAAAAATGTATTTGTGAATACTGTCAATATTCATGATCACTGTTTTTATATTAATATTCACTTCTAGCACAATCTGTGACCTGTATTTTGTGTGATGCTGTCAATGTATTTTATTTCAGAGTAAATTGACCTACATCTTCCAGATCTCCTACAAATGTGGTTAAATGACTTACCTTGCCCTACCCTTCTTACAGCTGTGCTGTTTCTTACTGAACTTCACGGGAGGGTATGTAGTTGCCCTACATTAATCCTCTTAAAATGAAAGAAAAAGTTGGAGCTCGTGTATTCAGATGTACAGAACTTGAAATAGTATGATGTCTTAATTGCTGAATAATCTTCCTGGCACTGGAAGTTTGCAAATGTGAAACCTTTTCCTGCTGAATTTAATAAAATGCTGGAGAATTGGATTTCTTCCTGCTGCTATTGATCTCTCTCTGTACCCCACTTTACAATGAATTCAATACTCTAACCTTTTTTTTCCTGAGAAAATAAAATGATTGGTTGGGAGAGAAATTCATCCTCAAATTGGCATTGCTAAATATGTGGCCATAATGGAACTGAAATTTGGATCTATCTGCAGACACGATTGAATTGCACAATTGGCACTATTGAGCCAAACACATATTTCTAGATGATTCTGTTGCCTGCCACAAGTGACCATATAGCTTTCAAAAGCTCGTGAACGTCTGTGGTTAGCATTAAGTTTGATGAATGCCAGGCACACAATGACCACAAAAAGCAGGCCATGAATTCAACACTCATTCAAAATACCACTTTGTTCAATTGACAAAATTATATTAATGTTCTTTTCAATTACTGGAAATTATACTGACTGTCAATTTATCATTGATATTATACCAATATCCTTTTCAATCACTGATACAATATAGACACTTCATGGTGCTTATTCATTTTTATTTTTTTGTGGGGTTCTACAGTCATTCCCTGCAGTTATTCTTGACTGATTGCCAGATGTTTGCAGTTTTCTTTTGCTGAACCTATTCAGATTTTGATTTATGAACAGAAGTATTCTGAAGCTTTGTTGGCATTTTGAAGGTATTGCCCACTCCGAGCTAAAGTTTACACTTACGTAGACATTCAGAATTTCACTGGTTGGCCCGTCAGCAATGAAGGATTCCCCCGCTGTGGTACTGATCTCATTTGGTCTTTTGTACTTGAATAAAGTTCCTGCAGCCTCGTAAGAGCCTGGCCTATCTATGGCCCAGTTTCCATTAATGATGGGTTGGCCAAAGTGATTTCTCAAAGCTGCAAATACATGCCAGTTAATAAAGGTCAGATCACAGTATAATAGTACATTGCACTAATAGTCACAAACGTTCTCAGTAAATACTGTGTATTCTATGCAATTCCAGAAGAAGATGTCTGATTAGTAAGGGAATGAGTGAGAAAATGAACGTTGCGAACCTTGAGCGGTCTTCATATAAGTATAATGATATCATAGAAGATAGCTAATTAGCTCCCAGATCTTGTTGCACTTGTGACAATCCCATTCGTCCCATTCTCTCTTCTACTTATTTCCCTGTCGACCTGTAACTTATTCTTGTATACATTCCCATTGATGTCTCTGATTCTTTTGGCATTTACCTAGACCAGGGGTAATATACAATTGACAATGAACTTAGCTGTATATTTTTAGGAGTGCAGGACAAAATCTACCTCATCTTAGAAAATGCAAACTCCACATAAAATTGAACCTGGCTCCCCACAGAGGAGAAGAAGCAGTGCTACCTTCTACATAACAAAGAGAGGTATCAGAAGAATTAGGAGGTGGCTGGACTACTTTTAGCCCTCACCAGTGGCGGATTAACTACCACCTGGGCCCCTAGGCTGAGTTTTAGTAAGGCACCCCAGGGACATGGGGTGGGAGGGGATCATTTGCGGGCCATGCCCCAACTCACCCCTTCCAACTCTCTCTCTCTTTTCTCCCTCACACTGGCTTGGAGTTGCAGTGCAACAGCTTGTTGGCTGGTTTAGTGGAATTTTTCCAGACTCCATTAACATAAGGACAAATCAGGACATAGTGGTGATAAATTTAACTTTGCAAGAAAATAGGGAGAGTGGTGGAGGGGAAATGACTTTTAATCGGTTGTAGATCCAACACTTGTGTGTTTTAAATCGAAGATTCAGCTGTTTAAATTGAAGCTTTACCAGCTCTCATCATAAGATGATTTTGTGTGGATGTAATTAAATTTGGTGGAATAAGCCAATCAATTATGAGGATTTTAGTCAATATCATATTTGGGTCATGTCAGTTTCAATCTTTAAAGTTGTTCTATGCTTTACCACAACTTTTGGTTAGTATTATGATTTTGCTGTTCATTTTGGAGAATGGGTGAATTAATTCTAAATTAACACTCTCTGCTCTCCTCCCCTCACCCTCACTCCCTCATTGATGGCATCATTCTCCATGGATGCTGCCCAAGCCAAGAGGCCCCTCCAGCGTTTCCCAGGCAGCTGGACTGCCCGTGTTTCCCTCTCCCTGCCCTCTGCTCGGATCCACCATGATGAGACGAGAATCTCTGACCCCAGGCAGCATGCTCCCCCTCCAGTGGAAGTGCAGAGGATCCTCAGTGCAAACCGAAGCATGGGGAAGACTCTTCGGCCTGCCATATTCATATTGTCTGAAGACCATGTTCTACACTGTATGATCTTCCATCTCATCTCATTTCAAGTGTTCATCTCATGCAAAATTCTTCCACTCACATACCACCTAAAGTAATCCCTTACTAACCACAGAGACTAAACATCTGTGACATCCTCTGCCATAGAATAGATGCTCTGTGGTTAGTAAGGGATTATTTAAGGTGGTATATGAGTGGAAAAATAAAGGTTGATAACCACTGATCTATAGACATCTGACACGGAGAAAGATCCTACCTCCACCAGCTCGCCCAGAAGCCAACAGTGGAGCATCTTCCAACATATCTCTCTTATCCTCGCTGTTTACACTGTCAACCCACTACAGGAAAATAAATTTAAAGGTGCACATTGGGAAAGAATGATATGTCACCAAGTGCCATGCACTACTGGGTGCAGAGATCACTGGACGTCGTGAACTTTGGGAATAGTGCCACTGGGTACAAGACATATTGGATGGTATGCAAATAAAGTCAAACTGCGTGGTACAGGCTCTTTAGCCCAACTAGTCAATGCAATATGGTCTCTGGGCTAATTCCATCTCCCTGCACTTGATCCATATCCCTCCAAGGCACAACTGAATGAGAAATTAATATTCTAATTCCTTCATTTTGTTTTCAATGTTACCTGTTCATTTGCAGGCATCATGTCTCGGTAAGGTAGTTTTTATTAATATAATGTACTGTCGGTAACTGAGGGTCATTATTGCATGAAATGATGCATTTATATTTTAACTTCAATATTTGATTAGCATTTTGAAAGCATGATTTATTATTTTTAATGCATGCCATATACATTTTAATATAGATTTGCCTCCAACTGAGGTGCTTTGAAAGGATTTAATTCTGAAAAGATTTATTTGGGGAATGGTGGTTCAAATGTTATTCTCTTCTCTCTCTCTGGGATGTGACAGGTCATCCCTACTTTGCTGTGTGACAATGATGAACAGTGCTGATTTCATTTCAAGTAGCCAATGCGAGGAAATGACACAACTTGGCAAAATAAGAATGTTTTTTTAAAGCTTGGATGATTGATAGCTCTTACCCTCTTGTATGGAAATGAACGAGAGTGTTTTAGCAATTAATTACATGTGGCACTGATTTTGTGTGTGTGATTTCACTCTTGGTTCCTAACTGAGTTAAAACCAACTGAGCAGGACAGGTATCTCCAGTCGACAAGGACAGACTGATGAATTTTAAAACTTGTATTCCACTTACATGTTTGTGTTCCTTTTTTTTCTGAATATTTCACTTATAGTTTTTCAGGTTTAGAGATGGTAATTTACAGCTTGGCAGTAATAATCATAACAAGTTGACATCGATTACCACTTATCCATGTCATAGCTATACAAATTTACAAACAGGTCCAAACCTAATACCCCTTATTCCCTCTCTCCCCCCCCTCATCCCATTCCCTAAACTTCAAACACTCAACACACGGACAAGTGGGTAACCAAAAAAGATATTTAAACAACAAAACACCCAAAACATAGGGATAAATCATATCTAGGAGTTATGGGTCAGGTCCGCTGCAGCAGGAAGGAACCAGGTCAATTTCCCTTTGTTCTCTGACTTTTCCTGGCTGGGTTAAGGCAGGCCCCAAGGCAAGATTGTACTTTTCACAGCCACACTCCTATGTGGTTCAGGTATGGCTGCCAGATTTTTTGAAAGGTGCCGTACCTTCCCCTCAGGTTATAGGTAATCTTCTTCAGCTTGCATTTCCCTGCTCCAATGTGCAATGCTCAGGTGAGAGTCAGATTCCCAGGTAACCGCTATGCCCTTCCTGGCCACCACCAATGCGATCATTACAAATTGAATTTGGAATTTGGACAGTTTCATTTTAAGTCTTATGTCCATCATGTTACCCAGCAGGAACAACTCAGGATCCTGTGGGAATTCTTTACCTATGATTTACTCTAGGACTTTACCTACCACTGCCCAGAAGGGCTTCACCTTGGTATATGTCCAGGTCACGTGCACAAAGGTTCCTGTCTCAATGCTGCATCTGAAACACTGGTCCGACAGTTCCGGCTTAGACCTGTTAATCCTTTGTGGCGTTAGATACAACTGATGCAAGAAGTTGTATTGCACCAGCCTGAATCTTGGATTGATTCCCATGGTCATGGTGATCCGACACAAGTCGAACCAGCACCGCTCATCAATCGTTGTTCCCAGATCCAACTCCCATCTCTGTCTCACTTTATGAAGACCTCATTTAGGTCCTTCTGCTTGCAGCTGGAAATATATTGCTGAAATTAATTTCTGTGTGTTCCCCTTTTGAATCCTGGTATCTATGTCACTGCACTTTGGAAGGGTCATGGTTGGACCTAGTTTCTCCTGGAGAAAAGATCTTATTTGAAGGTAGCAGTAGAATGTTTTATTTGACAAATTAAACCTCTGTTTAAGCTGCTCGAATGACATTAATTGTCCCTGCTTGTAATAGTACTCTATGCACCTGATGCCATTCCTGCGCCAAGTGTCTAGGATCTTGTTACCTACCGTCAAAGATATTAAACAGTTCAGAGATAGGGGTGTTTTATTCCTAAAATATCCGTTAATATCATTCCAAATGTGAATAATTTGTCTTAAAATGGGGCAGTTTGTTTTTCCAGATAATAATTTGGCATCCCATTTATAAATAAAGTCCTCTGCTACCCTCTCGCCCATGAAGTGCAGTCTAATTTATATCCAGGACGGTACCCCTCCCTCCTCAAGGAATGAGGAGGTGTACCTTGTCTGGGCTGCCCAATAGTATTTTTTTAAAGTCTAGCAAACCATAATCTGCCCAGACTATAGTCCCAGGTTAATTTTTCCATAGAGACCCTGGCTACCTTCCCATTCCTTAGGACTGTTCTTAATCGTGAGATCAAGGCTTGAAAAAAGCCCCTGGGCAATATGCAAGGTCTGAAAGAGATACTGAAGTCTTGGCAACACATTCATTTTTATGCAGTTGACCATGCCCACCAATGTTATGGGCAGGGACATCCATCTACTTAAGTCCTCCTCAATCTTTCTCAGCAAGCGGGTATAGTTTAACTTGTATAGGTTGTTTAAGTCATTATCAATTTTGACTCCTAGGTACTTAATCCCATTTTGAGGCCACTTCAGGTAGCTTTTTTTTGGCATTGGCTATAGTGCCCTCCCGTAAGTGGCACAATTTAACTTTTATCCTGATTTATTTTGTACCCGAGACCTCCCCATAGTCTTCCAAAGAAGAGCGCAGCTTGGTCAATGAACTTACTGGGTCTGTCAAATATACCAATTTGTCATCAGCAAATAAGTTGATCTTATGTTCCACCTAGCCTACTTGAAATCGTTTAATGTCTGAATTCTGATGAATGCCCTCAGCCAATGGCTCCATTGCCAGGATGAACAGAGCTGGAGATAGCGGGCATTCCTGTCTGCTTGATCTTGTGAGTGGGAAGGCAGAAGAAATATGCCTGTTGGTCACAACTTTCACCTTGGGTGCATAATATAGCATCCTTATCCAGATAATAAAAGTTGGCCCTAGCCCAATTTTCTCCAGGACTTTAAAGTCACACTCTAATCTATCAAATGCCTTTTCTGCATCAAGAGCCATGGTGAGACCACTCTCATTTCTAATTGGCGACAGTATGCTTAGTAGTCTGCCCACATTATTCGGCACCTGTCTTTTTGATACAAAGTCCACTTGATCTTTGTTCATTAGTTCTGGCAAATACTTTGCCAATCTATTTACCAGGACTTTGGCAAATATCTTATAGTCCATATTTAATAGTGAATAAGAGGACGGCTTTAATGGGTCCTTACCCTTTTCAAAATCATCGTAATGGTTGCTTTCGAGAAAGATTCTGGGAATCTATGAGTCGCCATTGCCTGGTCTATCACCTATATGTAAAGAGGTATTAACAAACCTTTAAATTCCCTATAGAACTCAAGGGGAAACCCATTCTCGTCTGGAGACTTGTTGGTTTGTAACAAGTTCAATGCATTCACTATTTTTTCTTCCGTGAGGGACAGTCTAAGCCTTCGTGTCCTTCCGGATCCCAGTTTGGTAACTCTATCTTTGACAGGAACTCAGCTATTTTGTTGGCCTCCATTCCAATTCTGATTTATATAAACCTTCAGAAAATTCTTGGAAGGTGTCATTGATTTCTTTTGGTTTGTAAGAGATCCTGCCATCCATCCCCCCCCTCCCCCTTCCATTGCATTGATCATTCTTCAGGCTTGTTCTGTTCTCAACTGCCATGCCAGGACCTTATGGGCTCTCTCCCCCAATTCATAATATTTTTGCCTGGACCATAGTAAGGCCTTTTTGATATTATATGTTTGGAGCATCTTATACTTCATCTTTTTCTTCATTAGGACCCTGTATTGATCTTCTGAGTTTGACTTTTGAAAGTCCTTTTCTAAATGAGCAATTTCTTGCTCCAATTTGCCCACCTTCCTCTCAAATGCTTTCTTTATTGTTTTAGTATATCTGATTATTTGACCCCTCAAATACACTTTGAGGATGTACCATAAAAGGAATTTATCTGGAGAGGAGGTGCATTTGGCCTCACAGAACAGAGAAACTGTGCTCTGATAAAGTTACAAAACTTTGGCTTCTTTAACAGCAATGCATTAAGACACCATCTATATACCGTTTCCTGCTTATCCGGCATTTCAATCTTGACTACTAAAGGAGAATGATCTGAGAGTAGTCTTGCCGTGTACTCAGCTTCCATGATCCTACCCTCCATATGGGCTGAAGCCAGGAAAAAAATCTATTCTAGAGTAGGAGGCATGTTGCTTTGAGTAGAAGGAATAGTCTCTCTCTCTCTCTCTCTCTCTCTCTCTATCTCTCTCTCGGATGCTTCCACCTTCATATGTCTATCAAATTCAGCTCCTTCATACCACCAATAGCAGCATGTGCTGCCTTTGTTTTCACTATTCTTTTTGTTGAATTATCCAAAAAAGGATCTAGACAAAAATTAAAATCTCCCCCAATTAGCATATTCTCTTTTGCTTCTGCCAATCTCAAGAAAATATCCTGCATAAATTTTTTGTCATCCATGTTGGGGGTGTATAAATTCATTAGGGTCCAGGAGTCTGAGTATATTTGACAGTGTACCATTATGAATCTACCTGTTTTATATGTTGTCACATTCTGCACTCTCACTAGAACACTTTTCCCAATTAGAATTGTCACACCCCTTGCTTTTGAACCAAATGAGGAGGCCAGCAACTGGCCCACCCACCCTCTCCTTAACTTTAGGTGCTCTGGTTCTGTTAAATGAGTTTCTTGGAGGAAGGCCAGATCCACTCCCATTTTCTTGATGTGCACCAAGACTCCTTTTCTCTTGACCATTCCGTTCAGGTCTTAACATTTAAACGTGCAAATCTTATACTTTTAGATTTATACTAAATCTTATACTTTTAGCTCCAGGGGTTGACGAAACTGTATTTACTTTGTGTCTCTGTCACCCTTAGACCCATCCTCACCCAGCCCTTCACCATTGGCTGTTCATCCCCAACCGCTCGGGCCGTACCAGACCCCGAGGATAAAAACCAAAACTAAAATAATTAACCACACTAAAATAGAAAGAGAAGACATGTATATGTATTAGGTTGACATGTTTCACTAATAAGAGACAAGGACAATAACAAGGATGAAGATTAAAAACTAAGGTAACTAACCAAAAGAAAATAAAGAAAAACACAAACACCATTTACAATCATACACTTGTTCAGTCCCCTAAAACCCATTCCATTGCACCTTTGTCCCATGCTATACCCACCCCCCCTCCCCTTGGTTAGTGATCACCTCCCATCGGTTGTCACCGCCCCCCCAACAGTAGGTTGTGCAATTCGCACCCATCATCTCCTCCCTCAGACTCCCGCACTCCCAAACAAAAACAAATTACAGCTGTAATGTTCACATCTGTTTGTCATAGCCTCATTTCTCATATCTTCTTTTTAATATGAATACATTATAGTTCACAATGAGTCCGTATATCTCTGTGGATTAATTCTCATTTTGATTTGGGCTCTTGTTTTTGGCTGGGTACCTCAGCACACACTCATGGCCCTTCTGTTTGATTAGTCATTTTGCTGGCTCCAGTGCCTTTCTCACCTTATGAATATCACACTGATATTGGGGTAAAAAAATATCTTATTCCCCACTATTTCCTGGGGCCCACTCTCTTTTTAGCCCCAACTGCTGCTACCCTCAGTATTTCTTCCCTGTCCTGGTATCATAATAATTTTACCAGGACATAATAATTTTACCTTTCTACCTCCACTCTTTCCCCCAGCACACCTTCGCCCAGCACCTTGAGGATCCATGCTTGAAAAAGCATATGGGGTTCTGTCCCTCGGTCCCCTCTCTCAACTCCACTATTTTAATGTTGTTCCTACTGAAATTTTCAAGAGAATCTAGCTTCCCCCATACCCAGTCCCTTTCTTTCATTTGGGTATCAGTTTTCCTCCCCATAATTATTAATAATGTCCTCTGTTGCCTCCCACTCTTTCCTCAACCTCTGATATCCTGCAAGGGCCCCCTGCATTTTATCTAACTTTTTGCCCATATCCTCAGCCCTTTTATCCATAGCAAGGGAAAGCTTACCTTCCATAAGATTAAGTGCTGTCATAATATCATGCAGGGAGGGCTCTGAGCCTCCCTGTGTGGTTTGGCTCACTGAGGCTTTCCTCCTGAGCCCTAAGGCACCTCAGAGGCTCCCTTCTCCAGGTCCATTGCTGCCTGGGGCCTCACCACAGTTCCCAATCTCCTCACATTTGCTGCTGCTGCTCTCCTCTTCAGCTACTCCAACGGTGCTCCCTCCACTGGAATTCACCTCCGCAGCTGACCCGACACTGCACTGCCTGGAACCACTTCACCCGCAGATCCACCCAACCTGCAAGGTGGATCTGCTACCAGGGCTCGTCTTCACGCTAGGCCCGATGCTCCTCCCGACCCGCCAGTCCACTCGACCTGGGGCTGTACCCGCCACTGAGACCCAGGTAAGTGCCACTTTCTTTGGGGTCAGTTCTGGTAACTGCACCCTCGACCTCTTTGTGCACTGGCCTGCATCTGTCTCCATGGTGCTCCATTCCCCCAGATCGTGATCCTTGCACCGGCCGGGACTACTGCTCAGATATCGCGTACCACTGGGCCACTCGCTCCGATCCTCGATCTAGGGGTTCCTGTCGATGTCCGATGGCCTGCGGTGATGTCTTCTTTAAGGACTGGGTCCTCCTGTTTAGAAGGCTGCTCACTTGAAGTGGCTGTTCTTTTAGTGGGCCTTGATGCGGCTCCACCATTTTCCTCACCACGACCCTCCTTCACATTGGTCTTCATCTTCAAATGTGCATCTTTACTTTTTTTTTGACATGGACTTCCCTTTTTTTTGTCAATTTTATGTTCTTGGTGTGTTCCCACGTCCTCTAATTGTATTCAGGTGATTCTTTTGGAAGTTTTCTTTCATTAATTTTCATTCTATCTTGGGAGCTCTGAGATTCTGCCTCTTATTCTCTCTGTATCATGTGACCTTGTGTTGCTCATTTGATAAACCAGCCACATGTGTATTTACATTTATTTGTAATACATTGCTGAATGTTGTTTTATTTATGTGTATCTGTGACAGTATGTGCTTTAACTGCATTACTGTACTCTTCTTAGGCACGTGCATTTCCCTGGCACTGGCACAGGCAGAGCGGTTCCAGCTGCATGGGGGATTATGGGAAACTAAATCGCCCATTGATCCCACATTGAGCTGCCACTGCTGCCTTGAACGGGCCCATTGTTTTTTTTATTTCAGTGAATAGACAGGGGTGTTGAAAGGTACAGTTCCCTTTGGCATCATTAAAGTAACATTTCTATTGTTGTATCTCTTATTTCTATTGTTGTTTGATGGGCCCCCTTACCTTCCAGCCCCTAGGATTCAGCCTACTCAGCCTAATGGTTAATCCATCACTGTCCTCAGTCTCTGATATTTTGGCCTTTGAGAAAGAAGTGACAAATTCAGATTAATTTTATCAACACACTAACCATGGAAAGAATAGGTTTCATATTTTTTTCCTTCACTTTGCTTTATGTTTATGATTTTACAATGAATTAAATATTGCACTTTAACTTCCTCACTTAGAATCTGTATATCTAACTAAGGATTCATCAATGAGGAGAGGGTGTTGTAGCCCTGAGATCCTATCTTTTCACTTACTTGTGCTCACACACACACACACACACACTTGCACCTTTCCTCATTTAATTTGGGAGTCTCAGGTGATAAAATGAAATTCACATTTCCATCATGTCTGCGTGCACTTCAGGATTAATATCGTGTCTAAACTATACACTCAGCATGTGGTGCCAGCTCCTTCCTCCAATGGATAAAACAGACAGGCATGACACAGACTGATCAAATTTATTTCACTTCAAGTTAATTGTGTTTATTGGGCAATACCAAATAAATTAAATTAGCAAAGTAAAGTAATAATAGTGTGAAGATAAAAATTAAAAAAAATTCACAGATTCTTAAGAGGCCTTTAGTTCTTGCATTCACAGAACCCTGTCCCCAAACTGCAATGGTTGAAATGACAGATGTGAAGGTTTCTCCATGAAACTTCTGACATCTCAGATCAACAGCAGATACTTTATACCAGCAAATGTATTTGAAAAGTCAAACCATTTTTAAAATATCCAGTATCAATTTGAATTATTTCTCTCATGTGGATATAGAATTATTCCCATGGTTTTTAACTAATGGCCTATTACATTTTGTGAAGTGTCGTGTTTTGCAATTTCTGACTTTGCTGCCAGTGGAGAGCCTTGGGATTATATAGAGCAATTATATCAGTCTTCTGGCAGTTAAATTCATTGGACAGCAGGCCTGGGAGATACAGGTTAAAATTCAGATGCTTCAAACTGACAAAGTTAATGTCAATTTTCACTGACATTTTCTGGTGGGCGTGGTTGAATTTATTTGAAATTAGCAGCAGCTGTTGTTAAATCAATCTGATGAGATTCCAATTATTGAGGTGAAAGTCAAAGAAGGAGGGAAATATACATTCAGGAGTTTTGAACATATGGTTCAACCTAATTACAGAAGAGTTGGCATGGAAAAGAATGAGCAAAATATGTCATGTTCAAGCAAGATAATCCCCACTCTTCAATTCACTGTTTGCATTTCATGTCAAGTTATCTCTGTTTTATAGATAACCTCCTTTCATATAGTGTACTATTTACTCCAACAACTACAGTAGGTTATAACCAGATGCAACAACATTTCTGGGAAAAAAAATCACGTTCTGGATGGTATATGACAAATAACTAAGACAGAGAGTAAAAGTGCCACAAATTCATCAAGAATGGGAATGTACAACCATTCCATAATCCTCACCATCAACATCTTGGTATAGATATGGAATAGTCAGATTAAAGCTGTGTCTGTTACAGCAGGAAAGAAAGGACTCACAGCATTCCTTAAGCTTTTAATCAGCCATGAGGTACAACTGAAGCAGTAACACTTTTCATATCGAGTCACAAAGCACAGAACAGAACCTTTGGCCCAACTAGTCCTTGTTGATCAAATTAACATTCTGGGCCAGTCCCATTTTCCTATTGAATGGATATTAAAATTATGGGTACAGCACATTACACTGAGATGTTGCGTTGGAACATCATTGCATGTATCTGCAATGCAATGACCAGCAAACTGGGACAGCACAGTAGCACCATTGCCTCACAGCATCAGAGACCAGGATTCAAACCTGACCATGACTGTGTAGAAGTTGCATGTCCTCCCTCTGACTGCATGGGTTTCCTTCTAATGCTCCACTCTCCACTCACATCTCAAAGCCGTGATAGGTTAATAGGCCACTGTAAATTGTCTTTATTGTGTGAGTTAAAGATTCTAAGGGGAATTGATGAGAAAGTGGGGAGAGTTAAAAAAAATGGAATAGTTGGGACCAAGGAGCCTGTTTCCATGTTAGATCTCTCTATGATTTTATTCATGACTAAATCTGCATTCAGATATATCCACTGTCATCTCTTACACTCTTGCTGATCACATATCTCCTTACTCTGTCTTAAAAATATTTAAAGTCTCTTCTTCCGCCACCATTTCAGGAAGATAATTCGAAAAACTCACAAGCCTCCAGAATAACAAAAAAACCCCCACCTCAACTTTGAGTTTTATTTTTAAACAGTTTTTAAACAACTCCCCTTGTTTTACATTCTCCCATCAGAGGAAATAACCCTCACCACAAGCACATTCTCAGGATCAATCAGCTTCAGTCAAGTCTTTCCTCAGTTTCAGCAGATTAAACATAGGCTGTCCGACTTTTCCTCATGAGACAACCTTCCCTTTCCAGGCATGAGTCTGGTCAACCTTCTTGGAACTGGTCCAATATATTAAAATCCTTTATCAATTAAGAAGCCAAATCCTCAGGGGTGGCCAACCTTTTAATTTTTAATTTAGACATACAGCACAGTAACAGGCCATTTTGGCCCACGAGTCTGTGCCACCCAATTAACCTACACCCACGGTATGTACATGTGGGCCGAAATGGCTTGTATTGTATGTCTAAATTAAAAATTAAAAGGTTGGCCACCCCTGCACAAATTACTCCAGATGTGGTCTCACCAATGCCTGGTTATTACTGTTTTCTTCATAGCAGACTTGAACATCTTCACCCAGTGGTTTGTTTTCCCAAAGGCTCTGTGTTCAGAACTGTATGTGGGGCATTTATTTCAGTCATCAAAAGGGTGTTTGCCACACTTCCTGCAGATCTTGGGGGTTTGCACTTTTCTTATTGTGTTCTTTATAGCATCAACCCTTCCTTCTCTTTGTTGTGGGTGGGTCTGAATAGATAGTGATTTCATTTGCATCCTCGTGGCTTCGAAGGCTCTGGCTGTTGTTAGGTCTGCTTTGTTCATGAATGAGTGAGACAAACACCAGGCTGAGTCGAAATCAGGGTTCTTTGTTCTTTATTACCGGATTGTAACACTTGCGACTAAACATGTTAGTCGGAGAATGCATTCTGCCGTTATCAGCAAAATGGTGATTTTTTATACCCTTGGATACATGCTTAGAACATCATCATATCATTACTTGTCCAATGACTAAAACTGTTGCTATCCTTTCCCTGCTAGCTTCCTGCCTCTCAATCCATCAATGTCTCTCTTATCTTGTAAGTACAAGGATGCATTCACATCTTGTTACAGCCCTGTACATTCCCATCTCATGATGTTTTACCTTACACTGTGTCTATAGCTTCAGCCAGCTTCAAGCTTTCCTTCCCTATAAGAGACTTTTGCACTTTGGAATGGGCACACCCCCATATTAGTTAATCAACTAATCTTTATATTAGTTAATCAACTAATCTTTACTCTTATCCTTAACTCTGCATTTTGTAGCAACAATTTTTAGTCTAGTGAGGAAGTTATCAACAGTTTAATCAGTCTCTTGCATTAAGCCTTGAAATTCATAGCGTTTAATTCTATGATTAGACCTGGGTTCAAGGTGAGAAGCAAACTTTGCAAATATCTGCTCTGGATCATTTTTCTCTACCTCCATAAGCTCCCAGCTATTAAATAAATCAAGGTCTCGCTCCCCTGTGCAGAGAAGTATATAACTGACCTTCTCCTCCATTGTTGCATTTTTAAAATAGCTTTTGAAAGCAAAATTGCACTTCTGCTGAAACTTTTTAAATGATTCAATGATGTTTCCACTCTCCCAGTCTATCACTGGGTGAACGGCTGTTGCTCCCGCCATTTTTTTCAGTAGTTTTTTTCTCTTCTTCCCCTTCATATTTCAGTGACTTACAATCAATTGTATGGCTTTATTCTTGTTTTATTATTCCACTGCCATCATGTTATGTCTCTGTGTTACTTGGGAGGCTATTTAAGTAACATAGAGATGCAATATTCAAATAACAGAACAGATATTACTTACTGATGCCTTCCGCCATCTCAGGAAACTGTTAACACACACCCATACATATACATACGCCCCACAGGGGTGCACTATGGTTACTACAGTGAGAAAGGTGTATTCTTAAGCGATTACAAAAGAGTTCACATTATCCTGACTATATAACAGCCCCCATCTTTCTCTTGGAACAATCTTGACTGACAAAAGCAAAAGAATTTGCCATTAGCTACTCCATACTTATTTCTTAATTATTCAAAAGACATGAGATCCTTCCATATAACAATCATTAACATACCTTATTCCTTTGTCATACCATGAATTCAATATTTTTTACCCAGATTCATAGACAGTAGTATATTTTTACATAATGATGTCCTCAGTGACATACCTGCTTTTTTTCCACCGATACATTCATTTATTGCTTACCATATTCTAATTATGTGTATTAATATAGGATTGTCCTTTTTTTTGTTATGGACAAAATTCCACATAAAGTTTTTCATGATCTCCTCTTTTATTAATTCAGTCTCATTCTAATCCACAAAAGTGGACTCTTTTCTTCAAATAAAGATGATAGTACAGTGATCGAGCTACGCAGGCTTGGAGAAGAATGAAACACACCAAAGCCTTGAAGTCGACACTGGTTTATTGTACTGGCTGTCACGTTTATATGGGCCCCAGACGCAGATGTCAAGGCCCCGCGTCATCGGAGTGCCGGTCTGGGATTAGCCGGCATTCCTGCCACAGTTCCCTGTCTTTCCACCATGCGGGAGGTCACCTGGGATGATAGCTGGCGTCACCCCCAGGTCTGAACAGTTGCCGCGTTCGTCAGCCATTTAGTGGGCTGGTCCATGTCTCCCCTCAAGAACTGGTGATTGGGCTGTTGTCCGTTGACTTGGGATGTCTGTTCTTGTATCACAGGGAGGAGTGGAGACCAGTTGGTCACAGATATGTGGCTTCAGGTGGTCAATGGTAAAAATTTCCTCCTTACTACCGATGTCAAAGATGAAATTGGAGCTGTTGACCCTGATGACCTTGTAGGGCCCCTAGGGTCATTGTAGGGGTGGCAGGTGTGCGCCCCTTCGCAAAAATACAAACTGACAAGTCGTTAAGTTCCGGGGATGTTATGTTTTGGCTGTCATGTAGTGAGGATTGTTGCGGGACAAGGGACACCAGTTTTTGCCTCAGGTTCTCAAGGGTGGATGCAGGGTCTTTTGGGCATTTGGCATGGTCCAGGAACTCCCCCAGAATGATTAAAGGTGTACCATAGATCATCTCTGCTGCCGAGGCATTTAAGTCTTCCCCCAGAGGTAGAGACTGTAAAGTTCTGGCATGCACCAAGCACCATCCCTTGAGATCTACAAGCAGGTAGTGGGCATGAAGGAGGTCGACCCCTAGGAATTGCTGCAAGGGTAAAGGTCCATGTAAACTGGCTGTTGCTGAACTGAAGGGTGATGGTGCAGGTACCAAAAGTCTGGATGGAGGAGCTGTTAGCTGCCCTCAGTGCTGGGCCCTGCTTGCCATTGTAGATGTTGAGGCCTGCAAGGGGCAGGATGCTTATCTTGGTGCTAGTGTTGACCAGGAAATGCCTGCCAACAAGGAGTCCCAAATGTAGAGGAGGCTATCACATGGGCCAACTGTCGCAGCCATCAACAACAGTTGGTCAGGGCATTTCCCAGAAACCCGTAGGGTGGGCGGGATCGACGCTGATGATGGTAGCAGAATTGTCCCGGAGTATTAAGTTGCCTCTCTGTTGGTCTTGGTCTCGCAGTTGGCTGCTTGTAGGGCTTCCTGATGTGGTCTATGATGGCGCTGGTATCCTTCTTCGCTCTCTAGAGCATATCTGCCTGGGCTACAACCCTCTGGGGGTCGCTGAAGTCCTTGATTGTGAGAAAGAGTTGGATACCTTGAGACAGCTGCTCCAGAAAGATCTGCTCAAAGAATAGGCAAAGCTTGTGGACCTTGGTCAGAATGAGCATCCTGCTCATTAGGGTGGATGGAGTCCTGTCCCCCCATTACATCCATATGCAGCAATCGGGCAGCATGTTCCCTCCAAGAGAGCCCGAAAATGTGGGTTAACAGCTGTTTGAGGGCTATGTACTTGCCTTGCTCCGGAGGCTGCCGTAGGAAATCTATGACCCTTGTCACAGTGTCGTGATCAAGTGTGCTCATGGTGTAGAAGTAGTGGGTGTTGATAGCGGCGATGTGTCAAAGATGGAACTGAGCCTTGGCCTGCTCGAACTGCACATGTGGCAGTGACAGCAAAATGTTGGGAGACTGAATGAGACCCCGTGGTTGGTCACTGGCTCTGCCTGGTCTATCATCTTCGGGTCCAACTGCCAGTTGGACTTGTCGGGGTCACCAGTGTAGCATTTGTGCTATGTGGGCGTAGAGAAGAATGACATACTCATTAAATCCTTGAAGCCGAGATTGGTTTATTTCACTGGCGTCATGTTTATATGGGTTCCAGGCACTGACATCAGGGCCCTGCGTCATTGGAGTGCTGGCCTGTGATTGGCCTGCATTCCTACCATAGTTCCCCATCTTCCTGCTGTGCGTGAGGTCACTTGAAATAATGGCTGGTTTCACCCTCAGGTCCACACGGTTGCTACATTCGTCAGCCATTTTGTGGGCCGGTTTGCATCTCTGTGCACGGGGCGCTACAATAGAAATCTTGCTTGTGGTGATAGATAACACATTAAAATCCGTGAGTCTAAGTCCTCCCAATTTATAGTCCCATGTTAACTTTTTCAGTGCATTTCTTGGTACTTTGTTATTCCATAGGAATTGTCTTATACAATTATGTAATAATTTAAAGAAATTTTTAGTAGGAAGACAGGCAACAATTGAAAGAGATACTGTAATCTTGGCATTATCTTCATTTTCATACAATTTACCCTGCCTATTAATATAATCAGCAGATCTTTCTATTTTTCTTCTCATTGAGGGGTATAATTAATCTTATATACATTATGTAAATTATTATCTGTCATTATTCTTACATTTAAATCTACATTTTTGGTATCTTTCATAATCAAAATTTTGCAATGGCATTATCTCACTTTTATCCATATTTATTTTATATCCTAATATTCTTTTTTTTTAATATTGTGATTCAGTTGGGTCAGACATGTATAATAGCAAATTATCAGCAACTAAACTAATTTTATGTTCTTCCTGTCCTGTCCATCTGTGAAGCCCTTAACATCAGGATCTCCTTTTACAATCTCTGCCAGAGGTTCAATAGCTAGGATGAATTACACTGGTGATAGAGGACATCCCTGTCTACTCAATCTACTCAAGGAAACAATAGATGACATTTGGTTATTAGTTATAATTTTAGTTTGTGGATTATGGTAAAGTGTTTTTATCCAATTTATAAATTTTCTACCTATATTTTCCAATGTTTTGTAAGACCATTCTAGTCGTTCAAATGCCTTTTCTGCATCTAAAGAAATAGTTATTTTTGGATTCAACCTTGATTTTTCCTTATGTATTATATTGAATAATCCACTTGGATTATTTGAAGAATGATTTCCTGTAACAAATTCCACCTGATCTGGGGATGTATTAATTTTGGTAAATACTCACAGTCTGTTAGCTAGTGCCTTTGATAGAATTGTATAGTCTGCATTCAGAAGTGATTACTGGTCTGTACAAGGAGGTGTTTAATAGACCTCTACCTTTCTTCAGTAGCACTGTAATTACCCCATCTCCCCCTGGGGATTTATTAGCTTGCAAAGTACCCAGGGCTTTCTCTATTTCTTCCCATATAAAAGGTGATTCTAAGTCATCTTTTTCTCTTTCTTTTAGTTCAGGAAGTTCAACATCTGTTAAAAATTCTTCCATCTGTTAGAAGTTCAAACCAGCAACCACAAAGAAGGCATATCACACAGGGGTAAAGATGAACAATTACTTTATTAACAGAAAAATTCACCTTCAAACTTTAATTCAAAATCCACCCTTTTACAACAAATGCCCACTGGTTACTATGCAAATCTCTATAACAGTAGGCTTTTTCAGGTGCATTCTGCGCTAAGAATGTGCCTGAAGAAGCAGAAGCGGCACTTTAAATTGCCTTTCAGGTGGCAGCGTTTAAACCGCAATGCTGGCCACCTGAAAGGACAGCTGCGCAGGGATGCGCATCTGAGTGCGTTCTGGCTCCTGTCGCTTGGGCTGTCAATTCAGGATGACTGGCTGTCAGCTGGGAAAGCCAGCGTGGGGATGTCCCCACACTGATCCTGTTGCCCAACTCTCTCCCCACTCACGGGGTTGGAGCGGCCAGCAGGAGAGAAAGAGGGTGGAGTGGCCGGTGCGTGAGTATGGCGCTTGAGTCAGGTACCGGCATTGTTTCAGCCAGCCCCCTTCTCCCCCACCAGCCACTCTAGCCCTGCAGTCCCCACGCTGACAGCCCTGCCCCCGTTCTCCCCCGCCGGCCGCTCCAATCCCCGTTTTCCAACTCTCTCAGCAGTCCACCTTCTCCTTGGCTCTCTAAGGCAAACTGTCACTTTTTAACATAAAACCATACATCACATAGGCCAATACACAACACAGAACTCTGTAACACTTCTCATTTTCATCTCCTTCTAATTCTGATTTATATAGTTTCATAGAGTATTGTCAAAATGTATTGCTAATTTCTTTTTGATTATATGTTATAGTGGCAGCTTATGTTTCTATAGCATTTATCATTCTGGATGATTCCTCTGCTTTAACCTGTCAAGGCAACACTTTGTGTGCTTGTTCTCCTAGTTCATAATATTTTTGTTTAGTTTTTAATATTGTTTTTTCCATTCTATATGTTTGTAGTGTATTAACCATATAGCCACTTACAGCACAGAACAGGCCAGTTCGGCCCTACTAGTCCATGCCGTAACAAATCCCCACCCTCCTAGTCCCACTTACCAGCACCCGGTCCATACCCCTCCAGTCCTCTCCTCTCCATGTAACTATCCAGTCTATCCTTAAATGTAACCAATGATCCCGCCTCAACCACATCTGCCGGAAGCTCATTCCACATCCCTACCACCCTTTGTGTAAAGAAATTTTCCCTCATGTTTCCCTTATAATTTTCCCCCTTCAATCTTAAACCATGCCCTCTAATTTGAATCTCCCCCACTCTTAATTGAAAAAACCTATCCACATTTACTCTGTCTGTCCCTTTTAAAATCTTAAACACCTCTATCAAGTCCCCCCTCAATCTTCTACGCTCCAGAGAAAAAAGCCCTAGTCTGCACAACCTTTCCCTGTAACTCAAACCTTGAAATCCTGTCAACATTCTCATGAACCTTCTCCACACTCTCTCTATTTTGTTTATATCTTTCCTATAATTTGGTGACCAAAACTGTATACAGTACTCCAAATTTGGCCTCACCAATGCCTTGTACAATTTCATCATAACCTCCCTACTCTTGAATTCAATACTCCGATTTATGAAGGTCAACATTCCAAATGCCTTCTTCACCACACCATCTACCTGAGTATCAGCCTTGAGGGTACTATTTACCATCACTCCTAAATCCCTTTGTTGCTCTGCACATCTCAATGGCCTACTATTTAATGCATATGACCTATTTAGATTTGCCTTTCCAAAATGCAACACTTCACACTTATCCCTATTAAATTCCATCAGCCATTTCTCAGCCCACACCTCCTGCCTTCCTAAATCACCTTTTAATCTACGGTAATCTTCCTCACTGTCCACAACACCACCAATCTTTGTATCATCCACAAACTTGCTTATCCAATTCTCTACCCCTACTTCCAGATCGTTAATATATATAACAAACAATAGTGGACCCAGGACCGATCCCTGAGGAACTCCACTAGTCACCGGCCTCCAATTTGACAAACAATTTTCTTCCAGTACTCTCTGACACCTCCCATCCAACCATTGCTGAATCCATTTCACTACCTCCTTATTTATACCTAATGCCTCCACCTTTTTTCCTAATCTTATGTGGGGAACTTTGTCAAAAGCTTTACTAAAGTCTAAATAGACAACATCCACAGCTTTCCCTTCATCAACCTTTTTTGTAACCCCCTCGAAAAACTCAATCAGATTTGTCAAGCATGATCTACAAAACCATGCTGACTATTACCTATCAATCCCTGTTCATCCAAATATTTGTAAATGCCATCCCTCAGAACTCTTTCCATCAACATCCACCACAGACGTCAGACTCATGGGCCTATAATTCCCAGGTTTACATTTGGACCCTTTCTTAAACAGTGGAACCACATGCACAATCCTTTGGCACTACCCCCGTGGCCAGTGACATCCTAAATATCTCTGTTAATGGCCCCACTATCTGTCCACAAGCCTCCCTGAGTGTCCTTGGGAATATTTTGTCCGGTCTCGGAGATTTATCCATCTTTATCTTTTTCAACACAGCCATCACTACCTCCTCGGTTATCCTTTTATGCTTCATGTCCTCCCCACTATTTTTCTTTACTTCAACTGGTTCAATATTTTTTTATTATATTGTAATTTTTTATTCTCTAATTTTCTATTTTTTTCTTGTGTTCCTGATAACTGATACTCTTTTTCCAATCTTGTTATATCCTTCTCTAGTCCTTCTAAGTCTCTCACATATTCTCTCTTAAGATTTTTAGTATAAGAAATAATTTGTCCCTCAGATAAGCTTTAAGTGTATCCCATATTAGAAAACTGTTGTCAGTGGAAGGAAGATTGTTTTCACAAAATATTTGTGTCTTCCTCATAATAAATTCACAAATATTCTTCCTCTTTAATAATGTAGCATTAAGGTGCTATCTATACATACTTTCTTTGTTTAATCAAGGTCAGGCTAAAATCTTGAAAAAATAGTATCTTTTACCACTCTACTTTGTAACTGGGCAGACATTAAGAGTAGTTTAATCCTTGAATGTGAATCATGTACCCTTGAGTAGAATGAGTAATCTCTTTCTCAGGGACACAGCTGCCTCCATATATCAAATAAATTTAAATCCTTCATAAATGAAAATGTAATTTTTGCAGCTTTTGCCATTGTTCTTGCTGATTTGTTCAATACTGGATTTAAACAAAAATTGAAATCTCCTCCAATCAAAATATATTGTCTTCCCCTGCAGTTTTTAAAAAGATGTCCTTCATAAAGACTTCAACATCATAATTTGGGGTGTAAATGTTCATAAACGTCCATGACCCTGCATAAATTTTGCAGTGTGCATTACAAATCTTCCAGCTTGATCAGTTAATTTTTCTTCTATTATCATCAGTATATTTTTATTAATTAAAATCATGATACCGCTTCCTTTTGAAGCAAATGAAGACAAAGTTACTTGCCCCACCCACTCATCCTCTTTTTAATTTTGCATGCTCAATTTGGTTAAGATGTGTTTCTTGTAAAAATACTATAAAATCTGCCTTTAGTTTTTTTTTAGGTATTCCAAGACCCATTTTTTCTTCACTGTTCTGTTAATTCCATTAACATTAAAACTAATAAATTTTAATGTTCTATCCATATTCTTCATTAAAACAATATTTTTCAAACAGTAAAATCTCTTTGACTCTTTAAATAATAGTAATCCTTCCCGTTTAATAAAAACACACAATGTCCCTGCCCCGACTGTGATATGTACGCAGAGCTCTGAAAGCCTGTGAAAAAAGCCCGCGGAATCTCTCGAGAAAGAAGAACCCCCCCTCTAGTGCCATTCTTTTTTGCTACTCCTTTCCAAGCACCATTCTCCCCCTTACACCAGAGTCTCCACCCTGCTACACATTTTCACAGATTTTTTTTTCTTTTACTGAGCGCTCCGTGGGCATTTCTATACACTTTTAAAAATAAATACAAGACAGTTTAGTAAAAATTAAAAAAAATACAACTTTTACTTAGTTTCATTATAAATATTTTCACCATCTTTTCTCTCGACAACCTTAATCTTTTTTACAAACTTCACAGAAAGTCTTCCACCTCATTCTAGGTCTTGAAAAATCACCAGTATCCTTCGACCCTCAAATTCGCGGTATAGATCATTTAGTATTTCAAGTTTTTAACACACAGTTATCTTTTCACATCTTCAAATTCTTTTCTTTGTTTAATCAAGGTCAGGCTAAAATCTTGAAAAAATAGTACCTTTTAATGATCAACCTCAGGCGGGCCATTATTCTGTTAAGAGTAATCATATGCTGCTCCCAGAATTATTTCTTGTTCTCGGTAGCTTAAAAGTCTCACCAGAACTGGTCTTGGTCCCTGATCGCCGGCACTTCTGGTTCTGAGTGTTCAGTCAGCTCTCTCGATATGCAGTTTTTCATCCAAATTTGTTTTCTCCCAACACTTGTGGGATCCTTTTTTGGAAAAAGTTCACCAGCTCTCTTCCCTCAATTCCTTCCTTCAGTCCAATAATTCGGACATTGTTCCATTGACTAAAATTCTCCACCTGGTCAATTTTGTCAAACAGTCTCTTCACAGAGAGCTCAACCAAAACACATCTGTCATGGTCACACCCCCTAAACTTCTTATTCTTAATCCACGTGTATTAGGCATTGCAGTAAGTCTCAAGCTACTGGAAAATACACTTATCTGGCATATATCAATCAACATAGGGGTTTTCAAAGGCTTAAAAACCTACAGATAAAAAAAGGAAATTACCTCATCTTTTAATTTATAATCAGCAGGCTGAATAAGAACACAATCTTAATATAGTTGGCTATTTAAATAATTTGGAATTTGAATCTTCAGTATATGTGAAAAGACATACTACAGGAAATAATACGCTTGGAAAATCTCACAGTATTTATGCATGTGCTAATGCTATTTGGGGTAGCAGAATGCCCAAAAAACAATGCCGTCTAACATGAAAACACGGCCTAAATATGAGTAGGGAGTGGTAGCAACAGGTGATAAGGCGTGAAGAAATGTGAACAAAGAGTGTTCACAGTATCACAAAACTGTGATAATGTAATAACAGGCTGCCAGGGGAAGCAGATCCAATGGTAGAATTTAAGAAGGTTCGAGATAGACACATGTGCCAGGAATGGAGAGATGTGCATTATGTGCAGAGAGAAGAGATTTAG
Organism: Narcine bancroftii; assembly: GCF_036971445.1. Taxonomy (NCBI): domain Eukaryota; kingdom Metazoa; phylum Chordata; class Chondrichthyes; order Torpediniformes; family Narcinidae; genus Narcine; species Narcine bancroftii. The sequence continues at coordinate 174,427,143 of NC_091471.1, read as the reverse complement.
CTTAATTTGTTGTCATGTTTGGCTCAGACATCATCAGCCAAGAGGCCTGTTGTACTGTTCTATAAAACAATCTTCAATTTGCAAAGTCACACAGTTTGTGCCTGTTGATTCTATTACACAATAGTGTAATGACAGAAGTATTTATAAATATGGAAGTATGGGATTGAGCAGATATTAGAAGCAAACTGTACCTGATGATTAGCTTGACCAGAACTTGGACTAACAGATACAAGATGAAGACAGCAAGGAAATAAGAATGAGAAAACACCGTGAATGGTAGAAATGCAACTAGAACCCTAGAACACTACAGGACAAAAACAGGCCCCTTCGGCACTACTAGTTTGTGCCGAACCAATTTTTCTGCCTAATTCCACTGACCTGAAACCAGTCCATAGCTCTCCATACCTCTCCCATCCACATACCTCTCCAAATTCTTAAATGTTAAAATTGGGCTGCCTTTAACAGTGATGTAGAATTTAATATGAATTTAACGTGATTATCTGCTGCTTCACCAGAGACATGGGTTCAGTCCATGTCTGTGCGGAGTTCATATTTTCTCTTTGTGACTGGGTGGATTTTCCTTGAGTGTGCCAGTTTCCTCCCCTCATCCCAAAGGCATGAAGGTTAAATGGCCACTGTAAATTACCCCTAGTGTGTTGGTGAGTGGTAGAGTCTTGGGCAGGTGGTTGGGGGAATGATGAGAATGTGGGGAGAATGAGAGGATTGGTGCAGGATCAGTGTAAAGTAGGTGTATACTGGTCGGCACAAACTCATTGGGCCAAATGTCCTGTTTCTGTACTCCACTGTCTGCATGTCTTGGAGGGAACAGATGACATTGTGGATTTAACACCAACTCAGAGCAGTAGAACAAATGGTCTGTCTCTGTGTCACATTCAGTATGTTTCAGCTCATTTTCAGTGTGTTTTTCTGTATTACATGAATAATCTGTGGAACAACAGGAGAAGGATGATGATAGGCTGGTAATGCATCTGCCAATTTCAGCAGACCCACCGTCCAGGGCATCTGCATCTTCACTGACCTGCATGGAGTGATGCTGCTGGCCCTTAGCACCAGTGACAGGACCTCGGAACAGTGAGAGAGCCTGCCTCTAAAATGCAACTGATAACCTTTAGAACTGTCAAAACCTGGGGATGAGGCTTTGTCTCAAAAATATAAAAACAATTAAAACTTTTGTAAAATATACAAAGAAAAAATAAAGTATATTGATCTTTTAAATGGTAAGAACGTCAACAAAAACTCATAACAACAATTACTTTCCATTCCCTTTTCCTCCTTTAACTTTACCTAGCATTCCCATTCAAATGCATGGTATCTCAGATCATACAGCATTTGAGGTTGTTTCAGGCTCCAAAAGGCAATTCCCTGGCGCTATCTTGTGGAATCCCAACAAGACCAGGCTTTTCCAATTCTATCAGAAATTCCCAGACTTCTTCGTGCACTGACGTCCAAGACCTGCTTCAATTTCAATGGCTGACTGCCAGCCATTCTAATTAAAACTGCCAGCAAAAGACAACATGATCCTGCCCAATTACATCTGAACGTGCACCCAGTATGAATGAATTTGTACCGGCAGGAGAGAGAGGAAGATCAGAAAGAAGGCTGGAGGAGGATGAAAAATATGTGGTAATTGCTAACAGAAGTGAGACGGCCTAGCTTGTGACCTTGATCTCCGTTTAGCACTCTCAGAATAGTTGCCCGAGTTCTGGACTCGGACCCCTACCTTACTACAAATCAGGATAATGTCAATACAAAAATCATTCAACTGCTTGAGATATTCGTGGAATGTGAGGTGAAATTAACAAAACATGGAATTGTTTGGAAAATCACCGCTGAACATAACACAAGCTAAAATGACAAATGAAGTGTCAAATAATTCGAAAGGATACCATTGTTCAGCTGGATAGGAACACTATTTTGAAAGATTCATGTGGTTTTCTTCAGGATTTTTCTTGGACAAATATTAACCAGTACTAAATCAAACAGTCTCTTCCATTCAGTCTAACTGTTCCTTTCATGACTCTTGCCATTATTTTCAAAAGGATGCTCAACTGGAGAGGAGATATTCCCACAGCAATAATTAGTCATCCCGCTTTAAGAAGTTACATGACACTCAAAAGTTCATTACTTTGAATTATATTTTCCGATGCAGCTGAAGTTTTCTCTTTTAAGCATAGCTGAAAAATTACGGATAGAGATAAAATAAATAATAATGGCTTGCTTTGATATCTGATATTTCAAGGAAAACTGGCTAGGCAATATGTCATACAGTGCAGGAGGGATAAGGCGGCAGGTCTACGTTGTAGTTATCATGGCAATTTATGAGGAAGGTTGCTGGAATGGAGGCATGTTCATTTGAAGCTCAGCAACACAGCGATTATTCTGCAGTATGTGCTTGGGCCTGTGCAGACTGCACTTACTGAGCAGATCTCTGCAAGGGTACCCTTTGATATCATACTCTTGGTATTGAGTGTTTGCGATACTTATCAGTTGGATTCTCATTGAAAATATTAAATCAATGGATCAATCATCTTCAAAATTCCTGTCGCCAAGTGAAAACTATTTACGACACCCATCCCAATGCATTTCTCAACTCTTCTCGTGAGGTTGTATCGAAAATGCATTACCATCTTTTCTGCCAACCCCAATCAAATGAAGCACAGATGGTTGTTCAAGTGAAAGGTGAATGAAGAAAAAAGGGACCATTTCTTCATTGTTGCAGGAAGGAGAAAATTAGATTAACTTGTGAATGGCCCACAGTTATATTTATTATATGCTTTTTATATAAAGGTAAAATGTATTTATTTCTTTATTAGCTATCGATTTATTATCTTTTTTTGAACTATTATTTTTTTAGCTGTTTTTGTGGTTTTTTTACAAAGTACCTGTTTATTGCAGCAAGTAAGAATTTCAGCTCATATGGATGTTCTACAATATGTGTGACAAGAAACTCATTATCATTAGCTGAATTAATTTTAATTGTAATTTAGAGATAGAGCAGGAAAACAGGCAGTACCAACCCACAAGCTTGTGCTGCCCAAATACACTCATTAATCTAGAAATTCTGTTAAGTTTTTGGAGAGTGGGTGGAAATTGGAGCATCTGGAAGAAGCCCACGCAGTCACTGGGAGAAGGAACAAACTCCTCACAGACAGCATTGGAGTGAAACCTGACAGGTGTTGTAATTGCATTGTGCTACGCTAATTATGCTGTCCTTAAATTGTTAAGTACTGAAATACAGGGAAAATGTTGTTTTACATGCAAGCCATTCAAGTCAACATCTATCTGTGTGTACAACAGGCAGTGCAAAATACTGGAGAGATGAAGTTCAATTAAAACAGTGCAAAAGGAAGCATGATTTTACTCATGAGAGGTCTATTTAAAGTCTGATATAAACAGGGAAGATATTGTTTTAGAATCATGTCTTCAAACTCATGTATCTTCTGTCCAACAGGAGGGGTGAAGAGAGTGACTTCTACTGAGAGGAGTCATCAATGAAGGGGGGATTGGTTTCCGTGACACCTGAGCTGCATTCACAACTTTCTGCAATTTCTTGTGTTCTTCGGCAGAGCATTTCCTAATCAAGGCATCAAGACAGAGTATTTTCTACAGTGCATCTGAAGGAAAATTGACAAAGCTTTTATCTTTGGAGCAATGAAGGATGAGAGTCGACAATAGAAGTGTATAAGATTATGAGGGGGTTAGATAGGGTGGACAGCTGGCACCTTTTTCCTGGGTGAAAATAGCAAAAAATATCAGAGGACATCTGTTTAAGATGAGTGGAGGAAAGTTTTGGGGAACTGTCAGAGATTTTTTACATAGAAAATGGTTGTTGCCTGGAATGCATTGTCGGGGGCTGGTGATGGAGGCTTCTACAATTGGGACATTCAAAAAAACTTTTAGATAGCCATATGGATGTAGGTAAAAGAGAGGTTTGTAGGTGTGAGGTTGTTGTGGATCACACATTGTGGGCTCAAGGGACTGAACTGTGCTGTAATCTTTGATGCTCTATCTAAAGAAAATTTGAAAATGACATTGGGTGCATGCTAAATTTCTTCAGGCTTCCAAAGAAGCAGAGGTGTTAGTATGCCTTCTTGCTCGTAGCCTTAAACATGATCAGACCAGGACAGATTATTGGTCTGATCATGTTTAATGCAACGACCAAACCTGCAAACTTACAGCTCTTTACCAGCCCAACCTCACCATCATTGCTCCACCCCACTCCCTGAAAGGGATGACCAACTCCTTCATTTTGCTGGCATTGATGGAGAGAGGTGGTTGCCCTGATACCATGCCACTAGACTCTCTATCTCCTTCCTGCATGTTGTCTCATTGTTGTTTGAGATCCAACCAACAGTAGTTGCAAACGTTTGAATGGAATTGTTGCAGTTTTTAATCACAATCGTGTGTGCATCAGGAGTACAATAAAGGGCTGAGCATACACCCTTGTGGGGTACTGGTGATAAGGATTATCATGTACAGGGAGCTAATTCATGAAAAAAATTCACCCTATTGCTTTAAATTTGTTAAATTCTTTACTTTGGATAGTAAGCCATGCACTGATGTCATATACTGTACAGGACCAATTGAAGGCTGGGCTCTCTAAAACCTTGCATAATTCCTGGTGAATTATCCTCAGTGTGACTGATTTCGGGCTATATTCTCATTCTGTACCAAGTTAATTTCTGTTAATTTCAATAAATTGCTTAAACTGAAAGAAAGTAGGTGCAAGAATCCTTGTTCTCAAGCCTCAGAAATAAACACAGTGAACAAATTCTGAAATGATATTTACCTTGCCTCCTTGGTTAAACAAATAATAGAGGGGTATGCAGGCTTTATTTTAAATAGACTCTTTATTTACCACAAACCTCCAGCAAAGGCAGAAATCAGAATGTTTTTCCTCCACAGGAGAGGGGAAGTAGGGATCAAACTCCCACAGTAGAGCATTGAGTCAGAGTCAACCAACATGTTTAAAAGGAACTGGATGGATGAATGTTCTGAGGCAGATAGAGGATCAGAGAGTTATTAACAACATCAACTGATGTTTTCTTTTAGAGAAGGAAATTAAAGGGTGGCTTTATTTGAGTGGATGTGATTCCCTGCTATATACGCTCAGTAGGCAGCGTTGAGGCTACATATTTGGAACATCATCCCTTTAGTGTTCTTTAGAATATAGGATCAAAAAGGGCAAAAGGTCAATGGAGGCTGGGGTGATGTTACAGGATATAATAATCAGACATGGCCTCTGGGCAAAGCAGGACAGGAAGAATTCTTATTTCAGTATTTGGACATTGACCCCGAGTAGAAAAAAAGGATGAAAATCCATGGTAAAGAAGTTGCATTTATTCCACATACTTCACACCTCTTTCAAGTTGTCCCAAGTCACCTTACAAAACATAAAAATGCTTTTAGAAGGTCAAATCCCATTATAATGCAAGAAACACTGCAGTTTACATAAAGCAAGCTCCCATAAACAGCAATATATGTTAATTTGTTTTAGAAATGTTGACTGAGTGATAAACATTGCATAAGAACTGCGAATTATAGCCTGCTCTTCAATGGATTGATAAAAAACGTGAAAAACATCGAGTCTTTCTGCAGTTTTATGGGTTAAAAAGAAGTCCATGGTTCAATAATCAGACGTGGCTCCTGTACTACAGTCCAGGGAAGGAGAGAGGTCAAAGAAAATAGATGCTGCTTGATGCTTGCAGGTAGGAGACAGGTATCAACTGAACATTTTGCACTGTGACATAGTTAGTTTCAACCAAGGTGAATAACTGTTCTTACCCTTTACTGATGATGACAAGGCCAATGAGTCAAGCAACATTCTTGCCACACTATTACATGCTGTATAAGCACCTTGGGTGAATTAGGCATTTAAATGATGATCAGTGAAAATATAATATAGAAATCTTTGAAATACAAAACAGGACTGTCAACACTCAATAAACATATCATTATGGTGGGGTTGTCAACACTATGAATTTTGCTAACCTGCTTTATATCTTGAATATTTCAGTTTAATTACAGATTTACAGCAATTCAGATTATTAATTTTTTTGACAAAGTGGATATATGAAGGCATGATATAACCATATAACCATATACAGCACAGAACAGGCCAGTTTGGCCCTACTAGTCCATGCCGGAACAAATCCCCACCCTCCTAGACCCACTGACCAGCACCTGGTCCATACCCCTCCAATCCTCTCCCCTCCATGTAATTGACCACCTCTGCCGGAAGCTTATTCCACATCCCAACCACCCTTTGCGTGAAGACATTTCCCCTCATGTTCCCCTTATAATTTTCCCCCTGCAATCTCAAACCATGGCCTCTGGTTTGAATATCCCCCACTCTTAATTGAAAAACCCTATCCACGTTGACTCTCTCTGTCCCTTTTAAAATCTTGAACACCTCCATCAAATCCCCTCTCAATCTTCTACGCTCCAGAGAAAAAAGCCCCAGGCTGCTCAACCTTTCTCTGTAACTCAAACCCTGACATTCTGTCAACTTTCTCGTGAACTTTCTCTGCACTCTCTCCATTTTGTTTATATCTTTCCTATAATTTGGTGACCAAAACTGTACACAGTACTCCAAACTCGGCCTCACCAATGCTTTGTACAATTTCATCATGACATCCCAACTCTTGAATTCAATACTCCGATTTATGAACGCCAACATTCCAAATGCCTTCTTCACCACACCATCTACCTGAGTATCAGCCTTGAGGGTACTATTTACCATAACTCCTAAATCCCTTTGTTGCTCTGCACTCGTCAATTGTCTACCATTCAATGTATATGACCTATTTAGATTTGCCTTTCCAAAATGCAACACTTCACACTTATCCCTATTAAATTCCATCAGCCATTTCTCAGCCCACTGCTCTAGCTTTTCTATATCTCTTTTTAAGCTGCGGTAATCTTCCTCACTGTCCACAATACCACCAATCTTTGTATCATCTGCAAACTTACTTATCCAATTCACCACCCCTTCTTCCAGATCGTTAATATATATAACAAACAATAGCGGACCCAGGACCGATCCCTGAGGAACTCCACTAGTCACCAGCCTCCAATTTGACAAACAATTTTCTTCCAGTACTCTCTGACACCTCCCATCCAACCATTGCTGAATCCATTTCACTACCTCCTTATTTATACCTAATGCCTCCACCTTTTTTCCTAATCTTATGTGGGGAACTTTTTCAAAAGCTTTACTAAAGTCTAAATAGACTTAAATAAATGAAGCAATAAGGAGGTACAAGATTGTTAAAATCAAGATATTTGTTAGTGAGTATAGAATGGGCAATTTGGATTGGCACAGACCAGAACTATGATTTTATTAGTCTCTTCTCCCCAGAAAGAGGAATCTTTAGTAGGATGTGTTAAAATATGCACACTGTACTTTCCTCACTATTGCTGGTGTAATCCTGCCTTATCTGGGAATCATGGTTAAATGTCAACAATTTCCAGAAATTGTCACTGACTTCCTTGCAACCCCCAAGCGTTCACAGGACAAGAGGAAACTGTCACCAAATGCAGGTAGGACAGGAGAAACCTGGCAAGGTAAGATTTTATAAACTTCAAATGTTAGAAAGAGCCTCTCGACGACGCTAAAATTATTCCTGTAATCTGTGCTACTCCTAATGAAACAGGCAAAAGTTGAAGTATGTCATGCATATTAGATTTTTATGTATTATTACATGACAATAAAAGGAACCTTGAACCTTGATAGAGACTATACCTGTGGGCCCCTTGTAATGGAGGTGTTGATAATGTGTTTATTGTCATACAGGTGTACCTATGCACCAACTTCTTGCTTGCTGATGCTGAACAGATACTTGTGAATAGAAATTAGAATAGTAAACTAATTGAATTAATTTAAAAGAAACAATAAGTATATTAGATAGGTAAAAATATTCACAGGAATCACAGTGCTGCCATTCCATCTGAAATTCTGCCTTCCCCTGATCTTGTTTCATTACGACTGACAAGGGTGTCATTGGAATACACAGATGCTGGTCTGGGGAGTTAAAATGGTTGGAATGCTCAGGTACATCTTTTGTCTCCAGCTCACCTTCCTAGCCCAACAACGTGTGTGTGTCCCAAGTTAAAATTGACACTCATCATTTCTGCACAAGCTGTCATTTAAAGGAAATAGGGGTCAACTAAAAATTGGGTAATATTGAGCAAGTATAAATTGTGCCAACAGGCTTCTGTGTCTAATGCCCTCACCTTATCAAAAGTAACACTATGCAGGGCTAGTTTTGGCTATGTTGATCTGTCTTTTCCTTTTGTCACATGAGACTTGTAAAGTTATCAAGGTTGGATTTGCAAACTGGGCCCCCAATGGAAATGATGCACTGGTGAATGCCAGTAGCAGAGCTAAACCGTGTAATCATTCAGTGTCATGCCACGCCAACAGGTTCTTGGTTCATTGAGTTTGCACCAATCTTCAAACACCTATTTACTCATAAGTACACTAATCCCATTTTATTCCCTTATATACTCATCAATTGCTCCCAGATTCTATCAGGAGGGGAATTAACAGTGGACATTAACCGCCAACCTGCCAGTCTTTGGGATGTGGGAGGTAATCAGCACACTCAGAAGAAACCCAAGCAACCATAGGGGTAACAGGTATGCTCCATATAGAAAGGACATGATGTCAAGATTGAACCCAGGCCTTTGGAGCTGTGGGATAGTAGATCTGCTAGCTGTGTACTCTGCTAGCTTGGGCATCTATAGATGCATCAGTTACAGTCAATGTTTCATGAGTTAAAAATGTTCTCAAAGCAGGCAGAATAAAAATGCACCAATTACTCAAGTGAACACCAGGTGTTCTATCCAAAGATTGAAGCTGGAGCTTGTTTGCAGAAGCTGAAGTAAATTAGAGTTTATTAAAACCATTGCAAGCCTTTAGCCTTGGCTTAGTAGTACCTGTCTTGCCGCTGAGGCATGATTATGGACTTTAAGATCCACAATAATGCTTCAACACATGATCCAGCAGGAAGACATTTGTGTAGGGGCTGCTATCTTTAGGATGAGATACAAAAATGAGGCCAAACCCACACAATCAAGTGAATAGAAATACTCCCATGGAACTAATCAAGGATTAGTAATCAAACAATGGAGTCATCTTGATTTTACAACCATATTTAATCATCCACTGACCTCACTAAATACTTGACCATTTATTTCCTCAAATGGTATGTCATTTATTTTGACAAATTTATTGCCATATTTCTTATATTATGTCAGAGATTGCACTTCAAAGATACTTCAAAGACTCTGAAGCATTTTGGATTACTCAGAAGCCATGAAAAATATACTATAATAGAAGTCTCATTTCTAATGTAACCTTTCCATTCAATGTGGATTATGAAATATTGCCTAAGCACAACTTTATTTAGTCAGAATAAATGAATGGGAAAGGGAAGACAGGAAAAAAATCACTGTTAAAACAAAACTTTCTGTATTTAAATAAAAAGACAAAATTAATTTTCACCTGATTGCAAACCAGTGGGAATCTTGCCAAAAACTGGAAAATTTTTGAACATGGTAAAATGGCCTGTAATGGGGGTTCTTGGGGGGGTGGGAGAAAGAGTGAAATATAAACACTGGAGCAATACAGCACAGAATCAGGCTGTTTGGCCCAACTTGACAATGCTGGCCTGAAATAGACGCATTTGCTTGCATTTGGTTCATTTCCCTGGGAACCTTTTCTATTGATGTAACTGTCTAAATGCCTTTTAAATGTTGTAATTGTACCGACCTTTACCATTTTCTCTGGCAGTTTGTTTCACATTCTGACCACCCTCAAAGTGGAAAAAAGTTGGCCCTGCGATCCCATTTGAATCTTTCCCCTCTCAACTTAAATCCATGTCCTCTAGTTTTAGATTCCCCTACTCTGGTAAAAAAAGACTGCAAACATCCACTTTATGCTTCTCATAATTTTAATACAATATGTCTCTATAAGGTCGCCCCTCAGCCTCTTCTGCTCCAGGGATAAAAATCCCAATCTATCCTGACTCTTATTGCAACACAAGCCCTCCAGTCTTTGTAACATCCTTATGAACCTTTCTGTACCCTTTCTAGCTCAATGACATCCTTTCCATAGCAGGGTGACTAGCAAGTGAGATTGGAAGTCTTTTAGACCAGATGAAAGGCAGATTTTAACACTTCCGTTTTAAGGACAGAAAATGAGTTTGAAGTTGTATTTAACATATATTGCTGTTTGTGAACCAATTAAAATCCTAGAGTCATAGAACCACAGAATGGTTACACCATTGGAAGGAGGCCAGTCAGCCTGCAGTGTTCATTCAAGCTTGATGGGAAAGCAATTCAGCAAGTCCTCCACCCATGTCCCTGAGAGTCTTTCCTTTCAGATACTTATCCATCTCTCTGTTGAAGGTTACAATACAATCTGCCTCTACTTACTCCTGGAAATGCATTCCAGACCCAAATCGCTTCCTGTTTTTTAAAAAAAACCTCACGTTCCTTTTGTTTCTTGAGCCAATCATCTTCATTCAATGTACCTTTGAGGACTTTGACCCCTCTGCCAATGGGAACAACTTGTTTCAATCGACTCTGTCTGAAAGGTATCTTCATGAGTTTAAATATATCCATCTTTCAAATATTCTTTGTTCCAAGGAGAACAACTCTAACATCACCAGTATATACCCATAAATAATTTTCATCATGCTTTAAATTATTTTGATAAATTTCTTCCTCACTCTCTCCAAAGCCTTTACATCTTTCCTACAGTGCAGCCTCCGGAACAGAGCACAATACTCTAGTTACAGCCAACCCAATGTTTTATAAAGGTTTATCCCAACTTCCTTGCTGTTGTATTCAATCTATAAAGCCCTGCTTCTCAACCACCTTCTTAATCTGCCCTGTCATTTTTGATACACTCTGCTAGTATATTCCTATATCTCTCTGTTCTTGTATCCCTTTCAGAATTGTGTCCATCAGCTTATTCTCCTTCTTTTCATTTTTCATACCAAAATGCAACACTTTCATCTGACATTTTTCCACCCATTCCATTTGCTTCCTTTAAGTCTATTCAAAATCTTCTCACAGTTCACCACTCATCCTAGCTTTGTGCTATCTGTGCATATCAATAATATATAGGTTAAGAAAAATAATGGTCCCAGACCAGATCATTTGGGAACCCAATATAACCCTTCTCCCCACTGCAAAGGAACTTATCAGTACCACTGTTTCCTGCTGGTGCTCTGCCAATTTTTTTTACCCATGACACTGCAGCTTTTTATTCCATGAACTTAAAAGTTGGTAACAAAGCTATTATGTGGCACCCTATCAAATGGATTTTAAAAGACCATATGTGCTACATCAATCATGTTTCCCTCGGCACGCTCTGTTATTTCTTAACAAAATCCAAGTAAGCTGGAGATAATTTGCCTTTAACAAATCCATTCTGTGATTCTGTGCTGCCTGAAGATGCTGAACCACCTTTAACACCAAGTGTCTCCATCCGCTGAAACATGATCTCACATTAAAGGTTTTAAATAACGATTGATCCTACCTGTCTGGATGGGTGACCATTTAAAATTTCCGAAGATATTAGCCACCTTGAAATTTGCTGGCTTTATATTTTGCAGGAGGCATCAAGCTGGTGGGGTCTTTCATTTACAGTGGAAATATGTGGTATTGATTGCAATAATGGGATAGGACTGAAATTTTTACTGGACAACCAAAATAGAAGATGACAGGGAGTTTCACATCATCCAATTCCAGGATCCATGTATAAAGGGACCATAAGTGCCTGATTCCTGTGAATTTGTCAGTCAACATTCAAGTTTACTGGAGAGACAAGGCGCATACAGATGCTTCAATCCATCTGCCAGAGTGACTCAATGTGTTGAGCAGCATCAGTGAGAGGGGGGGGGGGGGGGGGGAGGGGGGAAAGGATGGTCAATGTTTTGGGTCAGAACACTTCATCAAGAATGAAGTCTGTCAGTATAATGAAGACAGGTGGGAGGGGTTGCTCAGGAGCCAGTAGGTGATTGGTGAAGCAGGGAGGATGGCAGACAGATGGGGAGGTAAGAACTGGAGTCAGGAGACAGAAGCAGTTCATTGGCAGGTCTGGTTAAAAGGGAGGGAGAGAGAGTCAACGTTTAAAAAAAAGGGGGCCAGGGTGATACATGGAAACAAAGTGATCAGTGTTAGAACCTGATATCTAGAGAAATTGATAATGGTGATATAATGGAAGCTACGAAGGGAGAGAGTAAGGACAAATTGGACGTGAAGTAACATATCTTCCATCAAACTCTGTCCAACACATCCACGTGACTCCATTGCTTTTCTTTTGCCTCTTTATCCCTTTGTCTGGGCACTTGTCGATCAACTGCCTCTGTCTCCCAACTTTACTTCTTCCTGTCTGTCAATCACCTTCATCCTTTCCCTGATTCACTCATCCTCTACCAGCCCCTGTCCTCATTCTACTGGCATAACCCCTCCCTATGCACCCTGTGTCTTTATGTAAGGTTCCAACCTGAAAAAAAGATGACGATTTTCTTTCTCCACTAATGCTGGTCGACCTGAAAAAAATCCTCCAGAGGACTGTTATTTGCTTATTTGAGTTGAGCCTGGTCCTCACTCTCTGCAGGATCCAGGAGACACATACGGAGTAGACCAACAGCCTTTGAAAGCACATTCATATTAGTAACCACACAATATGAGTCTGAGACATTTTGCAGTGAGTTCCCATCCAGAATGGCTACAAAGGTGTTTGATGGATTATAGATGAAGCACTGGATCTAAAATAAAACAGGACTTTTCAGTTTGGCTGTGCTGGCTAATTAGAAACTGACATTAAATTGCATCTATTTAAAAATTTTACCCCAATGAAAAATCATAGAGAGGGTCTGTATGGCATAATGATCTACTTCAATGACTGGATTATTTCAGAATCAGAATTTGTTTGCATGAACAAGTCACAAAATTTTTTTTTTGCTTTTGATGCTAGTGCTACAGGTGGGGGGTACAATAACTCATTTTGGGGGCAATGACTGCGAATGCCCCCCCCTCTTGACATCAGCCCTGATAACATGGTCATAGGTTACCACACACACAAATTTGTTTTTATATAAAATTTAAACCATATTGCAAAAACAACAAATGCAAACAGATGATCACCTTAGATATTATATTAAATAAAAATTCTAACATGAAAATTCTTTTATGCCTATATAAATCCAGCAAAAACCTAGGTATTTCGACACAAATCAGTGATTTTCTGCTGGAGCCCTTTTTCCTAGTCAATCATTTATCATTCTGCATATTACATACAGTACATGCATTCATACAGTATAAATAAAGAAATTAATATGGAGCCTCACTCATCTCTTTCAAAGCCCACCACTACATTCGATGTCGACGGATTAGTGCTGCTGAAGATTGCGCCAGAACAATGCTTCTGCACTAAATGTTCCCAAATCTCGTCTGCAGGCCCACTGATCGTGCTCCAACCAGCCCCAGTGAACTAACCCACCGGGCATGTGCTGGCCGGCCCTGGTACTCCGATCCATCGCATACTCGCACATGCATGCAAGAATAAATATGGCTGTGCACGGCCTATGGACCCCAGGACACTGCATTTAACATCTCCCTTGCCCTTTCTGCAATTTCTTCTCTTTAATTTGTTCTCCATTTGGGGTGTAGGGCCCCAAATGGAGGACAGAATAATGTCCGGATTGATGTGGCGCTGGTCGGAGGACAGAGTCTTCAAAAGCCAGACTGTCCAGCCTAAAACAGGATGTCTGGCCACCCTAATCACTGTGCAAACCTTCATATAAACCATCTTACAACAAATAAATAAAAAGAGTGCATGAAAATTCAAAGTGAGGCAGTGTAGTGAAGCGCAACTATGCCATGATGAACCAGCCCCACTTGTTACGTGTGGTCAGTGGGGCAGTCACGACAAAGATGGAGACACGCATCCGTCTCTTCTGCTCCAGAATGGAAGTTGGCATGTGCACTTGCATCAGCGTGGCACAAGTGGTGGGATGCATGTATGGTCCAACTACTGGCCTGATAAGCGAGCGCATGAAGTTTAAATAAACATTCTGCTGTGACACTCGAGCTAACACCCTGCGTCTCCAGTCCGTTCGACAGCTCTCACACAGCACAATACCGTGGTGATGCCCTGAAGACTCTATGAAATGGACCCTGCAGCACTAGATGCCATAGTGTTGAAGCTATGGACTAACCGGCCCCAGACTTGGTTTGGCCAAGCGGAGGCCCAGTTCCAAATCAAGCAAATCACTTCCAATTCAATGAGGTATTTCTATGTCGTTAGTTCATTCAACTAGGAGGGTGCTTCTCAAGTAGACGAGCTAATTCAAGCTCCGCCAGAGCCTGTACAGTTAAAGAACCTCCTTATCAGCACCTACAACCTATCTCAACGTGAGAGGGGGCCAGACTCATACACTTGTATGGTCTGGGGGACAGAGTGCCCTCCACATTAATGGACAAAATGGTCACACTGGCAGAAGGCCATACACCCTGCCTAATGTTTGAACAGGCCTTTGTGGAGCAGATGCCAAAAGACATTAGGCTCCTGCTTCCTGACACCGACTTCAGTGACCCACACAAGGTCGCAGAAAAAGCCGACATCCTCTATCACACCAAATGTGAAAACCCAAAAGTGGTCCACCGAGTGACCAGACTGTAAGCCCAGACCCCCCAATAGAGTGCTGCAACAGCCAACAGAGCCAGGACCCCACAGACCAACACCTGTGCTTCTACCACCAGTGTTGGGGAGCCAGAGGACATAAAAGAACTCAAACCTATTCGTTTCACCCAGCCACCGTTAGTGGCCGTGGTGGCTGGCAAACAGAACAGCCTACTTCATGTGTGGAACGGCATCTTGGGCCGCAGGTTCCTTGTCGATACGGGCCGAGATAAGCATCGTTCCACCCACTTCTCTGGAGATACACATGAGACCATGCAACCCCACCCTACAAATAGCCAATTCCACCATTAGAACGTTCGCCAGCAAACGGATACCCCTGCATTTCAGGGAAACAGATTATTAGTGCCAGTTCACCTTGGTTGCAATGGACAAGCCTCTGCTGGGTGCGGATTTTCTCTGGGCGCACTCATTGCTGGTGGATCTACATGGCAAGCATTTGGTCTACACTGAGACGTTTCAAACTGTTCCCCTCAGAACATTGCACAAACCAGCCACCCACCTGTCCACCTGACCATAGACAACCGTTACACTCGCCTGCTTACCAACTTCCCCACCATCCTTCATCCACAGTTCTCCCCAACGCAGCCACCATACGACATCCAGTACCACATCGTGACTAATGGCCCCCCCCATTCACACATTAACCCGCAGGTTGGTGCCAGATAAGCTCAGATTGGTTAAAGAGGAGTTGGGCATCATCCATAGATCTGACAGCCCATGGTCTTCTCCCCTCCATATGGTCCTCAAGGCCAACAGCAGTTGGAGGCCAAGCGGAGACTACTGCCATTTAAATGAGGCTACAGTCCCTGACCGCTACCTGATACCCCACATCCCGGACTTCACGGTGAACCTCAATGGTACCTGGCTCTTCTCCAAGGTTGACCTGATCCAGGATATTATCAAATACCAGTGCACACAGATGACATGTAGAAGATGGCCATTATCATCCCGATTGGCCTCTTTGAGTTCCTACATTCAGCCTGAAGAACGCCAAACAGACGTTCCAGCAGCTTATGGACACAGTTGGGGGTGACCTGCCATTCCTTTTCATTTACCTGGACGATATCCTGCTAGCAGGCAGCACACCAGAGGAAAACGTGGCCCACCTCCGACGATTTTTCGCTCGGCTGGCCCAGTTTGGCTGAGAGCAGATCGATTTCCTGGGACACTGTGGTGAATGTCTGCCAAGCTGCCTGTCTCCCCTCTGGCGAGCCTTGCTGTACTAACATTGGCTGTGCATTATCTCTACTGTTAAGGACACTCCCCTTGGATATAACTGTATATGCATCTATTGTCCTTCATTATTGTACCATGAGTTTCTGCTAATAAAAGCCATGATTATTGTTTGACCACATCATCTTTGTCTACTTCATCAACTGGCACTTCAATTTTATTAGCAGAAATGGATGCAGCACTCAAGCCAGAGTGGCTGATAATCGACCCGTCTGCCCCGAGGGCCAGAGAAATTTTCAACCACTGGATTGCTTGTTTCAATTACTACATGGCTCAAAACAACGTGGTCGATGAGGCGATCCAGTGGGGCCACCTGAACTCTCTGCTGGGTGAGGTCCCTTTTGCCGTAACGCAAGGAGCTACCACTCTGGTTATAGCCTGGGAACGTCTGACTGCTTACTATGCAGTGCCACCGAATGTGGTGCTTGCTCGACACCAGTTGCTGACTAGATGCCATAAACCCGGGGAAAGTGATGCTGCGTATGCACTGGCTCTCGACTCACTGGCAAACGAATGTGATGTCAGGGCAATCAATGTGCAACAACACCACAATGCCTTGAAGTTGGATGCTTTAGTCAACGGGATTGACTCCAGTTACATATGACAGAGGCTGCTGGAGATGGAGCCCTTAACCTACGACCGGGCAGTCACTCTAGCCAAAACCTCAGTGTTACATGGATAGGAGGGGACTAGAGGGGTATGGACCGGGAGCTGGTCAGTAGGACTAGGAGTGTGGGGATTTGCTACGGCATGGACTAGTAGGGCCGAACTGGCCTGTTCTGTGCTGTAAGTGGTTATATGGTTATATGGTTATATGCTATGTGGTCCAGTGAAATGCTATAAACCGAAAAGGAAACATCCAAGAGTGCTGGAACCCCGAAAGAAAGAAAAAGGTGAACTCCTGAAAAATGCTACTTCTGTGATAAGAGCTGGCACCCCAGCCAGAAGTGCCCGGCTCGATTTGCTACCTGCAGCTATTGTGGGAAACTCGGCCACTTTGCTAAAGCGTGTCAGGAGAAAAGTACTCCCACTAATAAGAAGAAGAGAAGTACCAAGAAAATGCATCCTGGAGCTGCAGGAATGGAAGACAACTGTGAAAAGGGGGAATCTTCAGATGAGCAGGCTGAATCAACTTCAAGTGACGACGAGGTGAGATCCCCTGTGATAGCTCAATTGACTCCAAAGATTGGGGGATGTTACGGACTTGAACGGTCGACTATGAAGGGGGAGGTGAATGGTGAGACTCTTGATTGTCTAATAGACTCAGGGAGTGCTGACAGCTACATCTACGAGAGAGTTGACAGAGCCTTAAATTTGCGGAGATATCCAGCGAACCGAAAGATATTGATGGCTTGTAGTGAACTTACAAAAACTGTACGGGACAAGTGTAAAGTTACTTTAAATTTGCAGGGACATTGCCTGGCTGATGTGTGGCTCTTTATTATGCCAGAGCTCTGCGCCCCTGTGGTACTGGGGTTAGATATTCAATCTCAGATGAACAGTGTAGTGTTAAATTTCGGTGGACCACTACCCACACTTAACATCCCCCACACTAGTTACTGTGGTCTGTCCACATTAAAGATCAAAGCTCCCTCCCTTTTCAGTGATTTATCCCCCGAGTGTTGGCCAATTGCCACTAAGAGCCGTTCTTACAGCAAAGAGGATCGTGAGTTTATCAAAGCTGAGACCCAGAGATTGCTTAAGAGAGAGTAATTGAACCTAGTAAGAATCCTTGGCGAGCCCAGGTGGTAGTTATGAAAAATCACACTAAGAAACGACTGGGTATTGACTACAGCCAGACAATCAACCGTTACACTAACCTGGATGCCTACCCCCTGCTACACATCAATGAAATGATTAATCAGATAGCGCAATACAAAGTGTACTCTACTATCGACCTCAAAGCAGCTAACCACCAAATCCCCATTAACAAAAAAGGAACGGCCCTATAGAGCTTTTGAGGCTGATGGGGGGGGGTTATACCAGTTTGAAAGGGTACCTTCTGGAGTCACTAATGGTGTGTCAGTGTTTCAGAGGGAAATGGATAAGATTGGATATATGAGTTACGGGGTATGTTTCCCTAACTGGATAATGTCACTATCTGTGGGAAAACACAGGCTGAGCACGACCACAACTTAAAGAATTTTTTAGCAACAGCTAAAGAACTCAACCTTACATTTATCGAGGTCAAATGTGTGTTCAACGCGACAGAGCTACCCATTTTGGGCTACATTGTCCGCAAGGGTGAAATCCGCCCTGACCTGGAAAGAATGGCCCCCCTTAAGAAGTTACCACCCCCAAACTCAGCAAACGGTGTATGGGATTCTTTTCCTACTACTGCAAATAGGTTCGGGACTACACCACAAAGGCATGCCCTCTGTTTGACACTAAATCTTTTCCTCTCTCTTCAATGGCCTTGAAGGCTTTCGAGAGAATTAAAGCTGATATTGTCAAATCTGCACTCTCGTCCATTGACAAGGATGTCCCATTCCAAGTGGAAACTGATGCCTCAGATTGTGCCTTGGCAGGAACCCTTAATCAAAAGGGCAGACCTGTGGAATTCTTCTCCCACATGTTACGTGGACCTGAACTTAAACATCCTGCCATTGAAAAAGAAGCCCAGGCTATTATTGAAGCTATTCACTACTGGAGACACTTTCTATCCGGCAGAAAATTGACTCTTGTCACTGAGCAGAAATTTGTAGCCTACATGTTCAGTACTAAACAGAAAAGTAAAATCAAGAACGATAAGATGGCACGCTGGCGAATAGAACTCTCAACTTATAATTATGAGATCCAGTACAGAATGGGCAGGTTAAATGATCCCTCTGACGCATTGTCACGACCTGCTGCTGGTGCTCAGCTGGAGGGGCTAAAAGAGATCCATAGCAGACTGTGCCACCCAGGAGTCACGAGATTCTTCCACTACATGAGGGCTAACAACCTTCCTCACTCTCTGGAAGAAGTCAGGAAACTGACTAAAAGCTGTCATGTTTCCGCAGAATGCAAACCACAATACTTCAAAGCTCCAGAAGCCACTCTCATCAAGGCAACCTGACCTTTTGAGAGGATTAGCTTAGATTTTAAAGGGCCATTACCTTCCAACAACAAAAATGTATATTTCCTTACTGTAATTGACGAATATTCCAGGTTTCCCTTTGCGAATCCCTGCCCAGATGTCTCGTCAGCATCTGTAATTGTCACTTGACAGAATTTTCAACATTTTAGGTTTTCCCAATAACATTCATACCGACAGAGGCTCAGCATTTATGAGCGCTGAACTGCAGCGAGCCCTGCTATGAAAGGGGATTTCCACCAGCCGTACCACGAGCTACAACCTGCAGGGCAATGGGCAGGTTGAAAGGGCTAATGCTACAGTCTGGAAGACTGTTAATCTTGCTTTAAAAACACATGGTTACCCTGTTACCCGGTGGCAGGAGGTGCTGCCTGAGGCACTACATTCTATTCGGTCTTTATTGTGCACTGCAACAAATCAAACACCTCATGAACGTATGTTTGCCTTTCCTAGGAAATCAAAAACTGTGATGGACTGGCCAGCCTGTTTATCTGAGCCTGGAACCATGCTGCTGAAGAGCCACGTTCGGGGTCAAAAAACAGAACCCCTAGTCCAACCAGTTCAGCTACTGCATACTAACCCCAACTACACTCATGTTAAATTCCCAGACGGTGGTACTGACACTGTACCCTTAAGAGATCTGGCCTCGCCTGGTTCGCCCCTTCCTCACTCCCCTACTCAGAGTGAGCCTGAGAGATTGGACTCACTCCCCCAGCCTATGACCCCTAATAAGCTTTCAGATGGCCATGCTGAGGCTCCACTGCCTCATGCTGGTGATTCTGGAGCGGGTCCAGAAGCCAGTCCTTCCCACACTACAGACCCAGGACCTGTACCAGTTCCCAAGGTTGCAAAGGAGCCACCTGTTTTGAGACGAAGCACCAGAATTTGTAAACAACCTGATAGGCTGACATATTCATAAAACATCTCATTATATTTTGATTGCTTGCTATATACTGGCGTATTTTGGCTGCTAGAGTATCTCAAGGCCAAACATGGTATCCATGTATTGCTTGCTTCAGTCTTTCCTAGCAGCTGTCCTTTTGATTCGAGCCAATGTAGTAATCGAAACAAACAATCCAGTGGTTGAAAATTTCTCTGGTCCTCGGGGTAGATTGGTCAATTATCAGCCGCTCTGGCTTGAGTGCTACATCCATTTCTGCTAATAAAATTGAAGTGCCAGTTGATGAAGTAGACAAAGACGATGTGGTCAAACAATAATCATGGCTTTTATTAGCAGAAACTAATGGTACAATAATGAAAGACAATAGATGCATATACAGTTATATCCAAGGGGAGTGTCCTTAACAGTAGAGATAATGCACAGCCAATGTTAGTACAGCAAGGCTCGCCAGAGGGGAGACGGGCAGCTTGGCATTAACCACAGTCACCACATCACCAAAGATAGAGTGGTATCCCTCCCAGGTGTATGCCATCTGCCAGTTCCCAAGGCTGGACATGCTCAAAGGACTGTAGGAGTTCAACTTTTAAAACAGATGCATCTCCAATGCTGCTGCTATCATGTGCCCCCTTTTCAACCTGATGACCACATCCACCAAGGATCTCCACTGGACCAACTACTCCTTGGCCGCGTTCAATGCTACTAAGGAAGCCCTAGCATGTTCCACCATGCTTGTGCACCCACAGATGGATGCACCCATGGCACTCACGGTCGATGAATCCACTATAGCAGTGGGCGCAGTCCTTGAAAAATTGGTGGACGACACCTAGCTTTTTGGAGGGCCCAGCTTTCACCGTCTACACCAACAACAAGCTGTTAACCTTCGCCTTCTGCAAGATGTCACACCCGTGGCCACTTGGCAGCAGAGACACCTGTTGTACATCTCTGAGTTCACTATCTTCATTTGTCATCTCTCTGGTAAATGGAACATCGTCACAGACACCCTTTCCAGGTTGGCTGTGTGCTCACTATTGCAGGGTGTTGACTTCTAAAAAGTGCTCTGCAGAACGAGTTCCACTTTCGCCTTAGATATCGGAGGCAGAGAGGAACTTTTCATATTGGACCGCCTGAAGCCGGCTCACTTGGACAAAACCCAGCTGGTCCAAGTACAGGACCAGCATGCAGAGGCAGGCCTCCAAAGTGCCAAGATGCCACCAGTGCCGATTTCGTGGGGTTATGTAGTGACATGCAACTATGCTATGACGAACCAGCCCCGCTTGTTACATGTGATCAGCGGGGCAGTTGCGACAAAAATGACGATGCGCATCAGTCTCTTCCGCTGTGTGACGCAAGCAGTGGGATGTACACGCAGTCCGACTGCAGCCTGATAAGCGAGTGCATGAAGTTTAAATAAACATTCTGCTGTGACACTTGTGTCTCCAGTCTGTTCGACCACTGTCTCACAGCACAATACAGCAGCATCTTTGGTTCACTGAATTATTTACCAGGTTAACACTGGTTTCCAGCAATCAACAATCTATCCATGAAGGAAAAGACATCCTGAGAAAAATAGATTTGGGCAGAATAAAGGACTTAAATGTTGCAAAGAGAAATCGAAAATAAACATCTTAAAAAAGTGACCAAAATAATGATAGTTTGCAAGTAAATTTGGATCCCAGAAATGTTACAAAGTAGTTAAATTAGAATGTTATAATTTTCCAATAGATTAGAAATTTATGGCAGCTAAGTAAAATTCTTTAGCAGATTAAATACCTCCTATGGTTTTTGGCAAGTAATAAGATGATTTAGGATCCAGGCTATGCATATATAATATTCCTTATGGGAGGCAGGGATTCCCACCGCTTTTTCCTTGATCCTACTCCATACACAGTCTGTGGAGAAACTCAGCGGGTCAAACAGCATCAGTGTGAGAAGAATGGTCAATGTTTCGAGCTGGAACCCTTCATTGAAATTTTGACTGAAACTGATTTCAGTCAAACAGCATCAGTGTGAGAAGAATGGTCAATGTTTCGAGCTGGAACCCTTCATTGAAATTTTGACTGAAACTGATTTCCTCCAGAAATTTGTGTTTCGTTTCAGATTCCAGCATCTGCAGTCTCCTGTGTGTCTCCATATTGAAGATGTTGACTAATCAGGAGATAATGTAATAGATGGGGCTCATTCAAAGAAGAACAACATGACAGCCTTATGAAAGTAATTGAGGTTATTGGATAAGGCATTTTAGAAGTTAAAAACACTACTATGAACAAATTAAAGCCGTCATTTAATGATGAAGTCATCATTCATTAAAGTATTGGACAGGTTTAGGATTAATAGCTTTGCTTTTGACTCTAGTTCAAAACATCTTCTAGCCAATAAACATAATCAGTTACAATCCTTTGTAATTTTATCATGTTTAATGAAAGCAGAGGCAAAATATGCACAGATTAATAAGCTCATAGCAAACATTCATCCTTTCACAAGCAAGCACAATTATTTGCCTTATGGACGGGTTGTGGGCATTGAAACAAACCACATAGAGCTAATTGTTCCACTGTATTTACAAGTTCTTTGAAAGATTGCAAATGCAAAGAATTGTGTACTGGATCCAGAAGTATGACCCAAGGGTGTCACACACACCAAGTGAATTTATGTACACTGCTTAGTGTGTGAGTGCCAAGAATCTGACACCATAGACTTGTCAGCAATGTAAAATTAAATTCAATGAGCTCACCACAGCTGTTTTGGGTAAGAGGCTCATGTAAAGTTTTCTTACAGTTCTGACAGCCACTCAGCAGTACAAGTCTTGTCATTCCACTACCCATCTTTCCCCTTAAACCACAAAACCACCCTCTCTCTTACACAATATGCATCAGCTGCTGCCCTCATAATTGCTATCCATTTTTTTTCTAACACCTGTGGAATCTTTCTCTTAGAATTCATATAACTTAAGCAAATACCTATACAGGTACCATCACTGTGCATCACAAGGTCCTATTAACATCTGCCCATTCTTCTTCCATAACATGGTGCTACAATATAAGATAAAGAGCTCCATTTTCAGAAAAAGGCTAAAAGGGCTATGATCAATCCAAGAGATATCCTAATTACATAAGGCAGTGATTGAGAGAAAACTGGCAGACACAAAGATTGCAGGTGCCAGAATCTTGAGCAAACAATGAACTGTTAAAGGAACTCAGTGGTTCAGACAGCATAGATGGGTAAAAATGGTCAGTCAACATTTTTTTGGACAGGACCCTTTATTAAGTCTGATGTAAAAAAGAGAGTTACTGCATGTATGAAGGGGCAAAGAAGCTGGGAAGGGGCCAAGAGGCAATATGGATATTGGACAGAAAGTGGGAGGGGTGGAGAACACGGGTAGGGTAAGAGAACTCTGAAGCGGAGAAGGGGGAGGAAGTTAGGGAAAAAATAAATACAGAAATAAGTAAATACTACATGGAAACCATTGAACCAGGTGGAGATGGGGTTACCTAAAATGAGAAAAAGCAATGTTCATGCTGTTTTGGTATTCATTTTACTAAAATTAACAGGTATTATCCCTTTTAACTTTATTTTCAATTGCGATCCAAAAAACTGACTAATGATTTCTACCTAAGGATGCTCTCTGATTCGCTGAGTTTCTCTTGCAGCTCATTGAATCTGGAGAAATCACTTCTTTGCCTGGTCCTTCTCCATTACAGCAATTCACAACAAAAAAGTGACAACCTGTGTGTTTTGGAATGGGTGAAAGAGCAAAATAAAACTCACAGTCATAGAATTTTACAGCACAGAAACAGGACATTTGGATCAAATTGTTCATGCTGACCATGTTGTCTACCCAAGTGTTCGGCTCATATTCCTCTAAACCTTTCTCGACATGTAACTGCCTCTAACACTACTTTTGGAAGCTCATTTCATGCAGCCACCACCTTCTGTATGAAAAATGTAGCCCAAGGTCCCTTTTAAATCTTTCCCCTCTTAACTGAAATCACTGCTCTCTAATTGTAATCTCTAATTAGGGCAGCATGGTTGGCATAGCGGTTAGTGCAAATGTCATTACAGCGCCAGCGATTGGAACCGGACCGATGTTCAAATCCCATGCTGTCTGTAGGAGTTTGTATGTTCTCCTCGTGTCTGCGTGGGTTTTGTCTGGTGGCTCTGGTTTCCTCCCATGGTTCCTCCCAGAGGTGTAGGTTAATGGAGTGTAAATTGGACAGCATGGACTCGTGGGCTGAAATGGCCTGTTACCTTGCTGTATGTCTAAATTTAAAAAAAATTAAAATTTCCCTACCTAAAATACTATGACTATATAACTTATCAATGCACCTCACGATTTTATAAACCCCATTAAGGTTTCCACCTCCTGCATTTCAGGGAGAAAAGTCGAGCCTTTCCTAATAATTCAAGTCTACCAGTCCCATTAACGTTCTTGTGAATTTTTTCTGGACTGTTTCTAGCTCAATTACATGTTTCCAATAGCTGGATGATCAGAACTGTGCAAAATACTCTGATTGGTCTCACCAATACCATGTACAGCTGTAACATGTTGCCCCCTACTCCTGAACTCAGTGTCCTGACCCTTATCTTCGTCACCATCCTGTCAACCATTGTCTTCACTTTCATGGAACATGGGAAGGATGCAGCGACCAGAAAATCTGATGGAGGTTTGTATTTCTAATCCAATACTTGCATAGTGCAGTGTATATCAGAAATTGGATGAAATGGTCATGGAATAAAATGGGAGTTGCCTCATTTAAACAGTTCCAATTTTATACTGCACCTGACTGAACATATAGATAACGAAAAACAGGCATTTGTGCAATGGACCACCATCTGTTTAAAGCTCATTTCCTTTTTTAGTCATGGACCAGTTTCACTCATTTTTTGTCTGTTTGGCTCCACTCTCTTTCCTGTTGGCAGTCTTCCAGACATGTTTCTTTCTACTCCAATTTGGTTTAAATTTTTTTTAAAAATTGAAATAATCTATTCTACCCTACCTTCCAACGTAAGTGAATTTACTTGCCTCTGGATGTCGTAATAAAAATTGGAACAGTTGACTAAATGTTTCAATATGCTCAGTCAACTGACAACATTTCTTGTGAATTATATAAGATCAGAGAATACCCTCCCTGATCTAATTATGAATTGTGAGGAATGAACAATTTGTCCATGAATACCTGATTAGCCAGAAAAATAGTACTGGCTTCAATGACAATTATCTGAAAGTTGATATCTGGCAATAATATAGTACAGACAGAGCAATTTATTAGCAGTCTTGACATTTTTTCAGTAACACTGACCAGTGCAAAGAGAGGATACGCATTAGAATCAGTCAAATGATGTACAAGTATCCTTGATGAAACACAAGAATGCATGCTCACATTAATGTTTCAAAGACAATTACTTTCTGTCATTGATATATTCTCACTCAAGTTTAATAAAGGCAATGATATGAAACCAGGATAATATTAAAACAGATCTGTAGAAGCAAGGAATCTTGAACTATAAGCTGGCAAGAAAACAGGACCATTTTACTATTAACTTCCGTAAACTCTTTTTTTGAAATGCCAGAATCATATTCACCTATTTACAGATGGAGCAATTTAAACTTTGGCCCAACTTCTCCATGCTGATCAAGTTGTCTATCCAAGCCAGTCCTATTCCCCCAAGTTTGGCCCATACCCCCAAAAACTTTCCTTTCCACGTATCTGTCTAAATGTCTTTTAAAAGTTGCTATTGTACCTCCCTCTATTACTCCCTCTGAAAGCTCATTCCATATACCACCAGTCTGTGTGAAAAAGGTGGCCCTGAGGTCCCTTTTAAAAATTTGTCGCTCACCTTACATCTATGCCACCTAGTTTTAGACTCTGTATGCTTGGAGTTCAGAGCGAGAAACTCTTGGAAAGTCCAGAAGGGTGATTCTATTTGTGTCAGTGGCAGGAATCTGGGAAACAGCCTGGCACATGATTTTGTGTACATAGTAAGTGCAGGGAATATGTGGAAAAGAGAGATAACATACCCAGATAGTTTCTGCTCTTGGTCATTTCAGTGACGTTAATTTGTGTTGCTCCTTCAGGTATTTCAAGGATCTTGTGATATCCCACTGACATGATACTTTGCTTGAATGTTCCAGATATTACTTTACAGGTGGTGTTGTCACCACCACAAACACCACATCTGTCCACGAATTTGTTTGAGCCCAGTATCTCATCGCAGCCAAGGCTCTGAAAAGATAGAAGTGAAATTAAGTGATAATACATTTACTGTTTTGCAAAACACTCCTTTCTAAAATATATCTATTTATGACTTGTAGGTGTCAATGGCAAGGTTCCCATTATTGTCCATGACCAAGAAATTTCACAAAGCAGTTCAGAATCAACCACTTTGGTGGGTAAGGACATCAGTGACCAAGTGGGTTTTTTACAGTCAATGATTCCCTCATGACACCAGCTTTTGTATTAATTTACTTGAATTTAAATTCCACAGCTGCCATAGTAAGACATGAATTCATATATCTGAAATGAAACTCCAGGCCTTGGGTTTTTTGTTCAATAAATGAATCACAATGCAGCTCTATCCATCTACAGCATGAACTCCGACAATATTCCATCACCATATCTATCTGCAATCAAGTTAAGTCAAGTCCATTGTCATCTCATTGTATAAATCATGGCTTGGCTTTGAGAATGAAGATTTAGGAAGGTTCGTAGACACGGGCATGTCCTTCGAGCTTGCATAATGAATATTTTAGGTGGAGTGCCGTGTGTGCAGTACTGGCCCCACCCTTTGCACCTGGGGTTTATCTGCACAGCCTAGAATGGTAGGACAGTGACAGGCAGGTCCTTGGGTCATAGGTGTTACTTCGGAGTGTCCTTCTCCTAGATGGATGGCCTGACAAGGCTAATGAGTCCTATCTGCCCAGGCTTGAAATCAGTTTTTCTTCTCTTAGGCTGGCTACCAACCAAGGCTAACGAGCCCAGCCTACCCATCCAGTTATACCGCCAGTCACTTGGTGGCGCCATGACGTAGAAAACGCCGTGAAAACAGAGGACACCAACAAGAAGGTGTTGCTATGGATGCAGTAATGTAGGAGAGGCCATTTGCAGTGATCACTAGATCGAGAAAGGAGAGGCGATGAATTATGCATGCACTTTCCTGGAGTGAGTGGGACATCGAGCCCAGACCTCACCTGCCCCCAGAGAAAGTATGTAAGGATTGTACAACCCGACAAATAACATTTTCCATTCCTCAGTGCAATCTACACATACAACCCAACATAACGCACGTACAGACAAATGATATATATACAGGACGTACTCATTTATACATATAAATAAATATTTCATAAATATGAGAGTCTCGCATGGTTAGTATGAGTAGTTCCTTCAGTCATTCAGCATTCTTACTGCCCTTGGTAAGAAGCTGTTTCTTTGCCTGGTCATGCTGGCTCTGATACCCCTGTATCTCTTTCCTGCCGGGAGCAGCCGAAAGATGCTATGATAGTGGTCCTCGGTGATTTTACACTCTCTCTTCAAACAATGATCCTGGTAGATTACATCAATGGTGGGTTGTAAATGTGTAATGGAGGGTGGTCATTCCTGGTCCCCCTGAAGTCCATGATCATCTCCTTTGTCTTGCCATGTTGAGCCTCAGGGTTGTTAGTCTTGCACCATTTTACTTGATTTTTCACCTCTTCTCTGTAGTGCAACTCTTCATTGTTGCTGATGAGACCAACTACTGTTGTGTCACCTGCAAACTTGATGACACTGTTGGAGCTGGATCTGCCAATGCCATCATGGGTCAGAAGCATGAATAAGATTTGATGACATTGTCCTGATTTAGCATCATATATTTTTTTAATATAGTTCAATATATTGATGATCCTTTTCACCTACGCATGCATGTTCCTTTTGCACCTTGTACACAAACATATAGCTCTCAAGTGTGCCCAGACAAATTTTCATGAACATCAACTGTGTTGCTACACTGGTAAAGATGTCCTTATGAGCATTTATATCTCAAAATGCAGCTGAAAAGTGGAGATGTCACCATTTGGATGAACGGAGGTGGCTCTCTTTTATGCAAAAGATGTAATGGAACTATCTATCTATCTATCTATTTAAAACATAAAACACAGTAACTGGTCATTTTGACCCATGCCGCCCAATTACACCCAATTGACTTTCAAGCTCTCGTACTTTTTGAACAGTGGGAGGAAACTGGGAGCACCCAGTGAAACCCACATATACATGGGGAGAACATACAAACTCCTCACAGACAGCACGGAATTCAACGACGTCGCCCTAATTTTGACGGATGACAATGCAGTTAGATTTCTCGGAATCCTTGCCAATATTGGAATCACTTTCTGTGGATGCTGTGTGGCTTGCTGAGTTTCTCCAGCACATTTGTATATTGTACTTGACCCCACGATCTTGCAGATTTTCTTTCTGAAGTCTATGCATGGAGCCTGCCAATGTGGGTGAGGTTCTAAATTAATCTTTTAAATTTGTATTCACTAAGGAGAAAGTTGTGTGAAATAGTCATAGAAGGGTCTGTGTATAAAATATTAAAGAGATGAAGGTGTTAGATGTCATGGGATGTTTAAAGGTTTAATAAATTTCCAGAGATGCAAGAGATCCATTTTGGGTTGCCATAGGAAGCCAGTGATAAAATAGCTGGAACCTGATGGAGCTTTTTGCATACTTAAGAGCCATAGATAAGGTGCTAGAAGACTGGAGGATATGTAATATTGTTCCTTTATTTAAGGAAGCAGGAGGTAAGCAAGGTTAACTGCTGATCAGAGTAATGTTCAGACACCTGCTTACATTTTGATGAAGAGCTCAAGCCCGAAGCTTGGTTCTGTATCTTTATCTTTGCTATATAAAGTAAACTGTTTGACCTGCTGTTTCTCCAGCATTATGTTTTTACTAACTACAAACCAGTGGGATTAATATCAGTTAGGGAAATTTCTGGTAAAATTCTGAAGGGATAGGATTTATGTACATTAGGGAGGACAGGAGCTGAGCAGGGATAGATGGCATGGCTTGGTGTGGAAGGAATCCTAACTCAAGAATTTGAGTTTTTTGAGGAGGTAATTAAGAAGATTGATGAAGGTTGGGCAGTAGATCTTTATATGGACTTCTCTAAGGGGTTTGACAGGATGCTGCATAATAGTCAGGTCCAGAAGGTTAAGGTACCTAAGATCCAAGGCAAACAGAATCCTTAAAATAGTCTTTGATTGAGTTTGATGTTCAGGAGTCTAATGGTGGAAGGGCAGTAACTCTTCCCAAACCTGGTACAAATCTTGTGGCACCTATACCTCATTGCTATGTAGCAGTGAGAATAGGGTATAGCTTAAGACATCCTCCAATTACTGGGCAGAGTAATGTAGACAGGGAGAATGGGCACTGATGTTACATCTCCAAGTTATTACAGTTTCCTGTTGAAAACCTGCAATTAGCCAGAGACAAAAGACTATTAATGTGGGTCTGAAAGACTGACCCAAACAATTATCTACTATACCTTGGCACAGTTTTATATTTTGACAATAAATAACACCATTGTTAGAAAGGAGAATCAATGCCATAGAAAAAATGTTAGTTAAATATTGATATGATGGTCATTGTTCCCTCTTTTTTTTAGTAGTCAGTGTGCACAAAAATCTTATGCTGTGCAAATTTTTTTCCTGTGATAAAAATATATGCACACTGAATGCTTGTGCAAATGTTAACTTGAAATTGTTTCAATATAATGGCTAATAAAATTGTATTGGCATATTTTAATATAATATAAGTATGATTACCTTCTATGAAGTATGTATTATAGTATTGTAGTGACCAAGGCGAACCAGCTCCGATTGTAACACACACACGGTTGGAACAGCCTGCACCAAAGATAGCATTGGGCATCTTCCTCTTTCCCCAAAGGAAAGAACCCGAACGTGAAAAATCTGAATAGCTGCCAGTCAGAAATGTAACTTCCGGTTCCCAATGGTAGAAACAGGTTACTTCTTTAAAAAGCCTCAGCAAACCAAGTAATAAATCAGTGAGCCTTGGAACGAACCTGTCAATTGCCGGTCTTGTTGTTCGCTCTGTTTGCAGAAAAGCTACAGCATTATATATAACGACACTATTTTAGGTAACTAACCTTTTCTGTGCATATTGATTTCCTTTGAACACTGATTGCAAAACATGTGCGTATGCACACGTGCGCAGTTTAGCGGGAACAGCAGTGATGGCACGTGTGAATAGGATATGTGAAAGCACATTCCATTTTGTAACAGAGAACTTAAATCTTTGAGGTTGCTACAATAATAGTGTCTTTTTTTTCAATTTATTTTCTCTTGTGATGAAATATCAGATGGAGACCTTGTACTGAATAATGCTGTTATAAGGCTTGACAGGCAAAGAGTAGTATAAAACATTAGTCATTTAACTACCAGATAGGTCTTTCTCCATTTTAGTGCATTATGATGGCACAGTTAGTGTAGTGGTTAGTTCAACACTGTTACTGCGCCAGCGATTGGGACCGTGGCTTAAATACCACGCTGTCGGTAAGGAGTTTGTACTTTCTCCCAGTGTCTGTGAGGGTTTTCCCTGGGGTGTCTGGTTTACTCCCACCTTTCAAAATGTACCGGGGGGGGGGGGTGTAGGTCAATTGGGTGTAATTGGGCAGCATGGATTTGTGGGCTGAAAGAGCTTGTTACTGTGCTGTATGTCTTATTTTTTTTTAAATGACAGAACACAGTGACATGACTTGTGGCTACTGCTGAAGCAGAAATTAAGTGTGTGAAATTCTAAATGACCTTGATAGGTTACAAGCATGAGAATAGTTCCAGGGAAGATAATAAAAAAAGTTTGGTCAACTTCCCTAGCTTAACTAAGGCTTCTTGTTCTTGAATAATTTCAATATAAAATGAGCAATACGAATAGAGCCTTGACTACAATTAAAGCCTTGTAATTCTCTGCTAAATAAAAACCTTGTTCTAACATGTGCTTAATATAAAAAATATGCATTATTTTAATGGTAATCAAAATAATTTTTCACTGCATATGCAACTTCAGACACTCAAGAGAGGATCACAGGTTGGAACCTGTGATCAGAAAGCATTTAAGATATAAAATGTCAATGCAATGTACCAAGACAAACAATTTACTTCCCATTTAGACTGACGTCTCATCGCACACTGTGATCACAAAGGTCATTTTATTAGGTTAAAAGAGTACCTTATGCCAACCTACAATTACTAAAAAAAAACCCAGCTATTTTATTCAACATAAAGGATCTCACAGACTATTTATTCAGCCACTGCCAGCTCTGCAGCTGCTACATTGCTTAGCATCAAGACGGTTTTTGTGATGGAAGTTCCTTCCATGGAGAATGTTCATTAAACATTTTCCACCTCCCATCAGAACTGTTCAATTTGCATCCCATAACAGATATCTCATGAGGTTGGGCAATCTGATCTTGGCATCTCTGATTTTGTTTTTATACTCTGATAGCTCAGAGGTTAGAGCACTGGTCTTGTAAACCAGGGGCCATGAGTTCATTCCTCATTGGGACCTCATTTCTCTGAGGGGAGCTGGACAAAGTGGTGACTCTCAGTCTTCCTTAAGGTAGACCAAAGTTAAAAAATTTCATGTAGTATTAGTCTAAATGTAGTATTACGAGACAATAATGGAAGCGAAGTGACAACCCGCAAGGATGGTGACCATGGCAGCGGACCAGTGAGGTGGCTCTATGGCTGAGGGACCAGTGCATGTGGTGGGCTGCTGGCGACTTGAGGTGAGGAATCCATGGAGGCTGTGGACTGCTGTTGTGTGACCCACTCTGGACTGCTGGAGATTGGCTCGAACTGGCTGGCAGGGTACCAGGTGTCGGAACCAAGTGGTGAGGAGGTGCCAATGGCACTGAAGACTCCCTAACCATTTGGAGGTTCAGATCTGGAGCTCAGATTACCAATGATTTTGACTGGACTCTGTATGGCTGTGGCACTGGAGATTAATCTACGGATACTTGGTGATTCTTGGAGGAATCTCTTTTGCTTTTCTCTCTCTGACTGTAAGAAGTGCTTAGGCAATTCCAGCCACTGGAAAATCTGTCTGCCTTGAAGCAGGCAAAAAAAAAATCATGTAGTACGACACTGCTTTGAATTTTGAATCTTAACCAATGTCCTCTGGTTTGTATCTCACCTACCTTCAGTGGAAAAAGCTTATCTACATTTACTCTGTCTATCCCCCTCATAATTTTAAATACCTCTATCAAATCTCCCTTCATCCTTCTATGCTCCAGGGAATAAAGTCCACATCTGTTTAACCTTTCCCTGTAACTCAGTTCCTGAAGTCCAGGCAACATTCTAGTAAATCTTTTCGTGACTCTTTCAATCTTATTGATATCTTTCCTGTAGTTAGGTGACCAAAACTATACATAATACTCCAAATTTGGCCTCACCAATGTCTTATACAACTTTTACATATCATCCCAACTCCTGTACTCAATGCTTTGATTTTTGAAGGCCAATAATGCCAAAAGTTCTCTTTAAAACCTTATCCACCTGTGACGCTATTTTCAGGGAATTATGTATCTGTATTCCCAGGTCCCTCTGTTCTACTGCATTCCTCAGTGCCTTATCATTCACTGTGTATGCCCTTTCTTGGTTTGTTCTTCCAAAATACAACACCTCACACTTATCTGCAAGTTCTGAGTATTTAGTGCTCAGAATGACCATGTTTGACAGCATTCGATCCAGCAGAATATCATGTCTGGCCGAGGCCGGGTTACAGTAATATACAGGCACTTATGCACAACTCATACATGCTAATGGTGTCCCTCAAACAGCATAGAATTTTACTGAAATCTGCAGTCATCACATGGGAAGATAGGTACAAAGAATCCCCACAATGAACACTAGCTCAAGCAAATAGAAATTGAAGTATGTTTCTCCATAGAAGTCAATCTTTCAGTGACTAAATTGACATTCATTTTAACTCTTAGGTTCAAAGTTCAAAATTATTGTTAGAATCCATACATGACATCACATACAACTCTTAGATGGTTTATCCTGCGGGAGAGGCAGAATTACCATTTATTGGTGGTGCAAAAAACTGTACTCAAGAAGATATGTATACAAGTACAGTTGTACCTCTTTATTCTGGCGACATTGGGACCTGGCCATTGCTGGACCACAGAAAATGCCTGAAAACAGAAATGGACCCCAAAGGGACCCCGTATGTAAACATATCAAAGGTAGAACAAACCTTAAAACGGGAAATAATACTGTGGGGTAGGATGGTTAGCATAGCAGTTAGTGCTACACCTTTACACCATCAGCTATTGGGACTGGGGTTCAAGTCCTGTGGTGTCTGTAAGGAATTTGTATGAATGCTGGCAGATTCAACCTTTACAGTGCCAGCGAGCGGGATCAAGGTTCAAGTCCCGCTCTGTCTGTAAGGAGTTGTACTAACGGCAGGAGATTCAAACGTGCCAGATCACAGGAGTTACCAGACCACAGGATGCCGAAAAAAAGAGGTACAACCTGTAAGCAAATAAAGGTATAGAAGCAAACTGACTGTGCAATGCAGAGAGAAAAAAAAATCAATAAAGTGCAAAAGTAAAAGACCTTAAATGAAGCCCTGATTGAGTTTGTTGTTGAGGAGCCTGATGGTGGAGGGGTGGCAACTGTTCCTGAATCTGGTGGTGCGAGTCTGATGGTAACAGCAAGAACAGAGTATGTGCTGGGTGGTGTGGATCCTTGATGATTGCTGCTGCTCTCTGATGGTAGTGTTCCCTGCAGATGTTCTTGATGGTGGGGAGGGTTTTGCCTGTGATGTCCTGGGCCATGCCCAATAACTTTTGCAGGGCTTTCTGCTCAGGGTTAATGATGACCAATGCCAGACTGTGATGCAGCGATCAGCATATTTCCAATGAAGTAAGAAACCTCCTGAGGAATTAGAGGTGCTGTCGTACTTTCTTCACAAAGATCCTCCGAGATAGTGACACCCAAGAACTTAAATTTGCTCACCATCTCCACCTCTGATCTCCCAATGATCACTGGATCATATACCTATGGTTTTTCCTACTTGAAATCAATAATCTGCTCCTAGGTTTTGGTGACACCGTATACGAGGGGTGTTGTGGTCCACTATTCAGTCAAGTTTTTAATCTCCCTCTGCATGCTGTCTCACTGCCCCTTTTTATACAACCCACTACTGTGGTTTCATCAACAAAGTTATAAATGGTGTTGTCTTGCAGAGCCATACAGTCATAGATCTAAAGTGAGTAGAGCAGGGCAGCTCTGTGGTACTCCAGTACTGATGGAGGTGACAAATAAGAAAGAGGAGTGTAGGAGTACATTTAATCATTAATATCATTGAAAATAGTTTATTGAGAGTTGAATCTATTGTGAGACCTACCTGTGCACAGAATGAACACATTTTTCTAATAAGTGTGAATATATTTTGAAAATAATTTGTTAACTATGAAAATAATCTGGAAAATGTCAAGATGGTGTTTGCTGCTACTTATTTTATGTGAAAATGCAATTACTTACATTATATAAATATGAACAGGATCCTTGATTACATGGTCAAAGGTTACTCTGTAAAGTTTGACTGCCCACCAATTTTGTTGGGACGGAATTGACACTATTCTGTGTTAATTGTGTACAAGGGATAGAGTTGCCCAGACAAAAGAGGTGATTTGTGGATCATTACTTTTGGCCTCTGTGTTGATTGCTGGAATTGAAATGAAATAGAACAGTGCAGTTGTAACAGCTGTTGTGTTGAGAGCTATGCACCATAACAGCTTGTTATTGTATGTAGGTAGACAGACAGGAAAGCAGCTGTTAATGCCAATACCACATGTGCAAATTTTTATAAGTGCAATTTTTTTTAGAAGTCTTTAGACTCCCAAATTTTACACTAAAACGGAGCAGAAAAAAAATTAAAATATGAAAATAGGTCCTGATAAGTATACAATTCTGCAATTATCTTTGCTGATTAAAAAGGTGTGAACTCATTTACTTTAAACACGTTAACACCTCACTTTAGGCAATAAGGATTACAGATGAATGTGTTGGACAATTAGCTTGACTGCTCCTCAAGGCATAATTTGGAATCATATTTTTTCTCTTGTCAGCAATGCTGCTTATAAATTTACTATTTAAAAAAAGTATAGTTCCCTTGGTCATTTCTGTTTTTTGTCATTTCAATGAAATTAGTTTCTTTGATGACGATTCACTGGAATACTGTAAATGCAGCAAACAGTAGTTTACATCGTAATGTGGACTCCTTCAGCCGAATGAAGTCTGTTGCACAGCATTGGGGAAGAAACAGCCATATGGTCCAAATATGATCGCATTCCATACATTGATTCATCTTACCCCTCCAAAGCATTTCTTATACATTTACTCATTACCAGCACCTTTAAATATATCAATGAACAATGTCTATTGCAGGGCTGATGCTACCATTAGGCCAACTAGGCAGCTGCCTAGGGCACAGACCTCAGAAGGGTGATGTAAGGGTGGCCAGACATTCAGCGTAGGGGCCAAATGTGCAAAAGTGTCCATAGGAGGTCTGTGATTAGTAAGGTGGTATGTGGGTGGAAAGAAAAAGTTTGAAAATCTCTGTTTTAATTATACCCAATTGACTTGTTATGTGCATGGTTTCATAACTCCAAAGGAAATGGGCCAATGTCAATTTTTCTCAAGCAAAATATTTCAGTAACAACTGGGTCTAGAGCAATGATTCTCAACTTTCCCTTCCCGCTCAAGCAATCTCTTACTAATGACAGAGCACCCATGACATAGGGATTACTTAAAGTGGTATATAAATGGAAAGAAAAAGGTTGAGAACCACTGGTTTACAGGGACGTTTACATGGAACGTTAACACAGATATTTGTTATTATAGATTGTTAACATAGAATATTATTTAAAGACATTTCATGGAACATTAAAGAAGACTGTTACAAGTTTTACATTTTAAAATAAAGGATTTAAATACATCTGGACTTGTATTGGAAATAATTGAAACATTTCATGAATAAAGAGCCTCACCCAGCCTCCAAACAGATTTTGTGGATAGTAATCGCTACATCTGGTTTTAGGCTTGATTTTGAGGCACTCTGTCCTTGTCCAGCACCACTTTGAGCCAGTTATTAATTTGTCCTCAATTTGGAGGTGTAGGGGCAGAAAGGGCAAGGTAGGGGGGCACTAACCTTGTTAAATGTGGCATTCTGGGGTCCGTAGGCTGTGTGCAGCCATGTTTCTTCTTGTGTCCATGTGCGAGTACTGGCTGGTGCTTGACCAATGGATCGGAGTAGCAGGACCAGATGGTGCATGCGCGGTGGGCCAGATGGGGGAATGTTTAGCACAGACACGTAGTTCTGGCAAGAATGACAGCGCTTCAGTTAGCCCATCGATGTCAAGTGGAATAGAGTGGCTGAGTGAAAATTAATTTCTTTATTTATACTATATGAATGCATGTATTGTATGGCCTGTTTTCTGTTCTGTCATGTTCTATGGATTCATTTTCTAGGGACTCGGATTGTGGGAGATAAATATGATGACTGATAAAAATTAAACTTCTGGAGCTCAGTATGGCAAATGAAAAGCAAAAAAAAAAAGCTAAGGAGCAAGCAAAGCAAGAGGGATATTTTCTGAAATATCTTTGTACACAGGAGGCAAATTAAGAACAAGAATATGACTGTACTCTTCTTGAAACTAGCACTGGGGGAGCTGACTGTGGTGCTCCTACTACAAAAGATATAAACTCTAAGACAGAAGTTTCACAAACTGGAGATATTTCTGGAAAACACAAAGAGGAAAAAGAAGAGGTCAAGAAAAGTGAGAGTACTGCGATGTCTTCAAAAGAAGATGGTATTGTGCCTGACTTGAATTACAATGACCCTGTCAACTGGCCCTACTGTGGTAATTATAATTTGCAACAGCTTATAATACAATATGGACCACAACAGGTTGTATCACATACTTTTTCTAAAGGCTCAAACAACAGAAGATTTTCTCCTATATACTACAAAACAAGACCAGCAAATGATGAAGAAGTGTGAGGTCAATGGTTGAAGTCAACCTTGCAAGCAAGCTACTACAAAATAAGAAAGCTGATTTAAATTCAACTACAAGACAAATCAAGTGATGAAGAATGACCATGTGGACTCCAGGTGTAATGAGGATTTTCAACAAGTTTTGACAGATGCTACTGAGATTGCAAGGGAACAAGAGATACTACCAAACTCCGCAACAGAACAACTTAGAAACAGCAGTTTGAGTAAGAGGCCCAGGAAGAGGCACCTCGAGATCCAAAGCAGAAATTCAAAGTAAGTTCGTACTGTCTTAGACTTGGCCATACAATCTGTTGTAGAGAGATTCCAACACCCTCAAAAGATGTGGCGTTTTGTTTTTGCTGCAAGTTGTTTAGCAAAAGAAAAAGGTTCATCAACCCAACAAGAAACAGGTTTAAAAGAGCAATTCTTTCTTTACATGGGAGGAATACTGACCATTTATAAAACTATCAGACCTGGCGTGAATTTGAATTACACTTATCTAAAGGAAAAACAATTGATGTTATTAGTCAGCAGAAAATTCGGCAAGAAGAACAATATTGGCAACAATTCTCGCAAAGCTCGATTGCTTTGTTCAGAGTTCTTGGCATGCAAAACTTGTCATTTTGTGATACAAATGAAAAGTTGTACAAAGCCAGCAATGGAAATTTTTTAAAGTTTGTAGAATACCTGGCCCTTTTTGATCCTATCATGAATGAACATTTGCGCAGAGTTAAAGATCAGGAAACAATGGTTCACTACCTTGGAAAAGATATCCAAAATGACCTTATACAGCTTCTAGCAGGTGCTATAAAGCAGCAAATTTTAACACACAAACTCAGCCAAATACTATTCAATTATTCTGAACTGCACATCCGATTAGTCACATTGGGCAAATGACAACGATTGTATGTTTTATTGATGTAATCAAACCAATAGATGTCTGAGCCTGAACATTTCTTGGGATTTGTTCCACTAAAGGAGCCTACAGGTGCCTTTATGACAGAAACTCTTCTTGGATAGCTTGAGGAAATGGGATTACTGATTGAGAATCTGCATGGTCAAGATTATGATAACAGGAGTAACATGAAAAGCAAAGAAAATGGCACACAAAAGACATTCCTGGGCATAAACCCACGTGTCTTTTTTGTGTCCTGCAATGCACACTTTTTAAACTTGGTAATCAATGCTGCTGCTAGGTGTTGTCTGTAAGCAACTAGTTTCTTCATTTTGGTTCAACAGATCTATAATTATTTCTAGGCAAATTCTAACTAGCCATATATCAGACTTAGGCATAAATGTTAAGCCATTGAGTGAAACAAGATGGAAGAGTCATATTGATGCTTTGAGACCACTGAGATATCATCTTGTTAATATTTATGATGCTTTAATCGAGATCTTTCATGACACAAGCCTAAAAGGTTCATCTGGAAATAGTTCCCAAATTGAAGCTAAGGCCCTGGCTGATGCAATTTGTAAGCTCAAGTTTGTGGTATCCCTTGTTACATGGTACAACATCCTTTTTGAAGTCAACCTTACAAGCAAGCTACTACAAAATAAGGAAGCTGATTTAAAATCACTACAAGACAAATCAAGTGATGAAGAATGACCTTGTGGACTGCAGGTGTAATGAGGATTTTCAACAAGTTTTGACACATGCTACTGAGATCGCAAGGGAACAAGAGATACTACCAAACTTTGCGACAGAACAATTTAGAAACAGCAGAAAGAAACAGCAGTTTGAGTAAGAGGCCCAGGAAGAGGCACCATGAGATCCAAAGCAGAAAATCAAAGTAAGTTCATACTGTCTTAGACATGGCCATATAATCTGTTGTCGAGAGATTCCAACAGCAACAACAATATAATTTCCAATTTGGCTTCCTGAAGGATATATACAGTATAAAGAAAATATCTACTGAAGATGTTCTTAAGGGCTGCAAGAATCTGGAAAAAAACTAGATGCATAATGGAAACAAAGATACTGATGCTGAAGATCTGTATTGCAAAATTATAGCAATAGCTCGAAGACCTTCACTGTCTATGCTGTTACAACAAAAACTCTTGGATAATGTGCCCAATGTTACTGTTGCTCTAGGGATGCTTCTCACCCTTCCATTATCAGTGGCAAGTGCTGAACGTAGTTTCTCAAAGCTCAAACTTATAAAAACTTACATACGCTCCACAATGTTGCAACAGAGACTACACGGCTTGGTAACAATATCAATTGAACATGCCAGGCATCAGCACTTGATTTGATTGAAATGGTGACAAAGTTTGCAAGGGAAAAGGCTGGCAAAGTGAGATTTTGATGTGCCTGAAATTGAAACATTTATGAGATTTTAATAACACAAGATTATTACCTCTGACAAGGAGGTTACATTTTTAACCGTTTGTCTGTTTACTGTTTGTTTCTCTGTCTGACTGTAAACAAAATATTGTCCTAACATGATGGGTTGGTTACACCAAGTAAACTTAAAAGATACATAGACTTAAAGGAGTGTGAAGTAAAAGGTTTTATTGTTATGTTGCTCTGGCAGAGGTCTGCATTCTACCAAGTGCCCTTTAGTTCAAAATGATATGTGTGCCAAAATATTTTCGTTTGTATTTGAGAAAGATAATCAAAGATTGATTTATTCCTTATTCTTGCAATTTAAAACAAATTTATCAATTTCAAGTTTTGTGCTTTTCATTTTTTCTACAAAACATCTGTTTTTGAAAATCAAAGTTGGCAATTTTTTTTGGGGGGAAGGGGTGCTCGTAGTTGGCCTTGCCTGGGTGCAAAGTAGTCTGGCACTGGCCCTGTCCATTGGAGAAGAGAGGAGTAGTGGAGATTTTGAGCCTTTTGATAGTATGCCTAAGGAAGGGCTATTTCAATTATAAGGAGAGCCAGCAATCAAAGAATCATCAATTTATCATCATTACCAAGAGTGTGAGAAAAGAACATGACAGTTTTTCCTGCAGTCAAGGAGTTGACCAATGCATCTTTGGTTCCAAGAATGGAATAATTGTTTGATTGCTCTTGCCAAGAGCTGGCAGGGACACAATTGGCTGAAGGACTACTGGTTCAGAGCAAAGTTGTACAAAGGGAAGCATGTAGAAACATTTACTGCCATCCACACACACACACACACACACACACACACACACACACACACACACACACACACACACACACACACACACACACACACACACACACACACACACACACGTGTCGACAAGTTAGTCCCATTGTCCTGGATTTTGGCCATATCCCCCTGAACTTTCTTATCAATCAACCTGTCTAGATGTATTTTAAATGTTGCAATTGGACCTGCCTATACCACTTCCTGTGGCAGCTCATCCCATATACCTACCACTCTGTGTGAAAAAGATATCATCAGGACCCTTTTAGATCTTTCCCCTCTCACCAAAGATCTAAGCCCTTTAGTTTAATAAGTGCATTGGTGAATACAAGAAGTTTAAGGATACACACACACATCTTTGCAATTATAGACAATTAAATATCATTGGATTTTGAATCATATCTGAATTTCTTTATCAGATTCGTCGAACTTCAGCAGAAAACAGACGCCAGACTAGACACATCAGAGTTAGATGGAATCTATTTCTTTGCCAATGTATTGAATTATTATCCTCCACTCATTAACATGTTCCATGTGCTGACTGAATGAGAACTCCAGGCTCTCACTCTTCCTTCTTTTATCCAACTAATATTGGACCTAGAGGCCTGTTTGAGTATAACATATGGTGCAGCAAATTGAACTGCTGTCTCACAGCTCCTGTGAAATGACTTCAATCCTGTCCTCCTCTGCTACAGTGTGAAGATCGAATGTTCTCTTTATGACCATACAGGTTTTCTCCAGTGCTCACGTTTCTACCTACTTTCCAAAGACTAGCATATTGGTAGGTTAATTGGTATATGCAAATTGCTCCTAATGTGTAGTTGAGAGGTAGAATTGGTTGGTGGGTTGATGGGAATGTAGGGAGAATAAAATGAGATTAGGGTAAGCAGGATCTAAATGACCATTCTGCTGTGCTGTCTCTATGACTAAAACCCAACTTGAACTTAACCCTGTGTTGGCCAAACTGAAGCTGATTCAAGTATTGATGTTACATGTTATAATTAAATACTAGTGTTGGAATACCAATAGAAATAAGGTATTTATCAACTTATGAATGATTTATACATTTTTCTAATGATGCTTTTGGGTCTTTTAGGTGAGTGTTTTCGATTATGGGGCTACTTCAAATTCCTAGCTGTCAACATCTCCAAGGATCTAACCTGGAGGCTCCATGTTGATGCAATCAGAAAGAAGGCTCGCCAGCGGCTATACTTTGTGAGGTGTCTGAGGAGATTCAGTATGTCACCAAAGACTCTCGTAAACTTCTATAGGTGTACTGTGGAGAACGTTTTGGCTGGTTGCATCACTGCCTGGTATGGAGGCGCCATCTCTCAGGACAAGAATAAACTCCAGAGGGATGTTAACTCAGCCAGATTTCACTCCATTGAGGACATCTACATGAAACAGTGTTTTAAAAAAGCAGCCTCTATGCTCAAAGACCCCCACCATCCAGGCTACCTCTTCACTCTGCTACCATCGGAGATCAGGAGCCTAAAGACAAACTCAGCGGCACAAGGACAGCTTCTTCCCCGCTGGTATCAGATTCCTGAATAATCAATGAACCGAAGGCACTGCCTTTCTTTTCGTGCACTATTATTTTCATTTTGATAGTAATGATGTAAGACGGTTATAATATGTATGTTTACATTATGGTGCTGCTGTGTGACTTGTTCACGACAATAAATTCTGATTCCACTTTTTATTAGATGTGTGCATTTCAGCTAACTTTTAAATTATGAAAATTTGTTTGATGAAATGTTTTCCAGAGTATATCTCTTATGTTAAACAAGGAATGGATGTTGTTGGGCCCCATTCGGAGGTAAGATTTTAATGTAATGGTAGTGTCACACATTTACTATTCTTCCTGCCACTTCCTAACTCTATTTACTTTTTTTGGCATTGGGTAGATACTTCAACTGATGAAAATACATTTTTGAATACTTGAGCACATTTTGAATGGGGGAAATGTTACTTCCATTGAGGTCAGTGCAAACATGGAGGGGTTTCAGGTGATCAGAACAGAGACGTTCTGATGATGGGGACTAACATGGAGAGCCAGGTTGAGACAAAAGACAAATTTGATGTCCTTCTGCGGGTCACCATTTAATAAGATCACCACTGTTCATCCACTTTAGTGCCACAGTGCCACAAATAAATACTGCAGAAATAAATGGGCTATAAGACCATACATTCACAGAATCTGACAATTGCACCAGAGTATTGAAGGAGGTGGCTATGGAGTTAGAGGTTGCATTTGTTCTCATTTTCCAAAATTCCATAGATTATAGAATATAGAACAGTACAACACAGGAACAGACCCTTTGGCCCACAACTCTGCACAAAAAAAGCCAAATTAAATCAATTCTCTTCTGGCTGCATATGATCCACATCTATCCATTCCCTGGATCTTCATGTATCCATCTAAAAACCTTTTGAAGTCAACATGCCCCAATTGTACTTGCTTCCACCACTACCCCTGGCAGCCCTTCCAGGCAACCACCAACAATCTACCAGACTGAGGAACAGTTCTTACAAAGTGAAAACCTTGAAGTATCATCTGAGATTGCTGGCATCAAAGATTTTTGAGAACTATACATCTGGCAGAAGAAACTGTTGAGGAACACATGGTTAGGTGATGCAGTTTGTAGACTGATTAGTGACAGTGTTCAGGACAAACTATTTAATGTGGAGAACTTAACATTGAAGGGAACATGTGGCATTGACTCCAATATATAATTGATTCAGAAGGACATGAGGCAAATTTGCTTGGAGTGTGCTTTGTAGTATGTGTCATGCAAGCACAAGAACTGGTGATGGCAGTATATTCTTCTTTGTCCATAGCATTCTGCCTTGCCATCATGGGAATAACCGCAATGGCAAACCAATTGGATTACAACTTCCCATGGTAGATTCAGGGGTACTGGGTGTTAACTGAGATGAGGACGCTCAATAGTGATTCTTAAGGTGTGACAAGTGCATATACTGAAGTGTGCCTATATTTCAGTATGGAGAATTGACAACATGGAAACAGTAGCCAGAGGCCAGGTCTCACACCTAGCGTTTATCGAGACATGAAAGATCTTCTCTCATCCTGTAGAGTGTGTCAGAATGTAGCTGTCAGCTGCTGACTGCACTGGTTCCAATGTGGCGGTGGGCTTGACTCTTTCAATT
Organism: Narcine bancroftii; assembly: GCF_036971445.1. Classification (NCBI taxonomy): domain Eukaryota; kingdom Metazoa; phylum Chordata; class Chondrichthyes; order Torpediniformes; family Narcinidae; genus Narcine; species Narcine bancroftii. Next base: position 174,383,834 of record NC_091471.1, on the reverse strand, counting down.
TGGGCATTAAGATGGGAACAAATTAAATAGTCTTTCAGCTTGCAAGTCAATCTATATAATTGGAATTACAGTCATATGTATCATCCTGCTTTACAGAATCAATAGAAGCTCTTGCAACCATTTTTGAAATGATTTGCTCTGCTTAGGGAACTGTTTCTGTCAGTGTTTCACACTTGAGCTTGGAATAATTTCTCTCTAAAGGAATTCAGTATGACCAAATATCCCCAAGCCGCCACACATTATGTAAAGGGGAGGCAGATCAATCAGCCTCCAAGAGAAAGGAAACATGGAGATGCCAGTTCTTGCACAAAAGGTCCAAGCAGTGGTGCTGATTCTGTTCATATACAAGACCATCACTCACCAGCATGGCTAAGATGTTGATAGGTTGACATTTGCAGACATAATTAAATCTGCTACACAGAGTAAAACACAAAAGTTTGCAGATACTGCGATTGTAGTTAAAACACAGAAATGCTGAGGAACTCAACTGATCTCGCAGGGTCCATAGGAGGTAAAGATTTGGGTCTGAGTCCTTCTTTTTCAAGGTATGAGTAAAAAAGCAGGCATCTGAATTAAAGGCTGGGGAAAGAAAGGGGGAAGAAGGGGAGGGGGAGGGCAAGGGCGAGGAGTACAGATCAACAGATAAAAGATTGGATATGATAACAGGACAAGTGAGACTTGATTTTGGCTGAAAGGAGACAGAGGGAAAGGAAAACAGAGAGAAAGAGAGAGAGAGAGTGAGCTAGAGGAAAGGAGACGGGGGAAGAAGATTGGGGGGGGGGGGGAGGGACTTCTAAAAGAAACCAGAGAAGTCGATGTTAACGTGATCTGATTGGAGGGTGCCCAGATGGAAGATGAGTTGTTCCTCCAATTTGCATGTCTTCTCAATCTGGCAGTGCATGAGACGATGGATAAAGATGGAATGTGGAGGGGAATTTAAATGGGTGGCCACTGGGAGATCCCAACTATTGTGGCAGATAGAGCGGAGGTGCTCAACGAAGCAATCTCCCAGTCTGCGTCCAGTTTCTCCAACGTAGAAGAGACCACAATGGGAGCTCTGGATGCAGATGACTCCTGTACTATTCACAAGTGAAGTGTTGCTTCACTTGGAAGGACTGTTTGCGACTCCGAATAGTGGTGAGGGAGGAGGTGTGGATGCAAATGAAGCATCTCCTCCGATCACAGGGTTAGGTTTCAAGAGGGTGATTGGCAAGGAAAGAGGAGGTGAGGGAGTTGTCCCTATGAAAGGCAGAGAAGGGAGGAGAGGGGAAGATATATATGGCAGTGCAATACACAGCCTAGATTTGAAGGCTATGTGGCAGAGAGAAATGCAAAATAAAAAGTCGAAACAGACATTTCAAATGGGTGACACTATCTGACTGGTATGCCAAGGAGGAATGTCAAAGCAGAGATCTGAGGAGTTGGAGGAAGCACTAGGATCAAGAAACAATATTGTGAAGATGGGTGACAGTTCACTTTGGTGATTATGGCGCACAAGGAGGTAACGATTAGAAATGTGTTGTGAAGGATGAGCATGGATTTGACGTAAAGGATATATTTCTGTGGTGCAGTCGTCATTGGGAATATCATGGACGTTCATGCACAGGAAGCATGAAACTGAGTGGATATGGCCCAGCTTTCAGAAGGAAGAGATCCAGACACCTATGCACTTGAGGATATCTCAGATGTTAAAGAAAACCAAAAGATTAATTAAATTTAGGTGGTTGTAGTGATAACAATATATACAATGTAAATATTTAACCCACTCTACAACTTTCTTTGTGTAAACAGCTGATGGTATAAATGGGTTTATTTATTTTTTTAAAGTGAAGGGGTATGTTGTATATAACATAAGGGTAAGAAATGAATGAACTACATGATATGATGTTGATACATTGTTGAAACTGCCACTGATTTCATTTGGGAGTTTACTGCCCTCAATTAATGATGCTCTGTTGATAGATTTATGACTGTAATTTGCCTTTGCAAAGTGCAGCATTAAGGAGCTTCCAATACTCTCAGGATTCTTATCCCCTTACTGGTGACTCACAGATCACATGGTTTTGCCAGCAGTAAACAGGGTAAGTGTGTGAGGTCCCAGGCACTGCCTCTGGATTATGTATCACCAAGAAGGGATCCAGTGGCCTTTCTGATTGGGTCATGGAAGAAAGCACAATTGAAACCGAGAGGTGACGCCAAACATTTCCATGGAATTTTGGAATTTTCCACCCTTTTCAGGAAATAGGAAACTCCAGTTGTTTCCAAGAGAGAGAAAAAAAATCAGAAAACAAAAGAAAATGCATTTTTATTTCTATTTTAGGGTTGTGATCCAGGATAAAACATTATATAGATATAAATGATAGAAAACAATGTTCCTCATTGGAAATTGATGACATTGTGAACAGGGAAGTGTTACCTACTAGAATATTTACTTGCACATTCAGAATTTATCAACAAAAATATTCTGATCATTAATTCTAGGATCAGTGGCAAAGCACTTTTCAGTACAGGAGACCTGCCCTCTTATACCTCCACCATTTTATAAAACTAATGTTACAAAACAATTATAAAGCTGCAGGCAAGATGTACAAACTGTCACTTGACAAGGCCACTTACTTTGACAGGGCCAGCCGGCTTGATGAAAATACGGTGCAAAACCAGGTGCAAAATTTATTGGCAAGGTCAAATATTAATCATTGTTCATGGGAACTGGAAATCCAATGAAATCTCAACTGGAATTTAAACTGACATAATTTTAGCTCCATTTCCCAGATATCCTGGAAGTCCACACCTTTAGGCCACAACTAATGTGTTTACCATCTTTAAAAGAGTCAAAATGCCAAGATTGATTTAAATTCATCTAATGTTCAATATGTCCCATCTGTACATCTCCATGATGAATCCAATGTAATAAACTGAGCCTACATTTCCTGATAAAAATTCCCAACAAAAACTTTGATTTCCTGGCATTATTACTTAACCTTGGTGTAATGTTGACAGACATTTAGCGCATGTCATTCAGCAGTGGCAGGGTTCACAGTCTTTGCCCTCAGTTTCCTACACAGTGCGTTTTGGAGCTAGGCATGTTTAGATTGGTAGGCTGCCAAAAGTGGTATGGCGCAAAACTTCCAACTGCTTGGAGACATTGCAAAAACATTGGGAGCCTAATGACAGGATGTAGGTCCTGAATTTCTTCGGAACATTTGGAAACTAATTCACAAAAAATATGATAAAATTCAAGGCCTTACATTTATTTAGTCATGTGTGAAATAGTTCTGTGTCAATGTCTATCTGTACTACACTCTTTAAATGCTGCCTGTCTGTTTAATGCAGGTCCACAGATTTTCTGGCTTGGATCTCCCTCACCCATCCTGTAGCGTCATCCATAGATTCTTATAAGCAGGATTAAGAGTTTCTTTAGAGCTTAACAATTTGTTTTCCATCATTTTCTTATAGCTACTGTCCAGCTACAGATTTCTTCTCCCATGGTAGTTGATATAACATCAGAAACCAGCAGTATGGATTCCAAGAAAGGGGATTCATGCTGAGAGGCTGGTCTAACCACCTATCATCGGAAGTTTGAAGAGATCTCAGGTGGCTCAGTGGCTAATAACCTGGGTTCAACCCTGACCTTTGATGTTTGCTGTAAAGTTTGTATTTTCTCCCTGTGACTGTGTGGTTCCACTTGATGTCATAGAGACTCATAAATAGGCCCTTTTTCGCCTTAAGGCCACATCAACCATTAATCATCCATTTACACAAATCTTAAACCAATCTCATTTTATTCTCTCTACATTCTTGTGAGAGGTATGGAGAGCTATGAAGTGGGTGCAGGTCAGTGGGATTAGGCAGAAAAATGGTTTGGCACAGACTAGAAGAGCTGAAGGGGCTGTAATGTTCTATGGTTCTATTCTCATCAACACTTTCCAAATTCCAACACTCACCCATACATTAATGACAAATTTTATTGATTTTGGGGATATGGAAGGAAAGTGGAATACCACGATGAAACACACAAGGTCACAGGGATAAGGTGCAAACACCAAAATTTCACGGCTTCAATTTCTCCCCAGATTCCAAACACATGTTGGTTGGAAGGTTAAATGGTCCCAAAAATCAATTATGATTTTTACACAGATTTTGCAGGAACTAACCATTATATAAGAGTCTTGTAAGGGAGAGTGAGGAGTTAATCGACTCAACTTCCAGGGCGATAAATACTCCAGAACCCGTGTCAGGTAAGTGGGAAACCGTCAGGGGAGGAAAGAAAAAAGCGAGAAAAACGGAGAGCACACCAGTGACTATTCCACTCAGCAACAGTTATGTTGTGTTGGATTCTGTTGAGGGAGATGACCAGACAGAAGATGGTCACGGGTACCAGGTCAATGGTAATGAGCCTGGCATAGTGGTCCAAAAGAAAAGGAAAAGGAGAAATGCAGGGACTCCATTGTCAGGGGTACAGACAGGAGGTTCTGTGAGCCAGATAAGTATACCCGCATGGTGTGCTGCCTCCCTGGTGCAAGGGTACAAGATATCACAAATCGGGTCCAAAATATTCTGAGAGGAGAGGGAGAGCAGCCTGATGTCTTGGTACGTGTGGGTACAAACGACATTGACAAGAAAAGGGAGGAGGTAATGAAAAAGGATTACAGTGAGCTGGGATGAAAGCTGAAAGACAGGAACGCTAGGGTGGTGATCTTGGGATTACTATCTATTTCAAATGCAAGTGATGAAAAGAATGTAAGGATAAGGAAAATGAATGTGTGGCTGAGGTGCTGGTGTACAGGGCAAGGATTTGGCTTCTTGGATCATTGGGATCTCTTTTGGGGAAGGCATGATCTTTACAAGAGGGACGGGTTGCACATAAATCCAAAAGGTGTCAAGATTTTGGCAAGTATGTTTGGTACAGCAGTGGGGCAAGGTTTAAACTAATTTGGCAGGGATATGGGAACCAGAGTGATAGGGAAAAGGGTAGGGAAGATAAAGTAATGGCCAGGAAAAGTAAAATAGGAAAAGTAATGTTGGGAGGAGAAAGTAAAAAATCAGATGGTGCAGTGAGTTTTCGGGTCAATGATAGTGTTAAGAAAATTACAAAGAAAAATAGTGGGCAGAAAAATCAAAAGAAAAGGTTACAGAAGACACTAGATATTAAAAGGACAAAAAGCATAAGGGCACTTTAACTGAATGCCCGCAGTATTAGAAATAAGGTTAGTGAACTTGTGAACTTGAGGCGCAAATCGGTACCCATGCCTATGATTTGGTAGCCATCACAGAAACATGGCTACAAGGTGACCCTAAATGGGAATTAAACTTTCAAGGATATCAGGTGGTGCAAAGAGATAAACAGGATGGTAAGGGAGGTGGAGTTGTACTCTTAATCAAAGATGAGCTCCAGGCAATAGTGAGGGATGATATAAGATCTAAAGAGCATAATGTTGAGTCCATTTGGGTAGAGATAAAGAATAACAAAGGGAAAAAATTATTGGTGGGTGTTATCTATCGCCCACCAAATAACAATAGTTTAGTGGCACAGGAAATAAATAGAGAGATAAGTGAGGCATGTAATAATGATACGGCAGTAGTCATGGGGGACTTTAACTTCCACATAGATTGGGAAAATCAAGTTGGTCGTGGGAGTTTGGAAGAGGACTTCATAGAATGTATCCGCGATAGCTTTCTTGAGCAGCATGTTAAGGAACCCACAAGAGAAAATGCTCTCCTGGATCTAGCAATGAGATAGGTAGAGTAAATGATGTAATAGTCAGAGACCATCTGGGAAATCGCGATCATAATATGATTGAATTTCTCATTCAGATGGAAGGGGAAATAGTTAGATCTAAAACTAATATATTATGCTTAAACAGGGGTGACTATCATAGGATGAAGGAGGAATTGGGCAGAGTGGACTGGGAGCACAGGCTAATTAATGAAACAGTTGAGGAACAGTGGAAGATTTTCAAAGAAATATTTTGTAATGCTCAACAAAAATATATTCCAGTCAGGAAAAAGGGCCGCAAGGGAGGGAAAAATCAACCATGGTTAACAAAGGAAATAAAGGAGTGTATAAAATGGAAGGCGCAGGTGTACAATGCTGCAAAGAGCAGTGGGAAACTGGAAAATTGGGATAACTTTAAGAGACAACAAGGGGTTACAAAGCGGATAATAAGAAATGGGAAAAAGGATTATGAAAGTAAATTGGCACAAAATATAAAAACAGAAAACAAAAAATTTTATAAATATATAAAACGGAAGAGGGTGGCCAGAGTTAACATAGGACACTTGGAGGATGAGAAAGGAAAACTGGTAGCAAAAAATGAGGAATTGACCGAGGCATTGAACAAATATTTTGTGTGAGTCTTCATGGTGGAAGACATGTCCAGCATGCCAAAGTGAGGAGTTAAGGATGCGAATGTTGGGAAGGGCCTTGATAAAATAGTTGTTACAAAGAAAGTAGTGATGGAGAAACTAATGGGACTAAAGCCAGACAAATCACCTGGTCCTGATGATATATATCCAAGGGTTCTGAATGAAATGGCAGAAGTTATAGTTGATGCATTGGTGGTCATATACCAAAATTCCTTGGATTCTGGGCAAGTCCCGGCAGACTGGAAGACAGCAAAACTTTTTAAGAAGGGATGTAGTCAGAAGACTGGAAATTATCGACCAATTAGCTTGATGTCTGTAGTTGGAAAAATGCTTGAAGCCATCATTAAAGATGAAATAGTGAAACTTTTGGAACGTAAGGGTTCAATCAGGCAGACACAGCATGGTTTTAGAAAGGGAAGATCTTGTTTGACAAACTTGTTAGGATTCTTTGAGGATATAATGGGTGAGGTGGATAGAGGGGAACAGGTTGATGTTATATATTTGGATTTCTAGAAACCGTTTGATAAGGTGCCGCACAAGAGACTTATCAGTAAGTTACAGGAAAGTGGAGTCCGGGGAAGTATATTGGCCTGGATTGAAAATTGGCTGTCTGACAGGAGGCAGAGAGTCAGGATAAATGGGAGTTTTTCAGGTTGGGAGAGAGTGGTAAGTGGGTTGCCGCAGGGGTCGGTGTTAGGCCCACAACTGTTCGTCATTTACATTGATGACTTAGAGGAGGGGACAAAATGTGGTGTAGCCAAGTTTGCGGATGACATCAAATTGAGTGGAAGAGCAAATTGTAATGAGGATGTGGAGAGTCTGCAGAGGGATATAGTTAAGCTGGGTGAGTGGACAAAGGTCTGGCAGATGGAGTACAATGTTAGTAAGTGTGAGGTTATCCACTTTGGCAAGAAAAATAAAAGAGCTGAATATTATTTAAAGGGTGAAAAACTACAGCATGCTGTTGTGCAGAGGGACTTGGGAGTGCTTGTGCATGAATCGCAAAAAGTTAGGTTGCAGGTGCAGCAGGTTATTAAGAAGGCAAATGGAATGTTGGCCTTCATCGCTAGAGGAATTGAATTCAGGAGTAGGGAGGTAATGTTGCAACTGTATAAGGTACTGGTGAGACCGCACCTGGAGTACTGTGTCCAGTTCTGGTCTCCATATTTGAAGAAGGATATACTGGCTTTGGAGATGGTCTAGAGGAGGTTTTCTAGGTTGATCCCTGGGATGAAGGGGTTGACTTATGATGAAAGATTAAATCGTCTAGGATTGTATTCGCTTGAGTTCAGAAGAATGAGAGATCTTATAGAAACATATAGGATTATAAAGGGTATGGATAGAATAGATGTAGGAAGGTTTTTTGAGCTGGCCGGGGAAACTAAAACGAGAGGACACAGTCTCAAGATTCGGGGGAGTAGATTTAGGACAGAGATGAGGAAAAATAGTTTTTCCCAGAGAGTAATGAATGTTTGGAATTCTCTAACCAGGGAAGTGGTTGAGGCTGCTTCATTAAACATACTTAAAATTTGGTTAGATAAATTTTTACATGATAGAGGAATTAGGGGATATGGGGAGAAGGCAGGTAGGTGGAGTTAGGTCATAAATTAGATCAGCCATGATCGTATTGAATGGCGGAGCAGGCTCGATGGGCCATTTTTGGCCTACTCCTGTTCCTACTTCCTATGTTCCTATGACATCCTGGCATTGGTCATTCACACAGGAATGACCAAAATTGTAAATATCCGTTTCGGTCCCCAATTTTAGACAGCATGCCAGCATTGCGGTAATTAAAGAGACAGGACGAGCACCATCACTGCTTCGACTGAGATGTATAACATACAAAGGATGTGCATCACCACTGAGTCATCATCAACTGTGATGTGCATCATACACATCCGACATATCCTTCAAATCAGAGCAAAATGGCTGTAGGTCCAGAGGTGCTTTTGATACTCACTAAAAACAAGAAGATTCCAGGGCCAGAGACATTCAGCAGGTCAGAAGTTATCCATGGAACAAGAAACATTTCAACCCATTGACCCTTCATCAGTCTCATGTTAAGGACTGCGGGACATTAACATCAAACAATTTTTACCTGCTGAGTGTCACTGGCACTTTCTGTTTTAATTTCGTTACGCTATTTACTCCAATAAGCACTTAAGAATGAAGCTGCTCACTATACTTGCACTTAATTTACATGTAATCCCTCTGCTGTCAATGGACTGTGATTACATTGTGCACTACTCATAGAAAGAGCTGAGCAAATCTTCCCCAAATTTGATAATTGCACGTGGCAACACCTACTACCTTTCCAGTCATTACACGCCATCGCAATGTCGTATTCATTAGCCAGTTGGCCCCGGAATGCCTGCAGCGCAGTTTACATTGCAGTCGTTCCAGGAACATGACAAGGGGTCATGGAGAAAAAAAAGTAGGGAACTGGAATGGCACCCTCAATCCGGTTCCGAGTTTTTGCACAACATGCGTTCTAGGAAAATGGGAATAATTTCCCGGAATGCAGTGACTGCATGAAAAACATATCTGAGTGACGGAATCTGGGATTATTACAGGATTAATGTAAATGAAGTCTTTGATGTTTGGTATGGACTTGTTGAGCTGTGCAGCTTGTTTCCATGCTGTTTGTTTGCTTCTTGTGACATCTATTCTTTATAGAGATCATAATTTTGGAGACCAAAGAAGGAGACCTAGTCAATAATGCCACTGAGATGCTCCGCTAAACAAGGTGAAAACCTTGAGGATATCTTTCTTTGGCTTGGCTTCGCGGACGAAGATTTATGGAGGGGGTAAAAAGTCCACGTCAGCTGCAGGCTCGTTTGTGGCTGACAAGTCCGATGCGGGACAGGCAGACACGATTGCAGCGGTTGCAAGGGAAAATTGGTTGGTTGGGGTTGGGTGTTGGGTTTTTCCTCCTTTGCCTTTTGTCAGTGAGGTGGGCTCTGCGGTCTTCTTCAAAGGAGGTTGCTGCCCGCCAAACTTTGAGGTGCCAAGATGCACGGTTTGAGGCGTTATCAGCCCACTGGCGGTGGTCAATGTGGCAGGCACCAAGAGATTTCTTTAGGCAGTCCTGGTACCTTTTCTTTGGTGCACCTCTGTCACGGTGGCCAGTGGAGAGCTCGCCATATAACACGATCTTGGGAAGGCGATGGTCCTCCATTCTGGAGACGTGAAACATCCAGCGCAGCTGGATCTTCAGCAGCGTGGACTCGATGCTGTCGACCTCTGCCATCTCGAGTACTTCGACGTTAGGGGTGTAAGCGCTCCAATGGATGTTGAGGATGGAGCGGAGACAACGCTGGTGGAAGCGTTCTAGGAGCCGTAGGTGGTGCCGGTAGAGGACCCATGATTCGGAGCCGAACAGGAGTTTGGGTATGACAACGGCTCTGTATACGCTTATCTTTGTGAGGTTTTTCAGTTGGTTGTTTTTCCAGACTCTTTTGTGTAGTCTTCCAAAGGCGCTATTTGCCTTGGCGAGTCTGTTGTCTATCTCATTGTCGATCCTTGCATCTGATGAAATGGTGCAGCCGAGATAGGTAAACTGGTTGACCGTTTTGAGTTTTGTGTGCCCGATGGAGATGTGGGGGGGCTGGTAGTCATGGTGGGGAGCTGGCTGATGGAGGACCTCAGTTTTCTTCAGGCTGACTTCCAGGCCAAACATTTTGGCAGTTTCCGCAAAGCAGGACGTCAAGCGCTGAAGAGCTGGCTCTGAATGGGCAACTAAAGCGGCATCATCTGCAAAGAGTAGTTCACGGACAAGTTTCTCTTGTGTCTTGGTGTGAGGATAATATCCCATTTTAAATACAATGATGATAATATGTCTTTGAAAGACGTTGCACCACACTTAAAAGTTCAGTACCATTCCTGAAAACACATGCAGGCCAGCTCACTTATCTTTGCACCCAGAACCTCCCATTGATCAAGCAGAGAAGTCAAGTTTTTCAAAGACTAACGAAAGATGTGATTTGTTAATATAGCCACCACTACTCAACCTCCACCTCTGCCCAACTCCCACTCGTTACAAATCTTACACCCTCCCTGATCTGTAGTGTTATCCTTAGATAGCTGCTCTGGATAAGAATCCATGGCCCTATATTATTAACTGGAATGTCTGTGCCAAGGACACACCCTGCCACCTTCTCTTATGTGCTGTGCATCTAAAGTAAAGCTGGCTTCAGTAAGACTCCACCTGGCATATGTTCTCAACTATTGAAATATTAGCACAGAATGTATTTTAAGGACACAGGTTAGCTTGCGCTATAAATTAAATTGCAATCTCCAATTTTTTTTAGATTCCATGCTGTTTATGTATGATGACTACTTTACAAAATGGATGCTAAATTAAATTATTAATTAAGCTTTATTTACAGCTCTGAAGAAGCACATTCCGGAAAACCTGTGCTGCTCAATTACTTCAAAATTAAGCTGCAGCCCAGTATATTTTGAAGGGTGGGATTAAATTGGAGCACCTGGGGAAATCCCATGCAGGTCACAGGGTGAATGTACAAACTCTTTACTGACAGTATCGGATTCGAACCCAGGTTACTGGCACTGTAATATGCTAACCATGCCGCTGTTAATAAAGCTTCCCAAATTTTTACCTGGCATTGATGTGTCTAGTAAGCAGAATAAGTAGTGATATTGGTTTCAAGATGTTTTTTTCCCAAAATAAGGACTCTCTCACTCCTCCCTGTCTGTTATCCCCACTGGTCTCAAGCACTTCGACCACACAATTACCCAGACTTGGTTCCACAGCCACATGCCCTTGGCTATTTGTCTCTGTGTGGTTTCCACCTGTGTATGTTAGGCCTCCCAGTTTGGCCCCCACAGGGATCTCAGCTACTCCCACCTTTTTATTCAGGTGTCTGTCTGTTTCTTGACACACCTGAAGAAGGTCTCAGCCCTCAAATATTGACTGCCTTTTGGCTTCGATGGATGCTGTTTGACCTGCTAAGTTCCTCCAACACTTCAGTGTATGACTTTGTATGAATGTATCTCTAAAGCAGTGGGTCTCAATCTTTTTCTTTCCACTCATATACCACTTTAAGTATTCCCTATGCCATTGGTTCTCTGTAATTAGTAAGGGATTCCTTAAGAAAAAGTTAGCAAACGACTATTTTAATTGTACCCAATTGACTTGTTATGTGCACGGTTTCATAGCTCCAAAGGAAATGAGCCAATGACAATTTTTCTCAAGCAAAATATTTCAGTAACAATTGGGTCTAGAGCAGTGATTTTCAACCTTCCTTTCCTACTCACGTCCCACCTTACTCGTCACAGAGTGGTATATGAGTGGAAAGAAGAAGGTTGAGAATCACTGATCTACAGAATACAGAGATGGTACAGGAAAGTGGCAATGAAAGATCAGTCATCAGAGCAGGCTTGAGGGCCAAGTGGTTTACTTCAGGTTCTTTCCTTACAGTAAAATTCCTTTATAGGTATTCTGAAACTAGTGTTGATTTGTTTCTTTTGTTTTCCACTTTTTCTCTAATTCTTGCCTGAGTTCTATGTTCAACACAGAGCTACAATACATACAGGCAGAATACACTGCATTGCTATTTTGTGCTTGGTTTTATTTCACAGTCCATTCACCTGTTTATGGGGTGGAGTGATGTGAATATTTAAGTTGTGAATAAACACTTTTTTCAAGCAGCCATGTTGCCAGCAGACTAAGGGCTATTAATTCAAACAGCAAATTTACAATTCACCTTTGCTGAATTGCCCTTGTGTTGTTTATAGACCCTTGACTCCACACTTTCATCTGTCTGTCTGACATTTTCCTGTGACTGCCTTTTGCATTTGCAATATGCTTGGTGTTAGGATCTTCCCCCATCCCACTTCTGCAAGGTTTGCAGGATTTTTTCTCCATTACAAATCAGTCACCTCCTTTCCCCTATGAACTATTTTGAAAGAAATAAATGATAGCACAAGTCTAGACCTGAGCGTAAATGACTTACACCTGTTTCAGTTCCAGTCCAGCTGCCACTGTTTGGAATGTGAGTGTTTGCAGAACTAGTGCAGATTCAGGATGTGTGTCGACATCAGCATGGAAAAAAAAAGGGATCAAGGCACAGGTCTGCTGAGAGCATCCACAAATACAGTTGTTTTCCAGAACTTTGAATCCATTGAAAGCAGTTACTCTTGCAATTTAAGCATTCAGAAACAGTCACTCAAACAATTCCATGAAGAGCACAAATGGTCATAACAACATAGCCATTTATCATAACAGATTTTTTAAATATTGCACAAATGTTCTTTTCTTCAAGGAAATCCCCCACCAAGTCACAATGTTGCAAGAACAGTTAAAATGGAGACGAGATGGCAATGACTGTGTGTGTGAGAACAGATTGTATCAGATTTTATAACCACTCATTTCTCCCTGATTTGTAGGGCGTTTGAGTTGTAGAATCATACTGTAGCATGAATAAAAGCTCTCACGAATGGAAGGAGAACATACGCTTTTATTAGCTTATAACTGAGGGTAGGGTCTTACAGTGGTATTCAGAAGGGCTCAGGGTAGATGGGTAGATTGGAGCGGAGCTAGCCATCAGGATAACACACTAGTAAATCCCAGTTCACCCCTTCCTGCAGAATTTTAACACAACACTAGTAAATCGCAGTTCACCCCTTCCTGCAGAATTTAGGGTCTGTTGATGAAGACAGGGACCATTGATTCAGAAAAAAATGGAAAAATATACAGTTATTTACAAATTTAAGCGATCTGGAGGTCTGGAAATCCTGGTGGAGCACCCAAGCATGGGAGGGCCTTGGGCTCTTTGGGTCCGTTGGTCTGGGTCTCCAGTTCTATGGTAGAGGGGGATGCACTTTCCTCCTGAACCATATCCCGAGGCCCAAACTGGGAGTGATGAGAATGAGCTCCGCGGCTCGTAGGGCACTTGAGGCAATGGACCTTTATTCTGGTGGGTGCCAGTTCCCTGATGGAGACAATGTCTTCCCTGCCAACCAGGTACTCCACATAGGCATACATGGGATTGGTGTGGAGCACTTTCACCCTTTCACCAGGGTGTCGGTCTTGCTTCTTCTTACGTGCTTCCTGAGAAAGACAAGACCAGGAGTGGTGAGCCCGGTTGGGAGTGAGGTTCCCAATGCTGACTTACTCTCGAAATTGAATAGAAGCTTGTGAGGATAAGTGATGGCCACTGTACATAGTAGTGAATGGATGGAATGGAGCACCATAGGGAGAACTTCCTGCCAGCGTAAGTTTGGAAGGCCTCTTGACTTGAGGGCCAGTTTGACAGCCTTCCAGATCATGGCGCTTTCCTTTTCAACCTGCCTGTTCCCCTGGGGGGGTTGTAGCTAGTAGTCCTGCTGGATGCGATGACCCTTGCCAGTAGGTACTGAGGTAGCTCTTCCCTCATAAAAGATGAGCCCCGGTCGCTATGTATATAGCCAGGATACCCAAACAGGGCAAAAATGGAATATAGGGCCTTTATGACTGACGATGTGAACGTGTCTGGACATGGGATGGTGAACGGGAAGTGGGAGCACTCGTCAATGATAGAGAGGAAGAAAGTGTTCCCATTTGTGGAGAGGAGAGGTCCCTTAAAATCGACACTGCACCCTTCGAAGGGCCTGGATGACTTGATCAGGTGCGCCTTTGCTGGGTGGTAGAAGTGTGGATTGCACTCCGTGCAGACCTGGCAAGACCTGGTCATTTCTCTGATGTTTTCCATGCAGTAGGGCAGATTGCGCGCCTTGACAAAATGAGCCAAGTGGGTAACCCCTGGATGGCAGAGCTCATTATGCAGAGACCACAGTTGGCCGGTGTGTGCAGAGGTACAGCTTCTTCTGGATAAGACATCTGGAGGGTCATTAAGGGCTCCTGGCTGAAAGGCAATGTCATAATTGTAGGTGGAGAGCTTGATCCTCCACCTAGCAATTTTGTCATTTTTGATTTTGCCCCTCTTGACATTATTAAACATAAATGCAATCGAGCACTGGTCAGTGAGGAGCGTAAATTTCCTACCAGCCAGGTAGTGTCTCCAATGCCTCATGGCTTCTACGATGGCTTGAGCCTCCTTTTCCCCAGAGTGGTTTCAGAGTTCATGGCCGTGCAATGTCTGAGAAAAAAATGCAACCGGCCTGCACACCTGGTTGAGGATAGTGGCCAGGGCCACGTCCAAAGAGTCTCTTTCCATCTGGAAAGGTACATTCTTGTCCATCATGTATGGTGGCCTTCGCAATGTGGTTTTGGAGGTGGTTAAAAGTCATTTGGGCTTCAGCTGAGAGGGGAAAAGAAGTGGCATTTAAGAGAGGTTGAACCTTATCAGTTTATTGAGGGATCCATTCTCCACCACATAGCCAAGGATAGCCAGACGTTTAGTCCTGAACACACACTTGTCAGAGTTATAAGTGAGAGTGCTTTCGCCAGGTGGAGAAAACTCTGAAGGTAGGCATCATGGTCCTCCAGGGTATGGCCACAGATGGTGACATTATCGAGGTAGGGGAAGGTAGCCTTCAACTCATACTCATCCACTATTCTGCCCATCTGCCTCTGGAATATGGAAACCCCATTAGTGATACCAAAAGAGACCCTCCAGAATTGATAGAAACGACCATTAGCCTCAAATGTCATATATGGACGGTCCTTGGAACGGATTGACAGATAGACCCAATACTGCGCAATTTCATTCACCATGTCCGCAATTCGAGGGAGGGGGTACCGATTAATAGTTTGGTTATAGTCAATTACTAGCCTGGACTTCTTTTCCCCTTTTACCACTACCACTTGCACTCTCTACAGGCTGGTGCTTTTCCCCTTTTACCACTACCACTTGCGCTCTCCACAGGCTGGTGCTAGGTTCGATGATACCTTCATTGAGTAGAACCTGTGGCATAGACTTTATGAAGTCTTGATCTGCTGTACTGTACCTCCTGCTCTTGGTAGCAATAGGTTTGCAATCTGGGGACAGATTCGGGAAGAGAGGTGGAGGGGGGCGTCAATATTCAGTGTGGAGAGGTGACATGTGAGATCCGATTTTAGGGGCCCTCCATTCCGAACTGTTATGGGGGGGAGAGGACCAGAATACTCCAAGGTCACGCTTTTAAGGTGACACAGGAAGTCCAGACCCAACAGCAGCGTAGCACTCAATTCATCAAGTACATACAGGCGTATCTTACAAAATACCCACCCCCCCCAAACGACAAATGTACTATACAATCTTCTTGAATACGGGTAGAGTACGAATGAGACAAGGAATATATGATAATTGGAAGGAAACATCTTTTGGCTGTACTCTTGTACAGTCCTTGAGTCTATGAAGCTTTCAGTAGAGCCTGAATTAATTAGGCATTTGTGGAGTGTCCGTTTACCTTAACAGTCACTATGGAGTTGCTAAGCTGGTGAGGTCTGTCCTGATCTAGAACCATCAAGGCTAGGACCTTGAGTGGCCCCCACCATCCTGGGCTGCCTGTAGGTAAGATGGCGTCGACCTTGTGGCACAGCAAGATGGCCACCCTTCTTCCTCCTCTGACGATGAAGGTGCTGAGTTTAAATTTGAGTCATGGCAAGATGGCCACCGAGCCTTTTCATGCCATTTTCTCGCAGCCACCCTTCTTTGGAGGTAGTGCAGCAAGTGGGTTCAGGCAAATTTAGGGCAGGCGGCTTGGGGCTGGAATCAGATCTGGGAATGGTGCAGGCCTTGGACTTACCCGGGTTTCCCCTTGCACGGCAAACCCTCACCCAATGTCCTTTCTTGCCACAGTTAGAGCAAACTGAGTCATTAGCCAGGCAACAAGATCGGGGGTGCTGGCTCTTGCCGCAGAGAAAGCACTCCCTAACACGGGAGCGCTCCTTAGCATGGGAAGTACCTGGGTGAGTGAGCTCGCTGGCTTTGATGTCATTGTTCCTCAGCTTGGCCAGTTCAACATGGCTAGCCAGATCCTTCTTTCCCAACTCGAGCTGTTGCTGCCTCATGTACCTTGAGCGGACCCCCGCGGCTAGAGTGTCCCAGATCTGTTTTTATTCACGAACGTGACCGTAGCTGCTTCATACCTACACCTCTTGGCAAGTGTCCACAGATCTAACAGGTAGTCATTGATGATCTCTCCTGGCTGTTGGCGACATAGAGCGAGTTGGTGCCTCACTAGGACCTCGTTTTGCTACTTTAGGTACTGAGCCTTCAAAGCCTCGACGGCAGCGTCATAAATAGTGCAGTCCCTGATGAATGCATACCCTTTCATTCTTACCCTGGAAATGAGCTCCTGAGTTTATCGGTGTGGAAGATGTCTCTGGTAGGCCTGGAAGCAGTCTAGCCAGTACGTGAACTCCTCAGCCATGTCAGTGGACAAAGGGTCTATCAGCAGAATACTAGGCTTGAGTAGCATTTCCATCTTCTAGGGAATAAGCTAATAACATTATAGCTTATGTTCTGGAAAGAGAACATATCCTTTTATGAGCTTTTAACTGAGGGCAGGGTCTTACAGTGGTCTTCAGAAGGGCTCAGGATTTAGGCGGGAAACCAGGGTTAAATATAGGAAGATGGGGGCGGAGCCTGCCATCAGTATAACACACCACCAGTGAATCTCAGTTCACTGCACATATAGAACAGAAGAAGGTGCTCTGGTCCACCAAGACTTCACTGATGAACAAGCAGCCATGTCCTCCATCCCTACACATATAGCATTTTATTCTCCCCTCACCTCTTCAACATACCCCAGATTCCAAGCTCACCCACAATAAGGGGAAACTTATTTGTCAACCTGCATATCTTTGGGATGTGGGAGGAAACCTGAGCACAGAGCAGAGACCTATGTGGTCAAAGGGAGAATGCACAAACTCCACACAAAGAGTACCAATAATCAGGGTTGAACCCAGTTTCTTGTTTTGAGGTTAAAATTCTACCAGCTATGTTACTTATGAAAAACTCACCCAGAAAAATTACCCTGCCACCTCCTTGGTATAAAATATGGAGACGGTAGTGCTGTGACCTGTGATTAAACAAAACATTCCTTGTGGAGGCACAAAAGTTAATCACAACAACCAAACTTTCTTTTTCATAGTGCCTAGAGCAGTGGTTCTCAACTTTTTTCTTTGCACTCACAATCCACTTTAGGTATTCCCTATGCCATAGGTACTCTGTGATTAGTAAGGGATTGCTTATGTTGGTACGTGGGTGGAAAGAAAAAGTTTGAATACTGTTTTAATCGTACCTAATTGACTCTAAAGGAAATGGGCCAATGACAATTTTTCTCAAGCAAAATATTTCAGTAACAATTGGGTCTAGAGCAGTGATTCTCAACCTTCCCTTCCCACTCACATACCACCTTAAAGAATCCCTTACTAATCACAGAGCACCGATGGCATAGGGATTACTTAAAGTGGCATGTGAGTGGAAAGGAAAAGGTTGAGAACCACTGGCCTAGAGCAAATAAGCAAGTCACTGAAAGCAAAGAAACATATGGGTTACAGTGCTGCACTGGAAGACAAACCACAGAAGGTACATCAAAGGTTGTACAACAAAGGACATATCTTGTGAAAACTAAGGAGAGCGCTGTGTTGATAGGGACACTCACCTGGACCTCTGCATCACCTAAGAACAGAATACATGAAGTTTATATATTATGTTCCATGGGTTCATGCTGTGCATCAATTAACTGCCACATTTCTTAGATTTTGACAGTCAATATCCTTCACAAAGCACAAAGGTTGGAAGTCTTGAATTTATGAAAGGTACCATGTACATATCAATTGCAAAATGTCATTATTTTGAGTCACAGTTTGCATTTCCCAACATAAACTCATGCACATAATTGGCAAACATGAACTGTTACTCCAAGTTGTGAGAGGATACAATAAGCAGTGATCTTTTATTGGAGTTTTGAACAGAGAAATAAGAGGAGGAGACCTATAATAAAGAACATTTTCACCCAGAAGGTGGTCGGTATCTGGTACATACTGCCTGAGCGAATGGCAGAGGTCAGTACCATCACAGTATTTAAGAACTAAATGGACCAGCAACTGAACTGCCAAAGAATAGAAGGCAATATACTAAAGGTCTGGTAAATGGGATTAGTATCGATGGTTGTCATTGACATACTAGGCTGAAGTATTGATTTTCTATATGATATTATGACTCCATGTTCCCAGAGATATGTTAATCACCTGCTGTATAAGTTACCTCCTTTTGTAGGTAAGTTTAAAAAGAATCAAAGGAGACAATGTAAGAGAGAAGGAGTATTCCTCTCTCTCTCCAAGCTGGTAAATCAACTCGATTTATTGGAACGGTCTTTGAAAGAATGCCATTATAATTTGTTGCTTCTGGCATGAAAGAAAATGGCCTTGAATCATCTGTGTTTTGACAATCTTATTATTAATTTATTAACAATGGAAAATAATGTTTCTAAAAGTCAAACAGCATGGGAACATACTGCATTCTATCGAAGACAGAGCACAGATTGGCAAATTCTGAAATTGACAGCAGACATCATCACAACCCTATGTATTAAAGAGAAATGTGAAAACTATATGAAAATAACAGATATTACAAAACTTAAGCATGTAAAACAGCAAATTTTCACTCTTTTTGGGAAACTTTCAGCATATTATCGAAAAAAATAGCACAAATAGATGAAGGTCCAATAAAAATAGGCGAGTAATGTGATAATAAATCTTTAATGCACCAACCCGGAGTTATGTTTTGCCAGATTTTACAAATTCAAATGTGTGACCTGAATCTATTTATGAAACACTGGGCTATGAAACCTCGTTCCAATATTACAAATCAGTTTAACAACAAATAAAGGTCTCAATAAGACCATTCCTCCCTCTGCAGAGCCAAGAGCTGAATGTATTGAGCAGATGAAAACTTCAAGACCCAGGCTATATTATGCTCAGCTCTGGATGGATTTGGCATCTAAAATCAATTATCAAAACAATCCATCTGCATTCCTGAGTTGCTCAGGGACCTAGAACAGGCCAAAGATTATAAGAGCTGCAATAAAGCTGCTGTGCCAAATTAAAAAAAAACTTCCTTTCTTGTCATTTCTAAGATTGGCTTGCAAACACACTTCATGTTTCAAAACGTCATTTTCTTTCCTTATGAAACCCATATTAAAGTTATAATGCATGTGCTACCTGCCAATTGGCTAATATCCCTGACACAAACCATTGGTTTTAAGTATACCATATATATATTTTTTTATAATAATGAACTGCATACTTTTCTCACTGTGTAAATGACAGCAATATTCAGAATAAAATTACAAATGAATTGCCACTATGCTTATGTCAGTGGGTAGAAATGCTGGAGTACGTCCACAATTTTCATCAAATATTTTGTGTGCAACTTGTTTAAAATCCAAAAGATGTGAAAAATCTGAAGAAATACATTTCTTACTGATTGCTACCAAACTATTATGCAAAAATGACATGCTACCTTTCAAATAAAGTGTTCCAACTTTTATCCCTATTCAGACAATTATGTTTTACTTTCAGCCAACAAACTTGCAAATCAAGTATATCAGGATGCCTTAAAGTGGTTTACACTCAATAAATTAGTTCTGATTTGGTATTTCTTTAATTACACTGGTGAAGAATATAATTGCACATGGTCAATTCTGCTGTATGAAACTTACACGTTAGTTTGAGTTTATTGTCTTTTGTACATTTACATATGCAACCCAACAAAACAGCGCATCTCTGGACCATAGTGGATACACAGTACACTCTACACACAATCAAAGGATATACATAGCGATGCAGAGTAACCAAAATTTTATTTTATTATTGTAGACCCCAGACTTAGATAGGGTTCCATTCCTGAACTCACATCATAAGATGAAATTATCGTAAGTTGAAACAATACCTCACTCTACCATTTAAAAAAAATGTAAATCCTGAAAATATTTTTTAACAACACAATTTAAAAATGAAAAAAAACATTACTGCAACACACACTATCATTTTTTAATTTAAATTTTATTTACATTTATTATAACACAATTTGATGCGACGCAATTTTGACAGCACGAATTTGAAGTGACACGATGAGAATTTGACGCGACGCAACTCTGACTTGATGTGATGCAAATTTGACATGACACGAATTTGAAGTGACGTGACTGACTTGACGCGAAGCAATTTGACACGATGAGAATTTGAAGTGACTAGACGCAAATTTGACCCCACCCTAATTTTTTGCATGAATTGACTCTGATGCAACACAAATTTTACATGATGGCTGGTTTGCTGTACAGCACGATACAGTGCACTCATGACTGCTTGCAGACGCTGAACGCTACTCTTCCACTATGCTGCAATTCCCCAGCATCGCAAGGGAGTATCATCATTGCGTCACTACACCACGTATCGCAAGTGCGGGGAAACATTGTAACTTAAAACCAAAACTACCAATTGTGACTAATGTAACTCTGGAATATCGCAATTTGGGATGTCATAAGTCAGGGTCGATCTGTACTGCCAGTAAGTTCCTTCCTTAACACCGTTTCAAAAAATTATCTAAAAAATTAGATAATTAAGACTTATGCTGCAGGGGCCTATGGTCACAATCACATTCCATGCCCTGGTTAATCACCTCAGTTCCAGGTCCATATTTCAGATTTGGTGAAGGGAAATGAATTGATCACCAATTTCCTGGACTTATCCTTTTCCATTCTATCAAGCAGAGCATAACTTTTGCATCAATAGATTTGGCATAATTTTTGATTACAAGCATCATTTGTTAACTATTTTAGCACCTCTGCCCTCTTCTACCAAGTCTCTCTTTTTGAAATACTTTTTAAAAAAAATTTCCCTTCTGAAATTGATGGTTTGAGAGTAAACCTGGAAACATTACAAACATTATTCATATCCAGGTTGGTTCTTCATAGTACAATGTCCATTCTCATTAAAGAAACAATTGAGAAACATACATAGCAATTAACATTTATTTAATTATGAACTAATTCCCATCCATTTTGGAATTCTTAAAGTGCTAGTCTACAATTGTGACGATTGTTAGTATAAACCTGCAAATTGCCCATCAATTTAATTCTCATTATTTTGGAATGTATAATTCATTTATCACATTGCAATGATACTTATTATCTTATTGTTTATTGGATAACTTATTGTTGAGTCACCAAGGCCAAGGAGCTTATTGTTGATTTTAGGAAGAAGAAGCTAAGGAACTACACAACTATCTACACTGATGTGACAGAGATGGAGAAGATTAGCATCTTCAAGTTCCTGGGAGTCTGTATTTCATAAAATCAAGTTGACCATGAAGAATACATCTACTTTCAAAGAAGTCTGAGGAGATTTGGTATGCCATTGAATATTCTATCAAACTTCTATAAGTGCACTGTGGAAAGTATACTGATAGATGGTATCACAGCTTGGTTTGGGAATTTGATTGTCCAGGAATAAGAACTTAGCCAGGTAAATCACTGGCCCTGACCTCCCATCCACCGAATGCATCTATGTGAGGCGCTGCCTCAAGAACACAGGCAACGTTATCAACGTCCCCCATCATCCTGGTCACAACCTTTTCTCACTGCTACCTTTGGGCAGAAGGTTCAGAATCCTGAATACTAGCACTTCTAGGTTCAAGAACAGTTTCTTTCCAACACCTATCAGGCTCTCGAAACCCCACCTTGTTACAAAAATCTGACAGCACGAAAGGATTGTCTGCAATATTGCTGTCACTTTTTTAGCAGTGGGATAATTATGAATATTTATTATCTATCTGTTTTTGTACTTATTCTCTATTTAATTTAATGAAGTATACTATCGTTATGGTTGCTTGGTAGATTTCTTTTTACAAAGTACCTGCTCAGCTGCAGCAAGTAAGAATTTTGGTGCAAATGTATATTGTACAATGTATATGACAATAAACTAATCATCATGATCAATTAATGTAACGCACATTGATATGTCAAGGTAGGACTATCAAGAAATTTCCCAATGCATTCTCACTTCATTTTGTCAGAGCAGCTGTGAGCATTTCCTTCTGCCTGAAACATTAAGTCTGCTCTGGAGCTTCTGGTGCAGAAATTTGGAAATTGCATGCCCTGGCCTGGGATTTTCTGTTCATTGAAGTAAGTTGACAAGAGATCCCTTAATGGGGGATTCACAATTTTCTGGCATGTATTCTAATATGTATAGATAGGATGACATCCCTTCTATGTTTTTACCTTTGACTCTACGTCCATGAAATGATCACGTTGCACAGTGCTTACATGTTCCTATTCTTGAATTTCATTAAGACACATTGTTATTGGATAGAAGTAAATAATGAGCAATATTCCATATGCTTTACATTTACTCCATATCCAAAATGGTTAATTATTAGACTTGTTCAATGACACATGAAAAAAAAAATTCTCCCTCTCCTCAGAAGATGATATCACCTTCACAGCATCTTTTTGCTTCCTGGAGGAGATGAGAAAGCCAACAGAATCTTTCAAAGTTTTGTTAACAAATACTCTGCAAGGCCACTGCAGCATCTTACTTTATAGTTTAGAAACATCGGGAGTTAGCAATCACTGCATGTGACAGAAGGAGGAAGGGATTTTTTTCTTGTTCTTTGACAAATAAGATTATGAGGGGTAAAGACAGAGCAGATGTGAGTAGGATGTTTCCACTTAGATTAGGGGAGATAAATATGAGAGGTCTTAGCTTTAGGCTGAAAGGGGAGTCATATAAGGGGAACATGAGGGGAAAGTTTTTCACTGAGAGTGGGGAGAGTGTGGAATGAGCCGCCATCTGATGTAGTGAATGCAATCTTGAGTTTTAAAAATAAATTGGATAAATACATAGGTAGGAGGGGGTCATGGAATGAGAGCAGATCAGTGGGACTAGCTAGTTTTATTGGTCAGCATAGACCAATTTTTTGTGCTGTAATATTTTATGGTTCTAAGTGAGATCCTTCTCAAAACATCTGTGACCTGGGTTTAATCTTGAGAAAGTAAGGTGAGAGAATGACAATTTAGCTGGTGATGATGTGACCTTACCTGGACAGCCAATTTATCTCCTTATTTAACCGTTGTTTATTGATGGGAAATGGGCATTTTACCCAGGAATGAGTGATTCTTGTTAGTAATGAAGCTTGGTAAGTTGGCCTGACTAAAGCAGTAAAAATGGTTTAGGTTGAGACTAAATCTAGTGTCAAGATTTGGGGGGGGGGGGGGGGGAAGAGACTAGATTTAGGATGAAGATGAGAAGGAACTGCTTTTCCCAGAGAGTAGTGAATCTGTAGTATTCTATGCCCATGGATGCAGTAGAGGTTTCCTTATTAAATATATTTAAGATACAGTTAGGCTGAATTTTGAATAGTAGGAGAATTAAAAGATGCGGAGAAAAGGTAGGCAGGTGGAGCTGAGTCCACAACCTGATTAGTCATGATCTTATTGAATGGCAGAGCTGGCTCAACAGGCCAGATGGTTGACTCCTGCTCCTATTTCTATTTCTTATTTTCTGTGGACATTAAGAATGAAGCTTTGGTGAAGCATCAGTCTTTGCACATGACTTACAGACATGGATTTCTTGCACTCTGTATAGATAGAAATAACTAATGCAGGGAAGCTAAACAGATTGATTACAACAGCCATTTTCACTGACGGTCACAGCACATTTAATGGGGGAGGGGGGCACACATTGAAATTATAATTTAAAAAAATGTTTTCTATATATAATTGGTAGGAGAGAAATACAGAAGAAACCAACTAAACTTGACTGCTTCACAGGGTGGAGTCCTAAGGGGCCATAGCTGAAAAAAGGTTGAGAATGGCTGGATTAGAGCACCTTCTTCAATAGGCCACTGCACCTGAGGCAGTGGAAAGGTATGGGAGACACTATAGATAAACTGGTGGATGCCATTTTCTGCAGTCATAAACAGGAGTCACGGAGGCTGCGTTGGCTGATCAATGTCAGAATTAAATATATCTCTTCAAGCTGGAAAGGAAGGAGCGGAAGGGGAAAGTCCCAGTTGTTATGGTCCAGGTGGGAACCAATGACACAAATACAACAGGGAAATAAGTTTTGTCAAAGGAATAGGAGCAGGTGGGTTTCAATAGGGCACTGGTAATTTAATGGCCATAGGGACAAATGGGATAGGAACAGTAAACATGTTAATGTAGTGTGAGTCTGTCAGGAAGGAACAGTCCATACTTACATTTAACTTGGAGCAAGAAAAATGGTAAGAAAACAAAATTGAAAACTATGTTTTATGCAGGCAATATTCATAGCAAGATCGATGAATTTACAGCATACTGAATATTGAAATAAATAGGCACACTCTAACAGTGAATTTGCAACATAGTTGCATAGTGAACAAGGTCATGAATTGAATCTACGAGACATTTAAGAAGATAAGCAAAATCAAATGGAGAGATAGCCTTGATAATAAGGTTGAGATGAAGGCAGTAGAGAAAAAGGACACAAGTTTTGGAAATTCATGTAATCTCAGCAGCCAAGAAACATGAAAGGACATAAAACAATGATGAAAGTTATCCTTAAATCTTCAATAGTGGTAATATAAATCAGGAAATTAGAGGTATATGTAGCAATAATCCTGTGGGATTTTACACATGAACTAGACAAATTAAACAAGCAGTTGTGGTAGTGTGGAAGCTGAATTCATTGTGTATAAGAGATAGTTTTGTAGAACCAACAAGGGGACAGACTATCTTAGTTCTTTCCTTGTGTAGAGGGAGAGTCAATTGTTAACCAGGGAGTTAAGGGTCCATTGGGGAAAAGTGATTGATCACAATATGATTAAATTTAGTGATTGAATTCAATTAGAAAACAGGTTCTTAAATCCAACAAAGGAAATAAAGGTACAAACTGTGAGATGGCATGGAAAGCATTGATAAGTAAATACAACATTGAATTCGTAATCTAGTGAGAAACAGCAAAAAACAGATATATATAAAATTGCAGAAGTTACTTAAATAGGGCTCAAAGAATTATAGACGACCTTTTCCATCCAGCATACAGCATCTTTTAATGTAATATTTATCATTTTAACATATTTAACAATCAAACCAAATGTAAAACATGAAGAAAACAACTCACTCCACCCCTCCCCTCTATGTCCTATTAAACAGAGAGAGAATGAAGAAAAAGGAAAAAGAGCTTATGGAGGCACCATAACACCACAGTGTTAAAATCTTTACTGAGGTCTACTAACTAGCCAGTAGCAATCGTACAAGTACCTCATGCCAGTGAGGTACTTGTATGCTCTAAATAAGGTTGCCAGATTTTTAGGAAGGTGCTATATCCCTTCCTAGGATTGTCCGCAACCTTTTCAAGTGGGAAGCAACTATTCCTCTCCGAAGACCTCCTATCCATGAGTAGATGGGAGTCAGACATCCATGTTACCGCTATGCATTTCTTGGCCACACAGCGTAAGGAAGGAGGTACAGGAGCATCAGGCTAGGAAATAGCTTTTTTCTCACAGGCTGTGAGATTGATGATTGGTGTTCTGAAATTCAGTAAATCTAGTTATTGAGAACAGGGTGATTTCAGGATAGTAGCACCCATGCCTGCTGTGATGAAATACTTTGAGAGCTTGGTCATGGCCAGAATTAACATATACCGAAGTAAACAGGATTATGTGGAATTAGGTAGGAAGTTAAAAAAACAGGACCTCCAAGGTAGTAATCTCTGGATTGCTACCATTGCCACACACTAGTGAGGGTAGAAATAGGAGGATGTGGAGGATGAATGCATGGCTAAAGAGATGGTGCAGGGGGCAAGGGATAAGATTTCTGGATCATTGGGATCTCTTCTGGGGAAGGTCGGACCTGTACAAAAGGGACGGTCTCCACTTGAACTGGAGGGGGACCAATGTGCTGGCAAGCAGATTTGCTAGAGCTGTGGGGGAAGGTTTGAACTAGTTTGGCAGGGGGGTGGGGAACAGAGTGTGAGAGCAGTGTCAAGGGAGCATGGCCACCTAGATAGGAATAATTACGATAACAAAGGTAAGATGGAGATTAGGGTAAAAGGTAGAAAAGAGAATATAGGTGAGGGTCATTCTCTGCAATGCATATATTTTAATGCAAGAAGCATAGAGAACAAGATAGATGAGCTTAGAGCATGGACAGATACTTGGGGTCATGATATTGTGGCAATTAGTGAGACCTGGCTACAGGAGGGGCAGGACTGGCAACTTAATATTCCGGGATACATTTGTTTTAGATGTGATAGATCAGGGGGTTAAAGAAGGGGGAGGAGTTGCTCTGCTTGTTAAGGAGGACATTACTGCCTTGAGGTAGCAAGATGGTCTGGAGGGATCGTCCAGTGAGGCTGTTTGGGTGGAATTCAGAGGTGAAGGAGGCATGAGGGTGCTAATAGGGGTGTATTACAGACCACCAAATGGGCCAAGAAAATTAGAGGAACAAATTTGTAGGTAGATAACGTATATGTGTGAGAATCATAAGGTAGTGATCATGGGAGATTTTAACTTCCCTCACATTGATTGGGATACCCATACAGTTAGAGGGCTGGATGGGCTGGAGTTTGTTAAATGTGATCAAGATTGTTTTCTAAATCAATTAGTAGAAGAACCGACTCGGGACGGTGTAATACTGGATCTCCTGTTATGGAACGAGCTAGGTAAGGTATCAGACATTAATGTTGGAGAACAAATTGGGTCTAGTGATCATAACTCTGTTAGTTTTAGGGTAGTTTTAGGGAAGAGCAAGGAGGGGCCTAAAGTTGAGGTTCTGGATTGGAGAAGAGCAAATTTCGAAGGAATAAGAAGGGATTTGGGAGTATTGAGTGGGACAGGATATTTTCAGGTAAGGATATAAATGAAAAATGGAGGATATTCAAAAAAGAAGTTTTGAGGGTACAGAGTAGATATGTCCCAGTGAGGATCAAAGGAAAGGCTGGAAGTCATAGGGAGGCTAGGTTTTCGAGGAATATTGGAAATTTGGTTAGGAGAAAAAGGGAGGTGTACAAGACGTATAAAGAGCAGGGAGCTGAGAATTTGAAGGAGTGTAGAAGGAATCTTAAGAAAGAAATTAGAAAGGCCAAGAAGAGGCTTTGGCAGACAGAGTAAAAATAAATCCAAAGGGTTTCTATAGGTACATTAAAAGTAAAAGATTAGTGAGGGATAAAATTGGACCCCTTGTAGATAGCGAGGGTAGGCTGAGTGAGAAGTCAGAGGAAATGGGGGAAATTTTGAATGATTTCTTTGCCTCAGTATTCACTAGGGGAAAAAATATTGAACCAGTTGAGGTAAATAAAAATAGTGGGGAGGACATGAAGCATATAAGGATAACCGAGGAGTTAGTGATGGCTGTGTTGAAAAAGATAAAGGTGGATAAATCTCCGGGACCGGACAAAATATTCCCAAGGACACTCAGGGAGGCTTGTGGACAGATAGTGGGGCCATGAACAGAGATATTTAGGATGTCACTGGCCACGGGGGTAGTGTCAAAGGATTGGAGGGTTGTGCATGTGGTTCCGCTGTTTTTAAGAAAGGGTCCAAATGTAAACCTGGGAATTATAGGCTCGTGAGTCTGACGTCTGTGGTGGGCAGTTGATGGAAAGTGTTCTGAGGGATGGTATTTACAAATATTTGGAGGTATAGGGATTGATAGGGAGTAATCAGCATGGTTTTGTCAGGGGTAAATCATGCTTGACAACCCTGATTGAGTTTTTCGAGGGGGTTACAAAAAAGGTTGATGAAGGAAAAGTTGTGGATGTTGTCTATTTAGACTTTAGTAAAGCTTTTGAAAAAGTTCCCCACATAAGATTAGGAAAAAAGGTGGAGGCATTAGGTATAAATAAGGAGGTAGTGAAATGGATTCAGCAATGGTTGGATGGGAGGTGTCAGAGAGTACTGGAAGAAAATTGTTTGTCAAATTGGAGGCCGGTGACTAGTGGAGTTCCTCAGGGATCGGTCCTGGGTCCGCTATTGTTTGTTATATATATTAACGATCTGGAAGTAGGGGTGGAGAATTGGATAAGCAAGTTTGCGGATGATACAAAGATTGGTGGTGTTGTGGACAGTGAGGAAGATTACCGTAGATTAAAAGGTGATTTAGGAAGGCTGGAGGTGTGGGCTGAGAAATGGCTGATGGAATTTAATACAGATAAGTGTGAGGTGTTACATTTTGGAAAGGCAAATCTAAATAGGTCATATGCATTAAATGGTAGGCTATTGAGATGTGCAGAGCAACAAAGGGATTTAGGAGTGATGGTAAATAGTACCCTCAAGGCTGATACTCAGGTAGGTGGTGTGGTGAAGAAGGCATTTGGAATGTTGGCCTTCATAAATTGGAGTATTGAATTCAAGAGTAGGGAGGTTATGATGAAATTGTACAAGGCATTGGTGAGGCCAAATTTGGAGTACTGTGTACAGTTTTGGTCACCAAATTATAGGAAAGATATAAACAAAATAGAGAGAGTACAGAGAAGGTTCATGAGAATGTTGACAGGATTTCAAGGTTTGAGTTACAGGGAAAGGTTGTGCAGACTAGGGCTTTTTTCTCTGGAGCGTAGAAGATTGAGGGGGGACTTGATAGAGGTGTTTAAGATTTTAAAAGGGACAGACAGAATAAATGTGGATAGGCTTTTTCAATTAAGAGTGGGGGTGATTCAAACTAGAGGGCATGGTTTAAGATTGAAGGGGGAAAATTATAAGGGGAACATGAGGGGAAATTTCTTTACACAAAGGGTGGTAGGGATGTAGAATGAGCTTCTGGCAGACGTGGTTGAGGCGGGATCATTGGTTACATTTAAGGATAGACTGAATAGTTACATGGAGAGGAGAGGACTGGAGGGGTATGGACCGGGTGCTGGTCAGTGGGACTAGGAGGGTGGGGATTTGTTACGGCATGGACTAGTAGGGCCGAACTAGCCTGTTCTGTGCTGTAAGTGGTTATATGGTTATATGGTTAAAGCTCTGGTCCCATTGCAATTTACCTACCATCACAATTACTCCAGAGCAGATGTAATAGCACTGGCTCTCCACTCAGCTCTGCAACATCAAGTCAACAGCAACTCATAGATCTGGCCTTTAACACCTTTATTTCCATCAAGCTCCAAACCCTCTGTGTTTGCATCCCCCTCTGCAACTGGATCTTTGACTTCCTCATCAGAAGTCTAAAGTCAGTACAAATTAGAACCATAGAACACTACAGCACAGAAAACAGACCATTCAATCCTTCAAGTCTGGCCTGAAACATCATTCTGCATGTCCCAATGACCTACACCCACTCCAATAACCCTCCAGACCTCTCCCATCCATGTATCTATCCAATTTACCCTTTAAAGTTAAGAATGAGCCTGCATTTACCACATCAGATGGAAGCTCATTCCACACTCCCACTCTCTGCGTGAAGAAGTTCCTCCTAATGTTCTCTCTAAACCTCTCCCCTTTTCACCCTAAAGCCATGTCCTCTCATATTTATCCCTAAGTGGAAAGAGCCTACTCACATTTACTCTGTCCATATCCCTCATAATTTTGTAAACCTTGATGAAATCCCTGTCATTCTTCTACCATCTAAGGAATAAAGTCCTGATCTGTTTAATCTTTCCCCGTAACTCAAATTATGAAGACTTGGCAATATCTTTTTTTTAAATTTTTTATTTTTCACACCATAAACCACATTAACCATGATACATACTTTTTCCTTTTCAAATATATACAGTGCCATTTTCTCCCCCCCCCCTCCCATCCCACCCTCCCTACCTCCCCCCTCCCGTCCATTTAAAGTACAAAATCTAGGATATATTAAACCAGTCAAACAATGTTGTCATTCAATAAAAATAAACAAGAAATTCCACTGAGTCAATTCTTTTAATTTCCTTCTCCTTTCGTTAATTTAGGTAGTGAATGTCCCCGGTAGGTTTTCGCTATTGTGTTTCATGTAAGGCTCCCATATTTGTTCAAATATTTCAATATTATTTCTTAAACTATATGTTATTTTTTCTAATGGAATACATTTATTCATTTCTATATACCATTGTTGTATTTTCAAATTATCTTCTGATTTCCAGGTTGACATAATACATTTTTTTGCTACTGTTAGAGCTATCTTAACAAATCCTTTTTCTGCATCCTCCAAATCAATTCCAAATTCTTTGTTTTTTTATGTTACTTAGGAGAAAGATCTCTGGATTCTTTGGTATATTGTTTTCTGTAATTTTATTTAATATTTGGTTTAGATCTTCCCAAAATTTTTCTACTTTCTCACATGTCCAGATTGCATGAATTGTTGTTCCCATTTCTTTTTTACATCGAAAACATCTATCAGATACTGTTGGGTCCCATTTATTTAACTTTTGAGGTGTAATGTATAGCCTGTGTATCCAGTTATATTGTATCATACGTAACCTCGTATTTATTGTATTTCTCATCGTTCCAGAACATAACTTCTCCCATGTTTCCTTTTTTATCTTTATATTTAAATCTTGTTCCCATTTTTGTTTAGTTTTACCATTTGTTTCCTCATTCTCCTTTTCTTGCAGTTTAATATACATATTTGTTATAAATCTTTTGATTAACATTGTATCTGTAATCACATATTCAAAGTTACTTCCCTCTGGTAAACTCAGACTGCTTCCTAATTTGTCCTTCAAGTAGGATCTCAATTGGTAATATGCCAGCACTGTATCTTGAGTTATATTGTATTTATCTTTCATTTGTTCAAAGGATAATAATCTATTTCCTGAAAAACAATTTTCTATTCTTTTGATCCCTTTTTTCTCCCATTCTCTAAAGGAAAGGTTATCTATTGTAAAAGGGAGTAAAAAAACTTGTTTTGCGTCAATATTAGTTTTGGTAATTGATAATTTGTTTTATTTCTTTCTACATGAATCTTCTTCCAAATATTGAGTAGATGATGTAATATTGGAGAACTTCTATGTTGTACCAATTTTTCATCCCATTTATATAATATGTGTTCAGGTATCTTTTCCCCTATTTTATCTAATTCTAATCTGGTCCAATCTGGCTTTTCCCTTGTTTGATAAAAATCTGATAGGTATCTTAATTGTGCGGCTCTATAATAATTTTTAAAGTTTGGCAGTTGTAAGCCTCCTTGCTTATACCATTCTGTTAATTTATCTAGTGCTATCCTCAGTTTCCCCCCTTTCCTTAAAAATTTCCTTATTATTTTCTTTAACTCCTTGAAGAATTTCTCTGTCAGGTGTATTGGCAATGCCTGAAATAGGTATAATATCCTTGGAAAAATGTTCATTTTAATACAGTTTATCCTTCCTATTAGTGTTAGTGGTAAATCTTTCCAATGCTCTAAATCATCCTGTAATTTTTTCATTAGTGGATAATAATTGAGTTTATATAGTTGGCCGAGATTTTTATTTATTTGTATCTTATTGCTTGCATTTGCCATCTAAATGGTGATTCCTTCTTAAATTTTTAGAAACCCGCATTATTCATAGGCATTGCTTCACTTTTATTTACGTTGATCTTGTAACACGACACTTCTCCATATTCCTTCAATTTCTTATATAATTCTTTTATTGATAGTTCTGGTTCTGTTAAGTATACTATAATATCATCCGCAAATAAACTGATTTTATATTCCTTGTCTTTTATTTTTATCCCTTTTATATTATTTTCTGTTCTTATCAATTCTGCTAGTGGTTCTATAGCTAACGCAAACAATAAAGGTGATAGTGGGCATCCCTGCCGTGTTGACCTGCTTAAGTTAAATTGCTGTCATTTACTGTCACTTTCGCCAATGGTCCCTTATATAATGCTTTAATCCAATTAATATACTTCTCTGGTAAACTGAATTTTTGCAATACTTTGAATAAATAATTCCATTCTACTCTGTCAAAGGCCTTCTCTGCGTCTAAAGCAACTGCTATGTTGGCGCTTTACTCCCTTCGATTGCATGAATTAAGTTAATAAATTTACAAATATTGTCTGTTGTGCATCTTTTTTTAATAAATCCAGTTTGGTCTAGAGTTACCATTTTCGGTACATACTCTGCTAATCTGTTTGCTAATAGTTTAGCTATTATCTTATAATCTGTGTTAAGTAAAGATATTGGTCTATATGACGCTGGTGCAAGTGGATCTTTCCCTTGCTTTAGTATTACTGTAATTATTGCTGTTTTACATGAATCTGGTAAGCTTTGTGTTTTATCAATCTGGTTGATTACTTCCAGGAGGGGAGGAATTAATAAATCTTTAATTGTTTTATAGAATTCTATTGGGAATCCATCCTCTCCTGGTGTCTTATTATTTGGTAATTTTTTTATTATCTCTTGTATTTCTACTATTTCAAATGGTTCTGTTAATTTATTTTGTTCCTCTATTTGTAGTCTTGGTAGTTCAATTTTAGTTAGAAATTCATCTATTTTCCCTTCTTTCCCTTCGTTTTCAGTTTGGTATAATTGTTCATAGAATTCTCTAAAGTTTTCCTTGATCTCCTTTGGATTATATGTGATTTGTTTGTCTTTTTTCCTTGATGCCAATACCATTTTCTTAGCTTGTTCTGTCTTAAGCTGCCATGCTAGAATCTTGTGCGTTTTTCCACCTAGTTCATAATATTTCTGTTTTGTCTTCATTATATTCTTCTCCACCTTATATGTTTGTAGTGTTTCATATTTTATTTTTTTATCTGCCAATTCACTTCTTTTAGTTTTATCTTCCTTCATTGCTAATTCTTTTTCTATATTTACTATTTCCCTTTCCAACTGCTCTGTTTCCTGATTATAGTCCTTCTTCATCTTGGTTACATAACTTATTATTTGCCCTCTAATGAACGCTTTCATTGCATCCCATAATATAAACTTATCTTTCACTGATTCCGTATTTATTTCAAAATACATTTTAATTTGTCTTTCAATGAATTCTCTAAAATCCTGCCTTTTGAGTAACATGGAGTTTAATCTCCATCTATACATTTTTGGAGGGATGTCCTCTAACTTTACTGTCAATATTAAGGGTGAATGGTCCGATAATATTCTAGCTTTATATTCTGTTTTTCTTACTCTATCTTGCATACGAGCTGATAACAAAAATAGGTCTATTCTTGAGTATGTTTTATGTCTAGCCGAGTAATATGAATATTCCTTTTCCTTTGGGTGTTGTTTCCTCCATATATCCAAAAGTTGCATTTCTTCCATCGATTTAATTATAAATTTGGTTACTTTGTTCTTTCTGTCAATTTTTTTCCCAGTTTTGTCCATATTTGAATCCAAATTCAGGTTGAAATCCCCTCCTATTAATATGTTCCCTTGCGTATCTGCTATCTTCAAAAAAATATCTTGCATAAACTTTTGATCTTCTTCGTTAGGTGAATATACATTGAGTAGATTCCAAAACTCCGAATATATCTGACATTTTATCATTACATATCTCCCTGCTGGATCTATTATTTCCTCTTCTATTTAAATTGGCACATTTTTACTAATTAATATAGCTACTCCTCTTGCTTTTGAATTATACGACGCTGCTGTTACGTGTCCTACCCGGTCTCTCTTTAATTTCTTGTGCTCCAATTCAGTTAAATGTGTTTCTTGCACAAATGCTATATCAATTTTTTCTTTTTTCAGTAAATTTAGCAGTTTCTTCCTTTTAATTTGGTTATGTATTCCGTTAATATTTAAAGTCATATAGTTCAGCGTAGCCATTTTATACTTTGTTTATCTTCCCTTTCCGTTTCTCCATCATTACCTTTCCTTCTTATCCATTTCTGCTTTCTTGTTTTGAACACTTTATAAGACAACATTTCTAAAACATCAAACATTTTCCCTATTCTCCTATTTAAAACTTCTTTAACCCCAATCTCCCCTCCCCCTCCTGAGTTGTCCTTTATCCCTTGTCAGACTACCACATCTCCCCTCTCCATTTGGATTTGCGAATTCACTTGCAAACGTCAGCTGATTTTGCAGTGACCGTAACTCCTCCCCACCCAGCCCCCCCAGAAAAGATTTCAATTTTCATATGTAACAAAGGTCACTCTTTTAATTCCCTCCTTATTCCCTCTATTCCACTTCCCTCCCTTATTAATTCTTGTCTATACTCTATATATTTTCCTCTAAATACGGATACATTCATGTATGCACACTATATATATACACACATATACCCCTTTACACACATATATATAGATCGTGGTCATTTTTACTCTTATTACATGTCTTCTTCTCTCTGCTTATTTTGTAGTTGTTCTGCAAATTTCCTTGCTTCCTCTGGATCCGAGAATAGTCTGTTTTGTTGCCCTGGAATAATTATTTTAAGTACCACTGGGTACCTTAACATAAATTTATATCCTTTTTTCCATAAGATCGTTTTCGCTGTATTGAACTCCTTCCTCTTCTTCAGGAGTTCAAAACTTATGTGTCTTTTTAGTTCGCAGTCTTTTGTACTCTCATTACACGTCTTCATCTCTCAGTCTATTTTGTAATTGTTCTGCAAATTTTCGTGCTTCCTCTGGATCCGAGAATGGTCTGTTTTGCTGTCCTGGAATAAATATTTTCAATACTGCTGGATGCTTTAGTATAAATTTATACCCTTTCTTCCATAAAATCGCCTTTGCTGTATTGAACTCCTTTCTCTTCTTCAGGAGTTCAAAACTTATATCTGGATAAATAAAATTTTTTAGCCCTTTGTGCTCCAGTGGCTTGTTGTCCTCTCTTACTTTCTCCATTGTTTTCTTCAGTACCCTTTCTCTTGTAGTATATCTTAGGAATTTTACTAAAATGGATCTTGGCTTTTGTTGTGGTTGTGGTTTAAAGGCTAATGCTCTATGTGCCCTTTCTATTTCCATTTCTTGCTGTAGTTCTGGACATCCTAAGATCCTGGGGATCCAATCTTTTATAAACTCTCTCATATTCTTGCCTTCTTCATCTTCCTTAAGATTCACTATCTTTATATTATTTCTTCTGTTATAATTTTCCATTATATCTATTTTCTGGGCTAACAGCTCTTGTGTCTCTTTAACTTTTTTATTAGATTCCTCTAATTTCTTTTTTAAGTCCTCTACCTCCATTTCTACTGCTGCTTCTCGTTCTTACACCTTGTCCAGTCTTTTTCCTATTTCTGATATGGTCATATCTATTTTATTCTCTTTCTCTTCTGTACTGTTTATTCTTCTTCTTAAATCACTAAATTCTTGTGCTTGCCATTCTTTAAATGAATCCATGTATTCTTTAATAAGAGAAAGTATATCCATTGTCTTGCCTTCCCCTTC
The DNA here is from genome assembly GCF_036971445.1 of Narcine bancroftii. NCBI lineage: Eukaryota > Metazoa > Chordata > Chondrichthyes > Torpediniformes > Narcinidae > Narcine > Narcine bancroftii. Next base: position 174,348,306 of record NC_091471.1, on the reverse strand, counting down.
TTCCATTTCACTGTACTCTTCCTCTTCCTCTTCTTCTTCCTCTGGGTTGGCCATCTGTTGTTTCTTTGTTTTCTTTTTCTTCTCTTCTTTCTTGTTTTCGTTGTCTTCTATGTTCTCCTCTTGCTGCTGCTGTTCTGTAGCTGTCATTGCCGGCTGTGGAGATCGACTCCCCAGCTGGTCGCCCCTCCCGTCGGTGTGCGTGAGGAGTCGCGCATGCGCGGTTGCGCACTTTTACTCGGCTCAGCGAGCCATTTTTGTAGTCCACTTTCTACTGACCTGAGGGAGCGGGTTTCTCTCTCCACCGCGGGCCTCTTCGAACAGGTAAGGCCTTCTCCTTCTTCTTCCGTTGTCTTCTCTTCCTCTCTTCTTACCGTTGGTTTCGATTTTTCTTTTTTCGTCGCCATCTTCTTTCCACCTTTATATTCACTTTACTTTAATTTTTATTTTTGTGCCTTTGTGCTTGCCTTTATTTTTTTCAACTTTTCTGGAGGGCTGGAGTTCACCGTCCGGCCACTACTCCATCACGTGACTTCCCCACTTGGCAATATCTTATAGTAAAAGTTTTCTGCACTCTTTCAATCTTACCGATTAGGCAACTAGAACTGCACACAATACACCAAATTTGACCTCATCAATGTCTTATACAACCTCATCATAACATCGCAACTCCTGTACTCAGTACTTTGATTTATGAAAGCCAAAATGCCAAAAGCTTTCTTTACAACCCTGTCTACCTGTGACACCATTTTCAGGAAATTATGTATCTGTATTCCCAGATCCCTTTGTTCCTCTGCACTCCTCAGCGCCCTACCTTTTACTTTGTATGTCGTACATTGGTTTGTCCTTCCAAAATGCAACACCTCACACCTGTCTGCATTAAATTCCATCTGCCATTTTCTGTCTCATTTTTCTAGCTGATCCAGATCCCTCTGCAAGCTTTTAAAGCCTTCCTTGCTGTCCAAAACACTTCAAATATTAGCGTCATAAGCAAACTTGCTGATTCAATTGACCACATTATCATCCAGATCATTGACTATAGACAACAAACAACAATGGTCCCAGCACCAATCCCTGGAGCACACCACCAATCACAGGCCTCCAGTCTGAGAAGCAATCATCCACTCCCACTCTGTCTTCTCCCATTAAGCCAATTTCAAATCCAGTTTGTAACTTCTTCATGGATACCTAGTGTCTGAACCTTCTGAAATAACCTCCTATATGGGACCTTGTCAAAGACCTTATTGTCAAAGTCTATGTTGTCCATATAGACAACATCCATAGCCTTTCCTTCAACTACTTTCTTGGTCACCTCCTTGAAAAACTCTATAAGATTCGTTAAAAATGACCTACCACGCACAAAGCCACTATCCTTAATCACCCCTTGACTGTCCAAATACCTGCATATCTGATCTCTCAGAACACCCTCCAATAATTTACCTACTTCTAATGTCAGGCTCACTGGCCTATAATTTTCTGGTTTACTTTTGGAGACTTTTTAAGCAACACGAGCTACCCTCAAATCCTCCGTCACCTCACCCATGTCTAAAGACTTTTTGAATATTTATGCTAGGGCCCCTGCAATTTCTACACTAGTCCAACTCAAAGATCGAGGCATTATCATGTCAGGTCTGGGGGATTTATCTAACTTTATTTGCTGTAAGGCAGCAAGCACCTCCTCCTCTTTAATCTCTATATGTCTAGGCCACTACTGCTTATTTCCCTTCCTTCCTTCTACACTATACCAGTTTCCTGAGTAAATACTGATGCAAAAAACTGTTTAACATCTCCCCATCTCACAAAGCTCTAAGCATAGATGACCATTCTGATGTTCTAGGGGACCAATGTTGTCCCTTACTATCCTTTTATTCTTAACATACTTGTAGAAACCCTTTGGGGTTACCCTCACATTATCTGCCAAAGCAACCTCATGTCTTCTTTTTGCCTTCCTGATTTTCTTCTGAAGTATTTTCTTACATTTTTTATAGTACCTCATTTGCTCCTTGTTGCCTATATCTCTCTCTTCCTCTAAACCAGATTGCCAATATCCCTTGAAAATCAGGGTTCCCTATGCCTGTTAACTTTGCCTTTAATCCTGACAGGAATATGCAAACTCTGCACTCTCAAAATTTCACCTCTGAAGGCCTCCACTTACTAAACACATCCTTGCCAGAACACAACTCTTTCCAGATCCTTTCTCATTTCCACAAAACTGGCCTTCCTCCAATTTAGAATCTCAACTCGAGGACCAGATCTATCCTTATCTACAATTAACTTTAAACTAATGTCATTATGGTCACTGGACCCAAAATGTTCGCCTACACCGACTTCTGTCACCTGATGTGTCTGGTTCCCTAGTAGGAGATCAAGTATTGCATCCTCTCTCATTGGTATCTCTATATATGTTGATTTAGAAAATTTTCGTGAACACATTTGACAAACTCCAAGCCATTCAGCCCTTTTACAGAATGGGAGTCCCAGTCAAAATGTGGAAATTAAAATCTCCTACTATCAAATTTTTTGTTTCTTACATTGGTCTGCAGATTTACTCCTCCAATTCTCTCTGAGTATTGGGTGGTCTATAATACAATCCTATCAAAGTGGTCCCACCTTTCCCATTCCTCGACTCCACCCATACATCCTCTGTAGATGAGCCCCATTTCATCCTTCCCCTTTTATCTCGTCTGAAACAACAGAACCCCAGAACATTGAGCTACCAGTCCTGCCCCTCTTGCAACCAAGTCTCACTAATAGCAATAATGTCATAATCCCAGGTGTCAATCCACACCCTAAAGTCGTTTGCATTTCTGACAATACTCCTTGCATTGAAATAGATACACCCGAGAACATTTCTATCATGTACAAACCTTTGATTCCTGTCTATACATGCAGTCCTCGAATCACCTTTATCCTCCTCCACCTCACTATCTGCTCTAACACTCTGATTCCATCCCCCTGCCATTCTCGTTTAAACCCTTCCAGAGCAGCATTAGTAAACCTACCCACAGATGCAAACCACTCCATTGGAACTGGTCCCACCTTCCCTGGAACAGAGCCCAATTGTCCAGAAACCTGAAGCCCTCCCTCCTGAATCATCTCTAGCCACATATTTAGCTGCATTAACTTTCCATTTCTAGCCTCACTAGCACGTGGCAAAGGCAGCACTCCTGAGGTCGCAACCCTGGAGGTCCTTCTCTACAACTTTGCACCTAACTCCCTGAACTCCCTTTGTAGGACCTCCTCACCCTTCCTACCTATGTCATTGTCCTCTATATGGTCTACAACATCTGGCTACTCACCCTCCCACCTGAGAATATTGAGAACTCGATCCATGATATCACAGACCCTGGCACCAGGGAGGCAACAGACCATCTGGGATTCTTAATCTCTCCCACAAAACCTCTTATTTGTTCCCCTAATTATTGAATCCCCTATCACTTTTCCCTCCATTCTTTCTGAGCTGAGGGTCCAGTCTTGGTGCCAGAGACTTGACCACTGCAACTTGTCTCTGGTACGATACCCCTATCAAAAGTATCCAAAAGAGAATACTTATTATTTATGAGAATGCCAACAGGCATGCTCTGCTCTCTTTGTCTATTTCTCTTCTCTCCTCCTCACTGACAATCAACACAGGTGTACCTCAAGGATGCATGCTTAGCCCATGGCTCTACTCATTCTACACCCTTGACTCTGTGGCCAGGCACAATTCAAATGCTTTCTCCAAATTTGCTAATGGCACCATAGCTGTCAGCAGAATCACAGATGGGCAATGAGAAAATGCACAGGTGGGAGATAGATCAGATAGTTGAGTGGTGGCACAACACCAAATTTGCACTCATATTAGCAAAATCAAGGAGAGGAATGTGACTTGAGGAGGAATCAGGAGAACATGAGCTAGCCTTCATCGAGCTATCAGCAGTGTAGAAAGTCAAGAACGTAAAATTCCTAGATGTGAACATCTCCGAGGATCTATCCTTGAGCTCCACATCGATGCAATCATGAGGAAGGCTCATCAGTGGCGATACCTTGTGAGGAGTTTGAGGAAATTCGGTTTGTTATCAACAACTCTCGAAAACTTCTACAGGTGTACCGTAGAGAGCATTCTGGCTGGTTGTATCACTGTTGGGTAATGAAGTGCCAACACTCAGGACAGGAAAAATCTCCAGAGAGTAGTTAACTTGGCCTGTGACATCACAGGTCCCAGTCTTCACTCCATTGAGGACATTTACAGGAGGTGATGTCTTATGAAAGCAGCCGCTATAATCAGTGTTACCCATCATCCAGGCCATGTCCACTTCACTCTGCTACCATTGGTTAAAAAGGTTCATATGCCTGAAGATGAACACCCAGTGGCACAAGGACAGTTTCTTTCCCTCTGACATAAGATTCTTTTTTTTTGAAAATTTTATTTTTTTACATAAATATACATACTAAACTCTCTAATATCAAAGTATGATGTATATTTACTTTTTCTTACAAAAAACAAACAAAACAACTCCTATCCCCACACCTACCCCATCCCCCTTTTAGTAATACAGATCCACACACAACTATAAAAAATTTTATTTGTGGAAGTCACTTGTATTTATACTATTGCTGCTTCTGCTATTGTCCTTTTATTATTGTACTTATAATTATAATTGGGCCCCTATATGATCCAAATATGGCTGCCATATCTTAATAAATATTTGTTCTTCAAGTTATATGTAATTTTTTTCCATAAGTATGAAGTTCATCATGCTACATGTAGAGGAGAGTCGGATTTCCAAGTAATTGCAATACATTTCTTAGCCACTGCTAAGGCCATTTTAACAAATGAAATTTGAAATTTAGATAGTTTGTTACTTATTTCATTAAAGTTACCAAAATATAAAGCTCTGGGTTGTTGGTAAAGGCCACCCCTGTTAACCTTGTTACTATTTCGGTAATATCCTGCCAGAAAGGTCTCACCTTCACACATGACCATGTAGTAGCATGTAAAAACATTCCTAATTCTGTTGCACATCTAAAACACATCTGATATTTCAGTTTTTGATCTATGGAACTTCTGTGGTGTGAGATATAATTGATGTAGAAAATTATATTGAACTAATCTGTATCTTGCATTTATTACTGATATCATGCTGTCTAAACACCAATCAGACCAACATCTTTCCATTATTTCAACACTTCGATCTGACTCCCATCTCTCTTTTGATCTGTGTAAACCTGGTCTTGCACTTTCATTCTGGAGGCATAGTACACCTTAATTATAAATTTAGGTGCATTCCCCAGCCAAATTTTTCGTTCCATTTCACTAATTTCAGGTGGAGCCAAATTTTTCCCCATCTTAGGAATGATAGCTGGAGAAAACAAAAGTAAGTCCTATTAGCTACTCCGTAATTATTTCTTAATTGTTCAAAAGACAAAAGTAATCCCTCGATATAACAATCGACAATATATCTTATTCCTTTGTCATACCAGAAATTTAATATTTTGTTGCCCAGATTCATTTTTACATAATGGTGTTCTTAGTGATATCCCTGCTTTTTTTCAATACATTCATTTATTTCTTGCTATATTCAAATCACATGTATTAATATAGGGTTATTCATCTTCTTTGTTATTTACCTAACATTAAGTCCTTCGCTGACCATTTTTTTATTGAATACAATCCCATTCAGATCCAAGGGAGGGGGGACCTATCTTCTTCAAAGAAGCATGCTAAAAATCTAGCTTGTGCTGATAAAACTTCTTAAAATCCAGAAGCCTAAGTCTTCCCAGTTTATAATCCCATGTTAGCTTTTCCAATGAAATTCTCGGCACTTTATTATTCATTAGGCGTGGCCTTATATAATTATTTAAATACATTTTTAGGTCGTGCAATAGGCATCAATTGGGATAAAGATACTGTAATCTCGGCATCACCTTCATTTTAATATAATTTACTCTTCCCACTAAAGTGAAAAAACACACAAATGCTTTTTCACTTAACCACAGTGTCACCAGAATCCCTTCCCACTGAAGTAATCGGTAAATCTTTCTATTTCTGTAAATTTCTCTATTTTTTTCTAAAAATGGAGTATACTTAAATTTATATAAGTTCTGTAAATTATTATCTGTCATTATTACTAAATATTTAATTTCATCTGTCTTCCATTTAAATCTACTACCTTTTTGATAACTTTCATAATCAAAATTTGTCAATGGCATAATCTCTTCCATATTTTTCTAATGTTGATTGTAATTTTATCAATGGTTCAGCCAGGTCAGATGTCTAATAGCACATTATCAGCAAATAAACTAATTTTATGTTCCTCCTGTCCAAATTTGAACCCCTTAATATGCAGATCTCTTCTTATAATCTCCGCCAGCGGTTCAATTGCTCAGATAAAAAGCGCTGGGGTTAGAGGACACTCCTGTCTACTCGATCTACTCAAGGGAAAAACCCCAGATATCTGATTATTAGTTATAATTTTGGCTTGTGGTTTATGATAAAGAGTTTTTATCCAATTTATAAATTTTCTGCCTTAGCCAAATTTTTCCAGTGTTTTAAATAGAAAAGACCATTCTAAAGGGTCAAATGCTTTTTCTGCATCTAGGGAGATGGTTATATTTGGATTCAACTTTGAATTTGCCATATGTATTATGTTAAATAGTCTACCCAGACTATTTGAAGAGTATCTTCCTTTAACAAGTCCTGATCTGTATGTATTAATTTTGGCAAATATTGGTCCAATCTATTAGCTAGCACCTTCACCAATACTTTATAATCAACGATCAGAAGTGATATCGGTCAACTTGATGAAGTTTTTAAATGGGTCTTGTAGCAGCCCGCTAACCGGGACATGACCCGGTACCCAAAATGGCAGATGAACATGATGACTGCGCAGACCCCGTGGGGGGCCAATGACCACCCACACAGCGGGAAACAGCGAGAAACAATGGAATGCCACCCAATCGAAGATAGACGCTGCCGTGACGTCACTCCCGACAACAGCAGTGAGGAGAGAATATAAGCAGAGCTGCCTGTACAATAAATCATTCTTCGACTCCTCATGTGTGTGTCTTCCTTCCACACTTCACAGTAGCATGTGTGCTACATTGGTGACCCCAGCAGATCCAACTGGCAGTTGGACCCAAAGATGACGGAACAAGCAGCTCTTCATGTGGTTTCATTAAAGCTGCCAAATTTCTGGGTGTTGTGGCACACATGTGTTTCGAACAGGCCGAGGCCCAGTTCCACCTTCAACAGATCAATGCCGATGACACACATTACTACTACATGGTGAGCTCATTTGACCAGGAGACGGCAGCAAGGGTTGTCGACTTCCTACGGTAGCCTCCGGAGCAAGGTAAATTCGATGGCCTCAAGAAGCTATTAACCCATCCTTGGCAATCCAAATACTTGTAAATCTGATCTCTTAGAACACCTTCCAATAATTTACCTACTACTGACATCAGGCTCACTAGACTATAATTTCCAGGTTACTTTTGGAGCCTTTTTTAAACAACAGAACAACATGAGCTACTCGCCAATCGTCTGGCTCCACACCTGTGGCTAAGGACATTTTAAATATTTCTGCCAAAGGCCCTGCAATTTCTACACCTAAAGGACGAAGGAAATATCTTGTCAGGCCCTGATAATTTAGCCACCCTTATTTGCTTTAAGACAGCAAGCACCTCCTCTTCTTTTATCTGTATTTGTTCCATGACCTCACTGCTCGTTTTCCTTACGTCCCACGCTCTGTGCCAGTTTCCTGAGTAAATACTGATGCAAAAAGCCCACAAGATCTCCCCCATCTCTTCTGGCTCCATATATAGCTGACCACTCTGATCATCAAGGGGAGCAATTTTGTCCCTACTATCCTTTTGCTCTTAATATGCCTATAGAAACCCTTAGGATTTTCCTTCACATTGTCGGCCAAAGCAACCTTGTGCCTTCTTTTAGCCTCCTGATTTATTTCTTGAGCTTTTTCTTGCATTTTTATACCTCAAGTACCACATTCGATCTGAGTTGCCTATACCTTCTATAACCCTCTCTCTTCTTCCAAATCAGATCCCCACTGTGCCTTGAAAACCAAGGTTCCCTCTGCCTGTTAATTTTGTCTTTAATATTGACAGGAACATACAAATTCTATATACTCTCAAAATTTCACCTTTGAAGGTCTTCCACTTACCTTGTACATCCTTGCCAGAAAACAACTTCTCCTAATCCACGCATTCTAGATCCTTTCTCATTTCCTCAAAATAGGCCCTTCTCAAATTGAGGACCTCAACTCGAGGCCCAGACCTTTCCTTTTCTATAATTCACTTGAAGCTAATGGCATTATGATCACTGGACCCAAAATATTCCCCTACACATACTTCTCTCATCGGTCCTGACTTATTCCCTAATAGGAGATCCAATATTGCACTCTCTCCAGTTTATTTAGAAAACTTTTGTGAACACATTTAACAAGCTCCAAGCCATCCAGCCCTTTTACAGTATGAGAGTCCCAGTCAATATGTGGAAAGTTGAAATCTCCCACTATCACAACCTTCTGTTTCCTGCAGCTGTCTGCTATCTCTCTATAGATTTGCACCTACATAATACACCCCTGAGTGTAGTCATAGCTTTCACGTTCTTCAGCTCCACCCATATAGCCTCAAAAGATGAGCCCTCTGGTCTGTCCTGCCTGAGCACAGCTGTGACAAGCAATGCCACCACTTCCCCTTTCATTCCCCCTGCACCATGCTTTCAGAAAAAGTTATCAAGCCATTTCACTCACAATAGAAGCAGCCTGATCTGCTTAATACAATATTCTCAGTTTTCATTTCAAATTTCCAGCCAATGTAGTACATTGATTTTGGAAAATATATTTTTGTTACTTTAAATTGATGACTAATATATTTTTATTACTTTAAATTGATGACTAATAAAAGTGAAGATCATCAAAGAGTTTATTTTTTTTTAAAAAATCTTCATTTTGAGGGGATGTAGATAATTGAAATTCTGTGCAGTCAAACGTGCTCTCATGAAATCAGAAATGGTATTTTTTTGGGCCACTACATTAATAACATTTTTAAAAAAATCAAAGATATGATGATTTCTGTAGATATTTTGATGGAAGGAGCAGCAATGACATTATTGAGTACATGGAAAATTTTTGAATGAAATGATTCTCTGTGGATTGGATAACTATTGAGATAAGCTATATGACCATTGTGAAAAGAACTATTCCCTTAAAAATCTGGCCATCGAATAGTTTTAATTTTGTCTCTGACAGCAGCCAATTGATTCTATGTTGCATTCTCTATGGCATTAACACCCTTCATATAAGAGGGTATCACAGTTGGTGAGCTCAGTGGTTCTCAACCATTTTCTTTCCATTCACACATCACTTTAAGTATTCCCTATTCTATAGGTGCTCTGTGATTAGTAAGGGATTGCTTAAGGTGGTATGTGGGTGGAAAGAAAAAGTTTGAAAACCACTGTTTTAATTGACATATTATTTGCACGGTTTCATAACTCCAAAGGAAATGGGCCAATGACAATTTTTCTCAAGAAAAATATTTCAGTAACAATTTGGTCTAGAGCAGTGATTCTCAACTTTTCTTTTCACTCACATACCACCTTAAGCATCCCTTTCTAATCACAGAGCACCGATGGCATAGTGATTATTTAAAGTGGTATGTGAGTGGAAAGAAAAAGGTTGAGAACCACTGGTGTAGCGGGTAGATTGATAATATTGTAGCGCCAGGGACGCAGTTTCAAATCTGGCATTGTCAGTAAGGAGTTTGTATGTTCTCCCCAAGTCTGCGTGAGTTTCTTTGAGGTGCTCTGGATTCCTCCCACCATTCAAAAACATACAGGATTAATTGGTATATTTGGGTTGAGTGGGCCCATGGGCTGGAAGGGCCTGTTACTCTGCAGAATGTCTAAATACAAAAAATAAGGATACAAAGTTTTGTAGTTCTGGTGAGAAATGTTCATACACTGGTCTGGATGTTGATAGTAAGCTTAATTTTTGATGGCAAGTTGCTAATAAAGAAGAATGAAGTTTACTCTGGAAGTGGCGAGAACATGGAGCTATGCTTGTGATAAATTATGCAGACAAATGAGGGAGAAAGAAAAAGAAAGGCCTACTTAGAATTGTGAGATGAAATAAGATGGAGAGAGCCTTGTATGGAACATAAGCATCACATAGATTGGTTGGCCTTTTGTAATTTATTTCTGTTCTGGAATTTGATTGGAATTCTCTGATTTTGAGAGTATCATTGAATGAGGTAGTTAAAAATCAGATTGTTTGCTTATTAAATCTAATAATAAGGTGCACCATTCTGTTGGGAGGAGATTAGATTGTAAATGCAGTTTTTGTGTATTTGTACATTACTCCAATCTGATGCATGATCATGTAGCTAACAGAAGTCAATGCAGTTTTATGGGCATACATGGGTGTAATTAAGCAATTTACCTCTCCAAGAAATCATTACATAAGGTGTATATGCTGGAAACTATTTGAAATTCTGTTCCAGTACCAGGACCTTTAATAACATTGTCTTTCCACACACATCCCACCCACTCCCGCACCCCCCTCCCCCCAAAATAAGCATGAAGATTAAACCAACTTGCTTGGGCTAGGCTTGAGATAAAGATAAAATAACAACAATTTTGCACAAAAAATGCATAGATTTTTGGCACTTAATTTTACTTTAATAGGCAAGTGTAAGCGAAAGTGGGAAAGAGACCAAACCCTCAGGAGAAGTTAAGAGTTGTGCTTAAATAGTTACAGATGCACAATTAATGCTTCCCTCTGAAGGAAAACATGACTTTATTTAACTTTAAATGCATTTATCTGCCATAGGATTTTGAATCATTAGCTGGTGATCTCTATCTACCTTCATGCCAATTTCACTTCCAACAACTGAATTATATGCAGGCCAGCTGCAACATCAATGTTCTTAACATTTCATTTCCTAACCTTTCCTCCTCAATTGGAATATCTTTACATTTTTGGGGCCATTCTATCTGTTGCTTCCATGGTCCCCAGACACAGAAAATAGATGGCAGGCAGGAGATATGCTTGCCATGTTTGACAAGATAACATCAACTGTTATGTGGGTTGGAGTCAATTTTGAGGATACTATGTGCTATTCTCTCCTATCATAATTCCACTGTATTTATTTGTGTCTGTCTTTTTGTGGAAATTATGAAATCAGGCCCTTTTACACTGCTCTTGAAAGACAGGAAATAACCACCTTTTAATTGCTTCACTTACTTGTGTGAATGCAACGAATGCGGGATGAAGTGTCATTTTCATCCCTGAACTTACCCACCAAGGTAGGTAGTATCAGAGCCAATGCATTTTGCATCCCAGGACACCGACATTGCTGCAATGCTGCAGGTCCCGCCTCCTTTTGCACCAGGATGCTGGGTTCCTATGTAATAGGTCACACTGACCTGGCTTTTCTTGGTTCAGTGTGAACAACCTGACCTGGCTTTAAACACGGGTTGTTCACTCGCCAGTTAAATGGGATCGCTATGTAAAAGGGTTAAGTGATTGTGATAGAAAAGTCTGGTATGTTTGCATTAAAGACTGATTTGTAAAATTTTGTGGTAATGTCAGCCTATTGCTTACAAATCTGTGGACAGCTGTTCTTATTTATACACCATTACTCAGTTGTTCTTGCAAAAGGTTTTGCATATTTAGTGAATGGCTCAACTCTGGAATTTAGGTCAATACCAAAAGGAAACATCAAGTTGTATTCTTGTTATATTTCGACATAGCAGTTTAGATATTAACAAATTACTTGCTGATACAAATCAACCACATTGCTAAGGGTCTGGAGCCAAACTGACACCTTACCAGGTAAGGGTGGAGAGACACTCAGGAGACTGCAGGTGTTGGCATCTGGAGCCAGATACTTAAATGTTGCAGGAACTTCATGGGTTGAACAGCATTAGTGGTTCCAGCCTGCATTGTGGACAATTATCTTTTCTCTCACTGATGCAGTTTGACCTTCTGATTTCCTCCAGTAGATTGTGTGGCAGATTTCCTACCCTGCTGGACCTGGTGAACTAAATAGGTTTGCTAGCAAATCAAATGAGCTTTTACATCTACCTGGTGCTTTGATGATCATCATTCCTGTGATTTGATATTTTTAAAAAAATTCCACATTATTTAATGATATGAATTTAAATTTGTGGTGAATTTGACTCCATTGACCCAAGCTTTTGGATAAATAGTCTGGCTTAACCACTGAGTCCTCTTTACTAGAGAGATCATGGTTGCTACAAAATGTCCCTGCCTCTCCTTCTTTGACAGCAGATTGCAGGATGGCACAACTAAAGTAATAGTTGAGATTTCAGAATTATCTTCTAACAGCATTTATCTAAAATAGTCCAAACAAATTCAAAGCCCATCATGACAGATATGAATTTTAAATTTGATTCATTAAGTGAATTGAAATAAAAATACTTATCCCATGCTGTATGACCCTATGACTTCTACTACATTGTAGTTTGGAATTGAGTTGCCCTACTAAAATACAACGGAGTGTCGATGATCACTTGATATCATCATCATCACTTCCACTAATTAATTTTCCTTTTAATAAAGGTGACTGTTATAAAAGCTCATCTCATACACAAAGCTCCTTCTGGAAAGTAAACTACACTCTTAGCTGGATGGTTTGGTCTACATAAAATTCAAGACCCCGAGTAATGCATTTAAGCCCTATCTCTCTCTGAAATAGCCCAGTTAGCCTCCCACACTGCCTCATTCAAATACAAAAAGAATAAATCTCGAGGGACCCATTGACAGCTTCTCAGATTCTACTCTGATGTACATGTGCAGGTAGTCCTCGACTTCCAACCTACGTGAGTTATGTCCACCTGCACATACAACCCAAATGATTTAAAACCTTTATTAAAACTACTGTACAAGTGTGATAGTATGGGATACTATCACCAATGTATATATTTGTATATATTTACATATAGTAACAGTGGTTGGTTGAGAGCCATAGCCACACCTACTGGCAGGTCATAAAGGGCTGCTCCTAACCAGACCCAGGTCAGTCTGGACTGGTCGACCTCGATGTACTACGCTCCAATCTTTTGTTAATAAAATCTTTGGTTTCAGTCAACAAGTCTTTGAGTTGGTTGAAGTAGGGCAACTCAATTCCAAACTACAATGTAGTAGAAGTCATAGGGTTATACAGCATGGAAACAGGCCCTTCAATCCAATTTGTGCATGTTGATGAAGATGCTTACCTGGGCTAATCACATTTGCCTGGATATGGCCCATATCCCTCTGAACCTTTCCAAACCATTGGACGTGTCCAAATGTCTTTAAAAGGTTATAATTGTACCACCTTTCACCATGTCAATTGGTAGCTCTTTGCATCGTCTGGGAGAAAAATTTGCCTCTCAGGTCCCTTTTAAATATTTCCCATCTCATCTCAAACATATGAACTCTCATCTAAGAATAGTTTGTCTTCCCTATGCTGGAAAAAAAGACTGAGAGTATCCGCTTTATCACTGCCCCTTACCATTTTACAGACTTCTCACCTCAGGTGAGATCACATCTCAGCCACCTTCACTCTAAGGAAAACAGTCTCGTCCTGAAATGAATTATTCTTTGTCATGTGTATGGAGACCCCATGAAAACTTTCTCCTACCAAGTCTCTCATTATAACTCAAATCCACCAGTCCTGGGAACATTTCTGCAAATTGTTTCTGCATCCTCTCTAAATTAATCACATCTTTCCTGTGGTATGGTGAAACATGGGGTGGGGGGGAGGTCACCTTACTGGTTGGACAGGAAAAGGGTTTGAAGATCACGGTCCTCCATATTATTGAATGTCAGACCTGCTCATAGCTAATACCACAGGTTGGTTACCTGAAATCACCTTACAATTCATCACATCAGTCACATGAACCAGTCCCTGGGTCAGCCCCCAGATGCTGGGTACAAATCACTATTGTGTGGTCTGGTCATTCCCTTTCTTCTTTATCCTCTTGCTGAGGGAAATACCCAAACCACTCCAGAATGGGGACCACAAACAGTGCTGGAGAGCTAACTAATTGTGAGGTGTGTAGATGGATAGGGTCTCTCTTTTGCATACACCTCAAAGGGAACCATTGTGGGTTATCTGATCTAATTTGTAAATTGCTTCTTTAAGTTGAGTGCTGTGCCTGCTTGTCAGGGGAGGGGTGGCAAGAATTGTTTGTTTTAACATTTGTAGTTGTGGTTTTTTTTTGTAGTTAAGTTGTCTGACAGCAAAATAAGTTTGTGTGTGGGTGCGCATATCTCCTGTTGCGTATTTGTTCACCATTGTTGATAAAGTTCACAGTTTAATACTGCCATGTGTCCAGAGCTGTCACTCTTTGAAACCTTCAAACTTGTTCCCCACCACATATTGCATCCAGATCAGCTCCCAATAGTTCAAGATCGGTCTCACCAATATTTTGTACTGTCCCATGTTTGTACTCCGTGCTCCATCCAATGAAGGCAAGCATGACGTATACCTTTTCCACCACCCTGTCTACCTGTGCCTCTCCTTTCAGGGAACTATGTACTTGTACCTTTTCTCTCTCTCTATGCTACAATATTCCCCAGGGCCTTGCTTCACAAACTAAGTTTTACTTCCCAACATCCAAAACTTTGTCTGAGTTAAGTTCCATTTGCCATTTCTTGTCCCATTTTCCCAGTTGAGGCCTTGCTTCACAACTAAGTTTTACTTCCCAACATGCAAAACTTTGAGTTAAATTCCATCTGCCATTTCTTGTCCCATTTTCCCAGTTGATACAGGTGCTGTTAAGAGTAATGGAGTACATTATACTTGACTGATGAGCAGTTCCAGTAACACACTTATTAAGTTCAAAGCCACTCAGAATTAAATTGCACCCCTTCCACCACAGCTACCATTGTGGCCACAGCAAGGCTGCAGTGTGTACTAACTATAAAATTAATTTACTCACTAAAGATACTCCAACAGCATCTTTCAGACCTGTAAGCTCTCCATCAAGAAAATCAAGGGCCACAGGTGCATAGAAACATCATCAACTGCATGTTTCTCACCAAGTCACACAACATCGTGACTTGGAACTATTTAAATTTTAGACATAGTAACAGGCCCTTCCAGCCCATGAGCCTGTGCCACCCAATTAACCTATGCCCCCCCCCCCTACCCACCCCCATACATTTTGAATTGTGGGAGGAAACCAGGGAACCTGAAGGAAACACACACAGACACAGGAAGAAAGTATAAACTCCTTTCTGATAGCACCAGATTTGATTGCGAGTCACTGGCGCTGTAACAGTGTTGCACTAACTGCTACTTGCACCATGCCACACATTCTACCATTTGTTTTTTCTAACTCCAAAATCTGAAATTCCATTGAGGGAATACTTTCTCTGGAAGGATTGCAGCAGTTGAAGAGGAGGCTAATAGCTCTATAGGGGATTCAAGGATCGGCAATAAAGTCTGATCTCCTTAGTGACACCTACATTCTTTAAATAAAATTTAAAAAAAAATTGGTCTTGCAGCATAACACAGGAAAAGCAAAAATCAAAAAACAAATGTTATCAGTTTGGAAACACAAGGCCACAGGGCCTGGTTGACCAGAAAACAACTTGAAAAATGTGGCATTCATCAAAAGACTCTTTCAGAGAGGTGTAATGAATCAAATAGCCTCCTTCTGTGCTGTAAAATTCTATGATTCATTATTAACATTCCCAGGTACTTAACAAGATTTGCTTTCAAACATAATTGCACTTGCACACTGTGGGCATATGTACAGAATAATCAAAAATTCATTTTAAAATAATCCAGCATTATCTTTGTCTTCTAAAACAATGCACACCCTTCAAACAGATTAATCTTGGCCAATGGCATCTTTCCCTGAGTATGTTTATGTAGTACTTAAATACCAACACTTGAACAGTAATGAGCTTTTGTGAAACTCATTTCTTAGACATATGTCATATCAAAAAGGGTTTCTGAAAATTAATGAAGTCATTGCAGTTAGAAGCAACTAATTAATGTTGGGTGTTTCCTCTATAGCAAACTGAATGATCTTTGACACTATCCAATACATCTGATGAATCTGTTTTGAATTTACTTTATTACGGATCTGAGAAAGTTAATTGCTGCCCTGACAGCTGAATGTACTTATTTTGAATGTTGTTTGGCTTCTCAATGCAGTTTTATAAAGTAACATGGGGAAGAATAAAGGGACTATCACAATCCATAATAAAAGTCATAATTTTTGTTTCTTCCATCACTTACTCTGCCCATTCAAAAGCATTCCTGGCTACTTTTCCATTCTCAGACTTTACAGCTTCTAACCTCAGGCAATTTATACACAGCTGTCAAAAGCAGCTCTTCAAATGGGAGGTGAGATGCTCCTGAGAGTGAATTGACTGAAGATCTTCACATTACTGCAGAAGACAAATGCACTTTTAGCATGTCTTCCCCTTTTCATTCTGAACTCAGACACCTGTCCTTTCTCTGATGTGTTGCTAATAGGCAGGCCACATCCACCAAGAGTATACCCAGGAGCTGGTGGCATTTTCTCTGAGCTCCTCTATGGGCCACCACTGAAGCAAGATTGCAGCTGACATCAAGCACACAGAAAAGCACTGGGACTGGGATGATGTTGGAAGTTTATCAACTGATTCCAGGCATGGAGCTGGCTACTAGATGCACCTCTGATAAGAACTAGTTTCACCTCCTACTGACGTGGTAGTCAGGTCTTAAGGATGTAGGATCAACTATATGTGGACCAGAAAGATATTGCAGATGCTGACCTTCTTGCAGCTCTGTTCTGGTAGTCATTATCTGCATTGGGCCTACCCGGGCAGATCATGGAATCGTGATAACACTACATTTTTACTGAGAGCTGAATGAATGAAACTGCACATGCTTAATCTCTGACTTGCTGTCATGACTCACCCTTCCCTGAGCATGGACAGCTCTTGAATACTCAATAACAATAATGGGCAAATAGTTCATGAAAGACAACAGTGAAATGTCCAAACAGTGTTTCTACCTTCAGTCCTTGACTATCAGTATTAATCAGTTCAAGGTGAATATATACATCAGCTGATATTATTATGATGTCCTCCTGACTTCTTCAGGTTGAACAATATAGTTAGAAAATATGCATTTATTTGTTTGCCTGGGTATTAAAGCAAGGTTTGGAGTAATTATGACACAATCTCTTCACTATCTCCCTCTAAAGGCCAGTGATACAAACAGTATTTAAGTTATTTTAAATTGTGGATAACAAAACAAGCACATTACCTCTTTGAACAAACAGACATTACCTTAAACACAGCTTTATGGCAGGCCTGAAAAATATTTGTAAAATAACATCAGCAAATTATTGCTTATTCTGCAAAGTCTAGGTTCTCCATATGTCTTCTGTGGGATCAATATTGAAAAGGACCTCATGGCACAGGTGAATTATGATTTGGTCATATTTAAAGGGCTACTGTCCAAGCATCGTTAAATTATTTTGATCATGACACTTTAGATTGTTCTGCCATCCATATAATGTGGTCAGATTGTCTGTATGAGAAGTGGGAATTGAAATTAGAAAAATTCTAAAAAGAGGTTAAGAACTAAATTCTTAAGCACTGATAAACTTGGAGCTGGACTCTGCAAGTAATTTGTGATTATCTGCTCTAATGTCAAGCCAGAGAAATGACATGTGAAATTTTATATGCTTTCTCTAGGGTTCCCACTGATCTTCCACAGAAGTTACAATGCATGCTTGGGAGAACCCCCTCGAACCTTTTGGCAGCTGATCAATTTCTTGACTACGCCATTCTGTCTTCGTCAGAGCAGAGTATGCCAACTGTGCAAAATGGAACAATTTAAACCAGGCATTGTCACAAATAAACATCCATTCATTGGGTGGATTCAGAATAAAGTTCAATCCAGGCCATCACTGAAATGGCTTGGTATTCTTATGCAATTTTTTTCACCTACCATTCTACCTTGCCCACGTCTGACAATTCAAAGATCCATTAGTTAGGAACAGCTCAAACTTCACCAAAGTAAGGCAGCATGAATTTGGAACATGAGGAAACATCTGCTACATTGGGGAAGATTCATATGCGGACTTTTCTGATTGGCTTCTTGATGAAGCTCAGATTAAGTTGCTCTCGAGCTTAAAGCTGAGATGCTCAGATGAAGTATCTCGAGCACTTCAGCTCAGAACCTTATGGAATATCCCCGATGAAATAGTGAATCTGAGGCAGAACCAGATGGTAAATGCTCTTACATTTGATCTCCAGCACATTCCCACTTTCATACTGCTATGCATAACAGTGCACACTAGATAAATTTCAGTATGTTGCAGTCCAACAAGGTATAATGGAGCAGAACTTTATTCTCCTGTTAAGGCCTGTTTTTGTACACTAGGAACAAGTACTTCATCAGTGTGTGTGTTTGCTTCTATGTTGCAGCTGTGACATCAAACATGATTCATAAGCAATATGCAGCATGAATTCAATTGATATCTTTACTGCCCTGTTAGTGACCTTTGTGTATGGGCATGCCACAAAGAAACAATGTCATATTGTAGGTCTGGAAGTGCCAAAATGTGTTATGGGTGAAGTTGCATCTGCTCAATTGTGAAGCATATTATAAAAATTATGCTGGACAATTTAATTCCACTGTTTGCTGACTCAGTTGACACAGATCTCAGATTTTCATGGAGGGTATTATCACATTTTTAATTCATGACAATCATAATTTCCACCGTGAAAGCCCATGGAGAAGTGTAAATACCACGATCAGCAAGCAATAAATGGTTCACAGCAAATGGAAAATTTAGGCTCTTGTCATCAGTTTAGGTTATTTTGCAATAAGTCACAGTGATTTCAGAATAGAGCACGAGTTTCAAATTCTGGGGTGTGATTAAAAGAAGATCACCTTCTCAAATAAATATAACCATATAACAATTACAGCACAGAAACAGGCCATCTTGGCCCTTCTAGTCTGCACCAAACCAAGTACTCTCCTCTAGTCCCATCTACCTGCTCCTTGCCCATATCCCTCCAACCCCCTCACATCCATGTACTCATCCAATGTCCTCTTAAATGACAGAATTGACCCTGCTGCAATTACTTCTTCCGGAAGGTCATTCCACTCAGCCACCACTCTCTGGGTGAAGAAGCCTCCTCTTATGTTACTTCTAACCTTTTCCCCCTAAACAATTAACTCATGACCTCTTATTTCAATTTCTCCTATCCTCAAGGGAAAACACCTATCCACATCAACTCTATCTATCCCCCCCTCTCATAATCTTAAATACCTCTATCAAATCCACTCTCAACCTTCTATGCTCCAAGGAATAAAGACCCAATTTGTTCAATCTTTCTTTTTGCAATCTAAATTCTGAAATCCAGGGAACATTTTTCTAAATCTTCTCTGCACTCTCTCTACCTTGTTGATATCCTTCCTACAATTTGGTGACCAGAACTGCACACAGTATTCCAAATCTGGCCTCACCAATGCCTTGAACAGTTTCAACATGACCTCCCAGCTCCTATATTCTATGCTTTGATTTATAAAGGGCAGCATACTAAAAGCTAAATTCTTCAACACGCTATCTACATGAGATTCTACCTTCAGGGAACAATGAACCATTATTCCAAGATCTTCCTGCTCCATTGCATTCTTCAATGCCCTCCCATTTACTATGCATGTTCTGTTTTGTTTATTCCTTCCAAAATGGAGCACTTCATACTTCTCAGCATTAAACTCCATCTGCCATCTTTCAGCCCACTCTTCTGGCAGTCCAAATTCTTCTGCAATCTTTGAAAATCTTCATTAACCACAATTCCACCTTTTTTAGTATCATCCGCATATTTACTAATCCAATTTACCACCCCATCATCCAGATCATTAATGTAAATGACAAATAGCAAATGACCCAATACAGAACCCTGAGGCATACCACTTGTTACCGGCCTCCAGCCTGACAAACAGTTATCCACTATGACTCTCTGGCATCTCCCTTCCAGCTACTGTTGAACCCATTTGACTATCTCAAAGTTATTGCATAACGCTTAAACCTTCCTAACTAACCTTCCATATGGAACCTTATCAAAGGCCTTACTGAAGTCCATATAGACAACATCCACTGCTTTCCCCTCATCAATATTCCTAGTCACCTCTTCAAAAAATTCAACAATTGGTCAAACATGATCTTTCAAGCACAAACCCGTGTTGAGTATTCCTGATCAGACCCTGTCTCTCCTGATACTTACATATACTATCTCTAAGATTTACCTACCACAGATGTCAAACTTACAGGGTGATAATTGCTAGACTTGCTCCTCGAACCCTTTTTAAACAAAGGAACCACATGTGCAATACGCCAATCCTCCGGCACTATAACCATCTCTAATGACATTTGAAAAATGACTGTCAGAGCCTCTGCTATTTCCTCACTAACTTTTCTCAAAGTCCTGGGGATAATCCCATTGGGACCTAGAAACTTATTCACCTTTATATGCTTCAAAAGCTCCAGTACTTCCTCTTTCTTATTAACTCTTTCTTTTTTTCTTTGGCTTGGCTTCGCGGACGAAGATTTATGGAGGGGGTAAAAAGTCCACGTCAGCTGCAGGCTCGTTTGTGGCTGACAAGTCCGATGCGGGACAGGCAGACACGATTGCAGCGGTTGCAGGGGAAAATTGGTTGGTTGGGGTTGGGTGTTGGGTTTTTCCTCCTTTGCCTTTTGTCAGTGAGGTGGGCTCTGCGGTCTTCTTCAAAGGAGGTTGCTGCCCGCCAAACTGTGAGGCGCCAAGATGCACGGTTTGAGGCGTTATCAGCCCACTGGCGGTGGTCAATGTGGCAGGCACCAAGAGATTTCTTTAGGCAGTCCTTGTACCTTTTCTTTGGTGCACCTCTGTCACGGTGGCCAGTGGAGAGCTCACCATATAACACGATCTTGGGAAGGCGATGGTCCTCCATTCTGGAGATGTGACCCATCCAGCGCAGCTGGATCTTCAGCAGCGTGGACTCGATGCTGTCGACCTCTGCCATCTCGAGTACTTCGACGTTAGGGGTGTAAGCGCTCCAATGGATGTTGAGGATGGAGCGGAGACAACGCTGGTGGAAGCGTTCTAGGAGCCGTAGGTGGTGCCGGTAGAGGACCCATGATTCGGAGCCGAACAGGAGTGTGGGTATGACAACGGCTCTGTATACGCTTATCTTTGTGAGGTTTTTCAGTTGGTTGTTTTTCCAGACTCTTTTGTGTAGTCTTCCAAAGGCGCTATTTGCCTTGGCGAGTCTGTTGTCTATCTCATTGTCGATCCTTGCATCTGATGAAATGGTGCAGCCGAGATAGGTAAACTGGTTGACCATTTTGAGTTTTGTGTGCCCGATGGAGATGTGGGGGGGCTGGTAATCATGGTGGGGAGCTGGCTGATGGAGGACCTCAGTTTTCTTCAGGCTGACTTCCAGGCCAAACATTTTGGCAGTTTCCGCAAAGCAGGACGTCAAACGCTGAAGAGCTGGCTCTGAATGGGCAACTAAAGCGGCATCGTCTGCAAAGAGTAGTTCACGGACAAGTTTCTCTTGTGTCTTGGTGTGAGCTTGCAGGCGCCTCAGATTGAAGAGACTGCCATCCGTGCGGTACCGGATGTAAACAGCGTCTTCATTGTTGGGGTCTTTCATGGCTTGGTTCAGCATCATGCTGAAGAAGATTGAAAAGAGGGTTGGTGCCAGAACACAGCCTTGCTTCACGCCATTGTTAATGGAGAAGGGTTCAGAGAGCTCATTGCTGTATCTGACTCGACCTTGTTGGTTTTCGTGCAGTTGGATAATCATGTTGAGGAACTTTGGGGGACATCCGATGCGCTCTAGTATTTGCCAAAGCCCTTTCCTGCACACGGTGTCGAAGGCTTTGGTGAGGTCAACAAAGGTGATGTAGAGTCCTTTGTTTTGTTCTCTGCATTTTTCTTGGAGCTGTCTGAGGGCAAAGACCATGTCAGTAGTTCCTCTGTTTGCGCGAAAGCCGCACTGTGATTCTGGGAGAATATTCTCGGCGACATTAGGTATTATTCTATTTAGTAGAATCCTAGCGAATATTTTGCCTGCAATGGAGAGCAACGTGATTCCCCTGTAGTTTGAGCAGTCTGATTTCTCGCCTTTGTTTTTGTACAGGGTGATGATGGTGGCATCACGAAGATCCTGAGGCAGTTTACCTTGGTCCCAACAAAGCTTGAAAAACTCATGCAGTTTGGCATGCAGAGTTTTGCCGCCAGCCTTCCAGACTTCTGGGGGGATTCCATCCATACCTGCTGCTTTGCCACTTTTCAGTTGTTCGATTGCCTTATATGTCTCATCCAGGGTGGGAACCTCATCCAGCTCTAGCCTTAGGGGCTGTTGAGGGAGCTGGAGCAGGGCGGAATCCTGGACTGAGCGGTTGGCACTGAAAAGAGATTGGAAGTGTTCTGACCATCGGTTGAGGATGGAGATCTTGTCGCTGAGGAGGACTTTGCCATCTGAGCTGCGCAGCGGGCTTTGGACTTGGGGTGAGGGGCCGTACACAGCCTTTAGAGCCTCGTAGAAACCCCTGAAGTCGCCAATGTCCGCGCTGAGCTGGGTTCGTTTGGCGAGGCTAGTCCACCACTCATTTTGGATCTCCCGGAGTTTGCGCTGAAGATGGCTGCATGCGCGATGGAAGGCTTGTTTCTTCTCTGGACAGGACGGCTTTGTAAGGTGAGCCTGGTGGGCAGCTCGCTTCTTTCCAGCAGCTCCTGGATTTCCTGGCTGTTTTCGTCAAACCAGTCCTTGTTTTTCCTGGAGGAGAAGCCCAGTACCTCTTCAGTGGATTGCAGTATGGTAGTCTTCAACTGATCCCAGAGGGTTTCAGGGGACGGGTCCGTGAGGCGGGTTGCATCGTCGAGCTTTGCTTTGAGGTTTGCCTGGAAGTTTCCTCTCGCTTCGTCTGACTGCAGGTTTCCAACATTGAACCTCTTTCTGGGGGCTTTATTGTTCCTGGGCTTTGGTTTGAAGTGAAGGTTGAGCTTGCAGCGAACCAGCTGGTGGTCAGTGTGGCATTCCGCGCTAGGCATGACCCTGGTGTGGAGCACATCTCGTTTGTCACTTTCTTGCACCAGGATGTAGTCCAGGAGGTGCCAGTGTTTGGATCGGGGATGCATCCAGGTGGTCTTAAGGCTGTCCCTCTGCTGAAAAAGGGTGTTTGTAATGACAAGCCGCTGTTCTGCGCAGAGCTCCAACAGGAGGCGCCCATTGTCGTTGCACTTGCCGACGCCATGCTTGCCCAGGATTCCTGGCCAGGTTTCTGAGTCTTTGCCGACACGAGCGTTGAAGTCGCCCAGGATGACAACCTTGTCGGCTGTACATTAACTACATTTTACATAATTACCCTCTTTGCTTCCTTTACCCCATAAAATTCAATATCCTTCTCTTTGGTGAATACCAAGAAAAAAACTTGTTCAAAATCTCCCCCATCTCATTTGGCCCCACACACAGTTGTCCATTCTGATTCTCTAAGGGACCAATTTTATCCCTCACTCTCCTTTTGCTAATAACATATAGAAACTTTTTGGATTTATTTTCACTCTGCTTGCTAAAGCCACTTTATACCTTCTTTTAGCTTTTCTTATTTCTTTCTTAAGATTGTTTTTACATTCATTGTATTCTCCACTCATTTCCTTTATTCCTTGTTTTTTATATTTATTGTAGGTCTCCCTCTTTTTAAAGCAAGTTTCCAATATCCCTTGAAAACCATGGCTCTCTCAAACTTTTGACCCTGCCTTTTAACCTAACAGGAACATAAAGATTTTGTACCCTCAAGATGTCCCCTTTCAAAGACCTCCATTTCTCTACTACATCCTGTCCCAATCTACTCCTCATAAATCCTTTCTCATCTCCTCAAATCTAGCTTTTCCCCACTGAAAAACCTCAACCCTAGGCGCTGACCTATCCCCTTCCATAATTACACTGAAGCTAATGGCACTATGATCACTGGTCCGAAGTGCTCCCCAACACATACCTCCATCACTTGACCTATCTCATTCCCCAACACTAGATCCAACATTTCCCCTTCTCTAGTTGGTACCTCTACATATTGCTCTAAAAAAACTACCCTGCACATATTTAAAAAACTCCAAACCATCCAGCCCTTTCTCAGAATGGGTTTCCCAATCTATATTTGGAAAATTAAAATCTCCCACTATCACAACTTGGTCCTTATTACAAATATCTGCCATCTTCCTACAAAATTGCTCCCCATTAGGTGGTCTATAATGCACCCCTATAAGCGTGACTACCCCTTTCACATTCCTCAATTCGACACATACAGCCTCCCTAGACGAGCCTTCTAATCTATCCCGCCTAAGCACCACTGCAACATCTTCCCTGACAAGCAATGTTACACCACCCCCTCTTGCCCCTCCAATTCTATCACACCTAAAGCAACAAAATCCAGAAATATTTAGCTGCTGATCACATCATACTGCCAAGTATCTATCCATACCCTCAGCTCATCCACTTTCCTTACTATGTTCCTAGCATTAAAGTATATGCATTTCAGAAATTTCTCACTACTTATTCTCTGAATGCCCCTCTCTTTAGAAACAACTCTATTATTTTTTTTTCTATCATCTTTCCTCCATCTTCGTACAGAGCATCTTCCTTCTCTATCACCTGCCTTAAGTTTTGTCTACAACCTTTCTCTGTTTGCAATCTAACCTTCTCTTTGCTGTTCTCCTTTGCTTAGTTTCCTCCCCCAACCATTAAAGTCACCTTAGCAAATGTCCCTGCCAAGATTCTGGTCCCCCTGGGATTCAACTGCAACCCATCCAAATTAAGGTTCTATATTTCTAAATGCAGAGGTGAGATACTGGTGCACAGTGTGTTTTTTTTCTTCCCTTGAATGGTCTGACCAAGAGGCAGTGGTTAGAAACTCTATATTTTAATTTAAAAAACTGCAAGAGTTATTATTTTCTTCTTTGAATTGGGATGTCTGAAAGAAAATTGACCCAGTAGGTTAACCCTCACCCTCCCCACCCCACCCCCTCTTCTTTTAACAATACCAGAGTGGGAAAGGGGCCCTTTATGCATTGGTTTTATGCTGCAGAAATAGCTGTCAACATATTTCTCAGAGTATTGAAATCATTTTATTAAAATAGACAAGGGACTAAGCAAAAATGTATGGGAATGCCTTTAGAAGACACAAGGGAAGTAAAAACTGATCTGCAATTTATTTGTGGGTAAATGTATGTGTTTGGTGGAATTATTTTACCCATTGATTGGGTAGAAATAAAGCTTTTCTGGAGAATTTATAAACCAAAACATTAGTTAGATTCCTTCATTTCCTATAGATACTGCATAACCTGCTGAGTTTCTCCAGCACATTTGTGTATTTCAATATATAAACCTTATTGATTGAAACAGGTCACTTACCTTGTGCCAAACAAAATGAAAGAAGCCATTATGAGATTGAAAAACAATAATAAAACAGAAATGGATTTAGGATTTTTTTCTTAGAACAGATTATTGGAATTCCATTTCCATAAAACCAGAATTGTTTTTACTGGGAAATATAATGGGCATATACCAAAATTGAAATGATCCAAATATCAAGTTGAATTTGTTAAAATTGCATTGACAGTGGCCAGAAAGTGTATTGCAGCTACTTGAAAGTCTGACTCCCATTGAGGTGAGTCCTGCTGGAATGCAGAACTGTGTTCCCCTTGAGAAAATTACTTACAACCTAAGAAATAAGTATGACATATTTCTGCAAGTATGGAGACCATATTTACAGATCTCAGGTGTAAATCCTTAGTTGAGTTTCTTCCAGACCTCGAGTCCACGTTAGCCTTCTCCAAAGACTAGTTAAACCATGAACTGAAATCCATGGACTGAACAGCACTTTCCAGCAATCTTTCTTATTTTTCCTCTCTCTTTCTTTCTTCTTTCTTTTTCTCTTCTCACACACTTTTGGGTTACAACCATCGTGTAGCATAAATTTGTCTATCTATGTATTTGTATTTTTTTAATTTTGTATTTGACTACATGTATTGTCTAAACATTTTAAAATAAAATATTAAAAAAAGAATAAAACAGAAGGAGACATTGCTGAAATCTTACAAATCAACTGTTTAGAACATGATTAAGAAGGAGTGAGCACAGTAATCGCAAAGAGACTGGTCGGCCAAGGAAGACCTCCACTGCTGATAACAGAAGAATTCTCATCATCATGAAGAAAAATCGTCAAATGCCTGTCCGACAGATTAGAAACACTCTTCAGAAGGCAGGTGTGGATATGTCAATGACTACTGTCTACAGAAGCATTCATGAACAGAAATACAGGGGCTACACTACAAGATGCAAACCACTAGTTAGCCACAGAAACACGATGGCCAGATGAGATTGCCAAGAAGTATTTGAAAGAGCCTGCAGTATTCTGAAAAAGGTCTTGAGAACAGATGAGACCAAGATTAACCTACATCAGAGTGATGGCAAGAGCAAAGTGTGAATGCATAAATGAACTGCTCAAGATCCAAAGCATACCACCTCATCTGTGAAACCTGGTGGAGGGGGGGTTATGACTTGGACATGTATGGGTGCCACAGGTACTGGCGCACTTACCTTTATTGATGACGTAACTGTTATGGCAGTAGCAAAATGAATTCTGAGGTGTACAGAAACATCTGCTCAAGTTCGAGCAAATGCCTCCAAGCTCATTGGACAGCGCTTCATCCTACAGCAAGACAATGATCCCAAACACACTGTTAAAGCAACAAAGCAGTTTTTCAAAACTAAAAACTGGAAAATTCCTGAATGGCCAAGTCAGTCACCCGATTTAAATTCAATTGAGCATGTCTTCCATATGCTGAACACAAAACTTAAGGGGCACGCCCCCCCCCCCCCCCACCCTAAACAAGCAGGAACTGAAGAATACTGCAGTAGAGGCCTGGCAGAGCATCTTCAAAGAAGATACTCAGCACCTGGTGATGTCTGTGAATTACAGACTTCAAGCACTCATTGCATGCAAGGGATATGCAACAAAGTACCAAACATGGCTACTTTAATATACATATCATTGCTGTGTCCCATATATTTTGGGGCCCTGAAATGAGGGGAATATGTATGCTGTAAATTCTTCATAGTCAAACCAAAATGTTCACAAATACCCTTGAATAAAATCTGGAATGTGCGCTTTAATCGCATGTGAATTATTTGATTACAAATTTACAACCGTAGATCTCAGGGGGAAATAAAGGAACAAAAATGTTTTTGTCCCAAAGATTACAAAGGCACTGTAAGTAATAACCACAGTGAATAGTATTGTTTGCAATGTCAACAACACACCAATAATAATGCGACCAACACTTTTGCAAGCAGTACATCTATCAACCATCATCAGTTATATAACCAAATTCAGTCAATAATGAAACTAACAGTACTACTAACAGATCAATCTTTGCTATTATTGGCAATTGAACTAACATTACTGCCAAAATTAATTATCACCAATCAATGCTGTTTAAATAAAGTAATTCATATTTGTGCTTGCAATGGATCCCATACCATTGTCGATTATGTAATCCACACCACTGTCAATAAGGCAACCAAAAGAAATGGAAATAATTTAACATTCTTATAATATAACTAGGGGATTTTCTTTTTGGATTTTACATTATGAAAACTACAAAAATGCCCCTGGAGGCCTACTTAATTTTTTTTACAGAGAAAACTCTCTGCTAAACTGTAAATGCTACTTTACTGATTTAAAAAAAACCCTCTGTATTTTGCACAGTCAGTTTGTTTAAATTTCTTTATCAGTTTACATTTGTTTACATGTATATGCTGTGTACAGTTTTTTTTGCACTACCAATAAGTGGTAATTCTGTCTTGCCCGCAGGAAAAAAGAATCTTAGGGTTGTACAGGATGTCATATATTTACTCTGACAATAAATCTGAAATCTGAAAATGTTACCCATGAAGAATATATACAGTATTTAGTGGCAGAAAGCTGTATATAGCTTTCAAAACATACTAATTCCCTTTGTTTATAGGATGTGTTTATAGGATGTGTTTATAGTCTGGTCTGGGAATGGGAAAAATATTTTAAATGATTGGGAAAAAAATGTGGCACTAATAAAAGAAATAGAATAGGTTGGTACAGTTAGTACAAGGCTGTTACAGCACCAACAAAAGGGTTTTTGGTTCAAATCCTGCACTGTCTGTAAGGGACTTGTACATTCTCCTTGTGTCTATGTGGGTTTCCTCCCACTGTTCAAAACATATCGAGGTTGTAGGACAATTGGGTGTAGATGGGTGTCACAGATACATGGGCCAAAAGGATCTATTACTGTGCTGTACAGTCTGTCTAGAATGAAAAAAATATAAAATTTTAAAAATACTGATTTTACCAAAATAATTATGGGGCAGTCTGCATTACTGAAAATATTATAAAATTGTAATTTCTGTGTGCAGTGAAGTGGAATTCACTGACTGTATTGTACAGATGGCTGGCTCCTGCCTTGGCTTTACCCTCATCTGCCCCAATATAAACCATGGTTTTCCCACCTTACCTCATATTCACCTGAGGACTATTGTCTATACCAGCCATTGATTGTAAGCTATTAAAAGCACGCTTGTGCTCCACTCAAGTTTCTGAGTGCAATCAGTCGCGTTACAATTTTAACAGCTTAACTTTTGAAGCAGGATGGAAGCTCTGTTGAAGGCAGGCATGCTCCAGGATGACCCTCTGTCCCCAGAGGCCCCGGAGGAATTCGCCTACTGATTGGAGTGCTTCCAGTCTTACCTGACAGCCACGCAGATGTCTTCAACTCCAATAGTCTCAGGAGGTTTGCTCTTCTCTCTCCAGTCCGCCCCAAGGGATTCGCTGTCGTCAGGGACTGTGCAACATATAAGTCTGCCATAGAAGGCTTGAAGGCCCACTACATGAGGCCTCAGAACGATGTGCTGACGATACCCAGGTGAGTCGCTGGATGATTATGTCCTTGAACCATGGGCCTTGACTAGAAAATGCCAAAACGAAGCAGTCACAGACCGGGTGAGAGAGGAAGAACAAATCTAGGACACCTTTGTGGCACGAGTGAGGTTGAGGTAGGTGAGGCAGCGACTGCTAGAATTGGGGAAGAAAGACTTGGCCAGCACCCTGGAGCTGGCGAAAGTGCTCGAACAGGCCCAAATAGGAGCTGACAACCTCACAGGCGAAAGCAGTGCTTTTTCAGAAGACCAGGTCAATGGGGCACTGGCATCCCCTAAAGCCCCAGCACCGACTGCTGCGGCCATATGCTACTTCTGTGGACAGGCACAGTATCACTGCACCCGACGCCCTGCGAAGGACTCTGTGTGCTCAGAATGCAGTAAGCAAGGGCACTGCATGAAAGTCTGCAGGAACAAGGCAAACCCATAGAGGGCGGCTGCATGTGTGACCCCCGAATCGGCATTCGATCCATGTCCTAGTCCCGAAGTGCCGGCCCCAACCTCTCTGTGCTGCTTGCTATCGGCATCTTGTTGCGCTTCGTGGAAAGACCCGCCACTGAAAGTAAAGCATTGCAGGAAGCAACGGCGGCCATCTTGCCGTGCCTTGTGGTCGATGCCATCTTGTCTACCCGGGGGCCAAGAGGAGAGACTTGACATCGACATGGGGAGCAATGTGGTTTCTGAGGTACTAGAATTGGTCATCCTGGATTAGGCAATACCTGATCAATTGAATAACTTGACGATGGAGGTGAGAATAAACGGACACTTGACTGATTGACTGGCTCCACTGAAAGCTTTATAAACTCTGCGACTGCTCTGCAGTACAACTTAAAAATGTATCCAACAGACTATTATATTTACCTAGCATTGCACTTGCTCTCTGTGACTATCCAGGGGTATTGTATAGAACATCTAACGGGGGAATTTTGTAGGTTCTGATTGTATGTGCTAAAGGATTTGTGTGCTTCAGTGTTGCTGGGCCTGGACATCCTGTGTCACCTTAAAAGTGTGACCATGGAGTACTCTGGCCCACTTCCTCCAATCACGGTGCAGAACGGAGGGTCCCAAAAAACACATGTGGTCTCTCCACCCTAAATATTGATTTCTTTCCCCCCCACCCCCCACACTGTTTCCGAACCTGACTCCCGATTGCATGCCAATAGCCACAAAGAACAGGCGGTACAGAGCGGGGAATTGGGAATTTATTAGAGCTGAGATGCAGGAGCTGCTTAAAGAAAATACAATTGAACCTAGCAATAGCCCATGGAAAGCCCAGGTGGTAGTCGTGAAAGGAGGAGAAAAGACCAAGTTAGTGATTGACTATAGCCAAACAATTAATTATTTCATACTCCTGGACACATGCCCCCTCCCTTGTATTTTGGCCACGGTAAATGAAATTGCACAGTATCAGGTCTATTTGACCATCGACCTGAAAGCTGTGTATGATCAGTTACCGATCCGTTCCGAGGACCAACTCCACCCAGCATTTGAGGCAGACGGACGGTTGTATCAGTTCTGGAGGGTCCCTTTTGGTATCACTAATTGGGCCTCGGTCTTCCAGAGACAAATGGACAAAATGGTCAACGGATACGGGTTAAAGGCCACCTTCCCTTATCTCGACAATGTAATGATTTTTGGACCCTCTCTGGAAGACCACAATGCCAACTTCCAGAAGTTTCTCCACACAGCCAAATCCATGACTCTCACGTACAACTCCAGTAAGTGCACGTTCCGGACTAAACGTCTGGCAATTCTGGGCTATGTGGTGGAGGATGGCATCATTAGTCCTGACCCCGATCAAAAACACCCCCTGTTAGACCTCCCGATCCCAAAGACCATGAAGGCTTTAAGGAGATGCCTAAGCTTCTTTTCTTACTATGCATAGTAGGTCCCTCGCTATGCGGATAAAGTCCACCCCCTCTTAAAGTTTACCTCCTTCCCATTATTGGTTGAAGGCCAGGCACATTTCGACTACGTTCGGAGCTACATCGCAAAAGCCACCATGCATGCAATGGACGAGAATGCGCTGTTCCAGGTGGAAAGCAATGCCTCTGATGTAGCTCTGGCCACTACCCTTAACTAGGTAGGCAGGCTGGTTGCCTTTTTCCTCCAACACCCTACAAGGCCACAAGCTTCAGAACCCATTAGTGGAGAAAGAGGGCCAAGCCATTGTAAAAGCCATCAAGCACTGGAGGCATTACCTGGCCAGCAGAAAATTTATACTGCTCACTAACCAGTGATCAGTGGCATTCATGTTTAATAATGCAAAAAGGGGTAAAATAAAGATTGACAAGATTGCAAGGTAGAGGATTGAACTCTCCACCTATAATTATGACATAGCATACAGGCCAGGTACTCTCAATGAGCTTCCAGATACCCTGTCAAGAGGAAGCTGTGCCTCTGCATACACCGGCCAGTTGCAGTCACTACACCATGAGTTTTGACACCCAGGCATCACTCACATGGCTCATTTCTCAAGGCATGCAACTTTCCCTACACCATTGAAGATATCAGTGAAATGATCAGGTCCTGCCAGGTCTGAGCTAAGTGCAAACCACACTTTTACCGCCTTGACAAAGCACACGTGATAAAGGCATCCTGCCCCTTTGAACGACTCAGTGTCGATTTCAAGGGTCCCCTCCTTTCCACCAATGGAAACATGTGCTTTCTCAATGTCATCGACGAGTATTCATGTCTTCTGTTTGCTGTCCCCTGCACAGACGTGACCACCACCACAGTCATCAGGGCCTTGCATTCTATTTTCTCCTTGTTTGGGTATCCCAGCTATATCCATAGCGACCGGGGCTCATCATTTATGAGCAAAGAGTTACTCCAGTATCTGCTCATACAAGGTATTGCCTCAAGCAGGATGACCAGCTACAAACCCTGGGGGAATGGACAAATTGAAAAGGAAAACACAAAGGTATGGAAAGGCATGAAATTGGCTCTCTGGTCCAAAGACCTTCCAGACTCACTCTGGCAAGAAGTCTTGCCCACAGTGCTTCATTCCATAATGTTGCTTCTCTGCACTGCGAACAAAGCAACTCCTCATGAGCTAATGTTCACTTTCCAGAGGAAATTCATGTCTGGGACCATCCTCCCAGCTTGGCTAATGGCACCGGGGCCAGTCCTGCTGAGAAAGCACATGAGGAGGAGCAAGACAAACACCTTGATTGAGAAGGTGCACCTGCTGCATGCCAACCCAATGTATGCCTACGTGGCATACCCTGACACCATCTCAACGTAACTAGACATCCTAACAGACTCAACTTGTAAATATTTGTAAATTATTCTTTTTTTTAATGTATGGCCTCTGTTTTTCACTCTCAGGTTCTCTTCTGAAGGAAGGGGTGAAAGCATTGAACTGGAATTCACTGTTTGTGTATTGCTCAGATGGCTGGCTCCTCCCTTGGCTCCACCCTCACCTACCCCAATATAAACACTGCTTTTCCTGCCTTACCTCAGATTCACCTATTGTGTCTACCGGCCATTGATTTTTAAGCTATTTAAAGCATGTTTGTGGTCCTCTCAAGTCTCTGAGTGCAATCAGTCACATTACAATGTGGCCTGCTGGCACAACTGCCCATTAGATTTCAAAGCACCTACACAGCGTAAGATATGGAGAATGAAAAAAAAAATCCTACTTTACACAACAGGGTCGTAACCAATAGAAATTGTCACTAAAGTGAAAATAAATAATGCAGAAGAGAAAGATATCATCATTTTGTTTATCAGGGATCATGTTGAGTCAAGTGGAAGATCTGCTAGTTAATTACCTGGTAGAAGAGCACCTGGAAAGAGGACTCAGGCACAGGGATTGTATACACACACACACACTTTATAACGTGAATAGAAAAAGGAGGAATACTGCATACGTCAACATAGAAATCTGTAAGGATGCAATAATTCCCTTTCTCTTGCCATATTTATTGGAAAATTTCTCAATGCACTACACTAAAATATTGACATACCCCATCACTGCAATGACTCATTTTTGCCAATCATTTGTAATTAAACTGAAACACAGCATCAGAACAGAACCAAAAATGAAACACTGGAAATTCAAATACAACTACAAAGATCTAACTCACACAATTGTCAATAAAGTTGTGCACTGCTCAGAAGTATCCTCGTTAATGATGCACGATGATGTCCAATGATGTTTTATTAGTTTACCAAATAGAGCAGTCTCTACTCTTCATAGTGTGAGTTCTGGATTATACAGTGCGGAAACACCCTTGTGCTCCCCATTCTGCACTCATTTATACTAATCCTTCAAACCCTCTTAATTTCTGATGACATTCTATCAATTCCTATCCAAATTATATTGCTTACTGACAAGCTTGAAGCGATTTATGGTGGTCATTTACCAATCTTTATGTTTTTTGGGTGAGGGAGGAAATGAGTGGTGTGGAGGAAAACCCATAAAGTCAAAGGGAGAAGGTGCAAACTGTGCACAGACAGCACCAGTGGTCACAATTGAATGTGTGTCACTGTAGCAGTGAGGGGGCAATTCAACCAGCTGTGCCATTATGTTGTCCTCAGAAAGATAGGTTACATTATTGACAGAGTGACATTGTTGACCACAATGTGAGTTATTCCTTTGACAGACAGAAATTGAGTACATTATTGACAATAATATGGGTCTATTACTGACAGGATTACATGTTACATTCTCGACAGTGGTATTGGTTACAGAAGTGTAGTAACATTATTGACAGTACAGAACAAATAAGTTTGGGCAAACCAGTTTTTGTGCAATTATGCAGCACAAATTCATTGGGAGCGCAGTAGTTGCACAAAATGGGTGGTTACCATATAACCATTTACGGAGCGGAAACAGGCCATGTTGGCCTTTCGAGTCCGCACCGGTTCACTGATTTTGTGCGCCCTCTTCAGGCATTGGTCCCGGTAGATCTTCATTCATTAACGATCGGGTGGGGTATATCAATAAAAAGCTGTACCCTTTATTGTGTTGGTCGTGCCTTGGTTTGACTTGCCAAAATATAACGCCTTGCACATGGCAAAGAATTTGTAAGTGTTCAACTTGCACAATATAAGCTCGCTTCAATTTCCAGGAAATATAAATTAGTGTGCATATGTAGGGAGAATTGAATGTTGTATAGTTGTTAAGGGTCCAATTTGCTTCCCTGAACCTTTACACAAACCCAAAAACGGTGTAATTGCGTTTGTTGTTTGCCTTTCAACTGTATCAGCTCTTAGGAAGAGAGATGTTATGGAATTATTAAACATGTTTAGCTGATAATCATTGTAGAATGAAAAATAATTTGTGTTTGCCCTCCACTAACATTGCTCTATTCTGAAATTAGGAGGTAGCTGAAATACTTGCCATGTGTTCATGCCTTTCTCCCTGAGACAGAAGGTTACCTTGGAATATGATTGGCAGAATGATTCACTGTTCCAATATATGCTTTTTATAGATTTCACGCAGGGACTGCATCAATGTCTACAAAAAGCTATACATATCAAAAATAACAATTTGTTGTCGCACTATGAGCAAAAGACCACACAGTCAAAAGTGAGTTGAACCAACCGCTTTACTGATTCCAAAAGCCGGGTGCTTAAGAACCCTCTCCCAGCAAACCCTGCAACCTGTGGAGGTGGAATTGACATCAGTCGCCAGGCTGTGGGCTTGCCCCGCACCCATAGCTCTTATAGTTGGATCTGCCGCAGATTTGCCCGCGACTCCGTGAGCTGGTCTGCCTGTTGTGTGGACCAGCTGCCACGTGACCACCCCCTCCAGAATCGGCGTTAGGAGGTGTACATGACCAACACCTTTTTAGTCTGCTTGGGAGGCCGACCTTGTCGGTGTGGGGGTGGCACAGTCATGGTGTGTTCTAGGTTGAGGTGCGCTGACTTGAGGTGGTCACTGGTGAAGGTCTCCTCACAGCCGCTCATGTTAAGGATGCACGTGGTTCCGTTACAACGCACCACCTTGTACGGGACCTTGTATGGGCGCTGCCGTGGAGTCTGGTGCATTCCCCTGCGATTGAAAACGTATTCGCAGTCCTGCAGGTATTTGGGGACAAAATAAGGTGTTGGGCTGTGGCATGAGATTGGGACAGGGGCTAGTGTTCCTACTTTCTCTCGGAGTCTTGTGAGCACTGTTGTGGGTGTCTCCTCTGTGCCATGGGCCGGTAGCACAAACTCACCTGGAAACATCAGAGGAGCACCATATACCAACTCTGCCAAATATCTGGCTGTCTTATTTTGGAGCTGTGCAGATGCTAAGAGGCACCCATGGAAGCTCATCCACCCAATCCAAGCCTCAGAGGGATGCCATCAGTGCCAACCAGGTGCCGATGGAAACACTCTACCTGGCCATTGGACTGCTTTTGATAGGCCATGGTTTGGTGCAGCTGGGTACAAAGTAGTTGACCATAGGTTGGATGTAAATTGTGACCCCCTGTCTGAGGTGATGTTGGCAGGCAAGCCAAAACTTGCAACCCAGCTTGCGATGAAGGCACTGCTGCAGGACTCTGTGGGATGTGCCAGCGAGCGGTACTGCTTCTGGCCACCTGGTGAACCCTTCAAACATGGTGAACAGTTACCTTGCGCCTCGAGAGACTGGCAGTGGACTGATGGTGTCCACATGGACGTACTCAAATCTCTTGTGTGTCAGCTGGAAAGGTTGAAGCGGGGCCTTCATGTGCCTCTAGACTTTGGAGGTTTGTCAGCATACGTATGTCCTGGCCTAGTGCTTGACCTGCTTGCATAGGCTGTGCCAAACGAATCTATCCGCCACCAGTCGGACGGATGTCCGAATGGACGGGTGGGGCAAAGCATGTAGTGTGTCAAAAATGTGACGCCTCCAAATGGCTGGAATGATGGTCCTGAAGTGCCAGTTAATGAAGGAACCGAAGACTGTGTAGTTAACCAGAAATCATGGCTTTTATTAGTAGAAACTTAGTAATACAATAATGAATGATAATGGGCACATACACAGTTATACCCAAGGGGAGTGTCTCTAGTGGTAGAGATAATACGCGTCCAATGTCATGAGAGCAGACTAAGCACAGCGAAAGACTGACAGCATGACACAGATTCATCACAGTTCTGGTGTTGGCCAGTGGACACGTCACAGAGGAGCTTGCTGCCTTTTGGGCTGATAGGGATAAACTCAAGTTGCAGACCTGATATTGCAGTGTGGGTAGGCTGGCATCTCTTCATCCAGCTGTTGTGTCTCAGTGAGCGCCGCGTAGTCCAACCCTGAGGACAGCGAAGTGGATGGAGGAACGAGACAGTGTATCGGCCATGACATTTTGTTTGGAGATGTGTTGATGGTGGTGGTATACTCAGAGATGTATGACAGGTGGAATTGTTGCCGTACCAACCATGGATCTGACACTTCGGTGAAAGCGAAGGTGAGGGGTTTATGGACTGTGAAGACCATGACCTTCCACTGGCGAGGTAGAGGGCTAGCAGCTCCCTGTTGAAGGCACAGTATTTCAGCTCCAGGGTTCACAGGCACCAGCTGAAGAATGCGAGTGGTTTTCACTGACCCTCAATTAGTTGTTCCAGCAAACCGCCGACTGCTGAGTTGGAAGCGTCAACCATGACTGCTGTGGGCACATCCACTTGTGGATATACCGGAGGGTGCATTTGCAAGGGTATCCTTGGCCTGCTTGAAAGCCGCTGCTGACTCCGTGTAACAGGTGATTTCCTTGGCCTTGCCAGACATCAGGCCAAACAGGAGTCGCATGATCCGAGTCACTGAAGGTAGGAATTAGTGGTAAAAGTTGATAATGCCCACAAACTCCTGTAGGCCCTTGACTGTACCGGGCCTGGCAAATTGGCATATGGCCTCGTATTTTCTGGCAAAGGAAGTGTTCAGTGCTGGTCGATGTGGTGCCCAAGGAAATCAATGGCCGATAGTCTGAACTGGTACTTTGTGGGGTTGATGGCCAGCTAGTGTTCACTCAGGCTGCAGCAGAGTTGGTGCAAATGCGTCAAATGCTCTTTGTCTGAGCGGCTAGCAGTCAGGATATCATCTAAGTAGATGAAGATGAAATCCAAGCCATGGCCCACCAAGTCCATGAGCTGCTGGAACATCTGTGCCGCGTTCTTGAATCCGAAAAGCATCTGCAGGAACTTGAATAGGCCGAATGGGGTGATGAGGGCTGTCTTGGGGACATCGTTGAGGTGGACTGAAATCTGTTGATACCTGTGCACCAGGTTGACCTTGGAGAAGATGCATGCCCCATGCAAATTGGCCGTAAAGTCCTGAATGTGGGGCACTGGGTAGCGGTTGGCCATGGTGGCATTGTTGAGCCTTCTGTATTCGCCGCATGGCCTCCATCCTCCAGTTGACTTGGGCAGGATGTGCAAGAGTTGTCTGAGCGCCAGATGATCCTCATCTCCTCCATTATCCTGAAATCCTCCTTGGTGAGGTGGGAGCCTGCATGCCTGGGCATGTAGCAGTTGTCCTTGAGTGGGAATGTGGTGCTGTACACCATGCTTAGGGTTGTCTGTAGAAAACTGCGGTGTAATAATGGTTGGTAACTCTGCTAGTATCCTGGCAAATTTGTTGCCTGACAAAGTCACAGAGTCCAGGTGTGGGGCCGGTAACGTGGCTTCGCTGAGTGAGAAGGTCTGGAAAGTCTTGGCATTCACTAGGCGTCATCCCTTGAGGTCCACTAGGAGGCAGTATGCCCAGAGGAAATTTGCACCCAATAAAGGTTGTAACACTGCTTCCAGCGTAAACGACCAGGTGAAACAGCTGGAACTGAACTGTAGTGGGATGGTTTGCGTGCCACATGTGTTGAATACTGCTGTTGTTGGCACGGGTGTCATGGCTTGAGAGGAGCAAGACACTAACTCCGCCCCTATGTCTACAAGGAACTTTTGCCCAGAGTATCGGTCCCATAAGTAAAGGAAGCTATCATAGTGGTTAGCTGCCATAGCCATTATTGACGGCTGGCCTCGGCATTTCACGGAAACAGTGAGATCGAGAAAGGGGAGAGTGTTGCTGAAGATGGACAGTGAGTTTGAGGTCGGGTAGAAGTTGGCCACAAAGTGGATGAAGCAAACGAGCTCATCATGGGTAAATGAGGCAGCACCAAAGTAGTCATCGATGTAGTGGAGGAAGAGTTGAGGAGCCTTGCCTGTGTAGGCTTGTAGCATGGATTGTTCCACATAGCCAACAAAAAGCCAGGCATAGCTGGGGACTATAGGGGTATCCGTATCTGGGGACTATAGGGGTATCCGTATCTGGGGACTATAGAGGTATCCGTATCTGGGGACTATAGGAGTTTCCGTATCTGGGGACTATAGGGGTATCCGTATCTGGGGACTATAGGAGTATCCGTATCTGGGGACTATAGGGGTATCCGTATCTGGGGACTACAGGGGTATCCGTATCTGGGGACTATAGGAGTATCCGTATCTGGGGACTATAGGGGTATCTGTATCTGGGGACTATAGGGGTATCCGTATCTGGGGACTATAGGGGTATCTGTATCTGGGGACTATAGAGGTATCCGTATCTGGGGACTATAGGAGTATCCGTATCTGGGGACTATAGGGGTATCCGTATCTGGGGACTATAGGAGTATCCGTATCTGGGGACTATAGGGGTATCCGTATCTGGGGACTATAGGGGTATCCGTATCTGGGGACTATAGGAGTATCCGTATCTGGGGACTATAGGAGTATCCGTATCTGGGGACTATAGGGGTATCCGTATCTGGGGACTATAGGGGTATCCGTATCTGGGGACTATAGAGGTATCCGTATCTGGGGACTATAGGAGTATCCGTATCTGGGGACTATAAGGGTATCCGTATCTGGGGACTATAGGAGTATCCGTATCTGGGGACTATAGGGGTATCCGTATCTGGGGACTATAGGAGTATCCGTATCTGGGGACTATAGGAGTATCCGTATTTGGGGACTATAGGAGTATCCGTATCTGGGGACTATAGGGGTATCCGTATCTGGGGACTATAGGGGTATCTGTATCTGGGGACTATAGGAGTATCCGTATCTGGGGACTATAGGGGTATCCGTATCTGGGGACTATAGGGGTATCCGTATCTGGGGACTATAGGGGTATCCGTATCTGGGGACTATAGGGGTATCCGTATCTGGGGACTATAGGGGTATCCGTATCTGGGGACTATAGGGGTATCCGTATCTGGGGACTATAGGAGTATCCGTATCTGGGGACTATAGGGGTATCCGTATCTGGGGACTATAGGAGTATCCGTATCTGGGGACTATAGGAGTATCCGTATCTGGGGACTATAGGGGTATCCGTATCTGGGGACTATAGGAGTATCCGTATCTGGGGACTATAGGAGTATCCGTATCTGGGGACTATAGGGGTATCCGTATCTGGGGACTATAGGGGTATCCGTATCTGGGGACTATAGGGGTATCTGTATCTGGGGACTATAGAGGTATCCGTATCTGGGGACTATAGGGGTATCCGTATCTGGGGACTATAGGGGTATCCGTATCTGGGGACTATAGGGGTATCCGTATCTGGGGACTATAGGGGTATCCGTATCTGGGGACTATAGGGGTATCCGTATCTGGGGACTATAGGAGTATCCGTATCTGGGGACTATAGGGGTATCCGTATCTGGGGACTATAGGAGTATCCGTATCTGGGGACTATAGGAGTATCCGTATCTGGGGACTATAGGGGTATCCGTATCTGGGGACTATAGGAGTATCCGTATCTGGGGACTATAGGGGTATCCGTATCTGGGGACTATAGGGGTATCCGTATCTGGGGACTATAGGGGTATCCGTATCTGGGGACTATAGGGGTATCCGTATCTGGGGACTATAGAGGTATCCGTATCTGGGGACTATAGGAGTATCCGTATCTGGGGACTATAGGGGTATCCGTATCTGGGGACTATAGGAGTATCCGTATCTGGGGACTATAGGGGTATCCGTATCTGGGGACTATAGGGGTATCCGTATCTGGGGACTATAGGAGTATCCGTATCTGGGGACTATAGGAGTATCCGTATCTGGGGACTATAGGGGTATCCGTATCTGGGGACTATAGGGGTATCCGTATCTGGGGACTATAGGGGTATCCGTATCTGGGGACTATAGGGGTATCCGTATCTGGGGACTATAGGGGTATCCGTATCTGGGGACTATAGGAGTATCCGTATCTGGGGACTATAGGGGTATCCGTATCTGGGGACTATAGGGGTATCTGTATCTGGGGACTATAGGGGTATCCGTATCTGGGGACTATAGAGGTATCCGTATCTGGGGACTATAGGAGTATCCGTATCTGGGGACTATAGGAGTATCCGTATCTGGGGACTATAGGGGTATCCGTATCTGGGGACTATAGGGGTATCCGTATCTGGGGACTATAGGGGTATCTGTGGCTACCCCTTTGACTTGGAAAAAATAGTAAGAGTCAAAGGAGAAGTTATTGAGGGTGAGAACAAGTTAAGCCAGTCAGAGGTAGGAGGTGGTGTTGGAGGGAATTGGTTTGGTCTGTTTTTGAGGAAGAAACAAAGGGCTTTGAGTCCTTGTGTGTGGGGAATGGAGGAATATAGAGACTGTATGTCCATGGTGAAGATAAGGCAGATAACCTTTGGGAACTGGAGGTTGTTGAAGTGATAGAGGGCATGTGAGTTATCATGGATATAGATGGGAAGGGACTGGACCAGGGAGGACAATACGGAGTTGAGTAGGCAGATACTATTTCAGTGGGGCAAGAGTATGCGGAAACAATTGGGTTTGAGGATCTTGGATAGCAGATAGATCTAGACAGTGTTGGGTTGGGAAACAATAAGGTTGGAGGCCATGGAAGAGAGATTACCATAAGTGATGAGGTCGGAGATAGTGCAAGAGAAGGTGGTTTGATGTTGTTTAGTGGGGTCCTGCTATAGGAGTAAGTAAGAGGAGATGTCTTAGAGCTGTCATCTGGCTTCGGCCAGATAGAGATCAATGTGACAGACCACAACAGAACCACCCTTGTCTGGAGTTTGATAGTGAGGTTGAGATTATTGCAGAGATAGTGGAGGGCAGAGTGTTCAAAGGGGATGTTTAGAATAAGTGAGGGGACGGGTTAAGTTGAGACAGTTGACATCCAAGCAGAAGTTGGAAATATAATAATTCAGAATTGGCAGAAGACTGGAATGAGATGTCCATGACAAGGAAGAAGGTTTAAGGTGGGAGAAGGGAGCGGTCATCATCAGAGTGGGATGAGTCAAAGTGGTAGGAACATGTAAGAGGCGAGGGATAGTAGGACATGAAGTAAGAAAGGGCCAAAAAGGAACAAAAGGATTCAGCAGGTAGGCGCATGTAAGGGCAGGTTTCAGATATAATTAAATTTTGTTCTCTAGTCATAAACAGCGGGAATGGCAGCCAAGGCAGGGAATGCTCCTCTTGCAAAATGGGGGTCATCAGGGAAACCAACATTATCCCTGGCGACTTCATCTGCGAGAAGTGCATCCGACTGCAGCACTTGACAAGCCAAATTAAGGAATTGGGTGAGGGTAGGAAGGGTGAGAAGGTCCTGCAGGGAGAGTTCAGGGAGTTAGGTGCGAGGTTGAAGGACAGGACCTCCAGGGTAGTGATTTCAGGATTGCTACTCATGCCTAGTGCTACTGAGGTTAGAAATAGGAGGATAATGCAGCTAATATGTGGCTAATATAAAGAGATGTGCAGGAGGGATGGCTTCAGGTTTCTGGATCATTAGGCTCTCTTCAGGGAAAGTAGGACCTCTTGCAATGGGATGGTTTGCATCTGAACCAGAGGGGGACTAATATCTTTGCAGGCAGGTTATGCTACTGCGGTTCTGGCAGGTTTAAACTAGGTTTTCAGAGGGATGGGAACTAGAGTTGCCAGAGCAGAGAGAGGAGCAGAGGAGGGATAGAATTATGTGAAAATTGCATGCACTGCTAGAAGCCATCGGGTTGTATGTGGTGGAAATTTTCTAAACTCCATCTATTTCAATGCAAGGAATATTATAGGAAAGGCAGACAAGCTTAGAGCATGGATTGACACATGGAATAATGACATTGTTGGTCATTAGTGAAACCTGGTTGCAGGAGGGACAGGACTGGCAGCTCAATGGTTCGGCCTTCTGTTGCTTTAGACATGATATGACTAGGGGGGTGATGGGGGGGTGGAGGGGTGGGTGGATGAAAGGAGGCAGAGTGGCAGGAAAAATATCACAGCTATGCTCAGGCAGGACAGACCAGAGGGGTCGTCTACTGAGGCTACATGGGTGGAGCTGAGGAATGGGAAAAGTGTGACCACACTCATGGGGTTGTATTATAAACCGCTCAATAGCCAATGACATAATTGGAGGAGTAAATCTGTAGAGAGATAGCCTATCACATAGGCTTGTGATAGTAGGGGATTTTAATTTTTCACATATTGACTGGAACTCCCATACTGTAAAAGGGCTGGATGGCTTGGAGTTTGTCAAATGTGTTCAGGAAAGTTTTCTAAATCAATGTATAGAGATACCAACTAGAGAGAGTGCAATATTGGATCTCCTATTAGGGAACGATGAAGGACACGCGACAGAGGTATTTGTCGGGGAACATTTTGTGTCCAGAGATCATAATGCCATTAGTTTCAAGTTAATTATGGAGAAGGATTGGTCTGGGTCTCGGGTTGAGATTTCTAAATTGGAGAAAGGCTAATTTTGAGGAAATGAGAAAGGATCTAGAATGTGTGGATTGGGTAAGTTGTTTTCAGGCAAGGATGTGCACAGTAAAGGTGAAATTTTGTTCCTGTCTGGATTAAAGTCAAGATTAGCAGGCATAGGGAACCTTGGTTTTTGAGGGATCAGGTTCAGAAAGTGTATAACAAGCATGGAGCAAATGAGGCACTTGTGGAGTATAAAAAATGTAAGAAAATCCAGAAGAAATCAGGAAGGCAAAAAATAAAAGACATGAGGTTGCTTTGGCAGACAATGTGAATGAAAATCTTCAGGATTTCTTCAGGAAATATTATGAAGAAAAGGATAGTTAGGGACAAAATTGGTCCCCTTGAAGATCAGAGTGGTCAGCTATTTATGGATCCAAAACAGATCTTAAATTTTTTTTTCCATCGGTATTCACTCAGGAAACAGGCACAGAGTCGTGGGAAGTAAGGAAAACAAGCAGGGAGGTCATGGAACCTATAAAGATTAAAGAGGAGTAAGTGTTTGCTGTCTTAAATCAAATAAAGGTGGGTAAATCCCCAAGGCCTGACAAGATATTTTCTCAGACTTTGAGAAAGGCTAGCGCAGAAATTGCAGGGGCTCTGGCAGAAATATTTAAAATAACCGAAACCATGGGTGAGGCACCAGAGGATTAGAGGGTAGCTCATATTGCTCTATTGTTTAAAAAAGGCTCCAGAGGTAACCCTAGAAATGATAGGCAAGCCTGACATCAGTAGCAGGTAAATTATATGAAGATATTCTGAGAGATTGGATATACAATTATTTGGATATCCAGAAAATGATTAGGGATAGTCAACATGGCTTTGTCCATGGTAGGTCATATTTAACCAATCTGATAGAACTTTTTGTGGAGGTTTCTAGCAAAGATGACCAATGAAAGGCTGTGGATGTTGTCTACATGGACTTTAGTAAGGCCTTGACAAGATCTCACATGGGAGGTTGGACAGGAAGGTTCAGATGCAAAGTATTCATGGTGAAATAGTGAACTGGATTCGATAATGGCTGGACGGGATAAGCCAGAGAGCAGTGGTGGAAGAGTGTCTCTCAGACTGGTGGCCTGTGCCTCAGAGATCAGTACTGGGACCATTATTATTTGTCATCTATAGAATGATCTGGATGATAATGTGGTAAGTTGGATCAACGAGTTTGTAGATGACATTAAGATTGGAGGTGTTGTGGACAGCAAAGAAGCTTTTCAAAGCTTGCAGAGGAATCTGGACCAGCTGGAAAAATAGGGGAAAAAATGGGAGATGGAATTTAATGCAGACAAGTGTGAGGAAGGACAAACCAAGAAAGGACATACATGATGAATGGTA
The DNA here is from genome assembly GCF_036971445.1 of Narcine bancroftii. Lineage (NCBI taxonomy): Eukaryota > Metazoa > Chordata > Chondrichthyes > Torpediniformes > Narcinidae > Narcine > Narcine bancroftii. The sequence goes on along the minus strand of NC_091471.1, from coordinate 174,304,332 downwards.
GGGCACAGAAGAGTGTGATAGAATGGAGGGACCTGGGAATACAGATACATAATTCCCTGAAAGTAGCATCACAGGTAGATAGGGTTGTAAACAGATTTTGGCATATTGTCCTTCATAAATCAAAGTATTCAGTATAGGACCTAGGATGTTATGGTAAGACATTGGTGAGTCCAAATTTGGATTTTGTGCAATTTTGGTCACCTAATCTCAGGAAATATATCTACAAGATAGAAAGAGTGCAAAGATTTACTGACTTCAACAACTGAGTTACAGGCAAAGGTTAAACTGGTTAGGATTTCATTCCCTGGAGTGTCAAAGAATGAGGAGAGATTTGATAGAGGTATTTAAAATTATAAGGAGGATAGAGTAAATGTAGATTAGCTTTTTTTCCACTGAAGATAGGTGGGATACATATAGCAGAGGACATAGGTTAAGAGTGAAAAGGGAAAAAATTTAGGGGGAACATGAGGGGTAACTTCTTCACACAGAGAGTGGTGTGAGTGTGGAACGAGCTGCCAGATGAAGAGGTGAATGTGGGTTTAATTTTAACATTTAAGAAGAATTTGGACAGTACATGGATGGGAGAGGTATGGAGGGCTATGGTCTGGGTGCAGGTCAGTGGAACTAGGTAAAAAAAAATGGTTCGGCACAGACTAGAAGGGCCAAAGGGGCCTGTTTCTCTGCTGTAGTGTTCTTTTTCTTATAGTTCTGCGATTCTACAGATTTGCAGTAGGGTGGTAGAGAATCCTGCTGGAAGAAATGGTAATGGAGGCCTCTACTAAAGACAGACTGTTCTGTCTCCAAGAATGGTTGGTCAAAGTAGATGACCACTCAGGGGTTAAAGTGGGGGCCAGTGTTGTGGAGATGTTGGGGGAAGCAGGATGGGGTGGATCAGGAGGTGGAGAGTCAGGGAGATCCAGGGGAAGAAGAGGGAGGTTGAGGAAGTCAGGGTGGGGGGGGGGGCAGGGGGGAAGATGAGGGTTTGGTAGTTCAGTGGGAGAGGTCGAAGGTTGGGAAGTTGGAGGGGGGAGGTGGAGCATTGGGGAGGTCAGAGAAGATGAGGGTCAGAGGGTCAAAGAAAGTGGAAGCTCAATAGAGTATATGGGCAATGGACAAGGAGATGCATAAGGGAGGGCAGGGAATGGCAAAGAGAGGTGGTGGGGTGACAAGGCAGTAGGATTGAGCAGTGGAGGCATGAGGTTTCAGCTTTGCTGGGGTTGAGGTCAGTGTGAAAATCAGAAAAGGATGGGAGTTAAATTTAATAGGATGGTACATGAATAAAGTCTTTGTGAAAATAAGATCCACTGGAAGAAAAATACTGGACCTGTAGAAGTTTGAGACTGATTTTACCATTTTACCAACCTGGCGATTTAAGGGGGATCCTGCATTGAATGACGTGTCACACAAACTATTGGTAAGTCTCCCCGTCCCCCCCCCAACCAGCTGTCAATTGCATCCCCCCCCTTCCCATGGCAGTTTACCCTCTGCCCCTGAGGCAGCAGATCGCGGCACCCCCCGGCCTTCTGATTGTAGCACCCCCCCCTGGCCTGACAATTGCGGCACCCCCCCGGCCCGCCGATCGTGGGGACCCCTCTGCCCTGCTGATTGCGAGGACTCCTCTGCCCCACTGGCAACCCCTCTCTCCCCTTCTGCAGGGGATTCCCTCTGACACCAGTGTGCAAGCGCTGACATCACAGGAGTAACTGGATCGGCCATTGTTGCTTTCAAGCCATGGGAGGATGCAACCTAGGTAAGTTTTAATGGGTTTGCTGACTTCCTCCAAGGTAGGGCAGGGACCCAGTTGATTTCCGATGTGCCTAACCGTGTCAGACCCTTTCAAACTACCCTGTGAATGGGGTGCTAACCGGGGAAATTGCCTGGTTATTCCCATTTTACAGGGCAGTTTAAAAACTCCTATTGGGAATCTAATCAGCGTAACAATTCAGAATTCAGTGGCACATGGAATAAATACATTGCAACAAGCACTTAACTGATACACAGGTTAATATCACACACAGTTACCAAACGCCACAAATCTCAGTGCAATCACTGATAGTCTGTTTCTTGTTTTAGGCGGCACGGTTAGAGTGGCTATTAGCACAACACTATTACAGTGCCAGCTACCTGGGTTCGAATCCTGCGTTACCTGTAAGGAGCTTGTACGTTCTCCCCATGTCTGCATGGGTTTCTTCCGGGCGTTCTGGATTCCTCCCACCTTTCAAAAACATACGGGGGTTGTCGGTTAATTGGTGTATTTGGGTGGCATGGGCTGGTTGGTCAGATGAGCCTGTTACCATGCTGAATGTCTAAATTTATTTTCATGTTTGGCTAGATAGGAATGTCCCTGGTTTCATGAAGATAGCCTTTTAATTTTCACTCTGTAAATGCTGCATTATTTTCTAGTTTCCTCGTTTTTAAATCATCCCTTTTGCTTGAATAGTTTGTTAGCTGTTTGAATGGATGTGCATGAGAATGGGACAGCTCTTGCTTCCTTTATGGTGGATATACATCAAGTCTTAGGAATTCTAAATGTAAAATTGTGTTGTGCATGGACCAGTGCATTTGTAACAAAATGCTCCAAAGCAGCAGTTGAAGTAGTAACAGTAGCTGGGTTCTCCTGTGGCACTCTAACCGACAGGCTATATAAGCTTTAGTTGAAGGTCTTTGGAGAGAATGATTCAGTAATTGTTAGGCTGAGGATGAGCAGTCCTGATTGAAATGCTAATATTTTTAATTACACTGCAGCAGTCGCTTTTCCTTCTCTGTGCAGTATTGGGCAACAGTCTCATTGGAGTGGAAGCAGTTGGATATTTTGTGACTTCAATGAATATAATTGTCGGAAAATAAGTGCAATTGGGGATTCTACTTGATTTTTGGGAAACAAACATAACATTAGCATGGGCCAGAACATGCTAACCTTACTCGTTCATTCCTCTAAGACAACTGAAAATTCTCTGAATTACCTCCAACTTAGTGCCACCCACATTGAAAGGCTTTAGCTTGCAGCTGGGGCCTCCAAGCCCAGAACTGCTAATGACCCTCCTCCAAAACCATCTGAAACCTTGTCAATGGGAGGTCAGCTGCTTTTCTCCTAAACTGCCATAGTGCAGATAAACCAGGATTGAGAAATTAACACACAAGACGGAAACAAAGATCATGGAACAAGGTAACTTGTTCATGCTTTCAACGCTAACATGATTTGATCGTGGAGATACAAGGAATTGCAGATGCTGGAATCTAGGGCAAAAACAAAATGTTGGAAGAACTTAGCTAGGCCAAACACCATCTGTGGGGAGAAAGGAATTGTTGATGTTTCGTGGCAAGATTCATTCAAAAATTTATAATTTGATCATGATTGCTTGGAAAATTTATAGTTGCTTTTGACCTGAAGTGTAGGAAGATCTATTGCATTGTAAGCAAAATGTAATTACTGCAAGATATTGCTGGTAAGGGGGTCTTTGTACTGACGAGCACCACACTGTACTGTGGAGTATAACATATGGAAGTTACAAGCTGGGCAATCAAAAAGTAAATGGGTCCTGCATGATGCATGGCCCTAATTTATATAAATTATCGCTCACTTTTAACACTGCTGGTGAGGGCTACTTTGTGCCAATTTTTATCCTCCTAGGATTGGAATCATAACTCTGCCAGAAATGAATATATACTTTCTGGCTCTTACTTCGAAAGTTTGGTAGGCAAGCATCATCTTACACTGCTTGGCAGCTTATTGATCAAAATATTCCTCTTGAAGTGTGATGCCCAAAACTAAATACAGTGCTCGAAATGGTATCTGATCAAGACTCTGTTCAACTTAAGTAGGATTTTCCTCTGCACCCCTTTTAACTCTCATTGTCAGTCCAATCTTCTTGAGATAATGGCCAACATCCTAATCACCCTTTTTAAATTACATTTTGTATCTGTGCATTAGCAGCTAGTAACCTACATTCATGAACATCTGCAGTTCTTTGCTCTTACATACTCTAATAACTAAAGAAAATAGTCTGAATTTTCATTCTTAGACATCAAATGGATTGCTTTACTCTTCCCAACACAACTGCAACTTCCATAGATTTGTCATTCACCCAGTCTGTCTGCATTCTTTTGTAAACTTCTCTCATCACTTCAACACACTGTGCTTCCTTTCAGTCTGCATATGCAGATCTAAAACTTGTACAAATTGTAGAAAGATCAATCTGTTTTCAATTTATGCTAAATTAAACTCCATTGTGCCATTTGGAAGATACACAATTCAGATTAGTAGTCTTTTTGGCAGTAATATGCATCAAACTTAAAAGGAAGGGAATGTGCAAAATGAAGTGACATTAGAAATATTTGACGAAGTAGAAGTTGCAACAATGATGGAAGTCAAGATTTATCACCTCAACCGTCCACTCAATTTGGCCAGCATCCAGCTGAGGACTTTCACAGGAACACAGCCTTTTTTTTTACACAGGGTTTACAGCATGGCCAACACAGAATAAGTTAAATGACTAATCAGCAGACTCTGATACCATTTAAAAATGTGCCCTTCAAAATTTTGCTTACAAGCAGACGTAGGATTTATAAAATTTCAGAAACAGTGACTGAAGCAGATAGTTACAACCAACCAGTAAAACCGAGTAGGATAAAAGTAAAGCAACTCAGGAAATAATGTTTAGTTGAGGGCAAACCTACCATTTAAGCCACAGGAAAAGATGTATTGGGAGTTTGTTTTATTCAGTTCTGTGGGGTAGGGATGAGTCTGGTAAGGCCAGCATTTAAAGTACATTCCTAAATGTACCTGAGCTGCTTTCTTCAACCACTGTACTGCCACAATTTCCTTGGGTAGGTATTCCCTGAAATTGGACCCAGTAATGCTGAATGAATAGTGGTATATTTTCAAGTTGGGATGATGTGTGATTTGGCATGGGACTTATGGATGAGAGTATTCCCAGGAAGCTGCTTTTGTATTTCTTTTGATGGTAGAGGTTAAGGTTCAGGAGGTATCAGGAGAGGAGCACAAGTGTGCAACTACAGTGCTGTTTGCAGATTGTACACCCTGAAGCCACTGCATGCTGGTCGGTGGTAAAGCAAATTCATGTTTCAGGTAGTTGACTGTAATTTAATTTAATTTAGATACAGCGTGGTAAAAGGCTCTTCTGGCCCACAAATCCTTGCTGCCAAAATACACCAATTAACCTACAAACCCCGTACATTTTTTTGGAGGGCGGGAGGAAACTGGAGCACCCAGAGGAAACCCATATTGACACGTGAAGAGCATAGAAAATCTTTACAGACAGCACCGATTAGAACTCGGGTCGCTGGCTCTGTGATAGCAGCATGCTAACTGTGCTGCCCTGTTGTAATAATATTCATGAATGCTGCTTTGCCCTGGATGGTGTTGAGCTTTGTGAGTATTGTTGGTAATGCATTCATCCAAACAAGTGCCCAATGTACTATCATAGCTTGTACCATACCCTGCAGATGATGAGGTCCTTTGGAAGTCAGGAGGAGAGTCACTTGCCATAGGGTATTCAACCTCTGATCTGGTCTAGCAATCACATCATCCAGTTGAATTTCCAATGAAGAAATTGGTCAACACAGCATTCAACAAGTTCACAGAAAGAAAAAAAACGAGTGGGAGTGAATAATTGTCCCCTGAAGGATAGGGGAAAAAGAGCCAGCGTATTTTTAAACAGTATGGCGAGAGATCAATAGGCGTTGGTCTTTAGAGTGATCTTGGTGTCCTGATACATAAATCACAAAAAGTTAACATGCAAGGTCAGCAAAATATTAGAAAGACAAACAATATGCTGGGGTTTATTGCAACAGGATTTGAGTACAAGAATACAGGCATCTTGGTCCAATTATATGAAACTCTGGTGAAATAACACCTAGACTATTATGTACAAATTTGGTTTTCCTATTAAATGGAGCATATACTTGTGACAGAGGAAATGAAGTGAAGACTCATCTGATTGATTTCTGAGAAAGGGCTTTGACACATGAGGAGAGACTAAGTAAAATGGGCATACTCTCATAGGGGTTTGGTGAAATTAGAAGTGATCTCACTTCTCACTACAAAATTCTTAAAGGGCTCGACAGTCTAGATGTGGAGATCACGTTTCACTTTGCTGAAACTCTCGGTCTCCAATGCACCGAGAGTTGGGGAGCCATGTACAGAGAGCAGGCGAGCCATGCACAGAGGGGGGAAGCTGCGCATAGAGTGAGGGGGAGTCACTCACCGAGGGGAGCAGCTGCGCACCGGGCCGGATAAATTTGGATCGCTGGCTGGATTCGGCCCACGGGTGGTAGGTTGCCAGCTCCTGCTCTACAACAATAGGTCAGCCATTGAGGACCAAGATGAGGAGAAATTCTGTCCCCCAGATGGTGGTGAATCTTTGAAATTATCTACCCATAAGCTATGAAACAGACTCTAGAACAGAGGTGGGAAACCTTTTACCATGCATGAGCCGGATGGTGTGTCAGTGGTTGAACTGCGGGCTGCACTGATGCTACCATAAATGAAACAAATAAATAAATACGATAATGCATTTCAGGTCAGGGAAGGCATCTTCAAATCTGGAAATGCACCAAAGATCATGAGTTAGTCATGAAAATGACACAATTAAAAAAACATAAAAGTCAAAAATGAGAAAAAATAGTCACAATGAAAGCAAAATAACTAACCTCTAAACAAACAGCAATGAGAGGGTGAGCCTCACACAAAAAGAGGGCGCTCTCACACAGAGAGAAGGTGCGTGTCACAGAGAGGGTGTGTGTCACAGAAAGAGGGGAGTGTCACAGAGAGAGGGTATGTCACAGAGAGAGGGTATGTCACACAGAGAGGGTCGTGTCACAGAGAGAGGGGCTGTGTCACAGAAAGAGGGGCATGTCACAGAGAGAGGGCATGTCACAGAGAGAGGGCATGTCACAGAGAGAGGGGCATGTCACAGAGAGAGGGGGTGTATCACAGAGTGAGGGGATGTGTCACAGAAAGAGGGGCGTGTCAGAGAGAGAGGGCATGTCACAGAGAGAGGGGCGTGTCACAGAGAGACGATGAGTCACACACAGAGAGGGGAAGTGACAAGGGAATTTATGCAGAGGTAGGAGGAGCCACATACAAAGAGCAGGATTCACACAGAGAGAGAGGGAGTTCAACCCAGGGAGAGGAGGTGCAATACTCTGAGAGGGAGTCCAACATAGAGAGGCAGATGACTGCAGAGGGACGAGGAGTCACACAATGAGATGGTGTCATATATACACACAGAAAAAGTCTCACATACAGAAACAGGAAGTGAGAGAGAGAAAAAGCGCATGTGTGCGCAAGAGAGAAAGAAGTACCATGCACAGTTAAGTTGAAAGAACATTACAGAAAGAGGTGGTATTGTAGAAAGACAGAGAGAGAGAGGTGGATTCTCACAAACACAGGTCTCTCACAGAAGAAATGGGTCTCATGTAGAGGAGAAGGCCTCACAGATAATAGGATAATGTAATGTCATTGTGGGGGTGGGGGGGGGAAGAGAATGACACCATGAGGGAGGGAGAAGAACATGGAGAGGTGTTTCCCAGTTCAGAGGGTGGGGGAGGGGGTATCCACAACAGAGGACGGGGGATAGGTCTCCAATGCAACGAGAGTTGGGGAGCCAAGTACAGAGAGCAGGCGAGCCATGCACAGAGGAGGGAAGCTGCGCATAGAGTGAGGGGGAGTCACTCACCGAGGGGAGCAGCTGCGCACCGGGCCGGATAAATTTGGATCGCTGGCTGGATTCGGCCCACGGGTGGTAGGTTGCCAGCTCCTGCTCTACAACCATAGGTCAGCCATTGAGGACCAAGATGAGGAGAAATTCTGTCCCCCAGATGGTGGTGAATCTTTGAAATTATCTACCCATAAGCTATGAAAGCAGAGTCACTGTATATATTCAAGACTGAAATCTACAAATGCTTAAATATTGTAAATCAAGTGTCATGGGGCTAGTGCAAGAAAGTGATACAGAAGTAAAAGATCAGCCATGTCATTATTAAATGCCAGAGCAGTCACAAGGGTCTAAATTATTATGGTGCTTATAAAATATAGAAAGACAAGAATGTTGGGATCAAGCTTTACGGTGATTAAGAGAAAGACACATTCCATATTTAGCAGCTGTAATATTTGGAAAAGCTTCCAAGCATGGTAGAAATATTTATGTCCTGTACAGTCATGCTTCAATGGATCATTCATTTGTGATCAGAAACTTAAATATTTTGTCCTTAATGTATCAGTATTTTGTCCTTGATAGTTCAAGATGGCAGCGTGGGTGCAGCCGCAGCAGTGTCTCCAGACCGGGTGCTACAGGAATTCCCAAAGAAGGCACTGTGTACAATCTTTGAGCAGATGAAGATGGATATTAGAACACAGGGATGTTGAAATTTGGGAATTGCCAAGCAACAGCAAACCTGCGAAAGACGCCGCGAAGTGAATGCCCAGAGACAGAGCTTATGTTGCGGACTTGATGGCTGAGGGGATTGAGGCCTCTGTTGGCGTGATGTGGCCTTCAGTCTTTGACTCTGGAGTTGACCATTGCCTGCTGCCAGGAGTCGTGGAGAAGACATGGCGCAGTCGGGGGAGATGTCCTGAGGTGTTTGGAACAGCAGAGTCGGAGGAGGTGTCCCGAGTGGCAGAGTTTTGGGCCTGGTTTGCGGTTTCTGAGGATGCATGTACAGGATCATTGGGGCCTCGTGGTGGATGATTCTGTGTCTTCAACCTCAAGAGACAGTGAACTGTGAGGTGGTTTCCTTTTAAAAAGCTGGTGGACAATTTAACATCCAGAGTCCAGCAGATGCTGGTAAACCTGGCCTTAGATGATGGCATGGTAGTAGCTAGGAGCAGCCTCTTTGGATTGGGTGAACAGATTCTTCATTTGTGTGAGTGGACATTTTAACATCTACAGACATACTTCGACCTATCTCTTCTGTAACGATGGACCAATCTCTGAAATTTAGTGTATTGTGGCACTGTTTTTATATACTTTTTAAGTAGTTTGTGTGTAATTGGAGATGTGTGTGTTAGAGAAATAGCTAATTTTTGTGATGTTTTATTGGGGATATAGCAGCGGTTAAGGCCCAAGCAGTGGTTCACAGCGGCCTCTTCAGGACCTGGTGCTTCTGTTCCTCTGCTGTTTGTAGGTGTTATGCTGTTTTTATGTAGCACTGCAGGTTCGAACAAACATCATGTCGTTTTTTTCTTAAAGTGACAAACTCAGCCTACTACTACTACAAATGCATACGATTAATACTAAGGAACAAACTGATGTTTTTACTGTGGATGATACAACAAAGCAGCATATCAGGATTCAGTAGCCATGTTGCTACTTGGTTGTTACATACTGAAGATCCCTGATAAATGATATATTCTTTCAACTGTTGGTGTTGGGAAGTTTGGAGAAATGTAGCTCAAGAATTTTGTGGAATCCATTTTACTACTCAGAAAATAGAAACCATTGGAGAAAGCTTCTCAGAAATCTATACTTGCATTTTCAGGTGGACAGTTCAGTTTGCTGCAAGGCAGGTCAATGCTATTTCATGAAGTCTTGTGAGAAATCTGAAGGAAATTTCATAACTTAAATACAGTAAAATCCTCATGATCCTGCATTCTTTTTAAAAAAAATTAATATTTAATTTTTCAATTTTAATTTAGACATATAGCATGGTAACAGGCCATTTTGGCCCACAAGTCCATGCCATCCAATTACACCTCATTACATCGGAGCCTGCAAGGAAATTCCACACAGACACAGGGAGAACGTACAAACTCCTTACAGACAGCGTGGGATTCGAACACCGGTCCCGATCGCTGGCGCTGTAAAGGCATTGCACTAACCACTACGCCAACTGTGCCACCTTAATCAATCAACCGGAAACTCAAACAACTGGCAAAAATATTGAGGAAATAAATAAATATATTTTTAAAATGTAAATAAGAATAAATAAAGTTTAAAATTGTAAAAGTAAACGTTCTCTAAAGCAACACACAACCCCTTGGGAGAAAACATTCAGCCAGTGGAGTGCCTTGGTCGTGCCCCACCCACAAGAGCTGTTTATGAATAAAGTTTCATTAAGTTTTGTTTGAATAAAATGGCATCACCCAGGATGAAGAGTCAACCGATGCTGCTTGCCATGGAGGAGTCTCTCCCAAAGTGTTTCTCTGACCCTGCCTCATAAGAATCTTTATCTTTATTAGCATATTAGTAAGGCTTCATCTGTAAACTTGAGGAAGGGGGGCTTAATTATGATGGCGGCACAGCTAGCATAGCGGCCAGCACAACACTGTTACAGCGCTCAGGAATGACGTTCAAATTTAAAGGAGGATGGTCGAGGACCTGACCAGGACCAAAGTTCCCTACAATTTTTAGTAGTCTGTGTATGCAAGAATCTTATGTTGTGCAAATTTTTTTTTCCTGTGGCAAAAGTATGTGAAGACTGGATGCTTGTGCAAATGTAAACTTGAAATTGTTTCAAGATTATTTTGGCACAGCCTATCTCTCATGGCTAATGAAACTAGCATGTTTTAAAATAAAAGTATGATTGGATTCTACAAAATAACGCATTTAGTTAAGATTTTATTCTATACTTTGAAATACTTTGTTCAGCTTGTTGTTCAATTAAATAGAACGCTTCCACCAGCGTTGTCTCCGCTCCATCCTCAACATTCATTGGAGCGCTTTCATCCCTAACGTCGAAGTACTCAAGATGGCAGAGGTCGACAGCATCGAGTCCACGCTGCTGAAGATCCAGCTGCGCTGGGTGGGTCACATCTCCAGAATGGAGGACCATCGCCTTCCCAAGATCGTGTTATATGGCGAGCTCTCCACTGGCCACCGTGACAGAAGTGCACCAAAGAAAAGGTACAAGGACTGCCTAAAGAAATCTCTTGGTGCCTGTCACATTGACCACCGCCAGTGGGCTGATATCGCCTCAAACCGTGCATCTTGGCGCCTCACAGTTCGGCGGGCAGCAACCTCCTTTGAAGAAGACCGCAGAGCCCACCTCACTGACAAAAGGCAAAGGAGGAAAAACCCAACACCCAATCCCAACCAACCAATTTTCCCCTGCAACCGCTGCAACCGTGTCTGCCTGTCTCGCATCGGACTTGTCAGCCACAAACGAGCCTGCAGCTGACGTGGACATTTACCCCCTCCATAAATCTTCGTCCGCGAAGCCAAGCCAAAGAAAGAAGAAATTAATAACAATAACACTCATTAATTCACAGATTATTATGAAAGCTGCTGGAAATGGTTAAATCAAAACTCATTCAATTATAAAGCAAGTTGACAAACTATCCAGATGCTTAACGTGAAAATCTTCACACAGCACAGTTTATGTAGGTTTACAAAATATTTGACATAAAACGGCACAGAAAACATACATATTTAAGTCACTCAGTTATTTTTTCTCTCTCCTTTCTTTGGTACCTACCCATTCTTTGTAAACTCTACCTAGATTAATAGAACTTCCATCCAATTGATAGCTTTTGATTCTTATTAGCATATCCAAATGACAATCACCTAAACAGTTTCTCAACCAAGGTACAAACCGGAACAAGAGAGGTGAGGTGAAGTAAATTAGTGATGTGCAAATATGGTATTTGAAAAAGTGACTAACTAGTTTGCAGAAACAGCTAAGAGACTATTTTAAATAAGTATAATTATTACATAATTATAGGTAACTAACCTTTTGTACCCCCATGAATTTGCTTTGTGCACTGGTTGCGACATTTGCTTGGAAGTGAGTCGTGTTTGCCAAGGGCTTGACCTTGACACTGGCATGGAGGTGACTCAGGTAGCACTGAAGGCCTGACTGGGACAGTTGCATGGAAGTGAGCTGGGTTGCACTGAGGGCCTGACTGGGACACTAGTGTGAAGGTGAGATGGGTTGTGATAAGGGTCTGACTGGGACACTGGCATGGAGGTGAGTCAAGTTGTCAGTGCAAGAAATGTGTGCCAAGGGCCTGACCAGGAGATTGGCATGGAAGTGCGTAGGGTTATCTGAGGGTCTGACTAGGACACCAGGATGAAGAGCTGGTCGATGCCGCTCACCGCTGGGGCAACTCTCCCAAAGTATCTCCCCATTCCTGTCTCGTAAGAATCTATATCTTTATTAGTATCAGGTATATTAGTAAAGCTTTATCTGTAAACCTATGGGGGGTTAATTATGATGGTGACACAGTTAGTATAGCGGCTCATGCAACATTATTACAGTGGCAGCAGCCAGGATTAAAATTTAAATTTGTAAGTTATGGGAATGAATTTAAATTTAAAATTTGTAAGTTACAAGAATTATTGATTAAAGTGAACTTTACATAATTAAAGACTACGATACTCATTTTGTTTTCAAATTACATTTTGCACTGTCTTTTGTCTTTTAAATAGTGCATTCAAATGCAGGTTTATTAGAGACAGTGAGTCTCAGCCAACCAGAAAATTCATATATCCGACATCGGTGATCCTCGTAGGTGCCCGATAATGGGGATCTTACTGCAGTGCACTCATGTAAAGCTTCAGCATTGTCTAAGTATGGACATAATAAGCAATAAAGCAGAGTAAATGTTCTAAGGCATTTCACAGAATTGTTATCAAACAAAATTTGATTGAGCCACATAAGGCAAAAGTAGAGATAGAATTTAAGGCGCTTCTTAAAAGGCTCAGGCAGCTGAAAAACATGGCTGTCATTGGCAGATGTTATGGGGATCAGAAATGGAGTACTGTGGATGGTGCAGAGATGGAAGAAAGAATTCCAGAGCTTGGGGATTTAGTATCAAAAAATTGAAGGTCAAAGCCACATGATATTCAAGAATAGATTTAAACATTTAAAAAATGTAAACAAATCATTTTAAGCGTCAGCAATTATCCACTGTAGGAAGCTGGACTTGCAGGCAATAAATCATGGCCTACTCTGAAGTGTTTTTAACCTTGAAGCACTTGGGTGTGTAAAATGAAAGGTGAACGGAGTGAGCTGCAGCTTGTTAAACTAAAAATTATTAAATGTCATAAATTAATGTCTAAATTTCTTAGGATCTAAGTATTCGTCCATTTGAAATGAAACAACCTCATAATCCATACAATCATAGAATACCACAGTACAGAAATAGTCCCTTTGGCCCACCTAGCCTGTGCCCAACTACTACTCTGTCTCATCCCATTGACATGCCCCAGGACCATAGCCCTCCATACCCTTAGAATATCCATAGAAGCATGAAGCAGAGAAATAACACAAAATAAATTTAATAGAAGAGATGGTAAATAATTGAAAAGAAAAAAACCCAGAAAAATAAAGCAGCAAATTATTCTGAAGTAATTTTTGCTAACAGTCAATAAGACTACCCCAATTTGATGGGTAATGGTTCCATTGAGGTGGCTGAATTGTTATGGAATGGAAGAATGGTTCATTAACACCCAGGAGCATCTGTCCAATTGCAAATTGGGAACCCAAGATAAAGCAGGGTCTCAACCCAAATCGTTGACAATTCCTTTCCCCCACAGATGCTTCTCAAACTGCTGAGTTGCTCCTCCAATTTGCTTTTTAGTCCATCTTAGATTAGGGGCTTGGATCACTCATATGTTATGTTCAGAGATGCTAAATACTGCATATTTTGGCATATAAGTTGATCCCCCTTTTTCAGCCTCTGACGTATATGTCGACCCCAATTTTCTGGCTGCCTGAGGTGCCCCGTTGACCAGTGTACAAGTTGACCCCCAAAGCTCGTGATGCCTGAGATGGGCTGTTGACCTACGTATATGTCGACCCTCATAGATCGTGTGGATTGATCTGCTGGGTGTTGGCTGGAGATGATTGCTATCATGGAAGGTCCATCGACATGATGCAGCACATGATGAAAATATGAAGCGAGCTTAGTTGAAAGTGATAGAAATGGCCAAGAAAACCAACAACTACGCTGCTGCAAGAACATTTGATGTACATGAGAACTTGGTTAAAGATTGAAGGAAGATTTGGAAAATCACATTGCAGAAAGAGAATGTGAACATAGGCAAGATTGATTGCTACATAGTCACCCAAAATAAAATAAGAACATTTGCACTGCCATGGGCCAAGTCACACCCAGCCCTCAGTGATGATTTTGAGACTACAGTAGGCTGGTGCAATCATTTCATGAACAGGAAAGATCTGGTATTATGCCAAAAAACAAAAATTGCACAGAAATTACCAAAAGATCTTGATCATAAAGTTATAAGTTTTCACCAGTTTATTATACGAAACCGGTTGAAACACCAGTTTGTATTGGCAAAGTTGAAACCCCCATGAATTTCGACATGATGGGCAATAGAACAGTGGAATGGAAAGTTGTTAAAATTGCAAATCAGAAGTACAGGCCATGAAATGACCAGGTTTACTGTGGTGTTATCGAGCATGGCCGTCGGGACATAGTTAAGACCCATGGTAATCGTCAAAAGCAAAATTAAACCGGAAATGAAATTCCCTGCAGGTATTTTTGTACATTTTCATGAAAGAGGTCGGATGGAGGAAAATGGTGTAAAATGTGTGGAACAGGCAGCCAAGCAGTTTACGCAAAGAACAGAGTTTGTTGGTCTGGGATAAGTTTCGTAGCCACTTAACTGAGAACACTAAAAGTAGATTAGCACTACATAATACTTGCTTGGCGGTTATCTTGGGTGGTATGATGTCTATATTGCAATCTCTCGATGTCTGCTTGAACAAGCCATTCAATGACCATGTGCGCGAGGAATAGAATACATGGATGTTGAGTGCAGAAAAATCGTTTACAGAAGTCAGGGCAATGTGTGCTGCATCACTTGATACGCTGGGTAACTTCGTGCTCAAAGCATGGGACAAAGTTAGAGACTGATTAGATCATTTAAAAAGTGCTGTACTTCTTAAGCAATTGATGGCTCGGAAGATAATTTATTGTAGGTCACTTATGATGAAGCTGAAACCACCTCATCTGATACAGCCTGGGACCCACATGATTGATTACTGTTTAAACAGTGAGAGTAAGGATGTGCTTGCCGCCATCTTTGCCTCAGAGGGTGGTAGTGAGAGTGATTTTGAAGGGTTCTAAATGTGCTGTTGTTTTCAGACAATGATAGTGATTTTGAAGGGTGTTAATTGAGTTTTTGTTTTCAATAAAAATCTCAATGAAAATCTGTCACAGTCAGGTTTTTATTTGGTTTCTCAAGGTTTGATTTATACACCGAATCATTTTTTCAAGAGTCGACTTGTATGCTGGATCAGTGCGGATTAGATTTTGAGCTGAATTTAAGGTATCAAAAGTATATCTGGTGTATAAGTCAACCCCCATTTTTTGAGAGATTTTTTTGGTTTCCTGACTCGACTTATATGCCAAACTATATTAGTCTGAACTGATAAGAGTGTCCCCATGCCATTACTGGTGAGGCAGTCCAATAACTAACTCTGCAGAATAAGGCCATAAAACCCAGCATCTGAAGATCATTGATCCCTTCCTGGATTATTTATCCTGCACAAGGTTTAGCTGGCATCAGTCCCTTTGGGCCAGAAAGACTACCTATTGGGAAGAATTATCCCAGGAAATATAGAAGTCTTGTGTGAGGTCAGGTGGGTGGGGAGTGAAAGTTGAATATCTACCTTTTTCATCTTTTGCTTCAGGATTTCCATGTGTCCTTGTCATAGTAAAAGGTTTTACTTCTTGTGCTCCACTTAATCCTGTCATTTCTTCTGTAAATACACTTACACCTGGAGCAGAATTTTCTTCTATTTCACTACTACATTAGACCATTTAGTCCACTGAGTCTATGCTGACCCATCAGTTTCACTCTTCTCCTTATGTCCTTTGTAGTGTAGCAGTTAGCACAACACTATTATAGAACTAGTGACCCATGTTTAAATCCGGTGCTGTCTATAAGAAGTTTGTATATTCTCCCTGTGTGTACATGGGTTTCATCTAGGTGTTCTAGTTTCCTCCCACCATTCAATCCATACAGAGGTTGTAGGTTATTTGGTGTATTTGCGGGGACACAGGCTTGTGGGCTGAAGGGCATGTTACCGTGCTGTATGTCTAAATTAAACAATGAACTTATTTGCTCTCATATGACCATCAAGAGTATCCTGATTCACCCTGCCACCCACCCCACTGAGGCAATTTACAATGGCAAGTTAACTACTAATAAAACTTTGAGAATGTGAGTTCAAGGTCTGCATCAAACCAGGAAGCTTGGCCTTAATAAACTTTTCTTTTCATGGCGTTGCATTTGAATACAAGGAAAAATAGTAAAGAAAATCAAGGATAATTATATCTGTAAATTTCTGTTCAAGACAAGAATATTATCACTTTAATATGTTTGAAACTGATTCATTACTAAATATAACAGTGCACTGGCTTATTCTTTGTAATTCTGAAACGTCATTTTAACATGGGAACCACATATGTGTACTTGAGAGGTTTTAGGGCTTTTGGAAAACTTAACGTCTCACAGTCAATGTCCAAGTAATTCCAAGAACAAAGTCACAAACAACTGGTCAATAATAGTCTTGGATGGCCCACAGCCGGCAAGAACATAGGAGGCAAATATTGAAAGAAGTGCTCTAAGAAGTATTTTTTTTGCAGCAAAAAAAAATGTTTCAATAAAAACTTCGGCTGTGAAAATCACACATCTGCAACAGGTCAAATCTTACCATATTTGGAAAAACTCTAGATGCAAGTAGAAAACCACATTTTATGGCATAAACAATAGCTCTTACAAATTGTGGAACATTTTAGGAGCAAGTTAGAAACATGTTAAATTTTTTTTCTTAAACTAAATGGATTTGAGCATCAGAGTTAATGTGTTGGACTGTGATCTTTATATAAAAGAGCCATAAAAGACAGCGCAGGAAAGCATTCAATAAGGGGGCATACAAAGCTGTATCATTTAACACAAATAAAGTTAGTTGAGTGAATAATTAAATGAATAAAGTTTACAACCAACCCGGTACTAACCCAGAGACTCAAAAGATTGCAAATGCTGGAATCTGGAGCAAAAAGCAACCTGCTGGTGAAACTCAGCACGTTGAGCAGCATCAGAGGGAGATGTTCTCTCACTGATGGTGCTCAATCTGCTGAGCTCCGCCATCAGATTGTTTACTTTTGTTCATAGCAATTGTCACCAGTGCCAGACTCATCAAAAAATAACATGGCAATTGTTTAAAATATGAAGAGGCGAACCTTTTAGATTGAAGAATTCATGCATTTAATGTTAATTAATTGTGGAACTTTGCATTACAGACTGCTCCTGGGTTACAAACTGCTGAACATGGGCACCAATATGCGCAAGCTACCAAACTATTATTAAATTTGGTACATGTACATACGTTTGTAGGCAAAATTAGTTTCCTCTTTTCCACTTTTAATAATTGTTCTTTCCTATCAAACTTCTGATACCATTTGATACCATTCAATTTAATACTGCTGAGGTACAGTTAAAGTGATCTTTGTGGATGTTTCTTACCTGGAGATGGCCTATATAATTTCATTTTCATAAATGACATTTCGTTAAAGTTCACCTCAACCTTTCTTCAAATGGAAATACTAACATTCAATGCTGATGTCTCCTTGTTTTTATAGTAAAAGTCACCTCCATTATTCTGCTCTAAAGGCTTCCTTTAGTAATCTCACACAAATCTCTTGTTTCCATCCACAAGGTCACTGAATTGCCTCTCTGTTGCACTAAATATAAAGATCACATTGTATGTCATTCATATCTCAGCAACAGCTAATGGTCAAAGTACAAGTTTAGACCAATACTTACAAAATTCTTCAAATTGATTAAAAGGCATAAAATAAACGAACACTTGTTCGGGGCTAATGGAGCTTGGCTATCTCTTTTTTGGCTAATTCTCATTGTGAGTGCATGTATCTTGATATTTTTAAAATACTTTTTGAAAAATTGTTTTTCATGGATACTTGAATTTTTCATAATATCATTGGATTTGCAAATCACTGTTTAGGGTTAGCAATGCAGATTCAATAGCAAATTTCAAAAGAGATTTTCATAAATGTCTGAAAGAGGAAGCATTGCACAATTATGGAAAATCCAGTTGGATTATCATGTTTGCAGTTCAAAACAACGATGGATAGGTTGGGGAGTGGCACAGTTAGCGCAATGCTGTTACAGCACCAGCGATCGGGACCAGGGTTTGCTCGGCACCATGCGTTGTCTGTAAGGAGTTTGTACGTTCTTCCTGTGTCTGTGTGGGTTTTCCTGAGGGGCTCCGGTTTCCTTCCATTGTTCAAAATGTATCAGGAATTGTAGGTTAATTGGGTGTAATTGGGTGGCATGGGCTTGTGGGCCAAATGGGCCTGTTACTGTGATGTATGTCTAAATCTAAATTTACAATTTGTTGGGCTAAATAGTCTCCTTTATATCATTCCATACACTCTGAACCCAGCAATTATTCCAATTAGGATAAATCTTAAAACAAATAGTCATGTTCCCCAAAAGAATAACAAGTGACTGAACCAGAAGCAGCTATGGAATAAGTCACTGTTTTGGATTAAAAAGTATTTAATGTATCTACCTTCATGTGGTCCTGGGTTTATATGTTGTTCCCAAGTCTGGCACAGTAGGAGGCTGTTGTGGAATGGACTGCAAAATTAACAATGAGTGACAATGGAACCTCTGACATTTTCTGTTCATAGAATATCTTCTGGCATGGGTTCAAACTGACCTTACTTCCACCCTGTCCTCTGAACTTCAATGCAAACTAATTTCGGTCCATAATCAGTAATTCACTAGACATATGTTTAAACAAATGAAAGAAGGGACAAAACACATTTTTCAGGGTTGGTTGATATATACTCCTTGTGCATAGACCTTGTACAGACTTTCCTTTGCGTGACAATCAGAATGTTTTAGAAAGCCAAGGATTCTAGTTTTGGATTTCTTTTTCTTGGATTCCATGTGTGAATCTATCTCATCAGTCTCTAAAGAAACTGATCAATGAAAGCTCTCATTCTGTGTATTCAGGTATGCTTGCTGCTCTCTGGTCTATCTGGAAGAATAATTAAAAAGCATTTTCATCAAGGATCCAATAAAGATTATATAAATGTGAAATGAGTGAATAGCCTGTCAGTGAAATGTATCCATTTCCTGCTACTCCTCATGAATAAAAAGATATACTTTTGTGCCAAATACACTCACAAATTCGTGCTAGGCTTAGAAATTGCTTCATGCCATGATTTTTTAAAAAACTTGATACAGTTTGTGTGACTTCTTAAAGCTGCTCTATAATTCACATCCCTTTGCCTCTTGTGGGTTTGATCTCTGTTTCTCTGTATCTAATAATTGAAGGTCACAGATTACAGCATCATTTGCCAACATAATTTGAAAATCATGGCAATGGCTGTCGCACAAGTTTAAAAAATGTTTATTTTTAGACACAGCGTGGTATAAGGCCCACAAGCCTGTGAAGCCCAAATACACCAATTAACCTCCTAAACTTTGTGTGCCTTTATTGTCATCTGATTTTACACATACAACCCAAGGAAACAGCGTTCTCCAGATCTCAGTGCAACACGTACAAACAATACATAAGATGAACAAGCATTTCTTCTATACAAATAAATAAATATTGTTTCATGAATATGAGAGTCTCAGATGGTTAGTGCAAGCAGACCCTTTGGTCCTTCAACGTTCTCACTACCGGTGGGAAGAAGCTGTTCCTCAGCCTGGTGGTGCTGGCTCTGATATCCCTGTATCTCTTCTCCAATGGGTGCAGCTGAAACAAGCTGTGTACAGGGTGAAAGGGTCCTTAATGATTTTGCGTACCCTCTTGAGACAATGATTCCAGTAGATCATGCCAATGGTGGAGGGAGGGAGACTCCAGTGATTCTCTCTGCCACTCTTATGGTCCTGTGGATTGACCTCTGATCCATTTCTCCGCAGCAACCGTACCACACTGTGATGCAGCCGGCCAGGACGCTTTCAATAGAGCTCCTATAGAAGGCTGACATAATGGTGGCCGGTAGCCTTGCCCGCTTCAGTGTTCTCAGGAAGTGCAGTCACTGTCACGCCTTCCTGACCAATGAGGAGATGGTGAGTGTCCATGATAGGTCCCTGGTTAAATGAACTCCAAGGAACTTGGTCCTCTCCACTCTCTCTACTGCAAAGATGTTTGTTATTCTCGCACCATTTCACAAGATTTTCCACTTCTCTATTGTGCAAATCATTGTTGCTGCTGATGAGGCCCAACTATCTGCAAACTTGATGACCCTGGTGAAACTGGATCTGGCGATGGAGTTGTGGGTCAGTAGCGTACATAGGAGAGGGCTGAGCACACAGCCCTGAAGTGCACTAGTGCTCAGCGTATCGGTGCTCGACATTCTGCTATCGACCCAGACAGACTGAGATTTTTCCCTTAGGAAGTCCAGAATCCAGTTACAGAGAGGGGTGTGGAGTCCGAGTGAGGACAGCTTTTCCACCAGCCTCTGGGGACTGATTGTATTAAACGCTCAGGTAAATTCAGTGAACAGGAGCGCGCCTTATGAGGCCTCATTCTCTAGGTGGGTCAAGATGGAGTGAAGGGACAAGGATATAGCATCCTCTGTGGAACGGTTTCTTCTATAGACAAATTGACCTATGGGAGGTGTGCTTTGATGCATTCCATCATCAGTCACTCAAAGCATTTCACAATGGTGTAGGTCAGTGCCACAGAGCTATTATATTTGAGGCCTATTGTCACCCTCCTGGGTAATGGGATGATGGTAGGTGTCTTGAACCCTGAGAGAACAATGGACTGCTGCAGTGAGATGCAGAAGATATCCATGAAGTCCTCTGTCAATCGGTCTGCACAGTCCTTCATTACCAATCAAGTATGTTGCTTGGTCCTGCCACCTTGTGTGGGTTCCAGTGGCATCTCTAGGGTTGGTGTCAGCCAATGTGGTAACTCATGGTGTCACCCACCTGCCCCCTTCAATGGGGGTGCATCCATGCAAAATAGTGCCTATGAGAAGGGAGGCCAATGCATGAAAATAAATGGTGACAAGGAGTTCTCGTGAGAACTGGCCTTGGTGGCTGTCATGTTGTATTTGATGTTATATAACTTGAGAGTGAATGCTAGGATGAGGAAGGAGGACGAGTGTACCGAGCATAGCAGAAACTGGTGTGTGTTCCTTGTATGTTTGGGGTGGCAGCAGCATCGGCGTTGAGCCAGGGTGGGGGCTCTGACCAGAGCACATTAGAAGGTTCAGAAAGTAAATCAGCATAGTGTTTTAGTCTTGTAGGTATATTGATACATGTAAGTTGGGATTATGAAAAAATGTTTATGTTGTTATAACTAACTACAGGGATATTTTCATAAATAATGCATTTCTCCTGAAACTGCACAAAAATTTTAAGGACAGTCATTTTAGTGTCACCTCTTCTGATGGTGTCACCCAGTGTGGTCCTCACGCCCCCATAGTTACGCCAGTGGTGAGTTCAGCTTGGATAAGTTTCTCCTCACCTCAGCCATGGCTATACAGAGAACCTATTCATCAGGGGGACATGGAGCTTTCTTTGGCATCATCCTGTTCTTCTCATCAAACCAGGAGGAACATAGGAAGAAGCAGGAACCACCAGAGGAAAGCCGTGCAGACAGTGGAAGTACATACAAACTCTTGACAGACAGCAGTGGATTCGAACCCGGGTCACTGGCACAGAAATAGTGTCGGGCTTCCACTATGCTAACCGTGGCACCATTGTGACATAAAGAGAAAAACATTCAACTTTGGGATTCACAATTAGGCTTTCTTACTTCAGTTTCACCCAAGCTTTCACTATATATCTTGCAAGTTCTCATTGTAATCACAATATAACACAACAGGTCTTAAAGAGGCACACCACAATGCAAGTGAGACTCTTCCAGTAATATAGGAGTGTTGCTGTTGAATGGATAAATTCTCCAATAATAGGAGTAGGAAGGGAGACTGCACTGAGGGAAATGGATTTGGAAAGGTAGGTGATAAAGTTCTTTTTAAGAAGCATGGTCTTTGTGCATGTGGTCCAGGGAGATACCCCCGCACCACAATTTTGCTTGTGACAGGGGGTTACCAGAGAGTTTACTCTTAGAACACTCTTTGCAGTTTACAAATGTTTGTACATGGGGAAAGTCTGCAAATGTACAGCTCTACTTGCCACCTCTAGAATTAAGAAAATGGAAATGAAATTCTCACTTTTTACTTCAAGTAAAAATAAGCATTTGTGGGCACTAATGTTATTTCTGATATTTATTAAATTAGTTCAGGCACTTCCATGTGCAATTCGCCTTAATACGGATAACATTTGCTCAGGGTCAGTCACTCAGTTTAATGATGTCACTATTTGTGCGGCATTCACTTCCATGATTACCAAGTTGAATTGGTCCATTAAATCAGTAACGTATGGTCTTCATTTATTAGACACAGAGAAACAAGGAGCAAGCTCCACAAAAGGCCAGCAAAGAGATGTGAATGATAGAGCAGCTGTGAATTGGCCACACAGCTCTCAAATAGGAACTGCACATGTCCCATTATAGTGCATGAATCAGCAGGTAAAAGGTCTGGACACTACCTTTAACATGCTTTTGTCCAATTTTTGCAATTTTTTCCAGAAGATCTGAGCAGTGGTTAGCACTATGCACAGCCTATTTAGAGCAATAAAAGAATCCAGTCTCTTGGCAAAGAATTGTTTTATTTTTGAAGAGTGAAGTTGAAAACACATTGCAGACTAGCATGTTATGTTTCACTATAGTTGACATAATTGAAAGGAATTTCACACCAGAAAATGTGCTAAGAATGCAAATCCTTCCAAGAAACGTGGCCACAAATTTCCTGATGGATGGTGAACCACCTGGAAATACGTCCAAAATTGCTATGCTCCTGGTCAACCCAACTATCAATAGCACAACGCTTTTAGTCTCGATTTGTGTGAATTAATGCATCAAGTATTGTTATCTACTGAATGTGGAATCTCTGACCATTCCAGACTCATGGAGGAGAAATTAATTCTGGTAAAAGACAAGAGGTAGAAACTAGAAGCATTCTTTCTATCTCCCACATTGATGTCAATGTTAACGGAAATCAGCTAAGGTTTAGAAGTCTTCTGGATTGTCTTGATCTATCTTGTGTTATGGCCAATGGCTAATGTAAGTTCCAGGAACTGCATTATTTTATTCTTCAGAGACAAAAGCTGATCTCTGACTTTCACATACATCAGGGCCACAAACTAAAATTAATTAGGAGTAAGAATTCAAGCAAAGATTCAAAGAGATGAGGGGTCAAGTTCTATGCGTTTGTGAATTTCTGACTCTATGACTCTTCCACAATCACCAACTGCAACTCCAAACACTCTTCCATTCTAATCATACCAGTTGCTACTTCACTCCATGTACATTAAAAATAACCAAGCCGTTTCTCTGGAAATTCATTCTTGGTGGGCGGCATCTGAAATATCTCTGCACAACATGTCTTGGAGAATACAACACAATTATTGATAACTAGCCATCATTCTTCTTTGCATTGTGTCTGGCTCTCTTTTCTGATGCGGCTGAAGTCTGGGGGTTGGGTCTGGTTGGGGGTGACTCAGGTGGGGTGAACTGAAATGTCTACAGTAAATTTCCTGCCTGCTCTAGATCAGCCTGAAAATTGGTGGGAGTGAAAGGGCTGGAAACCCCAGGCTGGTGTCAGAGCAAGGAACTCGTGCAGAATTTGTACAAGACAAATAGATCAACCCACTGCAGCAGTATTGTGAAGATATTGGAAATGGGAAAGATATTTTAAAGAAAATAATTCATAGAGTGATTTCATTTAAAAGATTATGGTTCTAAAAAAGCAGGAAAATATGGTATTTTTTAACTGAAATTTAAAAAAAAAAGAGGTGGTAGAGTGGTGCTGCCTCACAGCTACAGTTGCCTGGTTTGATCCTGATCCCTGACTCTGTCTGTGTGGAGTTTGTCTGTTTTGTGTCTGGTTGCCTCCCAAGTCCTTCCATTTCCTCCCATATTCCAAAGATTGATTGGTAGGTTAATGGACTTCTGTAAATTATACCTAGTGTAGGAGGGTTGTAGAGAAACAGGTAGGAATTAGGATTGAGAGGTTTGCTCCCCACACGGTTATTGATTTGATGGGTTGAATGATCACCTTCGATACCATGATAGGACCATGAGAGAGTAAATATTAAGGCATTCATTTCACTTTAACTGGTAACTGGATCAGAATGAGAAGGGAAGTTAAATTGTTGCTGAAACGTGACGACAAACAGAACCTATGATGTGATTTACAGAATATTTGAGCACCATTTAAAAGGGGAAAAAATAGACAAATCACAGGGAAGGGAAGCAAATTGAGACCAGCATTGATGGATTTGAGTCAAATAAACTATTACCATACAAACAAAGAGGACCAATCTTTTACAGTATCATCTTCATTATGGTTCGACTTTTTAATTCTACATTTCTGTATTTTGGAACTTTATGATGAAACGTTTGATTTGTATGTGATTATCAATCATTTCCTGCAGCAACATCAGTTGAAGATTACAGAGCATGTCTAAAATCAACATCTATCAACGATGAAAGGCTTTACTCATGAAAAGAGTCCACCATAATGGGATCTTTTTACAAAAACAGACAAGATTAAATGATGATCTGATCTGTTGGAGAATAAGATGCAAGAATTGCAGCAATACGTTAATTGTGTTGATTGGCAGTGAAAGCATTTTCTTACTTTTGGCTGCAACTAATTGAAGTGGAGATTGCTCTGAACTTGGCACAACATTAAAAATTAGTAGCCTATTTATTTTGCAATCTTGACTTTCAACAGCTTTCTTAAGATGAGCAGATAATTTAAGTTACACATTTAAAAGACAACTGCAACAAGATCCAAATTTACATGGCCAATTAACAGGAAGACAAATCCATGGTGGATGTCAAAAATTAGTTATATTTAGTCTGTCAGCTGCTTACTCTAGGATAGTAAGATTCCTTGGCAAAACAAATTGTCAACAAAGCCATTTTAAACTGTAGCCAAATCCACATGTATGCAGCCATGATCTCAGTGCTGTTGCCAGTGAAATGGAAATTGTTACAAAGGACTGTTTTTCCCCCAGAATTTCCCATCTGTGGCTCATTTGTAGAATGCAATTTAAGCATGCCTAGTTACATATTGTGTTCTCAGCAATATTTTATAAGTAAGGCTGAAGGGGACTTCAGAGGCATGGTGGGACATTGAATATTTATGCACGATTCAGGATACATTCTTACTTCAATTGCTTGCACTCTTGCCCTTGCAGGAGGTCAAACACTAATCAAGGCAGTAAACTTGCATTAGAGGAAGAAGATGCCAATTGCACACCCTTCCCCACTTGAAGAAAGCATCCTGGTGGTCATGGCAGGGAGAGTGGGGATTTGAACAAAGAAAATGTTTTGCTCCACTCTGCTTGCATCCTTGCTGGTGTCTGTTACACATAATAATCCACTACATCTGGCTGCAGCCAGGTATTGAGACCCAGAGGTGCTTCAATGCTATTTGATGTATCCTTATTTGAAGACCTTCACCTCTCAGTCATCAGGCACTGGGGTAATTGATTGGAGCACTAGTTTGCACTATTTGCTATAAAGAAAATGCTAGAAAATAAGTCAGGCCACATATGTAGAAGGAGAGTGAGAGAGAAAGAGAGAGAGGGGGGGAGAGAGAGAGAGAGAGAGAGAGAGAGAGAGAGAGAGAGAGAGAGAGAGAGATATGTCCATTCATCAGAAAAGGGATGTTACAAATCAAATGTTTTAAATTGAAGAGATGGGACCAGGGTGGAGAGAATGAAGGACATTATCTATCATGGAATGAGAATTAAAGACTGAAGAAGACAAAATATGTCAGTGCTGGGCAACAGTGCTGGAAACTTGTTAACTACAGCTGACCCATCTGGAGGATATGAAAAAAATCAGAACAAAGAAGTGAGTTAAAAGTTCAAGGAATGTGAGAAAAACAAAACTAAAACTGTTGCAGTAATATTATCCCTGTCTTCTAACTCTCTGCTTTCTGCCAATCAACCAATGCTCTATCCATGCTAGTGTGTTTCCTGTTATACTATGGGCTCTTGTTAAGTAGCCTCATGTGCGGCACCTTGTCAAAGGCCTTCTGAAAATCCAAATACACGCCATCCACTGTATCTCCCTTATCCAGCCTGCTTGACACTTCTTCAAAGAATTTCAATAGGTTTGTCAAGCAAGATTTTCCTTCAAGGAAACCATGCCGTCCTTGACTTATCTTGTCACATGCCTCCAAGTACTCCATGTCCTCATCCTTGGCAATCATCTCCAACATCTTTCCAACCACTGATATCAGGCTAACCGGTCTATAATTTCATTTCTGCTGGCTTCCTCCCTTCTTGAATAGTGGGGTGACATTTCAATTTCCCAGTCCTCTGGGACCACACCAGAATTTACTGATTCTGAAAAATCATTATAAGTGCTTCCACAATCTCTACTATTATTTCCTTCAGAAATCGAGGATGGAATCCATCTGGCCAGTGAGACCTATCCACCGTTAGACCATTCAGCTTTCTGAGCACCTTCTCCCATGAAATTGTAACTGCACTCACTTCCCTTCAGATTCAGATTTATTGTCAGAGTACATACATGATATCACATTCTGCCCTGAGATTCCTTTTCCAGCAGGCGAAGCAGGATTATCACTTATTGGCAGTGCAAAAAAAACTGTACTCCACATACACATGTAAACAAATAAAGAAATGTAAACAAACTGCAATATTGGAGAAAAATAATCAATTACGTGCAAATGTAAGAGTTATTAAATGAGACCCTGCTTGTTGTTGTGGAACCTGATGGTGGAGGGGTAGCAGCTGTTCCTGAATCTGTTGGTGTGAGTCTTATGGCACTTATACCTCTTTCTTGATGGTAGCAGTGAGAACTAGTGTCTGCTGGATAGTGTGGAATCTTAATGATTGTTGCTGCTCTCTGATGGCAATGGGCAGTGTTTCCTGTAGATGTTCTCGATGGTGGGGAGAATTTTACCTGTGATTACCTTAAACGTTTCAATATCTAGCACACTACTGATATCTTCCACAGTGAAGACTGATGGAAAATACTCATTTAGTTTCTCTGCCATCTTCTTGCTTCCATTGTTTTTTCTCCAACATCAGTTTCTAGTGATCCTATATCTACTCTCATCTCTCTTTTACTCTTGATATACTGAAAGAAGCTTTTTGTATCCTCTTCGATAATTTCTTGCCCACTTTCATACTTTATCTTTTCCCTCCTTATGAGTTTTTTAGTTACCTTCTGCAAGTTTTTAAAAACTTCCCAGTCCTCTATCTTCCCACTAATTTTTGGTTCCTTGCCTGACCTCTCTTGCTTTTACATTGGCTTTGACTTCTCTTCTCAGCCACAGTTGTGACATTTTTCCATTAGAATATTTTCTCTTTTTTTGGTATGTGTTTATCCTACACCTTCCTTCATTCTTGCAGAAACTCCAGCCATTGCTGCTCTGCTGTCTGCAGAGTGTCCTCTTCCAATCTATTTTGGCTACTTCCCCTGTCATGCCACTGTAATTTCCTTTATTCTACTGGAATACTGACACATCTGCTTTATTCCAAGCTCTTTTATACCTCTGGTGCATTACACATCACCTAATCCAGTACAGCTGATTCCCTAGTGGCCTCATCAACAAGCTACTCTAAAAAGCCATCTTGTAGGCATTCTACAAATTCTCTCTTGCGATCCATCCCCAAGTTGGTTTGCCCATTCTACTTGCATGTTAAAATCTTTCATGACTACCATAACATTTATCTCTGACACATCTTTTCCATTTTCTGTTGTAATTTGTTGTCCACATCTGAACTACTGTTTGGAGGTCTGTATATAACTGTCAACAGTGACCTTTTACCCTTACCATTTCATAACTCAACCCAGAATGATTCTATATCTTCTGACCCTATGTCACCTCCTTCTAATGATTTAATGTTGTTCCTTACCAACAGAGTCACACCACTCCTTCTGCTTACCTGCCTACCCTTTCAATACAAAGTGTATCCAATAACATCCATTCTTTATCCACGACTCTGTGATGGTGACAACATCAAGGCTGCCAATCTGTAGCTGTACTACCAGGTTACTCATTTTATTTTTATGAGGAGCTTTGCTGGATCAGAGTGAAAGGTCAAAGACCTGTTTGATGAATTTGTTTTTTTGGTCTGGTAGTAAAATGAGGATAACCTTATAACCATTTACAGCACAGAAACAGGCCAGTTCAGCCTTACTAGTCTGCGCCGAACATCTTCTCCCACCTAGTCCCACTGACCTGCATTTGGCCATAACCCTCCACATCTTTCCCGTCTATATATCTATTCAACTTTTCATGAAATATTAACATTGATTTTAATTCTAAAGCAAGAGGAGTTGCCATTTTGATAAATAAAAAAATTGTTGTTTAAATTGGAATCTGTTATTGAGTCGGTTGGTAGACTTTTAATTGTAAATTGTAAAATGTATTTGGAATCTTGGATTCTTATGAATATTTATGCACCTAATGTGGATGATGAAAAATTTATACAAGGTTCTTTTTTAATTTTTCATAAGCATATGATAAAGTTATGATTGGAGGTGATTTTAATTGAAAAAATGTTAACATCGATCTCGCTTCTACCACCTGTACCAGAAATTCATTCCACACCCCCACCACCCTCTGTGTGAAGACATTCCCCCTCATGTTTCCCCTAAGCCTTTCCCCTTTTTCTCTTAATCCATGCCCTCTTGTTTGAATCTCCCCCACCCTCAATGGAAAATTGACTCTACCTTTCCTCCTTATAATTTTGAATACCTCTATCAAATCACCCCTCAATCTTCTACACTCCAGAGAATAGTACCCAGCCTGCTCAACCTTTCCCTGTAACCCAGACTCTGAAACTCCGGCAACATTCTTGTAAACCTCCTCTGCACTCTCGCTATTCTGTTTATATCCTTCCTGTTATTCGGCGACCAAAACTGCACACAGTATTCCATATTTGACCTCACTAATGCCTTATACAATTTAAACATAACATCCCAACTCCTGTATTCAATACTCTGATTTATGAAAGCCAACATACTAAATGCCTTCTTCACTTCCCTATCCACATGTGATTCAACTTTCATGGAATTATATACCATGACTCCTAAATCCCTTTGTTCCACTGCACTCCTCAATTATATACCATTTAATGTGTATGACCCATTTTGATTAGACCTACCAAAATGTAGCACCTCGCATTTATCAGTATTATACTCCATCTTTCAGCCCACTCTACTAACTGTCCTATATTCCACTGCAAGCGTTGACGACCTTAATTGTTCACAACACCACCAACCTTTGTATCATCTGCAAATTTACTAATCCAATTTTCCACCCTATCATCTAAACCCTTAACATATATGACAAACAGCAGCAGGCCCAGTACTAATACCTGAGGCACTCCATTCGTCACCAGCCTCCAATTCGACAAACAATTTTCCACCACTATTCTCTGACATTTCCCATTCAACCATTGCTAAATCAATTTCATTACTTCATCATTAATACTTAATGCTTCCACCTTCCTTACTCTTATGGGGAACCTTGTCAAAAGCCTTACTAAAGTCCAAATAGACATTATCCACCACCTTCCCTTCAACATTTTCAATAACCTTCTTGAAAAACTCTATAAGATTTGTTAAACATGATCTACCACGTACAAAACCATGCTGACTACTCCAAATCAATCCCTGTCTTTCCAAATAGTTGTATATACCATCTCTAGGAAAATTTTCCATTAATTTACCCAACACCAACATCAAACTTACAGGCCTATAATTTCCAGGTTTACTTTTGGATCCTTTTTAGAACAGCAGAACAACACGAGCCACCCTCCAGTCCTCCGGCACTTCCCCCGTGGCCAGTGACATTTTAAATATTTCTGTCAATACCCCCACTATTTGTTCATTAACCTCCCTCAGGATCCTAGAGAATATTTTGTCAGGACCTGGAGATTTATCCACTTTGATCTTTTTTAATGTAGCCAACACTACCTCCTCATTAATCCTTGTATAATACCTCCCTCCATCTGGCTCAATATTCTTTTCCTTAGTGAATACTGAAGAAAAAAAATTGTTTAAAATTTCTCCCATCTCCTCTGACTTCTCATGGAGCCTACCCCCGATCTTCAAGGGGTCCAGTTTTATCCTCACTATCTTCTACTTTTAATGTATCTATAGAAACCTTTTGGATTTATTTTTATTTTGCCTGCCAAAGTAGCTTTATATCTCCTTTTGGCCTTTCTAATTTCTTTTACAAGGTTTTTTTTACACTCCTTATATTCCTCACTCAATTCACCTATTCCCCGTTGTTTATACCTGTTGTACACACCCCTCTTCCTCCAAATCAAGTTCCGAAAATATCTTTTGAAAACCAAGGCTCCCTACAGTTTCTAACATTTCCTTTAATCCCCACGGGGACATACTGACTCTGTGCTCTCAGAATTTCTTCTTTGAATATCCTCCATTTATCTGTTACATTCTTCCCTGAAAAAATCTTATCCCAATCCACACCCTCCAAATCTTTTCTCATCCCCTCGAAATTTGTTTTATTCCAATTAAAAATCTCAGCCTTTGGCCTATCTCTATTCTTTTCCATTACTAGCCTAAAACTAATAGTATTGTGATCACTAGACCCAAAGTGTTCCCCAACACAAACCTCTGTAACCTGACCTATCTCATTCCCTAATAGGAGATCCAATACTGCCCCCTCTCGAGTCAGTTCTTATATGTAATGATTAAGAAAACTTTCCTGAACACACTTTAACAAACTCAACCCCATCCAGCCCTCTTTCTGTATGGGCATCCTAGTTAATGTTCAGAAAGTCGAACTCTCCCATAACTACCACCTTATGTTTATTACACATATAAGCAATCTCCTTATAAATTTGCTCCTCTAATTCCCTTAGCCCATTTGGTGGTCTATTATACCCTCCCATTAATGTTTTCATGACTGCCATTCCTCAGTTCTACCAAAATAGCCTCGCTGGACAATCCCACCAAACCATCCTGCCACAGAACTGCTATGATGTTCTCTCTAATAAGCAATGCAACTCTTCCGCCTTTTATCCCCCTGTTCTATCATGCCTAAAACAAAGGAATCATGGAATATTTAACTGCCAAACATGCCCTTCCTGCAACCATTTCACTAATGGCCACAATATCGTATTTCCATGTGTCTATCCGTGCCTTAAGATCATTCTCCTTATTGATAATACTCCTTGCATTATAATATATGCATGAGAGAATGTCTTCCACATATACTCCTTTTGTTACCATATACCTTTACCTCCTTCCCTCCTTCATTTATTTTTATGTTCTGTTCCCTCCATTCCTTCCAATCTAGTCATTCTTCCTCCCTAATCTCCATACTCTCATTCTGATTCCCACCCCCCTGCCAAACTAGTTTATACCTTCCCCAAGACCTCTAGCAAACCTGCCCACCAGGATATTGGTCCTCCTCCAGTTCAAGTGCAACCCGTCCCTTTTGTACAGGTCAGACTTTCCCCAGAAGATACCAATAATCTAGAATTCTAAACCCCTGCACCAGCTCCTGAGTCACGCCTTCATCCTCCACAACTTCCTATTTCTACCCCCACCAGCGTGTGGCATAGGCAGCAATCCCGAGATTGCCACCCTTGAGGTCCTGGTTTTCAACTTTTTCCCTAACTCTATGTAATCCCTTTTCAGGACCTCATCCCCACTTCTAACTATGTATTTGGTCCCCATGTGGACCACCACTTCTGGCTACTCACCCTTCCCTTCCAGAATGTTGTGGACTTGATCAGAGATGTCACTGACCCTGGCACCTGAGAGGCAACATACCAACCAGGACCCCTGATCTCATCCGGCAAACTTCCTATCTGCTCCCCTAAACAGTGAATCCCCAACTATGAGTCCTTCTCTTTTCCCCCTTCCCTTCTGAGCCAAGGGTCCAGCCCCTGGGCCAGAGACCTGATCTCCATGACTTGTCCCCTGTAGATCATCCCCCCCACAAAGGTATACAAAGCAGTATGCTTGTTGTTGAGGGGAACAGCTGTAGGGGTACTCTGCACTGCCTGTCTTCCCCCTTTCCCTTTTCTCACAGTCACCTAGTTCCTGGACTCCTGACTGATGAGGGTGACTGGTTCTCTATAACTCCTATCTATCACTCTCTCTGTCTCCCTTTTGATCTGCAGTTCATCTAGCTACAACTTCAGTACCCTAACCCGGTCTTCCAAGAGTTGCATCTGGATGTAGTAAATCCGGAACATTTGTGCTGTTCCTGACCTCCCACATCCCACAATCGGAGCCCTCAACTGCACTAACATCATGTAATTGGACAGAACAGGGCGAAGTGTTATACTGGTGGCTAATGGGGAATGGAAAGGTAGTATACATGGCATTGCCTCTGAGAACACTGAAGAAGTGGGGCTCTGCTGGTGGCTATGTTTTCACCTCTTTTTATGTTTGCTCCTCATTTTCCCCTTATGTTGTTCTTTCTGATAATGGAAAAGTTCATTCTAGGTGAAGCAGTGCAAAACAACAAGATTTCTATTTACATAATGTGTTTCACGTTATGCATCTTGGGTAAACAATCCCAAGACATTTCACTGGAGTGCCATCAATCAACCTTTGACAGCAGACCATACAAAGCAAAGAAGAAAGGAAGAACTTCTCACTTGGGAAATTGTTGGGCAGGAATGCTTGCACCCTTGGCACTGAAAGTATTATTGCCAAGATGGAGCAACGATATGCAGATCAGTGAGATACAAAGATTTTGGATGACTTTAAGCATGGAAGAGATACATAGATAGGGACACAAGGTCACAAAAGGATTTGAAAGCAAAGATCTTTACATTAAGTATATCAGCATGGCTCCTGTTGTCGACTTGCTCGCTTTGCATATATATTCTATCTGCATGTCTCTTTACCAGGTCTTTCTTTGTCCTTTCCTGCAGGGTGGGAATTGATGTTTTGCAGTGAGAAACTGTTTGGCAACGATATCCCATTTACTTCCCATTTGCTTCAAATACACATTCTCATCCTCCCCAACCACTCTCCTTCCTGAAATACTGTTTGTTTTTTTGAACTACCCAGCCAAAACTTATGTATTTCCTTTCTTTCCTCTCAAAAACAACCTTCATCCTCAATCACCTCACACCCATTCATTGCACCAGAGTAGCTATCAGGAAGCAAAGGCCACTCACCTTTGACCTTGAAATTCCCTACATTTCTTATGACATAGAAGGAGGTCATTCAGCCCATTGAGTCTCTGCTGGCTCTCATTGTATTCCCCTCATCCCGATTACTCCAATTATTTGCTCATAACCTGTTCCCTCACACATGCCCATCAACTTCTCCATGATTTTCATGCTATCCATCTACATTGAAATAATTTACATTAACCCTACCAACCATCATATCCCTCTTATCCTCTATCCCTCAAAGATGCTTTGCTTGTTTCAAAATCCAACTTGTTTTATTTAACTTCAACCTGAACTAGTGGGAACTGAAGAGAGAGGATGACAACATGGCGGCATGGTTAGCGTAAAGCATGAAAGAACTGCAGACACTGTGGTTGAAGTGAAAACACAGAGCTGGAGAAACTCAGCAGGCCAAACGCTGTCCTTTATATCTTTCTTTGGCTTGGCTTCGCGGACGAAAATTTATGGAGGGGTAATGTCCATGTCAGCTGCAGGCTCGTTTGTGGCTGACAAGTCCGATGCGGGACAGGCAGACACGGTTGCAGCGGTTGCAAGGGAAAATTGGTTGGTTGGGGTTGGGTGTTGGGTTTTTCCTCCTTTGTCTTTTGACAGTGAGGTGGGCTCTGCGGTCTTCTTCAAAGGAGGTTGCTGCCCGCCGAACTGTGAGGCGCCAAGATGCACGGTTGGAGGCGATATCAGCCAACTGGCGATGATCAATGTGGCAGGCACCAAGAGCTTTCTTTAGGCAGTCCTTGTACCTCTTCTTTGGTGCACCTCTGTCTCGGTGGCCAGCGGAGAGCTCGCCATATAACACGATCTTGGGAAGGTGATGGTCCTCCATTCTGGAGACGTGACCTACCTAGCGCAGTTTGATCTTCAGCAGCGTGGATTCAATGCTGTCGGCCTCTGCCATCTCGAGTACTTCGATGTTGGAGATGAAGTCGCTCCAATATATAGCAAAGGAAAAAATACATAACCAATGTTTCAGGCTTGAGCCCTTCATCAAGGTGTGGGAAATGTTCACCAAAGCCCCTAGTAGTAAGGATCATTTTAATTTAGAGATACAGCATGGTAAAAGTCCTTCTGGCCCTCAACCCCATGCTACCCAATTGCACTAATGTGAACAATTAACCTAGTAACCCCATACCTGCTTAGAATGTGAGATGGAACTGGAGCACCTGGAGGAATCCCACATGGGCAAACTCATGACAGACAGCAGCAGATTCAAACTCAGATTGCTGGCGCTGTTAAAATATTGTGCTAACCGTCACACTAACTTCGTCGCTCTACACGAACCACGCTGTCCAGATTATAGCTGGCAAACCATCCAAGTTTGATCTCTCTGCTTGATTTTAACATGGGAAAGGTACAGTTAGCATAAACACAGTATTCTTCATCCAGGTAAGAAGTAATCATTAATTTGGGAGATCTTCCTCTCAGATTATTCAAGTTACATTCAGAGCCAATGACTCAGTCTCCTCCATGATCATTCCACCAGCAGATCACTTGCCACAATAGTGTACAGTCAGGAGGGGAAGCCCCATGAATCTTTCAACATTAACTGAAAGCCCTATGAAATGTAGAGATAATAAATTTGACACAGGCAACGAAAGCTACTGAGCACTACAACCCTCAGCTGATAAGAACATAGGGAAATATGGCATCAATATATTTCCATGCTCTGAACAAGAGATGTTGATGTCCACTAAAGTGCCTTGGTGAAATTTCTGCTGAGTTGGCAAAATTTGACAGGCAAAAACTGTCAGTCTGTGCTTGTAATTGGTGGTGAGAAAACCAACACAAAGTAACAAGGCATTTGTCTTCAACAATCAACATTCTTGCTGATGGATCTGTGCCTGACAGTATTCACTGTGCAAACTGTGGTCCTGACTTCACAATGAGGACATTTCCTCATGATGTAAGTGAAAAGATTTGAAATATATTCAGCAGTTAAGAACTTGTTTATCCAAGAAGAATAATGAGCCCATCAACATCAGCAAAACCTGTCACATTAATCTGTAATTATCACCAGGAGATCACCCAGGTTCAATGACGAGATTAGAAGAAATAGTGGAGGGTACAGCAAACCATCATGGGTTTACCTCCTCCAGAAAGATTGCAGCAGCTCGAGATGTGGCTCAGTAGCACAGAGCAATTAGGGATGGGGGAATAAATGCTGACCTTGACGGTGATACCCACATCACGAGTGTATTAAGATTCAGAAGTTGTTGAAATCTAAAGCAAGGAGGCAGTTCATTCAGCAAACCAATCTGTGCCAGTAAATATGTTGCTCAAAATCTTCCTCTTCTCTAATAATCTCTTCCCTCCCTGTCCCTGATTCCATTCCCTATCAAATCTGTATCATCATTTCTTTTAACACAATGTTGTTGGCTGTTTTAATATTCTAGCAATGACAAGATTTTCAATGTGAACCAATATGACATCTCCTCAGCAGTCAGGAAAGGTAACCACTAACAATATGTCCAGATATTGAGTACAGTAGGCAGAATTTTGTCTCTTAAAAGTGACTCCTACATCCAGTTTGTCCAAACAGAGAACCTATGGTGTTCAGAAGAAATGCTACAAGGACCTGCAGAAAGCATATCTCAAGAAGAGAGGCACCGACATCAGAGACTGAGAGGAGCAAGCAACAGCTCAATCTCCATGTCACCCCATCCTTCTTCAGACTTTGGCTCATCTCAAGGAACGGCATTTTATCCTGAAAAGAGAGGAAGGGAAAGAGGAAAACCTCCCTGCTAGCAGGCAGTTGACATGAGGAAACGTCTAGACCTTCTGCAGCTGGGTTTGTGGTTCCAGGATCAGTCTCCTGAGTCATCTCTGTGAATCTGTGGTAAAGATCATCTTTGAATGGAGGGATTTCCGATGACAGCTATCTTATATTTATGGCGCCTTGGATTCAACTCCAAGTGGAAATAGTTTCTGCACATTTATCCTGTCAAGCACATTTATAATTTTTAAGGCTTCAGTCCATCATTTTCAGGGAAAATAGTCCCTATTTGATAAACTGTTCTTGCTGGACCAATCTGCTTACCCATAGTAATGTTCTTGCAGATCATTTCACTTCACTGTTGCAATATTCTTTAATGATGCCTATTGAGCAAAATGTCACAAAATGCTCCATATGGTGTCAAACAAAGGTATAAAATAAACTGCAGTTGACATTTATCAGCTCACCTTGCAAGTGGCTTAGGGTAGTGCTCCCATGTTTGCTGCCACTACAATATTGTATTGCCTATAACTTTCAATACCAAATCACTTGCGCAAATAAGAAACGACATAGGTCCAGAGCAGCGCTCCGCAAGACTCTATCTCCCTTTTTTGAAAACAAAATTTCCTGGTGGAAAATCTAAGGCTGTAATAAGGGGGAACACTGTTCCATTGTAGCTCTTCATTTTGAGATGAAATGTTAAACCAAGGACTTTAAAATAAAGTACAGGAAAGTTTCCTATGGCAACATTGATTCTTTTGCAGGATGTGCACATTGCTGGCAATGCAATTATTTACCATCCATTCCTAAATTCCCGTGAACCGAGGAGGCAATTAAGAGTCAAATACTTGGTTCTGAAGTTACTTGGAGGACAGATTGGCTACAGACAGCATACTTTCTTTGCTGATGGACATGAGAGAATCATAGAGCCGACCTTACTCCCTCAACCATTTGTTCTTCCATACACTGTTCCATTGCTGTTTGAGGGACTTGGCTGTACATAAAGTACCTATTATATTTCCTGCAATACAACCGTGATCCTTATTCATTAGTAATTCATTGTATCTAAGATATTTGGGGATATTCTGAAGAGGTTGTGAAAAGGTATGAAAGATTCTTCATAAATACCTAACCCCTGGTTAATCATGTTTCAGCTCACTCTGATCCCCTGCTCTCTGTACATTTATCATGAGCCTCTTCTGGGTGCTGAAACCTTATCTTTGCACTATCTGTAAATTTTGATAAGGGAATATATCCTAATCTGCCAATTAGTTGGTAATCCTGAACAATGAAATAATATTAAAACATAATGTCAGTATAACTAATAATTCTGACAAAAAATACTTTTTTTTAATATTCTAAAAAATATTTTCTGTTTTATTGAGTTATTCACATAATATGAATGGCAATGAACTAAGTTAATTTCTAGGTCATTTCACAGGACAGTTCAGAGTAAACCACATTGTTGGGTTTATCTCTGTCTAAAATGTGAGTAAGAAAAGCCTAAAAAACATTAATGAACTAGATGGATTTTTACAGCAAACTGGTAAAATCCTGCTCACCAGAAATGATCTTAGCTTTTTGTTCAAAATTAAGCAATTCTCCACATTTCTCTGCTGCTGTTATGGGACTTGAACTCATATATCTGGATAAATAATCCACAATTATGAGTGGATTATTATATACCATGTAAATAGGATATGGTACCATATTGGCTATGGCACCATACCCTATACATACACCCATACTCGAAATAAAGTCCTTTTAAGAATATAAAGTTTGGAATCTGAAAAGTGCACAAGATTTATTCTGGGAGAAGCAGAATTTGACCTTGAATCTGTTCCATCAAAGGTTATTGGATCTGTAAGAATCATGAAAAGCCTAGAAGGGAGAATTAGTGAAACTAAGGAAGTGTTAGGGGGCTGCCACAAAATAATGGTACCTCTCCTCGAGATTGGGTGTACAGAAGCACTTCTTGTTTCTGCCTTAATGCATCTGAGCTGTGCATGTTCACCTGATGGATGTTTTTAGCCAACATTGTAAGCACTGACTATGAGCCTTTTACGAGGAACTGGATTCTGTCCAACTTTCTGGAATGAGAACAGTGTTGATAGTTTCAGAGGCCAAAACGGCTGCTCAAAATGGGGTCATTAGCTTCCAGCAAGCAGAGGCACCAGCCCTTATGGGCGGAGCACCAGAGGTTCTTTAGAAAGGGGGAAAGCAGGGTTGTGAATTGTCACCAAATACCTCTCCCTACAATCGCAATTCTGCAAAACATCTTCCAGTTCTCTACATCTGGAGCTATAAAATAAAAGTTAGCAAATCAGTTGCTTTCATGAATCTCCTAAAATAAACTAACATATGTAAATAATTATTAAATATGTGGTTTCAGAAAAAAACTTACTTGCAATAAACAGAATTAATGGCTAGATTTCCAGTTATATCCAACCATTACAGGCAATAAATTGCTTTGGCAGTATATTCAGAATCATATCCATGCTTTTACTTTAACTTCCTTCTCTTCCATTCCCTCCTATTTCATCTGTTCCCCTTAACCCACTAATTTACTTCTCCTTTTCCTCTCCACATGACTCTTCTTTCTGTTTCCTATCCCTTCATTGTCATCTATCTTTTTTTTGTCTTTTTCTTTCCTTTCTCTTAATTGTTTCCATTTTTATGTACCCATCTATGCCCCCCCCCCCCAAACCCTCTTACGTACCTCCTTTCTCCAGCTCTCATTCATCCTCACCTCCCTCTTTAATCTTTCTCCTGCAATGATACTAAAAGTGGTTAGGACTTTGTCCCAACAGAACAGATTACCCTCTGCATCCTCAACAAAATATTTATATTGCTGCTTCATCCACTTGGGCGGCATGTTTAGGGTGGTGGTGAGTGCCACACTGTTACAGTGCCAGCGTCCAGGGTTCGAATCTCTGAGGCTTTCCTCCAGTCACTCCAGTTTCCTACCACCCTTCAAAAGCATACGGGTGTAATGGGGTGACATGGGATCATGGGCAGGAAGGGCCTGTTACTGTACTTCATGTCTAAACATTTTTTCCAAACTAGCTGTAGAGGTTTCACAACCAAAACCTAATTTTCTCCTCTTCCAACATCTGTTGATCTACTTACAGGAGAGATCTCTGCATAACCGTAATCCTGAACGTAATGCAGTAAGAACCTGATGCAAATGCCACTTTGTTAATGCACTGGTATTGATGGGTTAAGGGCAAAGAAACCATGCTGCTTTAGGTAGAACTCCTTAATGTTCTTTCATCTTAAGATATGTCTCAAGTTAACTTTGATCACAAAATTTTGTCTGTGCAATTTTGCGAAAGAAAACTACTGAAGATCAGCAGGTCAATACTTTCCTTTCAGGCAACTTCACCATAAGTCATGTTATCAGATCAATATCAGATTGCAGATTGTGGAAGTCCCCCCCCACCCCCCCCTTCCTACTTTGGAATAGTGGCTGCACTTAGTATGTAATTGACTGTTAAGTACTTTGGAACATCCCGAGGTCATGAAAGGCACTATATAAATGCTTTTCTTTCTTCTCTCATATTATTTTGGCTAAATGCCCATAATTCCATAATTTATGAGAGTGCTGGGAAGGGCTCAATGTAATTAGTCTGCACAACATGTTGTTGGAGTGTCAGGTGCCTTCACGTCAAGAAAATCCTTAGGTTAAAATTGCTAAGTCAGCCTGCCTACTGTCCAAGCAGTCAGCAACCATTTTGTGGAAGTCCTGATAGCTGCCAGGAATAAACTATTTAAATTAATGTTATTATTACAATTGGACTAAATATTTGCAGACCAGTATATTTTTGAGTAATTACCTTGTGAAAAGTGCTTCATAATTAACATTTCTGCAGTCCAAATCATACTTCTTGTAGAGAGATGTTAGTTACTAGCCACTGATTGCCCATGAATATGGCCCTTGTGTAGTGAATGGATCGTCAGCTTGATCTTTGTGTTTATTTTTAAAAATACAGATGTATGAGAAGCCAGGGGAAGAAGAGAGAATATTGCACTGTAACTTCTCACATAAATACCAGATCTATCTATAAAGTTCATATTCACTTAAAGATACAAGCCACCACCCTATTCTATTTTAACAAACTCTGTTGGTCAAAACCCAATGTTCATATATTAGGCTTGTTCATATAATGAAATAAATAAAAGATGAACAGCAAGTTCTAACTCAGGCATCATAATTAATTGCAGTTAATTTCAAAAAACAGCATCTGGAGGTAGGTTTACTTTGGTTACAGCATACTGACAAATGTTTGCAGAAGTTCATAGATGAGCAAAGGAATTTAAGTTTGTTAGTGTTTGGAAGGTCACTTGCACTTGTCCTTAATGCAGCCAACATATGGAAACACCTTATGAATGTTGTGGAGCCAACTTCTGCTTCTGCATCACTAATCTTATCCAAGTAACAAGTAAGGGCATCCAGTCTCCTTCTTTATTTTTAGATGATTACCGAGTGGTCAGGCCCCCTCCCTCAATGTAAAACCCCTTTCCATTTGTTCAGTCATCATTCTCCATTATGGAAAATGCCTGCATTTGTTTTCATTTGGTCTCATCTAACCTTAAATGGATCAGATGACAGTGAAAAATTGCTGCACATTAAATCTCTTAAACGTGATATTTCATTCCAGCTGCCTTGTGTCTCTTCACAAATGCACTGCAAAATTAACTCGTGTATTCCACAGAAAGTAGGAAATATTGGAAATCCTCAGCAGGCTAGTGAACAATTGTAAAAAGGTTAACCTGTGGGTGTATGTGGGCTCAATTTCTATCATTTAAAAAGAATTTGGACAGATACATGGATGGGAGAGGTATGGAAGGCTATGGATTGGGCGCAGATCGGGGGGGGGGGGGTCTAGGCAAAATAAATGGATCAGCCCAGACTAGAAGGGTCGAAGGGGCCTATTTCTGATGGAGACCCATCAACCTCTTGTCTCTCAAACATGCTCAATAGCTACTGCAAAATTTCTGAGTTTATTTCAGATTTTCATTGTCTACTCATTTATTCTTTCTGTGAACTCTTTGATACGACCTTGAGATTGTGAGTAAAACTAAATTGCAAGTGGACTTTTTGCTACAATTTCACTAAAGTTTATCTCACTCTTTCAGCAAGCAGTACATTGGCTGTTTCCAGTTAACATCAAATGTAACAACTATTATCTTTCATAGTTCTGGATTAATTAACCTTTAATGACTATATAAATTCATGTCACCATTGTTTAGCTAGCAATTACTGATTATTTCTGAGAGGAAGTTGAATGGAATATAGGACAGGCATTATTATTGTGGCAATAAGTGTGACATGTGGCATTGATACATCCTCACACACGTTTCACATTTTTAAACAAATTTTGTGATTAATTGCCTATAAATCTGCTCTGCAGAAGAGGACTTCAGTTCATAAGCTTCCCTGGTGAATCTTTTACATAGGTCTGATAAAGTCCTGCTATGGTGG
The DNA here is from genome assembly GCF_036971445.1 of Narcine bancroftii. Lineage (NCBI taxonomy): Eukaryota > Metazoa > Chordata > Chondrichthyes > Torpediniformes > Narcinidae > Narcine > Narcine bancroftii. The sequence continues at coordinate 174,262,904 of NC_091471.1, read as the reverse complement.
TCAATAAACATGACAGAATTCCTTATAATATTAGCAGCCTCTCATGGTACGTTAATAATGCACAAAATTCATAAACTGCAGATGCATAAAATCTACAATAAAGAAGAGAAACAGTTTCTATTTTCATTTGTGTATGACAAACATTAGTTCTGGTAAAACACAGTGGTTAAGTGAGAATGATTATGATCAGAACTACTTTGATTCTCTTTTCCCAGTGACTCAAATGCACTTCTGAACTATCCATTAAAAAGACAGAAGTTGGAAGAGGAGCTGTTACCTTGTAAAAGGGATCTCAAGAAAACTAAATTTACTATATTGTATATGACAGGGTAGGGATAGTATACAGCAATATTTCAATTGGTCCCTACAATTGTTGGTAACAGAGATTCTGTCAAATTAAACACGTTTCAAGAGAATCAGTAAACTAAAAAATCAAGAGGGTTACAGAAAAAGGCTGAACTTTAAGCACTCCTACGCAATAGCTCCCAGCAGGTCAGTAACTGTTTAAGACTCATAATGTACAAGAAGCTCAGTATTGTTCAGAAAGGAGAAAAGGTAATTGACCAGATGAGGTCAAACTGCAGCTTGTGCAAATTTAAAAGCAATTAATTATTTTCAATTGCTCGCTCTCTGTGATCGATACTATGTCACTGCTTTGCTCAAATATTGAAAATTAGTTGAAACTTCGTTACATTCCTTAAAATGAAAAAGGCTATTTCTGAAGGGCTCAATCAAAGCAACATTCCAAACAATGTCCAATCAACCAGCCTCATGCTATCTGCTGCTCTGCATTTGTCTCATTTATTCTTCACCTTTCTGTTGATTTAAAACAAAATTAATTAAATACAAACAGGCAGCTGCAATCACATTCTACTGACTGAATCTGAAAGAGGAATCATTATTACTTCCAGCAACAAAATACTTTTAACTACAGTTTCAACAATTTGAAAAATACTTTTCAGCTGAAAGTTTTATAACTCAGACCACTTATTCCTTCTAGAAGTGTAACCTCTTTCCTGTTGCCATTATGCCTTATTAGAAATAAAACAGTAATTGCATGGACAGTTAAGTAATAGTCTATCTCACCACTTACCTCTCTCATAAAACTGAAATTTGGAGGTAGTGACACACAAGGTTTAAAACAAATTAACAAAGTTTCCAACAGCACAGTGAGGGAGATTCCAGCAGTAGCCTTCATTCTCACAGTCATAATACACTTCACTGTATCTTACTGATTTGCATTGGCAGTAGCAACCATCAAGGAAGCAAGCTCTCTGTTAGGAAAAGCTGAGGGAGACTGCAGCAGAAAGCCTGTGCAATATAAATGATGCCAATTTTAGATGCCTGTAGGCTTTTAACACTGCGGTAGTGGGAGGAACAGCAATATCAGCTTCTAAAAACTGCAAGGTAACCTTCCCACCCCCTCACAAAGAGACACACCTCCCACAATTTTTAACTGTCCCAATAGAAACACCTAGTCCACTTTCCAAAACAACAAAGACAAAGAACAGGAATGGATGAAGGGAAACTATAGGCAATTCATTCCCTTCAAAGCAACTGGGTACGAAGCAGCTGACTTTTTCGACTCATATTTCAATTGCTTTGCTAGAAATGTAAAATAGAAAGTAGCCAACCACACAAACAATATAGTGAGAGTCGCAGTGTGTGGACAGTTCTGAATTGAACCTGCTCTGAGTAAATCCGAGCATTCATCAAATGGCACAACTGAAATCTGATGATTTTTACTGAGAGAAAAACATTATCTACACTATTTATTGAGCTTCATTCACAGTACACAAACATTGGGAAAGGGATGAGAAGATGCTAAAAAACAGATATTCATAGTTGATTCGATCTATCTGTTCCAAACAGTAAGAATTTACAATGTTCTGATTTCAGTGCAAAGGCACTGCCAGGTGAATTAGGAAAAAAGGAATCGAACAAATATGGTTCGGCTAAACTTCTTCATTAAAATCGACCCACTCTGATGAGAGGTTACACCCGGTATGTACTCTCTCCAGATGGTGACAGACTCCACTGAGTGCTTCCAGCAGTTTAAGTTTCCATTTTAAATTAAACCAACATTCCGCTTCTTTCAGAGGAATGTAACAGAAGTTCCAAAAGGATTAATAATTTAGATCTGTAAAAAAGGAAGAACAATGTTGACCAATAAAAGTGGGACTGTATGTGAGATTCAGTTGGGGACCTGCAGGAATGAGAACAAAAATAAAAATAGGGCATTCAATCTATGATCTTAGATCACATCAATTACATGAAAAACTTTTTAATATGCGACTGTGGTAAGACCATTGACAAACAATTGTTCCAGATTACATTGGATGCAAGAAAAGAAAGAAGTTGATGACTAATGCATTTTATTCACCATGTAATGACCAAAGCAAAGCTTTGTTCTGTGATTACTCCACTGTGCCAAGAATACAGTTGTCCAACAAACAGTGGAGCCAAACTCGCAACATTTGTATATCTCTTATTCACAGGCAAAATAAGAGACAGGAGCCGCTGATGTGCCACTGTGCCTAAACAAAAACAGTACCTCTTACTAAGCCAACAAATTCTGGCTGGATCATCACTGAAAGCACTGGTCACATTCTCATAGTACGTACAATACATGGATGTTCTGCAACGGGACTCTGCAGTGCCTGCTTTAATGTTCCAAAATACCAAAACACTGCATGGAGACTTCATTTACAGTGCAGGCTTTCCTTCAATGTACCAAGCATGTCAAGATGTTAATTGGTATGCAATACTGATTTGACTCCTGTCCTGCTACTTTGGAGCTTAGTCCTCTAGCTATCATTTCCATGGTCCTTTAAAGGAACCATCACAGTATTTAAAGGGACAAAACGCTATTAGCTGTTGATCTTTTTCTGGTTGTGGTTATAATTCTTGTTGTTTTCTTTCATTATTTCAAGTTACAAAAGATAGGAAGGAGTTGTGTGGTGGGTACTGAAATGTTTTGCTGACCCACAATTCAAAGCCCTCAAAGACCTTTGTTTCTTTCTCGTCAACAGATGCAACCAGTCCCCCTCCACTACCACTATGGCTGAAAGAACTTGTCCTCACTATCAAAAACTTCTCCTTTGACTCATTCTACTTTCTCCAAGTGAAAGGGATGACCGTGAGTACCCACATGGCCCTGGCTATGCCAGCCATTTTGTTGGCTAGGTGGAGAATTCCATGCTACAAGCCTACACAGGCAAGGCTCCTCAACTTTTCCTCTGTTGCTTTGGTGCTGCCTCATGCACCCAGGATGAGCTCATCAATCTTTACCAATTTGCTGCCAATTTCCACCCTGACCTTGACTTGGTTAATTTCTAGCAACATTCTCCCCTTTTTTGATCTCTCTATCTCCATCTTGGGAGACAAACTCGACAGATATCTTCTACAAACCCACCAACTCCCACAGCTACCTCAAGTACACCTCTTCACAACCTGACCCCTGTAAGGATTCCATTCTGTTCTCTCAATTCTTCCGTCTCTGTCGCGTCTGTTCCTAGAACAAGGTCTTCCATGCCAGATCATCAGAGATGTCCTCCCTCAAAAAATGTGGCTTCCCCTCTACTACCATCAACTTGGCCCTCATATACATTCTCCATTACCTGCACATCTGCCCTGGCCCCCTCTGCCTGCAAGGACAGGATACCCTTGTCCTCATCGACCATCCCCACCACCCTCTGCATTCAGCTTATCATCCTCCATCATTTTTGTCACCTACAACCTGATCCCACCACTAGACACATATTCCCTCTCTTCCCTTCACTGTCTTCTGCAGGGACCGCTCCCTCCATCACTTCCTCGTCCACTCCTCCCTTCCTACCAATTGCTCCCTTGGCACCTATCCCTGTGATCACAGGAGATGCTCCACTAGCGCCCACACCTGCGCCCACACCTCCTCTCTTTCCACACTCGGGCTCCAAACAGTGAAGCAACATTTCACTTGCGAATCTGCAAGATCATCTACTGTATCCAGTATCCTATTATGGTCTCCTCTACATCAGAGAGACTGGATGCAGACTGGGAGATTGCTTCGTTGAGCACCTTGGCTCTGTCTGCTGCAATAGCGGGGCTCCCCCAGTAGCCATCCATTTCAATTCCCTTGGTGACATGTCTTTCCATGGTCTCATACACTGCCAACCTGCACAATGGAGACACAACACTTCATATTCTGCCTGGGCACCCTCCAACCGGATGGCATTAACATTGACTTCTCTGGTTTCTGTTAGTCTCTCTATCCCTGGGTCTAATTTCCTTTTGCTCTGTCTCTCTCTTCCCCCAGCTCTACATTCACAGAGCCAGACTCCCCTCCCCCAATCAATTCTCACCTTTCCTCTGCCCTGTCCTCCTAGCCATACCAATTGACTTCTGACATCTGTTGGTCTCTTCTCCTCATCCTGCCCTTACATTTAATTCAGGTGCCCGTCTGCTTTTTCCTCATACATTGTAGAAGGGCTCAGACTCAAAACATGACTATATATCATTACCTTCTCTGAATGCTGTGAGATCTGCTGAGTTCCTCCAGTATTTGTGTTTTTACTACAATCACAGCGTTGCAGACCTTTGTGTTTCACTCCTTTTTTTATATGATTCAGATGTACCTCCACATGATACATCAGCAGGCATTGCCTTGGAATGCAGCCAGACCAGTAGAATGAGTAAAGAACCAACACAGCAGGATGTTAAAGGAGAAATGAGGAAGAAAAAGGGGAAGATTGGAAACACTGGTTCTCAGCAGGATCCCACGTCTTCCTCAGATCCAGAGGAAGTGACTGACAGGAATCTCAGTGAAAAGGAGTGAGATGGCTGTAACCACAGTGCTGCTACTGGTGTGGACCTGTGGAGCGTGGGGAGCAGAGATACAGCGCTGTCCCACAATGACCAACCCCCCCCCCCACCCCCACCGCGTCTGACTGCCTTCGGCTCTGTACAGGCTTTAAATAGCCCGTTAAAGGAACTGACAGTGGTTCATTTTAAAATCCTCCGACCACGGGTTCTGGGTCCAAGATGGCGATGCCTATGTTTGGCAGAAGTCATGAGGCATTGCAGACTCGGGGGAACCAGAGGAGCAGGGGACCAGGAAAACGGGGAGGGACCACCCTCTCCCCTTTTGAGAAGGAGTAGAGGAGAAGACCCAAAGGATAGTGACCACGGCGGAGGACCAGCGAGGTGGTCTGAAGGCTCAAGAACACAGTCAGCAAGATCAAAGGACCCGCACCAGGCTGCAGACAGCTGGAGACTGGCTGAAGGGATGCCAGGTATCGGAACTGAAATGCGAGAGGGTGCCGAGGGTGATTGTGTAGGAGGTTTGGATCTGGAGCTTGGGTTGCCAATGGTTTGGAGAAAAGTCTGTGTAGCTGCGATTGTTGAGGGAGTGCGGGATGTGTATCCATGGACACTCAATGACTCTGGGGTGACTCTTTTTGCTTCTCTTTCTCAGACTGTAAGGGACACCAGGCAAATCTTTGTCTGCCTTGCAGTAGATCAAAGGAAATTTTCTATATTATATTTTCTGTTTTGTGACATGACAAAAAAATCTTGAATTTTAAACTTCCAAAAGGACTCCCTTGTTAAAATCTGCCATCTCCTTCAGTCACAGCAACACCTTCAGAGCAGGCCAACAACTGTACTGTCGAGTGGCAGCCTTCTGCCCTCTGGCTTTCTCCAATATCCCAAAGACATGGAGATAGGACAATTGGTAACCATAAAAGAATCAAAGGGGAAATTATGGACATATGTGAGAGAGTCTCAGCTGGAAAGCTGCAGAGAAGTATGGAGGTAGGGAAAGGGGCTGCTTCACTGGAAGCTGAAGATGAAATTGACAAATGGGCTTAAGATTGAAGGGGGAAAATTATAAGGGGAACATGAGAGGAAATTTCTTTACGCAAAGGGTGGTAGGGATGTGGAATGAGCTTCCGGCAGACATGGTTGAGGCGGGATCATTGGTTACATTTAAGGAAAGACGGGATAGTTACATGGAGAGGAGAGGACTGGAGGGGTATGGACTGGGTGCTCGTCAGTGGGACTAGGAGGGTGGGAATTTGTTACGGCATGGACTAGTAGGGCCGAACTGGCCTGTTCTGTGCTATAAGTGGTTATATGGTTATATGGGCTAAACAGCCTCTTTCTGTGTTGTAATCAACTAAAAATATGTTTGTCTCCTTTCAGGCTAGAACAAGAGATATTTGCACTAGGCCAGAAGGGCAATGAAACTCTTGATTCAAGAGCGCTCCACACTTTGCTTGTTCTTGCAAGATGGTAGTAAGTGGAAGCAATATGAGTTCAGATGGATTTTCGGCAGTAAAATATACCAAATGAAATTGGCTGCATTTTCACTGATTTATCTTGTATACACATTGTGCCTTATATTGAGGCTGGAAAAGATCAGACTTCTTTCAATCTAATAATGTACTGAAGACCATAGGGGAGAATCCTGCAGATCAATGCCCAGTTGTTATGGCAGCAGTCAAAACATCTTCAACTGCAAAAATTGCTGCATTTAGCAAACCAACAGAGGATGATAAGTAACAGAGCTGTACTGTTCTGAGATATCTGATGACTTTCGTATGAGTTATATGCACATATTAGCAGCAAATATCCAATGATATTTGGCGCTGTTTTGGAGCAGGTGACTGTTCATGTTACATTATTCTTTCTGTGTCCTGGAGCAGCCTTGGAGATCTCTGCCCTACCTGATAAGATACACTTTGTGATGGTCTGCTGCTTGCTACACAACTTTGGTGCCATGATAGGGCATGTCTCCAGCTAGATGGCGAGCAATGGAGAGTAGGGAGTCCATCTCTGTCTGGTTAAGCCATGAATAGCACCTACCCTCAGTCACACTAAAATTTCAAACTAATTTATAAAGTCAATAATGTTATATTGCTTCTAAAACCATCGAATCATCCTTGGAAACTTTTCTGATGCTTACTTCCTATGTGTGTTTATCTATCCTACTCCTCTGATGCAATGTCCCTGCACAATTAATAATAATTTTGATCAGGCTCTGGCCTCAAATGCAGATTGCACCATTTTGATATGAGCATCAGTGGTCTAGGCTGGCTATGTGACAGGTAAAACTGCCATTCCCCTGGAGGCCTGCTTCAAAAATCCTAGTAACTCACTGGTCAGTGGTGAGAATCATGCAAACATTTTCATGCATTACAATACCCAACCACCATTCTGCACTCACACGGCAGCAAACTAATCTTGCACGGCAGTGGAATGAGGCTTGCATGTGAACTCTGATATGGGTATCCACCACTTGTGTTGCAGTGGAAGTTGAGACATCAACTATTTGGCAAAGCATCGCAGCTGGGACACGTTTACTAATGGCATTGGAAAGGCTGAGTTCCAGACTCTGCAAATATTTGTACGATATTAGTACTGAACAATTTCTGGAGATTTAATGTATGCTTTCTGACAGGCTCTTCAAAGCACTAACTATTTCACTGTCCATACCTACCAACTTTCTTCAGTTCCATCAAAATCCTTGTTGCAGCACCAATGTTCAAATTTGCCCTCTAATGAGCCAGACCCTGTCACAGCTTTCCTTCTATTCTTGTGCCTGATGTCTGATTAAATCAACCATTTTCTCAATTTTCCATTGAGTTGAAATTAGTTGATGGTGTGCATTCATCTTTAGCATCTTCAAGTTGTTCCTGGCTAAATTGCAGGAGCTACCAAATGGAGTTATGTCCATGCTGATGTTAGAGGTACATCTAAATGATGTTTGAAAATCCATTCACTGACCTTGACATAGGAGGCTTTTTAGCCCATTAGGCCTATGCTGGCTGACAGTAGAGCAACCCTATCAGTCCCACTCCCCGTTGTAAAGGTTAAAATCTTGTGTTTTGATTCTTAATTAATTTTGTGCTTGTCTCTTTAAGATAACTATTGTTTGTAGTTTTACCATAGTGACTATGATGTAATATGTCATAATATCCACCCAGGATAGTGGCTTACTCATTTTTTGACAAGATGTGAACGAAGTGTGAGCACGATAAATTTTTCTTTAAAGTTTGTGTATCTCTTTAAATACCATTGTGCATCTCTTTAAAAGCTTTTTATATCTCTATATATCATTAGTATATCTATTAAGACAGTAATTACTTTGTTATTCATCATTATGAAAGTCTTAATGCGAAGCGATGCAAAATGTTTATCTGTTTTATCAAAAATTAAAGCTACATAAAGTCACAACCACAGAGTATGATTTGTTGGATTAAAGAGATCTAAATTCAGGATATTGCAGCTCACCCTTTGGAAGATGATACTTTGAAAATAGGATATATTAGAATAAGGAAAGTGTCATCTATACCCCTCTCCTTTTTTATCTTAACCAGGTTTCAACTTATTCTCCCTCATATATCATCAGCTCTCCTTTGAGTCATTTGCCACTGATCTACATCGAGGGGGTAAGTTACAATGGTCATTTACCCTACCGGCATGTCTTTACTCATGTAAAGTCACCAAAGTTCTTACTGCTTTGCATCCATTGGGCTTTGACTCTTAGAACCAACATCCAGCATTATCTGCTCCATCTGTGTCTGGAGGGCCTTTGGGCCCTTGCTAGACAGGACCTTTCTCTTTTCCTTTCTACTTCTTTTCCAAGGCCTCCAGTGATACTTCTGTAAACTGTGCAACCCCTCTTTCCCATGTTTCTTCATTCTTCATTTTCCCAGGACAGCTTTGATTTTAGAAAGCCTGCCAGCTACAGTGCATGTCTACCTTAAGAGATGCAGGCTAAATAGCAGAAAACCTGGCTTTAACTGCAGCTAAGCACTATTGGCTCCCTGCTAGTGCTTCCAGCCAATCAATAGTAAAGTTAGTATTGGCTGGACATTGAAGTATTTAAATAAACCTTACTTTAAGAGATAATGAATTTAACTTCTGTTGCATTCTTAAACATAGCTTCTCAACCTTAATTGTCGAAAAGCTACACTTCAGAAGCAACCTCACAAGTAACATCTTCGATTATTTCCTTCCAGCATCTTCGACAGCAACTGAGGGCAGGTTATTGACCCTTCAAATATGATTTCTACAAGGTAACAAGTGTTTCTCTTTCTTCTCTAACAGCCAGTGTTGTGGATGAGCTTGTCGTCACTTCCCCAAAAATGTAATGCTTGGAATCAAAGTATTTTTCTTTACAAGGGCTGCATGTGCCAGGGGCTTGTCATGCACTGGAGTGTCAGTTTGATTAATGTTCACTTGTACATTTTACAGGTGATCAGTAAATGTACTCGGGAGAATGTCAATATATATTGACCAGCTTAAATTGCAAAAATAAAATGATGTAATCCATTCAATGATGTCAATATGTCATTGGACTTCGTTCGAAAGAAAATGTGATACCACAGCTTTAAAAATCAAGACAATTATTAAATAACTTTATCTTAAACTTGTCTGTTTTATGTACTTTGAAGTGGCACAGTGGGAAAGAGAGCGAGAGTGCTTTACCAGATTAAAGAGGCATCTGACTGTCCTCTGCCAATTTAAACAGAGTTAATAGCCATTCAAAGTTTTGTGCACTATATTCAGAAAACAACACTGGGGATATAAACAAAACTGCAAGAAAATAACTGTTGGATAAATTAGAACTTTCTGTTGAGAGTGTTGCTCAATCCAAGAGAGTGCTTTGTCACTGGAGACCATTATATGGAATGGCATGTGTGACACTTCTAATGAAGATTTATATTTCTGCTTAACGTGACTTATATTGAGTCTGCTGGGCACATTCTTGGAATTGCTGCCTGGCATTCCAAAGGCAGAACTGTACTTATGTACAAACTCTTATAATTCTGTTTTTGCCAGTATTACTAACATCTGGACAGGCTGGTAATTAGAGGTTTTCTTTCTGCTACATTCACCACATGCTCACTGTTAAATTATCTTTTTGTATGTCAATCCTGTTTAGAAATCTGTAGACTACAGCAACTTTCTGACAGGGCTCTTTGATAAAACCATGCAGGTTTCCCACATAAGAAGAACTCTTGTTTATACTCAAAAATAGCTGTTTAGTCACTTTCAAAATATGATTCGCTACATAAATCATGAGCCATGTATTCCTAATTCTTGATTGCCTAGAATTCTAGCAAAGAAGAGGCTGGAAAGGTGGAATACCTTTTTTTTCTTGATAAAACACGTGGAAAGAAGTCACTGATGAATGGTGAAGAAATTCTTCACACATGAAAAGGCACTGGAAAAAGGTGGAAAGGAATCAGGTTTCTCAGAGAAGCCTGGATAGTTTGGTTCCTAGTTGAGTCCATTTAGAGCATCATTGGATTTAACAACTACATTTAACAAAGAATTAAATGTGTCTGTAATAACAAATGACAAATTCTGAATATTACAAGCTCTTCATATCCAAAGAGAGCAAAAAAGAAATAGTGCTGTCAAGGACATGAGGAGGGCTGTCTTCTCTTGAAATTTGGATGGGAAGTTTTTTTTTAATGTTAGATAAACACAAGAGCTGCAGATGTGGGATCTAAGAGTAAACAGAGAGACTTTGGATGGACTAAGTAGGTTAGACATAATCCATGGAGAGAAATGGTCAGTCAGCATTTTTGGTCAGGACCTGATATTTTTTATATTCCTCTAAACTTGGAGGTTGGCCCATACATTTATTGACTCAACCAAATACAGTGAATCAGTGAGGCCAAAAGAAAAGCAACAAGAACAAGGACTAAGTAACAGATTAACTTGTGGAACTCTTTCGTTGCAATCAGTCTCTTTTGCTTCTGTATCATCACTTGGAAAGGACTTCAAATTGCTGGATCCTTCCTATTAGCTGCCCTCCCGGTCTGCGTGCAATATGAGGTGAAAAATCCTCATGATTGCAATGAGGAGATTGTGTGATTGAGTCTTGGAAGAATCTCTTTTTCTAACCACACTATGGGACGGAGCTAAAAAGACAGCCAGACTGCAAAAACATTGTTGTAGTGTGTTTGAGTGAGAGAAATGGGATTGATAGGTAGAGTGACACTGGAAGCAATAAGCAAGTCTTTTAATTCTGGGGGTGGGAAGTACTAAACATTAAGTTGTTTTATTGCTGTTGTTGAATGTGATGTGACATGTCCAGGTTGTGAGGAACTGAGGATGGGGCTGGGATAGGTGTTAGCATTTGTGGTAAAAGTTGAGTTTGATTACAATTGGACCCGAGGTCAGAAATTGCTCTTTTGGTAAGTATCAATATCAGTCTCGGTAAGTTTTCTGTAGTTGTGGCAGTTATCCAACATCTAAGATTTTCACATTATGCTTTCTAATGCTTTTACCAGTAATGATTCCACCAAGAAATGACAGCTCGATGACTTGAAACACATATTTGCCTTTATTAAAGTTTTGGCTTGTCTCTTCAAGTAATTTTAAGTGTCTTTTGAAGTATGTCATCATGTTGCTCTTTGGATGAATCCAACAATATTATGCCAGGCACTGGTGTCAACACCTTCCACTTGTTCATATACAATATGGATGTTTTTCTATAGTTGAAGCAATGTCATGGGAAAGCTATAAGAATCGATACCTCCCATAAGGAATATTGAACTTGCATAACTTGGAACTTGGCTATCCGATTGCAGTTGCAAGAAACATTGGATGCAATTCGCTTGTTAAAATATTATACTTTGGCAAACAGTTCCACAAAATGTTTTCATGACTTGGAGTCTTGTTGTCCCATTTACATTTTTGGAATACAAGCACTCTTATTCTTTTCTTCAACAATTATTAAGCAGGCATGACATGGAATTGCTTTCCTTTATGGCCCCTTCATTCCATCAAGTGTCAACTTTTAATTATTGCTACATTGAAAATGGTATGCTTTTACAGAAATAAATTAATTTTCACTTGCTCAACAAATTAGCCCACTCTTTGAAACCTGTTCCCATTTTGAGTACAAGTATTCTTTCACCAAATAATTCTTTATTACCTTGGCTGCTGCAAATAAAATGGAAGCTGTTGTTGATACGTCATTTAACAAAATAAGTATGGAATTAAAATAAAAAAGCAGGCATTGGTAATAATGACTATAAAGGTTGTTGTAAAAATTCTGGGTAGTGAGAAAATAAGCTAGGGTAGTGTACGTCCCTGGTAAAAAGATGTCCTGATAAAATTGAAAGAAATTGGAATTGAGGTAAAATTCACCACTGGCTGGAGCTATTCATGGTGTAAAGGAACATACTGGGGTGAACAAAGGACACACATCTCAGCGATGTAACACTGTCCTAGGAGTTCCTCATGGCAATTTCAAGACTCATTCATCTTGAACTGATTCATCAGTTGATGAAATGCTAAGCAATGATCATCTTTAACAAGCAAGAGTCTAACCATTGCCTCCTTTTTAAGAATTCTTTGGCTTGGCTTCGCGGACAAAGATTTAAGAATTAATATTGCTGAATCTCCCTCTTCAATGTCCTAGTGAGATCACTGCAGACCAAATGGTGTAGAACAGTGGTGCATCTTGTAGAATCGCTGCCTTACAGTGCCATGGACACAGGTTCAACATTGACTCATGTACTGTCATTGCAGAATTTGCTCATACTCCCTTGTGACCATGTGGATTTCCTCCCACATACCAAAGAAGTGTGGATTGGTAGGTTAATTAGCTTCTATAATTTGTTACTAGAATGTATGCAAGTGGTAGTATCTGGGGACAGTTGGGAACATGAGGAGAATAAACAGTAGGATTAATGTAGTATTAGTGCATATGGATGGTGGTTGATAATTGGCATGGACTCAGGTGGGTTTAAAGAACTGCTTCTACGCTGTACTTCTCTCTAATTCTAAAAATGTAACAGGCCCAGTCCCATAAATGTAGTGGCTATAAGAGCAATCTTGAGGCTGGGGATCCTGTGGCAAGGGGCTCAATTCATTGATTCCCTATGTCTATTTTTCATTTATAAATCACATGTGATGTTCCACTTGCCCGGTTTATCTCCAACACTCGTGAACTTCAACAGCAACCAGAATAAAAGTATTTGTTTGACTGATTCCTCATCCACCAGCCATGGCATCATTTCTTCCACCACCAATGAACCTCACGGTGACTTGTGAGGGTCAGTGCTAAATTCCGTATTTTCTGCATCAATTCTCCATTCTGGTGCAAGACCCCTGAGTGCCTTCAGTTTTTCATCTCTGGCAGTGTAATTCTGAGCCAGTTTTGAAGTCACACCATATCAGCCCACCATGGCTAAGTGCAGACCATCTACAAAGGCCCCCCCCCCCCCCCAACCTGCACAGGGGACAGGAAAAGCAGACATTGTTTGCCAAGACCAACACCATCATCACTTGGAAGTGCATTGCAGTTTAGAACATCATCACTAGGCTGAAGTCTTGGAAGCCACCTGGCCAACAGCACTGGGTTCAAATGTGTACGATCAAAGTGGGAGAGGTGGAGATCACCATAACAACCATCTTCAAAAGTGAAATTTGAGATAATGCATGCAAATGCCATCCCATGAGAGAATATAGGATCTGGTTCCTGTCACACTTTCTCTTCATAAGGTGCCATTGAAAACATGACTATTGGAAACTGATCTCTACCAAAATGTTTTCTAGTGTACGAGTTGGTCAAGCACTCACATCCCCAGAACAAGTCACCTTAAAGAAACAAATCAGAGTTAGCTCAGCACTGAGTTAAAAAATTGTGCCAGGCAGACAGGCAGCTTAGTATAATCAACAGGACAGACACCAGGATGTAGATTTCACAGAAAAGTTTCCCAAAAGGAAATTCCCAGAAGGAGCAGGAAATGGACCTCAGCCCAGAAGGAATAGATTCATGGCCAACAGAAAAATAAAGCTGTAAAGGCAACTGAAAGCATTGAAGCATAATCTGAAGCTCAGGAGACACTAGAATCAAGAAGCGAGTATGGGTTGAAGGCTAGAACAAAATTAACTTTGAGAAATTAGTGCAAAGTGGAAATTGTCCTTTTCAACAAAGGTATTTAATTGTGCTGGAACTTCAATTCCACAAGAATTATCCCATTAGCTGCATTAATTTAGTGATGTGAGCAGATGAGGTGAATCGAGTGTACACAATGTCATTTCTTCAGCATGATGTTAATGTTAATGTTAATTCCTTTAATGATGTTTGCAGAAATAGCTAGATGGTGGGAAGCCCCCACCCAATTTCCAGAAGAATTTCATCTCTAAAAGAAGCCAAGACTGAGCTAACACCTGGCAAAATTGGATGGCAGCTCAAGTTCCAGTTGACTTTTGGACTTCTGTTGACACAATTCCCTCCTGGGGTTAAGAATTTTAAAATGCCTTTCTATTTATTATTACTGGCAATACATCTCCATTCTTACGCTGAAACCTCTTCCTTGATAAGTAATGTGTTGTCCTTTATTTTCTCTATAACATGTAATATTTAGTCTCCTTGAGCCTTGGGTGATTTGTCTTAGCTAAATTAATTATGTTACATTTTTCTTCTGAGGCTATTATTTACAATTCTCTTTTCCCCATCTCTACTTCCTGAAATGTTGCTCATCCTTTTTTCCCATTTCACTATTAGTTTAAAGCTACTCTTCGTTATGCTGTTAAATTTTTGCTTTAACAGGTTAAAAATCTGTCCCTAATTTCATGCACAATGAATACAATAAAGTGATATTTGGCATGAAAAACTCTGTTTTTGAAATTCAGTTCCAGGGCTTTCATTGGTGTTGAATGGTGGTAGTTAATTAAGGATATCAGAAGATAATATCCAAAAACATTCCATGCTGAGTGATTGGGGAGGCCAGCATGAAGGACAACCAGAAGCCGACCATGAGGTCTACCAATTGGTAGGTTAATTGGGTGGCACGGGTTTCAAGTGCTGGGAGTGCCTTCTGCCATGTTGTATCATTAAAATTTTTTAAAAAATTATCTTAAAAAATGAAAGTGCCAAATACAAGGATGAATCTTTTGCCATAATCTTCAGGCATCATTACTGCATGAATACTCATGCTCCTGTTATCCTGAAGTTCCTATTGTTACAGAAGTCAATCTTCAGCCAATTTGATTCACCCCAAATGATCAATGGATAAAATAGTGGTGGCACAGCTGAAATATTAATCAAGACATGCAATCTATAGAAAGCGTTAAATGCAGAAATGCTGGAGAAACTCAGCAGGCCATGCAGCATTTCATAGGAAGCTTCCCACAGATGCTATGTGACCTGTTGAGTTTCCCTAGCAGATTTGTGTATTGCACACAATCCAGAGAGCCAAGTTCAAATTCCACTAAAACATTGATGAAGTTTAAATTCATTTAATAATCTGGAGGGGAAATGAAAGCATGGACTAATCTCAGTAATTGTTAAGATGAAAACACTTAATTGCCATAAAAATCTACTTGGCTGTCTAATGTCCTATGGGAAAGGAAATCTCCCATCCTCGCCTGTACTGACTGATATGTGATTGACTCTTAAATACATTAGTCCTCTGAACGGTAGAAATTACAAGTTTGGGTGAAATTCTGTCGCATTCAAAAGACAAGGAAGAAAACTGAATGGGCAACGACCTCACATTGACCTTGTCTAAAAACAATGAAGTACCAATCTAAAGATACTGCAAAGTAGTTCTACATGCGAGCTAAACAGGGAAAAAAATAATATGTACTCTGACAACCATCAGAGTATATTGAAACTCTGTAGTCCCACCATGATGAGGCAGGAATGACAGAAGGAAGGACCACCAAGAGCATCCTCACTGTAAGTGAAGGTGTGCCTGACATGTGTGTGCTGGAGAAAAGGCTGAAGGTCTTCTAACTATGTCCAGCCTCATATGCCAGGCTGCTGTTCATTGACTTCAGCTCGGTGTTTAATACATTATTCCCCAGAGGCTGGTGGAGAAGCCATCCTTGATGGGTCTCAACATCCCTTTCTGAAATTGGATCCTGGACTTCCTAACGGAAAGACCTCAGTCTGTCCGGGTCATTAGCAGAATGTTGAGCAACATCACGCTGATCACTGGAGCACCTCAGGGCTGTGTGCTCAGCCCAATCCTGTTCATGCTACTGACCCACGATGGCATCGTCAGATCCAGCTCCATCAGTGTCATTACATTTGCAGGTGATGCAACAGTAGTTGCCTCATCACCAACAACGATGAGTCGCACTACAGAGAAGAAGTGGAAAATCTCATGAAATGGTGCGAGAATAACAACCTGAGTCTTAATGTGGATGAGACAAAGGAGATGATCGTGAACTTCAGGAGGAGCAGGAACAACATTCTCCACATCAACAATTTTGAAGTAGAGAGAGTGGAGAGCATCAAAGTCCAAGGAATTCACATAATTAGTGATCTATTGTGGACACTCAACATCTCCTCACTTGTTAGGGAGGCGCAACAGTGACTGCACTTCCTGAGAAGAATGAAGCGGGTAAAACTACTGGTCATCATTATGTCAACCTTCTATAGGAGCCCTATCGAGAGCTTCCTGGCCGGCTGCATCACAGTGTGGTACGATTGCTGCAGAGAAATTGATTGGAGGTCGATCCACAGGACCACCTCTCCCCATCGACGTGATCGACCGGAATTATTGTCTGAAGAGGGCGCACAAAATCATTGATGACCCCTTCCACCCTGCACACAGCATCTTTCAGCTGTGCCCATCAGGGAAGAGAAATAGGAGTGTCAGAGCCAGCACCACCAGGTTGAGGATCAGCTTCTTCCCACGGGCAGTGAGAATGCTGAATGACCAAAGGAACTACTTGCACTAACATCCGAGACTCTCATTTGTACAAAACGATATGTATTTATTTTATAGATAAAATACTTGTCCTGCATTTATAGATATATATATAATATATATGTATATATATATATATATATATATATATATATATATTTGTCTGTATGTGTGTTATATCTGGTTGTGTGTCTGCATGTTTTGCACCAAGGACAGGAGAACACTGTTTCATCGGGTTGTACTTGTACAATCAGATGACAAGAAACTTGACTTAAAGTGCAAATCTGTTAGATTATAGCAATTTCCACAGGAGAAACCTAATATTCAGCCATTTAGATCGCTTCTTCATATCATTAAGAAACATTTAAAAAAAAATTAGACATACAGCACTGTAACAGAATGATTCAGCCCTATGAGTCTGTGCTGCCCAATTTAACCTACACCTCGGAACTTTTTTGAATGGTGGGAGGAAAATGGAGCACCTGGAGAAAACCCACACAGTCTCGGAGAGAAATTACAAACTCCTTACAGACAGCACAGGATTCGAACCCACGTCCGGCTCTGATTGCTCGCGCTGTAAAGGCATTGTGCTAACCGGTATGCCAATCGTGCCGCCCATATGATAGATAGGAAAAATGGATACAGAAAAGACAAAGGGACCAGACACCACCTCAGCTGCAGCATTGAAGATCTGCCCTTCTGAATAAGCAGTACTTTTTTAGCTAAGCTAGAATTGACCAAACAGTATGCTACATGTGTCCTGTTCACAAAATGCTGGACTTATTACTGCCCAATCAATCAATCAATTTTAAATCATAAGTAAAACAATGGAAGCTGTGCCAATGGTGACACCATCTCATGAATAACTTGCTCACCGATGCCTAGGTTGGGTTTCATAAGGACTATAAAAGTCTAAAACTACATCATTACCTTGGTATAAGTATCATCCTAGGAGCTAAATTGCAGAGGTTAGGTAAGAGTGATAGCTTTTAACATCAAGGCAGCATTTCACTAAGTATAGCATCAAGTGGCAGTGATAAAACTGAAGTCATTGGGCATCAAACAAAAAATATTCCAATGATTGGATTCACAACTTATACAAAGGAAGATGGTTGTAGGTGTTGGGAGGTCTGTCCACCCTGCTACATGACATACTGCATTGTCCTCAATCCAAATTTTTAAAAACTGGTTCATCAGACTGCTGTTCGCTGATTGTTCAATTCCAATTATGATCCTTGAGCAAATAAGCAGTGTGCAGGGTGGAAGGGGTCATCTATGATTTTGTGCGCCCTCTTCAGACAATAATTTCGGTCGATCACGTCGATGGGGAGAGGTAGTCCTGTGGATTGACCTCCAATCAATTTCTCTGCAGTAACCGTACCACACTGTGATGTAGCCGGCCAGGACGCTCTCGATAGAACTCCTACAGAAGGTTGACATAATGGTGACTGGTAGCCTTACCCGTTTCAGTCTTCTCAGGAAGTGCAGTCGCTGTTGCGCCTTCTTGACAAGTGAGGAGCTGTTGAGTGTCCACGAAAGATCATTAGTTAAGTGAATTCCTGCACGTGGCAAGGCCCAGACAACTTTCAGGCATTGGTTGAAAGTGTCAAATAATATTCATGCAACAATGCATGACCATCACCAACAAAAGTGTTTAACCACCTACTCTTGACATTCAACAGTATTACCATAGTTGAATCCCCCACCGTAAATATCTTGGTGAGTTACATTGATCAGAAATCAATGAGAACAAACAGGAGCAAGCTGGGTATTCGGCAGGCAGTGACTCACTCCCTAAGTTAGGAATATAACAAAATCCTCTCAATTTTCCTGCATCAAGAACCTCAACGCAATCCAGGCAAAATCAGCTGGCTTTAATGGCATTCCATTCACAACGCTCAACATTTATTTTCTCCACCACCAGTATGGCTGACCCCAGAATCAGAATTCATTGACATGAACAAGTCATGAAATTTGTTGTTTTGTGGCGGCATCACAGTGCAAAAATTCATATTATAACCACCTTACAAAAATAAATAAAAATAGTGCACAAAAATGTCAAAGTTAACCAGTGTCTGGTTCATTGTTCATTCAGGAATCTGATAACAGAGGGTAAGAAGCTATTCTTGTGCCATTAGTTGCTCGTCTTTAGGCTCTTGTACCTTTTTCTTGATGGTAGCAGAGTGAAGAGGGCTTAGCCTGGATGGTAGGAGTCCTTTAGGATAGAAGTTGGTTTCTTAAGACACCACCTCTTGTAGATGTCCTTGGTGGAGTGAAGACAGCTGCCCGTAATGTCGCAGGTGATTTAACAACCCTCGAGACATTATTTTTTGTCCTGAGCGTTGGCACCTCCCTACTACAGAGTGATGAAACCAGCAAGAATGGTACAGCTGGAGAAATTTTTGAAAGTTATTTGGTGACATACCGAATATTCTCTAACACCACACAAAGTATAGCTGCTGGCGAGCCTTCTTCGACATGGAAGCTCCAAGAAAGATCCAGTGTAGACACGCAGGCATTTGAAGTTCCAGACCCTCTCCACAGCTAAGCCCTTGATGAGGACTGGTTTGTGTTCTCCAGACTTCCTCCTGAAGTCCACAATCATCTCCTTGGTTTCGCTAACACCACTCAAATTGCTGATCCATCTCCCTCCTGTGTGCTTCCCTTTGCCATTTGTGATTCTGCCAATAACTGTGGTGTCATCGGCAAAGTTGTAGATAGCATTGGAATTGTGCCCGGCCACACATTCGTGGGTGTAGAGTGAGTAGTGAAAAATATACTTAAGTTACTCAGCCTGGTGACTCTGGCAGCATTTCCCAAAGTCATGGACTTAGGCCTCAAATGCATCAGATGGTAGTTTTCCTCCAAGCCACACAAGATCCTGATTGGTGATCTTTTGTCGTCACTGGGTCTAAATCCTAGAATTCCCTACCCAAAGGCATAGAGGCTCTTTCTTCAGCAGTACAGCAGTTAAACAAGGCCTATCATCTTCAACTTCTTGGCAGTTAGGACTATTTTCATTAAAGCAATTCAGGATGGGCAATAAATAATGGCCCAGCGAGCAACACCCAGGTCCCAAAAATAAATAGAATAAAAAAAATAAAATCTTGGCTGTAGTACGGAATACTTGTGCTCCAGAACAAGCTGATAAATTGATAATGTGGAAACATCCTGTCCAGAAAGTGCAGGACACACATCTTTTCTTTGGCTTGGCTTCGCGGACGAAGATTTATGGAAGGGGTAAAAAGTCCACGTCAGCTGCAGGCTCGTTGGTGGCTGACAAGTCCGACGCGGGACAGGCAGACACGGTTGCAGCGGCTGCAGGGGAAAATTGGTGGGTTGGGGTTGGGTGTTGGGTTTTTCCTCCTTTGCCTTTTGTCAGTGAGGTGGGCACACATATAATCGGAACAACTACCAGTCTACTCTCAATCATTAGTAAAGTCTTTGACAGTGCTATCAAGCAGCACTTACTCACAAATAACTTGACTATGAGATAACAGATCATAGTGAAATTCAATTCCGTGGCTGGTCATGATCGACAGCACCACATAGATTTCCTGCTAAAAGCTATTTGCTTTGATTTGAAACTTTCTTATTCAGCAGGGTAGTAGGGCCATGCAACTTGAAGAAGTTCATTCTTGGTGTGAAGGAAAAGGAAAGGAAAACATGAAAGTCTGCAGACACCTTGGTTGAAGTTAAAACACTATGCTAGAGAAAATGAGCAGGTCAAACAGTGTCCTTTATCTTCTTCTTCTTTGGCTTGGCTTCGCGGACGAAGATTTATGGAGGGGTAATGTCCACGTCAGCTGCAGGCTCGTTTGTGGCTGACAAGTCCGACGCGGGACAGGCAGACACGGTTGCAGCAGTTGCAAGGGAAAATTGGTGGGTTGGGCTTGGGTGTTGGGTTTTACCTCCTTTGTCTTCTGCGGTCTTCTTCAAAGGAGGTTGCTGCCCGCCAAACTGTGAGGCGCCAAGATGCACGGTTTGAGGCGAGATCAGCCCACTGGCGGTGGTCAATGTGGCAGGCACCAAGAGATTTCTTTAGGCAGTCCTTGTACCTCTTCTTCTCTGCCTTGGTGGCCAGTGGAGAGCTCGCCATATAACACGATCTTGGGAAGGTGATGGTCCTCCATTCTGGAGACGTGACCTACCCAGCGCAGTTGGATCTTCAGCAGCGTGGATTCGATGCTGTCGGCCTCTGCCATCTCGAGTACTTCGATGTTGGTGATGAAGTCGCTCCAATGAATTTTGAGGATGGAGCGGAGACAACGCTGGTGGAAGCGTTCTAGGAACCGTAGGTGATGCCGGTAGAGGACCCAAGATTCGGAGCCGAACAGGAGTGTAGGTATGACAACGGCTCTGTATACACTTATCTTTGTGAGGTTTTTCAGTTGGTTGTTTTTCCAGACTCTTTTGTGTAGTCTTCCAAAGGCGCTATTTGCCTTGACGAGTCTGTTGTCTATCTCGTTGTCGATCCTTGCATCCGATGAAATGGTGCAGCCGAGATTGGTAAACTGGTTGAACGTTTTGAGTACAGTGTGCCCCATGGAGATGTGGGGGGGCTGGTAGTCATGGTGGGGAGCTGGCTGATGGAGGACCTCAGTTTTCTTCAGGCTGACTTCCAAGCCAAACATTTTGGCAGTTTCCGCAAAGCAGGACGTCAAGCGCTGAAGAGCTGGCTCTGAATGGGCAACTAAAGCGGCATCGTCTGCAAAGAGTAGTTCATGGACAAGTTGCTCTTTTGTCTTGGTGTGAGCTTGCAGGCGCCTCAGATTGAAGAGACCGCCATCCGTGCGGTACCGGATGTAAACAGCGTCTTCATTGTTGAGGTCTTTCATGGCTTGTTTCAGCATCACGCTGAAGAAGATTGAAAAGAGGGTTGGTGTGAGAACGCAGCCTTGCTTCACGCCATTGTTAATGGAGAAGGGTTCAGAGAGCTCATTGCTGTATCTGACCCGACCTTGTTGGTTTTTGAGTCATTACAAACACCCTTTTTCAACAGAGGGACAGCCTGAAGACTACCTGGATGCATCCCCGATCCAAACACTGGCACCTCCTGGACTACGTCCTGGTGCGAGAAAGAGACAAACGAGGTGTGCTCCACACCAGGGTCATGCCCAGCGCGGAATGCCACACTGACCACTGGCTTGTTCGCTGCAAGCTAAACTTTCACTTCAAGCTAAAGTCCAGGAACAGTAAAGCCCCCAGAAAGAGGTTCAATGTTGGAAACTTGCAGTCAGACGAAGTGAGAGGAAACTTCCAGGCAAACCTCAAAGCAAAGCTCGAGGATGCAATCCGCCTCACGGACTCGTCCCCTGAAACCCTCTGGGATCAGTTGAAGACTGCCATACTGCAATCCACTGAAGAGATACTGGGCTTCTCCTCCATATAGCAAAGGTAAAGATACATGTAATGATAGAGTGCTAATCATAATCCTGACCACTAGAGGGAGTCAGAAAAGAGTTGTTGCATCAAGGAGCAGAATCAAAATGGAGGCCTCCACGAGATCATGAGTGCTTTCGCTAATATAGTTATAAAAGAACACAAGTTTCTTTACTTCAATAAAAGAAACATCACAATACCTAACCAACGATTCAGTCTTGATCCCTTCATCAAAATGAGGTGTTACTTCAGTTCAAAAGCCTGTTTGGGGTGAGGTAGGAGGTGTGGGCACGTGTCGTATTCCTGCAGCCACAGGGTAATGTGCCGGGGTGGGGGAGCAAGATTGGTGGGGAGGAATGAGTGCATGGGAGAGTCACGGAGGGAGTAGCCACTTGTGAATGTGCGGGAGTGATCTACTGCATCCAGTGCTCCCTTCATGGCCTTCTCTACATTGAAGAGACGGGACACAGACTGGGAGATCACTTCACTGAGCACCTTCGCTCTGTCCACATCAGCAACAGGGATCTCCTAGTGGGCAACCATTTCAATTGCACACCCTACTCTCATACTCACATGTACTATCCCATCAAGACCACTCATAAATTGTGGAACAACATTTGATTTTCTGTCTGGGCACTCTAGTTGGGTGGCATTAACATCGACTTCTCTGGTTTCCGTTAACCTACTCTCCTTTCTCCCTCCCTTCCCCCTGTTTTCTTTCCCTCAGCTCTCCACCCCTTCCATTTCTATTCATTAAACCACACCTCCTCCCCTGGTTTTCTGCTGTGCCCTCTGTCCCTTCTTCATCTATCACCTCCTGCCTTTGGTACCAAGGTGCTACCCCCACCCCTCCCCCCTTACCTTTTTGTTAGGACACCTGCCAACATTATTCCATACCTTGATGAAGGGCTCAAGCCCGTAACATTGGTTATTTATCTTTTTGACCTGCTGAGTTTCTCCAGGATTATGTGTTTACTTGGCACGAAAAAGTGAGGGCTATTTCACCAGTACTCAAGATGACTCTCTCACTAATGCTGTTAACAGAGAAATTGATGAGGGTGAATACGTCTTCCCCTTGTGCTCTTATTAATTGTTAAAGGCTCAGTCTGACAACTAAGCACATCAATTAGGATTGATAATTTCAACCAACAGCAGTGCTGGAAAGCAAATTTTAATGATGATGGAAGCTGGAGTCTCTGTAATTTTATGGTGGCATGGTTGGCATAGCGGTTAGCACAACACCTTTACGGCGACAGCGATCATGACTGGGATTTGAGTACCTTAAGCTTGCATAGGGCTTCGCTGTGATAGCACAAGAGGTCAGAGACCGATAGGTCAGAGTTGGATGGGGAATTAGAGTGGCAGGCAGCACAAAGCTCAGGATTGCCCTGTGGCCTGAATGCATATGTTCCCCATTGTGTTCACTAAATATGCATGTGGTTTCTGCATTGCAGAGATTATGTTGTGAACACTGGATAGAGTACACTAGATTAGAAGAAGTGCACATGCAGACAAAGAATTGCTGAAGCAACTCAGCAGGTCAAACAGTTTCCATGGTTAGAAATGGTCAGTCAACATTTCTGGATCCTTGATCGAGACCAGAGGGAAGGAGGTGGGAAAGAAACTGGGGAGGGGCCCAGAGGTGATAAGACAGAAGTTGTGAGAGTAAGAGAGACAGGTAAAGGGAGAAATCATTAGGAAAGGGAGCAGGAAAAAAAGTTAGAAAGAGGGGAGGGGAATTTCTTTTTTGGGATCCTGTATGGTGAGAAAAAAAAGGAAGAAAGGGAAAGTGTGTGTTGCCTCTGGTTGCAAGGAAAAGTGCCATAAGGAGGGGTTTGGACGGTGGGAATAGAGTGTGGACCAGGAAACATGAAGGGAATATTTTCTGCAAAATGCTGAAAGGAAAGGAGAGGGTATGTATCTAGTGGTGGAATCTCTTTGTAGGTTAGGGAAATTATGGAGAAAGTTTTGTTGAATGCATGGACTAGTGGATGAGGATCAGGAGAGACACGGGACATGAATGAGATGTCGTCAAGGGCTTTGTTAACAATAGTAGAGGGGAAGTACCCATTCAGAAGGTCATGTCATTGAAGCAAATACACTGGAGATGGCTGAGGAAAACATAAAAGTTTGCAGACACCGTGATTGAAATAAAAGCACAAAGCTGGCAAAACTCAGGAGGGCAAGAAGTGCACTTTATATAGCAAAGATAAAGATACATAACCAATATTTTGAGATTGAGCCATTCATCAAGGTATGAACAAAATGTAGGCAGGTGCCCAAACAAAATGGATGGAGGTAAGACATGAAAGTCTGCAGACACCATGGTTGAAGGAGATGGAGGATCTGGGAGAATAGAATAGAGGCCTTAAAGGCAGTGTGAGTCAAAGTGTAATTGAACTAGGTGTGTGTGGGGGGGGGGGCGGGGTGAGTCGGCTTGCAAAGGATGATAGTAGCTAGCCTCTGCAGAGAGTGAGGAGAGATGGATGGAGAGAGAGAGAGAGAGAGAGAGAGAGAGAGAGAGAGAGAAAAGGGAAGAGTCAGATATCAACCAAGAGAATGGGTTATTATTTTTGTAAATTAACTGCTATGTTCCTATATCTTACTTTTAATTCCATTGTAATAACTTTCAGGACTTGCTGTTCTTTTATTGAATATCTATATTCCTGCTGTACTCCAGTACATTATCTACATTGTTAAAGTGTATTTTAATATTAATCACATTTAATCACAATTACCTGAAACCCTACAATGTAAACTTCCAAAAGGATTTGGATATTCACATAGCACAGCAATAGGCCCTTCAGCCCATAATGTCAACCATGTTGTCAATCCATTAATGAAAAAAATTAAAACTGATTTGATCAAATGGAAAGATTTACCTATTAATTTAATGGGAAGGATAAATACAATTAAGATGAATATCTTTCCGCATATACAATATTTGTTTCAATCTATTCCGTATTTACTTGATAAAAATTTGTTTCGAGATTTAAATAAAATGGTTAAGGAGTTTTTATGGAGGGGTAAATTTTCGAGACTAGCTTTGAATAAATTAACTTGGAAATATGAGTTAGGGGGATTACGTTTACCACATTTCAAAATTATTATGAGGCAGCCTAACTTAAAATTTATTAGTTCATTGATGGATTTGGTACGGCCTCCCAGTTGGGCTAAAATTGAGATGGCAAGTATTTCTGAATTTGAAATACATCAATTTTTGTTTAGGTGGAATATAAATTTGTTACAACAATATAATGTGCTTATATTAAAACATTTAATGAAGTTATGGATAAAGAAAAATAAAATGATAGGTTCTAGGGGTAAATTATTGGCTTTGACTCCGTTTTATAATAATCATTTCTTTTTCAATACATAATCAAAGTTTATTGCATTGGAGATTTAAAGGTGTGGAAAATTTGGGAGATTGTTTTAAAGAGGGTAAGTTTTTATCTTTTAATCAGATGAGGGAAGTGTCACATTTGTACCCCGAAATGTGAAGTTAATAAAACATTAAACACAAGTTTTATCAGGTAAACTTCTGAGTGTCTTTATTCTCCCGTTTCCTTTGTTCCCCTGCTTGTGTTCTTATCTCTCTCTCACTCCACGTGACTTCCGGTACATCTCATACATATTCATTATCATGACATCCCTCCTTTAATCAGAAATAAACTTTACCTTCACTTACCAATATCCCTCGGAAACATACAAACATCGTAACTAATGGTAATACTATAACTCAACTACATAAAATTTACTTCCTACAGCACTCATACATGCACTTTATGATATAAGATTAAAATACTGTCCCAAAGTTCTTATTAAAACTATGGCACAAAGTCTTTGTATCGTTTGGGCGGTTTCCGGTTTCGTTTCGGCCTGCCTGCGATATTGTCGTCGCTTCTCGGTTGTTCACTCTCAGCGTCGAAAATACTGCTCGCCACGGCTTTGGGTGTTTCTGCCGCTCTAGTCACTTCATCAGGAGTGCTGGTAACTGCCTCTGGAACATCATCAGGTCTTTCAGTTTCAGCATCTCATATTGGCCTTTCAACCTCTTCACTCGATGTATCTCTGGACTGGTACCTTTTTACACTTGATACATTTCTCTTATACAGGACTCCAGTCGGAGACTTGACTGTCACCATACTGCCACTTCTGGATACGACAGTATAGGGTTGATGGTAATAAGGTGTGTCTAGCTTACCACCAGTTTCATGCCTCACTAGAACATTATCTCCTGGCATGATGTCTGAGTACTTGGCTCCACGTTTCGAATCTGTGTACAGCTTTGCTGCACCTTTCTTTTCAGCATCGTGGTCCCTCATCTCCTGGTCGTCTCGGATTTCCTTTATTTCTGGCATTTTTGTGCAGATTTTTCTCCCAAAAAATGCTTCTGCAGGACTTTTTCCAGTGGTTGCATGAGGCGTTGCTCGATAGACAGCCACATAAGATAGCAATGCTTCTCGCTAATTTTGTCCTTCTGCGTGTGCAATCCTCAATCGTTTTTCAATGGACTGATTTTGTAACTCTACTTCTCCATTGGCTTGAGGCCATTTCGGAGTTACTTTATGATGGTGGATACCTGTGGTCCTCATGTATTCCGCAAATGTCTCTGAAATGAATTGTGGACCATTGTCAGAGTATAATGTAACAGGTAATCCATATCTTGCGAATATCTCTGCTAATGCTTGTATTGTTTTTTCAGTGGTTGTGGACTTCAACACCACGTACTCATAGTATCTGCTGTAGTAATCTATTACTACCATAATTGATTCACCCGTCGGTAAAGGTCCAAGAAAATCAACAGCTACGTCGATCCATGGTCCTGTCGGAAGTTGCGTACTCCGGATCGATTCTGGCGGATTACTCCTACTTGTGATTTGACATCCTTAACAAGTTTTAACAAATCTCTCTGCGTCTTTATCACAACCTGGCCACCATACCTTGGTTCTGAGGTTTTGCTTGGTACCAACAATACCTAGGTGTCCTTCATGCGCTAAGGACACGATCTTCGGTCTCAATCTTTGCGGTATCACCAATCAGCAACCTCTTAATACACACTGTCCGATGCAACAAAGTTCGTCTCTATTGGGAATGTAAGCCTTGTGAGTACACTTGTCCCATTGTCCACTCTGTATGCATTCTCTTACTTCCATGAGTTCTGGATCACGTTCGGATTCTCTCTCGACTTCCTTCGTAGTCACAGCTTTCGGTGTCGACTGAATAGCTACGAAGCGTACAAAGCTCTCTGTTTCTGTTCCCAATTCTGACTTGGATTGTGGACCTCCATCCTTCACCAATCTGGACAGCGGATCAGCAATGTTTGCTTTCCCTGCAATGTGGATTACTTTATATTTGTAGGGTTGTATTCTGAGTACCCATCTCTCTATTCTGGCACATGGTTTGGATCTAGGTGCATAGATCACCTCTAATGGCTTATGATCTGTGATGAGTTCAAATTCAATGCCATATAAATATGCATGGAACCTCTCACAGGCCCATACAAGTCCGAGTGCTTCTTTCTTTGTCTGAGAGTATCTTCTTTCCACATCTGATAACGATCTGCTGGCATAGGCAATGATTCTTGGTCCTCCATCATGCATCTGGACCAATATGGCTCCTAAACTAACCGGGCTGGCATCCGCTATGACTTTGGTTGATGTCGCCGGATCGTAATATCCAAGAGTTTTTGCATCTGTCAGGCTTTGCTTCAGCGCTGTGAACGCTTTCTTCTGCTCAGAGCCAAAATGAAATGGTACACCTTTCCTGGTTAGTTTCCTTAGTGGTTCTGCCACTGTAGCGAAATTAGGAATGAACTTTGGACAAAAATTGACCAATCCTAGGAAACTCCTCACCTCTGTTGCGTTCTGAGGTGCACGTGCCTCTTCAATAGCTTTCACCTTGGCTTCTGCAGGGTTTAGTCCTTTCCTTGTAAGTCTGTGTCCCATGAAGTCCATTTCTGACACACCGAACTGGCACTTGTTTCCATTCACGGTAAGGCCTGCCTCCTGTAGTCTAGATAGTACACGCCTCAACCGTTTGTCATACTCTTCCTTCGTTGGTGCATGGACTATGATGTCGTCAGAAATGTTGGCAACTCCAGGAATGCCTTGAATCACTCGATGGATTTCATACTGGTAGATCTCCGAAGCTGCATTAATTCCAAATGATAGTCTCTTGTAACGATACAATCCACAGTGAGTCACAAATGTAGTTACATCTCGGGAACCTGGATCCAGCTCTAATTGATGATAGCCCCATTTCAGATCAATTTTTGAGAATACCTTGCTGGTAGTTAGTTCTTGAAGTATTTCCTCCACTGTTGGTATAGGGTGTCGTTCTCTAATTATAGCTTCATTGGCCATTCTCATGTCAACACATAGTCTTATGTCACCCTTTGGTTTGGGCACAATCACTACTGGGCTGACCCATTGTGTCGAATGTTCCACCGGTTCAATAATGTCTTGTTCGATCAATTCTTTAATTTTGGCTTCAACTTTCCCACGAAGTCCAAACGGAGTTCGGCACATTGGTTGTGCCTTGGGTTTGACCGTTTCATCTACCGCTAGCTTCAATTGTCGACCTTTCAGCTTTCCTACTCCTTGGAAGACTGCGGGGAATTCTTGCTTCATATCCTCGTATGACTGAATTGAATTGACACAAGCTCCAATATGAAGTATTGCCAGGTCTTGCGCTGTGCTTCTACTCAGCAATGGTTCTCCCCTCTCTTCTATGACCATAAACTCTGCTTCGGTGTACTTATCTCCAGCTTCAACAGTTGCAGTAAAACATCCAATGGTCTGCAATGGCTTGGTTGCTGTGTATGGATACAGTTTCTTGGAACACTTCTTTGAGGTACAGATGATCTTTTTCCTTTTCAACTTCTCCCATAAATGTCGATCAATCACATTACTGTCACTGCCTGAGTCTACAATGACCTGAACTGTTACTCCACCAATGATCACTGGGACCTTCTCATGATGTACTTCATTCAACGTAAATTGGTAACAACTCTGTTCCTCCTGGGTATCATCATCGTCACTGTCTATCTGGCGAATGGTATTTTTCTTTCCAGGATACTTTCCTTTCCCACAGGCTTTGCCTTTGGAAGTTGTACACTTCCTCTTCTGGTCTGCATTGGACTTGCTTTTGCACTTCTTTGCAAAGTGGTCCTTACCTCCACACTTTCTGCAAACTTTGCCTTTGGCCGGGCAATATGGGTCTTTTCCAAAGTGACCTCGGTTTCCACATCTATAACACTCCACGTCCTGTGTCGGCGTACATCTTGGCTGGTTATGGCGATGTGAGAGCCTCTTAATTTGCTGGCTTGAGTTGTCTTTCAGAGTCATGGTATGAAATTGCCCTTCAACAGCCTCTAATGCAGCAGCAATGGTTAAAGCATCAGTGAGTTCCAACTCACTCCATCTTTCCAGTAGACGTCTTCTGAGTTTATCTGATCTGCAGTGCTGTACGACTTGATCCAATAATTGGTTGTCCAAATCAGCTGGCATGTAATTGCATCCAACAGCTAGCTGGTGTAGTCTCGTCACGTACTGAGCAATTGTCTGGCCATCTTCTTGTCTCGTTCTCCGAAACAAATGGCGTTGAAATGTAGCATTCGGTGTCACTACATAGTGTGCATTTAATGCATCTACCGCTTTCCGGTACTCATCCTTTCTTCCAGTATTCAAAAGTGTCTTAAATGTTTCCCGAACTGAGGGTCCTGCAGTGAAAAGAAGTAACGCCCTTCTCTGCGCTTTTTGTTTAACCGTACCGGTATGTAGAAATAGGGCACGACTGTCGGCGTAGGATTCAAATTCTTCCAGCCATGCCTTCCACTTCACACTTACAGTACTTGCATCACCCGTTGGGTCAAAATGAGCAATTCCACTATGTGTTAGAAAGTCACCGTCTGCCCCAGCCATGAGGAAATATTCCAGCTCCAAAAGTACTGAGTCACAGAGAAAATTCTTATCACCTTGAAGTTGTCTGTAATCCTCTGTAATCTTGTTTAGTCTTTAATTTTCTTCAAGCTTCTTTCATCCTCGTCGCCAATGTCACATTTGTGGCACGAAATGTGAAGTTAATAAAACATTAAACACAAGTTTTATCAGGTAAATTTCTGAGTGTCTTTATTTTCCCGTTTCCTTTGTTCCCCTGCTTGTGTTCTTATCTCTCTCTCACTCCACGTGACTTCCGGTACATCTCATACATATTCATTATCATGACAGGAAGATTTTGGTATTGATAAGAATTCTTTACTTATTTATTATCAAATTCAATCTTTGGTAAAATGTATGTTTGGTAGAGATATGATTTTACCTAAAATGACTAAATTTGAGGCTTCCCTTATGAAGGTACCACAGAAGGGTTCTATTTCATTTATGTATCAAATATTACAGGATGGTATGGATAAAAAGGGTTGGGATAGATCTAAAATTAAATGGGAAGCGGATATTGGTTTTACTTTTTCTGAAGAGGATTGGTTAGATATCTGTTATGATAGTGTAATTAGATTGATAAATGCACATTATGCAATGATTAATTACAATTTTTTACATCAATTATATTCGACACCTGAAAAATTTAAAAAATATGGTTTTAATGAATCAAATTTGTGTTTTAGATGTGGTGATATGGTTGGAACTTTTTTTCATGCTGTTTGGTCATGTATACAAATGCAATCTTTTTGGAAGAAAATTCAATCGTTTTTAGAATACCTGCATAAGATTTAAATAGGTTTAGATCTAACAGTATTTTTATTGGGTAGTTTGCAATCTCTAAAAGGTTTGGGATTAGATAAGTTTCAGCTTGCTTTTGTATATTTAGCTTTATCTGTAGTGAAAAAATGTATTGCTAGTACATGGAAAGATACAAATATGATTGATATTAATAGATGGCATAATGAGATGAGATATTGTTTAATAATGGAAAAATTATGTATGTTTTGCATGATAATTATAACTTTTTAATTAATAAGTGGTTGTTATACTCAAAATATTTACATTTCAATTTATATTGATTAGATTTTAATATGTATATTTAACTTTTTTTTAATATTCTTTCTTTTTTATGGCTCTCTTTAGGAGAGTTGGCTGAAGG
Source organism: Narcine bancroftii (assembly GCF_036971445.1). Lineage (NCBI taxonomy): Eukaryota > Metazoa > Chordata > Chondrichthyes > Torpediniformes > Narcinidae > Narcine > Narcine bancroftii. Next base: position 174,231,744 of record NC_091471.1, on the reverse strand, counting down.
GGGGATCTTTTCTTTTCTTTTTATATATATAAAAAAATGTTCATGTTCATGTTTAATTGCTGTATATGTCATATATTATTTGTTTTTTGAATGAAAAAATAAAGTTTAAAAAAAAACATGTTGTCAATTTAAATTAATCCCATCTGCCTGCCCAAGGTCCACATTCCCTCCATCCCAAATCTGTTCATGATTCTGTCTAATTCCTCTTAAATGTTGCTATTGTAGCTGTTTCTGCCTCCTTTTCTGCCAGTTCTAGGTGCCTGCCACTGTATGGAGTCGTAGAATACTGCAGCACAGAAACAGGCTCTTTGGCCCATCTAGTCTATGCTGAGCTGTTATTCTGCCTAGTCCCATTGACATGCACCTGACCCATATCCCTCCATACCCTTCACATCCATATACACATAACCACATTTAGTTTAAAAGTCAAAATAGAGCCTGAATATATTTTAAAACAAACTTGAAGGGGGTCAAATTTGTTGAGAAGTTGTACAAAATCAGAAGCAAGTTTAAATTGGGTAGATTTTTCAGAGAGCAACAACAAACATGGTGGGTCTAATGATATATTATATCATATTGAGACATCTGGTGTGACCGTGCACTCTTTCATAGTACTCGCTAAATACTGTTTGTCTTGAATGCAACTATAAAGGAAAAATATGAATTTAGGAGATTTTTAAATTGGTTTCCTGTTTTGCATTCAGCCTTTTTTTTCATTCCAGCTCCTTACTTTCACATCCTCTTCCTTCTTGTGTGCTTTCCTTAATTCTGTAATGAGGGTGCCCTCACTTGTAATCAGCTTCTGCCACTTCCTCTATCACCTAGCGTAGTGGAGCCCGAGGCAAGTTGTTTACTCATAACTTTGTTTTAAGATTTAGTCATATATTTCAGCATATTTGCATCCTTGCTAATTTACTATTTAATTTTGACAAACACCATTGTTTTTGTGCATTCTCACTATATTTAGTCTTACCGAATGATATTCATAATTTTAAACTAGAGATATAAAAGGCAGCAGATGCTGAAACTGTCCTGAAACAAAGTTTCAACCTAAAATATCCTTCCTCAGATGCTACCGGATCTGGAAATTTTTTATATCTGCCATTATTCTAAGAGTTCACCCGAAGACGGTCACCCAACGGTTAAAAACAGCTTCTTCCCCTCCACCAACAGATTTCTGAATGGAAAATAAACCACAGGCACTACCTCACTTTTTTTCTCTTCTTTTACACTACTTATTTTTTGTAAATAGTGTATTTACAGAAATGTAATTTATAGCAAATTTTGTACCTGTCATGCACAATGATGCTTTCGCAAAACATGTGACACATGTATGTGACAATAAATTCTGATTCTGATTCCTGATCCAGACTGTCTCTTTGGTGAGTCACATATTGAAGCTAGTTTATCACAAGATTAGCTCCAAACTATACATTGACTATCTGAGGTGACTTTAAAATCACAACGTTTTCTACACAAGTGAATAATTCACCCAGGTTGATACACTAAGTCAGTTTTCTTTTGCTGTATCAGTTCTAACCAAAGGGCCACCTTTTGGTGAGCTAACATTTTTCATAGAAGGTGTCCTTTTGGTCCATCATGTCTCTTCTAATTCTCAGAGCAATCCAATTACCTTCTCTCTCTCTTTTTCCTGCTCTCTATCAACCCCATAGACTCTTCAAGCAATCATCTAGACCAGAGCTAAGTTACTATAGTCAATGAACGTAACAACCAGCAGTTTTCAGAAAATGAAAAGAAACTGGAACACCGAAAAAACCTGCACAGTCACAGGGAGTAAGTACAAACTTAACACTGTGGACAACGGAGGCCAGGATTGAACTCAGGTCGCTCATGCTGACAGGCCTCTATTGCTAAATTAATTTTCTTAGTCTCAAAAGCTGAGCCATCATCTCCAGGTCTCTTGACTTGAGCGCCTGCAGTATTTTGAGGTTCTCCAAAGCCACGAAAATCAGACAGGAGCAGTTCAACAGATAGGATTCACTATTATATAATTAGTTAACATCCTGCCTGTACTGGGATAATCTGGAAAGCTAATAAGAAACAGCAAAAATTAACAAGTCTCATGGTTCATCTGTAGTGATGAAAATATCAGAACCAACACAATGTGAATATGGAAAGAAGAACACTATTAGTTTCAACAAGTGCCATTACAGGACCAGGAAGAGTTAATTAACTTGAGGAAATGTAACTGCGTACCCAGCAAAAGTGCCTTTGGGTGGGAGACTTAAAATCCTTTTTAATACTTCAATACTTTACTTTTATCTAACTGTCCCGCAAATTTCTTGTATTCAGCTGTTTTATATCTAAGCCCCTATGAAGTATTCTATATCTTCAAGACTGTGAGATGTCTCCACCAATGGGCTACCTTTTCCTGAGCTAGCGTCTCACTTCAAGCATGTTCTAAGTGTTAACAAAGGATACTCAAATAAGAGACAAACATGGTAGTAATTGGCTATTTTCTCGATTCATCTGAAATCTTCAATCCCCATTGGGTGATCAATTAATTTCAGTATCTTAAAAAGAAAGAATTATATTAGCACAAAATTCAGTCTACTTCACTAAGTAATGGAAGCAAAAAAATGCCCTGCTCCTCATGTAAGCAACTTCAAACATGTCATGCTTTACACTTTAAATAAAATACCTACCTTCAAATGTTATGCACAATTCATAATCAGTACTAAAAGTCAGTATCATTTCTAATAAAACCAGCTGAAACTGCTGGTGTGGGGCTGTGATATATAAAAGTTCTGCTCTTTATTAGATTGGAATGTCACTTGGCTGAAATGCATTCCACACGCAAGCTGGATCAAAATATGTTTGTGACAGTGGATTTCACTTCTGACAGTAATGAAACATTTCTGCAGAGATTACAATCTTAAAAAACCTCATTTCTCATAGTACAAGCAGAAACCCTACACAAGGAATTGTATGTCATCACCATGGGCAAATCACAAAAATACAGGTTGACGACTGACTACATGTTAAACTATGCCTTAATTCTGAGTGAAAAAACATCATCTTGATTTCCAACTGTACAAGTCTTCAAATTTTACGTTAGCAAGAAATACCTCACAGCCAGTTCTTAACAATTAAGCCATCCAACATGTGGAAATGATTTTTAATATTTACTGTTAAAAAAACTTAAACAAAAATGTTTATATTTCTATCCTTGAGTTTGAATAAGTGATCTCAAATGGCTTAATGTACATGCTTTAAATTTTTTACCAATTTAGCAAATTACTTTAATGACAGAATCTTACAAAGCAGACATTTTCCTTGGCCAATGTTTACAACTCAGATAAGTGCAGTTAAGTGTCACAATGAGTATCACGGAGAACTATTAATCAAAATTAATTGCACAAATTGCTCATAGCATCATGTTGCATTCAGTCCAGAACTTTTTAAACATTCAGACCCTATTTTTGGGTTACAGCCAGTGCAAACATCTCTCGCACCACCTATGCAGTGATAGGTGAAGCATATTTTCAGAGGATAGAACCTTGACTATACTCGAGTTGTGCTCTCTCTGATTCAGGAGCACCTGCTGTTGAATGTGGGTGTCTCTAATCTAGAATCCACACCTTAACATTGCTCACCTTCTTGAGTAATTAAAAATAAGAATCTTCTTATTCTTTTTTATAGTCAATGAATCAAACAACGAGAATGAATAATTACAAGTATCACTTAACTAACCCTAACAATTCTCTTCAGGATTAAACAATTTTTCTCATCAGCACAAATATTATAGTCATACCTGCATGAATGAGAGCTAATTGTGGTTAGATTAATGGGACCAGGAACCACTACTGTTTAGACAGCTGGTTGCCCACCAATGATCAAAAAATTAATGTCCTGCCATGTTGAGTTGGGCAGTATGGCTCTATAATTCTGTCATATAAGAACCAAAGATTCTGTAAATGTATAAGTTGTGATAGCAAGTTTGGGTTCAGGGTTGGAGGGGTCAGAGAGCCTAATATTTGTGAATTTACCACATCTTTTCTTCTCTTAAGCCCTTTAATTTTGTCACTCCATAAAATTATAACATTTACAATTTCTTCTTTCTTTGGCTTGGCTTCGCGGACGAAGATTTATGGAGGGGTAAAGTCCACGTCAGCTGCAGGCTCGTTTGTGGCTGACAAGTCCGATGCAGGACAGGCAGACACGGTTGCAGCGGTTGCAAGGGAAAATTGGTTGGTTGGGGTTGGGTGTTGGGTTTTTCCTCCTTTGTCCTTTGACAGTGAGGTGGGTTCTGCGGTCTTCTTTAAAGGAGGTTGCAGCCCGCCGAACTGTGAGGCGCCAAGATGTACGGTTTGAGGCGATATCAGCCCACTGGCGGTGGTCAATGTGGCAGGCACCAAGAGCTTTCAATTTAAAAAAAGACCAAGTAGTTAAATTAAAATCTATCAGAAAAAATACCTTGGCAATGTGTCAATTTATGGTAAGCTGATTTCAACCACAGAAGCACAGGTGAAGTTTAAACTATCCAATGTAGTCAATTTTTCTTATTGGTTAATCCCAGGAATCAATCAAGTAAACCAACTCTGCATTACCTCAAAGACAATTGTATCCATTTTTAAAAGAGACTCCATGCAATACTCCAGCTAGATTTTGTACAGCTCTAGCAAGCCTTTCCTACAATATTATTTGCGATACCGGAATGATCATTTTCAGTCTTGAATGAGAGAACCTAGATCCTGTTGGATAGCAGCATTCTGTAATATCACACTTCTAAAATAATGTTCCTCTTTTTTGTTTTGCCTGATTGTTTGCAAAATTTCAAACTGCATTTCCCCACATTATTGTCCATTCACTCTGTAACTTTCACTTAATCATCATTCTTTTGTAGACTTTTTGTGTGCTCCCAACAACTTACATTTTCCTCTGATGTTGGGGCAGAGAATGCTGGGATACTTGACAAGTTACACAGTGTCCAAAAGGTGTGTCAGATTGGCATTTTGGGTTGATGATCTTTAATTTAGTTTATTTATATATTTTTTTTCTTTGGCTTGGCTTCGCGGACGAAGATTTATGGAGGGGGTAAAAGTCCACGTCAGCTGCAGGCTCGTTTGTGGCTGACAAGTCCGATGCGGGACAGGCAGACACGGTTGCAGCGGCTGCAGGGGAAAAATGGTTGGTTGGGGTTGGGTGTTGGGTTTTTCCTCCTTTGCCTTTTGTCAGTGAGGTGGGCTCTGCGGTCTTCTTCAAAGGAGGTTGCTGCCCGCCAAACTGTGAGGCGCCAAGATGCACGGTTTGAGGCGATATCAGCCCACTGGCGGTGGTCAATGTGGCAGGCACCAAGAGATTTCTTTAGGCAGACCTTGTACCTTTTCTTTGGTGCACCTCTGTCACGGTGGCCAGTGGAGAGCTCGCCATATAACACGATCTTGGGAAGGCGATGGTCCTCCATTCTGGAGACGTGACCCACCCAGCGCAGCTGGATCTTCAGCAGCGTGGACTCGATGCTGTCGACCTCTGCCATCTCGAGTACTTTGACGTTAGGGATGAAAACGCTCCAATGGATGTTGAGGATGGAGTGGAGACAACGCTGGTGGAAGCGTTCTAGGAGCCGTAGGTGATGCCGGTAGAGGACCCAAGATTCGGAGCCGAACAGGAGTGTGGGTATGACAACGGCTCTGTATACGCTTATCTTTGTGAGGTTTTTCAGTTGGTTGTTTTTCCAGACTCTTTTGTGTAGTCTTCCAAAGGCGCTATTTGCCTTGGCGAGTCTGTTGTCTATCTCATTGTCGATCCTTGCATCTGATGATATGGTGCAGCCGAGATAGGTAAACTGGTTGACCGTTTTGAGTTTTGTGTGCCCGATGGAGATGTGGGGGGGCTGGAAGTCATGGTGGGGAGCTGGCTGATGGAGGACCTCAGTTTTCTTCAGGCTGACTTCTAGGCCAAACACTTTGGCAGTTTCCGCAAAGCAGGACGTCGATGCCGCTTTAGTTGCCCATTCAGAGCCAGCTCTTCAGCGCTTGATTTATATAGAACATTTGAAAAAACTCACATTGGCCAAAGTGCTGTACAGGTCATAAGTACATCTCAACATAATAAGCTATTTAAAGTGCAGTATAAAATGGTTATCCAAGGTTCAATCTAGTAACAATCAACAATCACCTCAAAATGCTGTGACTATAAATACAATTTGCGCCTGAATTTAACAGAGTTAAAGGAAGGAGCTGATTTGATGGAGGGAGAAAAGCTGTTCCATTGGGGGCTGCAATATCGAAGATGCAATTTCCCAAGTTTGCGATTTGAGCGTGGAACAACCAAGCACCCTAAGTTAGCCAATCTTAGGGGCCTTGAAGTGGAGTTAGGAGATTAGTGATGTAGGAGAGGTCTACTCCATTAAGGGCTTTGTAAACAAACTGGAGAACTTTAAAATATATTCTGAGCCATACTGGCAGCCAGTGGAGGGAGGCCAGGATGGGGGTAATTTGGTCCCTCTTTTTGGCTCCTATCAGGAGGCTTGCTGCAGCATTCTGCACAAGTTGCAGACAGGATAATGACAACTGACTAATTCCTGTGTATAGAAGGTTAGAGAAGTCTAAGCAGGAGAAAATGAGGGCATGGATAACATTCTCGAGGTCTTTCAGTGAAAGGAGTGATTTGATTTTCACAATAGGGTTGGCTTTTATTACTGCATTTACTCATTGACAAACTTGAAGGTGGAATTAAATATCACACCAAGGGCTTTGGCATATGGTTTGATGACGGTGGATAAGTTACCAAGACTATTGGAGATACATTTGGTGGAGTTGGGTTGATCTCAGATTTGCCTTCGTTTAGCTACAGGAAGTTTTGAGCCATCCAGCATTTTATGTTCTCCAGATAGTCATTGAGGCTGGTTATCTTTACTTATTCGTTGGGCTTCAGGGGGAGATAGAGCTGAGTATTATTAATGTAGCAGTGGAAGGAGATGCCGTGTTTGTGGATGATATGGCCGAGGGGGAAGCATGTATAAGGAGAAGAGAATGGGGCCCAGAATAGACCCTTGTGGGACCCTACAGGAAAGGGTAGCAGAGGAGGATGAAGATTTACCCATTTTGACTGAGAAATTTCAGGGCCATGCCATCAACACCAACCCTCTGCTGGAGGCCATCTATTAAAATAGCATGATCTGCAGTACTAAACGCTGGCTAAGGTCCAGTAGAATTAGAATGGCAGAGTGCCCTGAGTCAGTGGCAAGGAGCAGGTCATTATATACTCTTAGTAAGGCTGACTCTGTGCTATGATGGGCCTTATAACCTAACTGGAATCTTTTGGATATGTTGTATTGATGTAGGTCAGGCAACAATTAGCTAAGAACAACTTTTTCGAGGACCTTTGATAAGAAATGTAAGTTTAGAAACAAGCCTGTAAATTTTGGGTGTGGTGGGATATAAGTTGGGTTCATGATGGGAGATGAAGGCATGTTAATATCCTGGAAATTAGTTGCCTGGCACGCTGAATGTTTCAAACACTTTTTCTGTTCTTGGTCTCACAGTTTCAGCATTACTCATTTGTTTGCTATTTTTCTCCCTACTTATACTCCATCCAGACAGATTATCTGCTATTATTAAGCCTTCATCACTCTCTCAGGTGACTTCAATCTTTGTTATCTGTTTTCCGGTCTCCTCCCCATGACACACATTCCTTTTGCTCCCCCATCACTTCCCCTTTTCTGCAACTTAAAATATGCTTGTTTTTTAATTTACTTAGTGGTGATGGATGAAATTCAGCATTATGATGAGCAGAGACATTGTGGACAGAAGGGCATGTTCCTGTGCTCTACTATTCTGTGTTCTGCTAAATATTAACTATGTTCATTTCTACATAGGTACAATCTGATTTGCTGAGTATTTACAACATTTCTGATTTTTAAAAATTAACATTTATTTTCTTATTTATCAATATATTATCATTAAGTTTGGAAACAGTGCACCACAACCCAAGTTTTTACATATATTATAAATAACTGAAACCCCAGCATTGATTTTCAGGAACTATAACTTTCCACGTGAATATGATTAGCCGCTTTCAGATGCATTCTCCGCCAAGAATGCGCCTGCAGTAGTGGATGCAGACCTGTGGAACGATCGTTCAGGTGGCAGCACTGAAAGCGCTGCGCTGTCCACCTGAAAGGGACAGCTGCAGGAGAGGTGCCTCGGAGCGCACTCTGGCTCCTCTCCGTTTGGGACATTGGGGCAGGGGCAGCTGGTGCAGGACATCAGGGCTGGAATGGCCGATGCTGTCCGCCCCAACCCTGTAGTCCCGCACTGGCCGCCCCAGCCTTGACGTCCCACGCTGGCTGCCCCTGCCCTGACGTCCCGCGCTGGGGGGCAGAGGCAGTGGGGAGGGGGGGGTGTCATCCCCTGAGCAGCCGCTTTCAGGTAGCACCTGAAAGGGACAGCTGCAGGAGAGGCGCCTTGGAGCGCACTCTGGCTCCTGTCCCTTTGGGACATTGGGGCAGGGGCAGCCGATGCAGGACATCAGGGCTGGAGCGGCCGATGCTGGCCTCCCCAACCCTGTAGTCCTGCACTGGCCGCCCTAGCCTTGACGTCCCACGCTGGCTGCCCCTGCCCTGACGTCCCGCGCTGGGGGGCAGAGGCAGCGGGGAGGGGGGGGTGTCATCCCCTGAGCAGCCGCTTTCAGGTAGCTGCATTCAGGTGCCGATGGGCGGGGGGTGGAGAACACACCTCAGTGCTCTGGCAATTCTCCCTCTCAGAGGAGGGTTGGAAAGTGCGCCTCGGAGGCACCTCCTGCTCTTTCAGGTGGCCTCCCAACAGCCGCAGAGGGGTAGAATATGCGGGTTTATATCGAGGTATTTTGGCCACCTGTAAGTGCTTATTGATTCATTTCAACACCCCATCTTTTTCAAACTTCAGGAGCCACTCAGCAGGTCAGGCAGCACTCATGGAGACTGAGGGATGAATGACCCTGCAGAAGTAAAACATGAAGTAAAACACCGTGAATGAAGTAAAAACATAAAGCTGGAGGAACTCAGCAGGTCACACAGTGTATTTTATGTAGCAAAGGTAAAAATACAGAACTAAAGTTTTGGGCTTGAGCCCCTTCATCAAGGTATCAAGGTAATTGACCCTGCATCAGGTCTGTTCTCTGACAGTTAACCAATCTTCAATTCATGCTGAGATCACAAAATGTAATGTTCTTCCTCAACCATGGAACCTTTTAAAATAGATTGCAAAGAATACATATTGAACATAATCTCAGGGATGGGTTGTCTGGATGAGATGTTTAGAGCTTATTTATAAAGAAATAATTAGAAGTGGCCACCACCACATGATTGCACATTCACATATCACAGTAATACTCACTGAGGACATATGTTTAGGAATCACTGGTGTGTGATCTGCATAATGTTCCCTTTAACTAAAATGAAAGGGCTTGCATTAATGACCACCATCACCACACCCCCTCCTCCACAGGGAGTAGGACTTCAGATATTTTATTACAACATTATTAAGTGAATTTACTGCTGAAAGTGTGTAATGAGACATCAGAAGATCACAGGATAATCAATATGGAGAGGATTGCGAGATTGTCAGAGAACCATTAGCCCCTTTCACACTGGCATCTTGTCCCAATAATTGACGGCCAATCTATCGGTTAAGGGTCCAATGTGAAAGCTCTTTAATCAGTATGCAGGCATCATCAGATCCCGGGGATGATACTACCTAGGTATATAGTATCATCCCTGGTGTCTAATGATGCTTGCGTGCTGATTAGCCCAGTGTGAAAGGATCATAGGGATAAAGTAGTGATATGTTGATTATGTTTTTGCATGAGTGCAGTAACATGAATGAAACAAAAGATTAAAAAGAAGGTATAAACTTTGCTGACATATTTAAACCTTTATAAATGTCTAAAGGACTATGGAAAGTCGCAGCAGGAGAGAGAAATGGTGGATTTGCCCTCTCAGAATTCCATGCGGCTGAGAAACCCCTCCATGAGTACTCCGTACATGCAGAATTTTCCCTGCTGCATGAATTCTGGGAGGGCAGGTCTGCCATCGCTCTAACCCATGGTCTTTATAAATTGTACGCTATTGCTGCTAGGACTTTCCCACGGGGTTTATAAATTGTGCGGCTCTACTTTCCCAGGATCTTTTAAAAAATTATAAAGGTTTATATAGGTCAGTGCAACAAGCACTGAAGGGTTCATACTGTGCTGTACATAATGCTTAATTATGTTAAAACTAGATATGAAATTTATTTCAATACAAGATCATAATACATTGATCAGGATTTAGGGCAAGTCCACTATTGCTCAATGCGTCACTCAGACATCACTGTGGAGGAGAGAATCCCCTATTCACAGGAATGCCTTGTGAAGAGTGTGAAAGGACACAGAGAACTGGTTAAAGGTGTGAAAGGTAAAAAAGGTTTCCTTAATCGGTTCACCAAATAGCCAATCAACTGGTTAGTCAATGTGAAAAGGGCTATTATTTACAATATGCAGACTTGTGAATTCAATTCGAGAAGAACTCAGGCACAAGCAACCTGGAAAGATATCTTTCTTAACAAAAAATTGTTTCAAAACTTGGCATTTTTCTCATTGATAAGATTTTTGTTCCAATTTTCCTGTTAGTTTGCACCAACTTCTCTCTGGGTAGTAATGTTGTGTCTGAGGCAACAGGCTTCAAACAAGCTTCAAACAGACTTGGGTTGGAGTGAGATAAGCTCTATTATCCATTCACAAAATAATAATGGTTTATGAATTTATTGAATATGCATTCATTTGCACTGTTCATCTTGAACGCTGGATGATAAAAGTTGTTTACTCCTAAGAATTCTTTCCTCTCATCTGTACCTGCTAACTTGCAAGAACCCTGCTGGATTCCTAACAATTGCATGAAGTACAATATGGAGAAGGGGGCAATATTCCCTTTGGACGGAAGACTGGAAAAAACAGAATATTTTAAAAAGATGTTGGATTGAAAGCTATTGGAACTCAGTGATTTGGTTGCAAAGTTAATATATAGTTACAAGTATTCAGGAAGGAGAGTCTAGAACTGGAATTATTCTGATAGAAATGCTCTTAGGGTTTGCAAATATGCAATGTCTCATCCTGGCTGATGTTCCTCCCCATAGGACACATTTGATTGAATTTTTTGATAAGATAACAAATGTGGTTGATAGATGAGGGCAGTGGATGCTGTCTACATGGAGTTTAGTAAGGTATTTGACAAGGTCGCTCATGGTAAGCTGATCCAGGAGGTAAAAATACAAGGGATGTACAGTGAATTCATAGTTTGGATTCAGAATTGGCTTGCTCACAGAAGACAGGGTATAGTGGTGAAGGGGTATTATTCTGGTTTGAGATCTGTGACCAATGGTATTTCACAGGAACTGGTGTTGGGATCCCTGTTGTTAATATATATATGACTTCGACAAAACAGTAGGTGAGTGTGTTACCAATGATACATATATTGGTGGAGAGGAAGGCAGTGCAGAGGGCTATTTAAAAATACAAGATACTGTATAGATATTGGCAGAGAAATGGCAGATGGAACTTAATCTGAACTTAATCTAAGGTGTTAGACTTTGAGAGGTCAAAAAGTATACAGATAATGAAATGACTTGAAAGCATTGATATTTAGAGGGATCTGGGTGTGCATGTCAATAACTCCAATAAAATGGCCACACAAGTAGATAGGTTGGTAAAGAAGGCACATGGCATGCTTGCTTTTATTGGTTGGGGCACTGAATATAAGAAAAAGGAAGGCATTTTGCAGCTAGTATAAACTTTGGTTAGGTCATGCTTTGAATATTGTGTGCAATGCTAGCTGTTCACTTATAGGAATAGTGCAGAGGCTTTGGAAAGAGTAGAGAAAAGATTTACCACGATGCTGCCTTGATTAGAGGGTGTGAGCAATGGGGAAAGGTAGGACAAACTTGGGCTACTTCTTCTGGTGGAGACCTGATAAAATTATGAGAGGCACCGAACATCACCTGCTAGAGAACATGAATTTAAAGTGAGGGGGTGGAATTTATTAGAAATTTTCAGTTTAAGTTATTTTACACAGAAAGTGGTAGACATCATGCTTTTTGGCTGCTAGTGGAAGTATTGGAAGCAGATACAATAGTAGCATTAAAGAGGCTTCCACATGGACATATGAATATGAAGGAATTTGGGGGGGTATGCATCATGTGCAACATACAATTTTTAGTTTAATATGGGCATTATGAGTGGAGCAGACATTGTGGGTTGAAAGCCTGTTCCTGTGCTGCATTGTTCTATAATCTTGAAGTCAATGATCATTAATTTTGGATTAATGTGAGGAGGATTTTCTTCATTCAAAGAACCTTGACCCTTTAACATTCTGACTCCCAGTGGGTTGGTGTTAAGGATAAGAGTGTGGATGTTCAGATATGCTGATCCTAGATTAACATCAATAAATGTTGGGGGATAAGGGAATCCCAGGAACCTGGGATAGGGTGGGGAAGCAATGTAAAATTCAGCCATTTTCTTGTTGAATGACAGATCTGCCATGAAGAAATCATATGGATAACACATCTTGGAATTCTAATGTGGCTATGCTTGATTAATTTCTACATTGAAAAATCCTTCATAGACTGTTGTTCAAATATAGATCTTAAACTTCAGAGCTTGATCAACTAGTGCCTGTGGTTCTAAAATTAAAAGGCCAATTTGGTACTGTGATGGGGCCCGAGTTCGCTTGCTGTTCTTTTGAGAATCTTGGATGTGGTGGTCTTTATTTTCTTTCCATTAAAATGAATGGTGCAGAGAAACCTATAAGCATCTCAAAAATCATGATAAATGAAGAATCTTAGATATTACACTTTGGAAGGAGGCCATTTGGTCCTTAAGGCTGTTTGAAATAACAATCCAATTAGGAGCATTTCTCTTAGTCTTTTCTCATATTCATCCAATTTTATTTTCTTTTGCAATTAATTAAATTCTCTTTTAAAACTACGGTTGATCTGTTTCCATCATAAGGCTGTCACTAATTAGTCTCAGTAAGAAAATACTATCAATTCAATGCACTTCCAAGCCAAGCCACTTTCAAATACAAACAAACTTCTTTTTATCATTATATATACATTTTTCAGACCAACCTAACCTGACTGTAGCTTACCTTTGATGGCTAACCATTGTTTTTCTTTTGCACACCACGTAGAATATCCCAAAAATAGTAAAAGAAAATAATGCATTTTTAGTCATCTGGAGTCAGGATGTTCCAAAATGTTTTACAGCCAATGTAGTTCTCTTTGAGGTATGGTTGCTGTTGTAAACCAATACAGCAGGACTTGACGTTGAATTCAACATTTTTACAATCAAACAATACCATCATTCCTTGCATCTTGATGAAGGGGTCAGGCCTGAAACAATGACAATTTTTTTCCCCCACTTATGCTGTTTGACTTATTGAGTTTGTCCAGCAGATTATACTTTGCTTCAGATTTTCTATCATATGCACTCTCATGTGTTCTCAGTATTCCCTTTTAATTCCTCCTCCACTATCTTTTCAAATTAAAATGTACTTTCTCGCTTCCTTTGATCTGACAATAATTTCTCTCTCTCTCTCTCGCTCTCTCTCTCTTCAGATGCTATCTGACCTGCTGAACATTTCCAGAAGTTTATGTTTTTCTTCTAAATTCCCAGTATTTGCAAGGTTAACTTTTTGCTATTTTGTTGCTCTTTATCTCCTATCTTCTCTTGTGGTGGAAATTCGTGACTGTACATCTGCAGCTTATTAAGGCAGAGAATTCCAAATAGTCACTGTCATCCTTATCAAAGCCTTCAACCCCAAGACTACACCCTGTGGCTCTAAACTCTTAAACCAGAGGGAATAAGTTTCTTCAACATCCTCCCTGTCAATCCCTAGCAGACTATTGTATGTCTCAATGAGATCACCTCTCATTTATTTAATGTCTAGTGTGCATAAATTGGCCAATCTTATTCAGACTATCTGTACAGGTCTATCCCCTCACCCCATGAATTAATCTTGTGAATCTGTATTGCATTGCTTTCAATGTTGGCCTCAAAATATAATCACAAAAGTGATTATTTCAGCTTCAAATGATTGAAAATGTACTTTGCTTGGAGTGAAATGCAATCCCCACTATTTCCAAATAATTATTCCAGAAATTTGATTGGGCATTTCCTGGAATGATTCACCAACATGTGCCAGATGTAATTCCTGTGTCAATCACAGGAACATGTCATTCTCTGTCAAAATTCCTTTTGGTGCATAGTGTTGGTTATCAGACCAAGTTGCCCTGGAAATAATCAGTGTAAGTTAATGCTGGTACAACAATACTTTAATACAGCAATGTTATACTGATCTCACTCTTAAAATGCCATCAAAATGCCATCAACCCACCCACGCATTGATTGCATCATCTCCTAATCCCATGATATTTGATGCCTTTTAATCCCTCCGTTATCCAAATTCATTGAGCATAGACCATGACTTAGTTTCTTGAGATCATGACCTCTTTTTTCATCAGCTCTTCACTTCCCTGCACCTGACCATCCTCTCAACATATCTTTGACATGTATCAAACCCAGAGGCCCTCTGACGGAATGCCCAGACTCCACACCTTCCCGGAAGACACTTACCCAATTATTACACTGTGATAAACTTGACTCCATGTCCCATACCAGAAATGATAACACATCAACCAGATAATATGGACACTTATAATGTGTGACAGTCTTTAACAGAACTATATTATTTCACTCTTTATTCGTTCATTGCTTGCTTATCTGGAAAATCTCTATTCATTTGCACTTCCAGTCTATGGGGTTTCCTTAACATTATTGCTCTTTATGAACAAATTACATTTGTTTGTACAGCTGATGTACATGAAATGTACATTTCTTTCCACATGGGCCTGCCGTCAGTATTGCTGTACTTCTTCAAAGATTTCCTCAGTTGACATACTCTCCAAAAATCTGGAAGTTATTTTCTGTCTGTGTGCAATTAGTTTCAAAATGATCTCAAGTTAAAACTGAACAGATTTAAAAAAAAGGAACCATAATCAACTTTTTAACATCTGCATCAGTTAACCTTGACAACGTGAATTTGGGTTCGAATATACAGTTTGCAATGTCAATCAATTACATGTAAAAGTAGGAGTGGGGTGATAAAGTGCATAGAGGCAGTGACATAGTACACAACATACTAGCAGGAAATGATGTTGGCCCCAGGGAATAATTGTGGTCAAGATTCCAGTGAAAGGATATCACGCCCAAATTCTTGAAGTTATGCTCCCAGCTATAAAGATGAGCAGCAGGAGCACAAACACAAATGTTTCTATCCATGTTTAGCAAGTACAAATCCTTGTTACGCAGAGTGCTTGGAGTAATTCTTCCTTTGCTGTGAGCCACAAACATGACCAGGCCATGCGATACGGGGAGAGGAGCCACACTGCTGCATCCTCTTCCAGCTGGCCATGTGTGGAAAGCCTTTGCCAATGGGAAGGAAACTGATGATAGGTCTTCATTTACCACATTTCTTTGGTTTTGCATCCCCAAAAGCACCTTAAGACAAAAGAAATGCATTCCAACTGCAGTCAGGTTCAATGAAGGAAGCAAGGACATTAGTTTGCGCACATCAAGCTACCTCATACGGCAATATGGTAATTGCCACATCACCTTCTTTACTGTATTGATTGAGGGATAAGTATTGGCTAGGACCAAGTGCCTTAGCAGTTTTTCAATCTTCAAAGAAGGCACGGTATAATTTTTCATCTCTACGTTACACTTCCAACAGCACAAAATTCTCACAGTGAGCACTACAGTGTCAACCTGGGTTACTGTGTCGCAGACACCCTCTGCAGTAAGACAGGCCCATCATGTCCACACCCGTGACAGCCTCAAATGCCCATCTACATCTATTTTCCAGCATTTAATCATAGCTGGCTTGCCTTGGTGATTCAAGTACCTGTCCCAAATACTTCTTAAATGTTAGAAAAATGTGTGCATCCTCCACCTCCTTTGGAAGTGTGTTTCAGATTCAGATTACGCTCTGGGTTAAAATAAAATCCCTTTGAAACCTCTTCCCCCTTCCTTAAATTGAATCCTTCTAGCTTTCAACACTTCTGCCTCTCTATTTGTATCTGGAGTGGGACTTGAACCAATATCTCAGAGGTGAGACCAACTAAGCCACAAGCTGATGCACCACACTGCCTCCTTCCCCTCCTGTGGCAATGCCACCTAATAATGTGGAATCTGCAGAGAAAAGAGCAGTAATGCTGATTCCAATACTGATTCTTAATAGACCATAAAATATTACAGCACAATACAGACCCTTCAGCCCATGATGTGCTGACCTATATAAACCTACTTCCCAGAAATCTAATTTTTCCCAACCCCACACCCATAACCCTCTATTTTTCTTGTATCTATGTGCCTATCTTTAGACTTTTTTTGAACATCCCCATTGTAACAGCCTCTGGCACCACCCTGGCAATGTATTCCAGGCACCCACAACTCTTTGTGTAAAAAAAAATACCTTTGACATCTCCCCTGAACTTTCCACCTCTCACCTTAAACAAATGTCTTCTGGTGTTTGTTATTGTGGCCCCAGGAAAAAGATGTTTCTGCCCACCAAATCTAAGGCCCCCATAATCTTATATACCTATATTAAGTCATCTCTCATGCTTTGTTGCTCCCTTGCTCTGTCAACCTTGCTCATGTGCAACATTCTGGTAAATCTCCTCTGCACCCTCTCCAAAGCATTTACTTCCTTCCTATAATGATGCAACCAGAACTGAATGCAATACTCTAAGGGTGGTCTAACCAGAGTTACCTCATGGCTCTTGAACTCAATCCCCTGACCAATGAAGGCCAGCACACCATACGCTTTCTTAACCACCCTATCAACTTGCATGGCAACCTTGAGTGATCCATGGACCTGGGCCCCAAGATGTTTGACAAGCAGTTTGACAATGTTTGTTCATTCCTTGGACAACCTCTTTCCAAGGCATTTTGTTTTACTTTCCTCATCCTGATTCAGTTTCAGAAATTGTGCATGAATTTCAGTGCTTGAATTGTTAACTTCAGTATTTTTTTGTATTTCTCAACTGGGAAAAAGACAAAGAGGCCATTGTGATAAGAACATAGGAACATGAGTCATTCATTGAAACCCCTCTAGCCTCTTATACCATTCAACTCGATCATGGCTGAATTGTACCTCAATTCTATTTAATCCCCTTTGCTCCATATCCCTCGATAGCTTGGGCTAACAAAACCCTATTGATCGATATTTTAATTGACCTAGTAAAATGGTCTTTTGAGAGAGTGTTTCAGATTTCTATTACTATTTGTGTGGAAAAGTACTTCCTGATTTCTCTCTTAACTGGCCCAGCTCCAATCCCATTGTTAATGCCCCCTTGTTCTGGTTTCTCTACCAGAGGAAATAGTTTCTTTACTTCATACGTACCATTTCTAAGACCAGTTCAGCTTTATACTCACAGACAATTACTTCAAGATGACTTAAGGAAGGTTTTCACCCCAAAAAAATGACCTTTTAATCGCAGCCAAGAAGCCGTTTACTATAAAACTGCTTAGAATGTTTAATCTTGGTCTAAACTATTGTCACCACAGAATAAAATTGCAGATTCTGTCTCAGATACCATGCTAAACCGAGAGGTTGGTTAGTGACAGTATTTTTCCAAACCATTTGGAAAGCTGTGAACCGTAGACCAGCAGCTGGTAACTGACCATCAGCTGCAATCCTGATCAAGCATGAGGTGCCAAGTTACCTTACAACTGAGGTCTTAAGGAAATTACAACCCCCTCCCCCCTTTATCCCAAGCTATGGGTTTTCACTGGATTGGTTCAAAAAGCAGGTTGATTTTTTAACATGTACAACTTCAATCCAGATAGTTATAATCCCATCAAACTTCCCAGCCCTGATGAATTGAAACAGAAGTCTGATTTTACAACAATGGAGGTTGTGTTCTGTTCAATTTCAGCAAAAGTGAACCAAAGGCTTTTTTTATAATTCAGAATTTAATAATGATCTGGAATGTATTACCTGTAAGGTTGATGGAAAAGAATCAATCAGGATGAAATTAAATGAGTATGTGAGGAGATATAATTTGCAGGGCTATGGGAAAGTAACAGGTCACTGATCTGAAGGGATGCTCTTCTCTGACCTGGTATAGAACTGGAGGGTGGTAGATCACTACTGGCGGAGGTTAGAAGGAGAATCAGCAACAAGCTCTCTGTATATTTCAAGGTGTTGGCAGATCTGGTTTGCAACCAAAACTATTGTTCACCCCAACAGGACATGACTATGTGGAATTTTTGTGGTCATGATTGTGTCATTGCCTGGAGAGCTGGATGTTACAATGAAGTCAGTAAGAGGATCTATTGAGCAGAGAAGCTAAGGCTCAATATCTGGATCTGTGCTGCATCTTCACTTTTACCTCCCATCTCTACTTATGAGGCAGATGGCAATAGCAACAATAATCATGTTACACCTTTAACACAGCAATGTTAAATGTTAGACTTCACAGGATGAGAGCACAGGAGAAAATACGTCATGGAGAGACTAGTGCTACGCTGTTAGAGTGGCAGGGTGCCTGGTTCGAATCCAGCACCATCTGCAAGGAGTTTGTACACTCTCCACGTGAGAGTGTGGGTTTCTTCTGGATGCTTTGGTTTCCTCCTAACTTCCAAAAACATATGGGTTTAGTTGGTAAATTGGTGTATTTGGGTAGCAAGAAGGGTCAGCTGTAACCCTAAATTTAATTTAAAAAATCATGAAATTAAAAACAAATTAAATGTACAATTATACAGGGCCTTGGTGAGACCACAGTTTGAGTACTGTGTGTAGCTTGGTGTTTTTAACTAAAAAAAAGTAATGATCAGTTAAAGAAATACTTTCCTTGTCTAAGAGGTAGTGCAATGAAGGCTCACCAGACTGACTCCTAAGATGAGACTTTATATGAGGAGAGATTACTTTAATTAGGTTTTACTCAACAGTTGAGAAGGAGAGGGAAGCTAATTGAAATTTGCCAGATTCTGCCAGAGCTAGCTGGACTGGAAGCAGGGTGCCTATTTTCCTGGTTGGAGTATCTGGAACAAGCAGTCTGTATCAGGTTGCACAGCAAAAGACGGAGCTGAGATGAAAAATTTCTTTACTCAAAGGATGGTGAAACTTAGGATTTAGTTACTAAAGAAGGGTCTGAATGCTATCTCATGGAATAGACATTTGACAGCATATAGGACCCCCCCCCAAAAAAATTGCCTCAAAGAAACCCCCCCACCCTGGTCCTATACGTGAAGGTGACATTTTGGTGCCGCCATTTGGTGTTGCCATTTTTGGCACTGAAATTCAAAGTGATCAAACTACTCAACCAGCTTCAAGAAGCCTGCAGAGGTGCTGTGGCTGTCCAGAAAGTGGGCCTGTAGCTTTGTGGACCAACTTCCCTCAGATAGCCCATGCTTTCTGGAGCCACCACCACCACCGCTCACTTCCCCCATGAGAAGGCCGATCATGGCATCCCCTGCCAGCAGCACAATGTCCGTGTTTGTAGTACACGCGATGGTATGATTGATCGCTTGTTTTGAGGGGAGCGCTGGTCCTCGATGATCAGGCATCTCGCTGAGCCTTTGTTCGATGAGCATGGTCCCCCGAGAGAGTTGAATGAGGCGCAAAGGTGGATGAGCTTAGCTCAACAGGTTGCTTGCTCACTGCCACCACCGCTCCCCCCACCACTCCTGTTCCTCATTCAATTTGCTCGGAGGGCTGGGCTCGTTGAACAAAGGCTCAGTGAGGAGCCTGATCATCGAGGGCCAGTGCTCCCCTCAAAGCAAGCGATCGATTGTCTGCTCCACATGACGGTGGGTCCTGTCCATTGCTCTGGTGACTAGCTTCTCTCTCTCCTGCCCTCATGTGCCCATGGGTCCTGGTGCACCTGCTAATCAATCAGCGTTTGCATGGTCGGGGGGAGTGGCCTGAGCCTCAGCGCGTGGCGGGCGGGAGAACGCCTTGCTACTGTTGCTCATGTGCGAGGTGGCTTCAGCGACTCGGCCATGCAAGGATGGAGGGTTTCTATAAAGGTGAGTGAAGGCACACACGCATGCGTTATCTACAAAGGGCCTTGCAAAAGGAACCTGTTCGCCAACTTACCAGGTACCTGTAAATACACTAAAACAAATTTTACACTAAAAATATGGTGGGGGGGGGGGTATGCCAGTGGGTCCTATATGCCGTCAAATGCAGTAGGTAACTTTCCAGACTGTAAATTCATCAGGGGATACAAGAAGAGAACAAAAAAATGGCAATCAGTTATGTTGATATTGAACAGGGTTGAAGGATTGAATAGAATACCTTCTTCTCCTACTTTCTTCATAAAATGTCCAAAGCACTTCACAAGAATATTATCAAATAAAATCTGACATTAAACTACACAAGGATATTATAGACAATGACCAAAATCTTGGTTTAGGAAACAGACTTTAGATGAGCATCTTTTTAAAAGGGGAAGTACCAAGGTTTCAGGTGAAAGGTATAGGATATGGTTAAAAAGAAATGCTCACCAGACAGAGAGGAACTATGCAAAGAGACACAGAGTAAGCATTTCAGTTTAAAGAAAAGTTCTGACAAAAGGTCTACAATTTGAAATGTTAACTGTTTCTTTCTCAGAAACTGATGAATCTTTGGAATTTTCGACCTCAGAGAGCCGTGGAGGATTAATCATTGTATTTAAAACAGAGATTGACTAATTCCTAGCTATCAGCGGAACCCAAGGATGTGGGGAAAAGTCAGGAGGTAGAAGATCAGCAACGGTCTCATATCTCTTATTTCTCACGACACATAAGGCAGTCATTTTGCCCATTGAGTCCATCAAAAGTAATCACCCAGCTCATTTCCATCAAAACGTATCTTGCTCACATGCCCAATACACACCTTCCACGTACACTGGATAGAATTTATAATTGCCAATTTAACCCATCAAGTTGTACATCTTTGGAATGAGGGAGGTAACTGGAGGACTCAGGGAAAGCTAGACACAGAAAGAACTGGAGGTTAGGTGCAAATAGGGGCTGTAAGAATGAATGATCTTCCCACTCCTAATCCCCATCTTAAAATGTAATTGGAAGTAGCACTTTTCAATTCAGTCCCAACAATCTAAAATAAATGGAATATCTCAAATTTGAAAAATTAATTCCTGAAGCTAACTATATAGCTTTATTCTAAATTGATGGAATCCAGGTACCATACAATGACTGCCTTAATTCTACCTTGCTCCTTGTAACTAAAATAGCTGAAAAAAAACCTTTCCAAAGCAAAAACCTAAGATGCCAAGCAGCTGTTCAGTTTTATGGGCCTTTTATTCAAAACCTGAGACACCAGGGAATCTTGCCAGCAATCAGAAAAATGGCTGAAAATTATTAAAGTCAACCATTTTCCATTGAGAAGTCAAAAGATGTTTGATATTGCAGCCTGTTTATCTCTTGGGACGAGGAGATGCCAAGAATGGCCATTTGTCTCCACTTTGAGAGTGGTGAATACAAAGACTTTGGTTGGATCAAAATTTAGTAAGTTTGCACTGGAATATCCAACAGTCCAATTTTAAGGATGCTACTGTCCCATTCGGGCCAGGAGGATCACAATGACATTTATCATCGGGTCTTTGGAACAAAAGTGGTACACAAAGGATCACAAACCACTTGATGTATCTTGAAAATTAATGGAAATGCATTCAATGCACTCCAATCAGTGAAAGTCTTTATAAGAACAAATTTAATATCAGGCACAAGATGGACTGCAAACCAAATGACGTTTGGTTCTTGGATATCAATGCAAGATATGCTGGAGCTCAAGTTCATTAAAGGAATAATAGGAAAGCAACTAAAGTGATCCAAGATGGAGAGGATCTAGAGAGAGACTATGAAGGTGGTAATCAATGAAAAGAGAACATTTAAAGTTTCAGGTCCAGAGCACTCTGTCACCACTGGATAACTGATTTTGTTTTCAGTAGCAGAGAAGCTTGGGAAAGAAAGGAAACATCTCTGATAGGGTGAGACCCAATGCAAACAATTAGAATAGCAATTTGAAGCACCAGAACATCATTCATGTCCTGGAGTAAATGTTTTGTCTGTAACAGTAACACACAAGGGAGAAATCTGCCTCCCTCTTTGATCAATAGCCTTAAAATTGAGTGAGTTTTGTCCACCAGTGCCTGCACATTTTTTTGTGCTGAAGCTGAATGGGGAAGTGATTGCGACAATGGGCCCAATGATCCAGCAAAACAAAGTGCCGCAGATCTTGAAATCTGAAATAAAAACAGAAAATTGTGTAGATATTTAGGCAGCATCTGTGGAGAGAGAATAAGAGTTAATGTTTCATGTTGAAACAAGCTGAACTCTAGAACCGGATTAGTGCACACAGTCAAAAGTAATTTCTCCCCAACTTTTGCATGCACACTATTACTCCCATTTCTATTTAACTGACAAATTGTGTAATGTTTTTAAAGTCCCATTTTCAGTAATTGTAGCACAGTACAGGCCCTTCAGGCCATGATGTGGTGTCAGCCTATATGAACATAGTCCACAACAGACTAATCTTTCCTTACATCACACCCATAATTCTATTTTTCCTACATCCATGTGCATCTCGAAGAGACTTTTGAATGTCCTTATTGTAGATGCCTGCAACACCACCTCCAGCAATGCATTCCATGCACCCACCACTCTCCGTGTAAAAAAAACTCTGAAGTCTCCCCCTAAACCTTCCTCCACTCATCTTAAACAGCTGTCTTCTGGTTTATGGGGTTGTTGAAAGGTGCTGACTGTCAACCCTATCTAAGCCCTTCATAGTCTCATAGTGTTGTTCAATTCTGATAATTTTTTCTTGTAATGAACAGAGCTAACATTTGATTGATAAATGATCAGATTTATTCTTATTGCAACCAGTTCAGATTTTTTTTAAAAATACTTGAAAATGAAGCGGATGCACAATAGTGTACAATTCAATCTCACGAACAATGAAGAAAAAAAATCACCTGCAGTGAAACAGAAGGAAACTTGAAACCATGGTACCTGGCTCATCCACAGGAGTTCTATGCCATTTTCCACAAAGCTGTTCACATCTTTTTTTTTAATTATTCAATTCAAATTTAAATGGAACAGTAGGTTTCTGATTAACTAATCTACCGAAATTCCGAATATTCAACATTTTTTTTGGGTGAGACATGATGTCACAATTTGAAAAAAAGTTGAAAAATACTTTTTACCCACTGTGCTCAAGTGGGGGTTTGACCTGAGGTTAGCGCCATTTTGAATCATTGGAGCTCTTGTGTAATGGTCCAAGTTACAGCTACAAGGGCAAGATTTCACCCAACTACTCAAGTGGGTCTCTGACATAATTGGAATCAACAGAATTCTCATGTACTGGTTCAAGATACAGCTGCAAGGGCAAGATTTCACCCAACTGCTCAAGTGGGACTCTACTTTGGAATCAATGGAACTCTCATGTATGGTTGAAAGATACAGCTCTGGTGTGGGATTGTCGCGTTATTAGTGCCTTTGGAATCAAATGAGCTCTCGTGTACAGTGTACTGTTGTAAGTGAGGGTCTGGACCTGTGCAACCCCCTACTCACCTAAAATCCATTCATGCACACACTATTCCCTTCTGAGGAGAGGGGTACCTTCATATTAAACCCCACACATATCAAGGTTCTAAAGCACAGAGAGTGGATTTGACAATCGAATCTCTGAGAACAATTCGGCATCAGCCAACAAGTTGGATAAGGATATCTGAGGTAACAGCAAGTAGTTGATTATACAGCTAAAGTTGTCAATGTATAATGAAAATATTCTGCTTAATAATTGGAGGAAATTGAATATTTCCAATTTTACGCAGAAAATTTTTGACAGGAATACACGGGAGGATAAAATCTCAAAAATGTTGTCCTTCATTTCAACCTAGGTTGTAGACAAAGTTTGGGGGTGCAAAGACAGGTGATCAAGAAGGAAAATGATCAGTGCTGTGATAGAGGGGGGTTGATGGTAATAAATGAGAGTTGTCTGTAAAGATGGGGACAAGCAGAAGGTAAGATGTGGGAAATCTCTGAAATGCATTTATTTTAATGGTAGGAGTATTGTAAGGAAAGTGGACAAGCTGAAGGTACGGATAGACACTTGGCAGTACATTCCTTTATCCTGAACCCTTGGGCGACAGTGTGTTCCGAATTTCAGATTTTTCGGGATTTCGGAAAGCCCACCGGAATTGTGCTGCTGTATCCACCCTCACCCCCTTCCAGTCACCTGGCCGTCTCCCCCAAGCGCCGGTCCCTTGGCCGCCTCTCCCGTGCTGGCCACCTCCCCCAAGCGCTGGCCGCCCAGCCGCCTCTCTCCTCACTTACTGGATTTTTTGGCTTTGCGGATTTTAGATGTCCGGATAAAGGATTGTGTGATGACGTGTATGACGTGGTGGCGATTAGTGAGATGTGGTTGCAGGAGAATTGTGACTGGCAGCTAAATATTCCAGGATTTTGCTGCTTTAGGTGTGATAGAATTGGAGGGGTAAAAGGGGGTGGTGTGGCATTACTTATCAGGGAAAATATTATAGCGGTGCTGATGTGAGATAGATTGGAGGGCTCATCAAGGGAGGCAGTATAGGTGGAATTAAAAAATGGAAAAGAAGTTACAATTCTAGGGGTGTATTATAGACCACCTAGTGGGAAGCGAGAATTCGAGGAGCAAATGTGTAAGGAAATAGCTGAGATTTGTAATAAACACAGGGTTGTGTTAGTGGGGGATTTTAATTTTCATAATATAGATTGGGAAACATATTCTGTGAAGAGGCTGAATGGATTAGAATTTGTAAAATGTGTTCAGGATTGTTTTTTTGCAGCAATACGTTGAGGAACCCACTAGAGAAGGGGCAGTGTTGGGGAATGAGATAGGGCAGGTGACTGAGGTGTGTGTTGGGAAGCACTTCAAATCCCGTGATCACAGTTCCATTAGTTTCAATATAATTATGGAATGGGATAGGTCTGGTCTGAAGATTAAGATCTTTGAATGGGGAAAGCCAGATTTGAAGAAGTGAGAAGGGATTTGCAGGAAGTGGATTGGGATGATTTGTTTTATGGGAAGGATGGAGAGGAGAATTGGAGGTCTTTTATGGGAGAGATTTTGAGGGTGCAGAATCTTTATGTTCCTGTTAGGATAAAAGGCGGAGCCAGAAGTTCGAGAAAGCCATGGTTTTCAAGGAAGATTAGAAAGTTGGTTCAAAATAAATATTAACTATTACATTAAATATAAGAAACAAGGTATGGATGAGGTGCTTTGAAAATATATGGATTGTAAAACGAAGCTTAAAAAAAAATTTAGGAAAGCGAAAAGAAGGTACAAGGTGGCTATTGTGTACAGGGTGAAAGTAAATCCGAAGGTTTTTTCTTCTTCTTCTTCTTCTTCTTTGGCTTGGCTTCGCGGATGAAGATTTATGGAGGGGGTAAAAGTCCACGTCAGCTGCAGGCTCGTTTGTGGCTGACAAGTCCGATGCGGGACAGGCAGACACGGTTGCAGCGGCTGCAGGGGAAAATTGGTTGGTTGGGGTTGGGTGTTGGGTTTTTCCTCCTTTGCCTTTTGTCAGTGAGGTGGGCTCTGCGGTCTTCTTCAAAGGAGGTTGCTGCCCGCCAAACTGTGAGGCGCCAAGATGCACGGTTTGAGGCGATATCAGCCCACTGGCGGTGGTCAATGTGGCAGGCACCAAGAGATTTCTTTAGGCAGTCCTTGTACCTCTTCTTTGGTGCACCTCTGTCACGGTGGCCAGTGGAGAGCTCGCCATATAACACGATCTTGGGAAGGCGATGGTCCTCCATTCTGGAGACGTGACCCAACCAGCGCAGCTGGATCTTCAGCAGCGTGGATTCGATGCTGTCGACCTCTGCCATCTCGAGTACTTCGACGTTAGGGATGAAAGCGCTCCAATGGATGTTGAGGATGGAGCGGAGACAACGCTGGTGGAAGCGTTCTAGGAGCCGTAGGTGATGCCGGTAGAGGACCCAAGATTCGGAGCCGAACAGGAGTGTGGGTATGACAACGGCTCTGTATACGCTTATCTTTGTGAGGTTTTTCAGTTGGTTGTTTTTCCAGACTCTTTTGTGTAGTCTTCCAAAGGCGCTATTTGCCTTGGCGAGTCTGTTGTCTATCTCATTGTCGATCCTTGCATCTGATGAAATGGTGCAGCCGAGATAGGTAAACTGGTTGACCGTTTTGAGTTTTGTGTGCCCGATGGAGATGTGGGGGGGCTGGTAGTCATGGTGGGGAGCTGGCTGATGGAGGACCTCAGTTTTCTTCAGGCTGACTTCCAGGCCAAACATTTTGGCAGTTTCCACAAAGCAGGACGTCAAGCGCTGAAGAGCTGGCTCTGAATGGGCAACTAAAGCAGCATCGTCTGCAAAGAGTAGTTCACGGACAAGTTTCTCTTGTGTCTTGGTGTGAGCTTGCAGGCGCCTCAGATTGAAGAGACTGCCATCCGTGCGGTACCGGATGTAAACAGCGTCTTCATTGTTGGGGTCTTTCATGGCTTGGTTCAGCATCATGCTGAAGAAGATTGAAAAGAGGGTTGGTGCGAGAACACAGCCTTGCTTCACGCCAAAGTCCAAAGCCCGCTGCGCAGCTCAGACGGCAAAGTCCTCCTCAGCGACAAGATCTCCATCCTCAACCGATGGTCAGAACACTTCCAATCTCTTTTCAGTGTCAACCGCTCAGTCCAAGATTCCGCCCTGCTCCAGCTCCCTCAACAGCCCCTAAGGCTAGAGCTGGATGAGGTCCTCACCCTGGATGAGACATATAAGGCAATCGAACAACTGAAAAGTGGCAAAGCAGCAGGTATGGATGGAATCCCCCCAGAGGTCTGGAAGGCTGGCGGCAAAACTCTGCATGCCAAACTGCACGAGTTTTTCAAGCTTTGTTGGGACCAAGGAAAACTGCCTCAGGATCTTTGTGATGCCACCATCATCACCCTGTACAAAAACAAAGGCGAGAAATCAGACTGCTCAAACTACAGGGGAATCACGCTGCTCTCCATTGCAGGCAAAATCTTCGCTAGGATTCTCCTAAATAGAATAATACCTAGTGTCGCAGAGAATATTCTCCCAGAATCACAGTGCGGCTTTCGTGCAAACAGAGGAACTACTGACATGGTCTTTGCCCTCAGACAGCTCCAAGAAAAGTGCAGAGAACAAAACAAAGGACTCTACATCACCTTTGTTGACCTCACCAAAGCCTTCGACACTGTGAGCAGGAAAGGGCTTTGGCAAATACTAGAGTGCATCGGATGTCCCCCAAAGTTCCTCAACATGATTATCCAACTGCACGAAAACCAACAAGGTCGGGTCAGATACAGCAATGAGCTCTCTAAAGGTTTTTTACAAATATGTAAATAGCAAAAGGAGAGTGAAGGATAAAATTGGTCCCTTTGAGAATCAGAGCAGACAACTGTGTGCAGAGCCAAATGAGATGATGGAAATATTGAATGAATTCTTCTCTTCGGTATTCACTAGGGAAAAGGATATGGAATCATGTAGAATAAGAAAAGCAAAAGGGGCGATTACAGAAAATGTAGGGATTAGGAAAGAGGGGGTGTTGGAACTTTTGAGGCATATAAAGGTGGATAAGTCTCCGGGTCCCGATGGGGTTTTCCCCAGGTCTTTGAGGGTAGTCAAGGAGGAAACAGCGGAGGCTCTGCCAGTGATTTTTCTACAGTCACTAGAGGGAGGAGTGGTGCTGCAGGGATTGGAGTGTTGCAAACATGGTTCCTTTGTTTAAAAAGGGCTCCAGGTGTTGGCCCAGCAATTATAGGCCAGTAAGTTTGACGTCGGTGGTCGGTAAACTAATGGAAAGTATTCTTAGAGATAATATGTATCAGTATCTAGAGAGGCAGGGACAGATCAGGGAAACCCAACATGGGTTTGTGCGAGGAAGGTCATATTTGACAAATCTTGTTGAATTTTTTGAGGAGGTGACTAGGAAGATTGATAAGGGTAGAGCAGTAGATGTAGTCTATGTGGATTTCAGTAAGACTTTCGATAAAGTTCCACATGGAAGGTTGGTAAGGAAGGTTCAGACACTAGATATTAATGTTGAGATAGTCAGATGGGTTCAATGGTGGCTAGAAGTCATGCTGGATAACAGTCTGTCAGGATGGAGGCCAGTGACGAGCGGTGTGCCTCAGGGATCAGTGTTGGGTCCCTTGTTGTTTGTCATTTAAATTAATGATTTAGATGATGGAGTGGTAAATTGGGTTAGTAAATATGTGGATGATACAAAAATAGGGGGAGTTGTGGATAGTGAAGATGGTTTTCAGAGACTGCAGAAGGATTTGGACTGCTTAGAAGAGTGGGCTGTAAGATGGCAGATGGAGTTTAATACAGATACATGTGAAGAGCTTCATTTTGAGAAGAATAATCAAAACAGGACATGCGGTGAAGGGGAAGCATTGAGGAATGCAGAGGAACAGGGAGATCTTGGAATAATGGTTCATCATTCTTTGAAATTGGAATCTCATATGGATAGAGTGGTAAAGAAGACTTTTGGTATGCTGGCCTGCATAAATCAAAGCATTGTGGCAGTGTGAGCAGTGGAAGAAACACAGCCACCACATTGAGAGTCGTTAACGACTGTTTTTATTTAAATTCAGCACGTGCCTTTAAGGGCAGCATGAGCTCAGTCACCTGGTGCATTGTGACATCATAATCACTGCCCAGGGTGCGCACTGGAAGGGCCGCCTTCAGGCCGTCCACTGTAAAAAGTTCCTCTCTCCCCCCAACATCCAAGTTGAAGGTTCCGCCGGACTGGTGCAAGACTTTGTTTGGCTCCTCGTACGGTTGCATCTTGAGGTCCCCTCTGCATGAAAATGAACTGGGCCGACTCGAGCTCTTTCAGGAGATGAAATGGCTGGGTGCCGTGGTGTGCCGGTGGTGGGGGAGCTAGGGAGGCCAGTGGCCTGTGTAGATCTGCCAGCAGGTTTTTGTCAGTGGCCGTGGTGTCAGGGTCTGGGCCGAAAAACTCATCCAGCAAGGAAAGCGGTGTGCCATAGACCATCTCCGCTGCTGAAGCCTGCAGGTCCTGTTTGAGTGCCATCCGAATCCCAAGGAGGACACAGGGTAGTTCGTCCGCCCAGTCTGGTCAAGAGAGTCTGGCCATAAGTGATGCCTTCAGGGGCCTGTGGAACCTCTCCACCAACCCGTTGGACTGCGGGTGGTATGCTGTGGTGTGGTGGAGCTTGACCCCTCAGGAGCTTCACCATCTGAGTCCACAGGGCAGACGTGAACTATGCCCCTCTGTCGCTAGTGATGTGCGCCGGGACTCCAAAATGGGCGATCCATTGGCTGACCAGAGTCCTGGCGCACATCTCCGCAGAGGCCTCCTTAATCGGGATGACCTCCGGCCACCTTGTGGCCCGATCCACCACCGTGAGGAGGTAACAAGCCTCCTTGGAAACCGGCAGGGGCCCGATGACATCAACATGGATGTGTTGGAATCTGTGAACTGCCGGGTCGAAGTTCTGGATGGGGGGTCATGTGTGTCACTGGACCTTGGAGGTCTGGTACCTGTTACAGTTCCTGGTGAGTTCCACCACCTCCTTCTTCAGCCCGTGCCACACAAACTGCTCCACGACCATCCACACGGTTCTCTTTACCGCTGGGTGAGCGAGGTCGTGGATCAGACTGAAGACCTTCGCCCTCCACTGCGAAAGGACCACCGGGCGCGGCATGCCTATTGAGACGTCACAACTAGTGTCCGGGCTGCTGAGCACACAGACATCCTTGAGTTTGAGGCCCAAGATGGGCCTGCGTCTCCACATCGTTCCTCTGTGCCTGAGCCAGTTGCTCGTAATGCAGGCCGGGTCCGAGAGTGTTGATGGCTGGATGGGAGCATGCATCCGCCACTACGAGAGGTGGCGCTGCTGTCTGGCGGACCACAGATCCTTGGCCATCGCCGGAGCTTGAGTGAGGGGGTTGTGAACCGTGAAGGCTGTTAATGGCCTGCCCTCGAGGAAGTAGTTCAAATGGCAGATGGCCAAATACAGCTCCCAGTCGAAGGCACTGTATTTGAGCTCCGGCAGGCGCAGCTGGTTGCTGAAAAAGGCCAGCGGGCGCCATTGTCCATCGAGCCACTGTTCCAGAACCCCACCTCCCCACTGCCGTAGCTGAGGTATCCATGGAGAGTGCCGTGTGCGCCGCCGGCCGTTGGTGCACCAGCAGCGTGGCGCTGGCTAGAGCCTCCTTTGTCGCAATGAAAGCCCTGTCCATCTCTGACTACGATAAAGTCTTTTCTTTGGTGGCCATGAGCGTGAACAATAGGTGCATGGTGCACTTGGCTAAGGGGATGAAACAATGGTAAAAGTTCAACATCCCCGCGAACTCTTGGAGGCCTTTCAGGGTGGAGGGTTTGGGGAATCGATGAACAGCTGCTACCTTCCCCGGCACCGTCGCAGCCCCAGCCACTGAAATGGTGTGCCCCAGGAACTGGAGGGACTCCTTGCCGAACTGGCATTTGGCCGCGTTGACCATGAGGCTGAAGTCCACCAGCTGGGCGAAGAGTGTGCGGAGGTGGTTGCGACTGGCAATGTCCAGATAAATGAACACAAAGTCCAGGTCTTTTTCAAACGTGTCTGAGGCGCTGGAAAGCTTGGCTGCGTTTTTTAGACAGAAGGGCATACGAAGCAACTCAAAGAAGCCGAAAGAGGTGATAATGGCCGTCTTACCCACGTCGTCTGGATGCACCGGGATCTGATGGTATCCCCGCATGAGGTCCACTTTGGAGAAGACCCGTGCGCAGTGGAGGTTGGCGGAGAATTCCTGTATGTGGGGCACCGGGTACCTGTCGGAGGTGGCTGCGTCGTTCAACCGACGGTAGTCCCCGCACAGTCTCCAGCCCCTGGACGATTTCAGGATTATATGGAGCAGTGATGCCCAAGTACTGTCCAAGCACCAGACGATTCCCAGTTCCTGGAGCCTGGAGGACTCCTCCTTTGCCTGCTGGAGCTTCTCGGGTGGCAGCCATCTGGGTCTAGCATGCAACGGGGGGCCCTGTGTGGTGATGTGGTGGAAGACACCATGCTGGGGCAGGGCGACATTGAACCATGGCTCTAAGATGGCAGGGAATTCGTGGAGGATCTCATCAAACTCATCCCTGGCGATGGCTATGGCGGCGATTTCGGGCCTGTGGGCTTCTGCTGTGTCCAGTCGGGTGGAGTGGAACGTTCGGGTGTTGACCAGCCTTTTGTCCTTCATGTCAACTAGTAGACCATGAGCTCTGAGGAAGTCGGCCCTTAACAGGGTGGTGCCCACGGAGGCTTGGATGAACCTCCAGTGCAACTTCTACTTCCCATTCTGGATCTGTGCCCTGCGGGTGCCGTAGGCCCTGATGGTGAAGCCGTTGGCCGACCACAGGGTTGGACCTTGAGATCAGGTGCGAGTCTCTAATGCTGTGGGGGGAAGGATGCTGAGCTTAGCCCCTGTGTCCACCAGGAATTGGCGGCCGGTGGATCCGTTCATCACATGAAGGAGGCTGTTTGTGTGGCCAGCCGTCGTAGCCATCAACGGCGGCTGGCCTGGTTGTTTCCCTGAAACTCGCAGGGCTTCTGGCACTTACGGGCTTGGGGTCCCCAGCACTGGTGGTAGAAACACCAGGTCAACTGGCCCTCCTTTGGCTTGGTCTTGGGAACGGCTTGCAGGCGGCTGGCTCCTGGTCATGCCTCCTGGTTGACGGCTGCCTCATTCTTCCTCTTCGTGCGCCAGAAGGCATCCACATGGGCTCCTGCTCTCCTCGGGTTCAAGAAGTCTTCATCTGTGAGGAGCAGCTGGATGTCCTCCGGCATCTGTTCCAGGAATATCTGGCGGAAGAGAAAACAAGGCTTGTGGTCTTCCGCCAGGGCCAGCATTTCATCCATCAGTGCCGACAGACTAGGGTCCCCAAGCCCATCTAGGTGAAGGAACCTGGAAGCCCGTTGCTGGGGAGTTAGCCCAAAAGTTCCAAGCAGCTGGTCTTTGAGGGCGGTATATCTTTCCGTAGCCGGGGGATCGTGGATGATGTTGTCCACCCTCGTTGCCGTATCTTGGTCCAGAGTGCTCATGACAAGATAGAACATTATGGCGTCTGAGGAGATGTGGTGGAGTTGAAATTGTGCTTCTGCCTGCCTGAACCACGTTCTCGGTCAGTGGGTCCAAAAGGGGGGGAAGTTTGATGGAGACAGTGTTAACCTCTGCTGAATCCATGGTGTTTTGCGTCCAAAAAAAATGTCTGGGCTCATCGGGGTCACCACTGTGGCAGTGTGAGCAGTGGAAAACACAGCCACCATGTTGAGGGTCATTAACGACTGTTTTTATTCAAATTCGGCACGCCCCTATAAGGGCAGCATGAGCTCAGTCACCTGGTGCATTGTGACGTCATAATCGCTGCCCAGGTTGAAACATAGAAACATAGAAGATAGGAGCTGGAGTAGGTCATTCGATCCTTCGAGCCTGCTCCGCCATTCAACGAGATCATGGCTGATCTTAAAGTTCAGTAGCCCGTCCCCGCCTTCTCTCCGTAACCTTTAATACCCTTATACTGAAGAAATAGATCTAATTCCCTCTTAAATATATTTAACGAAACTGCCTCTACTGCCCTCTGTGGCAATGAATTCCACAGATTCACCACCCTCTGGGTCAAGAAATTCCTCCTCATCTCGGTCCTAAATGGTTTGCCTATTATCCTCAAACCATGGCCCTGGGTTATGGATTTTCCCATCATTGGAAACATCCCATCTGCATCCATTCTGTCCAGTCCTGCCAGAATTTTATATATCTCTATGAGATCCCCTCTCAATCTTCTAAACTCCAGCGTGTACAATCCCAATTTGCGCAATCTTTCCTCATAAGTCATTCCTGCCATTCCAGGTATCAGCCTGGTGAATCGCCTCTGCACTCCCTCTATTGCAAGAACATCTTTCCTTAGATAAGGTGACCAAAACTGCACACAATACTCCAGGTGGGGTCTCACCAAAGCCCTGTACAGCTGCAGTAAGGTATCCTTGTTCCTATACTCAAACCCTCTTGATATGAAGGCCAACATACCATTTGCCTTTTTAACCGCCTGCTGTACCTGCATGCTCGCCTTCAGAGACTGGTGTACAATTACCCCTAGGTCTCTCTGCACTTCCCCATCTCTTAATCTATTGCCATTCAAATAGTAATCTGCCCTCCAGTTTGTATTACCGAAGTGGATAACCTCACATTTATCCACATTGTAGTGCATTTTCCATATATCTGCCCAGTCCCTCAATTTATCCAAATCACACTGGAGCTTCCTGAACCCCTCTTCCGTGCACACAACCCCTCCTAGCTTAGTGTCATCTGCAAATTTGGAGATATTACATCCAATCCCCTCATCCAGATCATTAATGTAAATTGTGAACAGCTGGGGTCCCAGTACAGATCCCTGTGGCACCCCACTGGTCACCGCCTGCCACTCAGAAAACAAGCCATTTATCCCAACTCTCTGTCTTCTACCTGCCAGCCAGTTCTCAATCCACATCAATACTTTGCCCCCAATCCCATGAGCCTTGATTTTGTAAGCTAGTCGTTTATGCGGGACCTTATCGAAGGCCTTTTGGAAGTCCAGGTACACCACATCCACTGGCTCTCCCCCATCTATTTTACCTGTCACCATCTCAAAGAATTCCAATAGATTTTTCAAGCACGATTTACCTTTTGTAAATCCATGTTGACTCCGTCCGATCCCTTCTCTACTAGTCATATGCTCCGCTATTACATCCTTAATAATGGATTCCATCATTTTGCCCACTACTGATGTAAAGCTCACCGGCCGATAATTCCCCGCTTTTTCTCTACCCCCCTTTTTAAATAGTGGGGTAACATTAGCTACCCTCCAATCCATGGGTACTGATCCTGAGTCTATCGAGTTCTGGAAAATAATTCTTAAAGCATCTGCTATCTGAATGTCCACTTCCTTAAGTACCCTAGGATGTAGATTATCAGGCCCTTGGGATTTATCTGCCTTCAATCCCATCAATTTCCCCAAGACCATGTCCTTAGAGATACTGATTTCTTTCAGTTCCTCCCTTGCATTAGTCTCTATGTTTCCCAACATCCTTGGGATGTTATTTGTATCCTCTCTTGTAAAAACAGAACTAAAGTAAGAATTTAATTGGTCTGCCATTTCCTTATTCCCCATTATATATTCCCCTGATTCCAACTGCAAAGGACCTACTCTGGATTTCACCAATCTTTTCCTCTTGATGTATTTATAAAAGCTTTTGCAGTTGGTTTTTATATTTGCAGCAAGCTTACTTTCGTAATTTATTTTTGCTCTCTTGATTAATCCCTTTGTCCTCCTTTGGTGCATCTTGAACTGCTCCCAGTCTTCAGTTGTGGTACTTTTTTTGGCCAATTGATATGCTCTCTCTTTGGACCTAATGCTGTCTAATTTCCCTTGTTATCCACGGTTGACTCACCTTTTTTGGTTTATTTTTATGCCAAACCGGTATAAACGATTTTTGCAATTTCTCCATTAGATCTGTGAATGCTTTCCATTGTCTATCCACAGTCAACTCCGCCATAAACACCACCCAATCAATCTTACTCAACTCCCGTCTCATACCATCGTAATTCCTTTATTTAAATTCAGGACCTTAGTCTCAGTTTTAATTTCATCACTCTCCATGTCGAGTGAGAATTCGATCATACTGTGATCGCTCCTACCCAAAGGGCCTCGTACAACAAGATTGTTGATTAGCCCCTTATCATTGCATGGGTGGGCGCTGGAAGGGATGCTGGAGTCAGAGAGAAACCTCTGACAACACCATTTCCCCATGGCTGCCCCGCCACGTGGCGATACAAACGGGGCCGGTTCGCCATGAAGATATGCGCCGCCACAGCATAAAGTATAGGAGTTGGGAGGTGATGTTGAAACTATTCAAGGGATTGGTGAGGCCGCATTTGGAATACTATGTGCAGTTGTGGTCCCCAAATTATAGGAAGAATATCAATAAGGTAGAGAGTGTGCAGAAAAGATTTACTAAAATGTTGCCTGGATTGCAGTATCAAGAATACAAAGAAAAACTGAGTAGACTGGGTGTTTATTCACTGGTGCATAGAAGGTTGAGGAGGGGTTTGATAGAGGTATCTAAAATTATGAGGGGGATAGAAAGAGTAGATGTGAATAGGTTCTTCCCCTTGAGGGTAGGTGAGATTGGTACGAGGGGGTCATAAATTAATGTTTAGAAGTAACATGAGAGGGAGCTTCTTCACTCAGAGAGTGGTGGCTGAGTGGAATGACCTTCCGGAAGAGATGGTTGCAGCAAAGTCAATTTTGTCATTTAAGAAAAAGTTGGATAAGTGCATGAATGTGAGGGGACTGGAGGGTAATGGACAGGGAGCAGGTAAGTGAGACTAGAGGAGATCAGTTAAATCGGTATGGACTAGAGGGGCCGAGATGGCCTGTTTCCGTACTGTAATTTTGTTATATGGTTATATATACTTGTTTGACAGTAGAATTTTCCAATTACACCCAACATACTCAACAAAGCATTGTCTCATTCTCATCCATTTACAAATGTGTGCACTGCCAACAAACTGAATCTGAAAACTTTCCATATCACGATAAGTGGTGGATAAAACCAACGTCGTTCTATTGTTCATTAAGGGAATAGGTTGAATAGACTGCCTTCATGTTCCCTGGACTGTACAGGAATAAATAGTGATTCAGTTGAAATTTCAAAAAAAACCAATCTAAATTAACTTGGATTCTCTGCACAGTCACTGCCTGACCTGCCGAATATTTCCATAATTTTCTTGTTTCATTGCAGATTTTCAGCATTGTGGTATTTTGGATTCCAGGTTAACCAATTGAAACATTTTTCAATGATCAAATGATTTGATAAAAAAGGATAGAGATACTAGAATAAGATGACATTACCTTTGGGTTAAAGAAAGGTCATTCAGGATTGATGTCAGAAAACATTTAACACAAAAGTCTCTCTCACAAAGTTTTTATTAAGTCATCTTAATTCTTCCAGATTTAGCAAATATGTTGACATAAAAGATTGAATTTGAACCCTAAAAATGCCACCCCAAAATCAGGGTAATCTTATACACCAAGTATAAAATCGGAACCTTAATAGTCTGTGGTTTAGTGTCCCCCATGGCGATGAAGGACAGCATAATTCCTACAGTCCTCCCACTAAATATTTTTTATTGTAACTTGCATTTTGGAAGCTGGATTAATAGTAATGCTATATTAAAACAATAAAAATGTATTATAAACCTGTCTGACATACCTCAAAATAACAGCACAGCAAACAAAGCTAACAGTCACCATTTGCAACAGCTGACGAATAGTGAACAATGAGCTTGGGTCCCAGGGAGCATTCTGTTTACACTGTCTTGTCAGGCCTATCTATCACAATAAATCTCTCAGTGACCAGTTACTGAATACCCAGCAATAAATGTGCAATGAGAGGAGGCAGTGCACACTAACCAATTCTAGAGAAGCATGTAGCTAGCACACATGGACAGTAAGCTCTCAGCCAGACTTGGGGTACACTTATACAGCGAGAATAGCTCAAAACCTAAATTTGATGTGGAAATTCTGGGGTTGTCATACACCCAATCATTTTATGCGCCGCCAGATATGGTATATTAATTCCTGAAAGGGCAAGATAGGGCTGGGAGGAGATATTAAGTGGATTAGGCCTTTATTGTCTTGCATTTAAAAGAATGAAGCAGTCTTTTTGAAATATGTAACCTTTTTATGGGGTTTGACAGGATGGATGCAGTTGTTGTTTTCCCTGGCTGGGAAGATAGAACGAAGAGTTATAATTTTAAAAATAGAGTGATAGTTGTTCAGGACAAAGATAAGAAGAAATCTCTTCACCCATAAGGTAGTAATTCTTTATTATTCACTTCCCATGATCATGAGAGTCATACAGCATGGAAATAGGGCCTTCAGCCCACCAAATCCATGCTCCCAACTTACACATCCTACTTTAATCCCATTTTTATTTGTTCTCTCCCATATTTTCACATCTCTATCCCATTCACCTTCACACATCAGGGGAAACTCAGAGTAGCCAATTAGCCTATCAACCCATATTAAATTAAATTTTAGATAAACAGCACGGCAACAGGCCCTATTGGCCCACAAACCCATGCCGCTCAATCAACCTACAACCCCTGGTATATTTGAAGGGTGGGATGAAACCAGAGTCCCCGGGGAAAACCAATGCAAACATGAGAAGAATGAACAAACTCCTTGCTGACAGCCTGGGATTCGAAGCCCAAATTCGATTGTTGGAACGGTTAACAGCATTACACTAACTATGCCACCCATCTTTGAGATGTGGGAGAAAACCCATGTGATCCATAGGGAAAAGATCCAAACTCCACACAGACAGCATGTAAGATGAGGACTGAAGCCAGGTCTCTGGTGATGTGAAGCAGTGGCTCTGCTAGCTGTGCCTCTGTGCCATTTATGGAGGATCAGCTGCTACCAGTTGAGATACAGATACATTTTAATATCAAGGAAATCAAGTGACTTGGGGTTAGTTCGGGAAAGTGCTGCTGAGTTAAATTATCAAGCATGATCATATTGAATATAGGAGAGAGTGCAAGGTGCCGAATGGTCCACTCCTGCTTCTATTTTGTGCACTCTCTTCCAAAAACTACTGGTGTTTAGGAATCTAAACTCAAAAGGTTAGTGGATATTCCCATTCCCATATCCCTTGCCTAAAGATGGAAAATTTAGATAACTGCTGTACCTTTGGCTATCTGTAGGCTTGCAAAGTCCATCTTCATACATTTTCAGAAATAAATCCTATATAATCCTAGACCTTACAACCAAGAGCCTGAGAAGGTTAGAAGGTGTTTAGAAGCAGCAAAGTGTTCATTCCACAGTCTGTTAACACCTCAAAAGCCCAGCAACAATGCTTTACCGAAATCTGGACAAAAACTCCTGCCACCATGAAAATTTCAACCTTCAACTAATGAAGTGAGCCTATGACAAAGATCCCAACTTCTGAGTGTCTACACTTTCTGAAGTTTCAAAATCATGCATAGTTTCCGCTTTTAATTTTATATCCCCACAGTGGAATAAAAATCAAGAAAATGGCACAACACACAGATGCAATATGTCACTGTATTGTGTTCATTCTCTGTTGCAAATTGGTTAATTTGTGCAACACATCTTCACTCCTGATTAATCTTTTTTTTCTAAAATAACCAGATACTTTCCACCAGTTCTTTAATGACAAACATGGCTAAGTATCACATTTTCTGATTCGAGCAACTTGAAAATGTTTTCAACAATTTTCAAAATATTTAATTGTATTTCTTACCAATGTAAAATTACATTTTAACTTCACCAACCTTTCCATTTAAAATATAAATAAAATGTTGCTTATCAGAATAAGAGCATACAAAGCAGAAAAGTTGCTTTGATTACCAGGTACAAGTTGACCTGACTTTGGGCTTATTTTATTGAAGCTCTAATTTGCTGAGACTGTTTTAATATTTCCAGAATAGTAAATTCAAATAATGCAGGGTCAACCTAACACAGCAGTTGAAGTCTTTGTTTAATACCTCTTCCAAGAAAGGTAATCTTTGACAATACCATACTGAAAGTCCAGTTTTCTTTTCAGTTTTAGATTTTACAGGATTTCAAATAAAAAGAACAGGAGGACAAATGGCATAAAAAAAAACCCACAGAAAAACATAATGAGCAATCCTTGGGATTTTCCCAATTCATTAAGGGAGTTACATAAATGGAAGATGTTATAAAAGCAGAAAATTCAGCATAAAGGGTCTCATTCAGTGAAATGCAACCATTTTTAAACGCTGAAGTTCCTCTGCTACCACTTAGTTCATAAAATCACCACTGAATTGACCTGATGTCTCGCAATTCCCTTCCTCCATTTCTGGTGTTGTGGTCATGGCTTTTCTCCTCTGGTTCTAAGTCTGCATTTACATTGAAGTAGGAATGGAAATCTCAGGGAAGTTAAGTGTGTCAGTCTGTCTGAAACAAAAGGCCTTTTCATAGTTGGTCTTCACATGGAGGCCGGCTTAAAAGCCGAATGAAAACATATTTCTTATCTTTTCATGCAGGTCCAAAAAAGCCTGCTCTGATGTCACCTTTCAGCCTGGAGGTGGCTGGGACATTGATGCGGCTTTCAGGAAGTGTGGCTACTGGTGCCATGACACCATATATATGCGCTGAGCAATGGCAGACTTCGTTACCCATAATCCCCCATGCAGTTGAAACCACTCTGCCTTTTCCAGAACAGTTCCAGCTGCATGGGGGATTACGGGTAGGGAAGACACCCATTGCTCTGGTGAAAAGCTGAAAAGTGGCCTCGAAGGCCAAAGTAGCCCAGTGATGTGTTGGAGGCCGGAGCAGCTGACGGGGCTGCACAGCCCACCCCGGCCGTCCCCTGACAGCTTAGCCCCCACTGCCCTGATGGCCCCTGCCGGTCGCTCCTGCTTTGAAGGCTCCCGCCAGCCGCCCCTGCCCTGTTAGCCCTTGCCGGCCACGCCTGCCCTGACGGCCCCCTTCAACTGCCTCTGCCTTGAGGGGGTCATGGAGGGAAAGGGGTGAATGAGATGGGTCATGGGCTGACGACATCATTGCAATGTCATCAGCCCGTCCCTAGCCAGCCACTTGCAGCGGCATTACATTCATGCTAGGTGGCAGAGCGCAGTGCTCTGCTGCTGGCCCTTCCCCCAAAGAGGGATTGGAGTCGACGCCTTGGAGCCGGCCAGGGTGCATTCATGGAGGTAAATCTCCTGACATAAGGGCGGAGAATCTCCGCCTGTACACTCGGTCTTTTTGGCTGTACGAAAGGGCCTAAACAGATTACCTTTCCGCAAAGAGTGACCTGGAGTTAATGCAAATAGATAATAATCATCTCTTTTACAGTTGATACAAGTACTTCCAAGGTAACTTTTTTTTTAAATGAGGTGGGCTATGAATGCAAAATTAAAACAAATGATTGATGATTACACACATTCATTTGTTATACAAGCAAAGACATTTTCTAAGAGAAAGATACAAACACAAAACTGAGAATTGTTTCATCTTTTGGCACAGGGTAAGAGTCACATTTGAGTCTACACCACAGTTGTTCTGTGCTATGGAATTGTAGATTAAAGATGAAAAATTGTTTCTTTTTCTGAGTTCATCCTCAGAAATCTTTAAGAGACGAATAGGAAAGTAAACAACATTAGCAAACAATATTTATTTTAAGGAGCTGCAGAAGGAGAACAACAAAACCTGCAAAGAAAAAGCAAGAGGCTTCAAAATCATACAATGTCTGCAAAAAATGACCAACCATCATGAACCCACACTCCGGCCTCCGACACCTCACTATTAACCCACACTCAACAGGTAGAAGAGAGAAATTAACTTAAGTCAAGAGGCTGGTACAATGGGGGACATTTAAAAGAGTCAGACAGGTGCATGGATGCAAGAAAAATAGAGGTAGGCCAGGTTTAGCTTGTTGAGTAGGCTTTTATAGGTTGGCACAACATCATGGGGTGAAGGGCCTCCACTGTGCTGTAATATTCCATGTTAGGAATTTACTATCAGAATCTGAGTATTGGCTAGGGTGATCAGTATGAAAGCAATGATTGAAAGGTTCTTGCATAAATAACTAAGATACTCTGGTAAGGTGTGTGAAAAGCAATAATGATAGTCGTAGCAGTCACAAATATGGTTCTGTATAGTGCATTGTCTCCTGAAATGACTGGGAGATCCAGAGGTTCTGCATTCATCCAACAGAACAAGAAATTATTCATCCCATAAGCAAATGGGAATAGTGAGGACACATTTTCTGGGGTGACCTAGCCAACTGATTTCAGATTTATTGTTAGAGTACATAATGACATCACATAAAACCCTGAGATTCTTTTTCCTGTGGGCGAGGCAGAATGACCACTTATTGGTAGTGCAAAATAAAACTGTACACAATGGACACATGTAAAGAAATTTTTAAAAAGTAAACAAACTGACTATACAATACAGAGAGGAAATAAAACAACAAAGTGCTAAAGTAAGAGACCTTAAATGAGTCCTGATTGAGTTTGTTGTTGAGGAGTCTGATGGTGGAGGGGTAGCAGATGTTACTGAACCTGGTGGTGCAAGTCTTATGGCACCTAGACCTCTTTCCTAATTGTAGCAGCAAGAACAGAGTGTGTGCTCGGTGGTGTGGATTCCTGATGATTGCTGCTGCTCTCTGGCCACAGCTTTTTCCTTAGATGATCTCAAGGGTATGGAGAGTTTTACCTGTGATGTCTTGGGCTGTGTCCACTACCTTCTGAAGGGCTTTTATGCTCATGGGTATTGGTGTCCCCATACCAGACTGTGATGCAACTGGTCAGCATACTTTCCACAATAAATCTGTAGAAATTTGCCAGGGTTTCTGATGTCATACCAAATCTCCATAAACTCCTGAGGAAGTAGAGACACTGACATGCTATCTTGACGATGCCATTAGTGTGTTGGGTTAAGGAATGATCCTCTGTGATACTGACTCTCAAGAACTTAAATTTGTTCACTTTCTCCACCTGATTTCCCCAATGATCACTGGATGGTACACATCTGGTTTTTCCTTCCTGAAGTCAACAATCATTTCCTTAGTTTTGGTAACATTGAGTTTGAGGTTGTTGTTGGTGCATCATTCAATCAAGTTTTCAATCTCCCTCCTGTATTCTGATTAATTGCCCCTTTTTATACAACCCATAACCGTGGTATCATCAGTGAATTTGTAAGATGGTGGTTTTGTTGTCGTATCGAGCCACATAGTCATAGGTGTAAAGCGAGTAGAGCATGGGGAAAAGAACACAGACCTGTGGAACTCTGGTACTGATGGAGATTTGGGAGGAGATGTTCTTACCAATCCTCACTGTCTGGAGTTGAAGAAATCAATGATACAATTACACAGTGGGGAGTTGAGTCCCAGGTTTTGGACGTTGCTGATCAATTTTGAGGGAATGATAGTGTTAAATCCTGAATTGTAATCAATAAAGAGCATCATGATGTATGCTTCTTTGCTGTCCTGGTGTTCCATTGCTTTGTGTAGAAGTGACTGATGGTCACTTGTGGTACTGCAATGTGGTCTTGGCTTCCCAGGTTGCAAGCTATTGTATATGTTCTTCATTCTCCAAGGTATAAATTATACATTTGTGAAAGAATATGAAAAATAAACAATTTTGCAACTTTTCTCTGCAATAAGGGCCTAGAATTTCATGAAAATTACTTCGCACTGATTCCTTCAATTATCTTGCCACCTAACAATCACACCTGCATTTTTTACTGCTAAACTGGGAAACAGAGTAAAGGCCAAAAATTTTAATTGTCATTGTGGGCCATAGAATCTGAAAGACATTGAAATTACACCCTCTTAAACTCTTTGCCTATTTAATTTTTGAAAATTAACTTTAAAGCTATCACGTTTACTGGTAAGAAAATACAGTGGATGCTTTACAATGTGTATTACAAATAATACTGAGGTACAAGGATACAAAGATGCAGAAGGGATTGGGTTGGTCACATAGGGGATATTCATTCTTAATATGGATACATAAGAAAATGAAACACAATTTTGAAATCAGCTTCATTATTTTATTTAAAAAACAGAAACGTAGCAACTGTTGAAACCTGGTGTGAATGCAGGTTGTATTCTCTAGTGTTCTGAATGAAAAGCATGGAGCCATATTAATGAATGGCAATATTTTTTGGCAAAGCATTTGCTAAATGGATGCAAAAGGGTCAGCAAAACTAAGGCGCAGCTGAATAATTGTTGTATGTCACTGAATGACGAACTGCTTTGATTTTGCTTTGTGCTGCAAATTAGTATTATGTTGCATTTATTTCATTGTTTTGGCACAAGTACTGAGGAGTCTCCCGGCTTGTCATAAGTTGAAGTTGGGAACCTCCAAACAAAATAAAATAATAATTTTTCTTATTCATAAACTCATTTAAATTTGGTGGTTTATGTTATTCATATTTGTTATCAATCTTCCTTTTATCATTTATTTTTGGGATGAAAGTATTAATGGCAGTCATCATTTATTATCCATTCTCATTCTCCCTTGAACTGAACCATGAGAGAGGGGAATTAAGACTGAACCTCAATGTTGGAGATGTGGAGTCACATAAAAAGCAAAACCCAGCAAGGACAACAGATTTTCATCCAAAAGATCTCAGTAAATGAATTAAGGTAGGAAAAGACAAAAAAAAAACATTTAATGAAAATAAAAGTAACTACCAATGCTGGAAACTTGATATTAAACCAGAAAATACTGGAAATACTCAACAGGTCAGGCAGCATCTGTAGAAAAAAGCAACAGTGTTTCAGGTCTAGTAAGAACTGGATCCCAAATCTAAAATGTTCATTGGTTCCCACTTTGCAAATGTGGCCTGATCATTTCAAACATTTTCTGTCATACTTTAATATTGGATGGACCAAACCTGGAGTCAAACAGACAGGTTTTCACAACATCTTTCTTCTGGATTAGTTCATTGAATTTAAATTTTCGTGTTGCCATGGCAGAATTCGAATTTCTGTCTTTGGTCCAATC
Source organism: Narcine bancroftii (assembly GCF_036971445.1). Classification (NCBI taxonomy): domain Eukaryota; kingdom Metazoa; phylum Chordata; class Chondrichthyes; order Torpediniformes; family Narcinidae; genus Narcine; species Narcine bancroftii. Next base: position 174,188,139 of record NC_091471.1, on the reverse strand, counting down.
CCTTTGACTGCCAATTCAGTAAAAAAAACATTATGCTACTGTTTTCTAATTGGTAATTTTGACTTGCCAGTCCTCTTTACACCGCTCCCTTTGATTGTTAATGTTGAAGCCAATTTAAAGATGTGTAAAACCAATTCTCATCAAAGTCTAAAATTTGAAAATCAGGCTAAGTATGCACCTTCAAGTCATTGTGAAGTTGGGTAAGCACGGTTTTCAAAACTGAGGTAGTGATTTCAAAACAACTAAAAAAGATTATTCTTGCATCCTTAAAACTTTGTAATTTGCACTTAAATAATTAAATTCATGATTCAATTGCCAATACTATAATCTAATGTGTTTCAGACTCTGTGATTACAGAGTGCAATAAAAATGCATATATTACATGGTAAAATGGAAAGAACCCCTTGTAGTGCTAAGCTACAACAGATTCCAGAGACAGGGATTTAATCTGATCAGACCCAGGAGGTGTTCTCCATGCTGAACTTCACTGGGGAGGCTTCTTCCAGCTGATGCAAACAGAGAAGCCAAGACCTGGCATGAATCAAAATGTGTGCTGGAAAGTGAGAGTCATAACACTGAATGTCCATATGTCAAGACTGAACATAATACTGTATTCTGCAGGGAAAAGGCTTCCTTCCACAATTACAAGAACAATGCTGCAATACATTTTCTCTTACCTTATTCCATGTGCAAAATGACAGCAATAGATGATTGAATTCACTTCAATCATCCTTGCATCAATGTAATATAAGGATATACAGTATGTCTTTACGTTTCCAGACTCTTCATAAAAGAAAGTTCTATTGATAGAGAAAGAGCTTGAAAGGTAAGGAAGAGTATTCTTTTTCTCAGTTGCTTCCACATCACCAGTGCTCAAATTCTGAAGCTCTTAGAACCACTCTACCAGCAGTGATACCCATTGCAGAACAAATCACATCATTTTTTAATTGATTGTAACCTCTAAAAGACCACACCAACCCCTCTCCTCATCTTGCTCAGTTAGAACTTCTGCTGTGGTCATCAATCCATTTTATGTGGTTAAATATTGGTGCATAAGAAAATGTCTGTGGATTAGCAAATGTACCGCACAATAGGCAGACATCCTTGCTCAACATTCAATGGAATGATTATGCAGCACAAATATCCATAAGGAGATGAGCAGAAGACTAAGAAAAAATCTTCAATGAACCAAAAAAGAAATTAATGCGTATATTTGCTGAGTCTTTAATCTTCCTCCTCATGGCTACCGTCCTCGATCTTGCCTAACCTAAAGAGAAGGCAATGTATGCTATGGCCCCTGTCCCAATTATAGGTGGATGAATCTCAGGCCAATGCCTGTAATCTAATGAAAAGTAGTAGAATGCCAGCTCGTAACTGAAAATCAGGGCGTCAAACTCTGAACTTCTCCAATCACATATCAAAGGATAAGGGTAATTGTGAGATTCAAGCATGTTGCTGATTCATAATCCTTAACAAACAGACGTCCAAAGCTCCTGCATTATATCTCCAGGCTCCTTCTTCTGTAATTGGTATGCCCTGATGCAACACCTCACCTGTACTTACCATGGTTTCTTCCATATTGCAGACATCTGTTGCACTCAACACATTAGTTCCACAGTTACATTATTATTTGGAATCCTATTTCAGGAAATTGACTCCATAAGCAAAGATTGTTAAATACTTTGCTAACCTCACACAGGATTGCTCCCTGAAGCTTGGGTAATAAATAAATACATTGCTCAGGGAACATACACACACTGTATTTCAAATAAGCTTAACTTTTGAAATGAGGTAGCCTGTGGTTTTGAGGAACAGATAATAGCTTTACGTAAATGTAAAAAAAAAAGTCATGGCAGAATGAAATAATAAACTCTTCACGTACCATGGAGTGAAATGAATAAATATATCACTTGGCAAAAACTAAATAAAGAATTTTTAGCATAATTAATCGTATGGTCAAATTCTTACTGAATGAATCACATAGTATTCCACTGATACTGAATGGCACATTTGTCTGAATATTTTATAGTCACTTCAATAATTTGCAATTTTAAGGTGGAATCAGTATGGATTGGCACTTCCTTCTCATCGACCATCAATACAGGGGGACCTCAAGCTGCATGCTTAGTTCCTTGCTCTATTCCATATACGCTCAAGATTGCAAATTTAAGTACAGCTCCAACACAACCTCTACATTTGCTGACGACACCACCATTGTTAGCCAATTAATGAGAAATTATAAACTGGAATACAGGATGGAGATCAAGAATCTAGTTGGGTGGTGCTACAACAACAATCTTGCTCTCAACATCAACAAAGACCAAGGAACATTTTGCGAATTTTAGGAAAGTGAGGCTGAGGGACCACACACCTGTTCACATTAATGGGATAGAGGTGGAAAAGCTTAATACCTTCAGTTTTCTGGGAGAAGATATTGGAGGGCCTCTTCTGGAGCCAGTACATCAAGGCAACCCTGTAGAAGGCACAGCAAAGCCTCTATTTTCTAAGAAATCTGAGAAGATTTAACATGGCATCAAAAACTCTACAGGTTTATTATGGAAAGTACTGGCTGGTTTGAAAACTCAAGTGCCTAGGAATGCAGAAGGTTGCAGAAAGACCTAGCCAAGTCCATCACAGGCTCCTATCAACTGATGACATCTAGGTGAGATGCTGCCTCACAAAAGCAGCCAAAATCATAAAGGACCCCCACCACCCTGGTTACAATCTCTTTATGCTGCTACCTTTGGGAAGAAGGTACAGAAGGATAAAGCCCAGCACCTCAAGGTCCAAGAACAGTTTTTTTTCAAATGGCTATCAGATTCTTGAACCTCATCTTACTACCCTCATCATAAACTACTCCAACACCACGATAGACCTATCTGCACTACTGAAACTCAACTTTTTTTTCTTTAGTTCTTTTCTGTTGCTATGAATATTTATACCTATTATCACTTTCGGTACTTGGTAATTTAATGATTTAATGTACACTTTTTTTTAACACAAACGCTCATTTGGTTGCTGCAATAAATATGTATTTGAATTTAAAGAAAGAATTTTGGTGCAGATGTACATTGTACTTTTGTGTATGACAATAAGCTAATTTCTCTTAATGCACAAGGTATCCCAAGGAACCTCATGACCAAAGTGAAAGTTAACTCAGGAAATCATATTCCAGATTTATTTTCAGAGTACATATATGGCATCACAAATCAGAGTGGAAGTACTAAGAGATGTGACTGATTGCTGCTAAAGGAGGCGAGAATCAGGATTATATGAAGCCAATATCAATCAATTTGAGAGCCATCAGGTAGATGACTTTTGTCAAATATTCATAGCTGAGCAGTGAAGAAATTGGAACACAATGAGGTTTGATAATGGGAGGCTGGGCAGGAAAATTTCTTCCTGGTGGGGCATGGGAGTATTTTTATTGGGCGTGGGGCTTAAGAATATTTTAGTGGGGCTTAGGAATAGTTTGGGAAATAATTAAAAAGTTGGTTTGAAAAAATTAACTCGTTATGTTGGTGTGAAAGATGTGACTTGGCAACAACTGTCAGTACACCACAACTGTGGTAACTTCCAGGTAAAATCACTTTGTTCTTTTTATTTTCATAAAATGTGTTTTTGCATCTTCTGTTGTTTCCCTTATTTTAATTGTTGTTATCCTTGGTTAACATTATAATTATATTTTTCCTGAGTGGTCTTATTATCGTCCATTCCAAATCATCTCATTGGCGATGAGGATTCCAAATTATCTCAACAATCATGTCTCCGTCCATACCCCTTTATTTTTCCAGTTCAGTAATGAGTGAGACCTGTATCTGTATGTATCTTTGTGCACTAGCGTATTGAGGGGGTGGGGTGTCCATCTCAGGCACCAGCCTGAGTGGGGGGGGGGGGTGCCAAAATCAGAAAAAAATATGGACCCCAGAAAGTTAAGCATGAGGCTAGCACAGTTTTGATGTGCTCTCTGTGAGAAACAAAATGTTAGAAACCGTGCTAGTGTTTTTTTTTCATTTTTTTTCTTAGGGTCGGCATTCTACCTTTGATTTAATCATTACTTTTATTACATTTTTCAGTTTTAAGACTAATAAAATATTGATCAATCTGTTTCGGGAGCTTGCGCTTGTTTAATCTTGTATGTGTATATGTGAGTTTTTAGATTACACATAGATGAAGGAAAAGGTTCTTTAAAGTTGATGTAAACATCACCATGAGGCATTCCATGAGGCTCATTACAGATTTTGCATGTTGTGTCTCCTGCTCTCTGTCAGCCCCCTGCTGGCAGCCAAGCCTAATCAAACAGTAACTATAATCAAGGCCTTGCTAGTGGCCATGCAAACATGATCATTATCATTGCAGCGCTGTTTATTAATCTGTTTCCAGGAGTACATGCTGTTGTACATTCAAAATGAGGAGACCAAGCAAGCAAAAGGTTCGTCAATATTCAGTGGAGTTCTTTAAGTTTGGGTTTATACCTGCTGTACATGATGAACTTGCACCTTTTTGCCTATTATGTCAACAGACTTTGACAAATGAATCAATGAAAGCCAGCCGTCTTGAAGCTCATTTGAGGGTAAAACATCCTAACCATGTCAATTCAAAATTGGAATATTTTAAATTACTGAAAGAGAAGTTTGAAAATAGATCAAAAATCACTTCATTATTCACTGAGCAAACTACAGCCCTGAATCGTACCCTTGAAGCTAGCTATGAAATTTCTCTGCTGAGAGCAAAATGGGAAGAATCATATGATTGGGGAGGAACTGATTAAACCTGCAATATCATTGTTTCTCAAAACAGTTCTGCAAAATGATAACAAAGATGTCCAAGCAATGCCATTGAGTAATAATACTGTCTGCAAAAGAATAGATGACATGAGTCAAGATATTTAAAAACAGCTTATTGAAAAATTGAAATCACAAAAGTTCTCAATACAACTGGATGATTCTACCGTAGGGAAGTGAGGTTCTGTAATTGGCATACGTGAGATATATTGACCAGGAAGAGTTTCAAGAGGAGATGTTGTTTTGTGACTCATTAGAAACAACCATTACTACAGATTATATCTACAGCAAGCTCAAAAATTATTTGGATGAAAATGAAATACCAAAAGGAAACACTATATCTTGTGCTGCAGATGGTGCACCTGTTACGATGGGCAAAAAAACAGGATGCTTAAAATTAATGAAGGATGAAAATCCAAACACGTTGGTCATGCATTGTGTTATCCACCAAGGAAACTTAGTTGCCAAGATAGTTTCCCCTGTTCTACATGAGATATTGCATTCTGTAATCAAGTGTATCAATGTCATCAAATGTGAAGGTCTGTTTAAGCAGTTTTGTGTTCATAAAAATGTAGAACATGTGAGATTATTGCTTCACACTGAAGTAAGGTGGTTGTCAAAGGGAAACTGCTTCCAAAGGTTTATGGAACTGTTTGATCTCCTCAGAGAGTTTTTGAAGGACAAATCTGAAATGAAGCTCTTGCTAACAACAGATGGCAAAGCTTATGTGAGTCACTTGAGAAACTAAGTACATTGAACAAGCAACTCCAAGTAGTAAATATGATGCTTGTTGATGCAAAAACAAAGATATTTGGATTCATGTCACTTCTAGAATTATGCCAAAGGAATATTTCTACAAGAAATTTCAGTCAATTTTATTGCTTGAATAAGTGTGAGTTAACTAATGTCATTAACCATTTGAAAATGTTGGTTACCGACTTCAATGATAGATTTTGTGATTTAAAGGCAATGGATTTTTCTTCTTGGTTAACTCAGCCATTGCTGGTGGACTTATCTGAAGTTCCAGTGCAATACCAAGAGGAGTTATCTGAGTTGCAACATGATGAATCTGTGAAAACTGTTCAAAGTGAAAGGAACCATGATGTGGCTGTCTAATGAGATCGAAAAGAAATACCCAACTCGACTACTTTAGCAAGGGAACTATTGATACATTTTCCATCTTATTTAGTAGAATGTAGCTTCAGTGCTGTCAGTGATTTGCTACAAGCTAAGAGAAACCGACTGGAAATTACAAAATGCGGAGATTTAAGGTTGAAACTAACAAAATTAGTCTTTCGAATCAAAAAATTCTGCAGCCAGCATCAGGGGCAAGGTTCCCACTGAAATGATGACAATTATTGAATTTGTGTTTGAGATGGTTGACATGATGAAGTAGCAGTTGAATATGAAATATGTGTTGCAGTATATTCCCGACCTTAATTGCACTGAAATTCACTTGCAATAAATTACTTAATTAAAACTTCTTTTGAATATATAACTTTTTTCCACTAATGGTGGGGCGTACGTTTTTTTTAAAATTAAAGTGGGGCCTAGGGCAAAAAAGGTTGAGATCCACTGATCGACGCAATAAATAGCAATAAATAGCAATGGCAGACAATTTTTAAACAGAGTGGGAAAATTGATAACGCTATAGTGCACAATTTATAAAGACTGTGGGAAAAAGCACTGGTGGACCTTACTTCCTAGAATGCCATGTGGCAGAGAAACCCCTCTATGAATGGTCCATGCATGTAATTCTGGGAGGGCAGGTCCATCATCGCTTTTTCCCACGGTCTTTATAAATTGTACACGATACTGCTATCAACTTTCCCACATTATATAAATTGTGCACTAAAGTGCTACCAACCTTCCCAACCTGTTTAAAAATTATCTGCTATTGCTATTTATTGCTACCACTTTCTCATGGTCCCTTATAAAGATTTATATAGGTCAGCACTATTTAGGACCGCTCATGTTCCAGCCGGTACAGAGCAGGGAATGTTTCAATATGGAGGTTGTTATGCAGTATTACAATAATTAGAGTTCTCCTGTTCCTGATTTTGGGAATATTTAGGAAAATCTCTGCAACCAATAAAAAAGTACAAGCTATTACTTTGACTAAAAGCACCGTAAGCAGGATGATTTTACCTTTGCTTGTATAAACCATCCTCTCTGGTTGCAAAAGATCATCCTTCATCTCCATCACAGACAACTGTATCTACTTTATCTTCCCAAGAGAGCTTGGAGTTATTAATATTAATATACTTGCAAATCTATTGTTTTGTGTTAAAATGTTTCTTATTCAAATTAGCATCAAAGGATTCCAAAAGACGAGTGCACGCATTTTCAAATTAAATCGAATCAGAGTTATTGTTGACTAACATTTAATTGCTTGAATACTCCAAAGGAAACAAAAGAAATTGGTTTCCCCACTTGCATAAAATATGTAGCAGATGTCAGCTCCATCTGGATGTTTTTCTTTCCTTTATTCTGGTTCAATGTGGACATAGTTGCTATTTCCTAAAGGTAAGAGCTGATGCTTGAGATTCCAAAGCAAATTGCTGGGGATTCAGAGCATACACAGGAATTGAATGAAAGTTTACAGACTTGTAATAGAAATGACATTGATCAGCTGTCTGATACTCTCAGGAACTCCAGATTATATCTGATGAATGTAGCAAAACCTTAACTCAGATAAACTAGGTATGCATTCTCTCTCTAATTAAGGTGTGACTTTACTTCAGGATAGTATAATCTCAAGATTAGTCTTCATGCCTGCAGTACTGGAAATTTTACTTTTTTTTAACAAAAAAGTTCAAGGCTTTTCAGGTTAATCCAGCATTTAATTAGCCTTGAGAAGGTGGCAGAGACCTGCTTTCTTGAACGGCCACAGTCCTGGAGTGATGGTATACTTGTAATGCATTAGGGAGAAAGTTTCAGGATTTTGACCCTGTAATGGTGAAAGAATGGTGATGTATTTCCAAATCAGGTTGCTGTGTGGCTTGGAGTGCCCTTTCAAATGTTTCCACCATTTTTTTTTGTTTTGTTCTAGTTGAGAGAGGTTGTAAGTTTGGAAGATGCAGTCTAAGCAGCCTTCATGAGTTGTTGTAGTTGCTATACATGATTCAAACTGTGTTACTGTGCATCACTGGTGGAGTAAGGGAATGCATGCCTGTTGAGCAGGTTGCTTTGTCCTGTATTGTGTCAAGCTTCTTAAGTATTAGCTTTTTTATAATGCACTCGTCCAAGCAAGTATTCTATTCCACTTCTGGCTTTAGCTTTTCAGATAGTGGACAGGCTTTGGGGAATTAGGAGATGAGTTCATCACCACAGGATTACGAGCTGCTGATCTGTCCTTTTAGCCACAGGGTATACGGCTCACATTCAGTTTATAATCACCAGAAACCCTAGGGTGTTGATAGTGGGGATCTCCAGTGTCATTAAAGTCAGGGGTTTACTCATTTTGGGATAATACATTTTCTGGAGTTTATCCTGAAGAATAGCTATCAAAAGTGCATAATCCCAGCTAGTGATCTTCCAATTATTCATTTAGAAAATGGTATGACTGCAGTACCTAATTTCATAATATGTTTCCAGCATCTGTTGGAATCTTCTATTATAACTAAACTATATTTGCTCATTCTTTTTAATCTACTTTATAAATAGTATTAAGATACATTGAAGGAATATTAATTTTGAGCATACTAAGGGAAATAAATATCTCAACGTATCTCCAGTAAGATTCTTCTTAGCCACCTCTGTCCCATAACAAACAAGCCTTTTGTTCATGTTTTAAATTCTTCAGCTCTGACAATTTCCTCAAAAATCTCTGATGCTTCACAATTTTCTGAAAAGAACTGGAGTATTTTGACAAGGTCTAACTATTGTTAAAAGAAGTCTACAGATGATAGTTATTGTTTTAGAAAGGAAAGCTCCCTCATAGACTAAATTAGTCATACTATGCCATAATCTTTCCTGGTTACCTCCTCAAAATGTTCAAATTATTGGTTTATATTCCTCACTGCTAATTCCTTCATTCTGCTTTCTTATGGAGAATTGCAGTTACTTTTCCTGTACACTCAAATACCAGATGCCTTGTATTTCTTCTTGTAACATTACCAGATCCCTGTAAGCATTTTTCTAGAAGTGTGAATGATTCATTCTCACAGTCAATTTTCACTCAATATATCACTTACAAGTAATATTAGACCACAGTTAAAATTATGCCAATAATTTGTGACTTTTCTATACCTATATTGGTAGGAGTCTGGGTTTGTCCTTCAGCTAATTAATCATTTATGTTATGAAAGGAAAATGCCTTGTAAATTCCATTCATCGTGTGGCCATTGAAGATGGAGTCAGTGGTTAAAATTAATGCAGGAAAATGAATAGAGAAACATAACTAATTAAAAACCTTTTTATTTAAATGAGAAATCCTTAGTGATAATAAGGATCATAATATTTGCGGATTGCTTAGGAGCTTGTTGACATGACGTAGAGTATATATAGTGGACCTTATCTGTCTAAGGTAAAGCGAGCAGTTAGGCTGTAAAATTAGAATAGAGGGACTTGATTATCCATGATTAATGAACTTTTCCTAGTTTTATCTGTGTTTTATAGGGATGATTGACACTAAACAAAATTTGGTGACTCTGTGCAGAAATGAAATAGAAGAAAGCCAGAAAGGCAGAGAGGCCACTGAAAAGCCAAAAGTATCTCCACAAAGATATTCAAAACAAATATTATTTACCATTTGGTAATGGAGTGATTCCAGTCTCTTTAAGAATAGCTGGTTCAGCCATTAAAAAGGTACAGAACTGAAGGGGCTGGTTTCCATTGAAATTGAAAGATGCTGACAGAGTGCAGGCGCCAATACAGAACACGAGTTTTCATCAACTGAGCTCAAATTCTGTGTGCAGTTAGATTCATGTCTGATTGAAAAAGAAGAATTTCCAAAGACTTTGGTTTCAACGTCTTGGTATCTCATCTTCTTACAGCTATACCATTTTCCCACCATCTTTCCTTGAGTATCAGATGCATTTTCACAACAGTCTGGTTGTTTTGTGGTTACTGTTTCTGAATCTAGCTTCAATTCCAAACTTATTAATTATTAGAATTTGCATTCCCCAGAGGTATGAGCACCTATATTTGGAACAGTGGTTCAGAACGTTTGCTCTTCATCCAGTATCTTCACCTACATTCGTACTTCTTCTAAACCTTTTCCATTAGTCACTGTTCTCTCCTTACTCCAAAGTAGTTTGTCTACATTCAGTGTCCTCTATTTTCCAACTTTTCTTTGTCTTTCTGAGGTGGTTTTATGGAATATTCAGAGTTAAATTTCCCAATATTACGACACTTACAATTTGAGCAATCATGTGGTCTTGATGTGACAAGGGTCTTGAATCAAAGTCTTCAATCAAATTTTCTGACCCCAAAAAGTTCATATTGCTCAAAACAAAACTCTCAATTTTAAGTGAATCTTTCTTCTTTGGCTTGGCTTCGCGGACAAAGATTTATGGAGGGGTATGTCCATGTCTGCTGCAGGCTCGTTGATGACTGATAAGTCCGATGTGGGACAGGCAGGCATGGTTGCAGTGGTTGCAAGGGAAAATTGATTGGTTGGGGTTGGGTGTTGGGTTTTTCCTCCTTTGTCTTTTGTCAGTGAGGTGGGCTCTGCGGTCTTCTTCAAAGGAGGTTGCTGCCCGTCGAACTGTGAGGTGCCAAGATGCACGGTTGAAAGCAGTATCAGCCCACTGGCGGTGGTCAATGTGGCAGGCACCAAGAGAATCTCTTAAGTGAATAATACTGAGAAAAAAAGTTACGCAATTGATATGAAAAAACTGCAGTGGCTGGAAACCTGAAAGAAAAACAGAAGAATGATAGAAATACTCAGCAGGTCAAGCAGCATCAGTGAGAAGAGGAGCAGGTTCAGGCAAATCCCACCGTTTGAAACGTGCTGGGGGTGTAGGGTGTAAATTGGGCAGCACCAACTTGTGGGCCAAAATAGCCTGTTACCATGCTGTATGTCTAAATTTAAAAAAATTAAAATTTAATTAAAAAAAATGTAAACTGTGCTGCTGTGATGAAAGATCTTGGACCTGAAATATTAATTGTTTATTTTTTTCACAGGCGCTATCTGAAATGTTGAGAATTTCCAGCATTGTCTGTTTTTATTAGATGATTGAAATACCAGGCAAAGGGGAAAAAAAAAGTTAATTCCAAACACATTCTGGGTTAGTTCTTCCTTAGCATTGTGTGCTGTCTTGGCCTCTTCATCAGGAAGAGTTTGATTTTCATGTCTGATGTCTGTGTGGAGTCTGCAGATGCATTCATTAACCATGTGAGTTTTCTCCTGCGATCCAGTTTGATCACAAAGACCCACTGATTGATGTACATTAACCCTAGGGGAGGTCAGAAGTGATACAATCAGAGTGAAGTTGATGAATACATGGGAGAGAATAGGTTACAGAGAAGTAAATAGGAGGATGAAATTGAGTTTGCTCTCAGAGTGAATATAGACAAAATGGGACAAATAACCTCTTTCTATGTTGTAAAGAAATATAGTATAAAACATAAATAAAATAAATGCAGGAGAGTCCAGATCTTAAACAAAGGAATGAGAGGCATTAGCTCTCAGGAAATATTTTTAAAAAATCTATTTCTCCAGTGGTCGGCACAGAAAAATAATCATTGGGCATAGAAACACCCTCTGAAGGAGACTTTGCTGTGAAAGGTTTCTGAAAGGTTTTTTTTCTTAATAATGGATGAGCTAAAACAAAGGAGGGGAATGCAACTTTTTTAAAAGGGCCATTAGTCCAAGTCCTGCTTCATTATATGAGCTACTTAAAATATGGGTGTCATATTGGCTCCTGTTCAACATGACTGACCCACGACTGCACCATATCCAGATCCAACAGTGTCATCAAGCTTGCAGATGACACAGCAGTAGTTGGGCCTCAGCACCAACAATGATGAATCACTCTATCGAGAAGAGGTGGAAAATCTCATAATATGGTGTGAGATTAACAATCCAAGTCTCAATGTTGACAAGAAGGAGATGATTGTGGACTTCAGGATGACCAGAAATGACCACCCTCCACAACTCTAGTGGAGAGGGTGGAGAGCACCAAGTTACTGGGGTTAACTCAATTAGTGACCTATTGTGGACACTCAATATCTCCTCAGTTGTCAGGAAGACGCAACGGCGACTGCACTGTCTGAGAAAACTGAAGCGGGCAAGGCTACTGGCCACCATTATGTCAATCTTCCATGGAAGCTCTATCGATAGCGTTCTGGTTGGTTACATCACAGTGCAGTACAGTTGTTGCAGAGAAATGGATCAGTGGTCAATCCACAGGATCAGTAAGTGTGGGAGAGAGGATCATTGGAGTCTCTCTCTCCACCCTCCCCCCCCCAACCCCCTCAAATCATTGAGGAAACCTTCAACCCTGCACACAGCATATTTCAGCTGCTCCCTCGTGAAAGAGATACAGCATCACCAGCCTGCAAAATAGCTTCTTCCCACAAGCAGTGAGAATGCTGAACGACCAAAGGAACTGCTCACACTACCCATCTAAGACTCTCATAATCATGAAACAATATTTATTTATTTGTATATATGAATACTTGTCCTGAATATGTATTGTTTGTCTGTATATGTGTTATGTCTGGTTGTGTGTCTGCGTGTTTTGTAATGAGGACCTGAGAATACTGTTTCGTCGGGTAGTATTTGTGCAATCAGTTTACAATAAACTTGAAAACTTGACTTGGGTCTTCTTCGGCTGCCTTCTTTATCTTGCATTAAATGTGCTGGAATGAAGCCATATGCAAAAGCTGCTTTCAGATGGCCACAATACCCGACTGTAAAGTCGCATATTATATTCCTGTGCCGCTGTCGGGTGGCCATCTGAAACCGGAAAAGCCGGCCAGGAGGTCTACTTACTTAACCTTCCTCCAGGAGGTATAATATCCTGCTTTGAGTCTTGGTCTGTGGCAGCTGAAAGCGGCCCAGGCTGCCAGGGTACAGGCTGATGGTGTCGTGGTGACGTCGTCTGCCATCGACTCCTGAGACCGGCAGCGGGAGTTAAAGCCATTAAAATTATGTTCATTGCCCAAATGTATTTAAAATATCATTGCCATTAAGTAGCAGAGACACTCTCTTGTTAGTAGGTCTAGTTGCAGGCAATTTCTGTGCTCTGCTGTCTTGGGCTGCTGGCAGCCTGACCGCGCGCTGCCTCCCACCCTCTCCCATATATCCGCTTGATCTGAGCTGGGGGAGCGCGTGCCATCTGTGGGAGTCGGCGGCTCACAGCTGCAGGATGCGCTGATTAACCAGCTCTCACCTGCCCGACTAGGCACTCTTTTCTGCTCCTTCCCCATTCTGTACTGACGTGAAGAGGAACATAATAAACATTTGAGCCAAAAAAAATCTTAGTGGCAAATGCGCCTAGGCCAACTCTGTAAGTACACAGCACTACACAAGGAAGCCAGAGCTTGGGGAGTGTGTGCTGGCTCCAGGAGTTGGGTGGGCGAGGTGGGGGGGGGGGGGGGGGTGAGAGCAGCAGCGGTAGTCGGGTGGGCGAGAGGGGGGAGAGAGGCAGCAGTAGTCGGCAGGCAAGCGAGGGGAGGAGAGCGGCAGCGAGAGTTGGACGGGCGAGGAGAGAGCGGCAGCGGGAGTCGGGTGGATGAGGGGGGGGAGGGAAATGGGCTGTGGGAGTCAGGTGGGTGAGGGGGGAGCGGCAGTGGTAGTCAGGTGAGCGAGGGGGGGGAGAGCGGCAGCAGTCATCGGGCGGGCGAGGGGGGAGAGCAGCAGTGGTAGTCGGGTGGGCGAGAGGAGAGGGAGACTGGCAGCGGGAGTCAGGCAGCCAAGGGTGGGGGGGGGGAAGAGCGGCAGTGGGAGTCGGGCGGGCAGGCAAGGGGGGAGGGAGACCGGCAGTGGTAGTTGGGCAGGTGAGGGGGGAAGAGCATAAGCGGGAATCGGGCGGGCAAGGGGTGGAGAGCGGCAATGAGAGTTGGGTGGGTGGGGGGGGGGTGGGAGGGAGACCAGCAGTGGGAGTCATGCGGGTGAGGGGGGAGAGACCGGCAGCGGCAGCAGGAGTCCGGCGGGCGAGGGTGGGGGGAGACCGGCAGCGGGAGTCAAATCATGCCTGAGTTGTTTATCAGCCATGCCTTGATGCGCTGCTATAACGTGAGGTCAGCGTGGGCGGGACTTACCACTGTCCCAAGTAGCCGGCTTTCGCTGCTAGACAGCTAGCAGTCAGCTGGCATATTTAGGTGCCAGAAAGCCGTCCATTCTGTGGCCACGTAAACGTGCCAGCTGAACTCTGCTAGCCGCGCCTGCAGGCGGGTAATCTTAATCGGAACATCTGAAAGTGGTTAAAGATACTCTGCATGGAGAATCCAGATACCATGTGGTACGCCTTTTGATACACTATTGCATCAGCCACAATTGTGAATGTGCACTGTCTCGGCTTAAGTAATGCCATTTATTTAGTTGTTTTAATTGTTCATTGCCTTACCAACAGCAACATAGAATGCCTTGGACACTCTACCAAGGTAATAGCAAAGTATTTCTGATAGAACACTCTCAACCTACTTCTCCCTCTGAAAACTGGGACAACAGAGTTTGTTTCTACTTCCCTTCTCTCCTCTCTGCTATTTTATGTATATTTGCAAAACTGGATGCAATCCACTGTTAGTTGGCAGCCTGCCTTCTGCCTTAACAGGCACAAAAAGCAAAGGATTCCTTATATGAACCATCCTTCGGGGAAATAAATCTTCTTTCTTCAAATGATAACTCTTGGCCAATGCTCCACATTATCGATTCATCAGCCAATAGTTACCACCACATATTTCTCTCTCCTCTCAAAATTTTCCATAATATTCCAAAGAATCTGTTATGATGTTGGTTCCAAAAATTGGTCAAATATTCTAATTTTATTTTTTTAAAAATTTTGATATACTGCATGGTAACTGGCTTTCTGGTCCATAAACTCATGCCACCCAAACACAGTAGCAGATTTAAACCCAGGTTGCTGGCGGTGTTGTAGTGTTGCGCTAACTGATGCACTAGCCGTTCCACCCTATATAATATAATTTCCTCCCATCCCATCCTCGCTGTGTAATTTCTGAAGCAGAATCAGAAAGCGAAAACACAATTTAAAAAAATTGGACACAGCATGTTGCCAATTTTTAGATAATGTGACAGCCCACCCACGTGGCAAGCGCATCGGCGCCAGCAGTCGCGGTCGAGTCCACAGTCAGAGACATACTCTGGACCTCTCAGTGTGGGCTAAACAACAGACAGGAAGTTGATGTCACTTCTGCCCTGCACGAGCGCTGGGACCAGCGTGGACCTTTTAAGCGGGCGAGTTTGAATCAGAAAATCAGTTGGTTTGAAACGCTACTCCACTCCGTGGTAGCCAACATTGTGACCCCGACAGTCCAACAGCATTTGGACTCAACATGAATGACTTCAGCAACATGGGCAACACAAGCGACTTGACTTTTTAAAATGCAGTTTCGCTTAAACTGTCAACCTTCTGGACCGCTCAGCCCCTCACCTGATTTTAACAAATAGAGGACCAGTTCTGGGTCAGGAACAATGTCTCCGAGAAGACCAGGGTCTACTACGTGGTAGCAGTGCTCGACGGGGAGACGGCAGGCCGAATAATGGACTTTCTGCAGCAACCCCCGGAGGCTGGTAGGTATGAGGAACTCAAAGGCTTGTTGGTTGGCACTTTAGAGCTCTTGCATCATGAACGGGCCGTGAGGTTGCTGTGCATGGATGGCTTAGGCGACTGAGCACCGTCGGCCTTTATGAGTGACATGCCATAAGCCATGTCTACTCTTTGAACAGATCATTTCAGAGCAGGTGCCTGAGGATATCCGCCTCTTACTAGCAAATGAGGATTTCTCCGACCTGCGGAAAGTGGCCGCACACGCAGATGTCCTTTGGTGCGCAAAAAGTGACAGCGAAACAAGTATTGGAACTATTGCTGCGCCCCAACAATGAAGTCAGCAATGCCCACACCAAGAGACGACAACAGCTCTGAGACTTGGTGTTTCTATCGTCAGGGGATCAGGGGTGGGGATTCAGGGCCCACCGACGCCAATCGTCATGCTCACTCCAAGGAAACGACAGGGCCAGCTATCATTGATGGCTACGGAGGCTGGCCAATGGGATAGCCTCCTGTAAGTCTGGGACAGACACTCCGAGCGCAGGTTCCTAGTAGACGCAGGAACAGAAATTGGTGTCCTTTCCCCCCCCCCTCGAGCCAAGATACCAGGACCAGAAGGGCCGGACCAGAACTCATGGCAGCAAATGGCAGGACCATCCGGACCTATGGCACACGCAATACCCCTTTTCAATTTAGTTCCAGTCGATTCACATGGATGTTTACGCTGGCCAGGTGCCACAACCATTGTTGGGTGTAGTCTTCCTCCATGCACACTGTTTGCTGGTGGACCTAAATGGATGGTGACCAGTCGACCCAAAGACATTTCAAATCTTTCCCCTCAGCGAGGCCTGATTGCTGGCCCTGCATCTGGACTCAGTCATGTGTTCGGACAATGAATTCGTCAGGGTGTTGTCGGAGTTCCCATCCATCATCAGGCTGCAGTTTTCCATGACAGCCCCCAAACATGGCATGATGCACCACATTCCCACTCATCGACCCCCCTGCTAGCCCGATCATGCAGGTTACCACCAGATAAGCTCCGACTAGTAAGGGAAGAATTTAACAAGATGGAGGAAATGAATGAAGTGATCATCTCTGATAGATGCCCAGTCCCGCACATCCAGGACTTCACAGCCAACCTGCATAGGGCATGCAACGTTTCAAAGATAGACCTGGTGCGAGGGTATCATCAAGTCCCTGTCCACCCAGATGATATCCCAAAGACATCCATCATAACCCTTTTTGGCCTTTTCGAATTCCTTAGAATGCTGTTTGGCCTCAAGAACGCAGCACAGACCTTCCAACTCCTCATGGATACAGTTGGGTGGGACCTGGACTTTCAGTTCATCTATCTGGATGACATCCTGGTAGCCAGCTGCTCCCGCCAGGAATATCCAGTACACCTGCACCTACTCTACTGCCATCTCAGTGATTACAGCCTGGCGGTCAACCTTGCCAAGTGTGAGTTTGGCCTACCCACTATTGACTTCTTTGGGCACCGGATCCACTGTCACGGAGTTGTTCTCCTGCTAGGAATGTGGAGGCCATTCGCAAATTTGCCAGGCTCAACACAGTCAAGGGCCTGCAGGAATTCATCTGGATGGTTAATTTTTTACACCATTTAATCCCCTCAGTGGCCCAGATCATGCGCTCCCTGTTCAGCTTGATGTCTGGCAAAACCAGACGTAACTTGGACAAAAGAAATGAATGTAGCTTTTGACCAGGCCAAGAACGCTCTAGCAAATCCCACGCTCCTGGTCCACCCCTGGGTAGTCATCCCCAATGCCCTCAACGTAGACGCCTCCAAAGTAGTAGTCGGTGGCGAACTTAAAACATTTAATTGAAGGACAATGTAAGGTGCTCGCCTTCTTCAGCCGAGATCAAGTACAGTGCATTCAACAGAGAGCTGCTGGCCTTATATCTGGCCAGTCGAAACCAGGTATTTCCTGGAAGGGAGGGAGTTCACAGTTAATCGAAACCAGGTATTTCCTGGAAGGGAGGGAGTTCACAGTTTTCTCCAGTCGTATACGCCAAGGTGTCCAACCCATGGTCTGCCTGCCAGCAGCATCACCTGTCATTCATATCTGAATTCACCAACACGATCACGTGAAGAGCAACATGGTGGGCAACATCCTGTCCCGGATGTCTATCCAAGTTCTAGTATCTCCCAATTTCAAAACGTGTCATCTTCAACGAGATGTGAGTGATGATATTCTGAATTACTCTCTTATTAATCCAATAAACCAAACTTTGTAGTTGCAGCTTTAAGTAGCTTTAATTCGTTATAAAACGGATAAACAGTTTGCATAACTTCATATTGAGATTTTCATTACGATGAAGAAACAAAACATACTATATAATTATATAACGATATTCAACTTTAAACAAATAAAAGAAGAAATAGACAAAATAAGATGAATTAAGATAAATTCAAAGAAAATTATCTCGAGCTTATGTCCCCTTCATAATTCTTCGAAGAATGAGATGTAAACTCTTGGTCCACTCGGATATTATGACATATGACATCATAGTCACCATGGTAACACTAAAAACAATATTTTTTTCTTAAAGGGATAGGCACAAAATTAACTACGAATCAAAGAGACAAGGTTCTAACCTTTACAATCCAGTCTGTGCACACTTTGGCTCCGGGAGTGGATTTCGCGGCGCTAGCAAAGGCACAACAGGAGGACAATGAACTATCGGCATACCAAACTGCAGTCACTGGACTCTGCCTTGAGGATGTACCAATTGGGCTCAAAGGTATCAAACTCCTGTGCAACATTTCTCCCGGGCAACCTCGGCCCATCGTTCCAAGCACTTGGAGGCGCCGGATCTTTGACACTTTGCACGGGTTAGCCCACACTTCCATCTGTGCGACCACCCAGCTAATTGCAGATCACTTCATGTGGCATGTTCTATGTAAGCAGGTCGGCCACTGAGCCAGGACATGCTCACACTGCCAGACCTCCAAGGTCCAGAGGCACCCCTACAACCTTTCCAGCCAACACATAATAGGTTCCAGCATGTGCACGTGGACATCGCCAGCCCATTACCTGTCTCGAGAGGAGAAAGGTACCTATTTACAACAGTGGACAGGTTCATGAGGTCGTTGGAAGCTACACAACAGCAGAGACATGTGCCAGGACTGGGTGGCGAGGTTTGGGCTCCTGCCCACATCACCTTGGACAGAGGGGCACAATTCACCTTGGCTCTGTGGTCAGTGGCAGCACAGCCATTAGGAATCCAGCTCCACCAGACAACTGCATACTACCCTCATTCGAACAGCCTGGTGGAACGTTTCCACCAGCACCTGACATCAGCCCTGATGGCATGCCTCCAAGGGCCTAACTAGGTATATGCCCTGGGTGCTACTGGGCATCCGCACAGCCCCCAAGGAAGATCTGACAGTGTCATCTGCCAAACTAGTTTATGGTGCACCGCTCACAGTACCTGGCAAATTCATGCCTGCACCTCATGGCCAAGAGGACACACCAGCTGAGGTCCTGACCAGACTCCAGGAGAGGCTCAGAACACTGGCTCCAGTGCTGACATCCCATCATGGGGCAAGGCCCTCTTTTGTACCCAAAGACCTGCAGCAGAGTGAGTATGTGTTTGTCTGCCAAGGAGTTCCCTGCAACAGCTGTTTGAAGGACTCTTCAAAGTGGTAAATCATAATGGGGCAACATGTTTTTGATGTGGGTGGCCGGGAGGAGACATTTATCATAGACCACCTCAAGCCGGCACACCTAGACAATGAGCACCCATTTGTGGTCCCACCAGTCAAGCGGCAAGGGGGGCCACATAAAGCAGTGTACGGAGTATGGTTTCAGTGCCTCCTATCGCTGGATCTGAGGGGGGGGGTCTTGTGGCAGCAGTTGCAGCCAAGTCCGCAGTCAGAGACATACTCGGGAGCTCTCAGCGAGGGGAAAAACAATGGACAGGAAGTTGATGTCACGACCAGCATGAACCCTTTAAGCGCACAAGTCTGAATCAGTAAATCAGTTTGTTTGAAACTTTACTCGACTCGCTGTGTTTCTTCCACTCGTGGTGGCCACTGGCTACAGTGGCAAAACTGTCTGATGGATTGTCTTATTTATAATAAAACTCATGCCATCCTACGAGATGCACAGAGACACTCAGCATACTGGCTACGAAATGCAATGAAGGCACTTGGCTTTTTGAGTTATTTGTTGGGCAACTGATGACTTTGCGCAGCAGATCAAGTGTCCCACTGCTGCTGAATTTAAATCACCAGCCTGCCCGCGGAGGGAAAACTGATTTGTGAAGATGGCCTCTAACAAATGTTATCTGTGGGACTGAACAGATCCAGAGTTTAAAACAATCATCATTTTGTTTAAACAGTTCTGCTACAAACCACGTTAAAAAATGTGAAATGGGATCATTTGGCAGTATTCGATTTTTGGCTGGGAAAAGACCAGATGATTGAAAACACTGGACAGAATAGATTTCTTAAAATGTATAAAATTACAACACATTATTTTTATTGCAAAATCCTCAAGTGTCAAATTGAGTTGGATAGTATCCTTTGATAGCAACAGGTACAATTTTTAAAAAATTGATTAGATACAGAGGAATATTAGTCAAAAAAAGGTCTATATTGTGGTTAGTAATGTTCAATGACCTACTTTATGAATTGTATTGTTTTCTTTTAAGCTAACTTGGTATGCACTCATTTCAACAGCTATCAGAATGCCTCCTGGGTAGGTTGCCAGTTTTAAAAACTTGGAGGCCAATGCAATGCTGGCATTTCATTAAAGTTCTATATGCTTGCCTGATATTTTAGGTTTACATTCCCTGCAGAATGCCTGATTGTCTTTTGACCTAACTCATTTTTAGAACCTCTTGCCAATTCTTTACCAATTTCACTTTCGATGCCAATACTAAAAAGGTATAGATCAAGAAAAGTAAAGGAACAGGAAATACGAGAGGAATATGGGGATGCACAAAACTGCACCTCCATTGTAATGGTATTGTGTAACCTTTTCATAGAAAAGGACCATAATATTGTTGTCCCAAAAATGTTTATGACCAATTAACTGTTTTGAGTTATAATCACTTGTGATGTAGGAGAATACCAGTCAACTTGCAGACAGTTAACCTTCACATGAGTATAAAATTTGTTTTCTTCCTATCCAGGTTAAGATAAGGCACTCATTGAACAAAGGAAGATAGCATTAGTTAGTATTATGGTAGGATAGGGCTGGGTGTCTGAGAACAAGGAAGGCCAATTTTTCCCATGGATGGTGAGAAACGATCCTAGGCTCTCTAGCTGTGCTGTCTGGTAGCACTTCTGTCCCCAAGCCATCTTGATGGGAAGATGAGAATAGTTTCCCTTTTCAGCCCCTGGTTATGGAGCAATTATTGGCATAACAGGTCTCTGACTTCAAAACTGACAACACCCCAGGTTTTAAATTTTTTAAGACAGTCTCTTCTGACCTATGAGCACATGCCACCCAAATACATCCATGTCAGCAATTAACCAACTAGCCCCATATGTCTCTGGGACTTGGGGGGGGGGGGGGGGAAACTGGAGCATCCGAGGAAATCTATGTGGTCACAGGGAGAATATACAAATTCCTTACAGGCACACAAAACAAAGCTTTTTTAATTGTATTTCAGTACATGTGACAATAAAGCATTCATTCATTCGTCCTATCTTTTTTTGAAAGAGGTAGTTGTTGTACAGTGATCTTTGGCCTAGGAAAAGTGCTAAACCGAAACCATCACTTTTGGTGATACATCAGTGCAGTTTTAGAACTCACAAGATTATTCCAAAATACAGCAGAGTAAGTGTCTTGACCCCATTTATCCAATGGCCTTGTTATAATAATAAAAACTTAAAGGTTTTTTAAAAAAAATTAATACAACCAAACCAATTTGGCTTGAACTGGAGCTGCAAACAACCAATTCGGGGAACTCATTTTTTGAATATCTTATTCAACAATTTTTAAACCACAACAGTAAATACATTTCTTTCAATAAAAAACTTTCCAAAAAATTATATATGTGGTATACAAAATCCCCCCCTCCCTCCCCAAACCCTCAAAAAAGGAAAAGAAAATAGAAAAATGAAAAAAAAAACTGAAGACTGTCAAGAGAATAAACAATATAGCGTAAAGTTTTTAATAATATACTGATGCTGGAGTTTACCAAGAGATGAGGTCTTCCGAGAGTCTATTAAACATTTAAACGTACAGTTTTCAAATATGGGTGCCATATTTTTCAAAATACCTGATATTTATTTCATAAATCCTGTTGGGGGAACTCAGTGAGCCGAGCAGCATCAGTAGAAGAAAAGAATGGTCAATGTTTTGTGCTATAAATTTTCATCAAGACTGAGAATGCAGAGGGGAGGCAGCTGGTATAACTTGGACAGGGTGGGAGATTGGACAGGGGCCAGTGGGGGTTTGGTTAATCAGAGAGGAGTGAAGGGTGACAAACAAAGGCAATTGATTGGCAGGTGCCAGACAAACAAAGAGAGAGAGAGGCAAAAGAAAAATGGTGGAGGAAGATGAGTCATAAGATTGAACAGACCAGCGCATGACGTCCTGTTTTGCGGAAACTGTTTGGCCTGTAAGTCAGCCTGAAGAAAACTGAGGTCCTCCATCAGCCAGCTCCCCACCATGACTACCAGCTCCCCCCCACATCTTCATCGGGCACACAACTCAAAACGGTCAACCAGTTTACCTACCTCGGCTGCACCATTTCATCTGATGCAAGGATCGACAAAGAAATAGACAACAGACTCGCCAAGGCAAATAGCGTCTTTGGAAGACTACACAAAAGAGTCTGGAAAAACAACCACCTGAAGAAACACACAAAGATCAGCGTGTACAGAGCCATTGTCATACCCACGCTCCTGTTCGGCTTTGAATCATAGGTCCTCTACCGGCATCACCTACGGCTCCTAGAATGCTTCCATCAGCGCTGTCTCCGCTCCATCCTCAACATTCATTGGAATGACTTCATCACCAACATCGAAGTACTCAAGCTGGCAGAGTCCACGAGCATCGAATCCATGCTGCTGAAGACCCAACTGCGCTGGGTGGGTCACGTCTCCAGAATGGAGGAACATCGCCTTCCCAAGATCGTGTTATATGGCGAGCTCTCCACTGGCCACCGAGACAGAGGTGCACCAAAGAAGAGGTACAAGGACTGCTTAAAGAAATCTCTTGGTGCCTGCCACATTGACCACCGCCAGTGGGCTGATATCGCCTCAAACCGTGCATCTTGGCGCCTCACAGTTCGGCGGGCAGCAACCTCCTTTGAAGAAGACCGCAGAGCCCACCTCACTGACAAAAGACAAAGGAGGAAAAACCCAACACGCAACCCCAACCAACCAATTTTCCCTTGCAACCACTGCAACCGTGCCTGCCTGTCCCACATCGGACTTGTCAGTCACCAACGAGCCTGCAGCAGACATGGACATACCCCTCCATAAATCTTCGTCCATGAAGCCAAGCCAAAGAAAAGAAAATTCCTTAATGTATGACACATGTAATCAGACATTTTTAAAAGTTGGATGCAAGCTACTGGTATGAAAATATCATCAAATTTCAAGTGATCCCTCCTTTACAAACATTTGTGGTAAGATTTTGGAGCTAAATTAAACTCGTCTTATGGATAATGTTACTGGTCAGGAGTAGGTAGCTCAAGTTCACTGTTGCTTAGCATGGCGCAGCAATATTTATCTTGACAACAAGCCCTAATTTATTGCACTATCAATGGTTTAATAAATATGAAAATATAAATGGGTTCAAGCACTGAAAAACCCTCACTGGGTTTCAATGACACAGAATCACTAATGGGAGCACAAAATTGCTCTATCTTGGTGAACAAGTTCTTTGCAACCTCACAACCTGCACAGAAATACACATAATTGGAGAAGAAACAAAAAAAAAGCATTGGTCAATAACATCTTGATTGCTTAGTTGAATAAAACTTCCTATTAATTACCTTTTATTCCTTGCTTAACCATTGTCTTGATCTTAGATATAATTTTAGAGCTATTTCTTTCACTTTTTTGAAAGTAATCCAGGGACATTCTGTTCTGAAATACTCAATGCTTATGCCTGGATGTAATGCCAATCAGACATCAGTGTTGTTTTGGAGAAACTATTTTTGTCTTTTATTACAGAGAAATGCTCTCGGCAGTAACAAGTCATCCAGAGCCACAAAAATTTACCAATGGAGTAGTAAAAATTGTCAAAAGTACATCATCTGACTAATTTACTCAGCTCTGTGTTATCAGTTCATGCGCAGGGCAAATGTTTCACAATGGAGAAAGAAACCACATCGTACAACACCTGTTTTTCTGATGTCGCCTACACTCCCATGACCCTAAAAATGGAATCAAGAAATGTGTGAATGTGCATTTATGGTGGTGATGTGCAGTCTTCCCAATTGGTCATTGATTAATAGAAAAGCATCCAATAGGCAAACCTGTAAAGCAGAGGTTTTCAACCTTTTTCCCCCCACTCACATTCCACTTTAAGTATTCCCTATGCCATCGGTGCTCTGTGATTAGTAAGGGATTGCTTAAGGTGGTACATAGGTGGGAGAAAAAGGTTGAAAACCATTGTTTTAATCGTACCAAATTGACCCGTTATGTGAATGGTTTCATAACTCCAAAGAAAATGGGCCAATGACAATTTTTCTCAAGCAAAATATTTCAGTAACAATTGGGTCTAGAGCAGTGATTCTCAATCTTCCCTTCCCACTCACATAGCACCTTCAGCAATCCCTTACTGATCAGAGCACCGATGGCAAAGGGATTACTTAAAGAGGTATGTGAGTGGAAAGAAAAAAGGTTGAGAACCATTGCTGTAGAGGTTAGAGCCCTTTTGCATATAGACCTACTGGAGAGAACTCCCGAGAATGGTTGCCAGCACCAGCCACCAAGAGCAATCACAGAGTCATGGAAATAGGCCCAACTTGTCCAGGTTATTATTTGAGCTAGCTCCACTTGCCTGTGTTTTGCCAGGAGATATAGGAGTATCAGAGCCAGAACTACCAGGCTGAAAAACAACTTCTTCCAATGGACAGTGAGACCGCTGAATGACTGATGAACTGCTCATACAAACCCTCCGTGAATCAACTATTTATTTAACAAATAATATTTATTTATTTCAATATTTGTATACAAGTCTATGCATATGCATCATTTGTCTGTATATGTGTTATGTCTGTATGCGTGTTTGCAGTGTATTGCACTGATGTTTCATTGGGTTGTACTTGTACAATAGGATTATAAATTGAACTTGAAATCATCCCTATCCATATACCTGTCCAAATGTCTTTTAAATGTTGTAATTGTACCTACCTCTCTGGCTTTTTTTGGCAACTCATTCCATATACGCACCATCCTCTGAGTGGAAAAAGCTGTTCCTCTGGTCCCTTTTAACTCTTTCTCCTCCTTAAATCTAAGCCCTCCAATTTTAGACCCTCCAACCCTACAGAAAAGACCCTATCTATGCCCCTCATGGTTTTATATATCACTATAATGTCACCATTCAGTATACTATGCTCCAAGGAAAAAAGCCCTAATTTATCCATCTCTCCTAGTAACTCTCAAGCTCTCCAGACCTGACAACATTCTTAAGAGTCTTTTCTTTTGTCACATACCATTTATTTTTCCGTAGATCAAATATGTTTCCCCATGGGAATCCTGTTACACTCTGTTTTTTTATACTAAAAGGATAATTTAACAGCACGATTCATTGCAAGTCAAGCAGCATTATGAATGCTCTCCATCCAGTCACAGCAACATATCTTCTCCTTGTGATCCTACGTAGAGGGAGCATAATTGTTCTTCAGATCTCACAAATGCAGTCTAAGGGAATTTCAATGGTGTCTAGGAGAAAGAAATATATTACTCAAAATTCATTCTTGTTTCCAATTCCCAATCAGAAAGGCAACTTCAAGCTGCGCACATGATACCAATTTCTCTCAGCTGAACCCAGCAACAGGAATATTCCACACGTTCTAAGTTATTGCTACATCAATAACTGCCTGAAATTTAGACTGGCCTCATTTAAAATACCCAACAATGATGGACCTACATTACCACTAAATGCACCATTCCACTTCTCAACAGGAACAGCAATGGCTTCAGCTTCCGAGTTAAAGAAACCATCTGCCTCTAAGTGGAAGCCTGACAATGTCAACTATACTGTGCCCATTGTTGCAACTGTGGAGTCAGACAGCTGTTTAAAGTGCTCCCAGCCATATCTGACAGGAAACGTGCCGAGGAGTTTAAACATTAATTGATGCTTATTTATGAATGAAAGATGTGATTTCAAGAAGTCGTGCATTAAATTGCGGGTTTAACAAAACACTAAACACAGGTTGCAGCTTAGAAAAATTATGTTGCATTGGAAAGTCATGCAATAGCCAGCTGTAAAAGGAAGTCTTATGATGTTAATATAAGTATTGGCTGTGTCCTTTCTTTTCAGGTGTTCTGTATGTAATTCATCTGCAGATACTTCTTGCAAGTTTATGTATCCACTACAGATGGTAGAACAGGTCATATAATTGAGTGCAAGGGGCAATGCATCTGCCTTGTGACCTTCCAATTAAAAAATTGGAATGATGATGTCTGTTGTCCATATGAGAAAAAAATTGAGTCAATAATCAGAACATATTGGAAGAAAACTTCAGAATATTGCTTAAAGAGCAAAATTCAATATGCATCAAAAGGATATGTTATTTCAGCCTTTCTCAGGAGGCAACATCAAATGATGATACAGCTAGGTAATATCTGGCAGCCAAAGAACCTTGAAACATCTTTAAAAAATGAGGATCGTAAGTATCAGGGGAATGCATAAATATGCATAGTAACTGATTGAATA
Source organism: Narcine bancroftii (assembly GCF_036971445.1). Taxonomy (NCBI): domain Eukaryota; kingdom Metazoa; phylum Chordata; class Chondrichthyes; order Torpediniformes; family Narcinidae; genus Narcine; species Narcine bancroftii. The sequence continues at coordinate 174,161,802 of NC_091471.1, read as the reverse complement.
GAAAGAGTCAGAGAGTAGTTGTAATTTTCAAAATTAAGCAAAATCCCACTGTTCTACTGATCCATATATAGCCATATCTTCTCAAAATTGAGAGCGGCCTTGCTTAAGATAACACATAGTGAAGTCACAGGAAGGAATCATACAGTCAGGAATCAGGTAAATCAGACATTCTGTTTTGGAGGCAAGATTCACTGGAGATGGCTCACCTTTCAATTTCTGGTTTAATATTATTTACCACTGATTGGACAGCTCACTATGTTAAAGATAGTGTGCATGTCCCTTCAGTTTGTACCAGAAGAAGAGGAGCATTCTGTTGAGGCTGCTATTTTGGATGCTTTCCAGGATGGCACAGCTGGCAGAGGTGATGCCAGAGACCCGGGTTCAATCCTGACTTCAAATGCTGTCTGTGGAGAGCTTGGATGTTCTCACCAGTTTCTTTCAGGGGCTGTGGATTCCCCCCACACTAACTAGGTATCATGCTCAGTGCAGACATGTGGGCTGAATTGCTTGTTGCTGTGCGATACTGTTCCATGTTCTATCCTGAGGATTTGTGAATCACTTGGCTAATTGGCCACTGTCAATTGCTTTTAATGTGCAGGTGAATGACAGAATGTGGGGGAGCATCAGACAGGATATCAATACAGAGAATCATTAGAATGGCTGAAAAGATCACTGGGTCATCCTTTCTTCTACTGAAGATGTTTGGACCAAAAGACCATAAGATATAGGAGTAGAAGTAGATTATTCAGCCCATTGTGTCTGCCCTGTCATTCAATCATGAGCTGACCAATTTTTATACTTCCTCATAATTTCTGATGCCCAGGCTAATCAAGAACCTATCAATCTCTGCCTTTAATACACCCAATGACCTGGTCTCAACAACCGTCTGTGGCAACAAATTCCACAGATTTACCACCCTCCAGTTGTAGAAATTCCTCTGCATCTCTGTTCTAAGTGGATGCCCTTCAATCCTGACATTGTGCCCTATTGTCTTTTCTATATCTACTCTGTCCATGCCTTTCAATATTCAAAATGATTCAATGAGATCCCCCTCATTCTCCTAAATTCCACCAATACAGGCAAAGAGCTGTCAAACGCTCCTCATTTGATAACCTTTTCATTCCCGGAATCATCCTGGTGAACCTTCTCTGAACCCTCTTCAAAGCTAGCTCAATCTTTCTTGAATGAGGAACCCTAAATTGCTCACCATACTCCAAGTGAGGACTCACCAGCCTCCACATCACACCCTGCTCTTATATTCTATTCCTCTTGAAATGAATATCAGCATTGCATTTACTTTCTTCACCACCAACTCAACATGCAAATTTATCTTTAGGCTATCTATTGGAGGGTTCCAAGGGGACTATGCATATTTATGCATTCCCCTGATACTTACGATCCTCATTTTTTAAAGATGTTTCAAGGTTCTTTGGCTGCCAGTTATTACCTAGCTGTATCATCATTTGATGTTGCCTCCTGAGAAAGGCTCAAATAACATATCCTTTTGATGCATATTGAATTTTGCTCTTTAAGCAATATTCTGAAGTTTTCTTCCAATATGTTCTGATTATTAACTCAATTTTTTTCTCATATAGACATCTGGGCATTTTCAATTTTCTCCCCATTTAAAACATTTTCCACCCGTCTATTTTGTCCTACATGATATTGTCTTTCATTAAGCCACTTCTCTGTGCACTCTCCTAATCTTCTGCAGCCTTCCTGTTTCCTCAACACTATCTGTCCGCCCACTTACCTTTACCAGGACCGTTGATCAAATAGGGCTCAAAGAAGTATCGAGGACCCTCTCTAACAGGTAGAAGGTACAGGAGCATCAATGCTGCTGGCCAGGTAATGGCTTCTTCCGATGGGCTATATTGATGAACCTTGTAACCTTGGGTCTTTTATTTATTTTTTATATTACATTTTGATGTATACAATATATGTGATTATTATCGGCTGTGTATTATGAATGTGTACATATGCATGATGGTCTGGAAAAATGCTTTTTTGTCTGGTTATGTATGTACAGTAAGATGATAATAAACAACTGTGAACAAGAGTTAATAGAAGTAGGGAGAACAGAATTAAAGTAGTATTAGTGTAAATGGGTGGTTGATGGTCAGGGTGCACCTGATAGACCTCAAGGACTGTTTTCATGCTATACCTCATGATTACTTTTATTGCTGCCAGTCACTGCCATTTATGTGTACATGATTATAGTAAAGTCCAACAACTGAACTACATTTCAAAACCAAAACTGATACAATTTCTTCTCATTATATCTGAGATCCAACTGTGAAACCACTCAGTGATGTGGAATAAAGCTTCTTCAAACACTTTCCTGCATAGTCCATGCAAAAGTCCCAATGCATTTCTAATTTCTGTATCATCCATAGTTGGTGTGCCAAAGTGCAGTTTGCTGACTTCTATCTGGAATAGCAATTCTCTAACACAGAATTTCTCAACCTTTAGTCTGCAGACTATCGATGGCCTGCAAATTTGTTATAGGTGGTGCAGAACAATTTGGCAAAGACTGACACAATAAACTAGATATATATTATACAAAGTTGTAAGTTTGATGAGGAAAAGAAATTAAAACTGGCAAAAAATGTTCCCAACAGAACAAAAATCTCGTTAGTGGTCATGGAAGGAGCTTAGTTACCCCATATCCCCTCACCCCAAACTTGTAGTTTGTGGGTTTGTTCTAGGTGGTCTGAAATAAGTAAAGAATATTGAATCTTATCAGTGAGTTAAAAAAGGTTGAAAATTCTCTGAACATTATGGTCGAGAGATATTTTTGTCCAGTCTGAGAAATAGATGTTCACCACTCCTCTCGGCTTTTCAATCAATTGGCCACTCTCTATCCATGTTCACTTTCTCCCTTTAACAATGATCTTTAATTTTCATAATAGTTTATCATTTGGCATCTCTCTAAATCCTTATAAACAACGTCAAGGTTCTCTCATTAACCCTATCCTTTAATTTTCAGCAGCTTTGTCAAGTTGATCAAATCAAAGTTTCATTCAGTATGTATCAGCTTTAATTTACTGATAATGGTAATGTTTACTGTTATATACATCGTAGAGTGTACATATGCAGCCAAGCTGTTACTTGCTGCAGATGAACAGGTATTTCATTAAAAAAAGCATTAATGGAGATCATAAACAGTAACAGTTACTGTTACAGATAGTAACAGTTCCCTTTGTGCAAAAAAAGTGGTTTGCAGATCGTCCTTTTTTTGGTGTCAGAGTATTTTATGATTAGAGTAGTCAGGGAAAGTTCAAGAGCCTGATACGCAATGCAATGAAATTGTTCCTGAACCTACAGCTCTTTACTTTAGACTTCCATACATTCTTCTCAAAGGCAGCAGCGAGAAGAGGTTGTGTCCAGGGTGATGGCTTGATTCATGCTTTCTCTAAAACTAGTTAGTTTTGAGCTGAAGTACTTTTCACATATACTGTACCATGGTTGAACTAAATGGACTTAATTGTTCAATGTCATTTTAGTGTAACACATTTGATTCCTCCTTTTATACCTACACCCAGAACTGAAAGGAATGGAGGATATTGAGCAGAGTCTTTGTAACTTCCACTTTTACCCAAGGCAACCAATGGTGCATTCAATGAAATCTCCTCATTTTTCTTTTATGCGGGGTGCCAACCCTAAAAACATATTATTTGTCAATGTTTACCTTTTCCAATATTGCTGGTGCCTTCCCCCTTCCTGCAGCTTTGGCTCCAAAGAAGGCAGATGCAAAGTATCCATTTTGAACCTTATCCCATTTCCACTTCTATCTTTCACTGTATCTGCCTTTTCTTTGATTTACTTTTCACTATTGATCTGTTTATGAAAGTGAATGCATAAAATTAAACTGGTCGTGATCAAGACATCCATTTATTTTCATACCTTCTCTTAGTATCTCATTTATTTTCTTATCTTTAGCAGACTCTTCTCCTGTATTACCCATTGTTTTGTATTCTTCTTGCACATCACAACTTGACTTCTAGATCTCTAACTTAGAGCTCTATTCAGATGTTATTCTTTTCTCCTTCATGATTATCGATCCACAAGTACTCATATATCTCCCCTCTGAAGGTCTATTAGCTTACATTTGAAACTACAACTTGGTGTATAGCTCCCTTCCTGAATTCAACCTCTTGACAACTTCATCCTTCAGTATTGTGATTATGGCTTCTTTTGTGAATATTACAACTATGAACAAGCTAATTTTTCACTATTTGCAGTAAACAATATTTCACACAGATCTGTAGTTAAGTATTGCTATGAGCAGCTGTATGCCTGTTTCGCAACATACACATCCAGCTCTTGAAGAATAGGGTGAGATCTCTGGGTGAGGCAGACTCCTAACACTTTACACCAAACAGAGTAGAGCTTTATTAGTATTAATCTAAATACTAAAATGCAAAGAAGTTCAATTTGGAACTCCTGTGGTCTCTTCAAATTTGTCTCAGTTTTGTTTGAATGTTTTGTATTTTTAAATGTTAAGCGATACAATTTTTCCTGTATAAAACATTAAATCACAGTACAGGCCCTTCACTCTTCAATCTTATGTCGGCCTATATATTCCTACCAAAAAAAAGTACTAGACACTTCCTACTTCATTATTTTTCTTTCAACCATGCCCCTAATGTTCCAGCCTCCACCACCACCCCTGGCAATACATTCCAGGCACCCTGTAGCGTGAATAAAAGTTATGACGACTGGAGGGAGAACAAATGCTTTTATGAGCATAACTATGGATAGGGTCTCACAGTAGTCTTCGGAAGGGTTCTTGGTTTAGGCAGGAAACCAGGGTTATAGGTGAGCAGATGTGGGCAGAGTCAGCCATCAGCACAACCCACTACCAGTGAATCCCAGTTCACTGCACACCCACAACTCAAGGTTCAAAATGGATACTTAGCCCTGATGTCTCTCCTTAACTTTCTTCCCTTTGCTTTCTCCAAACTTTTGAAATGTTTAAAGGCATCTGCCTCAGGATATAAAGCTTGCCCTACTGAATTTTGTAACCCAAAAGTGCAGGTTAAGTAGTGTAGTATTTAGATTCAGAGAATCAGAGCAAAATATCCTAGAATGGATGGATAATTTAGTATGGGAAGGGAGCATGTCCTGAATGAGAGAGCAGCAAATCCTAAAACTGGAAGTGAATCTAGTCAGTTTTCAGCAGGGAGTGCTGCTTTGAAGCTGATGCTCCACATTCCCTTTATAGTTCAGTTGCAAAAGGTTTTCCATGACCTCATTGCTGGCATTGATATGTGCATTTTTGATTCCGAAGCAGAGCGTGGCCTTAAAGGTAGCAGTTGGGATTCAAAGATTCAGACTGGGCAGCCCATCCATTTAATTCTGCAAGTTCATCTTGTCGAAAATGGAACAGTGAAAGCAGGAGTAGCGTGCCAGCGTTAATTAGGGGCATTTATTTAAGGACTCAGGTTACTGCCATAGTTAACATACCACTCTTAGAAACATGTTCATGATGCAACAAACTCTCACTCATCTGCTATTCACGGATCCTGAAGTCTCACACAACTGGCAATATTTACTTTTTATGAACATAAACTCAAACAATTAATTTTGATTAATGTGTAAAATAAGTGTGAAAATACATTTTTAGTTTATGTACATTTAGGCAGTGCAATTGTAAGGTGATTAGCGGTAACATCCCCTTTGAAGATTTGGCACTTCCTAAAGTCATTCATCTGATTTATTTCTGTCCTACCTTGCATTTAATTCTGTTTAGTTTTAAAATTAAGAATTGCAATGTATAACATTGTTATTTAAAGAGGCAAAGAGAACACAAATAATTTGGCAAATCATTTAAAGGTTTTTACATGGAATGTCAGTGTGTGATGTACAGTCATTTTATTTTGTAGGAATTCTCATGCAACTAACGTATCATGGAACTGGCACCACTAACCCTCCATTTCCATGGATGGCCGATGGCAAAGAATACACTGTACTTTCAGATCTAAAACCATTCAATAGCATAGGCCATTTTATCCATCAGCTGACAGTTTTTGCACCAGTTGCAAATTATATGGTTACACTAGAAATATTTCTTTGAAAATAAGCTTGTGTTGAAATAATTCTAGTATGAACTTTTCTAAAAATCATTAACTGACTCGACACAAATGGCCTTTTAACCGTGCTTTGTTACAGGTGCAGGGATCAACAGGAACATTGATAAATAGTGATCAATCTTGGACTTGCTGCACACCTCAGCAGTTTGTCTCTCTCTTCTATTCACATTTTGTCATTGCACTATTACAATAGATCTCATCAGTTTTACAACAATTTTCAGAAGCATTGTGAAGCCATGGGATTTAAACACCAATTTCAGTATCTTCAGGAATTAATTCATTCATATTTTAACTCTGTTTAAATCCAACACCTCATCTTAGAATTTCCATGTTTTGCATCTCTCCCATTTTTCAAGTTTCTCCGAAGATCATACTTATTTTGACAATTTCAACATTACTTGATTTGTCTTCTATTCCATATCTTAAATAATTAATTTTGCAATTATATTTGAATGGTTTTTTTTTAAAAAAACAATGAAAGCAACAATATATTTCCCATTCCCATCTGTCCTTGACAAGGTGTGTTGAACAACCTCTGGAACTGTTGTAGTTTTAATAAAGAATGGTACTCCTACGCTGTCATAAAAGCAGAAAGTGCTGTAAACAAACAGCAGATATGACCAAAGGATTTAGACTGTAAATGTTAAACCTCCTTCTCTTTCCACAGATGCTGTTTGACCCACTAAGTTTACAGCATTCTCTGTTTTTGTTTCTGATTTCCAGCATCTGCAGTTATTTTTAGTTTTCACTCCTGCATTACCATTCAGTCAGTACTTCCAGGATTTTGACCCAGTGATAATGGAAGATTGATATGGGCTATGGTAGGGTACCGTAGTTAATAAGGTACCGTAGTTAATAGGGTACTGTAGTTAATGTCAAAGGGCTTTGGCAAATACTAGAGCGCATCGGATGTCCCCCAAAGTTCCTCAACATGATTATCCAACTGCACGAAAACCAACAAGGTCGGGTCAGATACAGCAATGAGCTCTCTGAACCCTTCTCCATTAACAATGGCGTGAAGCAAGGCTGTGTTCTCGCACCAACCCTCTTTTCAATCTTCTTCAGCATGATGCTGAACCCCAACAATGAAGACGCTGTTTACATCCGGTACCACACGGATGGCAGTCTCTTCAATCTGAGGCGCCTGCAAGCTCACACCAAGACACAAGAGAAACTTGTCCGTGAACTACTCTTTGCAGACGATGCCGCTTTAGTTGCCCATTCAGAGCCAGCTCTTCAGCGCTTGACGTCCTGCTTTGCGGAAACTGCCAAAATGTTTGGCCTGGAAGTCAGCCTGAAGAAAACTGAGGTCCTCCATCAGCCAGCTCCCCACCATGACTACCAGCCCCCCCACATCTCCATCGGGCACACAAAACTCAAAACGGTCAACCAGTTTACCTATCTCGGCTGCACCATTTCATCTGATGCAAGGATCGACAATGAGATAGACAACAGACTCGCCAAGGCAAATAGCGCCTTTGGAAGACTACACAAAAGAGTCTGGAAAAACAACCAACTGAAAAACCTCACAAAGATAAGCGTATACAGAGCCGTTGTCATACCCACACTCCTGTTCGGCTCCGAATCATGGGTCCTCTACTGGCACCACCTACGGCTCCTAGAACGCTTCCACCAGTGTTGTCTCCACTCCATCCTCAACATCCATTGGAGCGCTTTCATCCCTAACGTCGAAGTACTCGAGATGGCAGAGGTCGACAGCATCGAGTCCACGCTGCTGAAGATCCAGCTGTTCTGGATGGGTCACGTCTCCAGAATGGAGGACCATCGCCTTCCCAAGATCCTGTTATATGGCGAGCTCTCCACTGGCCACCGTGACAGAGGTGCACCAAAGAAAAGGTACAAGGACTGCCTAAAGAAATCTCTTGGTGCCTGCCACATTGATCACCGCCAGTGGGCTGATAATGCCTCAAACCGTGCATCTTGGCGCCTCACAGTTTGGCGGGCAGCAACCTCCTTTGAAGAAGACCGCAGAGCCCACCTCACTGACAAAAGGCAAAGGAGGAAAAACCCAACACCCAACCCCAACCAACCAATTTTCCCCTGCAACCGCTGCAACCGTGTCTGCCTGTCCCGCATCGGACTTGTCAGCCACAAACGAGCCTGCAGCTGACGTGGACTTTTTACCCCCTCCATAAATCTTCGTCCGCGAAGCCAAGCCAAAGAAAGTGAAGAGTTAATGTCATTCTAATAAGCCTGAGGCTATTTTAATTTTTGGTAGGGATGCTTACTCCTCTAGCCCCTACTTCTTGCTTGTTTTAATACAAGATACAGTTTATCTTGCATGTGTTGAATTAGGCATAGGGGGTGGTAGGTGGTCTAGAACTTGATCAATGTCTGATTATAAAATATTTACAGTTAAAAATTGATCAGAAGAATAAAATCCATCAGAGAGATCAAAGAAAAATAGCAAATCCTGGTTTGAAAAAATAGCAAATCCTGGTTTGAAATGATATCTCAGCATTAGTTTTCTTCCTCTATGCCCACTGTTCAGTCTACTCAGTAAGATTGAATTTTAAATTTGAAACACCTGGTGTACTAACAGCTCTATTTTAATCCACATAATTCAGCAATTTCCAACGACTTTTGGCAATAAACTTTCCCATATAAACCGTGGCGAAGTTTTAGTGAACAATCTGATTGTTGCATGTTTTACCGAAATGTTGATATCTTCAGAACCAATTATGTAGGTTCAGATGTTGAAGGATATTTTGTGGTAACAAAAATTTTGGAAATTTGGAATGTTTCTGAACAACACTGAAATATTTCCTAACTCTATGGGAAAGATTATCCAAGTATCTTTAAAGGCAACTTTCAAATATTGACTGACCATTTCTCTCCATGGATGCTGCCTGGCCCACTGAGACCTTCCAGCTTCTTACTGTTTCCCTTTAAATTCTAGCACCTGCAATTCTTGTGTTTTACAACTTTAAATTAATGCTGAGATATCATTTCAAACCAGGATTTGCCATTTTTCTTTGATCTTTCTGATAGATTTTATTCTTCTGATCAATTTTTAACTGTAAATATTTTATAATCAGCACATTGATCAAGTTCTACAAACCTACCGCCCCCCCTATGCCTAATTCAACACATGCATGACAAACTGTATCTTCCTCTACATTTCGATGTGAATGCTAACAGATGACACGGTCATTTGATATAGGTGGTGATCAGTCACATCAAATGCCAGACTCCCAAAACTTTTTAAGATTCTTGGCACTGACCATGTCTCTGTGAGGCAGTGTTTGTTTGATTATTACCATTTCTCAGCAGCAAGTGGGACAGAACTCATATCCAACTCTCTACTTTCCTGTTATTATAAATCTCCCAGCTAACTGTCTATTGTATGCTTGACTTGAACATTCCGTCAGTGTTTGCGATAACGCAAAACATGTCTAAAATAACATCTGCTCAGTGCATTCCACGTTTTTTATACCAGATAATCCAAATAATAGAAATTCCTTGCAATATGAGACAGAACAAAGAACAAACAATGGCATTTCTAAAATGCAAGCAATGGTAATTAAAGACTCCACACATAAGGAAAACATCAGACATTTTGTGACAAGTTCAAATAACATACTGCAATAAACATGAGAGAAGAATCATTTCCATTATCAAAATACATATGCAAATTATTTGTAATTGTCTGCAATTATATTTGCCTCTGTGCTAGATAGTAAACATGCTTTGCAAAGTTTTACATGATAATTAAGGAGATGCTGTAAGAATTTCAACAATAAGTAGTGTTTCACACATGTGGTATAGTATCTGCAAATTTAATGGAGCAAAGATTCAGATAGCTGGGAAATGATCTGAGTTGCTGATTTTTTCTAGTCATTCCCCAAACAGTGCACAATGTAAATAATTCCAAATGGTTAGTGTGGGGCATCACGGCTAGTGTAGTGGTTAGCGCAACACTGTTACAGCACCAGCAACTTGGGTTCAAATCCAGTGCTGTCTGTAAGGAGTTCTTATTTTCTCCCCGTGTTCATGTGGGTTTCCTCCGGGTGCCTGGTTTCCTCCCACATTCCAAAGATGTATGGGGTTAGAAGGCTAATTGGTAACATTGCTGAAAAGGCTGTTACCATGCTGTATCTCTTAATTTTTTAATAAATCCTCTTCAGCGCTAAACCCCAAAATAAATATGTATCTGCACAAGGGAAGTGCTCACTAGATAGGTGGCTACAGGGAAATAGTGTAGAGTGCAGTTGCTGTGTATCAGGCATTGGTTCCCAAAAATGAAGCAGCTCTCAGGTGACTTTGAAGTCCCTTGCTGTTGCAATCAAGGTGCTCCAGGGGACAAAAGTTCTACGTAATCGTAGGAGCAGGCTACCATGCACAAGAACTCTGTGCCATGAATTTTCATTTCATTAGAATTGAAGCAAGCAATGAATTGAAGGTGAATATCTCTTTTTTGCTACATCATTTAGGTTTTCATGTATTTAACAGTGCAAGATTTAATAATAATATCATCACAAAAGTTCTTGATTGCCAGTCACAACATTTACCAGCTGATAGCAACCCAAAACATTTGAATTAAACAATTAAAACCAAAACTGAAAAACATTCAAAGAATTAGCATTTGCTCATTCAGTTGCTACTTTCTTCATTGGGACCCTTTGTACTTTCTTTACTTCACTACACACTCTTGCTCCAGGATCATTCTGATATCTGCATTAAATTTTGTACATAAGAAACTTTTTAGGTTGCATTCCTTGCATTTTGGGAGTAGCATATTCTTGACTGAAAATTCCTCACAAGAGGGGTTTTTCTTTCATCAATTCGGGTTAAGAATTCCTCTGATTAACGTCAATGTTGTGCTTTCTAACTTCTGACTAATGATTACTCAGGATACCAGAAAAATAACCATGATACTTAATAAACAGCAGTGCAGAACTTTGGAAAAATTGCAAGCATGGAAAAAAAATACTTGAAGTATTAAAATTAGTGAAATTTTATGAAAGGAATGTTGAAAATTCAGAAACTTGGACAATTTTTTCAAACCAGGATTTTCTGGTTTCAAAATTGCACACACAAAAAAAATAAAGTCATAGATAAAAAGAACAGAAACATGGGAAAGAAGTTTAAAGGAAACTATTAAAAAATAGTTTAGACAAACACTTCCAAAGTGCTTCAATAATCATACTAATTTGTTGCAATCATTCTGATTATGCTTACAAAGCTGAAGAATGTATCAAATAATTGTAAAATATATATGCATTAAATCTAGAAGCTTACTGAGTACATGTAAACACATAAAGCAAGCATTTCAACTCACTATTAGTAGAGGAAAGTCTCATTTACTCTTCCTGCACACTTGTTTTCCTGTTTGCACACTTCCTCTGTGCAGTAATTGCAGACATTTGCTCTCCTTCAGATATTCTCCCTGCACCAAATGTATACCTTAGAAGGTATTTCCATGATAAATGAGTGAATTGCCCTTCTTGGGTAGAAGTGGAATAGAAGTTTTCTAAAAAAAAGTTATCTATTTTGGGAATTTTAGGTTCCATTTTAGCATTTTCCTGTTCTAAACTGACACATAATCCAATAATGAGAAATAGGTTGACAATATGGGGTCAATTTATGAAATATTTTATGTGTTTTTCTCATACGTCCCGTAATAAACCATCTTTTTCAGCCATCTGTGCTAGATTCTGGGTTTAAGGAATAGTACAGATAAGGAATCAAAAATTATAAAGATCGTTTTGTTCAAGATATCTTTGTCTCTTTTGATCAACTGTCAGCTAAATTTAATCTTTCTAATAGACATTTCTTTAGATATCTACAAGTTAGGCATTTTCTTCAGTCAAAATTACAAGATTTTCCTCAAATCATAAATTCAAATATTCTTGATATATTTTTTATATTGTTCACGGTGGATCAATATCTTGTATTTATAACTTATTGGATTTAAGATCATCTTGGATTAAGAACGATTGGGGACGTGATGTCAATATAACATTTCCAGATGAAGCCTGGTTCTCTGCTCTTCATTTGATCAATGATTCCTCATTTTGTGCAAGGCATTGTTTATTACAATTTAAGATGGTACATAGAATACATGATTCAAACAAATTATCTCATTTTTATGCAGATATTAATCCACCATATGAGAAGTGCAAAATTTTTGAAGTTTCATTGATCCATATATTTTGGGAGTGTCCCTATTTAGGAAGATTTTGGGAAAACCTTTTTCAATCTTTATCAATGATTTTTAAGAACAAAATAGAAGCCCTTTAATTGCCTTGTTTGTTTTTTTCTTGTGAACCTAATATACTTTTATCTCAAGAGAAAGTTTTATTTTTTATCATGTTGATAGCCAGACAAGCAATTTTAATGAAATTGAAAGATGAATCTTCACCGACTCATACACAGTGGTTACATGATGCCAAGTCATATTTAAACTTGGAGAAAATTAGATACAATATTTCAATTTGAAAAGATGTGGGGCTCATTCATAGAATACTACAGGTATAATGACTGGCAGATTTAAATAATTTGGATGCTCCGGTGATTCTCTGTCTGGTTTCTGAAGGTTGTTATTTGATCCATATCTTTACATTCTTTTCTACAAGGTAACCTTGATTAGAGAGAGGAAATAAATTAGATTTAGTTTTGTTTGCTTCCTTTTTCTTTTTATTCTGTTTTTTAGATTAATTGATTATATACGGGTTTAATTATAGTTGTCCTAGATTGAATTATCAAATTACACAGATATTACTCAGTTTTGACCAAGGGTTGTTACAAAGGGTAACTATACAGAATTATTTTCAAGAAATAATCAACAAATATGGATGGATTAAAAAAATACATTTATATTAATTTGTGATATGTATATATGACATGCTTTTTGTTCTATTAGTGGACTTTGTATGTAGGATTATTATGTTAAACTCAATAAAAATATTTTAATAAGAAAAAGGCATTTCCAAGTGCTTTCAGCATCAGTTGTAAAACAGTTTCAAATTCCACATTCCTCTTACACCAACTGTTCACCCTCTCTCCCACTTACACACTCTTCTTACACTAATTGCACATTTGGTCTCCTGATGGGCAGGAAGTTAAAACTACCATCACAAAATTTATATTGCATCCCGTTAAACAATGTTAATCCTTTGAAAGTTCTTTAAAATATATTTAATATTGGTATAATATTTATAAAATCCCTCTGTATAATTGAGAGTCAACAGACATGTATTAATTGAGAAGGTGGCATAATTTCATTATAAATCATGCAACTTTCTCACAGCTACAATGAGCAGAGTTCAATTCCAAATTCAGAGCTGCCTCAGTGGATTACAAATTCTCCCTGCATCTATGTGCATTTCATCTGGGTGCTCCAGTTTTCTTCCACACCGCAAAAGTATTCAGGTTGCCAGGTTAATTGATTCTTGTGAATTATCCTTCAGTATTGGTGGAAAGCAGACAAATTAGCGGGGCATTAATAGGAATATGCTGGAGAATAAAATTGTCAGAAAAATTTAAGGGTTATAGATGTGAGGTAGGGGAAGATTGTTATGGTGTACGTCTCTATAGGTCAGCACAACATCATGGGCTGAAGGGCCTGTACAGTGTGGTGATATTCTATCTTGTGAAATATGTTGCAGGGAATTAGTTGTGGGAATTACATTGCCCTGAGAGATGCTGTAGACTTGATAGACAAGCATCCACAAGGAAAAAGTTGAAAATATAAACCATATATGGTCAATCTATCCCTAAAAGGCAGTAAATCTTCTTGGAAGATACAATATTTTTTTAAAGATCTGTTTTCAGAATAAAGTGTTGTATTTTGGTCATCAACGACTTTGGGCCAGATCAAAAAAGCTTCATCAGAAGCATTGACAATATGCAGGAGGAAGCCACAAATCTCATTGTCCTGTGCCAGTTTTAACTCTCACTTTGTCTTCTTGACACCCTTTTCAGCACATCATCTTTTCAAATATCCAGTTGTCTTTAGCTGTGCACCAGAAAATCTTTTCCATCTGGCCCAGAATCTGATTTCCAGTTTCTATATCTTTGGCCAGGAGAGATTTCTGAGAGCATCTGAGGTGATTTCTGTATTAAACATGCATTAAATTATGTAATTCCTCTTGAAATATTGCCAGAAATATTAATGAACCTGTGGTGGTACACCACCGGCCTAATGCAGAGGGCAACCTCTGTACCTGCAAGAGTTTAAGGGGACAGGACAACACCTGGCCGGCTGTCAATCAGTCGGCCTGAAGGGATCAAGCCCCACCCGGTCGGGCGTCAATCACCCTACGGGATACAAGCCTGCGCCGGCCTCCCGAGGCCTCACTCAGAGTTGCTGCAGCCACAGCCAGCCTGGCTCTGTGGAAGTCTTTGTGGATTAAAGCCTGTTGAACAGTCTTTATCGTTGTGTGTGTCTGATTCTGGCTAACAGTGCACCACAGAACCAAGACTAACAATCATAAAACACAGAAATGCAACCTTCTGCCCAACTCTTCTATGTCGACGATACCTATCAATGTGAATCCCATTTGCCTGCAGTTGGTTCATTTTTCTTTAAGCCTTTCCTAACCAGCTATTATCCAAATGACTTTTAAATCTAATGGTATTTCCCTCCCCTATCTCCTCTGGCAACTCATTCCAGATATTCACCAACTTTTGTGTGAAAAACTTACCCCTTAAAGCTCCTTTAAATTTGACCCCTTTCACCATAAACTATGCCTTCCACTTCTAGATTTCCTGCTCTGGGAAAATATCTATCCTATCAAGGGCCCGATTGCCAAATCCCACAAGGTATCAATTTCCAGCCAGTTACCTCCAATTCTTAGGTTTGGTTCAATAGATACCAGGCAAAATGGCCATTTACATGCCATGCATCCTTTTGATAGATCATCAGAAATATGAGGTACAAGCCAATCAAACCCTCAACACTGTCCTCTTTTGTTTGGATGTCTGCCAGCATTTTCTGAAGGGCTCAAGCACGTAATGTTGATTACCTTTGCTACATAAAGGACACTGTTTGACCTGCTGAGTGCCTACAGATCTTTTGCGATTCACCTCAACACTGTCCTCTCACTTAACAAAGCTGATCTATCTCAAAAGATTCACCAGCCTTGACTGAAGGCAATTTTATGTCACTTCAATCCTAAGTGGCCTATTCATTATTTTATACCTTAGATTTTGATTCCTCAGCCAGGGAGCCCACCTACTATGTCCACTCTTGAAGAACTATGTATTTTCAATGAAGTCAATACTTATTTTTCTAATGGAAGAATAGAGACCAATCTCTCCTAATATGACAGACCTACCAATCCAGGAAACCATATGATGATTTTTTTTTGCCATGGTCATTTCAAAGCAACCATATCCTTTTTTAAGTAAAGAGATCAGAATAGCACACCAAAGACCTGTACAATTTTACAATAGTATATCTTTTAGGGTGTGCAGTGATTTTAAAGTACTGTTCTATTGAGTAATTAATTTTTCCGACTTCCTCCTTTGTTATTGCAGTGATAATCCTGTGTCTAAACCTGTTTAGACACTGCAATCAATATTGGTCTAAATATTGCAGAGCCTTAGTCAATTGGAACTGATCAGGGTACTTTGCAATGTGTAACAGGCTAGTTACTGCAACCTATCTAATTTATGGGACAGGATTAAATGCTCTTTGAATAAGACTTATCCACATCAAATTCAAGGGCTCCAAGGAGTACAGAGTGAAAGAAATCCCATGGCAGAGTTAAAGTGAATGCAAATGAACTGTGTCATCCTCCAAAGGTTTCATTCATGCATTGTTAAGAATACAATATAAAGATATTTAGAAGTCAATTGAAGTATGGAGCATTCTAGAAGAGTCTTGATGAGTTTAAAGAACCTTAGCTCACTGTAAATTTTCTATTCTCAGCATGTTAGGCTTACAGCACAGTATGGGCTCCTCAGCCTTACAACTCTGCCTCCAGGTATTTGTTGCCTCCTTTATCCTTAAGTGGCCCTGAGTTCACTCTTGTCATCCTTCAGTTCTTCATGTATGCAATGAATGCTTTAGGGTTTTCCTTAATCCTACTTGCCAAGGTGTGGTGATACACCACTGGCCTACTGCATGGGGCAACCTGTGTACCTGCAGGAAGTGCACTGGAGGACAAGGCAACACCTGGCCAGCTGTCAATCAGCCGACCTGAATGGACCAAGCTCCACCCAGTCCGCTGCCAATCGTCCTCCAGGATATAAGCTACATCCGGCCCCTTGAGGTCAGTCTCAGAACCAGCACAGCTACTCTCACAGCCAGCTCTGTGGAAGTTTGTGTGAAATAAATTGTGATGCACTATCGAGCAGAAAAGCAGACACAAAACATAAAGTCTGTTCAATGGACTTTATTCCTGGCTTTTCCTTCCTAAACCTCATGAATACTTCCTTCTTTCTTTTAACTCACTGTCTCACCTCTTTTGTCAACCATGCCTTATCCTACCATTTTTTTCCCTATCTCAGTGGGACAAACATATCCAGAACCCAGTGCAAGTGGTACAAAATCATCCTCCACACTACTTCTGTGTTTTCCCCAAGAACAACTTTTCCTAATTTACGCTCCCAAGGTCCTAACAAATCCCATCGCAATTAGTCCTTCCTCAATTAAACACTACAATTTTGTCTGCTCCTATCCTTGTCCATACCTATCATAAAGTTCAGGAACTTGTGGTTGCTGTCACTAAAATGCTGCCCTCACCAAGAGGTCTCTCATCTGACCAGCTTTATTACCAGTACTAAATCTGGTGTGGCTTCTCCTCCAGTCAGAATAACCAGAGTAAAATGAAATAGTATATAAAAAGTACACAAATGAGCATTGAGAAATATTGGAATGAAGTATTTCAAACTTTTTCTGCATTTTTTAAAGTTAATTTTAAACCTAATCCCTTAACTGCTTTATTTGGTATTGTTGGAGAGAATGATACAACTTCAACGACATCTGAGCTACATGTATTTGCTTTTATTTCTCATGGCTAGGTGTTGCTCAGAAGGAGGGACGTTACCCCGCCCTAATCACACTCAATAGCTACGTGATGTGATGCCACGTTTAAATTTAAAAAAGATTAGATGCTCAATTTCCAATTTGAATTCAAATTTTCAAACAGTGAGGGGATCTATTTTGAATTACTTTGATTTGCTATGAAGGTAGAACTGTTGACTGATGGGGTAATGTTATGTATCACTCTGATATGAATTCTGTCTTCCTTTCTTTTGGCCAAACAGCTTCTTTTGGTAGTGGATTCAGATTTTTTAAAATAATAAATTATCAATACAATATAATTTGTTTGATTAAACTGTGGGGAACCTTGGATGAAATGAAATGATTTAAGTGTAATGTATCTTTTTGATTTTTAACATAATCCTTGTGTACTCTGTAATTTCTGATGTGAAATTTCAATGTTAAACAAGTTTTCTTTCACATTGCTTTGATTGTCCTTTTGTTTTTTAATCTTTTTATTGACTTTTGACAAAAAATAGAATAAATGTGAAAAATATACATTGTCCTTGAATATAATAATCAGGTACTTTCAAATTAATTCAACATTTCCACATATTAAGTTACATTGAGTAAGGAAATAAAAAGTTTTTTTGGTTTCTGTTCAAAGTTTTGCTTCATGGAATCACAGAATTGTACAGATCAGGACCAGCCAATTTGTTCCTGTGCCAGCTCTGTGAAAGAGTTATCTAATTAATTCCTTGTCTAATCTTTCCACCTAGCCTTGCATTTTAAAAAAAAAATCCAACTAAGTTGTTGAATCTGCTTCTAATATCATTTCAGGCAAAGTCTTCCAGATCAAACCTACTTGTTGCATGAAAGAAAATGTATCCCCATGTCACCTTTGGTTCTGGATTGAATAACTTTAAATTTGGGTCTTCTGGTTAATGACTCTTCTACTTCTCTTTATTTAATTTAATTTAATTTTATTTTATTATCCCCTCTTCCAAATTACCTTTTCATTTTCTTTATGTTCTCAATTTTTTACTTTGTTTCACGTTTATGTTAAACGTAAAGAACATGCTCAAGAATCATAATGCAGCAAGTATGTTTGAGGGTTATTGAAAATCCCTTTTGTTTTTTAATCTTTTTATTGATTTTTGACAAAAAATAGAATAATATGCATAAAATGTGAAAAATATACATTGTCCTTGAATATAATAATCAGGTACTTTCAAATTAATTCAACATTTCCACATATTAAGTTACATTGAGTAAGGAAATAAAAAGTTTAATGCATAAAAGAAAAAATACATCCAAATCCAATGAAAATTTTTTTTTAATGTTCCAAAAATCAAAAACAACTGGTCAATCCATTCTGAGCGTAATTTCAAATTAAGTAGAAAAGAGTTTCTTCCTGAGTAAACACAATGCACTTGGAGGAAAAAAAAAACAAACTGGAAGTGGTTCAATTTTGTTTTTTGGTTTGAGTCACACAAAAATATTGAATAAATGGTCAACAGGTTTTTTCAAAAAAAGTTAAAAGTAGTATCAATAGCCTGACTTCTATTTTTTACTAAAACTTAGCATGACATAATGGAGAAAGCCAGTGAAGTAAAATAGACGGATTACAAGCTTTTCATTTGAGTAATGTTTCCCATTGCCATCAACGTTGAAAAGGCTACTATCCTTTGGGCTGAACCAGGTGCAAAGCCTGATCCCAATACTGTGATCCCAAGAATAGCTGTGAGTAAGTTTGGTTATAAATCTAGGTCCAACACTTTAAAGTTTCAAAAACACCTTGCCAAAAATTATCTAACTTTGTACAGGACTAAAACATACGAGTTAAGTGGCCTCTTCGGATTTACACCTATCACAAATAGGACTTCCATTAGGAAAAATACGGGCCAATCTGTCCTTAGACATATGTGCCCTATGCACTACCTTGAACTGAATCAAAGAGTGACGGGCACAAATGAACAAGTATTGACAAGTCGAAAAATTATTTCCCATTAATCATCAGAAATTAGGAGGAGTCACGTGATGGAGTAGTGGCCGGACGGTGAACTCCAGCCCTCTCCAGAAAAGTCGGGAAAAACAAAGGAAAACACAAAGGCACAGAAATAAAAGTTAAAGAAAAGTGAGTATAAAGGTGGAAAGAAGATGGCGACAAAAAAAGAAAAATCGAAAGCAACGGTAAGAAGAGAGGAAGAGAAGACAACGGAGGAAGAAGGTGAAGGCCTTACCTGTTCGAAGAGGCCCGCGGTGGAGAGAGAAACCCGCTCCCTCAGGTCGGTAGATAGTGGACTACAAAAATGGCTCGCTGAGCCGAGTAAAAGTGCGCGATGCGCATGAAAAAAAACACACCGACGGGAGGGGGGGCCAGCTGGGGAGTCGATCTCCACAGCCGGCAACAACAGCTGCAGAACACCTGCAGCAAGAAGAGAACACAGAAAACAATGGAAACAAGAAAGAAGAGAAGAAAAGGGCAACAAAGAAACAACAGATGGCCAACCCAGAGGAAGAAGAGGAAGAGTACAGTGAAATAGAAGAAGAAGAGAAATGCAAGATAAAGGTTGTACTTTCTCTTATTAAAGGATACATGGAGTCATTTAAAGAATGGCAAACACAGGAATTTAATGATTTAAGAAAAAGAATAAACAACACAGAAGAGAAAATGAATAAAATAGATATGACCTTAGCAGAAATGGGAAAGAAAATGGACAAGATGGAAGAGCGGGCAGTAGCAGCAGAAATGGAGGTAGAAGACTTAAAAAAGAAATTGGAGGAATCTAATAAAAAAGCGATAGAGACACAAGAACTGTTAGCTCAAAAAATAGATATAATGGAAAATTATAACAGAAGAAATAACATAAAGATAGTGGGCCTTAAAGAAGATGAAGAAGGCAAGAATATGAGGGAGTTTATAAAAGATTGGATCCCTAAGACCCTAGGATGACCAGAACTACAGCAAGAAATGGAAATAGAAAGGGCACATAGAGCATTGGCCTCTAAACCACAACCACAACAAAAACCAAGATCTATTGTAGTAAAATTCCTAAGATATACTACAAGAGAAAAGGTACTGGAGAAGACAATGGAAAAAGTAAGAGAGGGCAACAAACCACTGGAGTATAAAGGGCAAAAAATCTTCATTTATCCAGATATAAGTTTTGAACTCCTAAAGAAGAGAAAGGAGTTCAACACAGCAAAGGCGATTTTATGGAAGAAAGGGTATAAATTTATACTAAAGCATCCAGCGGTATTGAAAATATTCATTCCAGGACAACAAAACAGACTATTCTCGGACCCAGAAGAAGCACGAAAATTTGCAGAACAATTACAAAAATAGACTGAGGGATGAAGACGGGTAATGAGAGTAAAAATGATCACGATTGATATGTATGTGGGTAAAGAGGTATAAGAGTGAATAGATACAAGGTGCATACGTGAATGTATCTGTACTTAGAGGAAAATATAGATAGTATAGACAAGAATTAATAAGGGAAGGTAATGGAATAGAGAGAATAAGGAGGGAATTAAAAGAGTGACCTTTGTTACAAATGAAAAGTGAAATCTTTTCTGGTGGGGGCTGGGTGGGGGGAAATAGCGGGCACTGCAAAATCAGTTGACGCTTGCGAGTGGATTCGCAACCCAAATGGAGAGGGGAGATGTGGTTGTCCGACAAGGGATAAAGGACAACTCAGGAGGGGAAGGGGAGATTGGGGATAAAGAAGATATAAATAGAAGAATAAGGAAAATGTTGGATGTTGTAGGAATGTTGTCTTATAAAGAGTTGAAAATAAGAAAACAGAAATGGAAAAGGAGGAAAGGTAATGATGGAAAAACGGAAAGAGAAGATAAACAAAGTATAAAATGGCTACGCTGAACTATATGACTTTAAATATTAATGGAATACATAACCAAATTAAAAGGAAGAAACTACTAAATTTACTGAAAAAGGAAAAAATTGATATAGCATTTGTCCAAGAAACACACTTAACTGAATTGGAGCACAAGAAATTAAAGAGAGATTGGGTAGGACATGTAACAGCAGCATCGTATAATTCAAAAGCAAGAGGAGTGGCTATATTAATTAGTAAAAATGTGCCATTTAAAATAGAAGAGGAAATAATAGATCCAGCAGGGAGATATGTTATGATAAAATGTCAGATATATTCGGAGTTTTGGAATCTACTTAATGTATATTCACCTAACGAAGAAGATCAAAAGTTTATGCAAGATATCTTTTTGAAGGTAGCTAATACGCAAGGGAACATACTAATAGGAGGGATTTCAACCTGAATTTGGATCCAAATATGGATAAAACGGGGAAAAAAATTAACAGAAAGAACAAAGTAACCAAATTTATAATTAAATCAATGCAAGAAATGAAACTTTTGGATATATGGAGGAAACAAAACCCAAAAGAAAAGGAATACTCATACTACTCGGCTAGACATAAAACATACTCAAGAATAGACCTATTTTTGTTATCAGCTAGTATGCAGGATAGAGTAAGAAAAACAGAATATAAAGCGAGAATACTATCGGACCATTCACCCTTAATATTGACAGTAAAGCTAGAGGACATCCCTCCAAGAATGTATAGATGGAGATTAAACCCCATGCTACTTAAAAGACAGGATTTTAGAGAATTTATTGAAAAACAATTAAAAATGTATTTTGAAGTAAATACAGAATCAGTGGAAGATAAGTTTATACTATGGGATGCAATGAAAGCATTCATTAGAGGGCAAATAATAAGTTATGTAACCAAGATGAAGAAGGACTATAATCAGGAAACAGAGCAGTTGGAAAGGGAAATAGTAAACATAGAAAAAAAATTAGCAATGAAGGAAGATACAACTAAAAGAAGAGAATTGGCGGATATAAAAATAAAATATGAAACATTACAAACATATAAGGTAGAGAAGAATATAATGAAGACAAAACAGAAATATTATGAACTAGGTGAAAAAACGCACAAAATCCTAGCATGGCAGCTTAAGACAGAACAAGCTAAGAAAATGGTATTGGCATCAAGGAAAAAAGACAAACAAATTACATATAATCCAAAAGAAATTAAGGAAAACTTTAGAGAATTCTATGAACAATAATTCCGAACTGAAAACGAAGGGAAAGAAGGGAAAATAGATGAATTTCTGACTAAAATTGAACTACCAAAACTACAAATAGAGGAACAAAATAAATTAACAGAACCATTTGGAACAGTAGAAATACAAGAGATAATAAAAAAATTACCAAATAATAAGACACCAGGAGAGGATGGATTTCCAATAGAATTCTACAAAACATTTAAAGACTTATTAATTCCGCCCCTCCTGGATGTAATCAACCAGATTGATGAAACACAAAGCTTACCAGATTCATGTAAAACAGCAATAATTACAGTAATACTAAAACAAGGGAAAGATCCACTCTCACCAGCGTCATATAGACCAATATCTTTGCTAAACACAGATTATAAGATAATAGCTAAACTATTAGCAAACAGATTAGCAGAGCAGGTACCGAAAATGGTAAATTTAGACCAAACTGGATTTATCAAAAAAAGACGCACAACAGACAATATTTGTAAATTTATTAACTTAATTCATGCAGTAGAAGGAAATAAAGCACCTGCAGTAGCAGTTGCTTTAGACGCAGAGAAGGCCTTCGACAGAGTAGAATGGAATTATTTGTTCAAAGTATTGCAAAAATTCAGTTTACTGGAGAAGTATATTAATTGGATTAAAGCATTATATAAGGGACCGTTAGCGAAAGTGACAGTAAATGGACATGTATCAAAGCAATTTAACTTAAGCAGGTCAACGCGGCAGGGATGCCCACTATCACCTTTATTGTTTGCGCTAGCTATAGAACCACTAGCAGAATTGATAAGAATAGATAATAATATAAAAGGAATAAAAATAAAAGACAGGGAATATAAAATCAGTTTATTTGCGGATGATGTTATAGTGTACTTAACAGAACCAGAACTATCAATAAAAGAATTATATAAGAAATTGAAGGAATATGGAGAAGTGTCGGGTTACAAGATAAACGTAAATAAAAGTGAAGCAATGCCTATAAATAATGCGGATTTCTCAAAATTTAAGAAGGAATCTCCATTCAGATGGCAAATGCAGGCAATAAGATACCTAGGTGTACAAATAAACAAAAATCTAGGTCAATTATATAAACTCAATTATAATCCACTAATGAAAAAATTACAGGACGATTTAGAGCATTGGAAAGATCTACCACTAACACTGATAGGAAGGATAAACTGTATTAAAATGAACATTTTTCCAAGGATATTATACTTATTTCAGGCATTGCCAATACAACTGACAGAAAAATTCTTCAAAGAGTTAAAGAAAATAATAAGGAAATTTTTATGGAGAGGGGGGAAACCGAGGATAGCACTAGATAAATTAACAGAATGGTATAAAAAAGGAGGCTTACAATTGCCAAACTTTAAAAATTATTATAGAGCCGCACAATTAAGATACCTATCAGATTTTTATCAAACAAGGGAAAAACCAGACTGGATGAGATTAGAATTAGATAAAATAGGGGAAAAGATACCTGAACACATATTATATAAATGGGATGAAAAATTGGTACAACATAGAACTTCTCCAGTATTACATCATCTCCTCAATATTTGGAAGAAGATTCATGTAGAAAGAAATAAAACAAATTATCAATTACCAAAACTAATATTGACGCAAAACAAGTTACTCCCTTTTACAACAGATAACCTTTCCTTTAGAGAATGGGAAAAAAAAGGGATTAAAAGAATAGAAAATTGTTTTTCAGGAAGTAGATTCTTATCCTTTGAACAAATGAGAGATAAGTACAATATAACTGGAGATACAGCGCTGGCATATTACCAACTGAGATCCTACTTGAAGGATAAATTAGGAAGCAATTTGAGTTTACCAGAGGGAAGTAACCTTGAATATGTGATTACAGATACAATGTTAATCAAAAGATTTATAACAAATATGTATATTAAACTGCAAGAAAAGGAAAATGAGGAAACAAATGGTAAAACTAAACAAAAATGGGAACAAGATTTAAATATAAAGATAAAAAAGGAAACATGGGAGAAATTATGTTCTGGAACGATGAGAAATACAATAAATACGAGGCTACGTATGATACAATATAATTGTTTACACAGACTATACATTACACCGCAAAAGTTAAATAAATGGGACCCAACAGTATCTGACAGATGTTTTCGATGTAAAAAAGAAATGGGAACAACAATTCATGCTATCTGGACATGTGAGAGAGTAGAAAAATTTTGGGAAGATCTCAATCAGATATTAAATAAAATAACAGAAAACAATATAACATAACATAACATAACAATTACAGCACGGAAACAGGCCATTAGGCCCTTCTAGTCCGCACCGAATCAAACACCCCTTTCTAGTCCCACCTCCCTGCACAATGCCCATAACCCTCCATCTTCTTCTCATCCATATACCTGTCCAACCTTTTCTTAAATAATACAATTGACTCCGCCGCCACTATTTCTCCCGGAAGATCATTCCACACAGCTACCACTCTCTGAGTAAAGAAGTTCCCCCTCATGTTACCTCTAAACCTCTGCCCCTTAATTCTTAACTCATGTCCTCTTGTTTTAAACTTTCCTCCTCTTAATGGAAATAGTCTATCCACATCCATTTTGTCTATCCCTTTCATAATCTTAAATACTTCTATCAAATCCCCTCTCAACCTTCTACGCTCCAAAGAATAAAGACCCAATCTGTCCAATCTCTCCCCATACTCCAGATGCTTAAACCCAGGCAACATTCTGGTAAACCTTCTCTGCACTCTCTCCACTCTGTTTATATCCTTCCTATAATTAGGCGACCAGAACTGCACACAGAACTCCAAATTAGGCCGCACCAACGTCTTATACAATCTCAACATCATCTCCCAACTCCTATATTCCATGCAATGATTGATAAAGGCCAGCATACTAAAAGCCTTCTTCACCACCCTATTCACGTGAGTTTCTACCTTCAGGGAACGATGTACCGTTACTCCTAAATCTTTCTGTTCTTCTGTATTCCTCAATGCTCTCCCATTTACCACATATGTCCTATTCTGATTCTTCTTACCAAAATGAAGCACCTCACACTTATCAGCATTAAATTCCATCTGCCATTTTTCAGCCCACTTTTCTAAGCAGCCCAAATCCCTCTGCAATCCTTGAAAACCTTCTTCATTATCCACTATTCCACCTATCTTAGTATCGTCTGCATATTTACTAATCCAATTCACCACCCCATCATCTAGATCATTAATGTATATAACGAACAACAATGGGCCCAATACAGATCCTTGAGGCACACCACTGGTCACCGGCCTCCAACCTGACAGACAATTATCCACTACCACTCTCTGGCCTCTCCCTTTCAACCAATGTTCAATCCATTTGACTATCTCAAAATTTATACCTAAAGACTGCACCTTCCTAACTAACCTTCCATGTGGTACCTTATCGAAGGCCTTACTGAAGTCCATATAGACAACATCCACTGCGCTACCCTCATCCACATTCCTAGTCACCTCTTCAAAAAATTCAATCAGATTGGTCAAACATGACCTTCCTCCCACAAATCCATGTTGAGTGCTCCTGATCAGACCCTGTCTATCCAGATGTTTATAAGTACTATCTCTAAGAACTTTCTCCATTAATCTACCTACCACAGTCGTCAAACTTACAGGCCGATAGTTGCCAGGCTTCCTCCTTGAACCCTTTTTAAATAACGGAACCACATGCGCAATGCGCCAATCCTCCGGCACTATCCCCATATCTAATGACATTTGAAAAATTACCGCCAGAGCCTCTGCTATTTCCTCCTTCACTTCTCTCAATGTCCTGGGGAAGATCCCGTCTGGTCCCGGAGACTTATCCACCTTTATATTCTTCAAAAGCCTTAAAACTACACCTTTTGTAATCTCTCTATTCCCCATATTTACCCAATTTGCTTTTTTTATCCCACATCTCCCAATATCCTTCTCCTTAGTGAATACCGAAGAAAAGAAACTGTTCAATATTTCCCCCATTTCTCTAGGTTCCACACACAGTTTTCCACTCTGATTTTCTAAGGGACCAATTTTGTCTCTAGCTTTCCTCTTACCATTAACATATTTGTAGAACTCTTTTGGATTAGTTTTCACCCTGCTTGCCATAGTTTTCTCGTACCTTCTTTTAGCTTTCCTAATTCCTCTCTTAAGATTCCTCTTACATTCAATGTATCTTTCAAACATCTCCTTAACTCCATGCTTCTTATATCTAATGTACGCCTCCCTTTTTCTTCGAACCAAGTTTCCAATATTCCTTGAAAACCACGGCTCTCTCAAACCTTTTGCCCCTCCTTTTAACCTAACAGGAACATAAAGCTTTTGCACTCTCAAAATCTGATCTTTAAAAGACTTCCATCTCTCTACTACATCCTGCCCATAAAACAAATTGTCCCAATGCACACCCTGCAAGTCCTTTCGCATCTCCTCAAATCTAGCTTTTCCCCAATCAAAAACCTCAATCCTTGGCCCTGATTTCTCTCTTTCCATAATGACATTGAAGCTGATGGCATTATGATCACTGGACCCGAAGTGCTCGCCAACACAAACCTCCGTCACTTGACCCATCCCATTTGCCAACAGTAGATCTAACACTGCTCCTTCTCTGGTCGGCACCTCTACATATTGTTGTAAAAAACTATCTTGCACACATTTCACAAACTCTAACCCATCCATTCCTTTCACAGAATGTGTTTCCCAATCTATATGTGGAAAATTAAAATCTCCCATAATTACAACCCTGTGCTTATCACAAATATCTACTATCTCCCTACAGATTTGCTCCTCTAGGTCTCGGTCCCCTCCGGGTGGTCTATAATACACCCCTACAAGTGTAACCTCTCCTTTCCTACTCCTCAGTTCCACCCAAATAGCCTCCGTGGATGTGCCCTCTAATCTATCCTTCCTAGGCACCGCTGTAATATTTTCCCTGACAAGCAATGCAACCCCACCTCCTCTTGCCCCTCCGACTCTATCACACCTAAAACAACGAAACCCAGGGATATTCAGTTGCCAATCACATCCCTCCTGCAACCATGTCTCACTAATATACCAAAGAATCCAGAGATCTTTCTCCTAAGTAACATAAAAAACAAAGAATTTGGAATTGATTTGGAGGATGCACAAAAAAGATTTGTTAAGATAGCCCTAGCCGTAGCAAAAAAATGTATTATGTCAACCTGGAAATTGGAAGAGAATTTGAAAATACAACAATGGTATATAGAAATGAATACATGTATTCCATTAGAAAAAATAACATACAGTTTAAGAAATAATATTGAAATATTCGAACAAATATGGGAGCCTTACATTAAATACAATAGCGAAAACCTACCGGGGACAAACATTACCTAAGTTGATGGAAGGAGAAGGAAAGAAAAGAATGGACTCAGTAGAATTTCTGGTGTATTTTTGTTGAATGACAACATTGTCTGACTGGTTTAATGCAACCTAGATTGTATACCTAAAATGGATGAGGGGGGGGGGGTGGGGGGGTGGCTTGGGAGGAGGGAGGGGGGGGAGAAAAAGTCACTGTATATGTGTGAAAAAGAAAAAGTGTATATAATGGCTAATGTGATTTATGGTGTGAAAAATAAAAAAAATTAAAAAAAAATCATCAGAAAGTAGCTGCTCAAAATCCAGTTCTCAACCACCTTTAATTTTATCATTGGATATAGGATGTAAATTAAGTAAGCTGTTATAAATATTGCCTATCAATCCTTTTCAGGAAGGATTTAATTGAAGAAGAGTATCAATCAAATTAGCTGAAAAGGCAAATGGAACTTTTCAGTTAATTGATCAAATGACATTAAATAATTTCCTTCAAACATATCAAGAAAGGTTATTATTCCTTTATCTTTAAATAGGGCAAAAGCTTGGTCAGATCATGTCTTAAAAAATAATTGGAATACTTGACAACAAAATTATTTATTTCAAAAAAACTTACAAAATTGAAATCAAATCCTTAATGTATGTCTGAGAATTGGATTAAAATCTTGTTTATGTACTTTAGATAATGCAAAAGGGAGAGAAATGCTAATAGAGAGGTTAAAGACTATCCTCTAACCAAATTCTTCTCCAATTCCACCCATAAAGGGCAATCATGCATCTCAGACTAGCAAGTCCAAAACATAACGTATTGAATATTAATTGCCCAGTAATAAAACCTGAAATTTGGTATTGCCATACTACCATCTTTTCTCCTTTTCTGTAGCAATGGATTAACCAATCCAGGACTTTTATTATTCCATATATAAGATAATATTTTAGAATCTAATTTGTCAAAGAATACTTTAGGGATGAACATTGGGATAGCTTGAAATGCGTATAAGAAATTCGGTAAGATTATTATTTTAATTACATTAATTCAACGTCAATGGTGACCATTTTGATAA
The DNA here is from genome assembly GCF_036971445.1 of Narcine bancroftii. NCBI lineage: Eukaryota > Metazoa > Chordata > Chondrichthyes > Torpediniformes > Narcinidae > Narcine > Narcine bancroftii. The sequence goes on along the minus strand of NC_091471.1, from coordinate 174,133,246 downwards.
TATTTTCTTAGCAAAGGATTATTGAAAATCCCTGATTCACAGCAAATATGCACAAGAATTCCTGTATATTTTTGTCATATATTAAATACTGTAAATCCCAGCCTCATGATAGACACCTTGAAAAGCCAAGATCAATGCTTACCCAGTAACAGTAACATCTTGAGGATGAATATATTTATCCCTTAAATGAAGACATTTGCAAGAATTAATTCCTGTTTTCCATTATATCCTTGCATTGTAGCAAAAAGTTTCAAGTATTACAGTATATTCCTGAAGCAGCAGCGGACTCAAGGTGGTAGGATAGTCCTTCCTTGGTGCAGGCAGTTTGCAGAGTTATTGTACAATTATACTTGTAGCTGGCAATCTTGAAGGCTATTGTGTGTCCTTACGATACAGCAGTCAGTCTCAAACAATGTTCCCTCTAATTTTTAGTCGTCAGTCTGTGCAAAAATCTTATGTTGGGCAATTTTTTTTCCTGCAACAAAGTATGTGAGCACTGAATGCTTGTGCAAATGTAAACTTGAAATTGTTTCCAAGATAATTTTGGCACAGCCTATCTCTCATGGCTAATGAAACTGTATTGGCATGTTTAATATAATATAAGTATGATTGCATTCTACAAAGTAACGTATTTAGTTAAGATTTTAAGAAATCATTATTTTAGGTAAGTAAACTTTTGTGTGCACATTAATTTCCTTTGTGCACTGGTTGGAAAATGCGTGTGTGCACAGACATGCGCACAGCTGAGGGAACAATGGCTTCAAAGGATACTATATATTCCTATTTAATGCCAAACAGCCTTACTGTTATTGGCAGTGGTGATCTTTTAACAGAAAGGCATTTTTGTTTTTGGAAAGTGGATTAAGACAGTCTGCAGTTCACAGTAAAGCCTCCACAAAAAACACAATTACTAACAGAATAATCATTATTTTTTGTTAATAACATGGAATTTAGATACTGTAAATAGAAACCAAATTTGAACAGATTTGGAACCAAATATGTGAATTTTCCCATTAATTATCCACAACTATAGGCTTGGAAGTTATGTCTATTATTCGTCCATCAATGCAGCTTTTTTTTTGGATATCCTGGCACTGTGCAGCTTGCATTTGTGGATGTGTGTCCAAAAATATAGCTCCAGACCTTCCAGACCTTATTCATTGGATGCTCAATTTTCCACAGTACAATCAAAGATAAGGACTTAAAACTGAAAACATTATTTTTTTTTGTGAAAGTTCCCTCAAATCAGATTCCATGTTGAGTAACAGCAAAGCAAAAAAAAATGCAAAGCTTATGCCATGAGTCAAATCTCTGTGGAGGAAGGGCAGAGAAAGAGAGAGAAATAAACTCAAGCAATATCTCTGCTATTTGGACCACACAAAGAGGGTGCCTTTAAAATTATCACCATCTGTGCAATTTCTCCATTTAATAAGGAGAGAAAGCACCACAAAATGAGGGGTAGATTTAGGGCATTGTAGAAGCAAAAAGAGAATGGTATTGTCGACATGTTAGAAGGGACATTAATTGCGGTTCATTTGTGGAAGAGAAGACTTTTCCACAAATGTGTATGTTCTGTGGGAAAGTATTAACTTGATAACTAGTTCAAAACTCCGGTTTAAAGAGTCATAGAATCATGCAACACGAAACAGCCCCTTTGGCCCAACTCGACATTCAGGGCCAGTCCCATTTGCCTGCATATGGTCCATGTCCTTATGAAACCTTCCAATGCAAAGTGTTTTTTGAACATTACAATTATACTCACTTCCTTAGCTTCCTCTGGCAGCTTGTTCTAGACATTGACTTCCCTCTGGGTGAAAAGGTTACCCCCTCAGATCCCTCTTAAATCTCTCTCTTTCACCTGAAACATGCCCTATAGCTCTTGAATTATATACACTGAGGAGAAAAAACTGTGAACATTCATTTTGTTCATGCCTGTCATTATTTTATATACCTCCATAAGGTCACACCTCAGTTTACAATGCACCATGATATAAAGAATTATCCTGTCCTTATCACTCAAGAACTCAACATTAGTAAAACCAAGGAGATGATTGTGAACTTCAGCAGGAAGTCAGGGGAACACAACCCAGACCTCATCAAAGGTTCAGTAGTGGAGAGGTCAAGAACTTCAAATTCCTGGGTGTCAACATTTCAGAGGATCTGTCCTGGAATCTCCACGTTGACGCAATCATGAGGAAGGCTCACCAGCAGCTATACTCTGTGAGGTGTCTGAGGAGATTCAGTATGTTACCAAAGACTCTCAAAAACTTCTATGGGTGAACCATGGAGAGCATTCTGGCTGGTATGGATCATGACAAGAAAAAAATTCTAGAGTGTTATTAACTCAGCCTACGACATCACGGGCACCAGACTTCACTCCATTAAGGAATCTACAAGAGGTGGTGTCTTAAGAAAGCAGCCTCTATCTTCAAAGATTCCTACCACCCAGGCCATGCCCTCTTCACTCTGCTACCATCGGGAAAAAAGTACAGGAGCCTGAAGAAGAGCACTTAGTGGCACAAGGACAGCTTTTTCCCTGCTGCCATCAGATTCCTGAATGATCAATGAACCAAAGACACTGCTTTACTTTGACTTTTCGTGCACCTACTCTTTTATTTATTGTTGTAAGGTGGTTTGTATGAATATTTACACTGTGACCCTGCTGCAAAACAATCAATTTCGTGACTTGTTCATGACAATAAATTCTGATTCTGTTTTTATATTTTGTAGTTCATAATTCTGATTTGATAATTTGCCTCAAACTCTTATCCCCGGAGGAGATAAATCAGACAGAAAAAGCTGCCTGAGAAAGACAAGCTGGTCCATCAAGTTGCTTTAAGTAAGAACACAAAAATGCTGGAGGTGCTCAGCAGGACACTGATGCACCATCAATTACTTCAAAAGACTAGAAGTTATATATAGAAACAGATTATTTTTTAAATTATTATTATTAGTCGTCCTTTGGTTCGAAGAAGACACATTGTTGTGCAGTTCATCTGTGGACACAAAGGTGAATTTGCAGTCCCAGTCTGGAAGCGCAAAGTCTAGCACAATGGGGGCTCTGGAAGTCTGTTGTAATAACCATGGCTGCTGCTCTGTGATGCCTTTCACAGCCTTCCACCAGTTTTGGGCAGCACCTGACTTCGAAACTGGTGTAGGCTTCATTGCACAGGGCTCGTCAATGGGACCTGTCAACAGCGCAGCTTCTAGTTCTCTTGGCAGAATGTCACAGTAGCATAGGGTTTCCTTCACAGCGTCTTTATAGGACTTGTTTGGACAACCTAGAGGTCTCCTTACAGTCTTTAGTTCACTATAGAGCAGTTGGCAAGGCATATGGTGGTCGTCCATTCTGATGATGTGTTCCACCCACTTAAAAATTGATAGGCTTTTATTAACAACAGTCCATGCTGGTCAACTGTCCTGGACTGAGGAGGGAGCTGTGGCACAGTCACCTTTATTCAGGGTTCTGTGTAAGAAACCACAGGCATAGTCAGGAAGGGGCAGGTCCATACGAACCATAAAACAAGTACTAACACACATATGTACAGTGGTTCACCACATTCACACATCGTTTTAGAAAAGTCCGACAGAGTGAAGTGAATTAAATGTTCTTACAAATTGAGTCTTTTGGGTGGTCTGGTCTGCCGCTGTGACCATCGTAGTACTGTTTGCAGAGAAGCTGTTGAATCCTGGATGGTCTGTAAAACCAGTATGTTGTTATCGGCAACGACCTGATGGATGCATGGCAACGGATCTGGCGTGCCATCCACTGGGGCTGCGGTAACATGCCATGGCCCTGGTACCGTGAGTAGAGGTAGGTGAAGGGGGTGCGGGATAGTCAGTAATGGTCTCAGGGGCTCCTGAGGGTGCTAGGTCTCGAATGGAGACCATGTCCTTGAGCCTGTCAGGTTACGCCACTTAAGCCTATTGGAGGTTGGTGTGGAGATGGACCCTTACAACTAGTGAGTTAGACTTATGGCTCTTCACGTGCTTCCAGTGCAGAAACAGCCCTGGGGACGTCAGCCAGGATGACAGTGTGATCCCTGAAACAGACTTCCTAGGGAAGAAAAGGCAGTACATGGGAGGGATCTGATTGAGTGGAGCCCATCGGGGAGGTCATCTTGCCAGTGGGAGACTGAAAGGCCTCTAGACCTCAGGGCTAGGAGGATGGGTTTCCAAACAATAGCATTCTCCCTTTCCACCTTCCCATTCCCTCGGAGGTTGTAACTGGTGGTTCAGCTCATGGTGCTGCCTCTGGCCAGCAGGTACTGATGCAGCTCGTCACTCATAAAATCTGGTCGCTATGGATGTAGCAGGGGTACCCAAATAGGGTGAAGAGATTCCGCAGGGCCTTGATGACTGTGGCAGTGGTCGTGTCCAGGCAAGGAATGGCGAACAGGAAACATGAATGATGTTGAGAAAGTACACGTTGTGGTCGAGGAGGGAAGGGACCCTTAGAAATCAAAGCTCAGGCATTCAAAGGGGTGGGTAGCCTTTATCAGATGCGCCCTGTCTGGTCGATAGAAGTGCGGTTTGCACTCCGCACCTAGCAGGTTCTGGTCATGGTCCTGATCTCCTCAATGGAGTAAGGTAGATTGTGGGCTTTGATAAAGTGGAAGAACCTGGTGACCCTGGGGTGGCAGAGTTTGCTGTGGAGGGCTTTTAACTGGTCTATTTGTGTGCTGGCACTTGTTCCACAGGATACAGCATCATTGATGCTCATTGAACTTCCCAGGCAGGAACAATATAGCATAATTGTAGGTGGAAAGTTCAATTCTCCACCTCACTATCTTATTGTTTTTGAATTTACCTCGCTGCTGATTGTTGAACATGAAAGCAACTGCATATTGTTCAGTCAACAAGGTAAATCATTTGCTGACGAGGTAATGTCTCCAGTGCCGTATTGCCTCAACAATGGCTTGGGCCTCCTTCTCAACAGAGGAGTGTTGAATTTCAGGGCTTTGGAGAATGCGGGGAAAGGTTACGGATCTGCCCGACTGGTAAAGGGTGTTGGCCAAGGCAAAGTTGGATGCATTGCTCTCCACCTTGGCAATGTCTGCCTTGATGCGGCTGAAGGCCATGCAGGCCTCTGACATCCGGGGAAATGAGGTAGATTGGACGAGGGGGACGGGTATTGGCTGCATAATTGGGGACCCACTGGGCATAATAGAAAATGAAGCTCAGGCACCTTTTCAAAGGTTTGAGGCTGTGGGGAAGGGGGAGCTTAAAAGAGGGCATATGCAGTCAGGATCAGGGCCATTGACTCTGCTCTCTATGATGCAGCCAAAGATAGCAAGGTGGGTTGTGCGAAATAAACGAGTCCTTAATGTATGTAAGGTTAAGAAGTTTGGCGGCCTGGAGATTGGCGTCATGATTCTGTGGGTCATGGCCGCAAATGGAGACGTTGTCCAGATACGGGAATGTGGCCTGCAGCTCGTACTGATCTACTATTCGGTCTTTCTCCTGCTGGAAGACTGAAACCCTGATGGTGATGCCAAAGGAACCCTCAGGAAATGGTAGAGGTGGTCATCTGCCTCAAAGGCAGTGCATTGGTAGTCCTCCAGGCAGATAGGGAGCTGGTGGTACGCTGACTTTAGATCAACAGTGAATACCCAATAAGTGATCTTATTTGCCACATCAGAAATGCAGCCACTTTGTGGCTTACTGGCCTTACCGCATGGGGAGAAGCACTGCACTGTGTCAAGGTGGATGAAGCTCTCCCTATTTCCATGATTGAACAGGCAGCTCATCTTTTAATACTCTGACAGTAGACAAGAATCATTCTGTGTTTCTCTCCAATTTTACCACCACCACTTGGGCTCTCCAGGGGCTGGTGCTGGCCTCAATGATTCACTCATTCATTAGCCGCTGCAACTCCGACCTAATAAAGGCCCTGTCCCTGGCTCTGTACCACCTATTTTTGGTGGCAACAGTTTTACAGTCGGGGATGAGGTTAGTGAACAGCAGTGGAGGGGAGATCTTGAGGGTTGAAAGGCGGCAGGTCGTGAGCGGGGGGTAATCTGCGGGTTGCTAGTTGGAAACGGGTGAAGCGCAGAGGGCAGTTTAAAGATTACAGACAGAGAGGAAGGGGGATGGAGCCCATTGTAATTCATCATCACACTTTTAAGGTGGCCTTGAAAGTCCAACCCCAGCAGCGTGGCAGCGCAGAGCTGTGGCATCACAAGGAGTTTAAAGTCTTTGTAGTCTGTGCTCCGCAGTCAGAGTCACTACAGAGTAGCCGCGAACATCTGCTGTATGGGACTTCGAGGCCAAAGACACTTTGTGGCTTACTGGCCTAACCGCATGGGGAGAAGGTGTCAAGGTGGATGAAGCTCTCCCTACTTCCATGATTGAACAGGCAGCTCATCTTTTGACCAATTACCTCAATGTCCATCATCGATCTGGTGAGTTGGTGAGGGCTACCCTGATCCAACGTGAAGGAGGCCAGTTTTGAATTGCTGTCAGACTCTGTAGATGTGGTGGTGTTTGCATATTTGATCCCAAGATGACGGCGTTCAAGATGGCGGTCCCCACATGGCACTGCTGGGTTGAGAAGACTTTGGCATCCAAGATGGCGGCTCCCATGTAGTGCTGCTGGGTTTAGAGGGTGACTTGGATTTACACACCTTTGTATAATGAATGCCCTTTCTTTCCACAGCTAGAGCAAACTGCATCTTTTACCAGGCAGCGTTTTCTAGGGTGCTTGTGTAGGCTGCAGAATTAGCACTTTAGGTGTTTGTGGCGTACAGCAGCCATGGTCAGGTCACTGGTGGGATGTGGCAGTGGCGGTGTTATGCAGGCTTGTCGCCCTCCCACATCCCAAGATGACGGTGCCTGTGGTATCCACGAAGCAGCTGTGAAGATGTCCATATATTGGAGGGCCACCTCCATTTTGCCCACTAGTTTGACAGCCCTCTGCAAGTTGAGTTCACCCTGCTCCAACAGTTAATTCAGGAAAAAAAAATCCTGATCAATGCTTTATAACACTCATCCATGAATTTTAAAAGCTGAATGTAATGTTTTGCAACCATCTGATTGCATATTGGGCACAAGTGATTATGGATAAATTTCTGCTCAACAGATTTTACAAAACTTGCTCCATCCATTAATCTTCTAATTTCCTCAAAGAATACAACAAGACATGAACAGCATTTGACTAGAAGTGATGGCTGGAGGTCTCTAATAAATCTTCCTTCACCTGTCAGGTCAGCCATGCAGATTATTCCAAATAATTCCTTCAAATAGCCTTTTTATAACCCATGTCAACCCAATGGGCCCTCTTCAGCTTCTAGTCAATGACAAAAAAAAGTGTGGTGTGCACTGAAAAATTGCAGATGACATAAAAATTGGAGATATTGCTGACTGTGAGGAGATTATATTTGGGTTTTGAATGATATTGATCAGTTGGTAAGTCAACCAGCTGGTAAAAGGCAAATGAAATTTAATCCCAATGAGACATAGAAGGATATGGTTCAAGTGCTGATAAGTGTGATTAATACATATGGATATGGTCAGTCAACATGAACATGGTGGGACAAAGGGCCAGTTTCTGTGCAGTAAAATCGGCTGATTTTCGTACAAAGTCAACATCTACCCTGGTGTGCCCTTTCTAGAGGTTTTGAATGAGTGGAAGGCAGCCATAATGTAGCTGGCATTTACAACACCCACAATTCCAAAATCAAATGAAGCATTTAATCTTCCTCTAAATCTTTAGAAAATCGCACATTCAAGCCTTCAAATACATTTTCTGCCCTTTGTACTTTGCTAGTGCCAGACCCAGAGTTACAGGACAACAGAATACACCTAAACAGCTACGCTTCAACTTTCGTCTGTGTTCAATCAGCCTCGGAATTGGCGCATGTTGGAAATGTACTGGATTTGTGTTATAGTTCGTCAAATTCAACATGGCTGCCACAAAGGCCATCTCTCGCAAGAGCATTTATTTTCCATAGACAGGCCTGACTTTCACCCATAAATGTGTAATTTTTATATATTTTTTTAAAATTTGGTCGTATGTACATATGGCAGTAAATCACATAGGTGGTAAGTCGTATAGGTGATGTCGGGGAATACCCGAACTAAGGAATCTATTCGTCACCTTGAGTCTGTGGCGGATCTTTTGCAAAGCAATCAGCTAACTCAATATTTTCAAACTTTGTATACAGATTTTTTTTTCCTTTTCAAGTATTTGTACATATATTCCCATGATTTCATTTTCCCCACCCAATCAAGCAATGCATTCTAAATCCTAACAACTCAGTCTGTCAAAATTCTCAACATATCATCCTATGTATTTTTGCCCATCACTTTAAATCCATGCCCTCTGGTCATTGATTCACTTGCCACTTATGTAAATCCTTTTGATTTTAAACAACTCCACTAAATCTCCAAGGCCTTGCAAGGTCTTGCCAGCTTTTCACAAAACAGTAGCCTTCCGTCACTGTAAATCTCTTTCTTACCCTCTCCAAAGCTTTTAAACAGTGCCTAGAATAAAACACAAAACTCCTGTTGGAGCGGTACTAATGTTTTATAAAGATTTAGCACAATATCTTTATTTTATGCTTCAATTTATAAACCTCATTTGCTTTACTAACTGCTTTGAAATCTGTTCTGTCAAAGGATGTGCATAGACAGTCCCTGGCTTTTCATTATTACACCCCTTTTAAAAATGTACCATTCAGTTTGAAATGTCTCTCCTCATTCTTCTTACTGGACAATCTATGTTGACTTTCATCTGCCACTTGTCCATTCATTCTACAAGCATACTTGTACCAAATTAAGCCATCCCTTCATTACTGCAATTAAAATATTGTGCTAGAAATCCTGAAATCCAAGCTATTAATTTATCAAAACCAATCTCTGAAAAACATCTCTGCTGATCTCTTTTCTGTCTGATAAGCACCCAGATACATTTCTTTGGCTTAGCTTCGCGGACGAAGATTTATGGAGGGGGTAAAAAGTCCACGTCAGCTGCAGGCTCGTTTGTGGCTGACAAGTCCGATGCGGGACAGGCAGACACGATTGCAGCGGTTGCAGGGGAAAATTGGTTGGTTGGGGTTGGGTGTTGGGTTTTTCCTCCTTTGCCTTTTGTCAGTGAGGTGGGCTCTGCGGTCTTCTTCAAAGGAGGTTGCTGCCCGCCAAACTGTGAGGCGCCAAGATGCATGGTTTGAGGCGTTATCAGCCCACTGGCGGTGGTCAATGTGGCAGGCACCAAGAGATTTCTTTAGGCAGTCCTTGTACCTTTTCTTTGGTGCACCTCTGTCACGGTGGCCAGTGGAGAGCTCGCCATATAACACGATCTTGGGAAGGCGATGGTCCTCCATTCTGGAGACGTGACCCATCCAGCGCAGCTGGATCTTCAGCAGCGTGGACTCGATGCTGTCGACCTCTGCCATCTCGAGTACATACATTTTGTTTTTTCCCCCTTATTTTGTAGCCTGGTCTCTTCAATCCACATGCTTTAATACAATGGTTTACTTCATCAAATTCTTTTTGAAAGTCCACATACACAACTGGAACTGCACTTCCTCTCCTTCTAGTCACTCTTTCATCAAAAAATTCTATCAACTAATTTGTCCTTTGTGAATCAGTACACATTCTTCATTTTGATTCACATTTGTCCAAATGGTTGTTAACTCTCTCCGGGTGTTTTGTTTCTACAATCTACACCATCACTGAAAATAAAGTGGCTGTAATTACCAGGTTAATCTTTCTTCCTTGCTAATGTAGATAAACAACTCCACTAAATCTCCAGGGCCTTGCAAGGTCTTCTCAGCTCGAGAGGGGATAACACTAGCTTTTCACAAAACAGTAGCCTTCTATCACTGTATGCTAATGTCTCTTCCACTGCTACTGAGTGTTAAATGAAAAAGTATTGACAGAAAGTTGGACCATTGCATTTCGATACCCTGTCCGTTCTATGGCAAACACCTTTTCTAACCCTTGGACATAACAGGAGAAGAATGTGCATGTGCTCACGTGGATGGGCAGTATTGGTAGGAAAATCTGGGTTTAATTTTGAATTCATATTACAGCACAATAAAAAAATGATGAGGTGCAAAATTTTACTTAGCCTGTGAACGAAGAGACCTTTAACACTAACAAAATGTGTTTCAGCTGGCTTCATCATTCCTTGTAGAATGTACGCCTAATATTTGTAGCATGCTGTATATCTTATAAAACATTGCCTGCTCCTCTGGGATGGGGGTGCAATTGAACAGGGTGTAAGCAATCAATCTGCAGGCAAAAGAAAGAAGCAACCAAACTCCAAGGCATAAATTTCCATACAAGCTAGAAATGCAAAACAAGCCAATTGATGTATAACTTCTAAATCAGGGTAAATATTCTACTTCATATACTCTTGTATGATCAAGGCCAGGCTGGAAATGTATGACTTCCTGGTGTACATGACTGGCTTGCCCCAACAGTGGGTATTGGAAGTTTGAAGAGTTGTTATTAACATGGTTAGTGTCTCAGGATCAGGCATATCTTAAGAAAAGATGAAAATTCCTCAGGATGATGAATATTTGGATTTTTCAACTTTAGGTTGTTGAACATACCTCTTTGAACAACAAGGGAATAAAAACAATTCAAACTAATTCTGTCATTCAAACTAACAAAAGCGTACTTGCAGTAGATAAAAGCAAAAGCTTACAGTGTCAGGATAGCTTCTGCCAAGTTCCACACTGAACAGTGTTGCAAACCAAGAGGGCAGTTAGTCACATAGCAAAAAAAAAATCAATGTTAAAAACTGCAAAAGAAATAGGAGCTGGAATAGTTGCCCCCTCACATTCAATATGTATCATAGCTGATCTTCCCCAGGCCTCATCTCTTTTGTGCCATTACCTGAACTTTAACAATGTATCTAGTAACCTTCAGTGATTTTGTTTCCTCAATTCTCCATATAACCATATAACCACTTACAGCATAGAACAGGCCAGTTCGGCCTTACTAGTCCATGACGTAACAAATCCCCACCCTCCTAGTCCCACTGACCAGCACCCGGTCCATACCCCTCCAGTCCTCTCCTCTCCATGTAACTATCCAGTCTATCCTTAAATGTAACCAATGATCTCGCCTCGACCACATCTGCCGGAAGCTCATTCCACATCCCTACCACCCTTTGCATAAAGAAATTTCCCCTCATGTTCCTCTTATAATTCTCCCCCTTCAACCTTAAACCATGCCCTCTAGTTTGAATCCCCCCCACTCTTAATTGAAAAAGCCTATCCACATTTACTCTGTCTGTCCCTTTTAAAATCTTAAACACCTCTATCAAGTCTCTCTTCAATCTTCTATGCTCCAGAGAAAAAAGCCCTAGTCTGCACAACCTTTCCCTGTAACTCAAACCTTGAAATCCTGTCAACATTCTTGTGAACCTTCTCTGCACTCTCTCTATTTTGTTTATATCTTTCCTATAATTTGGTGACCAAAACTGTACACAGTACTCCAAATTTGGCCTCACCAATGCCTTGTACAATTTCATCATAACCTCCCTACTCTTGAATTCAATACTCTGATTTATGAAGGCCAACATTCCAAATGCCTTCTTCACCACACCATCTACCTGAGTATCAGCCTTGAGGGTACTATTTACCACAACTCCTAAATCCCTTTGTTGCTCTGCACCTCTCAATAGCCTACCATTTAATGCATATGACCTATTTTGATTTGCCTTTCCAAAATGTAACACCTCACACTTATCTGTATTAAATTCCATCAACCAATTCTCAGCCCACACCTCCAGCCTTCCTAAATCACCTTTTAATCTACAGTAATCTTCCTCACTGTCCACAACACCACCAATCTTTGTATCATCTGCAAACTTGCTTACCCAACTCCCCACCCCTACTTCCAGATCGTTAATATATATAACAAACAATAGTGGACCCAGGACCGATCCCTGAGGAACTCCACTAGTCACCGGCCTCCAATTGGACAAACAATTTTCTACCACTCCATGGTTGCGAATCCCAGATATTCACCACCCTTTGTCAGAAGTTGGTCTGACACACCTCAGTTTTAAATGACCAGCACTCATTCAAAATTCTCCTGTGAATGATAAGTGGAAGCATTGTGACAGTTGCCTTATCATGCCATTTAAGGAGCTTATGTGTTCCAATAAAATCACCCCTCACTGTACTAAAATACATCGTGAATACCTTGAAAGGTGTGATGACAGCACTACTTCCTTTACAGATTGTCATTGCAATATGCTTTTCTTTTTTCAGTCTATTTATTAAAATCAAATTGTTGTGCAATGTCAGGAGAAGGGTCTTTAAACAATTGACCAGACAATTTGAAACTTTGCTCTAAAGTAATTACATCTGTCCTGAGTGAGGCTGCCTTCACAGAAAAAGTCCTTCAGACACTGCTAGCATTTAGAGTTACTGGGTCATGCAGCACAGAACAGTTTCCCTGGCATTCTGGGCTAATCACATTTACTGCACTTGGTCCATATCCTTCTAAATCCTTCCTCTCCATATATCTGTCCGATATCTTTTGGGGCAGCACGATTGGAGTACTGGTTAGCGCCACACCTTTACAATGCCTGCGAATGGGACTGGGGGTTCAAATCCCATGGTGTCTGTAAGGAGTTTGTACGTTCTCCCCATGACGACGTGGGTTTTCCCTGGGGCTCCGGTTTCCTCTGGTGTAAAATGTATCGGATTGTAGGTTAATTAGGTGCAATTTGGGTGACTAGTGGCCAAAGGGCCATTACTGTGCTGGATGCCTAAATTTTAAATTTTAAAATTTAAAAAGAATTTTGTAACTGTACCCACTTCTATAGCTTTCTCTGACAGCTCGTTCCAGGGTGAAAAGGTTTCCACTCTGAAATTTCTCCTTTAAACCTTTGCCCACTCCCCAGGAAATAAGCTGGGAGTATTCACTATAACCATGTCCCTCCTGATTTTATATGCCTCTGTAAGAATATTCTTAACCTCCGATCGTCCAGGGAGGAAAGACTTAATCTATTCCACCCTTCCCTATAACTCAAGCCCTATAACTCAAGCCCTTTAGTTGCAGTAACAACTTGGTGAATCTGTTCTGCACTCTTTCTAACTTAATGCCATGCTTCCTAAAGCTGGGTGACCAGAATTGCACACAGTACTCCAAGTGTGGTTTCACCAAGAACTTGAACTGTTTTATCATGATATCCCAACCTTTTGTTTTGACTACTTTATTCAAAGTTTTCAACCATGTAATTCTACAGCTTATATAAACAATACTTAAACAAACTTAAGATACAGTAATTACACTGTATTTAAAACCCCTTCCCCCTACTCTCTTCCACTATATAAAATGTATAATATAATTAACTGAGAAATCAATAAAGGAAAACAAAGATAAAAAAGATAAAAGTGTGGTTCTGGATTGCACAGAGGGTTGGCTCGCATGCTGGAGTCATACAGTGTTTATATGTATATAACCTTTAGGGGAGAAGATTAATACAGGACTTAGGAGGCTTGAACTACATTTTTGCATATTTATTCCTAACCTTTGCATGTACAAGCGATATCCCAACTTTCAATATCTTTCCCAATGAAGGGAAGCATGCCAAATACTTGCTTCACTACTCTATCCACTTGAGTTATCTCTTTCATGCTACTTTATACCTGTATCCCTACACCTACAACATGCTCCAGAGCTCAACCATTCACTTGGCCTTGCTTGACTTACCAAAATGCAATGCCTCCCACTTGTTAGAGTTCAATTCCATTTACCATTTCTTTGCCCAGTTTTTAAATTGTCCTTGAACACTTATCTCGGGGGCGTGGCAAGATGGCATAGGAAGAAGACATGTGAAACCACCTCTCCTCAGCTGAATAATTAATGCCCAAAAAATAAAGACATTCAAAATATTTAAAACTTTTTTCTGAGAAGGTTTAAGTGTCAAGCACAGCAATAATTAAGAAAATAAAAGGCCAACCTCGGAAGAAATTACATTTTAAAAGAGCTCCATGTACAGAAGAACTGAGACCTACCTTTCAGATGGATCCTCGAGCCTCGAGTACTAAAGCTCTGAAGATGCAGAGGATTACCCAGGTGAGATTCTCTATTACACCGGTGCCTTCTTTGTGTTCGGAAACGCAATATGGCGCCGGCGTGGCGAGTCCTGCTTCAGAGTGGGACTCCTATTTTAATGTCTTTTAAACATTACAATTTCACCCGCTTGTACCACTTCCTCTGACAGGTTGTTCCAAATACCCACCACTGCCTGTGTGCAAAAGTTGTCCCTCAAGTCCCTTTTAAATATTTTCCCTCTAGTTTTAGATTGCTCTACCATGGGAAAAAGGCGATGCCTATTTACTTCATGTATATTTTTATAAACCTTTATAAGGTCTTAGCTTGTATAGTCTAACCAAAAAAGTCCCAGTTTATCCAGCATCTCTTCACAATTCAAGCTACCATTCTCATAAATCTTTTCTGTACCTTTCCTATAGCTGAGAGACCAAAATTACGCACTCCATGTCGCCTCATCAACATCTTTTACAGTTGCGATCTGTATTCAGTATCCACTTGGATGCCACTATCATGGAACTATATATCTGTACCCCAAATCTCTTTGTTCTACAATACTCCCCATGGCCCTACTATTCACCATGCAAGTCCTACTCTGTTTTAATCTATGAAGGTGAAACTCCTCACACTTGTCCAAATTAAATTCCATCAGCATTTCCTAGGCTCACTTTCCCCAGTCCACCTGAAACCTGTTTCAATCTTAAATTACCTTGTTCATTGTCCACCAATTTTGATGTAATTTGCAAAGTTACTAACCATGCTGACTACATTGTCATCCAAGTCATTAATACAGATGACAAATAACAGTGGGCCAAGCTCTGATCCCGATAGCACATCATTAGTCACAGTCAACCCTCCACTACTATCCTCCCGTACCCATCATCAAACTAATTCTGCATCCATTTGGCCAACTCACCCTGAATCCTAAGTGATCTGAACTTCCAGACTAATCTACCATGAGGGACCTTGTATAAAATCCATGTTGACAGTGTCTTTTGCCCTATCCTCATCACTTTTAGTCACCTCTTCAAAAAACTCAATCAAATTTGTGAAAAAAAAGATTTCTCACAGGCACAGCTGACTTCTTGCCTTTCTAAATGCAGATAAATCCTGTCTTTGAAATCTCCTCTGGTAACTTACCAACCACTGACATTAAGCTCACCAGCCTGTATTTCCTAGCCTTGCCCTAGAGCCTTTTTGTATAAAGCCACAATATTAACCACCCTGCTGTTTTTCAGCACCTCACCCAGGCATTTATCTGCCTGATAGAAGTGGGGAGAAGTGACTGTGATTGGATGGGATGGGACAGCTTTCTTAGTACAATGGGAGGTATAGCCAGAGTTGAAGGAGGAGAGGTAGGTTTGTGTGATGGCCTGAGTTATCACATAATTCTGTATCTCCTTGCTGTTTTGAGCAAAGTAGTCCCATGATGCATCCGGATAGGGTACTTTCTATGCTTCAACTCTCTCAGCGCTGAGCAGGAAAGTGCACCAAAGAATGTACTTTCTCAGAAGCCTGAGGAAATTCTTGGTCATGGCATCAACATGGTTGGTCCAGAACAGATTGGTGGTGATATTTACTCCTAATAACTTGAAGCTCTCCACTATCTCCATCTCAGCACTACTGATACATACCGAGACACGTGCTTCATCCTTGCCAACTCCCCACTGCCCCCCACCCCCCCAAAGTAATCCAGGGCAAAGTAAAGGGTCAGGGAGGTGGAATTGGTGGTGGTGGGCTTATTGTAGTAGATGATGGTTGCAAAGGATTCAGGAATTAATGTGGGCCATGATCAGCCTTTCAAAGCACTTTCTGATGATGGATGTCAGAGTCCTTAGGTGAAAGTTATTGGTACACATTGTCTTGCTTTTCTTTGGCACTGCGACAAAGCAGGTGAGAACTTTGGCTTGTAACTGGGAAGGTTAAGGATAGATAACATCCTCAATTGACCATGTTCCCTATCAACCATGTAAGTTTGCTTGAATCTGGAATGAGATTACGAGTCGTGGTTCTTCGAGCCAAGCACCATTAAAGCTCTGGATTTACTGACCATATTTAGGAATGAAATGAATGGTCAGGGTTTGTTAGTATTGGTTGAAAGCCATGAGAAGCAACCTAAAGAAATGAATCTATTTTTGTGACATTGGTTTTTCTCAGAGTAGCTGATGTTATGATTGAGATTGTCAGGGATAATTCTGTACTTGAGAACATGTAGGAAAGTAAGAAGACATTACATTGTGCTTTTGCAGTATGCTACACCATCCAAGACAGCATTCTTGTAAGTCTACCTCTGTTTATTTTCTCTCAGTTGAACAACCATACTTAAATTCAGTATCTGAAGTATTTCCTGTACTGTCTACATTCTCCTCAATTGAATTGACGATGGCATTTGTCGTGCTCTGAGATCTGGGTGCACAAAGCCACTGATAAACATAGAGAGCAAGCCAAAATTCCTGATATGTCTTCACAGTAGGCTAGGCATCCCACAGGGAAAATTAATTTCACACTTTGGCCTGAGACCTCAGCATGGGAAGAGAGTAACTGTTCTCAATACAGGATGATTACATCTCCATTTGGCTCTTCATCGACCAATTTTATTCATACAACCTAATCCCAAAACAATTTAAAATTTGGAACATGAAGAAAATAAATCAGGATAAACAGGTGCAATGGTCATATTACTGGATAAGAAATCCAGAGGTTTGAATTAATAGGCAAGGGAATGCAAGATCAAATTACAGTTTGAAAATTTCTTTTTGGAATTCTGGAAATAAAAGAAATTGTATTAGTAAAAGTGATGATTAACTTGTTGGATTGTAAAAATATGACTGGTGGACTATTGTTCTTGAGGGAATAAAGCCAAAAACTGCCAAAGCCTGGTCTAGACTATACGTGACTCCACGCCAATGTGTTTGGTTTATTACCAAGGAATACAGCTATTTTTTAAACAAATGTATGTGCTTGTACAAGAACATTCAGTGTTATCTCTGAAGGATAAGTAGAGATGGGCAATAAATGCCATCCCAATTGTGATATCCCCTTTTCAAAATTAATATAAACAGCAAGAATGTAAAAATCACTCCCAAGACCTGTTAACTTTTGACTGTTGAATTTCATCCTTATGCAAGGACAGGTTTCCTGCTTTATCCTGACCTGCAAAATGCAAAGATCAGTTTTCCCTCAAATGCTTATCTTCATGGAAGCACTCGTTCAGGAGAATAAAAACACTCCAAAAGAACATTTGGCACTGAAATCAGGCCTATTGCCAACATGGCATCCAAGTGATAATAGTTAGGGAGCCAGACAGTATGGAAACAGACGTCAATACACAACTGGTTCAAACAAGCAAAGGTGCCTACCTGACCTAGTCCTACTGTAAGAGAACATTTTGGGTCGAATGATCATAATGCCATTAGTTTCAAATTAATTATGAAGAAGGATGGTCTGGGCCTCAGGTTGAGATTCTAAATTGGAGTAAGCCCAAGTTTGAGGAAATTAGAAAAGATCTAGAATGCATGGATTGGAATAAGTTGTTTTCAGGAAAGGATGAGCGAGTAATTTTGAGAGAACAGAGTTCATCAGGATTAAGGATAGAGTTAACAGGCAAGGAATATTGGGGATCTGGTTCAGAAGAGGAGGAGTAAAGCAGGTATAGGTAATGCTGAGCAAATGAGGTACCGTAAAACCTCTTTAGAACGTGGTAGTTTGGGTCCAAGATTTCATACCGCATTACAGCCGAGTCGTAGAACAGATGCATATATGTCAGAAAACAAAAAACAATATCATTAGACTTCCTGGAGCCAACCAAAACACTTAAGCCTCTTAGAAAAGAACTGAGGTCAGAGGTTGTTATGGGCATGGTGTGGTTTTGGAAAAGGCAAGGTGTGGTGATGTTGTGTCACATGATGTCAGAAAACAAAATTTTGAAGGCTGAGAGACATTTTGATTCAGTTCAGAAGTCAAGACCCTGTGGGACACACAGGAGTTGGATCTTTGTGAAAGACAGGGTTGAATTACAGTAACTGGAATAGGTGTTGTTATGTGTTACTCCTAATAAAAGGGGAATATAGAAACAGTGGATTTCAAAAAGGGGTCCACTTTCTGACTGCTCTTTTGAAAATAAAGAGTGCAGCCTCATTGTGGAAGAAAACTGAAGACGACAGAAAATTTGACCTCCTGGAAAGACAGGACTTGTATTATCCTATTCACAGGAGATAAAATATAAGTGGCTTTTAAATAAGTAAGATCACTTCTTGTTTGTGCCCAGATGATGGTCATTTGTGTTTGAAGAATATCTCCTTGAAACACAGTTCATCTATAGACTCATGCGTTTAAAGAGATCTGAAAATGTAATATTTAGAAATGCTTCATAATTACTTCTGAACTGTGATTTTAAAGGATCCTGAAGTCAACAAGATATTTGAAACTGGACCTTGGAATTGACTTTTTCAGAATTAAGTTTAAACTGTAATGGTTCTGGATTTTAATACACATACACACATTTACATTTGCGCATAGTGGAGTTAAATTTAGAGTTAATTTAGAGATAAGTAAGAAATTTTATGTTATTCTTTGGCTTGGCTTCGCGGATGAAGATTTATGGAGGGGGTAAAAGTCCACGTCAGCTGCAGGCTCGTTTGTGGCTGACAAGTCCGATGCGGGACAGGCAGACAAGGTTGCAGCGGCTGCAGGGGAAAATTGGTTGGTTAGGGTTGGGTGTTGGGTTTTTCCTCCTTTGCCTTTTGTCAGTGAGGTGGGCTCTGCGGTCTTCTTCAAAGGAGGTTGCTGCCCGCCAAACTGTGAGGCGCCAAGATGCACGGTTTGAGGCGATATCAGCCCACTGGCGGTGGTCAATGTGGCAGGCACCAAGAGATTTCTTTAGGCAGTCCTTGTACCTTTTCTTTGGTGCACCTCTGTCACGGTGGCCAGTGGAGAGCTCGCCATATAACACGATCTTGGGAAGGCAATGGTTCTCCATTCTGGAGACGTGACCCACCCAGCGCAGCTGGAACTTCAGCAGCGTGGAGTCGATGCTGTTGACCTCTGCCATCTCGAGTACTTTGACGTTAGGGATGAAAGCGCTCCAATGGATGTTGAGGATGGAGCAGAGACAACGCTGGTGGAAGCGTTCTAGGAGCCGTAGGTGATGCCGGTAGAGGACCCATGATTCGGAGTCGAACAGGAGTGTGGGTATGACAACGGCTCTGTATACGCTTATCTTTGTGAGGTTTTTCAGTTGGTTGTTTTTCCAGACTCTTTTGTGTAGTCTTCCAAAGGCGCTATTTGCCTTGGCGAGTCTGTTGTCTATCTCATTGTCGATCCTTGCATCTGATGAAATGGTGCAGCTGAGATAGGTAAACTGGTTGACCGTTTTGAGTTTTGTGTGCCCGATGGAGATGTGGGGGGGCTGGTAGTCATGGTGGGGAGCTGGCTGATGGAGGACCTCAGTTTTCTTCAGGCTGACTTCCAGGCCAAACATTTTGGCAGTTTCCGCAAAGCACGACGTCAAGCGCTGAAGAGCTGGCTCTGAATGGGCAACTAAAGCGGCATCGTCTGCAAAGAGTAGTTCACGGACAAGTTTCTCTTGTGTCTTGGTGTGAGCTTGCAGGCGCCTCAGATTGAAGAGACTGCCATCCGTGCGGTACCGGATGTAAACAGTATCTTCATTGTTGGGGTCTTTCATGGCTTGGTTCAGCATCATGCTGTATAAGATTGAAAAGAGGGTTGGTGCGAGAACACAGCCTTGCTTCACACCATTGTTAATGGAGAAGGGTTCAGAGAGCTCATTGCTGTATCTGTCCCGACCTTGTTGGTTTTCGTGCAGTTGGATAATCATGTTGAGGAACTTTGGGGGACATCCGATGCGCTCTAGTATTTGCCAAATTCAAGCCAAAGCCCAAGAACAGTAAAGCCCCCAGGAAGAGGTTCAATGTTGGAAACCTGCAGTCAGACAAAGCGAGAGGAAACTTCCAGGCAAACCTCAAAGCAAAGCTCGACGATGCAACCCGCCTCACGGACCTGTCCCCTGAAACCCTCTGGGATCAGTTGAAGACTACCATACTGGAATCCACTGAAGAGGTACTGGGCTTCTCCTCCAGGAAAAACAAGGACTGGTTTGACGAAAACAGCCAGGAAATCCAGGAGCTGCTGGCAAAGAAGCGAGCTGCCCACCAGGCTCACCTTACAAAGCCGTCTGTCCAGAGAGGAAACAAGCCTTCCGTCGCGCATGCAGCCATCTTCAGCGCAAACTCCGGGAGATCCAAAATGAGTGGTGGACTAGCCTCGCCAAACGAACCCAGCTCAGCGTGGACATTGGCGACTTCTGGGGTTTCTATGAGGCTCTAAAGGCTGTGTACGGCCCCTCACCCCAAGTCCAAAGCCTGCTGCGCAGCTCAGACGGCAAAGTCCTCCTCAGCGACAAGATCTCCATCCTCAACCGATGGTCAGAACACTTCCAATCTCTTTTCAGTGCCAACTGCTCAGTCCAAGATTCCGCCCTGCTCCAGCTCCCTCAACAGCCCCTAAGGCTAGAGCTGGATGAGGTCCTCACCCTGGATGAGACATATAAGGCAATCGAACAACTGAAAAGTGGCAAAGCAGCAGGTATGGATGGAATCCCCCCAGAGGTCTGGAAGGCTGGCGGCAAAACTCTGCATGCCAAACTGCATGAGTTTTTCAAGCTTTGTTGGGACCAAGGAAAACTGCCTCAGGATCTTCGAGATGCCACCATCATCACCCTGTACAAAAACAAAGGCGAGAAATCAGACTGCTCAAACTACAGGGGAATCACGCTGCTCTCCATTGCAGGCAAAATCTTCGCTAGGATTCTACTAAATAGAATAATACCTAGTGTCGCCGAGAATATTCTCCCAGAATCACAGTGCGGCTTTTGCGCAAACAGAGGAACTACTGACATGGTCTTTGCCTTCAGACAGCTCCAAGAAAAGTGCAGAGAACAAAACAAAGGACTCTACATCACCTTTGTTGACCTCACCAACGCTTTCGACACCGTGAGCAGGAAAGGGCTTTGGCAAATACTAGAGCGCATCGGATGTCCCCCAAAGTTCCTCAACATGATTTATGTTATTAATAGTTTAATAAAAACTATTATTTTGAATTAACCATTGTCTGGTTAATTTTCCATTGTTGTTCCTTTGTTAGTACCAGTTAGATGTTATTAGTTCATAACACTTCTCTGACTGGATGCTTGAGACTAGTGATGTGCCTCAGGAATTGGTGCTGGGACCATTGTTGTGCGTCATCTATAACAATGATCTGGACGATAACGTGGTAAATTGGTTCAGCAGATGACACAAAGATTGGAGGCGTTGTGAACAGAAAAGAAGGCTTTCAAAGCTTGCAGAAGAATCTGGACCAGGCAGAAAAATGGTAGATGGAATTTATTGCAGACAAGTGTAAAGAGTTGCATTTTGGAAGGACAAACCTAGAAAGAACATAAATGATAAATGGCAGGGCACTGAGTAGTGTGGTAGAACACAAGGATCTGGGAATACAGCATTATAATTCCTTGAAAGTGGCATCACAGATAGAAAGGGTTGTAAAACGAGCTTTTAGCATATTGGTCTTCATAAATCAAAGTATTAAGTATAGGAGTTGGGATGCTATGGTAAAATTGTGTAAGACATTGGTGATACCAAATTTGAAGTATTCTTTGCAATTTTGGTCACCTAAATCATCATTGCAGCTATCCCTCGAGGTCAAAGATGATGGATAATTCTGTGAATCTATTTAAGGACTCTCAAGTGACTTCTGAGTCCAATCTTGGCTTTGAAAGATCTTCTACATTCAGGACAGGTAGTTCCAGATGCCAGATTGGGCTTTGGTTGTTGCTGCCTCTTTCCTTTTACTTCTCTTTTCTTCAAGTTCTGTACATCTGTTGGCTTCCAAAGTAACTATTCTTCTTGGATGATAGTTTGCCAGAGTTTCCTGTCCTTGGCATTGGTTTACTAATTATTGATGTCAATGTTACATTTCTTCATGTTGGATTTTTAGACATCTTTGAATCTCTTCTGCTGTCCACCTCTTTTGCATTTGGCTTCTTTAAGGTGGAAATAGAAGATTTGTTTTGGCAAATGTTCGTCTTCCATCAGAATAAAATGACTGCTCCATCTTATTTAGTTCTTAATGACATAGGCTTCAATGCTTATTGTTTTTGATTCATTTAGCATTCTGATATTAGCTCTTCTATCTTCCCAGCTGATATTTAAGATGTTTCGAAGACAGCATTGATGTTTCAAGTGTCTTC
This sequence comes from Narcine bancroftii, assembly GCF_036971445.1. Classification (NCBI taxonomy): domain Eukaryota; kingdom Metazoa; phylum Chordata; class Chondrichthyes; order Torpediniformes; family Narcinidae; genus Narcine; species Narcine bancroftii. The sequence continues at coordinate 174,110,958 of NC_091471.1, read as the reverse complement.
AGATGTCACTGGTATGTTGTCTAGGTTTCCGATGCTTATAGAAGCATTGGGATCATAACTGCTTGTATACCAACAGTTCGATGTCCATTTGTGGTGATACAACCATTACACTGGCCGCACTCCTACCAGCCTACTGCAGGGGGAAACCACCGTATCTGCAGGTAGACAACCTGGGAGGCTGGCCCCACCAGCCAGCTGTCAATTAGCCGGCCCCTTTGGGGACAGTCAGACATGTGGAGCCAGCAATATACTGAGACTGGTGTGTACAAATATAAGCTAATTAAATTCTGTTCTACAGTCTGTGGACTTTACATCAGAATTATTCGTGCAGCAGTGCTCACAATTTAATTAGCTTAAAAATTAAAGGACCATGGACAAGTTCCTTACCATCAAGAGGTTGGATATCGACCCTCAACATCCAGGTGCTTCAGCATACTTCAAGATCTGGAAGCATGTGATCGAGGCGATCATCCACACACAGGCTGAGGTCATCAATACAAACAAGAAAAAAAATTCATGGTACTACACACTAAGCTGGGCCAGCATGCTTTCCAGGCTATCCAAGACTGCACGGATTTCAAACCAGTAATGGCCATCCTAGAAGGCTTGTACCGGCCCCCAACGAAAATACTCTATGCCCAGTACCTGCTCAGCATCAGGGTAGAGCAGCTAGGTGAGACGGCAGATGCTTACCTGGGCGCACTGCGAGAGCTAGCTCGACCTTGCACACTCGAAGCTGGGGTGATTGCTGGGGAAGTGGAGCAACTCATCCAAGATGCCTGCATGAGAGGGCTGCGGTCAAGGGCAACTTGACAGAGACTGTTTGAGGAGAATAATGCCTCCCTCACCAGGATCATGGAGGTGGTCCGCTCCCTAGAAGCTGTAGCTCACCTCGTAGAGGGCTTCGACGCTTCCCCCCCCCAACCTCTGGCCTGGCCAATGCCGATGACAGCAGTTGCTGAGGGACCCCAGGTAGAAGAGACAATCGCCGCCACAGTCCACCGCTGTAAGTACTATGGGTCTTGGAGTGGGTCAGCCAGGAGCTCCCAAAAGAACTGCCCTGAGAGGAACTCGCATTGGTCCCGATGTGGTAAGAATGGCCACTTCGCTAAAGTGTGCCTCTTCAAACCCACTGGGAGCGCTGCAGTCCTCTGCAACCAACCGGGAGCCCCTTGTGGCTCTCTGGACGCTCCCATGTGCAAATGCCAGGCAGTGACATTACTCCACCCGCCACTTTGCCCGCATCAGAAAGGACATCGCCAATGCCACAATGCATGGCGTGGACAAGACCCCCCCATTCTAGGTGGAGTGTGATGCCTCTGACATTGCCCTCGCTGCCACCCTCAATCAAGGGAGCCTACCCATGGCTTTTTTCTCCAGGACCCTCCACGGTTCAGAGCTCGAACACTCCACCATTGAAAAGGAAGCCCAGGAGATCATGGAAGCAGTCCACCAATGGCACCACTACCTGGCAGGCAGGAGGTTTACCCTTCTCACTGACCAGCACGCAGTGCCATTCATGTTCAGCATCACCCACAGAGGCAGATCAAGAATGACAAGATCATGCGCTGGAGAGTCAAGCTGGCCACTTTCAGCTACGACATCCAGTCTGAGCCCGGTAAGCTCAATGACTCCCCTGATGCACTGTCCCAGACCTGTGCCAGTGCGCAGTCTGAATAGATTCAGGTGCTGCACGACACCTTTGCCACGCAGGCGTCACATGCCTGTACCACATCATTAAGTTTTGGAACCTCCCCTTCACCGTCCAAGAAGTCCGGACCATGACTGAGTCCTGAAGGGTCTGTGCAGAGTGCAAACCACGCTTCTTCCGCCTGCCACAGGCCCACGCAACAAAGGCCACTCGGCCCTTCAAGCGACTCAGTGTTGACTTCAAGGGACTACTGCCTTTCACGAACAAGAACATCTATTTCCTCTCAGTCATGATGAATATTTCCATTTTCCATACCTTCACCACCTCCGTTATCAGGGCACTGGAGCAGATCCTCACCATGTTCGGATACCCGGCATTCATCCACAGCGACTAGGAATCCAGCTTCATGAGTGAGGAGCTGCACTAGTACCTGGCGGTTCAAGGCATCGTGGCTAGTTGCACAACTAGCTACAACCCCAGGTAGCAACGGGCAGGTGGAACATGAAAACGAGGTAATCTGGAAGGCAGTCCTTCTGGCCATGAGGTCAAAAGGCTGGTCCATTAACTATTGGTAAGAGGTCCTCCCTGAGGCACTCCATGTCATACAGTTGCTCTTGTGCATGGCTACCAATCAGACCCCTCACAAACACCTTTACTCCTTTCCTAGGAAATTGGCGACTGGCATCTCCCTGCCAGTATGGCTGATGTCTCCAGGATGAGTACCCACAAATCCGTCCCACTGGTTGGAAGGGTGCACCTCCATACAAATGCAAATTACACCTATGTCAGGTACCCCAATGAACATAAGGACACCATCTCGACCAGTGACCTGGCACCATCAGGGGTCCAGCTGTCTCACCCTGGGCACCCCTGGCCCATCCAGGATCCTCCAAGAGCTGACACTCTCTTTCAGCCTCTCCAGAGGGCCCCACTCCCCGCGGACCTGCCCCATACCTACACCCCCACTCTGCCCCTGTCCCTTCTGACCATTGACCAGGACCCTGTCCTGTGATGGTCCCAGAGGCACAGACAACCCCCAGACTGCCTGAATATACAGATACTACTCGGTACTGAAAACATCGCACCCCCATCCCTCGTAGGACTCATTTTAAGAAAGGGTGAATGTGGTGATACAACCACTACACTGGCTGTACTTTTACCAACCTAATGCAGGGGGCAACCCTGTACCTGCAGGTAGGCAACTTGGGAGCTGGCCCCACCTATTGGCTGTCAATCACCGGCCTGTATAAAGACTCGAACTGGCCCCTTCTGTGACAGTCAGACACGTGGAGCTAGTAATGTACTGAGACTGGTGTATACAAGTTTAAGCTAATTAAAGCCTATTGTACAGTCTGTGGACTTTGCATCAGAAATATTCGCGCAGCAGCGCTCAAACCATTTGAATGTCATGATCAAAAAGACACTTATTTGGAGATGCCCACAAGCTGTTCCAGCACATTTAAGACGATGTTTGATCTTGTCATTAAGGCCGACATTGGAAGAGAGGCAACTTCAAAGATACGGAAAGTGGACCTTGTCATGATAATGAATATGTATGAGATGTACCGGAAGTCACGTGGTAGGAGAGAGAGATAAGAACACAAGCAGGAGAACAAAGGAAAACGGGAGAATAAAGACACTAAGAAGTTTACCTGATAAAACTTGTGTTTAATGTTTTATTAACTTCACATTTCGGGCCACAAATGTGACATTGGCGACGAGGATGAAAGAAGCTTGAAGAAAATTAAAGACTAAACAAGATTACAGAGGATTGCAGACAACTTCAAGGTGATAAGAATTTTCTCTTTGACTCAATACTTTTGGGGCTGAAATATTTCCTCATGGCTGGTGCAGACGGTGACTTTCTAACACATAGTGGAATTGCTCATTTTGACCCAACGGGTGATGCAAGCACTGTAAGTGTGAAGTGGAAGGCATGGCTGGAAGAATTTGAATCCTACGCCGACAGTCGTGGCCTATTTCTAGATACCGGTACAGTTGAACAAAGACGCAGAGAAGGGCGTTATTTCTTTTCACTGCGGGACCCTCAGTTCGGGAAACATTTAAGACACTTTTGAATACTGGAAGAAAGGATGAGTACCAGAAAGCGGTAGATGCATTAAATGCACACTATGTAGTGACACCGAATGCTACATTTCAACGCCATTTGTTTCGGAGAACGAGACAAGAAGATGGCCAGACAATTGCTCAGTACGTGACGAGACTACGCCAGCTAGCTGTTGGATGCAATTACGTGCCAGCTGATTTGGACAACCAATTATTGGATCAAGTCGTACAGCATTGCAGATCAGATAAACTCAGAAGACGTCTACTGGAAAGAGGGAGTGAATTGGAACTCACCGATGCTTTAACCATTGCTGCTGCATTAGAGGCTGTTGAAGGGCAATTTCATACCATGACCCTGAAAGACAACTCAAGCCAGCAAATTAAGAGGCTCTCACATCGCCATAACCAGCCAAGATATTCGTCGACACAGGACGTGGAGTGTTATCGATGTGGAAACCGAGGTCACTTTGGAAAAGACCCATATTGCCCGGCTAAAGGCAAAGTTTGCAGAAAGTGTGGAGGTAAGGACCACTTTGCAAAGAAGTGCAAAAGCAAGTCCAATGCAGACCAGAAGAGGAAGTGTACAACTTCCAAAGGCAAAGCCTGGGGGAAAGGAAAGTATCCTGGAAAGAAAGATACCATTCGCCAGATAGATGGTGACGATGATGATACCCAGGAGGAACAGAGTTGTTACCAATTTACGTTGAATGAAGTACGTCATGAGGAGGTCCCAGTGATCATTGGTGGAGTGACAGTGCAGGTCATTGTAGACTCAGGCAGTGACAGTAATGTGATTGATCGACATTTATGGGAGAAGTTGAAAAGGAAAAAGATCATCTGTACCTCAAAGAAGTGTTCCAAGAAACTGTATCCATACACAGCAACCAAGCCATTGCAGACCATTGGATGTTTTGCTGCAACTGTTGAAGCTGGAGATAAGTACACTGAAGCAGAGTTTATGGTCATAGAAGAGAGGGGAGAACCATTGCTGAGTAGAAGCACAGCGCAAGACCTGGCAATACTTCATATTGGAGCTTGTGTCAATTCAATTCAGTCATACGAGGATATGAAGCAAGAATTCCCCGCAGTCTTCCAAGGAGTAGGAAAGCTGAAAGGTCGACAATTGAAGCTAGCGGTAGATGAAACGGTCAAACCCAAGGCACAACCAATGTGCCGAACTCTGTTTGGACTTCGTGGGAAAGTCAAAGCCAAAATTAAAGAATTGATCGAACAAGACATTATTGAACCGGTGGAACATTCGACACAATGGGTCAGTCCCGTAGTGATTGTGCCCAAACCAAAGGGTGACATAAGACTATGTGTTGACATGAGAATGGCCAATGAAGCTATAATTAGAGAATGACATCCTATACCAACAGTGGAGGAAATACTTCAAGAACTAACTACCAGTAAGATATTCTCAAAAATTGATCTGAAATGGGGCTATCATCAATTAGAGCTGGATCCAGGTTCCCGAGATGTGACAACATTTGTGACTCACTGTGGATTGTATCGTTACAAGAGACTATCATTTGGAATTAATGCAGCTTCGGAGATCTACCAGTATGAAATCCATCGAGTGATTCAAGGCATTCCTGGAGTTGCCAACATTTCTGACGACATCATAGTCCATGCACCAGCGAAGGAAGAGCATGACAAACGGTTGAGGCGTGTACTATCTAGACTACAGGAAGCAAGCCTTACCGTGAATGGAAACAAGTGCCAGTTCGGTGTGTCAGAAATGGACTTCATGGGACACAGACTTACACGGGAAGGACTAAACCCTGCAGAGGCCAAGGTGAAAGCTATTGCAGAGGCACGTGCACCTCAGAACGCAACGGAGGTGAGGAGTTTCCTGGGATTGGTCAATTTTTGTGCAAAGTTCATTCCTAATTTCACTACAGTGGCAGAACCACTAAGGAAACTAACCAGGAAAGGTGTACCCTTTTATTTTGGATCTGAGCAGAAGAAAGCGTTCACAGCGCTGAAGCAAAGCCTGACAGATGCAAAAACTCTTGGATATTACGATCCGGCGGCATCAACCAATGTCATAGCGGATGCCAGCCCGGTTGGTTTAGGAGCCGTGTTGGTCCAGATGCATGATGGAGGACCAAGAATCATTGCCTATGCCAGCAGATCGTTATCAGATGTGGAAAGAAGATACTCTCAGACAGAGAAAGAAGCACTCGGACTTGTATGGGCCTGTGAGAGGTTCCATGCATATTTATACAGCATTGAATTTGAACTCATCACAGATCATAAGCCATTAGAGGTGATCTATGCACCTAGATCCAAACCATGTGCCAGAATAGAGAGATGGGTACTCAGACTACAACCCTACAAATATAAAGCAATCCACATTGCAGGGAGAGCAAACATTGCTGATCCGCTGTCCAGATTGGTGAAGGATGGTGGTCCACAATCCAAGTCAGAATTGGGAACAGAAACAGAGAGCTTTGTACGCTTCGTAGCTATTCAGTCGACACTGAAAGCTGTGACTACGAAGGAGGTCGAGAGAGAATCCGAACGTGATCCAGAACTCATGGAAGTAAGAGAATGCATACAGAGTGGACAATGGGACAAGTGTACTCACAAGGCTTACATTCCCATTAGAGACGAACTTTGTTGCATCGGACAGTGTGTATTGAGAGGTTGCAGATTGGTGATTCCGCAAAGATTGAGACCGAAGATCGTATCCTTAGTGCATGAAGGACACCTAGGTATTATTGGTACCAAGCAAAACCTCAGGACCAAGGTATGGTGGCCAAGTTGTGATAAAGACGCAGAGAGATTTGTTAAAACTTGTCAAGGATGTCAAATCACAAGTAAGAGTAATCCGCCAGAACCGATCCGGAGCACGCAACTTCCGACAGGACCATGGATCGACGTAGCTGTTGATTTTCTTGGACCTTTACCGACGGGTGAATCAATTATGGTAGTGATAGATTACTACAGCAGATACTATGAGTACGTGGTGTTGAAGTCCACAACCACTGAAAAAACAATACAAGCATTAGCAGAGATATTCGCAAGATATGGATTACCTGTTACATTATACTCTGACAATGGTCCACAATTCATTTCAGAGACATTTGCGGAATACATGAGCACCACAGATATCCACCATCATAAAGTAACTCCGAAATGGCCGCAAGCCAACGGAGAAGTAGAGAGACAAAATCAATCCATTGAAAAACGATTGAGGATTGCACACGCAGAAGGACAAAATTGGCGAGAAGCATTGCTATCTTATGTGGCTGTCTATCGAGCAACGCCTCATGCAACCACTGGAAAAAGTCCTGCAGAAGCATTTTTTGGGAGAAAAATCCGCACAAAAATGCCAGAAATAAAGGAAATCCGAGACGACCAGCAGATGAGGGACCACGATGCTGAAAAGAAAGGTGCAGCAAAGCTGTACACAAATTCGAAACGTGGAGCCAAGTACTCAGACATCATGCCAGGAGATAATGTTCTAGTGAGGCATGAAACTGGTGGTAAACTAGACACACCTTATTACCATCAACCCTATACTGTCGTATCCAGAAGTGGCAGTACGGTGACTGTCAAGTCTCCGACTGGAGTCCTGTATAAGAGAAATGTCTCAGGTGTAAAAAGGTACCAGTCCAGAGATGCATCGAGTGAAGAGGTTGAAAGGCCAATACGAGATGCTGAAACTGAAAGACCTGATGATGTTCCAGAGGCAGTTACCAGCACTCCTGATGAAGTGACTAGAGCGCCAGAAACACCCGAAGCCGTGGCGAGCAGTATTTCCGACGCTGAGAGTGAACAACCAAGAAGCGACGACAATATCGCAGGCAGGCCGAAACGAAACCGGAAAGTGCCCAAACGATACGAAGACTTTGTGCCATAGTTTTAATAAGAACTTTGGGACAGTATTTTAATCTTATATCATAAAGTGCATGTATGAGTGCTGTAGGAAGTAAACTTTATGTAGTTGAGTTATAGTATTACCATTAGTTACGATGTTTGTATGTTTCCGAGGGATATTGGTAAGTGAAGGTAAAGTTTATTTCTGATTAAAGGAGGGATGTCATGATAATGAATATGTATGAGATGTACCGGAAGTCATGTGGTAGGAGAGAGAGATAAGAACACAAGCAGGAGAACAAAGGAAAATGGGAGAATAAAGACACTAAGAAGTTTACCTGATAAAACTTGTGTTTAATGTTTTATTAACTTCACATTTCGGGCCACAAATGTGACAGACCTCATTTTCCAGGGTTGTATCGCCAAGTTGAATTGATTGTTTTATTTGATTTTTCTCAGTTGGTGATGGTCGGTAGATTATTTGAATCTCCTTGGAATTGATGTTAAGTCCAAGTTTTGTGTATACACAATCAAAGGTGGTGAGAATCTGTTGTAGATGATATTCTGAGAGAGCTGCAACAATGTTGTCATCTGCGTACTGGAACTCGAGGAGGGAACTCATGGATGTCTTGTTTTTAAACTAAACAGTAACATGTGTAAAAGGATAAGCAAACAAAGAATAGTTGGAAGAACTCAGCAGCACCCTCAAGTAGAAATGGTCAGTCATTGTTTCATGTGTGAACTCTTTATCAAGGTATTGTCACGTTCTGACATTTCAGAGGAAATGTTTCAACATGTACTCTCAGAGACATTGCAAACAATTTGAGGAGTGAAATATCAATTGCAAATAAATAATTTGCAGTGTGGAATGGGAATATGGTACCTGTAATTAATTCCTGCTGTGTAGTTCATTGTGTAGAGATTACCCATTGAATTGTGCCTACAGGGTGGCAGTAATTGTGTGACAACACCAGGATGATGGCCATTGTTTTTGGATGGATCCTCTTTGTGGGTCCATTCAGTATTCATCTTATTCATCTCAAGATGGTGCCCATTTTCCTGGGTTTGCAAGATGGCACCAATTGTGGAGAATAGTGGTCATTATGTTCAGTCTCGTGGGCATTCACTCATCATGAGGAGTCTATGAGATGGTGCAACATCCATTGTGTTGGATCAATCATGATCTGGCATTTTATGACTGGGGCATGATAAAGGTGAGCAAAGGATGTCATGGTATACTGAGAGTTGGAGAAAGAAAAAGGAAGTATATAACAGTTATGAAAGAACCACCCTTTTCTAGGAACAAAAAGGATTCACAGACAAAGGCAGGTTTTTTTTTAGATATCATATATTTTGTTCATCTCGTCACAAACAGTGGGAATGGCAGCCAAGGCATGGAATGCACCTCTTGCAAAATGTGGCTCATCAGGGAAGCCAGCAGTATCCCTGACAACTTCATCTGTGAGAAGTGCATCCAGCTGCAGCTCCTGACAAGCTGAGTTAAAGAATTTAAGCTGGGGGGAGGGGCGGGCAGGGACGTCATGTGATGAGGTAGAGTCAGGAAGTAAGAATCTGGCTCTCCCAAGATATAGTTAAAAAAAAGTGTAAAATTGGTAAAGAGACTGAAATCAAATTATTGGAAACTGTTTTAGAATACACAGAAAACATTTTCTTAATGTCACTGATAAAGGAGAAAAATATCGCTGGCCATCAGGAACACATCAAAGAAAATTACAAAGATAAGAAGAAAGGCCTGCCTCACAGGTGTATTTGAGTGCTGTAGTAAAAACTTCCAGCCGACCAATGAGAGCTCCTAAGGTGGCTGTTCAACGAGCTGGAGCTCCATCACAGCTGCAGTTACGGAGGGACGTCAAAGAGGAAGAATAAGTGTCAGATCAAAAGAATATGAGGGAGTTGTTAAAGAAAGCAGCTTGTTTGAAACACAGCCTACAGAAGAAGAACATGTGGCTAAATTGCAGGCCAGTGATGATGACGAAGATGAAAAAGACAATGAAGAAGAGGAAGAGTGAAGAAGAATAAGAGGATGAAGAAGGGGATGATGAAGTAAAGGAAGAAGAAGAGACTGCTACTAAAGGAGGTAGCAAATTTAAAATGCAAACAAAAACATCAGCACTGATGTTGATGAAATAGCTGAAACAAGTGAGATTAGACATTAAAAATCAGATGAAAAGCTAAGAAATATTATGATAAAGTCCATAGGATGCAAAAAAAATTAAATATATGGAAGAAAGAGTTAAAAATGTGGAATTTAGTTTAGAAATGCTTAAAATGGAAAAATCAACTGATGCACTCGCTGCTGTGAATAAACAATTGTGTGAGAAAGTGTATTTATTAGAGAATTTCAGTAGAAGAAACAATATCAAAATTGTTGGTCTTAAAGAAGGTGAAGAAGGGGATAATATAACTTTTTTTTCCCCCCAACGCTGGATCCCTGAACTTCTTGGACAGAATGAGTTTCAAGGTGATATTGAAATAGAAAGAGCACAAAGGGCTTTAAGGCCACGGCCATCACCAGATCAAAAACCATGGTCTATATTGATAATGTTTCTTCATTATCAGGTCAGAGATGAAGTATGCAGCAAAGCAAGCTAAAGAGAAAGAGCCCAATGGAATATCATGGAAATAAGATTTTTAAAAATCCTGATATTAGTTTTGAGTTGTTAAGGAAAAGAAAAGGATTTAATCCAGTAAAGAATACCTTGTGGATGAAAGGTTATAAATTTATTCTGTGCCCTGCGACTCTCAAGATCTTTGTGCAAGGAGGTGCGAACAAGTATTTTTTTAAACAGATCCTGAACATGCACAAGAATATATGCAGATATTTTACTGACTATTCAACAAGAAGCTGACCAAAGGCCGGAACAGCAAGCAGGAATCTGAAATTCTTACCAATTTGTAAAGAATCAATTAAAATTACTTTATTCTGCCAAATGGAAATGAATTGGAATAATGGTGAACATTCAGGGGGGCTGGAGGGAAATGGACTGACATCTGTGTTTTTGTGGCTTGGGTCACAACCCGTAAATAGAGGGGGGGAAATGCTGTGTATTATTTTAACAATGCTAATAGGGTTTTTTTGTTTATATTTTTACTTTATCTTTTTTCTCTTTCTTGTTTACCTGGACTAATAAGACAGATATATCTTATCATAAGGGTTAAAAAGATTTGAAATACAAAGGAGTTGGGAGCAGAGAGGTGAAGGGGAGATACGGTTTGCAATTGTTTTTAAAAGGTATCAATTGGTAAAGTATTGAATACTTTAAGATTTAATATTAACAGGCTTAATAGCACAGTGAAAAGGAAGTAGATTTTGATATCTGTGCAACTTCAAGGTAGAATTCAACAAGCTGAGTATAAGGCGAGAATTTTATCTGATCATTCTCCTTTGCTGTTGACAATAACAATGTTGGACAAAGAAGAATCAGTTTACAGTGGAGGTTCAATTCTACGTTATTAAAAAGAAAAGGTTTCTGTGAATTCATTAGAAGACATAAAGAATTCTTTTGAGACTAATTCCAATTCAGTTACTAATAAATTTATTTTATGGGACACAATGAAAATGTATTTATGAGGTTAAATAATAAGCTATATGCCTAAAATTAAGAAGGATTATAAGAAAGAAGTAGAACAATTAGAGATAGAAATAACGAATTTAGAAAAGGACCTAGAGTGACAAGTACATGAGGACAAACAAAGATGGCTTATTAATAAAACGCTTCAGTATAATACTTAAACATATAGAACAGAAAAAGTGATAATAAGAACTAAACAGAGGTATATTATGAATTGGGTGAAAGGGTACATAAACGTCTTGCATGGCAATTAAAAACAGAACAAGTATCAAATATGGTTATTGCAATTAAAAATGATTCCAATTTAATTATTTAATAATGTTGAGAAATTAATGAAAATTTTGAACAATTTTACACAAAATTATATCAATCAGAATCTTTAAATAATGATAATGAAATAAATAGCTTTCTGTCACAAATAAATTTACCTAAATTAAATTTGGAACAGGAGAGAGAATTGGCTGTAGGATTTTGGTGGAGGTTAGGGAAGCACTGAGCTCATTACAAAATAGTAAGTTGCCAGAAGAGGATGGTTTCTCACCTGAGTTTTACAAAGAGTTTATGGATTTATTAATTCCTCCATTTATGGAAGTACAATGATAGGCAGCTGAAACACATAACTAACAGTATTAATAACAGTATTACCAAAAAAAGATAGAATTCCTTTAAAACTAGCATCATATACACCTATTTCATTATTAAATGCAGATTATAAAATATTAGCAAAAGTTATTAGCAAATAGGCTTGCAAAATATTTGCCAAAATTAATAAATATGGACCAGACTGCTTTTGTTAAAAAGAGAAAATTAGCAGATAATGTGACTAGATTATCAAGTATAATACATGATGCAAAAGATAGGAGAGTAAAGTGTAGCAGTTGCCTTAGATGCTAAAAAAGTGTTCGACAGATTAGAATGAGACTTTTTATTTAAACTATTTGATAAATTTGGATTGGGTTCAATATTTGCAAATTGGATTAAAGCTTTATATGATGGAACAAAAGCTAAAGTTGTAACAAATGGACTAATGTCTGCGCTTTTTCATTTTAGATCTAGTAAACAAGGATGTCCATTATCTCCAGCTTTATTTATTTTAGCATAGAACCTTTAGCAGAATTGATTTGGCCTAATTCTGATATTAAAGGTTTTAGAGTTGATAAAGAGGAATATAAGATTAATTTGTTTGCAGATGATTTGACGGAACCAGAAAGTTAATTGCATAAATGATATTAAAGGTTAAAAGAATATGGAATAGTATCTGGATATAAAGTAACCTCACTAGAGGTAATTATACTCAGTGTAAAAGAGATTCCCAATTTAAATGGCCAATGAATGGAATAAGATATTTAGGGATATGAGTAGATAATTATATATATATATATATATATATATATATATATATATAAATTGAACTATACTCCCTTACTTAAGAAAATTGATGAAGATTTTAAAAATGGATGGAAATGCCAATAACATTGTTGGGAAGAGTTCATGGCATAAAAATGAATATATTTCCAAGAGTGCAGCATCTTTTTCAAACATTGCCTATATCTCTTCTGCAAAAATTCTTTCAATAATTAAATAAATATGTAAGAATATTCCTTTGGAAGGGCAAGATGTCAAGAATTTCATTAGAAAAATTAACATGGAAATATGAATTAGGTCTGCAACTTCCAAATTTTAAACATTATTATAAAGCTACACAAATGAGATTTCTCTCTTCTTTTTTCAAAAAGGGAGAGAAACCAATGTGGATTAAGATAGATGATACCAGAAGATTTTATAAATAAATGGGAACCAAGATTAATATCTGGACACAGGGATACACCACTGTTGAAACATCTGATTAACATATGGAATAAAGAAAATAATAAAATTGGAATGAGGAATTTTGTGTTTATTAAAATACATTTAATTTAAAATAGAATTATTCCATTTACTATGAATTATCTATTTTAAATATTTGGTTCTCTAAAGGAATTAGCAGATAGTTATGAAGGAGGAAATTTTAATGTCATTTGAACAATTAAAAAATAAATATAGGATACAAAGAAACCCACAATATTTTGTTATTATCAAATAAAAGCATAGTTACAAGATAAGCTTATTTACTGCCTGAAATAAGTGAAACTTTGATTTGCCTTAGATCTATTAAGAAATTTATATCTGTTGCAAAAAGGAACTTTGAAGCAGGGAATCCATAGATCTATACCATTGGTTCTCAACCTTTTTCTTTCCAGACACATTCCACTTTAAGTAATCCCTATGCCACTGGTGCTCTGTGATTAGTAAGGAATTGCTGAGGGTGGTATGTGAATGGGAAGGGAACGTTGAGAATCACTGCTCCAGACCCAATTGTTACTGAAATATTTTGCTTGAGAAAAATTATCATTGGCCCATTTCCTTTGGCGTTATGAAACCAGTACAATTAGGTACTATTAAAAGAGTGGTTTTCAAACCTTTTCTTTCCACCCACAGACCAACTTAAGCAATCCCTTATTAATCACAGAGTACCTATGGAAAGGGAATACTTAAAGTGGCATGTAAGTGGAAAGAAAAGATTGAGAACCACTGATCTAGACAGAGATGGAAAATGGATTTAAATTTAAGTATTGTGGAGAAAAATTGGCAGGAATTATGTTATGACAGTAAAATACAATAAATATTAGATATAGATTGGTTCAGTATAATTTTTTACATCAATTGTATCTTACTACACAAAAATTAAATAGATTAAAATCAGATCTATCAGATAAATGTTTTAGGTGTAGTCAAGAGATAGGGACATTTTTGCATTCTACATAGTCATGTTCAAACTTGAGGCCATTTTGGATTGAATTAGGAAAATTTCTATTACAAGTTGCAGAAGTTAAATTTCCACAAGATCCAATGCTTTTTTTAAAATTGGGTAATATTTTGGGGATAAGTCCAAAATTGAAATTAAATTTATATCAAACACAATTTGTGAAAATTGCATTAGCAGTTGCAAGAAAATGTATAGCAGTGACATGGAAATCAGATTCCCATTTAGGAATGGAAAGACGGCATGCAGAAATACATAGTTGTATTCCTCATGAGAAGATTATATATAATCTAAGCAATAAATATGTTTTGAAAATTTGGTGCCCATTTTATATACCATAGGTATTAATATATAGTTTTCCCTGAACCTTAAGTAAATGAATGATATTGAGAAGGCAAAATTGAGTAAATAGTGGTGATATTTTGGTAGCCTGGTTTGTTTTCTTTTTTTCCCTTACTTTTCTTTGACTATATTCTTTTATTTCTATCTTTTTCTTCTTTTACTTTTGCTTTTTCTATTCTTTGGGGATTATTATCTGGGGAGGGGGTTGGTGTGATTTAGGGGGTATAATATAAAACATGTAAAATTCATGTGGAACACATGATTATATTTTCTGTATTTGGATATTAATATATGTATGGAAATTTAAATAAAATATTTTTTAAAAAAGGAATTGAAGCTGGAGTTGGATGAGCTTCAGATAATTTTGGAGGTGGGGGGGATATAGAGGAGTTACAGGGACACTATCACACCTAGGAGGCAGGAGCAGGGTAGATGATGACAGTCAGGAGATGTAAAGGGAACAGGCAGGCAGTGCAGAGCACCCCTGTGGCCGTTCCCCTCAGTAACAAATATACCATTATAGGTACTGTTGGGGGGGAACAGGGACAAGCCATGGTGATCAGATCTCTGCCATGAAGCCTGATCCTGTGGCAAACAAGGGAAGGGAAGAGAAGAGAAGAGAAGAGACAAGGTGTAGTGATAGGAGATTCCATAGTTAGGGGGACAGATAAGTGGTTCTGTGGAAAAGATTGAGTATCCCAGATGGTATGTTGTCTCCCTGGTGCCAGGGTACAAGATATCTCAGATCGATTTCAAGGCATTCTCAGGACAGAAGGTGAGAAGCCAGATGTCATGGTCCATATAGGGAGCAATGACATGGGTAGGAAGGGCGAGGAGGGCCAGCAAGAACAGTTCAGGGAGTTAGGCGCTAGATTGAAAGACAGGACGTCCATGGTGGTGATCTCAGGATTGCTACCCATGCCACGTGCCAGTGAGGTTAGAAATAGGAGAATAATGCAGCTTAACATGTGGCTAAAGACATGGTGCAGGAGTGAGGGCTTCAGGTTTCTGGATCATTGGGCTTTGTTCCAGGGAAGATGGGACTTGTTTCAATGAGACAGCTTGCATTTGAACTGGAAGGGAACTAATATTCTTGTGGGAAGGGTTGCTAGTGCTGCTCCAG
The DNA here is from genome assembly GCF_036971445.1 of Narcine bancroftii. NCBI lineage: Eukaryota > Metazoa > Chordata > Chondrichthyes > Torpediniformes > Narcinidae > Narcine > Narcine bancroftii. The sequence continues at coordinate 174,095,551 of NC_091471.1, read as the reverse complement.
AGGGTTTAAACTAGATTTTCAGGTAGATGGGAACCAGAGTGCCAGTGGAGGATGGAAAAGATGATGTTAAAATTGCATGCACTGTTAGAAGTCTACGGATTGAATGTGGTGGAAATGATTTTAGGTACATCTATTTCAATGCAAGTATTGTAGGATGGTAGACAAGCTTATAGTGTGGATTGGCAAGTGGAATTATGACATTGTAGCCATCAGTGAAACTTGGTTGCAGGATGGACAGGACTGGCAGCTCATTGTTCCAAGCTTCTGTTGCTTTAGACACAATAAAACAGAGGGGATAAAATGGGGAGGAGTGGTATTGCTCTTCATGGAAAATATCACAGCTGCGCCAATAGTCAGCAAAAAATGGAGGAGAAAATCTGTAGAGACAGAGCAGAAAGCTGCAGGAAACATAAGGAGATTTCAACTTTCCACATATTGACTGGGACTCCAATACTGTAAGGGCTGGATGGCTTGGAGCTTGTCAAATGTGTTCAGCAAAGTTTTATAATTCATTATATAAAGGTGCCAACTAGAGGGAGTGCAACATTGGATCTCCTATTAGGTAACGAGATAAAACTGGTGATAGAAATAGGTGTGGGGGAACATTTTGTGTCTAGTGATCATAATGCCATTAGTTTCAAGTTAATTATGGAGAAGGATAGGTCTGTGCCTTGGGTTGAGATTCTAAATTGGAGAAAGGCCAATTTTGAGGAAATGAGAAAGGATCTAGAATGAGTGGATTGGGATAATTTTTTTTCAGGCAATGATGTGCCAAGTTAGTGGAGGTCTTCAAAGGTGAAATTTTGAGAGTAGAGAGTTTGTATGGTCCTGTCAGGATTAAAGACAAAGTTAACAGGCATAGGGAACCTTGGTTTTTGAAGGAGATTGAGGATCTGGTTTGGAAGAAGAGAAAGATGTATAACAGGCATAGGTAAAATGGAGCAAACTAGGTACTTGAGGAGTATAAAAAGTGCAAGAAAACCTCAAGAAATCAGGAAAGCTAAAAGACAAGAAGTTGCTTTGTCAGGCAATGTGAAGGAAAATCCTAAGGGTTTCTGCAGGTATATTAAGAGCAAAAGGATAGTAAAGGGCAAAATGGGTCCCCTTGAAGATCAGAGTGGTCAGCTTTGTATGGAGCCAAAAGAGATGGGATAGGTCTTAAATGTTTTGTTTCATTAATATTCACTCAGGAAAAGGGCACAGAGTTGTGGTAAGTAAGGAAAACAAGCAGCGTGGTCATGGAACCTTTTCCATATTAAAGAGAAGGAAGTGCTTGCTGTCTTAAAGCAAATAAGGGTGGATAAATCCCTAGTGGCTGACACAGTATTTCCTCAGCCCTTGAGAGAGACTAGTGTAGAAATTACAGGGGTGCTAGAAGAAATATTTAAAATGTCTTTAGACATAGTGTGGTGTTGGAGGATTCGAGGGTAGCTCATGTTGTTCTGTTGTTTAAAAAAAAAGCTCCAAATGTAACCCTGGAAATTGTAGGCTGGTGAGCCTGACATCAGTAGTCGGTAAATTATTGGAAGTTGTCCTAAGAAATCAGCTATACAATTATTTGGATCATCATGAACTGATTAGGGATTGTCAACATGGCTTTGTGTGTAGTAGGTTATGTTTAGCCAATCTGATAAATTTTTTTCAGGAGGTTTCCAGGAAAGCTGATGAAGGAAAGGTTGTGGATGTCATCTACAAGGACTTTCGTAAGGCTTTTAACAAGGTCCCACATAGGAGGTTAGTCAAGAAGGTTCAGACACTAGGTTTTCATGGAGAAGTAGTGAACTGGATTTGACAATGACTGGATGGGAGAAGCCAGAGAGTAGTGGTGGATGATTGCATCTCAGACTGGAGGCCAGTGATTAGTTGTGTGCCTCAGAGATCAGTGCTGTTTACAGTTTACAGATGGCACTAAAATTGGAGGTATTGTTGACAGTGAAGAAGATTTTCAAAACTTGCAAAGGGATCGGGACCAGCTGGAAAATGGACAAAAAAAATTGCAGATGGAATTCAATGCAGACAAATGTGAGGCATTGACGACATACATGGTAAATGATAGAACACTGAGGAGTGAGGTTGAACAGAGGGATCTGAGAATACAGATACATAATTCCCTGAAAGTGGTGTCACAGGTAGACGGGCCTATAAAAAGAGCTTTTGGCATAATAGCTTTCATAAATCAAAGTACTGAGTACAGGAGTTGGGATGTTATGTTAAAGTTGTATAAGACATTGGTGAGGCCAAATTTGGAGTAGTGTGTGCAGTTTTGGTCACCTAATTATAGGGAAAATATTAATAAGATAGAAAGAGTGCAGTCTCCATGTTGATGCAATCACGAAAAAGGCTCGCTAGCAGCTATAGTTTGTGAGGTGCTTGAGGAGATTTGGTCTGTCACCAAAGACCCTCAAAAACCTCTAAGGTGTATAGTGAAGAGCATCCTGGTTGGTTTCATTACTGTTTGGTATGGAAGTGTTGAATCTCAGGATAAGGAAAAACTCCAGAGGATAGTTATCTCAGTCGGCAAAATCATGGGTACCAGATTCCACTCCATCAAGGACATCCACATGAGGCGGTGTCTTAAAAAAGCAGCCTCTATCCTCAAAGATCCCCTTCACCCAGGCCATGCCCTCTTCACTCTGCTACCATCAGGAAAAAATGTATAGGACCCTAAAGACAAGCACTCAGCGGCACAAGGGCAGCATCCTGAATAATCAATGAACAAAAGACACCGTCTTACTTTTCGTGCTCTACTATTTTTAAAATTATTACTGTAAAATGGTTCATAATATGAATATTTACACTGTGACCCTGCTGCAAAACACCAAATTTCGTGACTTGTTCATGACAATAAATTCTGATTTTGATTCACTAGGATATCAAAAACTGAGTTACAGGTAAAGGTTGAACAGGTTAAGATTTTATTCCCTGGAGAATAGAAGAATGAGGGGAGATTTGATAGAGGTATTTAAAATTATGAGGGGGATAGACAGAGTAAATGTAGATAGGCTTTTTCCACCAAGAGTAGGTGAGATACAAACCAGATGACATGGGTTAAATGTGAAAGGGGGATGAGTTTCCAGCTGAAGTGGTAATGCAGGCTCAGTTTAAAGAGAAATTTGGACATGTACATGGATGGGAGAGGCATTGAGGGCTATGGACTGGGTGCAGGTCAGTGGGACTAAGCAAAAAAATGGTTCGATACAGAATAGAAGGGTCGAGGAAGGCTATTTCTGTGCTGTAATGTTCTATGGTCCTATAGTTATGGAGAATAGAAAATGAGTCTGGTTAGGAAGAGGGGCACTTGAAAAAATATCAACACACAAAGAGGAGGCATGAAATATCATTGCATGGAGTCTGCAAGATGGTACAATGTACTTTACATAGTGTCTATGAAGTAAAACCCCACAGTAATTTTTTAAAGTTTATTAAGGATAAGAGAGTAAGAAGAGAAGAAATAGGAGCAGGTGTAGGCCATCCGGCCTGTTGAGTCTGCTCCGCCATTCAATAAGATCATGGCTGATCTGATCATTGACTCAACTCCACTTACCTGGCTTTTCCCCATATCCCTCAAATCCTTTTTTATGTAAAAATCTATCTAACTGAACCTTAAATATATTTAATGAAGTAGCCTCAACCGCTTCCCTGGGGAGAGAATTCTACAGATTCACTATTCTCTGGGAAAAACAGTTTTTCCTCAAATCTGTCTTAAATCTACTTCCCTGAAACTTGAGTCTATATATAAGTGGTAAAAAAAATAATCTTGAATCTTGACCAGAACTCCCCTAGTTCTGGTCTCACCTACCAGTAAAAACGATTTTCCTGCCTCTATCTTATCTATTCCTTTCATAATTTTATATGTTTCCATAAGATCTCCTCTCATTCTTCTAAATTTGAGTGAGTATAATCCCAGACAATTTAGTCTCTCCTCGTGGGTCAACCCCCTCATTTCTGCGATCAAACTGGTGAACCTCCTGTGGACTGCCTCTAAGACCAGTATATCCTTCCTCAAATATAGAGACCAGAACTGCACACAGTTACTCCAGGTGCGGCCTCACCAGGACCTTGTAAAGTCACAGCATTATCTCCCTGCTCTTGAATTCAATTCCTCTAGCAATGAAAGCCACCATTCCATTTGCCTTCTTAATAACCTGTTGTACCTGCAGCTCAACCTTTTGCAATTCATGCACCAATTCATGCTGTACTACACCATGCTGCAATTTTTCAACATTTAAATAATAATCTGCTCTTCTATTTTTCCAACCAAAGTAGATGACCTTGAATTAATAAGAACAAAAGAAAAAAAGAACAAAAAAACCCTATACTAATCTAACCAGCAAATAAATTGTAAAGAATCTGGTATCGGCTCTCAGACATCTGATAGAAAACCCCCAGAGCTCCCCCGCCTAATTATGATCAAATTATGATCATAGTCCATGAATGGGCCCCATATCTTGTCAAATCCAGCCTTGATCTCTTTAACATTAGATCTAATTTTCTCTAAACCCAAGCAAAACATCCTGTTACCATTACATACAAGTTGGTACTAAGCTGTCTTTCTACCTTATTAAAATTGCTCATCTGGCCATCAATGAAGTAAAGGCTACTATTCTTTTTTGAGTTGTATTCAAGGAAATCCTCTCTTCTAGAGAATAGCCAAACGAAGCAATAAAATGACACGGTTCGAATTTAATCTTAAGAATCTGTGATATAGTTTTAAAGATTTGTTCCCAATATTATTTTAGTTCTGGACACTCCCAGAACATATGAATTGGAGAATCCTCTAAAATTTTACATTTGTCACATAGTGGATCAACATCAGGATAAAAACAAGAATCTAGCTTTGGTCCATATGTATATTAAGTACAACTTTAAATTGTATTAAACAATGTCACGCACAGAATGAAGTATTATTAATCAGATCAAGCGTGTTATCCCAATTTTCATCTGAAATTGATGTATTCAAATCTCATTCCCATTCATCTTAGTAATGATTTATAGCAATTTGATGGATTTATCAATCCACCATGGGAAAACAAAATTTAAAAAAATCAAGAACATTTGAGGAAAATTAGAGAATTTAGACTTAACAAAATGCTTAATTTCTAGATATCTAAAAAAATGCCTATTAGAAAGGTTAAATGTAACTGCTAATTGTTCAAATAAAGTAGAATAGGGTATTTTAAGGGTTAAGGAAGTCTGTGTAGCCAGAGGGTATGTGTGAGGAGCCAGGGGCGAGTGGGAGTAGATTGCTGGAGCTCTGAGATTGATTTTTTTAAAAACTGCTCATTACAAATGATGATTAGAGGACAGTTCATGTGGCATCTTTATTCAAGTGAGGATAAACCTCAAGTAATTATTGACCAATGAACCTGGTGTCAGCAGTAAGGATGTTAATAGATAAAATACTGAGGTACAAGATTAACCTTGGCAAGGAAAGCGGCAAGTAATCAATGGTAGCAAGCTTTATCAAGGTAAGATCCTTCCCGACCAATTTGATGGAATCTTTTGAAGTTGTAACAAAATATATTGATGAGGTAAAAGTAGTGCACATAAACTATATTAAGGCCTTTGATAATAATCCACAAGGGAGATAGGTCTACCAAGGTTAGAACCCATGGGATCCTCGGCATATTGGCAGATTGTTTCCAAAATTAACAGTGATAGAGGCAAGGGTAATGATGGAGGATTCCTTTCTGTGATTGGAAGCTGGTAATCAGTAGTGTACCACAGTTATCACTGCTGGGATTCTATGCAGTAATGATTTACATTTGAATCGAGGAGGCAAAATTTGTACTGTACTTAAGATGCATCTCAGCAAGCACTTGAATCACCATAGCATACAACTCCATGGACCAGTGTTGGAAAGTGGGATTAGTGCAAATGGGTACGATGGCTGGCATGGACAAGAGAGGTTGAAGGCTGCTTCTGTGATGCTTGACTTTAGCAAGTTTGCAAATGACAGGGACATTGGTGATTTTGATGATAGTAAGGAGGGCAAGATCAGGAAGCCAGATGAGTTAGTAAGGTGGACACAGCAATGGTGGATGGAAATTTAACTGTAATAAGTGTAAAGTGATGCATTTTGTGAAGACTGATAGAAAAGACCATACATTGGGTATGAAGGAATATTGAGGAAGAGAGTGATTTTAGTGGACAAGTTCAAGGATCCCTGAAGATGCCAGTACGGGTAAATAAGTCAGTGAGGTAAATATTCAGGATACTTAGCTTCAATCGGCAGAGGTAACAGTGCAACTTTACAAAACTGATCAGGGCACAGCTGGAATCCTCAGTGCAATTCTAGTTGCCATATTGCTGACTTCAGGAAGGGAAAACCAGAGGTGTACAATTCAAAGATCATTGGGGGATCAGATGTGGAGAGGGTAAGTAAATTTAAGTTCTTGGAGTCACTATCTCAGAGGATCTTTCCTGAACTCAACACACTAACGGCAATGTGAAGAAAGTACATCAGCACCTTCACTTCCTTAGAAGTTTGTGGAGATTTGGTATGACATCAAAAACCCTGGCAAATTTCTACAGATACGTTGTGGTAAGTGTGCTGACTGGCTGCATCACGGTCTGGTATATGGACACTAATATCCTTGAGCATAAAGCCCTGCAAAAGATAGTGTTCCCTTATTCAAGTTAAGGTAGTGCATAGGGCACATTTGTCCAAGAACAAGCTTGTCTGTATTTTTCCTAATTTTAATCCATTCTATGATAGGTGTAATTCGCTCGTGACTTCTTTACCCCATATGTTTTGGTCCTGTCCTTTCTGAAAAGATGTCTTTGGTACTCTTTTAGCAATTTACAACCAAATCCCTTAACTGCTCTTTTGGGACTTTTAGGAGCAGGTATTGGTCATTGTCTGGCTTCTGCCCATCAGAAGATGGCTTTTGCCACCCTGATGGCTAAGAGAGCAATTCTTCCTAAATGGAAGGATCTCACTTTGCCTACTATGGCTTTCAATGGTTTTCTCTAACCATGGCCTGTTTGAACATAGAGAAAATTAGAAGTGCTACATTTAATCCCTCTGTTATATGTGAAGAAATTTGGTGCCCATTTATATTGTATTTTCATGTGATATAATTTCTAATGTTTTCTTTGATTTATTGTCCCTTCTTGATACCAATAAATTTCTCTTTTGGATGAGGACCAGGCTTCTTATGTTTGATGAATGCTGATTCAAAGCTTTCCAATTTTTTTTCTTTTCTCTCCTTCATTAATTAGTTGAAGGGGTTTTACTATAATGTGAAGTTTTTCTTTGCTTTTCTCCTCTGAGTATGGGGAAATGAAGATACTTATTATATACTGATTGTTGCATATTGTAATCTTTTTAATTATGTATCCTTATTCTCTTTGTCCATTGTTTAATGTACGTTGAAATCCATAAAAAGATTGAAAAAGAAAAAGAAAGAGCCCAGGATATCACAGATAAAATCCTCTCTATCATCAAGAATATCTACACGGAACACTGCCGTCGGAGAGCAGTAGCAACCATCAAGGAACCACACTAGTCAGCACACGCTCTGTACTTGCTGCTACCGTTAGGAAAGACAAGAGGGGCATAATTGGGGAGGAGAATAGGAAAACTTTCTCCACAGCTGAAATGCGCAAAACAAAAAGACATAAGGAAAGGAACATACAATTTAGAGAATCCAAAAAATTTTTTTTTCACCCAGCGTGTGATTGGAATCTGGAATGCACTGGTGGTAGAGACAAAAACCCTCACATTTATGTATGTAGATGACTTGAATTGCCATGGCATTGAAGGCTATCAGACAAATGCTGGTAATTAGTGTCATTCAGCTCAGGACAATTCAGCCCAATTTGCCCATGCTAACCTCAAAGACATTCTGGGGTAATCCATTTGCCTCCATTTAGTCCATATCCTTCTAAGCCCTTTCTCACCAAATTTCTGTCCAAATTTATCCTGAATGTCAAAAACATAACCTTCTCTGTTTTTTGTGGAAGTTTGTACCAGATACAAACCACCCTGAGTAAAAACATTGCCCCTTAAGCCTCTCTTAAACCTTCTCTCCTCATCTTAAATATATGCCCTCTAATTCCAGAAGCATCGACCCTGGAAAAAGCACTGTGAGCATTGACTTTATCTGTTCCCTTCATGACTTTATACACCTCCATAATGTCACCTTTCAGCCCCCCAACACTTTTGGGAATAAAGAGCCAGCCAATCGAACCTCTCTCTATAACTCAAGTCCTCTAATCCAGGTAACATCCTGATGAATCTCCTCTGCATCCTTTTCAATTTATTGTTATCCTTCCTACAAATGGGCGATTAATGGGTACTTGAGACGGTCAGCATGGATGTGGAGGGTCAAGAGTTGTGTCCAATCTGTACTATGACAGGATTAATTTATGACTTTAATTTTAATTTAGACATACAGCATGGTAACAGGCCATTTCGGCCCACGAGTCTGCGCAACCCAACTAACACCCAATTAACCTACACCCCCGGTACATTTCAAACGGTGGGAAGAAAATGGAACCTCTGGGGAAAACCCATACAGACACAGGGAGAACATAGAAACTCCTTACAGACAGCGTAGGATTCGAACCCCGGTCCTGAACGCTGCTGCTGTAAAGGCATTGCACTAATCGCTATGGCAACCGTGCCACCCTTTTATAAGAACATATTTTGGGTGTTGTTCTGATTGGAAAAATTCAGAGATAGTATTAGCAGATATATAACAATTTTGGGAAGCAGCAACTCTTTCAATACTTCGAAGAAGAAAGGGATATTACACTCAGTCTCTTGCAATGGAGTCAAGAATAAGATTTTAGAATTTGCATATTTAAATCTTTTTCCCATCTTTGCTTTGATTTATACAAGTCTTTTCCCCCCATAGTATCTTGTAATTTTATATTCATATTAATAATAAATTGCCCCGATCCGGGCAGAGAGTGGGAGGCGGCGGCCCCAATCCAGGCACAGGGTGAACTGCGGCGGCCTCGGCCCCGGTCCGGGCAGTATGGATCGACCTAGGAGGGGAGGCAGGCCCCTCCAGCCCGGGTAAGAAACCTGCATAGGAGAAGGCCACTCCGATATAAAACCTACGACCCAAGGACCTCGCTGCCACGTCCCAGCTTGCTTGGCCACGGCACACGAACCATGGGTGTAAAGGGTGGGGCCAGTACTGCGCGCACTGCACTCCACCTAAAAGCTCCTTTGCGCAGGCCCGAGGACAGGTCCACGTCCTCCCCCTCCACGTCCTCCCCCTCCACGTCCTCCCCCTCCACGTCCTCCCCCTCAAAAGATGCTCACAAACTCAAGCTAGCATGCTGGAACATCAGAACCATGCTAGACAAGGCTGACAGCCACCGACCTGAACGTCGGTCTGCCCTCATTGCACATGAACTCCTCAGACTTGACATCGACATAGCCGCTCTCAGTGAAGTCCGCCTGGCAGATGTAGGCAGCCTCCAAGAACGCGGCGCGGGCTACACACTCTACTGGTCTGGCAAGCCTTCGGATGAACGACGCCTATCTGGTGTAGGCTTCATGGTCAAGAGCTTCATTGCCTCCAAACTCGAAAACCTTCCGACAGGCCTCTCGGACCGAATCATGTCCATGCGACTCCCACTTCAAAACAAGCGTCACATCACCCTCATCAGTGTCTATGCTCCAACCCTCCAGGCGGAACCAGCAGAAAAGAACAAGTTCTACACCGACCTGCGCAACCTCATCCAACGTACCCCTACAGCCGACAAGGTTGTCATCCTGGGCGACTTCAACGCTCGTGTCGGCAAAGACTCAGAAACCTGGCCAGGAATCCTGGGCAAGCATGGCGTCGGCAAGTGCAACGACAATGGGCGCCTCCTGTTGGAGCTCTGCGCAGAACAGTGACTTGTCATTACAAACACCCTTTTTCAGCAGAGGGACAGCCTTAAGACCACCTGGATGCATCCCCGATCCAAACACTGGCACCTCCTGGACTACATCCTGGTGCGAGAAAGTGACAAACAAGATGTGCTCCACGCCAGGTACATGCCTAGCGCGGAATGACACACTGACCACCGGCTGGTTCGCTGCAAGCTCAACCTTCACTTCAAGCCAAAGCCCAGGAACAATAAAGCCCCCAGAAAGAGGTTCAATGTTGGAAACCTGCAGTCAGACAAAGCGAGAGGAAACTTCCAGGCAAACCTCAAAGCAAAGCTCGACGTTGCAACCCGCCTCACGGACCCGTCCCCTGAAACCCTCTGGGATCAGTTGAAGACTACCATACTGCAATCCACTGAAGAGGTACTGGGCTTCTCCTCCAGGAAAAACAAGGACTGGTTTGACGAAAACAGCCAGGAAATCCAGGAGCTGCTGGCAAAGAAGCGAGCTGCCCACCAGGCTCACCTTACAAAGCCGTCCTGTCCAGAGAAGAAACAAGCCTTCCGTCGCGCATGCAGCCATCTTCAGCGCAAACTCCGGGAGATCCAAAATGAGTGGTGGACTAGCCTCGCCAAACGAACCCAGCTCAGCGCGGACATTGGCGACTTCAGGGGTTTCTACGAGGCTCTAAAGGCTGTGTACGGCCCCTCACCCCAAGTCCAAAGCCCACTGCGCAGCTCAGACGGCAAAGTCCTCCTCAGCGACAAGATCTCCATCCTCAACCGATGGTCAGAACACTTCCAAACTCTTTTCAGTGCCAACCGCTCAGTCCAAGATTCCGCCCTGCTCCAGCTCCCTCAACAGCCCCTAAGGCTAGAGCTGGATGAGGTTCCCACCCTGGATGAGACATATAAGGCAATCGAACAACTGAAAAGTGGCAAAGCAGCAGGTATGGATGGAATCCCCCCCAGAAGTCTGGAAGGCTGGCGTCAAAACTCTGCATGCCAAACTGCATGAGTTTTTCAAGCTTTGTTGGGACCAAGGTAAACTGCCTCAGGATCTTCGTGATGCCACCATCATCACCCTGTACAAAAACAAAGGCGAGAAATCAGACTGCTCAAACTACAGGGGAATCACGTTGCTCTCCATTGCAGGCAAAATCTTCGCTAGGATTCTACTAAATAGAATAATACCTAGTGTCGCCGAGAATATTCTCCCAGAATCACAGCGCGGCTTTCGCGCAAACAGAGGAACCACTGACATGGTCTTTGCCCTCAGATAGCTCCAAGAAAAGTGCAGAGAACAAAACAAAGGACTCTACATCACCTTTGTTGACCTCACCAAAGCCTTCGACACCGTGAGCAGGAAAGGGCTTTGGCAAATACTAGAGCGCATCGGATGTCCCCCAAAGTTCCTCAACATGATTATCCAACTGCACGAAAACCAACAAGGTCGGGTCAGATACAGCAATGAGCTCTCTGAACCCTTCTCCATTAACAATGGCGTGAAGCAAGGCTGTGTTCACGCACCAACCCTCTTTTCAATCTTCTTCAGCATGATGCTGAACCAAGCCATGAAAGACCCCAACAATGAAGACGCTGTTTACATCCGGTACCGCACGGATGGCAGTCTCTTCAATCTGAGGCGCCTGCAAGCTCACACCAAGACACAAGAGAAACTTGTCCGTGAACTACTCTTTGCAGATGATGCCACTTTAGTTGCCCATTCAGAGCCAGCTCTTCAGCGCTTGACGTCCTGCTTTGCGGAAACTGCCAAAATGTTTGGCCTGGAAGTCAGCCTGAAGAAAACTGAGGTCCTCCATCAGCCAGCTCCCCACCATGACTACCAGCCCCCCCACATCTCCATCGGGCACACAAAACTCAAAACGGTCAACCAGTTTACCTATCTCGGCTGCATCATTTCATCAGATGCAAGGATCGACAATGAGATAGACAACAGACTCGCCAAGGCAAATAGCGCCTTTGGAAGACTACACAAAAGAGTCTGGAAAAACAACCAACTGAAAAACCTCACAAAGATAAGCGTATACAGAGCCGTTGTCATACCCACACTCCTGTTCGGCTCCGAATCATGGGTCCTCTACCGGCACCACCTACGGCTCCTAGAACGCTTCCACCAGCGTTGTCTCCGCTCCATCCTCAACATCCATTGGAGCGCTTACACCCCTAACGTCGAAGTACTCAAGATGGCAGAGGTCGACAGCATCGAGTCCACGCTGCTGAAGATCCAGCTGCGCTGGATGGGTCACGTCTCCAGAATGGAGGACCATCGCCTTCCCAAGATCGTGTTATATGGCGAGCTCTCCACTGGCCACCGTGACAGAGGTGCACCAAAGAAAAGGTACAAGGACTGCCTAAAGAAATCTCTTGGTGCCTGCCACATTGACCACCGCCAGTGGGCTGATAACGCCTCAAACCGTGCATCTTGGCGCCTCACAGTTTGGCGGGCAGCAACCTCCTTTGAAGAAGACCGCAGAGCCCACCTCACTGACAAAAGGCAAAGGAGGAAAAACCCAACACCCAACCCTAACCAACCAATTTTCCCTTGCAACTGCTGCAAACGTGTCTGCCTGTCCCGCATCGGACTTGTCAGCCACAAACGAGCCTCAGCTGACGTGGACTTTTTACCCCCTCCATAAATCTTCGTCCGCGAAGCCAAGCCAAAGAAGAAGAATAATAAATTGCTCAATAAATGTATCTGTAATTAAATATTCGAATTGCCTTTGTTCTGGGAGTCTTAAATTCGCACCTAATTTCACTTTTAAATATGATTTAAGTTGATAATGAAAAAAATTGTATTATCTTGTATTTCATATTTCTCTTTCATTGGTTCAAAAGTCATAAAAAAAAACCTAAAAAACCCCAATCTTTTATGGCCTGTAAACCTTTACTCTACCAAGTATCAAATAAAGAGTTATTTAAAGTAAAAGGAAGAAGTTGATTTTGTTTTAACATCATCTTAGGTATTTGATAATTTTTAATTCCTCTTTCAATATGGATTCCATTCCATACCTTAAGCAAATGCTTTAAAAAAAAAATCGGTACTTCTATCATCTTTTTCTATAACTTATTGTTCCATTTATACAAAAATGCTCTGAATTAATTTCTCCTATTTTATTCATTTCAATTTGAACCCACATTCTTTTTTCTCCAATCTGATAACAGAGGGACAAGAATCTTAATTGAGCTGCTTTATAATAATTGTTTTAAATTTGGGAATCTTAATCCTCCTTGCTCAAATTTCCAAGTCAGTTTTTCCAAGGCTATTCTTGGTATTTTATCTCTCCAAGTAATGATTGAAACAAATACTGTATTCTCGAAAAAAAATTAATTTTAATACAATTTATTTGTCCTTTAAAAGTTATTGGGAGATCTTTCCATTTTTAAAAAATCATCCTCAATTTTTTTCAATAATGGTAAATAATTCAATTTAAATAAATTATTTAAATTTCTATCTATTTCTATTCCTAAATATTTAATTGCTTCTTTTTGCCTCTTAAATGTTGTGAATAGGGATATCAGTCAAATAAATTGTTCTAATCATCAACCAATAAAGACAAAAAGGATGGTCAGGTGATTAGCAGAATTAGATCAAGCTGGATATGCTTCTCATAAAGCAGGATGAAATTGTCAAGGATACAAGATAAGAAAATTGAGAAAAATGCAAGTTCAGGATCAGAACATAAGGAATCATTAAGGGACAAGAGGAACACAGAGAACAAGTTGAATGGAGGGTGCCTGGTCAGATTTCTCATGATTACACCCTGTTGGCTTAACTAATAGCTCTGAACTGAACTCTCAACTACCACCACCCCTCCGCAAATATTTCATGTTCAAATTACTCTTTTATGCTTTGAACTGAAGAAATGATTGGTCTCACAATTAATAAGCTGCTGACATGTCCACATCCTTCATATCATCCACTTCAAACTGTATACACTTGCGGTTTTACCAGCAATTGTTAATTACAGATAAAATTAGGAACTCTACTGCAAGTTGCTTTCAGATGTTTTGGGGTATAATGCACTTATTGGTGAGGGGTGGGGGGGGGTCACTGAATTTCCTCAGGGTTTCCTTATGTGGTGACTATAAGTGGTGGAAGATTGGAGGAAACACAGCATGTACTCACAGCATGCCAATCCTTCAATAGTCAATTCAGAGAGGCTGTAAAGAAATTCCCAATCAATTCTGCACATTTGGAATTAATTCTGTTCAATAAGTGTCTGTCTGATCCAGCCTCTTTCCTGTGTTATCTTCCTGTTCCAATAGCCCCATCTAGTGACAACAAGCCAGATGTGTTCGAACAATCCATTGGATCAGATTGCTTTTCAAGCTGCAACCCAAAACAAAATATCTACTTTTCTTGCAAATGCAACATAACGAAATGTTAATGTGCAGGAAGTTTTAAAATATGTGATCTGCAAAGCCATGGACTGTTTCTATGATTGAACTACACAAAAATCAAGCTCACAATGTACAACAGGCAAATGACAGCAAGACCAACTAAACATGCAGATTTGTAAACATCTGACCGCAATCCAGTGAGATATTCATAAACTATTTGAGAAAATATTAAGGGCTCACGGATACAACAATAAAATAATGCAAATGCTGGGTTTCAAAAATAAAAGTAAAGAATGCTGGAAATACTCAGAAGGTCTGGTACTATCTGAATAAAGACAAACGACTTAATGATCCAGCTCCAAGACCCCTTCAAAGACCAAACTAAAATGAGCCCCGCACACATTGGAAGTTTCCTCCTGAATTCTATTTTTGTTAAACTCTCCCAATCTTATTTTTTATATAATTTTAATGATATAGCTTGGTAGAATGCCTTTCTGTCCTATGAAACCCTTGCCACCCAATTAACCAACCAACCCCATATGCCTTGGAGGGAGGGAGGAAGCTGAAGCACTCAGAGGAAACCCATGCAGGTCACAGGGAAAATGTACAAACTCCTTTCAGACAGTGCTAGATTCAAACCAGATTGTTGGAGCTGTAATATTGTTGCGCTAATAGCTACGCTAACCACGCCATCCTGTTATGAACACTTTTGGTAAATCTTTCCAATTCCTTCCTGATGAATCTTTGGTGTTTAGCAACTTAAAAGTTAGTAGTCAAGCATGAATTGATATTGTTTTCGCCAACCTCACAATTTTAAAAAAAACTTAAAAAAAAACAATTCAGCATCTTAGATTGATCAAAATGTCTTGAGGAATTCTAGATGTAAGATATTGTACAAACTTTGACTGAGTAATATGAGGGTGCGGCAGATCATAAATGCTTGGTTAAAGAGGGAGTTTCTTAAATTTAAATGTGGACATATAGCATGGTAATAGGCCATTTTGACCAATTAGCCCATGCCGCCCAATTAACCTACAATCCCAGTACATTTCAAACAGTTGAAGGAAACTAGGGCCCCTGGGGAAAGCCCACACAGACAGGGGGAGAACATATCAACTGTTTAAAGACTGCACGGAATTCAAAGCCTGGTCCCAATCACTGGCACTGTAATGGTGTTGTGCTCTCCACTACACAAACTTTACCACCCACCGTGGAGAACCAAATAGTTTGGAGTCATGGAAGTTGTGGATAGGTATGCCAGAGGTCAGGGGATTGGTCTTTGAAATCAAAGCAACAAGCTCATTTTAGAATAATCAAAAGGTCAGAATTCCAAGAGTAATGAACATTATGGGGCAGGAGATAATTACACTTATTGGGAGAGGCTAACCATAGAGCGATTGAAAATTGAGGTGTTCCTTAGCTTAGATCTAATCTGGCTCAGCAACCCCAAGGATGATGAGTGAATGAGACTTGGTGACAATGAGAAAATGGGTGGCAAAGTTTTGCAGGACTAAATATAAGATAGACGCTGAGTAAAGGAATGGATCAAGTCTGGAGATTAAAACCAAAAGTATGGGTGAGGCTCTCAGCCACGAAAGAACTGAAAATGGAGCAGAATTGGGAGAATCGGAGTTTCCAAGTATATGTTTATTTGTCACATTATAACCAGTACAGTGAGAAGAGTTCTTCCAGGAGCAGTCTAACATGTCAACTTTAACATTCATACAACCATGAAAGAAATAGATAGCCTGAAAGTGGCAGTGTGATCCTGAGCTCATCTTGTAGTCAAATGTGATCCCAAGGTTTTAAACAGTCTGGTCTGGTTTTAGATGGCAGCCAGGTTGAGATGGTGACCTGGAGACAGAGTTTCCAATGAAGATTAAAGACCACCATCTTTCCAATATTGAATTGGAGGTCATGTCTGCCAGCACTGGAGGATTTTGCAAGCAGTTTGATAATTTGGGGGAAGTAAAATAGTCAAGGGAGCTGGGAGGTGAAGTGTATATTTTCATGTGGATACTGCCTATGCACTTAGAAGATGAAGCTGAACAAGACAGAGCACACAGGTGCAAAGTAAAAGTGGACCAGCAGTGAGAAAAAGACTCCATATTGAATCACCGGAGAACTAAGAACTGTACTTGATGTTAGGAGAGAATTGAGGTGAGTGACATCTTACACAGCTGGACAACAATGTCAAGATGCTGGAAAGGATGTGTTTAGTCACAGCAAAGCTTCTAACATCAAGACTAGTGGTTTTCAAACAGCCCCTAAACTCACATTCCACTTTAAGCAATTCCTATGTCATAAGTGCTCCGTGATTAGTAAGGGATTGCTTAAGGTGGTACGTGAGTGGGAGGAAAAAGGTTTGAAAACCACGGTTTTATTCGTAAATAATTGACTCGTTATGTGCACGGTTTCATAACTCCGAAGGAAATGGGCCAATGACAATTTTTCTCAAGCAAAGTATTTCAGTAACAATTAGATCTAGAGCAGTGGTTCTCAACCTTCCCTTCCCACTCACGTATCACCTTAAGCAATCCCTTACTAATCACAGAGCACTTATGATATAGGGATTACTTAAAGTGGAAGGTGAGTTTAGGAGGGCAGTTTGAAAACCACTGATCTAGACAAACGAGGTGTAATTTGTGAAAGATTTTATTAGCAATGTTACAGCAACTGATTTGATACAAACATAGAAATGTAAACTTGATGAATAACTGTGAATCAAGGAGCTGAAGAGAAGATAGACATAGACTTCAGAGCTTAAAGGGCGGCATAGGTAGTGTAGCAGTTAGTGCAGCACTATTACAGTGGCAGCCCCCAGGTTCGATTCTATTGCGGTCTGTGAGTAGTTTGTTCGATCTCCCCATGTCTGCATGGGTTCTTCCGGGTGCTCTGGTTTCCTCACATATTCCAAAGACGTATGGGAATAGCAAGTTAATTGATCACATGGGTGTAATTGGGCGGCATGGGCTCTTGGGCCAGAAGGGCCTGATGCTGTGCAATATATCAAAATTAAAATTAAATATTTAGAAATGTTAGAGGATGAAAAGTTGGAGATTAATCATTGTTCATAAAGGATGAAGGATAGTGAGTTATTCTTCTTTGACGAAAGGATTGATTTTGGTGTCTTGGTGTAGGTGGCAATAAATGAGGACCTTAAATGAGAAACGGGATAAAAACAGATGTGCTTTAGAGGAAAATGTAACAAAAAAAAGAATGGGACAAACCAGTGGGTGGTTTAAAGATGAACACCAGACAGTGTGGAACCATTGTGAGTAGGTACCACCAACTCACAGCTATATTCATATCAGCAGCTTAATATTTAGTAAAATTTTCTGGACTCGATAGTCAGGATATTCAGAACAAGTGAACTGAGGCACCAGAAGGAGAGACAGAGAATCCAGCAGGATCTACAGGGTCAGTGGATTGGATGTTGTTTATTGCAAATGTACCAAGATGGTGTGAAAAATCAACTCACTTTTAAGTATGGAAAGTAATTCAATTACAAACAAAAATTGCAGGGTACAATGTTACTTGGACAAAGTGCAGGACGTAGTGCAAGAAACTGTTGTTCATGTTTTCAAGATAGCATTTCTTCTGACCATCGGAAGTTGTGGTGGGGGGGGGGCGGGGTGGAAGGAAGAACAGGAGAAGAGACTGTGACTGGGGTGGGATGTGTCTTTGAATATATTGGCACCTTTCCTGAAGCAGTGCGAGTTATAAATTGAGGGAAGGTGCATGTGCCTGTGTGATGGCCTGAGCTGCGTAGAAAACTCTGTAGTTTCTAGTAGTCTAGGGCACAGCAATTCCTGTGCCAAAGTGTGATTAATTCAGACAGGATACTTTCTATGGTGCACCTAAAAAGATTGGTAAGAGACATTGGAGACTTTCCCAAGGAAGGATAGTTATTGATGTGGTTTCTTGCAGATTGGAAAGAAATTGGAAAAATTAGGTCTCAACTGGTGTGCAGGCTAGGTGGTTGGACCAGGGAAGGTTGGAGGAGTCAGATTGCAACTTACCCTGTACTTTTCAAAGCAGAATTACAATTTTAAAAACTCCAATATACAAACAGTCAATGTGTAATTATTCACTGTGACTCACCTGAGGTGTGCATTGCTTGAAGTATTATTCTCTAAATATTGCTTCACCAATCGACTATTTCTGTTGTGTTGACTTTGAATATATCCCCCCCTGCTGGATTTACATGTAACTAGCTAGGAATATTCAGGGAATCTTCGGTGATAGAAATTTTAACATTGTGCTCTCGTTCTATCCTGCACCAGAGTTTCCAATGGGGTGATCTGCCTGCATCTCACAACATTCCATGCTGATATGACAGCCTCAAATGGGAAATCTCATCTTGTAAGCTATCACAAGTCCAATCACTCTCTGCTTCACATCTAAAAATCAGTAACAAAGAGATCACCGTGATCTATAATGCAAGTACCATGATACATTTACAAGTTCAGAATAAAGGGGCGGGGGGGGGGTCAGAGGGCACTTTTTCAACTCGTAGGGTAATAAAATTACTGAGGAAGTTAACAGGAAAGGTTATTGAAACAGTCAGCATTCAGGGAATTTCCTAACAACCAATTTAATTTTGCTTCGTCACTTTTTGCCATGTCTGTGAAAAAAATAATTGCAAGTAAATATATTGATAATGTTCAATTAACCTCATGCAAAACTGGGCTGAGACTTCCAGGCCTTTCGCCAAAAGTAAAAGACAATAAATTGAATTAACTCCAGAGTCCACTGCAATGAATTTCCACAGTTAGCCTTGTCTTTTTCATAGATTTTACATTGAAATTAGTTCACTGAAAGGGATTACAGAAGTGAATAACTACAGTGACAGTTTTTTTTCCAAAATTAAATTTTATTCACAATAAATTATTTACAAAGGAAAACCGTTCAATGTCCTTTCACATCCTTGGTGTTATCTCCATACATTTCTATCACTGTGCATTGCTACATTTCATTCTCTATTTAATACCATTGCCATCACTGTGACACTTGAAGTTACTCCCCTCAATCTCTACATTTGCAATGAATTGGTTGGGTCCAAGTGACTGGCCTTGCAGGGCAACAGGTGAGATTGACGGTAGTGCCAGGTCCCACATTTAGCTGGTACCGGCTCCTATGACAGCATATTAATTTGTGGAGCTGGTATTAGCTCCTGTGAGAGGCCCACAGGAGAACAGCTGAAATCATCTTCAGTACCGGAATCCACTTGTGCAAAGCTATTGGCTTTACTGAAAGGACTCACAGAGAAATGGTGGGAAAAGACTCTAATAACAGTGCCCACAAAGCAGAGCTGGAATTTGCTCTAGTGATAGGAATCACATGGGAATACTTGGAATTGGCTCAAGTCCTGGCATTGACCGAACACACAAGATGGGTGATATAGCCAGGAACTGAAATAGGGACCAGAAACCAAAATATTCACACAACTTCACAATCTGTGTCTGATAACTTGAAAGAAACTGGTACAATTACAAGTTACACCTAGACATAGAGCCTGTTCTTGTGTTTAACATTTTTATCGTGCTGACTCACAAAAGGCAGATCACATCAGATAGGGTGAGTTTCATTAGTAAAGCAATGTCTGGCCTATTTTCTTTTACAATAACTCCCAAAGAATCTCGGAAGAGTGCAAAGAGAACCAAGCATACAAAGTTCAAAGATATGATTGTATGGATATTTCTTTGGATTAGTTGTAAGCTCCCTGAGCTCCACAAATGCTGGAAACCAACATGGGTCAGGGAGAGAATATGGAAACTCCACACAAATGGTGCCAGACCTCAGGCTCAAACTGGGCTCACTGAAGCTGTGAGTCACCAGCTGCCTCAGTCTACCTGTCCAAAGGACAAGTGATTATTGTTTCTGTCAGTCTTGCATTTTTGAACATACTATTTACTGGTGACTTGGGCTCCTACAGCATCTTGCACTGACCTTCTATGGAACAATTTTGCCCATTTATTTCCTCTCACTCATTGATCCACTCCACTCTGCTTTTATTTTCTTTTTTCCATGTTTACTAAGATGTCTGTAATCACGCAGTATTCAGAGTACAAATGCATCACGAAGAATATAATTGAATCTTTGCTCATGTACCCAGATCCAATGATGCAATACCATCTCCAGCATCAGTGACCAACTACGCCATCTACCTTTTAGTTTCCAACATGCAAGCATATAGTCTGAACTGAATGGATGTTAACTCTTGAAAAGGGCACAGTGATAGAACAAAAGAATGGATTCAAATGATATCTCAGATCATTGACCGGAGTCTATTTACTGCACTTTCCCCGTATCTACTTGAATCTCAAATTTCCTGACATGAATTGTAATTTATAGAACACAAAATGCCACAAGAACAGCCCCTTCATGCCACATGTTTGCACTGTAGACGATGCCAACTTAAACTAAATCTCTGGTGCTTACACATGATGCACATCCCTCTATCCCTGCATATTCATCTACCCAGGTAGAAACTTCTTAAATACAATTGTATTTGCTTACACCATTACTCCTGAAGACTTGTACCAGGCACCTACCACTCTCAGTGTAATAAAATACTGCCCTGCACAAATCTTGTAAACTTTCCCCTCTTCACCTTCAATGCATGTTCTCTGTTATGTGACATTTTTCCCTGGGATTAAAGATTTGATACCTTTCATAACTTTAAAAACATCTCTCAGGCTTTCAAAACAACCCAATTTAGTCCAACCTCTCCTTGTAGCACATATTTTCTAATCCAGGCAACATCCTGGTAAATCTCTTCTGTTCCCTTTCCAAAGTTTCCATATCCTTCTTGCGATGCACACAATACCAAGCCCAGTCAAACCAAAGCTTACATAGCTGAAACATGACTTCCTTACTCCTATATACAACACCTACCTAATAGAGCTAAGCATACACTTTATACTCACATGGCTGTTTTCAAGGAGCTGTCAACCTGAACCCAAAGATCCCTCTTCATATGAATGCTTTTAAGAGTCCTGCCATTAATGGTATTTCCCCCTTATATTTGACTTCCCAAAGTTCAAAACCTCATTCTTGTCTGGTTTAAATTTAATCTGCCATTTTTCTGCTCATATAGTAACTGATCTATATCCTACCATATCCTTCTGCTCTGCCTATTTTTGTGGCAAACTTTACCCACCCATCTTTTTCATATATATATATATATATATATATATATATATTATATACACAAATACATACACATACATACATACAGTTGTTATGAGCCAAAAGGACCCCAAAACCCAGCAGCAATAGACATTCACCAAGACAAGTGAATTTTAAAACAAAAGTTATTTTTAATCAACTTCAAACATGAAAATAGAATCAAACTTTAACTTAACTCTATACTTATACTATACTCTATACTAACCCAAATTACCCCCTTCTAATTCTAAGCGCATGTGTATGTAATGTGTGTGTAAATTCAAGAAAAGTTCTTTGGGGTTCACATTTCAATCTCACTTCTCCTTCTTCCAAGTTCTCTGGTTGCAGGCAATCACCATACTGTGTACAGTATTTAACATGTATTAAGTTTACCATTCAGGAAGGTTCTTGTAGGGTTTTCAGAGAGAGGTATTTATTGCTCCACTAGTCACCTCAGGGTCTCGCTGATGAAACTTTCCCCATCAGGGTCTTCCAGATGGTAACCTCTTTCTTCAAGCTACCACAGAGTTCCATTCCTTCATCTATTTCAAGAGAAACATCAGACAGATAGCACTTCCAGCCATCTACTGCTCTAGAACTTGTTTTCATCAATTTCAAACAGTTTTTTCCTGGATTGCACTTTTCAGTTACTTGTCAGTGTCCCATACACTGGCCGAGAGAGCTTCTGCCCTCTCTCTCTCTCTTTCTCACTCCAACTGAAACTTCCAAGAGAAACATGTGACTCATGTCTTGCAAAATTCCCACCTTCTCCAGCAAACAACAGGAGTTCTTTCTTCTTCTCAAATTGTTATCTTAGGTAAACAATCCAGAATTGACCTTTCTGTGAGCACTTTGCAAAAAGGATACTGATAGACAGCATGACTTCATCAATACAATGGTCAAGCATTTTATGATGTCAGTTCAATTAACACCTACTTGTGAAAGGTGCTTACATTCTCCAAGAGATTCTGTCATGTTTCTTCAGTCTTTCAAACAAGATCTATTTTAAAAATGTGTGTATGCATGTGACCTACTCTAAATCTTATAAATTCTCCCCAAATATTAATATTGTTACACAGTACATATAAATAAAAACAGTGGTGATCTCAACACCAATGCCTGCAGAACCCCACTGATATGGGCCTCCAGGTGGAACATAATCAACCACTTTCCTCTCTTCTTTGATCAGCCAATTCTGATTCCAAACTATCAATTTACCATGGATCTCATATATCTCTATCATCTGGAAGAGCCTACCATGACAAATGTCTTACAACAGTCCATGTAGACAATATCTACTGCTTCAAAAACATTTGTCACTTTCTCAAAAAAACTTAAATTGGTAAGATATGGCCTGCCCCTCACAAAGTGACCATGCTCTGCCAAATGTGCAATATTCTCAATAAGTATCCTTTCTAATAGCTTTCCTGCCACTGGTATTCCAATTATTGTGCTGGGATGCAATTCATTGTTCTTAGTACAACTATTGCATTTTGAGCTGGCAATGGCATTTGGATAAAATGAAGGATTCCTCAATGCGCATTCAGAGAGAGCATTCACGTTCTTATACACATCTTCCAAGCACCTTTCTGGCAGGAGTCCCTAAAGAAAGGAATGCCTCCTGTCTGCACTATTAATCGACAGCAACTGATTTCCCTGGGAGAATCTCTATCACCCCTGCAAATTATGGGAGCAAATAGTTATTCTTTGTCCACGCTGACAAGGGCTGAAAGAGTACGGCTCTCATTTCTGATGCAACTATTTAGAAGTTGTTTCCTGAGCTCAGAATACATGCAAAAACTTTACCAAATAATGCCTGCTATTGTTGAAACACAGTAATATTACATGATGGAGTAAAAGAGCATAGTTTTCAACATTTTTCCAAAATTCTGCTTGGAAGATTGCTATCATGGTAGTAATGCTAAAAAACCAGTACCAAAGGCAAGGTTAAGGTATTCTTTCATTATGCAATGAGAGAAGGAAAGCTCTGGGGAAGGACAGTGGTGCCTCTCAATGCTGCTGCCTCACAGCTCCAGGAACCCAGTTGCAATCTTCATTTTTGTGCTATTTGCATGGAATTTAGACATCCTCACTGCTACTGTAAAGATTTCTGCTCATTGCCCCTTGGTTTCCACCATATCCCAGGAGTGCAAGTAGGTTAACTAACTGCAACCATGTTCAAAAAAAAAAATCAGAGTGGAATTGATAGCTACTGAAAGAATAATTTGGAGAGCCTCAGGAAAGTAAGATGAGGGGTATGGGTCTGATGGACCTAATGAAAAAAATTACCTCCTTGTGCAGATCCAGGTATGTGTCACATAGGACAGTTGCCTGGGGAAAGGGCTGTGGGAAAAGTTTCAACTGTCTCTTGGGAGACCTTAAAGTTTTGGTCTGAGTACTTAGATGGCTCATGAACAGTTGGTAAGAGAGTTAAAAGACCAAAGAGTATCATGATAAGGGTACCCTGAAGGAAGCTGACCTAGAGGCATGTTCTTTCAGTTAAAGTGGTTCAAGTCACAAGTATCAAATCAGGATTGTATAGGCTACAGTGTACGATTCTGATTGCTCAGCTATTGGAGGGACATACAACATGGAAGAGGTGCAGAGGAAGTTCACCAGGATGATGCTAGGTCTAGACAGCTTCAGTTATGGGGATAGGTTCAATAGGCCTAGAGCACTGGAGGCTGAACAATGGCCTTATAGAAGGAGATAAAATCAGGAGAGGCATGGATAAAGTGAATGCTCATAAGCTTTTTTCCTGGGGCGTATGATTCTTGAACTAGAGGGCATAGGTTTAATGTGAGAGGGAAAAGGATGTGAGGAGCAAATTTTTCACTCAAAGGTGGTCCGCATTTGGAATGAGCTGTTAAAGGTAATTATAGAAAGGGGCATATTTTTAATATTCAAAAGATATTTGGACAGATATTGAATGAGAAGGTCAGAATGATGTATATAAAATGCAGGCAAATGTGACCAACAAGAATACCAACTTGGATGAGTTGGGCTGAGGGGTCTGACCATGCTGTATGATTCATGGCTTTATCCTGAGGCAGCAGAACCATTTAACTTGCACTGTAGGAGACCTTACATAGAGTGAAGGTTTCCAAATTTGAGGCAATGTCCAGATATTTGTTGTGCATCACTGTGATGCCCCTGTGCCTCCGTTCAGTAATACATACCATCTAGGAAGGATGCCACAAGTAAATCACAGACCATGCAGATGACAAAGACATTGTGCAACATTGTGCAACATATTGCACTTATAAGCTACAGTGTACTATCTCTATCAAATGCCGTCCATTCTTTCTGCCGAGAGAGCTAACAGCTGTCCTAATCACGGCTGTCTACATACCACCAGAGGCAAATGCCGGCTCAGCCCTCTCACTTCTTTCGGACATAATCTACAAACAGCAGCAGGCTAATCCGGACGGTGCACACATTATTGCAGGCGACTTCAATCAAGCAAACCTGAAGTCTGTCCTGCCAAAGTTTTATTAACATGTTAAGTGCCCGACCAGGAAAGGAAACACATTAGACCATGTGTATACCAATATCAAGCACGCATACAGAGCCAAACAACTCCCTCACATAGGCCAGTCAGACCACCTCTCCCTGTTCCTTATCCCTGCTTACACCCCTCTGAGAAGAAGCTCAGCTCCTGTGAGAAAGACCATTACCACCTGGCCCTATGATGCTCTCTCCCAGCTCCAGGACTGCTTCGAACTCACTGACTGGAGTATATTTGAACACCATGACCTGTCAGCGTATACAGAGTCTGTGTTGGAGTACATCAGGTTCTGCATGGAGACTGTCACTGTCATCAAACACATCCGGGTGTTCCCAAACCAGAAACCCTGGATGACCAGGGAGGTTAAATCACTCCTCAGGAGCCGCAACACTGCTGCGGCAGAGCTGCCAGAGTGCTGCCAGAGCTGAACTGAAGAAGGGCATCAGGAAAGCCAAGCTAGATTATAAGGAAGTACTGGAAGGCCATCTCACCGACAACAATCCTAGGCGAGTGTGGCAAGGGTTACAACAGCTGACCAACTTCAGGGGTCAGCCCAGCAAAATTGTGGACTCAAGCACTGCATTGGCGGAAGAGTTAAATACCTTCTTCGCACGCTTTGAGTCCACCGCCCGGCAGCCTACAGCTGCACCCCCTCTAACCCAGTCCGCCCCCAGCTACGAGCCACTGACTGTGCAGCCATTCGAGGTGGAACGAACCCTCGCCAGGGTAAACCCCAGAAAAGCGGCTGGTCCAGACGGCGTACCGGGGAAGGTACTTAGGGCCTGTGCAAATCAGCTGTCCCAGGTCTTCACTACAATCTTCAACCTTTCCTTGTCAAAAGCCATTATACCAGCTTGTCTGAAGGCCTCCACCATCATACCCATACCACAAATAACCGGCCTAAATGACTATCGTCCAGAAGCACTCACACCTGTCATCACCATGTGCCTGGATCGACTGGTCCTAGACCACATCCAAGACTGTCTGCCTCCCTCCTTCGACCCACACCAGTTCGCTTATAAAGCGAACAGATCGACGGAAGACACCATATCCATCATCCTCCACACTGTGCTGAGCCATCTGGAACACAGGAATACCTATGCAAGGGTACTTTTCGTGGATTTCAGCTCAGCCTTTAACACCATCATCCCCGATATCCTAATCAGCAAACTCTCTGCTCTGGGCCTTCATCCTCTCACCTGTTCAAGGATCAAAGATTTCCTTACAGATAGACCACAGACAGTCAAACTTGGAACCCACCTGTCCTCCACCCGCACATTGAGCACGGGCTCCCCACAAGGCTGTGTGCTGAGCCCTTTGCTCTTCACTCTTTACACCACCGACTGCAGACCTGTCCACGCCAGTAACACTGTGGCGAAGTTTGCAGATGACACCACGGTGGTGCGGTTGATCACAGGGGGAGATGAGTCTGCCTACAGGAATGAATTCCTGAATCTGACCGAGTGGTGCCGGGCTCATAACCTGATCCTAAACACCACAAAAACAAAGGAAATTATTCTGGACTTCAGGAAGCACAGGTCTGACCCCCCCCCACCCCACCCTCCCTACATAGATGGTGACTGTGTGACGAGGGTCCACAGTTTCACCCTCCTGGGCATCAATATCTCAGACGACCTCTCCTGGACTGTAAACACTTCAGCAGTCATCAAAAAGGCCCAGAGGTGCCTGTACTTCCTGAGAATGCTCAAAAAGAGCAAGGTGGGTCAGAAGCTGCTGATGACCTCCTACAGTTCCACCATACAGAGCATTCGGCTGTACTGCATGCAGCACAGTATGGTTCTCCCATTGCACTGAAGAAGAGCGGCAAAGACTTCAACGGGTGGTGAGGGCAGCAGAAAAGATAATTGGATGTTCCCTACCCTCCCTGAAGGATCTCAACACCTCTCGTTGCCTCAGTAGAGCACAAGCAATAATAAAGGACCCCACCCACCCTGCCCTGCATCTGTTTGACCTACTACCCTCTGGCAGACACTACAGGTCAATCAAGACAAGAACAAACAGACTCAGAAACAGTTTTTTTCCCCAGGCTGTCTCTATACTGAACACACATATCCACAAATTCCCCTCTCTGTCCTCCACATCTATCATACATACAGCTGACACCCCCCCTCCATTCACATAAAGGACATATACAGCACTGTAAATTAAATTATTTATTTAACTTCTGTGGTGCTGCCTGTGGTTGCGTCGCTGCATTGGTAGCCTTGAACTGCTGACTTTTTAATCTCGTTGTATAACTTGTACAATGACAATAAAGCTATTTGAATTTGAATTTGCAACAGAATTTCTCAGTTGTAGTTTTTAAAGAACTGCTGTCTTTTTAATCTCATTGTATAACTTGTACAATGACAACAAAGCTATTTGAATTTGAATTTGCAACAGAATTTCTCAGTTTTAGTTTTTACTAGAGAATCTGTATATGGTTTATACAAAACAAATTATCAAGACAAATTGCACATGTTTAAAATGACTTTTTAAATCAAGACTCTCCACTCAAAATAGACTTATCCCATTTACTATGAATAATCAACTTTTTAATATTTGGTTCTCCAAAGGTATTAGAAATATAGTAATTGTTAAGAAGGAGGAAATTTAATGTCATTTTATCAATTAAAAAATAAATATGGGATACAAAAAATACAATATTTTGTTATTACTAAATAAAAGCCCATTTACAAGGTAAATTGCGTCCAACAATGTTATTGCTTGAAAGAAGTGAAACAGAAACTTTGATTTGCAATAGAACTATTAAGAAATTTATCTGTTATGTATATATTATTGCAAAACCGAACTTTAAAACAGGGAATCTATAGATCTGACAGAGATGGGAAAATGATTTAAATTTAAGTATTGTGGAGAAAAATTGGCAGGAATTAAGTTATGACAGTAAAATACAATAAATATTAGATATAGATTGGTTCCGTATATTTTTTTTTACATTGATTGTATCTTACTCCACAAAAATTAAATAGATTAAAATCAGATCTATCAGATAAATGTTTTAGGTGTAGTCAAGAGATAGGCATTTTTTTGCATTCTATGTGGTCATGTTCAAACCTGAAGCCATTTCACAAACACAATTTGTGAAAATTGCATTAGCAGTTGCAAGACAATGTATAGCAGTGACATCAGATTCCCATTTAGGAATGGAAAGATGGCATGCAGAAATAGATAGTTGTATACCTCATGAGATTACATATAATCTAAGGAATAATTTTTTGTTGTTGAAATTTGGTGGCCATTTTATATATACCGTAGGTATTAATATATAGAGTTTTCCCTGAACCTCACAAAACCTTGTTAGCTCCTTGGGATAAGTAAATGAATGATACTGAGATGGCAAAATTGAGTGAATAGTGGTGATATTTTGGTAACCTGTTTTTTTTTTTTCCCTTACTTTTCTTTGACTATATCCTTTTATTTCTATCTTTTTCTTTTACTTTTGCTTTTTATATTTTTTGGGGAGGGGGTTAGTGGGATTTTAGAGGGTATAATATATAATATGTATAATTGATTTTGAACATATGATTATTGTATTCTGTATTTGGATATTCATACATGCATGGAAATTTAAATAAAATATTCCAAAAAAAGAGCCTCTCCACTAAGTACGTTCCATTTATTTGATACCCATACTATTGAGCTCAAAAGCCAAATTAAAATTGTATTTAAGCAGGGTGACGGATGTGCTTATAGAATAAAAATCACAGGTTTATTATAGCATGTTTTTCCTCCCAGAAACACTAGATCAATTTCAATTTGCCTATAAAAGAAACTGCTCCACATACGATGCTATAGCCCTGCCGCTTCACTCCATCCTAGGGCACCTGGAGAACAATGCCTCATTCGCCAGGCTGTTCATTGAATTCAGCTCAGCGTTTAATATGATCATTGTCCAGAGGCTGGTGGAGAAGTTGTCCTTGCTGGGATTCAACGCCCATCTCTATAATTGGATCCAAATGAAAAGATCACATTCTGCTACCGATCGAGAGTAACGAGCATCATCACGCTGAGCACTGGGAACCTCAGGGTTGTGTGCTCAGCCCACTCCTGTTCACTCCTGACCCACTACCATTGCCAGATATAGCTCCAACAGTGACATCAAGTTGGCAGATAACACAATAGTAGTTGGCTTCACCACGAACAACCATGAGTCGCACTACAGAGAGGAAGTGGAAAATCTTGTGAAACAGTGCGAGAATAACAACCTGAATCTCAACATGGATAAAACGAAGGAGATGACTGTGGACTTCAGGAGGACCATGAGCGAACACCCTCCACTACACATGAACAATTCTGAAGTAGAGAGAATAGAGAGCACTAAGTTTCTTGGAGTTCACTTAACTAGTGACCTATGGTGGCACTCAACATCTCCTCACTTTACAGGAAGGCACAACAGCGACTGCACTTCCTGAGAAAAATGAAGGGGGAAAAGCTATTGGTCACCATTATGTCAACCTTCTGCAAGAACTCTATCGAGAGCATCCTGGCCAGCTGCATCAGTGTAGTATTGTTGCTACAAAGAAATGGATTGGAGGTCAATCTTCAGGACCATAAGAGTGACAGAGAGGATCATTGGAGTCTCCCTCGCACCATCAACATGATCTATTGGGATTGTTGTCTGAAGAGGGTGCGCAAAATCATTGATGCCCTTTCCACCCTGCACACAGCATCTTTCAGCTGCTCCCATTGGGGAAGAGATTCAGGAGTAACAGAGCCAACACCACCAGGATGAGGAACAGCTTCTTCCCATGGGCAGTGAGAATGCTGAACGACCATAGGAACTGCTCACACTAATCATCCGAGACTCTCTTTTGTATAAAGCAATATTTATTTATTCTTATAGATTAAATTCTTGTCCTGCATATGTATTATTTCTCTGTGTGTTAAGTCTGCATATTTTGCACTGAAGACAGGAGAACGCTATTTCATCAGGTTGTACTTATATAATCAGATAACAATGAACTTGACTTGACATCACATAAAACCTGGAGATACTTGTTCCTGCAAGCCAGGCAGAATTTCTACCAACGGTAAATGTAAACTATAGTCCAGAAATACATGAATACAAATTAGAGTAATATAAACAAGCTGACTGCAAATACAGGAGAAAATAATTATTCAGAATGGGTACATTGATGCATGCTCAGTATTTAGTCAAATCTCTACTGCTGAAAGTCACCACCTCTTGTGCTTTTTTTAAATTTAATTTTATTTTTTTTAATTTTTTTATTTTTCACACCATAAACCCAAAATTGTGGTCATCCAAAATTCTGCTCCCCAAGTCCAAGCTTGCAATGCTTCTACCACCCTTTCACTCTTGTACTATCAAACCTAAACTAATACCTATTTATGCAACAAATTAATGTTAATATTCTCCCTGCTGTTTTTAAATGCCTCTATGACATGTAACTTTCTATCACTGTAACAACTTTCAGATCTTCAATTATCAGCTGTGGCTGCAAATCATCCAATTCTGAGCTGTTGATTATCATCAGATGCACCATTGATATTGGAGAATATGTGTCAGGGCTCTCAGCTTCCTCAAACATATCTGCTGGAGCTCTTTGTTCCTTTTTAAGATGCTCCCAAAATCTAAAGTTTTGATTAAACTTTTGACCATCTATCCAAAGATCACCTTATGTGGCTCTTATAAAATAAAGCTTGATAATTTATCCATAGAATATTTAACTACAATAAAGAGATTGCCACGTTAAACACCTGCGATTTTACAGAAAGTACAATGTTCTCTCTAGTTTATGACTGATTTCTTTTAGCAAAGGTATAAAATTAATCTTTAGCTTCACTAACTAAAAGGTTTCACCTCTTTTATAGAACTGCTTTATTAAAAATACTTAAGTGTAAAATTTCTCAGTAATGACTAGTACAGTATATGCAAAATAACCACAGTATGTGGAAGAATAATGGTGGCCACCGCGCTTTCAAAGATGAGACAAATTTCTTCACATCATTATCTCACTACAACCGTGTGCCATTTATTTTGAATCTTTCATTTTAAGACTTGAGTTGTACCATGGACAACATTTGCAGGTATCTCATGACCCAGAGCATATTGCTCTGCTAGTGAGCTATTCCACCTACCATCATTGTTTATTGGGTAGGAGAAGCATGATGTGATTTGAAAAGCATTCAAGATACTAAAATTTCTGCATCCAAACCTCTTGGTAAATTTCACTTTACCGCTATACTTGGAATTGGAGAATTTCAGGATATCTGCATTTGTGATCTGAAAGCTTCAATATTAAACATTGAGAGGAAAATGAAAAAGATGTTAAAGGTACAGATAGAAATATATCAAAACAAATCTTTCATCCTTGTTACTCTTTGCTGAATTTATCCAATTATCATGGCTGCTTGCTTCTGTCAATACTCTTCTAGGCTTGTAAACACATAAAATAGAAACAGAATTAAATTGTCAAGGACAAGTCATGTTTGATGAACTTGACTGAATTTTTTGATGCAGTAGTAATAAGCCATGCAATTGGTGTTCTGTAATGCAGACATAGGAAGAATTTTGTTTACATATAAAGGATTTGTGTGCAAAATTTGAAGAAAAAGAAATTGCAGCTGCTTTATTTTGGAACAAAAAACAAAACACCAGAATAACTCAGTGGGTCAAGCAGCATCCGTAGAGGCAAAAGGTGCACTGATTATTAAATCGCTTATTGTCGTTTGTACTGAGATAGAATGAAAAATCTTGTCATGCATTCCATCCAGGCAAGCCATGGTTATATACAGATTATGCAGGAATGAAAATAAATGTGTAAAAAATGTTATAATAACACAAAAAGTACAGTTATATAGTGTAAGGCAGCATGTTTTTCTACTTGGATGCCCGTAATCTGAGGAGAGCAGTAAAACAATCTGGAGGTTCATGTTTTCATAGTCATCTCTCTATGGCTTTGGGGTGTGGAGTAGGGGGGGAGGGGGGGAATGAGAAGAGAATTTGGGTTGGGATGTGTCCTTAAACTCGTTGGCTGTGGGAGGTAAGTTTGATTTAGGGTAGGTTAGTTTGTGCGATGGCCTACGCTGTATTTACAACTCTCTATAGTTTCTTGTGGTCTTGGGCAGAGCAGTTATAAAAACAAAGCAGTATATCAACAAACACCTCTCAATCCTGATACAGGCTTGCGACCTGAAATATCAAGGCATGCCTTTTGCCTCCCCAGATACCTCTTGACCCAATGAATTCTTCCAGCATTGTTTTTTAAATACCAAATTACTTTGTACTAAAGCCAAGCTTATAAGACAGACACTAGCCAAGTTTAATTACTAGGTACAGGATACAGATGTTGCAATGGAAGTTTATCAAACTGGAAAGAAGTGTACTGTGGTTTTCTCCAAGGTTTAACACCACATCTACTGCTCGGTTTTGATATATATTAATCATTATGAATTTGGAATCGCCACAAATGTCAGTTTGTCGTTGATGTAAAAGTTGAAAGTTTTGTTGAAAATGAGGCACAGAAAAAAAACTGGTTGGCATGGGTGCACAGAGGGAAAATGAAATTCAATACAGTAATGTAATGCATTCTGGCAGAAAGAATGAAAAGTGACCACACAAACTAAATGGTACAAATTTAAATGGGACACAAAACAAAAACTAGGCACACTGTGCATAAAACTCTGGCAGAGTACAGGTAAATTGCTTGGGTTCCAGATATTAGACACGCTTATGTAAAATCTAGTTCCTCTCCTGCAGGTGTATTTTGCCCATTTCTGGGCACTGAATATTATGTTCAATTCTGGGCACATATGGAATGAGATGATGACTTTGGAGAGGTCTTCTGGAATATATAGAGGGGAAACAGTTGAGTTTTTTTCTCTCTCTAACCAGAGAAGATGCAGATATTTGATAGAAGTGTTTAAAATCATGAAGGAAATTGTAAATTGCTTTCAGTGACTGGGAAATATTAAAAAACCTTGATCAATTTAAGGTTATTGGCCATGAAACCAGAGACAATACAAGGAAAAATTTGTTGTTTAAGAATTAAGCTTTTGAATGCACTGTCTTTTCAAATTGCATATACCAATTTAGTAGATGACCTCAAAACAAATTGGATTAATAAGGTGCAAGGATGTGAAGATGAAAGGAGCTATGCAACTAACTAGGCAAATCCTCAAAAACCTTGCAGAAACTTGATATACAGTTGTGGCTTACTTCAGTGATACAGATTTTATGTTTACATGAGGTTACTCCCCTTATCCATTATGATACACTCTAAACCATCACACATTTGTGCCTCTATTTTCTGACCTAAAAGTTCTCGCTCCTCATAGCAGCCCTCACCTTTTCCAAAATCTTTGTAAACTACTTAATTCCTAAAAGCCTTGGATCTTTATCCTTTTCTATCTCTGGTCTGTTAACCATCTTCAATCTTACCTGCTTCATCATGTGGTTCAGCTAAATTTTGTTGGCTAACCCTCCTGTGAAGGGACTTGGCACTTTTTACTTTGTAAAAACTGTATAAATACAAGTTGTTCTGGTGATCCTGGAAAATAAGAACAAATTGTATTGTGTTCCAATAAGCCCGATTCATAAATATTTAATTCAGTTCTCTTCAGTGAATCAAAGAAAATATTCAAGCATTGGAAGAAATGTAAAGTCTTCTACAGGATCAAAAGTCTGAATGGTGCTAGAAACTTTTAGCCATGAATGGATAAAGAGGAAAAAATGGACAGATATAAATACACAAAGAGAAACCATACAACTAGAGGGAGCACTGGCCCATCAAATTAATCTGTTAGAAGGTAAAAATCCTTAATTCACTTCAGTGATACTTGACAGTGAAGAGAAAGTAGGATTTTCTAGAAATCCAAGTTCACGATGAACCAAATTGTTTTAATCCTTTATGATGATGTGATTTCATGCTCTTTGTGGTTCTACAGCAATTTCTTAAATTAGTTTTTTTTTAAATTGCTTTTCTAAGCTTTAGGCTTCTTTATCTAATCATGCTCTAAAAAAACAATTTGCAGTGCACTGGGAAGTAATAAATAACCAGGACATTTTTGTCAGACCTTCACCTTGGATGTGTATAATAAATCACGCTGCTCAAAACCAGGCAGCATTTAAATTATGATTGGATTTATTTCACAAATAATTAGTCTGTAAGAAACCAACTCAGATACTACTCTTCAAATCTTCTTCAATTTTCTTCGATGAATGTTGCTAATTTTATTTTTAATGCACAAAAAGACACATGAATAAATTTCAGACTTCATAATTCCAGAAAAGAACTGCCTTTAAAAATTGTGTAGGTCAGAATACTGGCATAAAATCCCCGCTCTGTCTTGTTGCTATCATGCGTTACTTGTCTCATTAACATACCCATTTACTTCCACCATCACGTCATAATTTTCGTCTTTTATCCTCTCAACTTGATCACAGATATTCCTTTTTATTTGTCCCTCTCCTTCCAACTTCAAACCAGCTTTATCGCAAGTTTCTTGTTCCCAGATCTGCTGAAAGGACATTGACTAGAATCTTTAGTTCTATCCCATGTAAGACCTGCTGAATGTTTAGGAACATAGGAAGTAGGAACAGGAGTAGGCCAAAAATGGCTCATCGAGCCTGCTCCGCCATTCAATAAGATCATGGCTGATCTAATTTAATTCCACCTACCTGCCTTCTCCCCAAATCCCCTAATTTCCATCATTTCTGTTTGCTGTCCCAAATCCCATAAGATCTTGAGTAGGGATTATCTTCTAGTGATAATCCACTTTCATCAAAGCTTTATAAACTTTGCAAAAATTTTGCGACATAATCAGTGTAGAGGTTAATTGAATGCTATGGTAGCACTAGTGACCAGGGTTCAAATCCGATGCTATCTGAAAGGATTTTGTAGGTTGCCCTCATGTCTGTGTGGGTTTCCTCTGACTGTTCTAGATTTCTCCCACATTCCAACGATAAGCAAGGTTAGGATGTTAATTGCTCACTTGGCAGTATTAGAACAGTGCGGCTCAGGGTGCCGGAAGGGCCTGTTACCATGCTGTAATCTTTAAATTTCTTGATTGTGTCGCATGCTTGTGGGTATACATGCTTACTATTCATTGAATAACAGTGAAAATATTTAAACAACATAGAAGATGCTGGAGGAATCAGTGGATCAAGCAGAATCAATGGAAGAAAATAGACATTTACATTTAAAATATCCAATAACATTAAATTATGCCAAATGTAATGTGCTAAATGTTCTCCATCGCCAGATCCAGTGCAGTGCTAAACATGCCACATTTTATTGTGCTAAACAGCTCATCACTCCAACACTTGTGTTCACCATAATGAAAGATGCTAAATAATAGCAAAGCAAATACTGTGCAGTGAAATATTGCACATTGTCAAGTTATACTGTGCCCAAGATTCTATTGGATCAAATGATTCCAGTCTTTCAACACAATCTTTTCAACTATTTATCCAATTTATCCAAGATAGGTTGTAGTCTCCACCACAAGAGCTAAGTACATTATCTCTGACTGTACATATACAACAATGTTTTTCCAGACCATAGTGCACACACATATACACATAGTATGTTTCTCACACAGCACAATAATCAATCTCACAGCCTGTGCAAATAAAGTATTTCCAGGTTGGCAGTTCTGAGTGTGATGCTTTTGTACCTTCCTTATAGTAGGTCAAAGATATTGTGTGATGGATGGTAAGGACTTTTGATAACTCAGATTTATTGTCAGAGTACATACATGACATTACACATCTGTAATTTGCCAGGGTAATAAAAAAAATCAATATATATCATATGTATAACATACTTAAAATTTAGATTCCTTATATACACATATATAAATATATATATAAATATATAAATATTCTGTGAAATGATCTGGAATAAACAACATTTAAACCCTTCTTTATCTAATGATCTTCACTAAAAAAAAGGAAAAAGAGAAAAAAAGAGAAAAAACCTTAGTCTATCCCCTCCCTCTAAATGAGGTTAACTTGTATAAATTATAAAGATCTGAATCGACTTACGACCTTCTGATAGCAGACGAGAAATCTCCAGAGCATCCATGCTTCTAAATCTTCAAATTGTGGTAATAATCCATGAATGGACTCCACATTTTGTCAAATTCAAACTTTCTATGTTTACTGTTATATCTGTTTTTTTTCCCCAAACTTAAATAGGATATAGTATCACGTAACTATAGAATATGAGTAGGTGAAGAGTTACCCTTCCATTTAATTAAAATTGCTTGTCTGGCTATCAGCGAAGCTAAAAGCTAAAATTCTCTTTTGAGTTGAAGTCAAGGATATGTCCTCTTCTAAAGAAAAACCAAATAAGGCAATTAAAAGGCATGGTTCTAATTTGATCTTAAGGATCACTGATAAAGTTTGGATAAAGTTTCCAAGACCTTTCTAAATTAGGGAACTCCCAGAACATATGAATCAATGAAGCTTCAAAAATTTTACACATCACATTGTGGATCAACATCAGAACAGAATCAAGATAATTTGACTTTGGACATATTTTTTCTGTGCTCTACCTTAAATTGTAACAAACAATGTCAGAACAAAATGAGGGAGTCATTAATTAAGTTGAGGTGGTGTCCAATCTTCGCCTGAAAATGGCCCTTAAACCATGTTCTCTCATCCTTGCCTCACCCAACCCCTGGAAAAATCTTGTTTGCATTTTGCACTATCTATATCCCTCTTTATTTTGCATACCTCTGTCAAATCTTCCTTCATTCTCTGACACTCCTAATCAATTCAACCTTTCCTATAACTCAGCTCCTCAGGTCCTGGCACTTCAGTTTTGAGTTCTGAGGTGACGGATGAGGCCAAAATGGGATTTTCAGATTCATTCAGAGATTGGGAAGAAGGGACCTGATGGAGCAAGTAGGTGAACAGTTATGAAGTGTTGCAGTCTTCCCACTCCATCAAGGACTTTGGTGTGCTCCCACATTATGTTCTCAAGGTCTCCAATACCATCACAAATGCTTCTCCTCTTCTTTGAGAGATTCCCAGTGCAAAATCAAACCCCTTGACCCACTTTCCTTTTGAATAGTTAATCATTTTGAAAAAGAATTCCTCAGGGTTGAGTAATCATTCATCTTTGGATTTTCGCACTTTTGTCTGCCTTTTGACCAGGTTTACCTATATTCACGATTTCATCCGTTTATACTAATTTTGCCCATCTACTCCCCTGTTTCTCTTCTACTTTGTAGTGGACAAAGAATTTCCTGAGAATACCTGCTGGAACCACTGCTAAACAAACAAAAGCAGAACTGCGATTCTCACGGTTTGATCGTCCACTGACATTTTATTTATTCTGAGGTAAGAATTTGAGAAATCATGAATTGGACTTTTCAAGAAATATCCAATAATTCCTCAAACCTACATTCATCCAGACAACCCAGGACTGAACAAAGCCTTTTCTGAATTGATGAAGAATCTCCCATGCGAAATGCTGATTCTGTGTTCCTCTTCCTACAGATGCAGTCTGCCCTGCTGAGTATTTCCAACATAGATGTAAAGTATAGGGAAGCATGGGCTGAACACATGTGAAAGGGACAAGTTTGTATAGGTAACCTGATTGGCATGGACAAGTTGCACTGAGGGGCCTGCTTCCATGCTGTAAATCTTTTATGACTCTCATGTTTATGATCTGGCTCTCCCATTGAGCAATAGTACTGAAGGAAGCAAATCAATGGAAAATGCAGACACAGTTCTCCCAGTTTCCTGGGTCATAGTCCCAACAGTCTTTTCTCATAGGAGTCCTGGATACAGAGTCAGCATTATGTGCTCAACTTAAAATAATGAAAATGCTGCAAGATGAGTGTGGTATGGTATGTTACACATATTACTCAATACCAAGATCAGCAATGCACAATTAACCAGATATTCCAGACTTCAAATTTAGGATTGTGAAGCCATACATTTTTGCACTGAATCCACATTGTATAAACATACCATTAAGAGGAGATATAATTATGTGATTTAAAGAATCCTTTCAGCATTGCAAAAATCACTTTTCCCTTTTGTTGGCAACAATGTTAATTTAACAGTTGGATAGCATTTGCTATTACTTGCACCTTGCTGCCCGGCAGCATTTATTTTTATACTCAACCATCAAGTTCTTACAGGGGATCTTCAAGATTAACACCGTTGAAATGTGTCAGTACTTGCTACAGTCCCATCCACTTCCTAAATCTTTCACGGATGATAAATCTCAAATGTGTATTGACCAATTTCTAAACAACATATTCACTCGGCAAAGATCTTATTGAGTTTGGAACTGCAGTATCATTTAAAAAAAAAGATTTTCTATGCTTAGTAATAATTGAGGGGAATTCCATAAAACACAATAATCAAATTTAAATTTTCAGTCCACGTCAAAAATATTTAGGTGAAAACTGATTTTTGGTTTCATGTACTAAAAGTAACACTTGCTATTTTGTGTTATGTTTCAGCACAGTGTCCGAGAATAAATTTTTGTTCATATGTGTTTGAAAGTGTAATAGAAACAATAGTACAAGGGTATATCAAAATTGAGAATTAACAAGGAATCTATTGGAACAGTCCATTTTTCATTGTTATCTTCCATATTTCCTGCTTGAAAGTTCCACAACTTAAATGACAGAATAACTTCAAGATTGGATTAAGATCATTGGCTGACAGTATTTTCCTAGCCTGTTTAACACAGGTAATGCAGACAAATATATTCACCTGAAAAATATAGTTGCCCTCAGAAACTAATTTGTGAATCCAGATTCCATCAAATATTGCAATATTTGAACAAATATGGGAGCCATACATGAAACACAATAGAGAAAACCTACCGGGGACATCTACCACCTAAAACGACAGAAGGAGAAGGAAATGAAAAGAATTGACTCAGTGGAATTTCTTGTTTATTTTTATTGAGTGACAACATTGTTTGTCTGGTTTAATGCATCTTAGATTCTGTACTTTAAATGAATGGGAGGGGAGGTAGGGAGGGTGGGATGGGAAGAGGGGGGGGGGAGAAAACGACACTGTATATATTTGAAAAGGAAAATGTATGTATCTTGATCAATGTGGTTTATGGTGTGAAAAAAAAAAGAAAAAAATACAGTACCTTCAGAACATCTAACCAATTTCACTTTCAAACCTTCGTCTGGACAAGCATCTCACAAATTAGCCTTCTATAGCCACTCTTCAATGCTCAGGATCGGTTGATTTTGTGACACCAATTTGAAGTTCCGATGAAATAGTTCCAATGGGCCAATGTTAAGCAGTGGAATGGGAGCAGGGAGTTATGCAAGTAACAAATTGATTCGTGAATAATGAAGCTCCAAGATGTAAAGATAAAATCCAACTTCAGGCCTACCTTGCAGCGTCCATTGACGCAAATGTTTGAAGAGCCGGGCTCACAAGGTGTTCCATCAATGACCTGAGGGGCATGGCGTATGTAGAATTTGTACCCAATGGCTCTGCAGTTCAGCTCACATTTTTGGTAATCTGTTACTGAACAGCAAGAAAAGTCAAATGACACACACAATTGCAAAACAAAAAGGATATTTTCACTGGACCATTTAGTAGGTCCATGGTTTCTGGAATTTGCAATATATAACAGAAAAATCAGGTGAATACAAATTAGAAGAGCAGAGTCAGCTGCCTCAATGATTAGAGTCCAGCATCACTCACAACCATGATGAAATGCTTTGAGAGGATAGTAATTACCTGAGTAAAAGACTGCAATTTGCCTACTGGCACAATCGCTCCACAGCAGATGCAATATCACTAGCTCTCCACGTGGCTTTGAAACACCTGGACAACTCATACACATGGCTGCTCTTCATAGACTATAGCTCAGCATTCAAAAACCATTATTCCCTCAGTGCTGGTCAACAAGCTCCAACCCTTGGCATCTTCACCCCCTCTGCAACTGAATCAAAAACAACATCTCCTTCTCACCGATGATCAAGACAGGTGTACCTCAGGAATGAGTGTTTAGTCCACTACTCTACTCACTCCACACCCATGACTGAATGGCCAAGTACAATTCAAATGCCATTTACAAATTTTCTGATGACACCAAGTTTGTCGGCAGAATCACAGACAGTTGAGTGGTGTCATAACAAGAACCTTGTACTCAACATTAGCAAAACCAAGGAGATGATTGTGGACTTCAGGAGGAGATCAAGAAAGCCAGTCCTCATTGAGGACTCAGTAGTGGAAAGGGTCAAGGAGTTCAAATTCCTGGGCGTCAACATCTCTAAGGATCTGTCCTGTACAGTCTATTTTGATTCAATCATGAAGAAGGCTCACCGAAGAGTTTGAGGAGATTCGATATGTCACTGAATAATCTTGGAAACTTCTGTAGAACTTTACTGTGTACTGTGGAGAGCATTCTGGTTGGTTGCATCATTATCTGATATGGAAATACCAACACTCAGAATCAAAAAGTCTCCAGATCATTGTTAACTCTGCCTGTGACTTCACAGGCACCAGTCTTCACTCCTTCGAGCACATCTTTGAGAGGTGGTGTCTTAAGAAAGCAGTATCTATCCTCAAGGACCCCTATCACTTGAGGGTGGCACGTTTGGAATAGCAGTTAATGAAATGCCTTTACAGCACCAGTGATCAGGACTGTGGTTCAAATCCTGCGCTGTCTGTAAGGCGTTTCTATGTTCTTCCCATGTCTGCGTGGGTTTTGCCTGAAGGCTCCACTTTCCTCCCACCATTTAAAAACGTACTGGGTGTTTAAGTCAATCGGGTTCATGGGCCAAAATGGCCTGTTACTGTGCTGTGTGTCCAAATTTAATTTAAAAAAAATTAAATCACTTAGGCCATGTCCTCTTCACTCTGCTACCATTGGGGTTCAGGAGCATGAATACAAGCACATCTTCTTCCCTCTGCCATCAGATTCCTGAATGATCAATGAATCATAGACATTACTTTACATTGTCTTTTTCTTTGTCTTGCACTATTTTATTTATATGGTAAAGTGGTTTATATGAATGTTTTCACTGAGATGCTGCCGTAAAACAAGGAATTTCGTGAGATATTCATGTCAATAAATTCTGATTCTGATCAATGGTATACTGCATACAGTCTGTGACCACATCTGGTTTGCAGATGGTTCATTCTGACCTACTTGGGTGAGCTGCAAGCTGTCTGTACACTTACACACACTTAACTGTAGCAACAACTGCAATGCAAGACCTTTTCACTAAAGTGCGACCACTGGTCCCAGAGGTACCCTGTCAGAGAGCTAAGCCATGTCCAGTATTACTGGTATTCATAAATGTCAAAAGATATTCATACCTGTAACATTCAAACTTAAAAAAAATAAAAACATGAACATTTTGAAATCTATAAGGAATTAAAATACTTAAAGCAAAAGTTACATTTGAGTTCAAATTAAATGCACATAACAATTCAATAAAATTTAAAAAATGTAAATTACCTGAAATTTAACTCTCCCGCTTTGGGCCATTTCTCTCCACTGCACTATAACTAACCTAGCGCAGGTTCACTGCCCTCTAGA
This sequence comes from Narcine bancroftii, assembly GCF_036971445.1. Taxonomy (NCBI): domain Eukaryota; kingdom Metazoa; phylum Chordata; class Chondrichthyes; order Torpediniformes; family Narcinidae; genus Narcine; species Narcine bancroftii. The sequence goes on along the minus strand of NC_091471.1, from coordinate 174,054,139 downwards.
ACAACTGAGAAACTGGAGGAAATCAGCATTGCACAGAGGACTCTGGAGGAATCCCACACCAGACCATTATTAGTGAGGACCCCTCAGAAAGCCTGGCACTTTAGAATCCACCTGAATAGTTGCCGAGGAATTACATGGAAGCAAATCTGCCCTCCCCATAGAAAGTTAGTAAACAAATAGTCATTTATTAATTACAATGGGCATAATGTATATCAACAGCAAGCTACAAAAATAAAGGTAAAGAAAAAGGTTCCATTATTGTCTCGTAATACTACATTTAGAATATAGCATACATGAAATTCTTTAACTTTTGTCTACCTTAAGGGAATCTAAGAGTCGCCACTTTGTCAAGCGCCCCTCATAGAAATGAGGCCCCTGTGAGGAACGAACTCACAACCTCAGGTTTACAAGACCAGTGCTCTAACCACTGAGCTATTAATATCAGAATGCTAGATTTTTCTGCATACTTTGGTTGATATCCCATGCACATTATTGAATATGAGTTTATACTTCTGGTATGGAGTCATTAAGCTAAATATGGGGGGGGGAAAGATCACCAAGTATAAGGAGGCATACTAAACATAATAGTTATGTTAAATATACCAGATGTGGAAAGGACACAAAATTGATCCATAATAGGGCACATAATATGTCCAAGTATTTTTTGATAATCAGGGATCTAGGTGTTGCAGTCCTGTAGACACCAGAGATGAACAGAGTTTCTGAGGAAAACATCAAAAATGCATACATAATAAGACATTCATGAGTGATGTGGGTTCAAGAACTAATCTTAAAATGTGAGCACAGGCATATAATTTAAGACAGCACCTTGGGAGTACTACACTGCCTGGGGTGCTGTCTTTCAAATAAAACATTAACTGCTGCCTAACCTTCCCACTGACATGAAAACAGCACTCTTTGAGGAGGAGGGAAGTTAACCTAATACCTTAAGAGCTAGACAATTTTAATCGCTCAATCATCACCAAAATATCTGGTCATGACTATTTTTGTGGAAGCTTTCTGTATACTGCTGAATTGACTGCAATAAAATCTGTTGACTTGGAAAGACCTAATTGATTGTAACAAGCTTAGAACTGTCTTGAGGCATGAAGATAAGAGTAATAAATACAAACCTTTCCAAAATTGCCATAAGTAAAAGAAAGTTGAGCCCTTACTAGATCGGCAGTCAGTAAGAGCTGTCTTCAGACTGAGCAGAATGAATATACTATGTAGCTTGTTCAGGGAACATGTCAGTACAATATAGTGTCTTGAAATCATTGAACGCACAGAGAAACAAACTGAGGAATCTGACATAGGCCTTGTCAACACCTCTAACATAGAGCCAAAAAGAGGTTTTCAGTTAAGTGTTCAAGAATTCCTGTGGTGGGGAAAAAGACATCAAATCATTACTTTAAAAACAAATATCACTCAATGAAAATCCTTCAGTGAGATGATTCAAGATTTTACCTATTTCTAGAACCTCTATTTTAAAGTGGACATGACATAGTGGATGATCAACGAGGAGCCCCAAGACTTCGATACCATGAAGCCACGGGCAACTTTCTCTCCTGCCTTTTATTTCCATTTGTCAGGCTGCCCTGACGCTCATATTGGGAACTGAGCAGCCCACTGTGCAATCTTGAGCACACTCCTCCCACCCTGTCTCCTGCACGGACACCACTTTAATCTCGTCATCCTTTCATCTCTTTTGTCCATGCTCTCATGGCACATATCCACACAGGTGAGGTAGGGATATCTTCCTTCTTGCTGAACTATGGCTTCCTCTCAACTATAATTGACAGAATCCTGGATGGAATCTCACCCATTTATCACATCTCTATTAATACCCATTTTCCTTTAGGACAGAGCAAAGATAAGAGTCCTGATCTTCCACACCACTGCCTTTGCATTCAAAGGATTATTCTTTTCAATTTCAGCTGTTTTCATTGAGACTCCACACCAGACATTATCATTCCCTTGCTCCCCCTTTTCAGCATTCCAAAAGGACTGTTCCCCTCTCCTGGTTTTCTCTTCCTGTCTCCACTGACTACTCCCTATTAATTTCCTCAGGATTTCAGCAAAGCAAATGGTCTGCAGTACATAAGAGTGCTGGAGAAACTCAAAAGGACCCACAGCCTCCATCAAAACCAAAAGGCAGTCAACAGTTCAGGCCTGAACCCTTCTGCAGGAGTGCCGAAAATCAAGCAGACGCCTGAATAAAAAATCCAGAGGATCTGTCACCAGGGACTCAGGTGAGGCAGTGGAGAATATTTCCAGTTGGTTGGTTTGGAACAGTTAGGATACCAAAACCCAACACATTTTGAGCACAAGCTGGTTCTACTCAGACAAGATTCTGGCTCCCTGCTTGCATTCTATTTCTAATTTGTAAAATGATTTGAACCCCTTATAAGAAAACATGGAATGCAAAAATATGTGATAGTACAAAATGTTTTTGATTCTGACCTGAACTCCATGCAAATCTGACCTAAAGCACAATGTGAGTGCTGCCTGTCATTTGTTCTCAGTACCTTGACATTCAGTTCCACCATCTTGAACAGGGACATATGTTGGAGACAAGTACAAGTAGCAGCCAATGTTCTTGTTCACGCTTGGCCATTAATCAACTTCAGACACACAAGATACTGCAGATGCTGGAATCTGAAGCAAATACAATCTGCTGAAGGAACTCAGCATCAGTTGGGGGGAAAGGTTAGCACAATGGTAGTACCATGCCAGCGATCTGGGTTTGTTTCCGGTGCGGTCTGTAATGAATTTGTATGTTCTCCTTGTGTACACGGAAGTTTGCTCTGGGTCCTTCGGTTTATTCTCACATTCCAAAGAAGTGCAGGGTTAGAAGGATAATTGATTACATGCATGTATGAGCAGTGTAAGGTCATGGGCCAGAAGGGCTTACTACTGTACTGTATCTCTAAATTAAAATTTTTTTAAAATTTAAATTAAATTTTAAAGAATGATTGATGATCCAAATCTCAATGACGGGTTCCATCCTGAAACATCGACTATTCTTTTTTTCCATAAACAAAGAAATGCTGGAGGAACTCAGCAGGTTGGACATGACCTGCTTTTCCTCCTATTGATGATGCTCGACCCATAGAGTTCCTCCAGCAGATTGCTTTCTTCACTAACGCTCCTCCCCTGTATTACACATGGCAATTTGACATTCACATACCAATAAAGGAGCATTGTGTATTGTGCAGGAAGAAAGACAAGCTTTCATAAAGATCATATATCAGTTACTGGGCAAAGGGGTGAGGGATGGCAGGGGAAGAACTGCAATAATAACCATATGTGTCCAATATTAACAGGAATGATGCTGGAAAGAAATGCATGAAATGATGTGTTTAGTACCCTCTACATTCCAGACATTATTGGGTATACTCTCAATTTCAGACAGTTAATAACTTGCAATAGTGACAAAAAGAGATAGGTTGGGTACTCTTCAGGGTGTTGCCCTTTTTGAGAGGATTAAAAGAGAAGTGCAAATGAGGATAATGGAGGTGTTCACCCCAGCCCAGGATCTCTATCCTGGCGAGAAAGGAATGTCGCAGGTTTAAATGAGGATTTTACCAGAAAGACCTCAGAAAGAGAACACAATTAATCCGCAATTCTTATCAAATTAGTTCAAGTGAAAGGAATGTAACATTCAACGTAGAATACTGGGTAATTAGCTGCCACAGCTGTGGTTGGACAGTGAGCAGGCATCGCAGTTGTTTTACTTTCATCATTTTGCAATAGTTACAAAAGCCCAGCTGGCTTCATGCAACTTAATGGACTTTTAACAGCTTTTCAAATAAGGAATATATCTGTCACTGAGGCATTTGTTAAAGCACAGCTTGCGAACTATTTTCCTGAAATACTCTGTCTAACCTGTGATGAATGGCTTTTCAGTAAAGCGAGCTTCCTGAAAGAAAAGTGTCCTGCCTTTCACCGATCATTTCATGTGATGAACAGACAAAGGTCTTTCAAACAAAGGCATCAAGTGACATTAAAGAGCTAAAACCAAGAGGAGCCTTTCACAAACAGCTGAGCCTACTTTAAGCAATGACAGTAAACATATGAATTTCACATCAATTAATACATGAAACTTCAGTAGTAATGCAGCACCATTTAAATCAGCTATCACCTCACTATCTTGTTTCAATGTAGTGAGAAATGACTAATTCCATGAATTGGACAAAAGGTTTTCAATTTGAAATCTTATCACTTTTTTCTTGCCACAGATGATGCCTAATTTAGTGATTCAAGCATTTTCTGGTTTTATTCCCCATCATTCCACTTAACAGCTACAGGTTTCACAAGTAACTGATTGGTTCCAAAGGAGGCTTTCCAGAAAAATACACAGCGTGGAAAATACCTCTGTCCTCCACCACCATAAAGCCAGGCAACTAACTCTACTTCAGTGAGGAATGTAGATGAGCAGCCAGGGAGTACTGTAACAGGAATAAACTAAAGCAGGGGTGGGCAACCTTTTACTATGTGTGGGCCAGACGGTGTGTCAGTGGTTGAATAGCAGGCCACACTGATGCTACCATAAATGAACATGGAAATGCACCAAAAATCACAAGTTATATAACACAATTTTAAAAAAACCATGAAAGTCAAAAGGGAGAAAAAATAGTCATAATGAAAATGAAATAATTAACCCCAAACAGAGCAGTGTGAGAGGCAGTGTCACACAAAGAGAGTGGCCTGCACCAATGTCCCTATAGGATATGGAGTTCTAAAGTCTTCATCACCTCAACCATCTTTTCACTTCTCCAGAGACTTACTCAGCCTCATCCAAATCCTGGTTGTCATTTCTGTGCTGATCTGTTCTACAGTTACAGGCAAGGAGAGGGTCAGAGGATCAGATTTTCATCACTCTTGCTTAAATATAATCTGGAATTCTAACAAAATTAATCAATTGGATTCTATCAACTGGGTTTTTATCCCAAGGCAGACAAGAAAGAGGATTTTGGTAAATTTTAATCATTTTTTTTTGCTAGGCTGCTGAGTCCCCTTAATTCTCCTTTTGTTTCTTTCAATTTATTTATTTTTCTCCTCTACCATTAATTATCTTTGTAACAACCTCTCCTCATTCATTTGATTGAATTGAGCTAGTTGTCGGTAGAAAATACAACCGATCAAATGACTATGGCTAACGTCCAGAAAAATTAATTCACTCGCCAATAGGAGGGGCAGCATGGTTGGGGTAGCAAATTATTATATGCGGACAAGAGAAAAATGCTTCAAGTATTGCCTCAAAACTTCTTTCAAAAGCAGCATACTTTCTTACTTTGGGAATCTCTGGTCAATATGGGATGATAATTTAGGTGGAACATGTGAAATGGCACTGAGTACCTTGAATGTCTTTCTCTGGAGCACACAGAAGCCTGGTGAGAGCGGCAGAAGGAATGTACCATCTCTCATTTTACCCATCTACACAATGAAGCCCAACTTGCTTCACCCGTGACAGAGTCTGTGGATCCCACACCATTTTCATTAGCTACCATAGCCCTCATAACTGGAATGGAAACAAGTCATTCCATCCCGAGAAATGTCAATGAATGAAATAGAGAGCCCTGGAGTTGGGTTCTGATCTGCTTGAGACTAGTTACTCTGCAACAATGCTTTAACAAGTAAAGGTGCTGCTGGGAAACCTCAGAGTTGTTTGTGCACACTAAACGGAGTTGCCTTGAGCACAATTGTGGGGGTCAAACACATAAATCTTACCAATGTCTGATTCTGGACTAGATATGTCGCTTGCGTCCCGAGATGAGATATGTCAGTCATTTCTGGTTTGGAGATTCTTTAGGATGTTGTTAGATTTCAACATCTCTATTACTTGTCTCATAAACTTGGTAGTGGTACCACAACTACAATTCTTGACTATCTCTTGGAATGAGAAACACAGATGAAGAGTTCCCCCCCCCCCACCACTGCCCCCCACAAAATGAAATCAGGAGAAAGATCAAGGAGATAAGACTAAAACTTCAAAAAATAGTCAAAGAAGTTTATTAAAATAGTTCTAAAATTAAAGGACTCAAAACTTTCAGATAACAAAGTTGCAGCAAGCAATTGGGTTGCCAGTTACCTAGACCAAAATAAAGGCTGCTGGCAGATGAACAGGGAGTTGTCACAATGCTACCTTTTGGATGGAGATCTTAATCCCAATCCTAAGAACAGAAATGGCAACAAAAAATGATTGCTCAATTTCTCTTTTGCTTCACTTTCTCTGACTGCAAGTCTGACTGTAAGAAATGTAAGAGGTGCTAAGGAAATTTCTGCTGGTGGCGAATATGTCTGCCTTGCAGCAGGCAAAAAGGAATTTGATGTAATTGGACATTGTTTTATTACTATGACAATAAATTGAATATTGAACAAAAAGTTTAGACAAGAATATGAGAGCATAAGATTTTTTAATAAAAGATATAAGTAACAGTTGATATCTTACTGTGATATTTACTTTATGTTTTTAACTACTTCAAGACAATATTTTGCTCTTGAATCCATAATTGGAATGTACTTACCATCAGTAAAAGGTTCCCATTCATAATACTTTCCCGTAAAGGCTTTGTCATTATAAGCAGAGCACTGCACCTCCCGAAAGTCTCGACTCCCATCAGGGCAGAGCTGTCATAGACAAGACAGAAAAATCAACTTAACCTTTAACGAGTTTGTTAATTGCAGGTCTGTTTCTTCAAATAGCTGTCATTGCATAGCAAGCTCCAAGATCTAAGGTACACTGAAAGTTATACAATACTTAATATACAGGCACTCCTCTACTTACGATGCGGTTACATTCCAATAAATCCATCATAAGTGGAAAAATCACAGATCAAAAAAAAAATTCTGCACCTACCAAACATCATAGCCTAGCCTATCTTAAATGTGCTGAGACCACTTGACTTACTATAGCCCAAAGTTGGGCAAATTTATCTAAAACAACCTATTTTATAATTAAATGTTGAATACATTTTATTCCACACTGGGGAAAATAAAGCAATTTTTAATCATAAAATATAGCATCAGCCAAATAAAGCATCCATCATCTGTTGCACGATAAACAATGAGAGTCACACCAACACCACTATCGTAAGTTTGAAAAATCGTAAGTCGAGCCATCATAACAGCACCTGAAATTCAAAGTGCTGTGAAATTGCATAAGAATTTATACACAGATCACAGCAAAAAGAAAAAATGCAATGTAACCAGACACACATATGTTGGGAAGTAATGATGTACAATATCCATTTTTATGATGGATGCGTGGGCGGTTTTCCTCCACAAAGAACTATAAAGCCAGGAGGGTCCAATGACAGTTTTGTTTAGGAATTTTCCTTTAGCCATTCACAAAGAGTATTTCATTTGTGTTCAAACAGATGCTGGTTTGGAAAAACTGGTGGGGGGGGGGGGGTTCTCATATTTAATCAGATGACTGTCAGTGAAGAACTTGATAGAAACAGAACTACAATACTGTTATAGTGGTTCCTTGACCTTCATTCTGTCCTGAACAAGGATCTGGGCTTCGACTGAAGGTCCCAGTCTCAACTATGAAAAGTTTATTTCATTGTATTTATTCTGTAAATCACAACAAGCAATATATTAATGCAAACAGTTTCGAACCATGTATTCAACTTCCTTTTGGAGAAAATTGAATAACCAAGAATGATGTATTTTTTTAAGACATGCATTAGGATGCATTCTATAGCATTAGTTTGTCCCAAAGTACAACCTTGCCAAATGAATAGAACATTCATGCAGACACGGCTACTATGCGGGATAACAAGCAACTGGTTAATCTATTTTTGGTTGAATCAATGAGGGATATTTTCCTGAATGCCAGATGAATTCATTCCCCTTTTTCTTCAAAGAAAATATCCATATAAGTGTTTACATCTAGATTTTTGTCAGATTACCCTCTGTAAAACTTTGTGCACATCATTTGTATCCTTCCTTCATTATTTACATTACATTTAGGAAATGTATGCACCACAGAAAACAACCTGTACTAGTAACACTAAGCCTAAAGTGGTAAGATGTTCATTAGAGAGAGTTTGGTTGTGTGGTGAGATAGACATAGGAGCTTGACATGATAATTAATAGACATCTTCATTCATCTCTTCACTACCTGCCTTAATGGACCAATAAAGGAAACCAGTAACATTAAGCAGCACAAAACCAGGTTGCCTCCCATCAGAAAGATCAAGATGCCAAAAATGTATGGTATGTGGTTGGCATCACTGCCACATGCCCATTGTGTCTTAGACACATGCACCTTACAAGATATCAAGTGTGAGCTGCAATTACCTTTGTGCAAGATAGATGATCTGCAGCACAGAAATACATCAAAGGATTTCCAGGCCTGTATGTGTAGCAATCTAGAATTTAGTGTACTATTCCGACAGTTGAATTACGGGCTCAAATGTCATTTGAATCAACGATTTTCTTTGACTCTTCTCGATAAACCAACTAAGATTCTACCAAATAAGCCAAAGTGGCATCTTGGCTGATGACTCTATATTATTAGGTATCAAGTAATCAGTTCATTATTATAATATGTTGAAACAATGACTCTACTCAATAATAATGATGTCCTATGGTAATTACAGCTCCAGGTTACATTCTTCTGTGTACTTAATAGAAAAATGGATCAGAAAAAGATCCAAGAAGGGTCATCATAATTGCAATGATATCACATCAAATATCTGTGGACTTTAACTATCTTTAAGAATTTAGCCATGCTTTCTGTCAACACTCATGACTACTGGAGAAGTATGGTTGAAGCTTTGTAGAGCCTATTTCACCTGGATTGATAAAAAAGTCAGAAGGATGGTCTTTGTGTGCCATGTAATGGCACACAACTGGTTTCCATTCCAGTTATGAGGGCTATGGTAGCTAATGAAAATGGTGTGGGATCCACAGACTCTGTCACAGGTAAAGCAAGTTGGGCTTCATTGTGTAGATGGGTAAAATGAGAGATGGTACATTCCTTCTGCTGCTCTCACCAGGCTTCTGTGTGCTCCAGAGAAAGACATTCAAGGTACTCAGTGCCATTTCAGATGTTCCACCTAAATTATCATCGCATATTGAGGATACAAGTCAATGAGATGAAGATTCCGTAGAACATGGTGTGCATATGGTAAAGGGAAAAGTTCACATTCTTGGCACCAGCAAAGAGAATGCAGACGTTCTTGTTTAACTCTCTAGAGTCGCTGAGGTTGATCTCTGAAAAATTTAGCCTCCTGCAGTTTCCTGCCAGTTACAAAGGGAAATCTGCTCACTGAAACTTTTCCAGGTTGGAAAAACTATTGCAATACAGAGAATCCGGCTACATTTTAAAAATTAATTCAAATAAATTTAAATGTGCTTAACTGCTTTCTAATCTTTCAAGCATTTTTTTTTCATTTTTAGAAATGTAAATGTTCCTGAATGTTGTTTTTATTTTCTTAATAGCTTCAAATATTTTTCAATATTTACGGGTCAGAAAATTTTCAAACATTCTAATTGACAGCTGTTTTTGTCTGGTTGCACATCTTCGCTGGGTATTGATGTACTTCCATAGGAATAGGAATTGCTCCGTCCCTCCGCTAAGCAATAGGAATAAGATTCCTGGACCAGATTATCATAGAAATACCCTCACTAAATAAAAAGGCCAAATTAATCAGGAAATGTAGTCAGTCAAGATAAAATGATGGTTAGGGAGTCATGAGCCAGGATAGCCCTGGGTTCCCTTGAAATTCAATGTCAATTTTAACAGCAACATGGTTAATCTATGTTTGGTTGAACGAATGAAGACGGAAGAATTCTATCTTTTCTTTCTTCAAAGAAAATGTCAACATAAATGTGGATTTATGTAAGACTCTGAAAATAATATTGTGGTAGAGAGGATTTGGCTGTTTAGTATATTGCTTGTTAATGAACATTGGCACTGTAAACATTATTTGAGAGTTTGGATCATTAACATCAAGAAAACAGGACAAAAGCAGAGATGTCCCAAGATTGAAAAATCTATACACCTGTAACATTTTTAGGACATTCAACACCAGGCTAACATCAATAAGCAATTCAATAACATCATTAACTGAGATTTGACATATTCTGGCAATAATATTAAATTTATCTGGATAAAATTAAGCAACAGAAAGAGTAAAGTAAAACAGGTAAATTCTCAATATGTATTTTAGCTTGACAAATGGTGATTAATCAGTATAGTGACTAGAATTGAGACAATGGAACAATTCTAATTATCCAAGGCTTGGACTGAGATTAGCATAGCAATTATGGAAAACACATTCAGGATTACAGGTGGGGCTGTGATCCATAAAGGAAAAAAAGTTTTGCTTTCATTATTCATTCATATTGGTCGTCCTTTGGTTCGAAGAAGAAACGTTGTTGTGCAGTTCATTTGTGGACATTCATTTAGTTTGAGTAAATTACATGGGGTAATGAACTGATCTGACAGAAAAAGACTGGAAATGAAGCAATGTGAAATGTTCCATGTGAAGAGAGCAAAAATAAATTAAAGGACAAAGTTGGAAAAAATACAAAATTATTGAGATTAAAAAAAGGCCAAAGGCCAAATTAATCAGGAAATGTAGTCAACCGAGAGACAAGGAGAGCTTTAAGATTTATTTAGAAAAGATGGATTAAAGAATATCTTTTGTTATTACAAGAATGACAAAAATGGTCTAAAGCTAATTTCAATTTTGTATGTGGAGATATTGTAATTATCATGGACGATTGTTCGCCAAGAAATTCTTGGTTGCTGGGGAAAATTGTGGATACAGTTCCAGACAAGAAAGGATTCATTTGGCAAGTGTGGTTTAAAACCAAGGCTGATTTCTTAAATAGACCTATTACTAAAATCTTTTACAAGAAGCTGAAAGTTTTGATTTCTAATCTTATATTTACTATATTTGCTTTGTGCATCTGTAATAGTCATTATTAATATTAGCCATTAATGTCTATTATAATAATTAGGGATCGGAATGTAAAGGTTAAAACCTTGTGATTTTTTATTCTTAGTTAACTTTGTGCCCATCTCTTTAAAAGAGCTATTGTTTATAATGTTACTATAGTGTCTATGATGCAATATGTTGTAATATCCACCCAGACTAACAGCTTGCTCATTCAACCAGATGTGAAGGAAGCGTGAGCTCGAGAAATTTTTCTTTGAATTTTTGTATCTCTTTAAATACCATTGTGTATCTCTTTAAAAGCTTTTTATATCTTTAAATACCTTTTGTATTTCTATCATACAGTAAATGCTTTGTTATTCATCATAATGAAAGTCTTAATGCAAATCTATACAAAATGTTTATCTGTTTTATCAAAGAATTAAAACTACATAAAATAACAGCCACAGTTTGATTTGTTGGATTAAAGAGATCTAAATTTGGGATATCGCTGCTCATGCTTTGGAAGATGATACTCTGAAATTAGGATATATTAGAATAAGGAAAGTGTCGTCTATACATGTTACTAGGTCCCAGTCATAATCATGGACAATAAATGTGTCACTGAGTTCCAGTCTTTCGTGCAGCAGATAGGACTTGCCATCAGCACCCAGTCACGAGGACTACTGGTGGTATCATGGGAGCTGACAACACACTGCCATCATCCCAAACCCATCCAATGCCCTGTCATCAGAATGGTGTAGCCCAACAGCTAGAACCAATGCTGTACTATCTCCCCTCATTTACCTTCCTTCAAACACCCATACACTGCCCTGTAGCCATTTAAAAAAAAAAATTAGCCAACAATACAAATAAGCTTTAAGCATTACAGTGCACAGAAACATTATTCATACCTGAGGGTTACAGGACTTGGACTGTCTGAAAGTTCCAAGACAACTGAAACTCTGTGCAGTGGGATTCCTTGGAACTCTATGCAGCTGCTGCTTCACCAGTCCATCTGTTCGAACTTGGGTTTCAAGGTGTGGCTGAAAAGGCAATGGCGCATCCCTCTTCTGGAACACCGAATCTTCAGTCTGAGGCCCGGACAGCTGTCCTCCATGATTCAGTCTCCGCATCCTTGAGCTCGTCTGTTGCTGATATAAGTGAAACGTGTCTGCTTGGTGTGGGTCCCTGTGCTGGAAGTGTGAGGAAGTGCTTTGAAAAGAAGCTCCTGCCTGTAATCCCCTTGATCTGTTCAGTGGTCTCCTGCCAACAGATGTAGATTAACTTTAATCAGACAATTCCTCAACTATTTTACATGAAATAAACCCCCCCCCCCCCCCACCATCACAACCTAGATGAGGCATAGATACATTAATTATGAGAGTGGGGTTCAATAATTATAAAACATTTATATTAACAATGTTGCTATTAAATAATGGCAAACATTATACATTTCTGAACATTATCCCAAGAGAAGCAGAAGAATTTCTCCACCTCCAAGTTACAGATATGCCCTTCATCTGCCTGCTACATCTCTATGTTATTAGACTATCATCTTTCCTCTCACCATAAATAAAGCAACCTCACTATTCTGGTGTTCTGAACTACTCAATTTTTTCTTGCTGCCCATTACATACCACACATAATCTCTCTCAACCTTATTGGTCAATTTGTTCTTAGCCAAGCTCAACTGTGTCAACCCAGTCACAATTTATTCTCAATGCTACTTTTAAGCAGAAGGCCCAGAAGCCTGAAGTCCAGCACCTCCATGCTCAAGAACAGTTATTTTTCCTATAGCCATCAGGTTCTTGAACCTCCTTGGACTACAGGAATCCTAACCATAACAACTTCAGGATGACAAACGATTCATCTGTACTATTAAACAAACTGCAACTGTGAATTTTCTATCCATCTATCTTTTTATATCTATTCACCCTTTTTCAGTTTCTGGCTTATTCTGGTCATTTTAATTAATGTTTCTGGTGTATATGTACAACTGCAAAAAGAATTTCAGTGCATTTGCAAATAGTACTTATGTGTATGGCAATAAACTCTCATAGTGCGGCCATGACCTGGAAATTTTCTGCTCGACTGATTGATTGCTAGACTGGTAATTGATTTGGCAGCTCCACAGGAAATGCTCTGAAGAACAAGAAATCCATGGTTTTCAAATTATAGGATCATTTTAAAATCATTTTAAAGGTTTCATGATTTCAAAAACATCAACTCCTTTTGCTCCCTGCACGAAATGTAGCCTCAAACTAAAATAACTGGGGAGGCAGGAGGGGGTTGGAGGGGGAGGGGAAGAAATCCCCTCATTGACAAGGAGGGGATGAGAGATGTCACTGAAAAACAAAAGTTAAGGAAGAAACCCAATTGGAGAAGAGGGCTGTTTCAATCTCCCGAGTAGTGGCCCAGGTTATTTAATGAATGCCAAACTTCTAGCTGAGACTGGTTTCAATGTTTGAGACCCATGCTGTTTGCACAAAATTGGTTTGAATTGCTGGGAATTCCCTGTGTGCACATAAACCATCAAGTTTCAGATCAAACTCTTTCAAGCAATATATTAAAAAGTTGCATAATGTGTTTGAATTGTTTTGATGAAAAAAATTGTAAATTTAATTCTATCAAAACTGTGTGAAGAATGTGTAACATGTGTAAAGGTCAGTAATGCACCAACTCTGAAAGAGACTAAAGATTTAAATCACCAAGCACAATGGGCCAGATGGGCATTTCCACTGTAAACTACAGCGTCTGGTTCAACTTGCCACTGGCCCTATGCCTAAACATTGTGACACAAGTTGGGAACAAGCCTGAGTTCAGACGCTGGCTAATCTGACCTTCTATTTGATCAACACAGTGCAGCATGAATCTACTAAGCAATAGACCTGGAGGAACATCACATCCGAACCCTCAGCTTTATGACTGCTGGTTGATGTAACATGCTTTCCTTACAGTTACAAAGCTAGATTACATACAAAGTTAAATGCAGGCAAGTTATCTGTTTTTTTAAATTATTTCCTAAAGTTTTATTTAATTTCTACTACTTAATTGCTTGTAAATAAATTCATTATTTTTAACAAAGGTCCTCTGAGTTAGTGACTCCTAGGAATTTATGTTCGCCCTCTCCGACTTTGATCCCCCAATGATCACTGGATTGTACTTCTGGTTTTCCCCACCTAAAGACCACATTCAGCTCCTTGGAATTGGTGAGATTAAATGTGATGTTGTAGTTAGTCCACCATTCAGCCAAGTTTTCAATCTCCCCATGTAAGCTGACTCATTGCCCCTTTTTATACAACCCACTACTGTGGTATCATCAGCACATTTACAGATGGTGATGTCCGACTGAGAAATATAGTCATAGGTGTAAAGTGAGTAGAGAGGGAGGGGGGCGGGGCTAAGAATGCAGCCCTGTGGTGCTCTGGCACTGATGCAGATTGTGGAGATGATGTTCTTTCCAATCTTCACTAATTGGGGTCTGGAGGTGAGGAAATCCAGGATCCAATTATGCAGAGGGGTATTGAGGCCCAAGTCTTAGAGTTTGCTAATCAGTTTTGAGGGAATAATGGTATTGAAAGCTGAACCGTATCAATAAAGAGCAGCCTGATGTATGCATCTTTGCTGTCCAAATGTTCTGGGGTTTGCAATAGAGTCAGTAAGATAGACCTGTTGCTGCGGTAGGCAAATTGGAATGGATACATGAAGCCACTCAGACAGGAGTTGATATGCTTCAAATCCAACCTCTCAAAACACTTCATCACTGTGGATGTGAGTACCACTGTTTGGTAGTTTGGTAAGCAGGTAACCACACTCTTCTAGGGCACAGGTATGATTGACACCTCTTTGAAACAAATGGGTACCACACCCCATAGGAGTGAGATGTTTGTCACTACAGAGAAACATGAAGATTGATTGGATGAGAAGAACAGTCTCAAAGATCATTGGGCATAATAACGTTCAGATACAAATATGGATTTAGATATCCAACACAGAGAGACAGCAATCAGCCTATCCAGAAAGACACTATTTTCCCCACAGCTCTGCAAATTTCGCTTTTCCCCACAAATCAAATCCCATCTGGAGTTACTAATGAGTATGCTCATGCTAATTTTGGGGGGGCATGTATTCTAGAACATAAAATTAAAATAGATTCCTCTCTGATTCTCACACCTATCCCTCAGATTCTTTGGCAATTATGCAAAATCTATGACTCATTTGCCAGTGGAAACTCTTCCCCTTATTTATCACAACCATAGAGAAGTCACTTTATGTCTCGAGAAATGTTAGGATCTATCCAGACAGTGGTTATTATTTTTTGAAGTTCCATAAATTCAGGGATGACTGAGAATGGGAGGGTAGCTCATATAATTCTGTAACTATAAAATGAACAAGACTCCATTGTCAGGGGTACGGACAGTAGGTTCTGTGAGCCAGATAAGTATACCCGCATGGTGTGCTGCCTCCCTGGTGCAAGGGTACGAGATATCACAAATCGGGTCCAAAATATTCTGAGAGGAGAGGGAGAGCAGCCTGATGTCTTGGTACATGTGGGTACAAACGACAATGACAAAAAAAGGGAGGAGGTAATGAAAAGGGATTACAGTGAGCTGGGACGAAAGCTGAAAGACAGGAACGCTAGGGTGGTGATCTCGGGATTACTACCTGTTCCAAATGCAAGTGATGAAAAGAATGTAAGGATAAGGAAAATGAATGTGTGGCTGAGGTGCTGGTGTACAAGGCAAGGATTTGGCTTCTTGGATCATTGGGATCTCTTTTGGGGAAGGCATGATCTTTACAAGAGGGACGGGTTGCACATAAATCCAAAAGGTGTCAACATTTTGGCAAGTATGTTTGGTACAGCAGTGGGGCAAGGTTTAAACTAATTTGGCAGGGGTATGGGAACCAGAGTGATAGGAAAAAGGGTAGGGAAGATAAAGTAATGGCCATGAAAAGTAAAATAGGAAAAGTAATGTTGGGAGGAGAAAGTAAAAAATCAGATGGTGCAGTAAGTTTTCGGGTCAATGATAGTGTTAAGAAAATTACCAAGAAAAATAGTTGGAGAAACATCAAAAGAAAAGGTTACAGAAGTCACTAGATATTAAAAGGACAACGAGCATAAGGGCACTTTATCTGAATGCCCACAGTATTAGAAATAAAGTTAGTGAACTTGAGGCGCAAATTGGTACCCATGCCTATGATTTGGTAGCCATCACGGAAACATGGCTACAAGGTGACCCTAAATAAGAATTAAACTTTCAAGGGTATCAGGTGGTGCAAAGAGATAGACAGGATGGTAAGGGAGGTGGAGTTGCACTCTTAATCAAAGATGAGCTCCAGGCAGTAGTGAGGAATGATATAAGATCTAAAGAGCATAATGTTGAGTCCATTTGGGTAGAGATAAAGAATAACAAAGGGAAAAAATTATTGGTGGGTGTTATCTATCGCCCACCATATAACAATAGTTTAGTGGCACAGGAAATAAATAGAGAGATAAGTGAGGCATGTAATAATGATACGGCAGTCGTCATGGGGGACTTTAACTTCCACATAGATTGGGAAAATCAAGTTGGTCGTGGGAGTCTGGAAGAGGACTTCATAGAATGCATCTGCGTTAGCTTTCTTGAGCAGCATGTTAAGGAACACACAAGAGAAAATGCTCTCCTGGATCTAGTGTTGTGCAATGAGATAGATAGAGTAAATGATGTAATAGTCAGAGACCATCTGGGAAATAGTGATCATAGTATGATTGAATTTCTCATTCAGATGGAAGGGGAAATAGTTAGATCTAAAACTAATATATTATGCTTAAACAGGGGTGACTACCATAGGATGAGGGAGGAATTGGGCAGAGTGGACTGGGAGCACAGGCTAATTGATGAAACAGTTGAGGAACAGTGGAAGATTTTCAAAGAAATATTTTGTAATGCTCAATAAAAATATATTCCGGTCAGGATAAAGGGCAGTAAGGGAGGGAAAAATCAACCGTGGTTAACAAAGGAAATAAAGGAGAGTATAAAAACGAAGGCGCAGGTGTACAAAGCTGCAAAGAGCAGTGGGAAACTGGAAGATTGGGAAAACTTTAAGAGACAACAAGGGGTTACAAAGTGGGTAATAAGAAATGGGAAAAAGGATTATGAAAGTAAATTGGCACAAAATATAAAAACAGAAAGCAAAAAATTTTATAAATATATAAAACAGAAGAGGGTGGCCAGAGTTAACATAGGACCCTTGGAGGATGAGAAAGGAAAACTGGTAGCAAAAAATGAGGAAATGGCCGAGGCATTAAACAAATATTTTGTGTCAGTCTTCATGGTGGAAGACATGTCCAGCATGCCCAAGTGCGGAGTTAAGGATGCGAATGTTGGGGAGGGCTTTGATAAAATAGTTGTTACAAAGGAAGTAGTGATGGAGAAACTAATGGGACTAAAGCCAGACAAATCACCTGGTCCTGATGATATGCATCCAAGGGTTCTGAAGGAAATGGCAGAAGTTATAGTTGATGGATTGATGGTTATATACCAAAATTCTTTGGATTCTGGGCAGGTCCCAGCAGACTGGAAGACAGCAAAACTTTTTAAGAAGGGATGTAGGCAGAAGACCGGAAATTATCGGCCAATTAGCTTGACATCTGTGGTTGGAAAAATGCTTGAAGCTGTCATTAAAGATGAAATAGTGAAACTTTTGGAATGTAAGGGTTCAATCAGGCAGACGCAGCATGGTTTTAGAAAGGGAAGATCTTGTTTGACAAACTTGTTAGAATTCTTTGAGGATATAATGGGTGCGGTGGACAGAGGGGAACAGGTTGATGTTGTATATTTGGATTTCCAGAAAGCGTTTGATAAGGTGCCGCACAAGAGACTTATCAGTAAGTTACAGGAAAGTGGAGTCCGAGGAAGTCTATTGGCCTGGATTGAAAATTGGTTGTCTGACAGGAGGCAGAGAGTCGGGATAAATGGGAGTTTTTCAGGTTGGCAGAGAGTGATAAGTGGGGTGCCGTAGGGGTCAGTGTTAGGCCCACAACTGTTCATCATTTACATTGATGACTTGGAGGAGGAGGGGACAAAATGTGGTGTAGCCAAGTTTGCGGATGACACCAAATTGAGTGGAAGAGCAAATTGCAATGAGGATGTGGAGAGTCTGCAGAGGGACATAGTTAAGCTGGATGAGTGGGCAAAGGTCTGGCAGATGGAGTACAATGTTAGTAAGTGTGAGGTTATCCATTTTGGAAAGAAAAATAAAAGTGCTGAATATTATTTAAAGGGTGAAAAACTACAGCATGCTGTTGTGCAGAGGGACTTGGGAGTGCTTGTGCATGAATCGCAAAAAGTTAGGTTGCAGGTGCAGCAGGTTATTAATAAGGCAAATGGAATGTTGGCCTTCATTGCTAGACGAATTGAATTCGGAGTAGGGAGGTAATGTTGCAACTGTATAAGGTACTGGTGAGACCGCACCTGGAGTACTGTGTCCAGTTCTGGTCTCCATATTTGAGGAAGGATATATTGGCTTTGGAGACGGTCCAGAGGAGGTTTACTAGGTTGATCCCTGGGATGAAGGGGTTGACTTATGATGAAAGATTAAATCGTCTAGGATTGTATTTGCTCGAGTTCAGAAGAATGCGAGGAGATCTTATAGAAACATATAGGATTATAAAGGGTATGGATTGGATAGATGTAGGAAGGTTTTTTGAGCTGGCTGGGGAAACTAAAACGAGAGGATACAGTCTCAAGATTCGGGGGGAATAGATTTAGGACAGAGATGAGGAAAAATAGTTTTTCCCAGAGAGTAGTAAATGTTTGGAATTCTCTAACCAGGGAAGTGGTTGAGGCTGCCTCATTAAACATATTTAAAATTCGGTTAGATAAATTTTTACATGATAGAGGAATTAGGGGATATGGGGAGAAGGCAGGTAGGTGGAGTTAGGTCATAAATTTGATCAGCCATGATCGTATTGAATGGCTGAGCAGGCTCGGGGCCATTTTTGGCCTACTCCTGTTCCTACTTCCTATGTTCCTATGAATTCAGGAGTTGTAATGAAAATAAAGGAAAGTTTGGTATAAATTGGGAGCAACTGAGAACAGAAAATCTTTAGTAAAAAGCATTTAATTATGCTATTGTCAAAGACGGAGGTGCCTGCATTGGCAGCAACCTCAAGGGGTTGCAGGCTCTTTGGTGGATGCGGACTGGCGCAGGGTACCAGAAATGGGGAGAAACATCCCCTGTTGAGAAGGAGAAGGAGCTCAGCAGCTCAAGGACAAAATCAGACTGCTGGTTGTTGGTAATTTGTGGTCAAAGGACCCACACAGGCCACAGGCTGCTGGAGAATGGCTAATAAAACCATGTATTGGAACCACGATTCAAGAGGATACTGAGGGCTCTTGAAGGATTTTGGGCACTGAAGGCTACCTGATCATATCGGAGGCTTGGATTTGAAGCTTGGGTTCCAGGGAGAGGATGGGTCTGTGAAGTTGCAGAAGCTGTGGGAGCACTGGAGATGATTCTACAGACACTCAGTGACTGTGAAGAGACTCTCTTCTGCTTCTTTCTCTTACTGTAAGGGGCACTGGGCAATACCAATGGCAACTTTTTGGCTAGACAAAAGGAAAGTTCATGTAATATATTTTCTGTTTTATTACATAACAATAAAAGAATCAAATCATGAATCTATTATTGCAAATTTGCATTTCACTGATATTCTTGAACATTGTGGAAATATTCAAAACTGACCTATTTCAGTTACAATGGAGGAAAACAGATACAGTGAGTGAAGTAAAAACCTTCTTCACCACCCTATCTCCATGAGATTCTACCTTCAGGGAATGATGCACCATTATTCCAAGATCTTTCTGCTCTATTGCATTCATCAATGCCCTCCCATTCACGATGCATGTCCTGTTTTGATTATTCCTACTAAAATGAAGTACTTCACAGTTATCAGTATTAAACTCCATCTGCCATCTTTCAGCCCACTCTTCTAAGCAGTCCAAATCACTCTGCAATCTTTGAAAATCTTCACTATCTACAATTCCACTTATTTTAGTATCATCTGCATATTTACTAATCCAATTTACCACCCCATCATCCAGATCATTAATGTATATGACAAATAACAATGGACCCAACACAGATCCCTGAGGCACACCGCTTGTCACCAGCCTCCAACCTGACAGTTAACCACTACAACTCTCTGGTATCCATTTGACTATCTCAAAATTAATATCTAACGACTGGACCTTCCTAATTAATCTTCCATGTGAAACTTTATCAAAGGCCTTACTGAAGTCCATATAGCCACATCCATTACTCTATCCTTATCAATATTTCTAGTCACCCTTTCAAAAAAATTCGACAAGATTGGTCAAATATGACCTTCCACGCACAAACCCATGTTGAGTGTTCCTGATCAGACCCTGTCTCTCCTGATACTTATATGTACTATCTCTAAGAACGCTTTCCATTAATTTACCTACCACAGACGTCAAACCTGCAGGCTGATAATTGCTAGGCTTGCTCCTTGAACTCTTTTTAAACAATGGAACTACATGTGCAATACGCCAATCCTCCGGCACTATTCCCATCTCTAATTACATCTGAAAAACCACTGTCTGAGCCTCTGCTATTTCCTCACTAACTTCTCTCAAGTTCCAGGGCAAAATCCTATCAGAACCTGGAGACTTATCCATCTTTATATGCTTCAAAAGCTCCAGTACCTCCTCTTTCTTAATCACCTCTTTCTAATGGCCATAATTACCTCTTCTTTCTTTACGCCATACAATTCAATATTCTTCTCCTTGGTGAATACTGAAGAAAAGAAATTGTTCAAGATTCCCCCCACCAACCCCCCCCCCACCCCCAACTTTTTTGGCTCTACACACAGTTGTCTGCTCTGATTCTCTAAGGGACCAAATTTATCCCTAACTCTCCTTTTGCTATTTCTTTTCTCTTTGGCTTGGCTTCGCGGACGAAGATTTATGGAGGGGGTAAATGTCCACGTCAGCTGCAGGCTCGTTTGTGGCTGACAAGTCCGATGCGGGACAGGCAGACACGGTTGCAGCGGTTGCAGAGGAAAATTGGTTGGTTGGTGTTGGGTGTTGGGTTTTTCCTCCTTTGCCTTTTGTCAGTGAGGTGGGCTCTGCGGTCTTCTTCAAAGGAGGTTGCTGCCCGCCAAACTGTGAGGTGCCAAGATGCACGATTTGAGGCAATATCAGCCCACTGGCGGTGGTCAATGTGGCAGGCACCAAGAGATTTCTTTAGGCAGTCCTTGTACCTTTTCTTTGGTGCACCTCTGTCACGGTGGCCAGTGGAGAGCTTGCCATATAACACGATCTTGGGAAGGCAATGGTCCTCCATTCTGGAGACGTGACCCACCCAGCGCAGCTGGATCTTCAGCAGCGTGGACTCGATGCTGTCGACCTCTGCCATCTCGAGTACTTTGACGTTAGGGATGAAAGCGCTCCAATGAATGTTGAGGATGGAGCGGAGACAACGCTGGTGGAAGCGTTCTAGGAGCCGTAGGTGATGCCGGTAGAGGACCCATGATTCGGAGCCGAACAGGAGTGTGGGTATGACAACAGTTCTGTATACGCTTATCTTTGTGAGGTTTTTCAGTTGGTTGTTTTTCCAGACTCTTTTGTGTAGTCTTCCAAAGGCGCTATTTGCCTTGGCGAGTCTGTTGTCTATCTCGTTGTCGATCCTTGCATCAGATGAAATGGTGCAGCCGAGATAGGTAAACTGGTTGACCGTTTTGAGTTTTGTGTGCCCGATGGAGATGTGGGGTGGCTGGTAGTCATGGTGGGGAGCTGGCTGATGGAGGACCTCAGTTTTCTTCAGGCTGACTTCCAGGCCAAACATTTTGGCAGTTTCCGCAAAACAGGACGTCAAGCGCTGAAGAGCTGGCTCTGAATGGGCTTCGTCTGCAAAGAGTAGTTCACAGACAAGTTTCTCTTGTGTCTTGGTGTGAGCTTGCAGGCGCCTCAGATTGAAGAGACTGCCATCCGTGCGGTACCGGATGTAAACAGCGTCTTCATTGTTGAGGTCTTTCATGGCTTGGTTCAGCATCATGCTGAAGAAGATTGAAAAGAGGGTTGGTGCGAGAACACAGCCTTGCTTCACGCCATTGTTCATGGAGAAGGGTTCAGAGAGCTCATTGCTGTATCTGACCCGACCTTGTTGGTTTTCGTGCAGTTGGATAATCATGTTGAGGAACTTTGGGGGGCATCTGATGCGCTCTAGTATTTGCCAAAGCCCTTTCCTGCTCACGGTGTCGAAGGCTTTGGTGAGGTCAACAAAGGTGATGTAGAGTCCTTTGTTTTGTTCTCTGCACTTTTCTTGGAGCTGTCTGAGGGCAAAGACCATGTCAGTAGTTCCTCTGTTTGCGCGAAAGCCGCACTGTGATTCTGGGAGAATATTCTCGGCGACACTAGGTATTATTCTATTTAGGAGAATCCTAGCGAAGATTTTGCCTGCAATGGAGAGCAGCGTGATTCCCCTGTAGTTTGAGCAGTCTGATTTCTCGCCTTTGTTTTTGTACAGGGTGATGATGGTGGCATCACGAAGGTCCTGAGGCAGTTTTCCTTGGTCCCAACAAAGCTTGAAAAACTCATGCAGTTTGACATGCAGAGTTTTGCCGCCAGCCTTCCAGACCTCTGGGGGGATTCCATCCATACCTGCTGCTTTGCCACTTTTCAGTTGTTCAATTGCCTTATATGTCTCATCCTGGGTGAGGACCTCATCCAGCTCTAGCCTTAGGGGCCGTTGAGGGAGCTGGAGCAGAGCAGAATCTTGGACTGAGCGGTTGGCACTGAAAAGAGATTGGAAGTGTTCTGACCATCGGTTGAGGATGGAGATCTTGTCGCTGAGGAGGACTTTGCCGTCTGAGCTGCGCAGCGGGCTTTGGACTTGGGGTGAGGGGCCGTACACAGCCTTTAGAGCCTCGTAGAAACCCCTGAAGTCGCCAATGTCCGCACTGAGCTGGGTTCGCTTGGCGAGGCTAGTCCACCACTCATTTTGGATCTCCCGGAGTTTGCGCTGAAGATGGCTGCATGCGCGACGGAAGGCTTGTTTCTTCTCTGGACAGGACAGCTTTGTAAGGTGAGCCTGGTGGGCAGCTCGCTTCTTTGCCAGCAGCTCCTGGATTTCCTGGCTGTTTTCGTCGAACCAGTCCTTGTTTTTCCTGGAGGAGAAGCCCAGTACCTCTTCAGTGGATTGCAGTATGGTAGTCTTCAACTGATCCCAGAGGGTTTCAGGGGACGGGTCCGTGAGGCGGATTGCATCGTCGAGCTTTGCTTTGAGGTTTGCCTGGAAGTTTCCTCTCGCTTCGTCTGACTGCAGGTTTCCAACTTTGAACCTCTTTCTGGGGGCTTTACTGTTCCTGGGCTTTGGCTTGAAGTGAAGGTTGAGCTTGCAGCGAACCAGCCGGTGGTCAGTGTGGCATTCCGCGCTGGGCATGACCCTGGTGTGGTGCACATCTCGTTTGTCACTTTCTCGCACCAGGATGTAGTCCAGGAGGTGCCAGTGTTTGGATCGGGGATGCATCCAGGTAGTCTTAAGGCTGTCCCTCTGCTGAAAAAGGGTGTTTGTAATGACAAGCCGCTGTTCTGCGCAGAGCTCCAACAGGAGGCGCCCATTGTCGTTGCACTTGCCGACGCCATGCTTGCCCAGGATTCCTGGCCAGGTTTCTGAGTCTTTGCCAACGCGAGCATTGAAGTCGCCAAGGATGACAACCTTGTCGGCTGTAGGGGTGCGTTGGATGAGGTTGCGCAGGTCAGTGTAGAACTTGTCCTTTTCTGCTGGTTCCGCCTAGAGGGTTGGAGCATAGACACTGATGAGGGTGATGCAACGCTTGTTTTGAAGGGGGAGTCGCATGGACATGATTCGGTCCGAGTGGCCTTTCGGAAGGTTTTCGAGTTTGGAGGCAATGAAGTTCTTGACCATGAAGCCTACACCAGATAGGCGTCGTTCATCCGAAGGCTTGCCAGACCAGTAGAGTGTGTAGCCCGCGCCGCGTTCTTGGAGGCTGCCTACATCTGCCAGGCGGACTTCACTGAGAGCAGCTATGTCGATGTCAAGTCTGAGGAGTTCATGTGGAATGAGGGCAGACCGACGTCCAGGTCGGTGGCTGTCAGCCTTGTCTAGCATGGTTCTGATGTTCCAGCATGCTAGCTTGAGTTTGTGAGCATCTTTTGAGGGGGAGGACGTGGAGGGGGAGGACGTGGAGGGGAGGACGTGGAGGGGGAGGACGTGGAGGGGGAGGACGTGGAGGGGGAAGACGTGGACCTGTCCTCGGGCCTGCGCAAAGGAGCTTTTAGGTGGAGTGCAGTGCGCGCAGTACTGGCCCCACCCTTTACACCCATGGTTCGTGTGCCGTGGCCAAGCAAGCTGGGACGTGGCAGCGAGGTCCTTGGGTCGTAGGTTTTATATTGGAGTGGCCTTCTCCTATGCAGGTTTCTTACCCGGGCTGAAGGGGTCTGCCTCCCTTCTTAGGTCGGACCATACTGCCCGGACCGGGGCCAAGGCCACCGCTGCTCTCCCTGTGCCCTGACTGGGGCCGCCTCCTCCAACTCTTTGCCCAGACCGGGGCCTCCGCCTGCCTCATTCGACCGAGGCCGGAGCCACCGCCTCCCCCTTTGCTCCTGCCCGGATTGGGGCCACCGCTGCTTACCCTCAGCCCGGACCGGGGCCGGGGCCGCCGCTGCTCTCCCTGTGCCCGGACTGGGTCCGCCGTCTCCCACTCTCTGCCAAATCTTGATGATTTCGAGTTTAATCACTGCCACCGTGTCTTCAGCTGGCGAGGTCTTCAACTCTGGAATTCCCTTCACCTGCTTCTAATGTTCTCTCCTTTAAAACTTTCCACGAAAATCCATCTACGGCACAGCGGCGCCCGACCCTTTTGCTATTAACGTATTTGTAAAACCCTTTTGGATTTATTTTCATTTTGCTTGCTCTAGCCACCTTGTACCTTCTTTTAGCTTTTCTAATTTCTTTCTTAAGATTCTTTTTTACATTCAATGTATTCTCTAAACATCTCCTTTATTCCTTGTTTCTTATATTTATTGTAGGTCTCCTCCTTTTTTCGAACCAAGTTTTCAATATCCCTTTAAAACCATGGCTCTCAAACTTTTGACCCTACCTTTCAACCTAACAGGAACATAAAGATATTGTTCTCTTAAAATCTCACCTTTAAAAGACCTCCATTTCTCTATTACATTCTGCCCATAAAACAAATAGTCCCAATCCACTCCTCATAAATTTTTTCTCATCTCCTCAAATCTAGCTTTTCCCCACTCAAAAACCGCAACCCTAGGCCCTGACCTATCCTTTCCATAATTACATGGCACAATGATCATCGGACCCAAAGTACTCCCTAACACATACCTCCGTCATCTGACCTATCTCATTCCCCAATAGTAAATCCAACATTGTCCCTTCTCAGATTCTTTCTCTCCAGATGTTAACTGAGCTGTTGAGCGTTTCCAGCTTTTTTAAAAT
This sequence comes from Narcine bancroftii, assembly GCF_036971445.1. NCBI lineage: Eukaryota > Metazoa > Chordata > Chondrichthyes > Torpediniformes > Narcinidae > Narcine > Narcine bancroftii. The sequence goes on along the minus strand of NC_091471.1, from coordinate 174,028,751 downwards.
TACAACTTTCTAGCAACTGTGATATTCTGCTTTTTAACAGAATGCAAAAAATTCTGGTCTTGAATTGTTTTTGTGAACACATTGGGGGAAAGGTGCAACAATGCAAACTGATCAATAGTGCGGCTTTGAAGGAAATAGGTATTGTGGTCTTGAAATGCCTTCACTGTCACAAACAGCATGTTTAAGCTTTATTTCCCCCCGTTGAGGAATAAAAACTGGATGAAGTAATGTTGGCAACATTCTTTAACTGCACCAAGAAACGGAAAAATACTGCTCAATATTTTCTGAATAAAGCATGCAAGGAAAGGTTTTTATTTTGTCTTTTTGTTCTTCATTTTCTGTTGAAGGTCCTCTTTTTGGGAATTCAGACTAAACGCTTTGTGTTGCAATTCACTCAAGCACAAATTTAATTTCCCATCATATTTTGCCCAGCCAAAAATATTCTTAATTCCAGATCTTGGTCCTGGAATTTCATAAATAATTCTATAAATATAAAAAAAACACACTGGAAACCGGATTCCCCACACATTCCATACATGCTTAAAAAAAGGCATTTGCTGTAATTTTTATAACTTTAAAAACTATAGCCTTAGACTTCTGTCCAGATCAATAGGTCAATGATCTGGTAACATCACCTCACAGATCCCTGGGTTTTGTGGCACAATTTCACCACTGTCACAGTGGATTTGTCATGTTGCCTTAATCAAGATTGTCTTTTTAAAACCCCTTCTTGTGGTGGAAATGGGCCAGTTGCAGTCTATAAAGCAGTTGTGATCTGTAAAATCTATAGGTCAGGTATTAACATTCTTACACAGCAAATTATGATAAGAATGCAAGATGCTCAAATTCATGATTTATTTTTTGACTTTAAATTTGACATTTGTTCTGGACACAATGCCCATTTAGTAGAGCAAGATTTTCTAATATCAAACTTCTAAGGATTTCTTTCTTGTCTGCTGTCGCTCTTAGGCAGGCTTCTGGAGCACATGCAATGTATTACTTAACATGTCCACCCTGCCCTCTTGTCCTCTGGTTCAAGTTGGACCATTTCTCTTTCTTGCACTCTAAAGACAAGGATATAGGTAATGGCCATTGGCAGGACCTCTCGGGAGCGTTCAGTGGAATTTTGATTCCTATTTCATTGCTATGTGCAGTAGTATGATTCCACTCTAGTTTCATTGAAATAATTTAACTCAGTAGTGAATCATGCATCAGGAGTGGCTACAACTCACTCCAAGGAACATCGGTGAGAGTTTCCATTGGCTCAGACATTCTTTACTAATTTAGCTAAACCTATGCAATTACATGAGAGCTCTAGAAATGTGCAGCAACGTCTTTTCAATTTATAGATCAAATGTATATGGAGGAGCAGTTTCCTGGGGGGAGGAAGTTTCTGCAATGCCAGGGGTTCAGGCACTGCGGCAGGATGGAGAAAATTGCTTTTAAAAAAAAATGTCTATTTGTCCTGCATTCAGCTCAAATTGGTGTTGTGAAACAGGGATTGGTTTACAAGGTGGGAAGTTAAGACTGGTCTGCCTGCAATTCGATAAAGTCAGAATGCATGTGTTTTGTTTTAAGTGGGAATTTTTGTTGCATAGTCCTCAAATATTGGCAGAGGCTTATGTACCTACTTGTGAATGCTCAAGATCTGACCTGTGATTTATGAAGACTTTCCTGGCCACCTTAACTCTGATCTGTCTATGTGCATTACAACTCAGATCCTCCAGGTCAGTAGATCAAAGATTGTCTCAAGCTCATGCACGAGACATCAGGGGCTGCAAAGGTACCAAGAGGACCCAGAGGCCTGCAGCCTAAAAGGTCTCCAGGTCAGATTCTTCAAAAAGTTCCCAGGTGGTAAAGTACCCCAGTGTGCAGTCACTAAAATTTCATGAGTGTGTCATTTATATCTTGTAACCAGATAGCTGTGAAAATGGAGCTCCACAGGAAAAACAAACTCTGTAATAGATCTTAAGAGAAACGAATAGGTCAGAGATCCAGCTGTTGAGAACAGGAACCTAATGACAGACGAAAAGAAAAACATACTTATCTCTCTGTCATTCTCAGCCTATCACATCACCACTGAACCACCAGTAATTCAGGCACTGTGCATGAAAAGACAAGTCCAAATCTACAGAGGGAGAACTTTCCTGACATCTTTGATGCAGACTAAGCCCCAGATCTGCTATCCCTGTACAAAGGTCACATGTCATCGTGGGTGAGCTGCTTATACTCATCAACTCTTGGTTGACAGCTCACTGTGAGTGGAAGGGATCAGGGGTGGAAGAACTGGTGCAGTTAGGCAAATTCTTTACAGATACAAATTTGAAGTGCACTGCACACTTCAAAAACGTTGAATAGCATTGTTGTTGGGTAGTGTGGGCTGGGGTTGGGGAGGGAAGTCTCTTCTAGGTCTGTGCACAAGCATTGATCAAATAGAACCCAAGATTGGGAATTGGAAGTACAAGATCTGTAGAGAGAGAGGCACTGCACGACTTAATAATTTTCAACCTTCTCAACACAAGGCTTATTGTGCTGCACAAGAGATTTGAAAATAGCTGGTTTGCAAGCAATAGAAAATAATATAAAAAGAAATTACTTGCCTCACACTTCCAGTGACTTGTATAAATAGTGAATTGATTCAGGTAAAGATAATTTGTGGATTGATGTAAGAAAGCAGTTCGCAACACAATGCTTAAGGATCAATAAAGACACCATGGGAGGTAAATAAGAAAAATAAATTGATCAACTCTTACTTCCTGCTGTCACCTTTTAATTATAGTTTTGCGTGATCTTTTCCTTCTTGTCATAAACAATGGAAACTACTAAGATCACATGGTATGGCTGGCAGTGCATTTATGAAAATCAATTTACTTCATCTGCGATCTCAATTCTATATGTTACTAATCAAGTCAACTTCTCTGCAGCCAAAACTTCCCCGATCACTGAATATTGCTCCTGCTTTGATTGCTCTGTTCATGACAAGCCAGACAGTGTTACTTTCCTTACTGGGCAACAAAAATCAATATGTAGTTCCCTCATACACACTGTTTGAAAGTGGGAATTCAGGTGGACAAGGTGGTGAAAAAGACATTTGGCATGCTGACCTTCATTGAACACAGTATAGAGAACAAAAACTGGGACCTATGATAATAATACCAGTCAACAGACTGTGTTCATGTGCAAGAGGGGTGACTAAAGCTTCTGATTAAGTAACTGGGGCATAAACATCTGAAGGAAGAAAATATAAAGTATCAGGAAGTTAAAATTGTAGGGTGCACATTAAAGTGATTTTGTTTTTACTGATATGGAATCTCCAAGGTTAATCACTCTGTGTCAGTCAGGAACATATTTTTTTTATCCTGCACAATGCCATTTGCAAATTCTGCAAGCTGATCTTTGGGAGAATACATGGTGCAAAGGCTTCCCATTCAAGTATTGGCTAGACGTGATCATGAAGCAAAATAATATGTCAGACTTCACCCATCAAACTCCAGTTGAGGGAATTATCAATGTGTTGGGATGGAATAAAGCAAGATCACTGGTTTCTTCCCAATGTAATGAATATTCTGCATCAGTTAAACAAATCTTTGTATATTAAACTCAATATAAATATTTTAAAAAGAAAGTTAATCATAAAAAACAATTTATGAATAATCTTATTTGGCCTAAGGCAAGGAAAATCTGATAGTACATGACAGAAGCACTTGTATTAATAACCCACTAAAACAAATTCCTTGCTAGTAGACTCAGTGATAGACAATCCAGATTAGAGGTTCTATGTTTTCAGGAAATCTACTGACCAACCAAGCATTAAGGTCTGCTTGACAAATTGATCACTTTTCAGTTACATTCACGTAAACGTCAACTTCATGTGCACTCATCGAGGATATTGCTATCCATGAAACTCATGGGAAAACTAACCTTTGGTCATGTCTGCCCTCTATCTGTTTCAACATTGAGTTTTTAATATTTTATAAACTTTAGACATACAGCACAGTAACAGGCCCTTCAGGCCCAAATATCTCAATTCAAAACCTACAATCCCTGTAGGTTTTGAAGGGTGGGAGAAAAACCGAAGGAGCACAGGAAACCCATGCAGACATGCGGTAAAAGTACAAACTTCTTACAGACAGCGTCGAATTTGAACCCGAGTTACTTGTGCTGTCATAGCATCACACTAACCACTATACTAATCGTGGCGCCCTAAAAATGTTTCGTTTCCATGGTGCACGAAGTACAAATGTTCACTGGTGACTGAACATTTCCAACTCCTTAAATTAAAAGCAGCCCATGAGTGGATGTAGTAAAGCTGAGTTGACATTCAGGCATGGGTTAATTAGTGAAAAGTAACTTCCATGTCACAAGTAACATGTAATGACTATCTCCAATAAGAGAAAATCCAATGGCCTGCATACAATGGAATTATGATTACCAAATCTCCCAAACATCAAAATTGAGGTGGTCACTTCTGACTAGAAACATAACCACAAGAGATCAAGGACAATGTATTCTATGTTAACTCTACTTCACCATTAAAAAACTTATAACTAGGAGCATGATGAAATACTCTATTTTCATGGATGTATTAACTCCAACAACTTTCAAGAAGCTTGACTGTCCTCATGACAAAACATCCACTTAATTTGAGCCTCATCCACCATCCTCGATATTCACTCTTTCCACAACTGACATACCCTAGTCCAGTGGTTCTCAACCTTTTCCTTTCCACTCACATACCACTTTAAGTATTTACTATGCCATAGGTGCTCTGTGATTAGTAGGGGATTGCTTAAGGTGGTAAGTGGGTGGAAAGAAAAAGGTTGAAAACTACTGTTTTAATCGTACCTAATTGACTTGTTCTGTGCAGTTTCATAACTTCAAAAGAAATGGGCCAATGACAAATTTTCTCAAGCAAAATATTTCTGTAACAATTGGTTCTAGAGCAGTGATTCTCAACCTTCTCTTCCCACTCACATACCACCTTAAGCAATTTCTTACTAATCACAGAGCACTGATGGCATAGGGATTACTTAAAGTGGGATGGGTGAAAAGAAAAAGGTTGAGAACCACTGCCCTAGTCTTAATATCCCCATTAACAAAGTACACTGCAATAGGTTAGAGAGACTTTTCGAGTATCCATCTTCTAACCATTGACCTCTGCTACAAAAGGCAGCAGATACTTGGGACCATCCAGTGAATAGCATCTGGTCATGTAAATATATTAAAATTCCTTCTTTGAGGCAAATTTTAAAACCTTAGAACCACATAATAATACTGAGGGAGTACTTTCATCACAGGTTTGCGGCAGTTCAAGAAGATGGCTTGTCACCACCTTCTCAAAGAATAGAGAATGCGCAACAAATATTAGGTTTGCAGTAACATAAAACACAGAATTGTTCAGCATAAGAAAAGGCTCTATGGCCCACCATGTTTGCACAGACCATGATGACGATCAAAACATATCCCATCTGCCTGCTTATGGCCCGCATTCCCTCATACCCCACCTGCTCATGTGTCTGTCTCTTAAACATTGCTGTTGTTCTGCTTCCACCACTTCCCCTGCCAGCACATTCCATGCACCTACCACCCATGAGGCAAGTGAAAAACACTTGCCTCATAGAATTATAAATTTCCTCCTCTCTCCTTAATCCAATGTCCTCTGGTATTTCACATTCCCATCATGGGGAAATCACCCCTCAGCCTTCGACAAACAATCCAAGTTTGCCCAAGTTTTCTACATAGCTATCATTTAATTTAGATAACATCCTAGTGAAGTTCTTCTGAACCCTCTCCAAAACCTTTACATCCTTCTAGTGATCAGAACTGCACAAAATACTCCAAATTTGGCCTTATTAAGTTTCATACTTTTGCAACACAAGTTCTCAACTTTTGTACTCTATGCCCAAACTTATCCACTTTTGTTGCCACTTTCAAGGAGTTACGGACTTGCACTCCATGATCCCTATGTACATCAATGCTCCAAATGGTCCAGATATTTACTGTATAGTACTCATACCTTGTAGCAGAACAAGTCATTTTTTAAAACAAAATTGGGCTACTAACATTGAGATACTGGATATGGTTCCCCAATTTTATAGCTCCTTAAATGGTTCAGCGTCATATTTTGGCCTATACACCTCACCAACATGCCCTAGGATATTTTACTTCATCAACTTGTAAAATGAAAATGGTATTGAGTTTTTCTTTTATATGCTTTAGCCCTATTTATAAAATCAATTGCTTTATCTCTCCATATCAATGACAATGAACAGCTTCAAACTATTGTCTAAATCAACATCTTACATACTTTCTGCAAAATAAAAAGATTGTTTACAGTATTTTTTAATGGTTAAATAATATTACTGGATATGGGCCTCAGTGGTTTACAAGTTATCATATCTCTATATTCTCACCACAAGATAGTGAACCCAATATCATTTGACCTAACTAAGGAATGGGTTTACCTGTTGGAGCTGTGATAGGCTCGGTTAATACTGGTTCCAGGCAGCCAGCTGGTCAAACTCCGATGAAGGGGTACAGAATGACGGACTGTGGACAGTACTTGCCCATGAGGAATGTGAAATACCCGTAGGGACTGATCTCCTCTTGCAAACTGAAATGTAGACTGAATTCTCCGGTTTGCCTGAGGAAGGCAGGGTCGAGTCTGGTGCATTACTCCACCACCACAGGTCCTGGTGCAGGCAGTCCAAGGACCCCATTTGCCCCACAAACCTCTTGGCTGGTCTTCTGTAAAGGTGTCAGCAATCTGACGCTTCATCCGGTTCTGCACCTTTCACAACAAAAAGGAAAGTTCATCCTTGAGATGGACAATCGCATTTACAAGTAATAACATGTGGCAGACTCCTGCAGCTGAGAAAGAGAAAATTTGTTTTTTCATATAAATGGAGGTGTTTCAGAGTCTGATTTACAGCTCCAACCTTCACACACTATTGCGTTTCTTTTTCCAAATTTTATAAAATTTTGTGATTCTGCTTCTGTCTCCCTCTTGCAGAAGGAAACAATTCACCCAATCTAGAAACAGAGAAAATTACAGCCAGCCAAAAAAAAAGGCTATTTCCACTGCCTAAGTTTTAGTTTGTGGTTATGTGGGTATGGCATTTGTCCAAGAATGTTATAAATGCATTATGAGGACTTCTGCCTTAATCCACATTTTCCAGTTTGTGTGTTTCAGACAACTATAACCTCTCCATTTTTCCGCAGGTCATCTTAAGTATACATTTTCTACATGACAATTCACGAACTTGCGGATATAGATTTTATTCAAATTTATATCAGAACAACTCACAATATTGAAACACCCACAAGGACACTCTTGGTATTTGTTTGTTGCAATGAAGATAGCTAAAGTTTCGTTGTTCCCTCCTCATAATCCAAAGATTCTTGTCCATGACATTATTTTAGCAAATTTTCCCTGCCCCCATTAATGGCTTTGAAATCTTTGCAAAAAATAAAATGGTCAAAGCCAAAGAAGATATTCAAAGATTGATCTACATACAGTCCACTCATATAAAGTCTTGTTCAGCTGCAATCCTAGATTCACTTTGGCTCCTAATTGCAGATTGCTTTTATTTTTCAATTCCAATCCTCCTCTTCAAATTCCTTTGTGGCCTCGCCACTTAATATCTCTAACTTTTCTCCAGCCTCCTACAATAACTGACATATTTTGTATTTTAGTCAATTCCCTTTGGCAACATTGCCTTCAATTGACTATACCCAAAGCTCTGGAATTCCCTCCTTAAACCACTCAATCTCTCTCTCTCTCAGCTGTGATGACAACCTGCACTCTGATCAACATCTGGTTCCCCAATTTTATAGCTCCTTAAATGGTTCAGCGTCATATTTTGGCCTATACACCTCACCAACATGCCCTAGGATATTTTACTTCATCAACTTGTAAAATGAAAATGGTATTGAGTTTTTCTTTTATATGCTTTAGCCCTATTTATAAAATCAATTGCTTTATCTCTCCATATCAATGACAATGAACAGCTTCAAACTATTGTCTAAATCAACATCTTACATACTTTCTGCAAAATAAAAAGATTGTTTACAGTATTTTTTAATGGTTAAATAATATTACTGGTAAAAAAGAGAGACAGTTTCAAAACAGGCAACATATAACATCCAGAACAATTCAAGTAACTTCAAGAGAAGATGCCCCAATCCATTCTGTCGAGAGTCATTGACTTGAAAAAAAATGTTTCTCTCTCCATACTTGCAACCTGACCTCCTGCATATTTTCAACACTTTCCGTTTTTATTTCAGATTAACAGTTTTTCATATTTTTAATTCAGGCATCCATCATTGCTCAACCTTACAAGTCTCATCAAAGCTGCAAATCCTCTAAAAATATGCACAAATTTGCAAAGATTTCTGCTGACCAATTTTATACAATGCCTATGACCACATATCATTTGAAAAGGAGAGAGACTGGAAAACAAGGACAGACTGTATAATATATGATCAGAAACATTTCAGGACAATATTAAAATTTATTACAGAATCAGAAAATTGTTTCAACACAGAATGAGGCCATTTGGCCCATCCATCTATATTGGCTTCTAACATTGTATAACCATTCAATCATTAATTTCTCCATATGATTGCAAATCATTCTTCCACAAATCAGCTAAGAGAGTATGATGCTTGTGGAAAATAGTCTACATACAACCTGGATCATCTGACTTACTTTTGTCCTTTTTAAATGTTCTCATTAACTGAGAGTGCCCACACCAAAAATATGTTGGAGACACTCGTCTGGAATTAACTGCACAATTGTTTCAGTTAAACACAACAGATGAAATGAAAGCAAATTATTGCAGATACTGGAACTCTGACATGCAGATGTGTTTTCAGATGGGCAGGGCAGGATATCAGCCAGGCTAGCACTTCCTCAATGCTGAACACAGGTTCCCCACAGCATTTCCACGAAATCAACCCAGGGGCTCCACATCATCTCCCAAAGTCAACCCAGGAGCTGCCACAGCCCTGACCGATCATTAAGCCAGGGGGTCCCACAACACTGTCTGCACATCAACCCAGAATAGAGCTTGCTCCCTGGTCCACATTAGTAGTACCGAAGTGGAGAAAGTAAAGAGCCAAGGGGCCCACATAGCACCAACGAACATGAACCCAGGGGTTCTCCCAGCACTTTCCCAATGTTAGTCTGGGTTATGATCCCTAAGCTAGCTCTGATGGACTGATTACTGGAGTGTGTTGATTAGTAAAGTACTAGATAAAGAGCCAGCTCTTCAGCGTTTGACGTCCTGCTTTGCGGAAACTGCCAAAATGTTTGGCCTGGAAGTCAGCCTGAAGAAAACTGAGGTCCTCCATCAGCCAGCTCCCCACCATGATTACCAGCCCCCCCACATCTCCATCGGGCACACAAAACTCAAAACGGTCAACCAGTTTACCTATCTCGGCTGCACCATTTCATCAGATGCAAGGATCGACAATGAGATAGACAACAGACTCGCCAAGGCAAATAGCGCCTTTGGAAGACTACACAAAAGAGTCTGGAAAAACAACCAACTGAAAAACCTCACAAAGATAAGCGTATACAGAGCCGTTGTCATACCCACACTCCTGTTCGGCTCCGAATCATGGGTCCTCTACCGGCACCACCTACGGCTCCTAGAACGCTTCCACCAGCGTTGTCTCCGCTCCATCCTCAACATCCATTGGAGCGCTTACATCCCTAACGTCGAAGTACTCGAGATGGCAGAGGTCGACAGCATCGAGTCCACGCTGCTGAAGATCCAGCTGCGCTGGATGGGTCACGTCTCCAGAATGGAGGACCATCGCCTTCCCAAGATCGTGTTATATGGCGAGCTCTCCACTGGCCACCGTGACAGAGGTGCGCCAAAGAAAAGGTACAAGGACTGCCTAAAGAAATCTCTTGGTGCCTGCCACATTGACCACCGCCAGTGGGCTGACATCGCCTCAAACCGTGCATCTTGGCGCCTCACAGTTTGGCGGGCAGCAACCTCCTTTGAAGAAGACCGCAGAGCCCACCTCACTGACAAAAGGCAAAGGAGGAAAAACCCAACACCCATCCCCAACCAACCAATTTTCCCCTGCAACCGCTGCAATCGTGTCTGCCTGTCCCGCATCGGACTTGTCAGCCACAAACGAGTCTGCAGCTGACGTGGACTTTTTACCCCCTCCATAAATCTTCGTCCGCGAAGCCAAGCCAAAGAAAAAGAAGAAGAAGAAGATAAATAAGTTTTTACTGATAGATTTTGACTTTTTAAGAAGGTCAGGAAGCATCTGTAGAGTGATGCAAACAACTTTTGAAGTCAATATTCCCCTGTAGGTATGGAAAAGATGAGAAGTTTGCATGTTTTACAATGCAGAGAGAAAGGAAGGGGAGGGAGAGAATGTCTTCAGGCAGAAGATGACCGATTAAATGAGTGACATTGAAAACAAGAAAGGCTTACAATGCGCTGCCTGTTTGGCATCAGCAGCAGATAGACCAGAATTAGCATTCAGTTGATGACCTTTCATTAACAAGTGGCAGGTGAGGAATCACGATATTGTTCTGGTGGAAGTGCACAAGGAAGAAGCAGAACCAATAATTATATAGAACACAGGACACGACAGCACAGTACAGTCCCTTCACCCACAATGCTGTGTTGTTATTACAAAAGGAAAATACTACAGGTGCTGGGGGCATGAAATTAAAGTGCTGCCAATTCTCATCATCTGATAAAACAAAATTCAAACATTGGTCTGTGAGATGAACAGCAGGATTGCTTCACCTCATTAAGCTGGAGGCCATACCAATTCTTAACATTTACCAGGATTTACCATTGATCAGCAAGATGCATTCCTTCTGAGCAATTCCTGAAATGTCAACATTACACCAACCATCTATCAAAATAGTTGAGTGCATTTGCCAAAATAATAATAAATAAGTCCCAAGGTTTACATATTTGCATTTCATTCTATCAGTTTGGTTTTCCAGAGCTTCCATCTCAGTGGAGTTGTAAAGAGAATATCTTCAGCATAGCTTTTGCTTTGAAAGGATACATCTCTAGCAGTTTTAAGGTAAAGACTCTGGATGGGATGCAAGAAGCAGTGCACCTCTAGGCCATGTACACTAAAGTGAAACGCCCAGGGAGAGCATAAGCTGTTTCCCTCAACATGACAAAACAAGCTACATCAGACTACTATTTCTTCATTACAGCTCTGCTTTTAACACAATATAGTACCAAACAAACTAATCCCCCAGGCTACGTGACCTTGGTCTATGTAATTGAATTCATGGCTTTCTATTTCACATTCTGCATCAGTGAAGGTTGATGACAGCACCTCCTCCACGTTCACCCTCATCACCAGGGCACCACAAGGCTCTGTAAACTCCACGTATATATTTGCGGGTAACACCACTGTCACCAGCAGGATCTCAAACAAGATGAGGCTGAGCATAGAAAAGAGAACGAGAGACTTTCAGTTCAAGGTTTGCAATACAAAAGACCAAGATTTCTGAACAAGGGGTGGAGCTTGCTCCCTGGTCCACATTAGCAGTACTAAGGAGGAGATAGTGGAGAGCTTCAAGTTCCAAGGGGTAAATAACATAGGTACACCACTGAAAGCATCCTATCATGTTGCATCACTGCATGGTACAGAAACTGCTCCACTAAGACCACAAGAAACTGCAGAGGATTGTGACTGTGACTCAGGCCATCACATATAGCCCTCTCCATCAACTTCTACAACTCTGGCAGCTTTGGAAAAACAGGCAACATATTAAAAGACATTCCACCCACTCTCTTCACCCACTCCTGTAAGGAAGGTTCACAAATGTCAGATCACACACCACCAGATTCAAGGGTAGTTTCTTTCGAGCCATTATCAGGCTCATCAATGAACTCAAATAGTAAAGTTATGTGGCTGCTTTCACTCTGTACCAATTGATCTCTCTCTGCAACTCTGCATTTTTGTACTGTCTTACTTGTATAATACAAGAGGTGTGTAATGATCTGCTCACAAAACAAACTTTATTCTTGCACCTTGGTGCATGTGACAATAAACTTGAATGCTAAAGTCAAACAGCTTTGGTCCTTACTCGTTAATTAGTTATCCTTAACCTGTTTAAGAATTGGAAAACTTTAACAAATTTACCACAAGCAATTATAAAACAATACCACAGGTAAGAAATTGCAAATTAGCTGTGCATTCACTGTCCTTTCATTCAGAGGGGAATGATATAACAAGGCCAACATTGTGCAGAAATGAAATTAACAACTGAAAATGATAAAAGGCTCAAATGCAAAATGGCAGTTAAATATTTTAACCTTTGCTATATAAAGGACCTGCTGAGTTTCTCCAGTATTGTGATTTTACTTCAACCAAGGTGTCTACAGATTTTTGTGTTTTATTTTTGTATTAGGCCACACTAAAAACATGTTCCAGAGGAAATGTGAACAATTCTATCATTTGGTCTCCAGATGAGTTTCAAGGAAGAATTTGTTGGCAACATGAGGACATTTTCAACCTCTCAAAGAGCTCTGGTTCCTAATGCACTTGCAGAAAGTTACATGTTTAATGCTCTTCCCAATCTGTGGACCACCACAATTGGCTAGAAATCTGTTCCTGTCAGTGATAAGAGAATATAAATTACAAGCATGAAGAGGCCATCTGGTCCTTCCAGCTATTCATAAAACATAGAACAGTACAGCACAGGAACTGGCCCTTCAACCCACACTTTTATGCTGAACATGATGTCTAAATTAAACTAAAACTCTGTAGCTTGCACATGATGCATACCCCACATCCCTGCAAGTGTCCAACTAGAAACCTCAAACATTACTATTGTATCTGCTTCCACCACTGTTCCTGGCACATGCCATTCTCTTTGCAAAAAAAAACTATGTCCTTCACATTTCCTTTAAATTCCCTCTCTCTCCTTAAACGCATGCCCTCTAGAATGTGATATTTTACCCTGTGAGAAATATTCTGACTGTCTATCTTACTAATCCATCTCAGATTTTTATAAACTTCATTCAGCCTCCAACGCTCCAAAGAAAACAATTCAAGTATGTCCATCCTCTTCCCAGAACACATGCCATCTAATCCAGGCAGCATCCTGGTAAATCTTTTCTGTACCCTTTCCAAACCTCCCTGTAATGAGGCGACCAGAATTGCACACTATACTCCAAGTGCAGTCTAATTGTGTCTAGATCATGATGGACCTAACTCAACAGCATTGCCATACAGTATCCCTTAACTCCTTTAACATTCAGTTACCTTTATCTATTTGACTGAACTCAGTCAATCACAAAATACATTCAATGTATATTTTCTCCAAACCACAGTCCTCAATCTGACTTTTAGACAGGGATGTCAAAGTCTCTCAGTGACTAGTACCCAATTACACATTAAAGGTTAATTAAAGGTCCGTCCCATCATCATTTCCACGTCCCATTTTGCCTCAAATGATCTTAATCATATAATGGATGGGGAAAGTGCCAGCATATTTCAAAGTGAAGGTTTTGAGAAAGTAATATTGCAGTAACCTCACATGAGCATAGAGGGAGGAATTTGCTCATATGGTAGGATCTGCATGATGCACTTGGTTTCCTTCCAATAGTGCAAATCACAGACACATCATTTTTGTACATTTAACAGTGCTGGATTCTAAGCATGGGGTTCTCATATCGCAGATCTTTGCAGAGTGAGAATCCCCAACTTTTCTGTTGGGAGTTAGCCAAAATGTATGTCAGGAACCATTAATTATCCCAAAGGTATGTTAGCAGACCAGGGTCAAATACTGACAAGATACCTTCCCATAGATTTACAGTACAGCTACCAGACAGAGGAGATACTGGGTCCACTTTACAGAGAGAAACAAAACCAGCACCTGCTAAGATGTATAGGAGAAAAGAACAGGCCTCCACCTGGTGGAGGTACACAGGGCAGGGCAGTGGTGCTGCCTCGTAGTTCCAGAGACCTGGCTTTGAATGAAAGCTCGGGATCCATCTGTGTGGAGCTTGCACTTTCTTCCTGTGCCATCATGGGTTTTCCTTGGGTGCTGTAATCAACTCCGACATCCCAAAGATGCTGGTAGGTTAAATGGTTGCTGTGAATATGAGAGGGTGAGAGATGGTGAGAGGGCAACAGGGGGCGACGGGGTGGGGGGCAGGTGACAGAGGGAATAAATTGCCAGGCTACAGAGAAATAAGAAAAAGGAAATGAAACGGATGGAATTTCTTTCTTGGGAACCAGCATGGACATGATGGGTCTGTGTAACAACAAGTAACGAAAACCTGGACAGCAAAGGTGCACACATCAGGATGTTCTTTATCGACTAAGGTTCAGCATTTAACACCATCATCCCCTCAAAACTGATCAGCAAACTCCAAGTCTCAGACTCAATACCTCACTGCATAATTGGATCGTGGATTTCATCACCTCCAGATCAATCAGTGAGGATTGGTAAGAACATTTCCTTTACAATCTCCATCAGTACCAGAGCACCACAGGGCTGCATTCTTAGTCCCCTGCTCAACTCGCTTTACACCTATGACTGTGTGGCTCAGTATGACAACAACACCATCTACAAATTCGCTGACGATACCACAGTAGTGGGTTGTATAAAAAGTCGAACATGCAGGAAGGAGATTAAAAACTTGGCCAAATGGTGCACCAACGATAGCCTTGCAGTCAATGTCACTCAAACCGAGGAGCTGATTGTTGACTTCAGGAAGGGAAAACCAGATGTGTATGATCTAGTGATCATTGGTGGATCCAGAGGTGGAGAGGGTGGGCAAATTTAAGTTCTTGGTTGTCACTATCAGAGAGAGTCTTCCCTGGAGTCAACACACTAAGAAAGCACATCAATTCCTCTTCTTCCTCCGGATCTTGCAGAGGTTTGGTATGACATTGGAATAACATATAGTTTCTGCACCTGGATCTTTGACTTCCTCATCAGAAGAGCACAGGCAGTATGAATTGGAAACAATGTCTCCTCCTCACTAACCATCAACACAGACGCACTTTAAGGATGCATGCTTAGCCCACGACTCTACTTGCTGTACACTCGTGACTGTGTGATCAGGCACGATTCCCATGCTATCTACAAATTTGCCGATAGCACCACAGTTATTGGCAGAATCACAAACAACAATGAGGAAACGTACAGGAGGGAGTTATATCATTGAGTTGTGTCACACCAACAACCTTGCACTCAATGTCAGGAAAACCAAGCAGATGATTGTGAACTTCAGGAGAAAGTCAGGGAAACACGACCCAGTCTTCTTTGAGGGCTCAGCAGTGGAAAGGGTCAAGAACTTCAAATTTCTGGGTGTCAATATCTCCAAGGATTTGTCATGAAGCCTCCCTATTCGTCCAAACACAAAGGCTCGCCAGCTTGAAATTCGCTGAAATACTGATACTTGAAAACTTCTACAGGTGGACTGTGCAGAGCATTCTGGCTGGATGCATCACTGTATGGAGGAGCCAACACTCAGGACAAGAAAAAAAGCACTAGAGGGTTGTTAACTCAGCCTAAGACATCACGGGCACCAGACTTCACTCCATCGAGGACATCTACATGAGGCGGTGTCTTAAGAAAGCAGCCTCTATCCTCAAAGACCCCCACCACCCAGCCCATGCCCTCTTCCCTCTGCCACTATTGGGAAAAAGGTACAAGAGCCTAAAGACGAGCACTCAGTAGCACAAGGACAGCTTTGTCCCCACTGCCATCAGATTCCTGAAAGATCAATGAACCAAAGACGGTGACTTTTCGTGCATCATTTTTATTTATTTTTTTAAGGTGGTTTATACAAATGTTTGCACTGTGACGCTGCTGCAAAACAATCAATTTTTTAACTTTTCCATGACAATAAATTCTGAATCTGAAACCTTAGCAAATTTCTACAGATATGTGGTGGTAAGTGCTGCATTACAGTCTGGTATGGCAACACCAATATCCCCCTAGTGTAAAGCCCTGAAAAAGGTAGTGTACACAGTTCAGGACATCACAGGCAAACCCACTCCCTCCATCAAGAACATCTACAGGGAACGCTGCCATCAGAGTGCAGCACCAATCATCAAGGATCCACTGCACCCAGCACACGCTCTGTTCTCACTACTACCATCAGGAAAGAGCCACAAGGCTCGCACCACCAGATTCAGGGACAGCTGCTACTTCTCCACCATCAGACTCCTCAACAACAAACTCAATCAGGGATTTGTTTTAGGAGTCTTGTACTTTACTGTTTGTTTCTTTTCTCTCTGTATTGTACAGTTGTTTACCTTTATTTGTTTACATGTGAATACTGTGTACAGTTTTTTTGCACTACCAGTAAGTGGTCATTCTGCCTGGCCCACAGGAAAAAGAATTTCAGGGTTCTATGTGATGTGACGTATGTACTCTGACAATAAATATGAAACTCCAGAAACCCTTCCCATCCTAACGGGCCCACCACCATGGAGTATTGATCATGAGTTTATTATCATACACATTGTACAATGTATATGTGCAACAAATTCTTGCTATAACAAAGGAAATACAATAGTATACATTGAATTGCTGGACAGAAAGAAATAATAAATAACTAAATAGATAGATAATAAATCTTTACAGTTACCACAGTGTAAGTAGAAAGGGGGTTTACAATGGTACTGAATACATCCAAGTTATCCCGCAAGCTATATTAGTGCCTGATTATAGTCTCCTGGGATTGGATCTTTGCCAAGTCACTCTGGAGTTGGATCTAAACCATGCTATAGATTTTTATGGCTATATTACTGACAATGTGAAGCAAAGTTCACAACAAGTTGTAAACCAAGTCTCAATATCTCACATTCCCAGATGGCTTGGTGAATTAAAGAGTTGCTGGGCCTTGTTTGCAACTCTGTTCCACACCTTGTCACAGCGTTCCTGAGTTAGGAAAGGTAAATTCAATTAGTGATCAGGGACAAGAAATCTATCATAAAATGATTAAAGCATTAGGGACTCAGCCAAATGCAGCTATTATACAAAAAGCTCTTTTGGTATTGGGCTATGGGCCAAGGGCTGGTTAGAGGAATTGGTACAGGGAAAATGGTAGTCAGCCTGGACATTATGGACCAATGGGCCTGTTTCTATGGTGTGGAAATTATCATTCCCCTTTGATAATCTTGATCAAGAATACTTATTCGGCAGGTTCACAAGTCTGACACACTGAACATGGAGTTCAGTACATTTAGAACTGCACTACTCTCCAAAATGGAGTTAGTAACTTTAGACAAATGAAGTATTGGGAGTGGTGAATGGAACAAAGTTGAATAAATAAAAATGCATAAAATTTTTAATTTTTGTTTAGCTTTATCTTAAGTATTATCATTCTATGTATGTTTATTAGAACATAATGACATTATTAGAACACTGAGGCAGGCAAAGGAGGAAAAACCCAACACCCAACCCCAACCAACCAATTTTCCCCTGCAACCGCTGCAACTGTGTCTGCCTGTCCCGCATCGGACTTGTCAGCCACAAACGAGCCTGCAGCTGACGTGGACATTTACCCCCTCCATAAATCTTCGTCCGCAAAGCCAAGCCAAAGAGAAAGAAAGAGGCAGTGCAAATAATTTCATTGGGGATTATCACTGGAGACCAATAAAAGTAAAAAATTATAGAAATGAAAAATTAGCCATAAAATGCTGGTTACATTCAGCAAATTAATTAGCAAATGGAGAGATAACTAGCAATAGTTATAAATAATCCATCATTGTCAATCATGTCTGAAAATAAGATTATTACTTCTCCAGGCGAGCAGGAAATATCACCGTTTTGTACCAATGCCAGAATTAGGGATCAGCTATCAATAGTGACCTTGTTAGTGATGCCAATAATCTACAAATGGGCTCTGTGACAAAAAGTATATTTTAGTTTTAACAAAGCTCAGCTCCTTCATCCTTCCAACCAAATATTTAAACAGAACCATTTTTGCATGAGATTTTTATATTTTCTTTTTCCAAAATATTTTGCCCTTTGGTTGCATTTCTATAATATTTTTTGTTACATGGTTCTTGGGGCTATTTTGATAATGAAAGTTTTTGTTGTGCACCAATTGGATGCCCTCAGTCAGTGGCACCTCTGTCCTTCCAGCTCCTGGTTCTACATCACACATGGTTTTGGACCAATTTGCTGTCCAATTTCCAGGGAGTGTTGGTCAACAATGACCAACTCTGCAGTAGATTCTAATAGCTTTGAAATTCTTGTTCATTTTTTTCCCTCACAATAAATTTCTGTCTTGACCTTGCTGAGCCAGTTTCTTTCCAGACAGTGGAAGTGCTTCACCTCCCTACCTTGCATTTTCAACCCCTAATGATGGGTTGATAATGAAAAGGTAAAGTATTGAGGGAGGCTTTCCACTTTCAGTCCAAGTTTCATCAGAAAATTCCTTGTGATAACAGAAATCACCAATCATATTCAATCCATCCATTACTACCTAAAATTCTCTTGCCTCTTTGCCACTGCAATCCTCTCTGCCACAGCCCAGCTCCAGTCATTTTTATATTATGGTGGATTTTGTAATGATTGCCTCAAGTTAGGAATAATTCATATATTCAATTTAATTGTGTTCATGTTTACAGCTATTTTCATCGTGTAAATAGTTTTGATTTAGATTTTAATTGGTACATTGACCTCCTCTTTTCCTTTTTGCTCCCTTTTCCTCTATGTTCTTCCACCCATCCCTTCCTATCTTTTCCCATTCTCTTTCACAATTCTCCACTTTCTCTCTACACCATAAACTTTCTCTTTGACCTCCTCCTCAGCTTCCAATACTTTTCAAGCTAGTGTGGCGGTGTGAGCAGTGAGAGAGAGACTCAACCACCACGTTGAGGGGCGTTAACGACTGTTGTTATTCAAATTCAGCACGCCCCTTTAAGGGCAGCATGAGCTCAGTCACCAGGTGCATTGTGACATCACAATCGCTGCCCAGAGTGCACGCTGGAAGGGATGCTGGAGTCAGAGAGAAACCACTGACAACACCATTTCCCCATGGTTGCCCCGCCACGTGGCGATACATGCGGGTACGGTTCACCATGAGAATGTGCGCCGCCACACAAGCACCACCGCCCCCCCCAGAACCAGCTACATGTCCTGTCACTTTGGCGGCCAACCACAGCGCTTGGGTGCAGCCGTCTGCACTGGCTGTGATAAGTCCAGATGGGCCACCTCCACCGTAAAAAGTTCCTCCCTCCCCCCAATGTCTAGGGTGAAGGTTCCTCCAGTCCGGTGCAAGACTCTGTACGGCCCCTCGTACGGTTGCTGCAGGGGTGCACCGTGTGGCCCACTTCGCACAAAAATGAACTGAGCCGAATCGAGTTCTTTGGGGAGGTGGATTGGCCAGGTGCCATGGCGTGTTAGGGGTGGGGGAGCCAGGGAGCCCAGTCTCCTGCGGAGGTCCACCAGCAGGTTTGCTTCGGTAGCCGCGGAGTCGGGGTTTGAGCTGAAAAGCTCACCTGGTAGGGAAAGCGGTGTACCATTCATCATCTCTGCCGCTGAGGCTTGTGGGTCCTCCTTGGGTGCTGTCCTAATCTCGAGGACCCAGGATAGCTCGTTCGCCCAATCTGGTCTGGAGAGCCTGGCCATGAGCGATGCCTTCAGGTGCCTGTGTAACCTCTCCACCAACCCTTTTGTGGGTGGTATGTCGTAGTGTGGTGGAGCTTCACCCCCAGGAGTTTTGCCATTTGGGTCCACAGGGTGGACATGAACTGCATGTCCATCGCTGGTGATGTGCGCCAGGACTCTGAATTGGCCAGAGTCTGGTTGACCAGAGTCCTGGCGCACATCTCCGCAGAGGCTTCCTTGATCAGGATAGCCTCCGGCCACCTTGTGGCACGGTCGACCACCGTAAGGAGGTAAATGAGCCTCCCTTTACACCGGCAGGGGACCAACGATATCGACGTGGATGTGTTGGAACCTGCGAGCCGCCGAGTCAAAGTTCTGTAAGGGAGCCTGCATGTGTCAGTCGACTTTGGAGGTCTGGCACCTGGTGCAGTTCGTGGCGAGCTCCACTACCTCTCTCGCTTGAGCCTATGCCACACGAACCACTCTGCAACTATACGCACTATCGTCTTCACCGCTGGGTGAGCGAGGTCGTGGACTAGACTGAAGACCCTCGCTCTCCGGTGTGGTAGGACTACTGGGCTCAGCGAACCTGTTGACACATCGCAGAGCAGTGTGTCCAGGGTGCTGGGCAACTGGACGTCTTCGAGTTTGAGGCCCGAGATGCGGTCTGCAAGGCCTGCATCTCCGCATTGCTCCTCTGGGCCTGGGCCAGTTGAGCGTAATCTAGGCCAGGGCGAAAGTGTTGATGGCAGGTCGTGAGAGTGCATCCGCCACCACGTTGTCCTTACCAGCCCTGTGTCGGATGTCGGTCATGAACTCCGACATGCAAAAGAGGTGGCGCTGTTGTCTGTCGGACCATGGATCCTTGGACATCACCAGTGCCTGGGTGAGGGGCTTGTGGTCCGTAAAGACTGTGAATTGCCTGCCCTTCAGGAAGTAGCGAAAGTGGTGGATGGCCAAAGTACAGTGCCAGGAGCTCCCAGTCGAAGACACTATATTTGAGTTCTGGTGGGCGCAGCTGCTTGCTGAAAAAGGCCAGCGGGCGCCAGTGTCCATTGACCCACTGTTCCAGGGACCCCCCCCCCCCCCCACTGCCTTAGCTGAGGCATCCATGGAGAGCACTGTGTGCGCCTCTGGCCGTGGGTGCACCAGTAGTGTTGCATTGGCGAGGGCCTCTTTTGTCACGACGAAGGCCTTATTCACCTCTTGCGGCCAGGATAGAGTCATTTCTTTGGTGGCTATCAGCGCGAACAATGGGCGCATGGTACGAGCAGCTATGGGGATGAAACGATGGTAAAAGTTCACCATCCCCATGAACGCCTGAAGGCCTTTTAGGGTGGGGGGGGTTTAAGGGAAATGTTGGATGGCCGCCACCTTCTCCGGTCCTCCAAGAATTGGAGGGTCTCCTTGCCGAACTGGCATTTGGCTGCTTTGACCGTGAGGCCGAAATCCGCAAAGAGGGTGCGGAGGTGGGCCTTGTGTTCATCATGGCCGCGACTGGCAATGAGTATATCATCCAGGTAAATGAACACAAAGTCCAAATCCCTTCCTACCGCATCCATGAGGCGCTGAAATGTTTAGGCCACATTCTTTAGGCCAAAGGGCATACACAGGAATTCAAAGAGGCTGAAAGGGGTGATAATGGCTGTCTTACCCATGTCATGCACCGGGATTTGATGGTATCGCCGCATGAGGTCCACGTTGGAGAAGATCCATGCGCCGTGGAGGTTGGCGGAGAAATCCTGTATGTAAGATACCGGGTGTCTGTCGGGCGTGGTTGCATCTTTCAATGGCCAGTAGTCCCTGCAAGGTCTCCAGCCAGCCCCCAGACAATTTTGGGACCATATGGAGCGGTGATGCCCAGGCACTCTCTGAGCGCCAGACAATTCCAAGTTCTTGGAGCCTGGAGAATTCCTCCTTTGCTTGCTGGAGCTTCTCAGGTAGCAGCCGTCTGGGCCTAGCATGCAACGGGGGGGGGGGCCTTGAATGCCGATGTGGTGGAAGACCCCATGCTGGGGCACAGTGGCGTTGAAATATGGCTCTAGGATGGCGGGGAACTCTCGGAGGATGTCAGTGAATTCATCTTTGGCAGTGGCTACGGTGGCGAATTTGGGCCTGCAGGCATCTGCTGTGTCGAGTCGTGTGGAGTGGAATGTTCAGGCGTTAACCAGCCTCTTGCCCTTCATGTCAACCAGGAGACCGTGAGCACTCAGGAAGTCAGCCCCCAACAGCGCAGTGCCCACGGAGGCTAGTATGAAGCTCCAGTGCAACTTCTCCCTCCCGATCTGGATCTGTGCCCTGCAGGTGCTGTAGGTCCTGATGGTGGAGCTGTTGGCCACCCGCAGGGTTGGACCGCAAGATCGGGTATGAGTCCCTAATGCTGTGGGGGAGAAGGACGCTGAGCTCAGCCCGTGTCCACCAAGAAGTCCACCAAGGTGGACTTGTCCATCACATGAAGGAGGCGGTTTGTGCGGCCAGCCGTCGCAGCCATTAACAGCAGCTGGCCTGATTGTTTCCCTGAAACCCGCAGGGTTGATGGCACTTACGGGCTTGCACTCCCCTGCGCTGGTAGTAAAAGCACCAGGCCAATGGCCCTCCTCTGGCTTGGTCTTGGGGGCAGGAGGCAGGCTGCTAGTTCCCTGACGTGGCACCAAGTTGAGGGCTGCCTCGTTCCCTCTCTTTGTGAGCCAGGGGGTGTGCGCACGGGCAGCTGCCCTTCTCGGGTCTGAGACATCCTTGTCCATAAGGTGCAGCCAAACGTCCTCCAGCATTTGCTCCAGGAATACTTGGCAGAAGAGAGGAAGGTTTGTGGTCTTCTGCCAGGACCAGCATCTCGTCTCTTGTCCATCAGCGCCGAAGGACTACGGACTCCAAGCCCATCCAGCTGTAGGAGCCTGGAAGCCTGTTGCCGGGGGGTGAGCCTGAATGTTCCCAGCAGCAGATTTTTAAGGGCGGTGTGCTTGGCCACAGCCGGGAGTGGTGGATGATGTCGTCCACCCTCGCTGCCGTATCTTGGACAAGAGCGTTTACGACGTGGTAGAACATTGTGGCGTCTGAAGAGATGTTGCAGAGTTGAAACTGTGCTTCCTCCTGCCTGAACCACATTCCCGATCGGTGGGTCCAAAAGGGGGGAAGCTTGATGGAGACAGTGTTAAGCTCTGCCGAAGCCATGGTTTTCAGGAGTCCAGAAATTCATCTGGGCTCATCGGTGTCACCACTGTGGCAGTGTGAGCAGTGAGAGACACAACCACCACGTTGAGGGTTGTTAACGACTGTTTTATTTGAATTTGACGCGAGCCCCTTTAAGGACAGCGCTGGCTCAGTCGCCTGGTGCATTGTGACATCATAATCGCTGCCCAGGGTGCGCGTTGGAAGGGATGCTGGAGTCAGAAAGAAACCTCTGATGACACCATTTCCCCATGGCTGACCCGCCACGTGGCGATACAAGCGGGGCCGATTCGCCATGAGGATGTGTGCCGCCACAGCATAATGTATAGGAGTTGGGAGGTGATGTTGAGACTATTCAAGGCATTGGTGAGGCCGTATTTGGAATACTATGTGCAGTTGTGGTCCCCAAATTATAGGAAGAATATCAATAATGTAGAGAGGGTGTAGAAAAGATTTACTAAAATGTTGCTTGGATTGCAGTATCCAGAATACAAAGAAAAATTGAGTAGACTGGGTCTTTATTCATTGGAGCATAGAAGGTTAAGGGGGGGGTTTGATAGTGGTATTTAAGATTATGAGGGGGATAGATAGAGTAGATGTGAATAGGTTCTTCCCCTTGAGGGTAGGTGAGATTGGTACGAGGAGGGCATAAATTAATGTTTAGAAGTAACATGAGAGGGAGCTTCTTCACTCAGAGAGTGGTGGCTGAGTGGAATGACCTTCCGGAAGAGATGGTTGCAGCAAAGTCAATTTTGTCATTTAAGAAAAAGTTGGATAAGTGCATGAATGTGAGGGGACTGGAGGGTAATGGGCAGGGAGCAGGTAAGTGGGACTAGAGATCAGTTAAATTGGTATGGACTAGAGGGGCCGAGATGGCCTGTTTCCATTCTGTAATTTTGTTATATGGTTATATATACTTGTTTGACAGTAGAATTTTCCAATTACACCCAACATACTCAACAAAGCATTGTTTCATTCTCATCCATTTACAAATGTGTGCACTGTTGGAATCTAAGGGTTAAAACATCATGGAATATATGACTATTTAACAATCTTATATTTACTTCATGTTTACAGTATATATGACTATGTAACAATATTATATTTACTTCATGTTTACCGGTGGAATCTAGGGGTTAAAATATCACGGAATATATGACTATGTAACAATTTTATATTTTCTTCATGGTTAAGGGAAAAGAGTAATGTAATTAAGTGGCAATCACAGCATGGAGCAAAGTTGGCTGAGTAGAGTAGGGGTAGAGGAATGCTCAAACTGAAGGAGGTGTTGAGTACCACAGGAGACACAGGTCAGACCAGAACAAAGAGTATCCTGTAAGAAACAAAGGGAATGGAAAGTCAGTCTAGGAAGAAGATTAAGGGGCACGAGGAGGTGTTAAGGAGAACAGAAGAAATTGGCCAGACAGGAACAGAACGATGATTGGAAATATCTGGGGTAGGAATTGATTTCTGTTCAAAACAATAGGATGCTCTGATCTTGAGGATTTAAGATAAGAGGTCTACACCCGAGATAAACTGTAGAATAGGAAATTGCTGGTGATATACTTTATGTAAAAAATCTAGCAAAGGAAGCCAACTTTTGTTCTGTATGGCAATTTGGATCTATATAAACTGAGCAGACTGGAAATAGGGGTCAGTCTTGGGGAATAGCTCACTGTGCAGGTGACCTATGAACTAATGAATGACCCAGAGTTCTGTTAAGCTTTATTCTTGTGCTGTGTAATAAACTGATTGTTGAACTGAATACTTTCTCCTATCACTTCATTCAACGAGCACGCTGGACTCAGACGACACATAGACTAAATTGAGAGTAGGGTAAAGCCAGAGTCCGACAGCACTGCCAACAAACTGAATCTGAAAACTTTCCATATTATGATAAGTGGTGGATCAAACCAATGTTGTTCTATTGTTCATTAAAGGAATAGGTTGAATAGACTGCCTTCATGTTCCCTGGAGTGTACAGGAATAAATAGTGATTCAGTTGAAATTTCAAAAAAAAACAACCTCTCTGCACAGTCACTGCCTGACCTGCCGAATATTTCCATAGTTTTCTGGTTTTATTGCAGATTTTCAGCATTATGGTATTTTGGATTCCAGGTTAACCAATTGAAACATTTTTCAATGATCAAATGATTTGATAAAAAAAAGATAGAGATACTAGAATAAGATGACATTACCTTTGGGTTAAAGAAAGGTCATTCAGGATTGATGTCAGAAAGCATTTAACACAAAAGTCTCACAAAGTTTTTATTAAGTCATCTTAATTCTTCCAGATTTAGCAAATATGTTGACATAAAAGATTGAATTTGAACCCTAAAAATGTCACCCCAAAATCAAGGTAATCTTATACACCAAGTATAAAATCGGAACTTTAATAGTCTGTGGTTTAGTGTCCCCCATGGCGATGAAGAACAGCATAAAACACTTGCATAATTCCTACAGTCCTCCCACTAAATATTTTTTATTGTAACTTGCATTTTGGAAGCTGGATTAATAGTAATGCTATATTAAAACAATAAAAATGTATTATAAACCTGTCTGACATACCTCAAAATAACAGCACACAGCAGAACAGGTTGACCTAGTACATTAGTGCTTCACTTACTGGTATGTTGAGTGAGCATGGCAGAGTTCCTTCTTCAGTTGAAGGATATTATTGAACTAACTGTTTTGTGATGATAATTGGCAATGATTACTTAATTTTATTAATTTCTTTAAACTAAATTCCCCAGAGCCATGGTGGAGTTTGAACATTTCTACATTACAGTTATTTGCTCCAAACTATCTGTATGATTAGCTTTGGGCTAGTTCGTAACGTCTATTGTTCCAACATCAATCCCAAAATCTGTGTCATAACCTCTTCCTAAATTTTATGTCCCTGCACTTCCATTCTGCAATTCTTCCTCCAAATCCTTATTTACTTGTAATCGCTCCTCATGACCTCTCCTTGGCTACTCCATGATGTTCCTCCGATTTGCTTCACAATTTTGGGTGGCTTGTGAGAGGAAAAATGCAGTTGATTATTATAGTTGCAATACTGAAGCTGGTTAAAGAGACTCACCGACTTGCTTGCATTTCCAGTAACAATCTCAGCATTCCTCTGCAAGCTGAAAACGGTTCCAGTAACAATCAACCTTTAAGAATAAAATGTAAAATCTGTCAAAGTTCATTACTCATTGCTGGTCACCAAGACACGGGAGAAAGAGCAGAGATAAATAATAAGGACCAAGCTGGAACAGGATTAGTGCAAGGTGAGTGAAAGTAGGTTCTTTAAGGTTGGCTTCGTGAGCTGAGACTCTCTTAACAGTGTCACTGAATTATGTATTTTGAAAAACAAGTCTTAACTTTCCAATGAGTTTTCTTGTGGAACAATGAAAATGGATAAATGGTTAAAAATGGCTGCTTTTACCTTTTTACTGGAGATTTGATAAGCTGAAAGGGGAAAATCAGAAAAATCTTAGTAGGAATTTAGTAGCAGTGTAGAAAGTAGTCACTCACCTAATCAACCACCTTGCTGCATGCAACATTGTCTTGTTGGTGGTTCAATCAGCCTGCCAGCACATTGTAGCAAACCCTGCAAACCATAAAAATAGTGCCACATCTTTCTGAATACTTTGGTGTAATTGCAATAAACATGAAAAGGTTATTAAAAGTCACTTTGAATTTCCACAGGGATAGTGACGACTATCTATTATCGTTTGGCATGTCAGCAGAACTTGTGAAGAATTTTTTTTACAAGATTCTAAAAAGTGATTACGTTTAATTTGAAGAGGGAGAAGGACCACCTTCTAAGGAAATTCAAACTCATTATATTTTAATGGACTCATTTTTATCAGCTAATACAAATACAATATTTATCAATTAAACCGAGAGCTGTGATTTAACCCAGAACAACATTTCTAAGCAAAACTGCAGATGCAATTAAAAAATGCATCAAAAAGTCTTATTTAATGGTCACCCAGTAGGGAATGACTAGTCAGCTACATCCTGGCAGCTGCACCATCTCTTCCTACTTCAAGAATGCCAAAACTAGCAAAAACAATCACCCTGATCAACAATTATATGGTTCTCTATGTTTCTTGGAACAACTTACTGATTCCATTCCCAAATCTCCTCGTCAACCTATATCATTCCTATTACCTCCCACCATGCAGTAACTCTGTTAAAAATGGTTCATACAACTCCGGAAACTTGAAGTAGAATGAGATTAAAACTTTAGGGATTCTCTGGCTGGAGATTAAAATGCATTTATCTGCAGCATCTGTTCAAGCTATAGAATAAGATAGAATGTCCATTGTTAAAGGAGGCTCCAAGCAACATTGACAAGCCTGGTCATGGTGCCAATACTTATTCATACATAAATATTTTGCAGAACATATAGAATTACATAGGCTTGCAGAGTGTGGAAGATTGTTAACACACTGAAGGCATAATCAGCATGAAGGATTGACTAAATTATCAGGAAAACAGGGGAATACAGCTTGCTTCATCAGGTATTTCCTTGGAACTTCTGCTCCATCACACATGCTGCAGAAATGCATGCAAGGGGTTGTTCAGCAGCACATCTGGGCAAAGCTATGAAAGCAAAACAGATGCAACTGAGGAAATTCTTAGTCATAGATAAACAAAACAAATAGTGCAATGAAGCATCATTCCTCCAAAAGATAATCAAGGGAATTACACAGTCATCTGAATGAAAGAAGGGACTTCAATATCTGGAGAGAGGATATGCAGTGAGGTCTACTTATAGTCTAAAAAAAACTATGTTCAATGAATTAGAAGAGGGAAGAGTCCTTTCAGGGTGTCCTGATGTGCTTTTGCTTTCAATGTGTTGGATGTATGGCTCACAGCAAAACCAGCTCACTTAGACATTCAAAGCCAGGGAATTGAATTGCATTGTGTAGGTAAAAACATCATGAGATGGGACCGGAGAAGAAGTCACCCAGTACTAAGGAGTAACAGAATGCAGATGTGACCTTGTACACTCAAGATAAGCTTGGCACTAACAAGCTGATGAGCAGCAGACTAACAGTGAAGGGTAGCAACAGCTTATCCCATCTCATGATGTTTTTACCTTACAATTGGTACACAATTATTTTAGAATTGAAATTTGTTGTCAACCATATCTGGGTCATTTTGCATTAATCTGTAAATTCCACCAGGTACTTCTGCCCCTGAACCGTTGAGAATGACATTATTCTTTGCATCACTATTTCAGTCTATTGTGGGGAAACTGAGAATTGGCTGCTCAAAACAGTAGAACAGTATCCAGCTGGAGTGGACATGATTGGATTATTTCCCATCTACCAAATCGACTTGGGAGCATCCATGATAGGCCTCTCATTTCCAAAAAAAAAACCATACGATGCCTGTTTATTCATGTAAAAGACCTCGTGCTGTGGACATAATTCCATTGGTGAGCTAGTAAGTGAGAGTTGTTGACTGCCTGCTCCAATAGTAATCAAGGGGCATCCAGATGGATGGGTGCACCAGAAATTCCAGGAAATTATCTATTTAAAGAACAAAAGGAAACAAACTGGGACAACTTCCCCAGTTCAAGCAAGGTAATTTCTCCAGAAAACAAACACCAAGTGGAAGCTAGTTGCCAATTATGCAATATTATTGTCAATCATCGTAGCGGTACAATCATGACAGATGGGAAATTACCAATCATCTCCAGGCCAGCTGGATATTGCACTATGGCTTTCAGCATCCTTGAAGGGTGAGAAAAGTAAATGTAAGGAAGTGAGAGCCTGGAGTCAATGTACAGCACTGAGGTAAATGCTGACGAATAAAGAAAATTTGGTTAACTTTATGGTTAGCGCATTTCAAGGCTGGTAGGCAACAGGCCTGCAGCCAAAAGTGCAATAGAATTATGGAAAAGGCTGTGAGCAACTGGAGCTGTGTGAGCTCAGGATCAATTATTCTCCCATGCAATGCTCTGGATTCCAAGCCATTGTCTTGGATAGATTCCCTTTATTTTATCTGTATCTCTATTGTGGCACTGGTGCCATTCTCTTTCATTTCTAAAACACAAGATATGATTCCTTAAATTGTCATGTTCTCTCAAGATGAACCATGGGAAAATCTACATGAAGGCACCCAAAGAAATCTGGGAAAACAGAGTATTAGGAGCTGAAAATAATATAAGAGATTTTAAATGTTAATAATGATCTGAGTTCTGTGATCATACCTGGTAATTTTTAAAATTTAGACATTCAGCATTGTAACAAACTCTTCCATCCCATGAGCCCGTGCCACCCAAACACCCCAAAAAACTTACAACCTTGTAGAAGGCACTGAACAATGTAATGCAATCAAGAATGTAAATTTGAGCCAAGCTTAACGATTTGATATTTGTTGCTGGGCAACCCCTACCCAGCTAGCAAGTTTTCACCAGCCTGGAGTTTCCCCATTCAGGGGACGTGCAAGAACAATGCTGGAGGAAAGGGGAATATAGTTATGTGATTGGTTCACATCATGCTACAATATGAATGCTGTATAGCTTAACGTTGATAGGGTAATGCTTGTCACATGGGAAAAGAATTTTTTGGATTGGTTAAGTCAGATTGCAGCAGGGTATACAAACTGATATAACTGTATATTCAAGGAGCTCCTGGATCCCCCATAGGGGTGATGGACCTCCCACAGGCCTGTGAAACAAATAAACGGAATTGGCTAAAAAGTCCGATTCCTTTATTTCTCAGGATAATAAACTGCTAATTTGGATCTCATCCCAGAACCTGGATCGAGGATCGATCCTTGTACCACAACCCTTGTATGTTTTAGGAGGGTGGGAGAAAATTGGAGCGCCCAGAGGAAACCCATGCAGAAACAGGGAGAATGTACAAACTCCTTACAGACAGTGTTGGATTTGAACTCAGGTCACTGGTGCTTTAACAGTGTTGTGCTAACCGTTGCTCAACATGAAATGAACTTTCAAATTAGTGGATCAGATCAGTAAGATTCTATGCAGTTTAAACTGACTGAAGCAGGGAATGCAGAGGGCTGAAAACCACGGAGTGGATTTCAGGAGACATTTGGTAGGCCATTGGAAGCGCTGCTGGAGAAGGTAGAACTGTGGAAAATGGACCAGCATCAGAATTACACTGAGAAATAACCCCATTCAGACCCGCATTCCCAACAATCTTACTCCCAAATGTAAGATCGCTGGAGAAGAAAATGGATTACCTGAGGCTGCATCTGAACCAGAGAGAAATGCAAGGCTGTCGTGCTCTGATGATTTCAGAAACATGGCTCCAGGATACCATTCCAGACTCACGCATCCAGCTAGATGGCCTTATCACCTTCAGGGCAGACAGAGACACTGCTGCTTCTGGCAAGGCTTGAGGAAAGGAACTGTGCATTTACATCAGCAAGAAATGGGGCACTAATGTTTCTGTTGTGAAGATCTTCTGCTGAACAGAGATAAAGCAACTGCTGGTAAAATGCAGATCCTTCTACCTGCCCAGGGAATTCTCAGCCACGCCGACTGCTACAGTCTACATTCTGCCTTCGTCTAATAAGAGTAGAGCCATGAAGGACCTTTACGATGCCATTTGCAAAGCCTAGATGTCCCTCCCTGATGATGTCGTGATTGGTGCTGGCGACTTCAGTCATGCCAACCTGAAAACGGTTTTACCCCAGTTTCAATAGCCTGTCAACTTCGCCATCTGAGGAGAGAACACCCTGGATTGGGTGTACACCAAAGTCTCTGATGCGTATAAGGCTGCACCCCACCCCCACCTTGGTTACTCGGAATGGTCCTGCTAACCCCGGCATACAGACTGCTGGCAAAGCAAACTAGGCCAGATCACAGTAAGATGAGGACATGGCTTTGGGGGGGAGGGGGGAGAAAGCAGTGATGCAAGACTGCTTTGGGTCCTCGGAAAGGAACCATTTCAGGGGGGTGGCCACCTACAATGATCATGTAAACATAGAGGAGTATACGAGTTCAGGACTGGCTGCATCAGCCAATGCATTGACAATGTCACCAAGATCAAACGCTTCACAACCAGGGCTAACCAGAAACTATGCTGCTTTCAGGACAGGAGATAGGATGGCACTAAGATCAGCCCAGGCTGAACTCTCCCATGCATTTCAGAAGGCAAAGTGGGGTTCACACAGAAGATCCACAGACAGCTGTGTGACACCAGTGACATGAGGCACAGGTGGCAAGGGATCAAGACTATAATGGATCACAATTCAACCTTAAGTGTTAAGGACATTAACACCCTGCTTCCAGACAGACCGAACATCTTCAATGCACAGTTTGATGAGAAGACTAGGATGATGCCAAAGAAAGCCCTGTGTCCCCCTAATGAATGGGCCCCCTGCATAGCTGCAGCTGAGGTGAGGAGAACCCTAAACATGGTGTACCCACACAAGGCAACAGGACCAGTCACATACTTGGTTGAGCACTGAAGGACTGCACAGACTCATTGACAGAGGTCTTCATGGACATCTTCAACACCTCACTGCAGCAGTTCATCATTCCAACAGGATTCAAGACAGCCACCATCATCCCGGTTCTACCCAAAAGGACAATAACAGGCCTCAATGACTACCACCCTGTGGCACTGACCTCCACCATTATGAAATGCTTTGAGCATCTGGTGATGGAATGCATCAAAACACACTTCCCAGAGATGCTAGACCTCTTTCAATTCACCTATAGAAGAAATTGTTTCTCAGACGATACTCTAACCTTGTCCCTTCACTCCATTCTGAACTCGCTGGTGAACTACGACTCATACACCAGGCTGCTGCTCATTGACTTCAGTTCAGTGTTTAATATAATCATTCCCCAGAGCCTGGTGGAGAAGTGGTCCTTGCAGGGACTCAACACCCCTCTCAGCAACTGGATCCTGGACTTCCTAATGGAAAGACTATTGTTTATGTAGGTCGGTAACGAACATTGAGCACCGACACGCTGAGCACTGGCCCACCTCAGGGCTGTGTACTCAGCCCGCTCTTGTTCACACCACTAACCCATGACTGCATCGCCAGATCTATTTCCAATGGTGGCATCAAGTTTGCAGATGACACATCAGCAACAACAATGAGTAGCATTACAGAGGTTAAAAACATCTCCTGAAGTGGTGTGAGAGTAATAACCTGAGTCACAATGTGGACAAGATGAAGGAGATGATTGTGGACTTCAGGATGACCAGGAATGAGAGGGTCCTGGCCAGCTGCATCACAGTGTGGATGGTTGCTGCAGAGAAATGGATCGGAAGTCAATCCACAGGATCATAAGAGCAGAATCAGAATTTAATGTCATGAACACAAGTCATGAAATTCAATGTTTTGATGCAACGTCGTAGTGTAAACATTCATACTATAACCATCTTACAACATTACTATAAATTAAAAAAAATTAAAATAATAGTCCACGAAAAGTAAGGCAGTGCCTTTGGTTCATTGGTTATTCAGGAATCTGATGGAAGCGGGGAAGAAGCTGTCCCTGTGCTGCTGAGTGTTCGTCTTTAGGCTCCTAAACCTTTTCTCCCCAAAATGGTAGCAGAGTAAAGAAGCTGTGGCTTGGGTGGTGGGAGTCTTTGGATAGAACCAAAGGCACTGCCTTACTTTTCGTGCACTATTATTTTAATTTTTTTAATTTATAGTAATGTTGTAAGATGGTTATAGTATGAATGTTTACACTACGACGTTGCAGCAAAACACTGAATTTCATGACTTGTGTTCATGACATTAAATTCTGATTCTGCTCTTATGATCCTGTGGATTGACTTCCGATCCATTTCTCTGCAGCAACCATCCACACTGTGATGCAGCTGGCCAGGACCCTCTCATTCCTGGTCATCCTGAAGTCCACAATCATCTCCTTCATCTTGTCCACATTGTGACTCAGGTTATTACTCTCACACCACTTCAGGAGATTTTTTTTTCCAGTCACTGCCTCATGTAGATGTCTTCGATGGTATGAAGTCTGGTCTGCGATGTTGCAGGCAGAGTTAACAGCCCCCTGGAGTTTATTCTTGCCCAGAGAGTTGGTGCCTCTGTACCAAGCAAAAATACAACCAGCCAGAATGCTCTCCACAGTACACCTGTAGAAATTTGAGAGTGTTCGGTGACATACCAAATCTCCTCAGAAACCTCAAAGTATAGCCTCTGGCAAACTTTCTTTGTGATTGCATCAACATGGATGCTCCAGGACAGATATTCAGAGATGTTGACACCCAGGAATTTGAAGTTCTTGACCCTCTCTACTACTGAGACCTGATGAGGACTGGGTCATGTTCCCTGACTTCCTTCTGAAGTCCACAATCATCTCCTTGCCTTTGCTAAGGTTGAGCACAAGGAAGCGTACAGGAGGGAGATCAATCAGCTTGTTGTCATTACACCATTCAACAAGCTGATCGACCTCCCTCCTGAACGCTTCCTCATCGTCCAGACGTGCTGTGTTGTTAATCAATGAGGAGGCGACGTTGTTTCCAATTCATACTGACTGTGGTCTTCTGATGAGAAAGTCAAGGATCCAGTTGCAGAGTGGGGTACAGGGGGCTAGAGTTTGTAACTTCTTGACTAGCACTGAGGGAATAATGGTATTGAAGGTCGAGCTGTAGCCGAAGAAGAGCAGCTGTCTGTATGTATGAATTTCTGTTTTTGAGGTGATCTAGAGCTGAGTGAAGAGCCAGTGTTATTGCATCTACTGTGGAGTGATTGTGACAAAAGGTGAATTGCAGTGGGTCCAATCTTTACTTAGATACATGTTAATTCTGGCCATAACCAGCCTCACAAAGCATTTCATCACAGTAGATGTTCGTGTGACTGGGCAGTAGTCGTTGACAGCTCACACTTACTCTTCTGGGGTATCAGGATGATTGGTGCCCTTTTAAAGAAGGTGGGAACCTTGGACAGCAGCAGTGAGAGGCTGCAAATGTCCGTGAGCAATCCAACTAGTTGATTGATGCAGATTTTTATTACCCTGCCAGGTACGCAGTCTGGGCCTGTCGCCTTTGGAATCTCCCTACTTCTCTCTCCACCATCCCCAGCACCCCCAAAATCAACCTGATCTGCCAGGATTGTTGTCTGAAGAGGGTGCACAAAATCTTTGAGGACCCCTTCTACCCTGCACACAACATCTTTCAGCTGTTCCCATCGGGAAAGAGATACAAGAGTATCAAAGCCAGCACCACCAGGCTAAGGAACAACTTCTTCACACGGGCAGTTAGAATGCCCAAAGGAACTACTCATACTAGCCATCCGAGACTCTCATATTCCTGAAACAATATTTGTATAGATAAAATAGCTGTCCTGCTATTGTTTGTCTGTATGTGTACTATGTCTGGCTGTATATCAGCATGTTTGGCCCTGAGGACCGGAGAACACTGTTTTATTTAAATTAAATTTAGACATACAGCGCAGTAGCAAGATTAACTACCACCCAGGCCCAAGACTGAGCTTCAGTAAGCGCTTTATTACCCCCATCCCCCGACCTTACCCCCACCCCCACCCTTCATCCAACACAGCAACTATGGTAAAACACAGAAATACAGGAGAAACTCAGCCGGTCTCGTAGCATCCACAGAGGTAAAGAAACCTTGAATATGGCTCAGGCCTGAAATGTCAAACATCTTTAGCTCCTATGGACACTGTGAGACCTGCTGAATTCATCCAGCATTGTGATTTTACAACAAAATGTACAAACACGAGTTCGGCTTCTACCTTTCACTTTGTTGAGATTTCACTCAAAACAATTTATACATTATGTGTTTTCTAAAACTGTCACATGCATATTAACAGACCAATATCTCTACAGCGAAGGAACAAATTGGGCTTTAATTTATTAATAAAGCATTTTTATGCAAAATCACAGTCTTTTCTTTGGCTTGGCTTCGCGGACGAAGATTTATGGAGGGGGTAAAAAGTCCACGTCAGCTGCAGACTCGTTTGTGGCTGACAAGTCCGATGCGGGACAGGCAGACACGATTGCAGCGGTTGCAGGGGAAAATTGGTTGGTTGGGGATGGGTGTTGGGTTTTTCCTCCTTTGCCTTTTGTCAGTGAGGTAGGCTCTGCGGTCTTCTTCAAAGGAGGTTGCTGCCCGCCAAACTGTGAGGCGCCAAGATGCACGGTTTGAGGCGATATCAGCCCACTGGCGGTGGTCAATGTGGCAGGCACCAAGAGATTTCTTTAGGCAGTCCTTGTACCTTTTCTTTGGTGCACCTCTGTCACGGTGGCCAGTGGAGAGCTCGCCATATAACACGATCTTGGGAAGGCGATGGTCCTCCATTCTGGAGACGTGACCCATCCAGCGCATCACAGTACAACAATGATTAATAACATACACACATTAAAGTTCAAACAATCACTGTCACTTTGGTTGTATTATCTGAAGAGAAATCACTGATTTAGTTTAATATTCTATAAATCCAACAATTGATTAATATGCAACTTTTTTTGCTGACCCTGCCTGTTCCCAGAGTCACAGAGAGGCCCCCTCCCCATCCCCCGGTCACGACCCGTGGGCAGGGAGAGGTTCCCGTCCCCCTGCCCCCTGACATGCCAAGCAGGAAGGTGTTCCTGTACCCTGGCCCATCCCTTGTCCCACTGGGCAGGGAGAAGTCGTCGTGCCGCTCAGGTCAGGTGGGAGACTGCAGAAACCTGCTGTGGCCCTGGGTACAGATGCAGGGAGGAAGGACTGTAAATATTCCACAGAGTTCCCGCATCACTGTGGCCACAGCACACCAGTGCTCCTGTATATATGGATGCTCTTCTCCAACCTGCAACAATGTGGTCCATTTCTGCTACTTTATAAATTGTTTCGATGCCTCAATGATTTCATTACCATAAGAGAAAAGAATTACCAACTGACTCACTCGCCCAGAACCTTTCATCTACTGGGAGGCTAACTGCAATTTTTAATTAAATTAAACAAACACAAAGAATAAAGGAAAATAATGAACCTCATTGTTTTTGTTAAGTCAGTTAATATCAAACCATAATGCATCGGGCCCCTTTATCTTCCGGGCCCCTAGGCTTCAGCCTAATGGTTTATCCGCCACTGCACAGTAGCAGGCCATTTTGCCCCATGCCACTCAATTACACCCAACTAACCTACAACCCCAGAACATTTCACCAGGTCGTACTTATACAGTCAAATGACAATACTGGACTTGACCATGTTGCCCTGAAGTAGTTCAAGAAAGTTCTCTGACATGGTGGAGCTGGGAAAGGTGGATCATGCCAAAACCAAAATGTAGCTGTGGGTAGCTGATTTGTCAAAGGCTAAGGTTCTCAGTGTTGCCCAGCATTTCAAGTTCTCTTCGTGGAAATTAAGCAATCTTCTCCTTCTGGTAAAATGAATGTGATTAACTAGGGAGAGAAAATAATGCAATGATGTCACTGCATTATTATGAGAGGTTAGGCAGGATGGAACTGTTTTCTCTGGACCTAAGGAGGCAGAGGAGTGTTCTTAAAGAAGTTTATTAAATTACGACAGGCATATTTATGATAGATAGATAGATAGATAGATAGTCTTTTAAAGGAGTCTAAAACTTGAGGGCATAAGTTTAAGAGGGGAAAGATTTAAGGGAACATGAGGGGCAGATTTTTGCACACAGTGGGGAATAAGCATATGGACCATGCTGAAGCAGTTACAATTTCAATGTATAAAGACACTTGCACTGATTCAGAGGGACATGGTCCAAACACAGGCAAATGGGACTAGTTCAGGTAAATACATCAGTAATCATGGGTGAAATGAGTCTAAGGGCCCACTTCCAATGCTGCACTCCTCTAACTCTATGACACTAAAGTCCTTGCAGAAGAACGAGAAAGGAAAAAAAAATCACTATAACACACAGAGAAAAAACTTTGCATGAAGAGACTATGGATCCAGTAACAGTGACAATCATTTGCAAAATCAAGAGCAAAATGATTTGGTGGAGCAAATGTCCACTTTGGTATAACAGGTGGACATCACAATGGTGAGATATTTGAAGATATTGATGTAATGATTGCAGAACTAGGACAAATGGATAGGGGTGGGGTGATTTGTTTAGGGTGCTCTTTCATTAACAGCTCTGGCAACTCTCTGCATTACTGGTCAGCATTTCTCCCTGTCTAATTCAGCTCTTCATCTTCCTGCTCACCATCATTTTCCTGAAACAGTACAAAGTACTTCCTTGCTGGGTGCCAAGATCCAGAAGAACATAATAATAGATCGTGACAACAATTCCGAGTTATATGAGGATTCACCCTGAAGGAGTCAGTATTTAAGGACACCAATGTTTCTTCCATCAGAAACACTATGGATACAAGGCACTGACTATCAGCATCCTACATCTTGATAGGAGTCAAGGACCAATGGAACTGAGGATACCTCTGTCATCAGTAGCTATCTTTGAATGAATAACGAAAGAATACTTGGAATTTAAGTTGCCCTGCAAATGTAACATGGAGTGCATCTCACTGGTCAAACAGGAAATGCCTCACTGGTCGAAGGTCACTTCCCCTTGTCATTCATATTCAGATCCGCCCAGAATGAGCTACTTTTCACTTGGTCATCCTCCTCATCACCTGACTCAACACCTAGTTTACCCAAATTAACTGTATATAAATTTAATTTCTTTTTTCCATGTGTCAGGGAGGGTAGCTGGTACTGCCTTCCCTAATCCTCAGTAGTTCTAACTTACTTTTCTAGGTATTTGTAGTTTAGTGAACTTGCAGGCTAGTGAGATTGGTTTGTGTGCAGGAATTCTGTCTCCAGTTCTGTGCTTGGTTCCAGTTGTAAATAAAAATCACGTTTCAATACTAATAGATGGAATTTAAATTGCCTGTTCAAATCCAGCAATGAACAATCCTGTACAACTACAAGATGTTTTTGTACTGATGAAGGAAAAAATTAACACCACCATGAGAAATGACTGGAGTAAATAGGCTTTCAACCTCCACAATCGAGGACGAAGAGATGGTAATCATATGGAGGCATTTAAAATAGATCTGAGCATGGGCAATGTTAATCTGAGCAGAAAAAAATCTTAAAACAAAAAGATTAAAGCAAGTAAAAGTCAATTTACATCAGCCATTGGGACATTCTTAATATGCAGAATAGTCAACATATGGAATGGATTCTACCTGAAGGGGAAGAGGCAAAAATGCTAGAATTATTTAATAACTAATTAGATGCTGCAATGAACAGGGGCCTCAGGTCCTGATGGATTCTACATGAAGGGGAAGAGGCAAAAATGCTAGAATTATTTAATAACTAATTAGATGCTGCAATGAACAGGGGCCTCAGGTCCTGATGGATTCTACATGAAGGGGAAGAGGCAAAAATGCTAGAATTATTTAATAACTAATTAGATGCTGCAATGAACAGGGGCCTCAGGTCCTGATGGATTCTACCTGAAGGGGAAGAGGCAAAAATGCTAGAATTATTTAATAACTAATTAGATGCTGCAATGAACAGGGGCCTCAGGTCCTGATGGATTCTACCTGAAGGGGAAGAGGCAAAAATGCTAGAATTATTTAATAACTAATTAGATGCTGCAATGAACAGGGGCCTCAGGTCCTGATGGATTCTACCTGAAGGGGAAGAGGCAAAAATGCTAGAATTATTTAATAACTAATTAGATGCTGCAATGAACAGGGGCCTCAGGTCCTGATGGATTCTACCTGAAGGGGAAGAGGCAAAAATGCTAGAATTATTTAATAACTAATTAGATGCTGCAATGAACAGGGGCCTCAGGTCCTGATGGATTCTACCTGAAGGGGAAGAGGCAAAAATGCTAGAATTATTTAATAACTAATTAGATGCTGCAATGAACATGGGCCTCAGGTCCTGATGGATTCTACCTGAAGGGGAAGAGGCAAAAATGCTAGAATTATTTAATAACTAATTAGATGCTGCAATGAACAGGGGCCTCAGGTCCTGATGGATTCTACCTGAAGGGGAAGAGGCAAAAATGCTAGAATTATTTAATAACTAATTAGATGCTGCAATGAACAGGGGCCTCAGGTCCTGATTGATTCTACCTGAAGGGGAAGAGGCAAAAATGCTAGAATTATTTAATAACTAATTAGATGCTGCAATGAACATGGGCCTCAGGTCCTGATGGATTCTACCTGAAGGGGAAGAGGCAAAAATGCTAGAATTATTTAATAACTAATTAGATGCTGCAATGAACAGGGGCCTCAGGTCCTCATGGAGAGCAATCTTAAGATCAACTAAATTTGAGAAAAGATAATTGGGTAACCATTTTCAAACCTAGCCAAGCCCAGCTACAGGATTTAGCAAATCACAACATTCTGACACAAATCTAAGTGTCTTTGTAATGAAGTTCAACCAACACACACCAAAATCTGAGCACAATTCCCTGGTGTTAAAGTTTAGTTCGTTTATAACCATAAAAACACTGCACATGACTAGGAGGAAAAGGTGAGTTTTCCGAGGCATAACTCAAATAACACACAAGCTGAAATCCTGTCCTTTGGGGAATGTCATTACAGCAGTCAAGTGGTGAGCAAACCTGAAAAACCAGGATACAAAGCTAAATTAATTATGAAAACAAGCAAAGGGCACAGATCAGGAAGCAGTAAAATGATCCAATCAGTCAACATACCTCTTCGGAATCATTCTGTTCACAAGATATGGAGCTCAAACACTTATGTTCAGGGCCTCATAACCTTTTTAATCAGCTTACTTATGGTTAAGCTTGGAGTCAAATATACACTGGGGATGTCTTCAGTAATTTTACTGACAATATAAACTGAGAAGGTGATGCATTAAGTGAACTGTTATACATTTGTCATCTTCCAAAATTACAACAAGACAATTAGATAACATAAGCTACCCCTTGTGTTTATCTGAGTGCCCTCTCCGTTTTATTTTGCATAGTTAATTTATTTTGTCTCTTTCTCACGCTCTAAATATTAGAGAGCGCAGCATAGATGAAAGCTGCAAACAGAAAATGGGCTTGGGAGTTTTAGGTTTGCTCTCATTTATTTTGTTCCATTGGGACAAATCTTTAAGTCCCCAGAAAGAGGTTCAATGTTGGAAACCTGCAGTCAGACGAAGTGAGAGGAAACTTCCAGGCAAACCTCAAAGCAAAGCTCGACGATGCAATCCGCCTCACGAACTCGTCCCCTGAAAACCTCTGGGATCAGCTGAAGACTACCATACTGCAATCCACTGAAGAGGTACTGGGCTTCTCCTCCAGGAAAAACAAGGACTAGTTCGACGAAAACAGCCAGGAAATCCAGGAGCCGCTGGCAAAGAAACGAGCTGCCCACCAGGCTCACCTTACAAAGCCATCCTGGCCAGAGAAGAAACAAGCCTTCCGTCGCGCATGCAGCCATCTTCAGCACAAACTCCGGGAGATCCAAAATGAGTGGTGGACTAGCCTCGCCAAACGAACCCAGCTCAGCGCGGACATTGGAGACTTCAGGGGTTTTTACGAGGCTCTAAAGGCTGTGTACGGCCCCTCACCCCAAGTCCAAAGCCCGCTGTGCAGCTCAGACGGCAAAGTCCTCCTCAGCGACAAGATCTCCATCCTCAACCGATGGTCAGAACACTTCCAATCTCTTTCCAGTGCCAACCGCTCAGTCCAAGATTCCGCCCTGCTCCAGCTCCCTCAATAGCACCTAAGGCTAGAGCTGGATGAGGTCCTCACCCGGGAAGAGACATATAAGGCAATTGAACAACTGAAAAGTGGCAAAGCAGCAGGTATGGATGGAATCCCCTAGAGGTCTGGAAGGCTGGCGGCAAAACTCTGCATGCCAAACTGCATGAGTTTTTCAAGTTTTGTTGGGACCAAGGAAAACTGCCTCAGGATCTTCGTGATGCCATCATCATCACCCTGTACAAAAACAAAGGCGAGAAATCAGACTGCTCAAACTACAGGGGAATCACGCTGCTCTCCATTGCAGGCAAAATCTTCGCTAGCATTCTCCTAAATAGAATAATACCTAGTGTCGCCGAGAATGTTCTCCCAGAATCACAGTGCGGCTTTCGCGCAAACAGAGGAACTACTGACATGGTCTTTGCCCTCAGACAGCTCCAAGAAAAGTGCAGAGAACAAAACAAAGGACTCTACATCACCTTTGTTGACCTCACCAAAGCCTTCGACACCGTGAGCAGGAATGGGCTTTGGCAAATACTAGAGCGCATCGGATGCCCCCAAAGTTCCTCAACATGGTTATCCAACTGCACGAAAACCAACAAGGTCGGGTCAGATACAGCAATGAGCTCTCTGAACCCTTCTCCATTAACAATGGCGTGAAGCAAGGCTGCGTTCTCGCACCAACCCTCTTTTCAATCTTCTTCAGCATGATGCTGAACCAAGCCATGAAAGACCTCAACAATGAAGACGCTGTTTACATCCGGTACCGCACGGATGGCAGTCTCTTCAATCTGAGGCGCCTGCAAGCTCACACCAAGACACAAGAGAAACTTGTCCGTGAACTACTCTTTGCAGTCGATGCCGCTTTAGTTGCCCATTCAGAGCCAGCTCTTCAGCGCTTGACGTCCTGTTTTGCGGAAACTGCCAAAATGTTTGGCCTGGAAGTCAGCCTGAAGAAAACTGAGGTCCTCCATCAGCCAGCTCCCCACCATGACTACCAGCCCCCCCACATCTCCATCGGGCACACAAAACTCAAAACGGTCAACCAGTTTACCTATCTCGGCTGCACCATTTCATCAGATGCAAGGATCGACAACGAGATAGACAACAGACTCGCCAAGGCAAATAGCGCCTTTGGAAGACTACACAAAAGAGTCTGGAAAAACAACCAACTGAAAAACCTCACAAAGATAAGCGTATACAGAGCCGTTGTCATACCCACACTCCTGTTCGGCTCCGAATCATGGGTCCTCTACCGGCATCACCTACGGCTCCTAGAACGCTTCCACCAGCGTTGTCTCCGCTCCATGCTCAACATTCATTGGAGCGACTTCATCCCTAACATTGAAGTACTCGAGATGGCAGAGGCCGACAGCATCGAATCCACGCTGTTGAAGATCCAACTGCGCTGGGTAGGTCACATCTCCAGAATGGAGGACCATCGCCTTCCCATGATCGTGTTATATGGCGAGCTCTCCACTGGCCATCGTTATCTGAAAAAAAACTATTTATCCGACACAGGCCTGGTCCCAACTATTTCGGATAATCGGAGTTGTACTGTATTCAAGGTGACACTTGGCTAATATTTTGGCCAAAAAGGATGAGAAAATTATTGTTTATTTTTTTTTAATGCAGAGCAAAATAATCTGGTATCAGAAATTAGAATCATACATAATATGCTTAAATCCCACCATGTTCTTTTATATTCATTTTTTTTTAAAGTGAAACATTCACTTATGTAATTTAAGAAACTGTCATCCTCATCCAAGCTGGTTCATACATGTCTGGTTCTAACCTAAATCTGAACTCTCCTCTGAAGTGGCACAGCAAATTTCTCAGTTGGAGCAAACCACTGTAAACAATAATTATAACAACTGGATTGTCCAGCTGCAAACTGAATAAAGATGCAAAGCCCCTCCCAACATAGTCAACATTGCAAATATCCAAGGACTGATGTCAATATTTACACAGCTCTCCCACAGCAAGCCTAGCCACAGGTTGCCATGGGTATGATTCTGTATCCTGCAAGTATAATTGTAAATTCTGGCCATTGGGCTTTTTGAAGTATGTGATTAATTAGCAAACTCACTCTAGCATGAAGAATAACAATGGTATTTTCTTTACCACAACACCCAAGTTACTGGTAGTGGTCCTTATGACTATAGTTTTTAAAGAAAAAATACACAGAGTTTATATTAAGAAATAAATGTACTTGCACAGCACAAATAAAAATTAGTACCTACACGCTGCCTTGTGTTTACAAAGGAACCATTCCAATCATTTCAATTTTTGTAATTTTGTTACAAGATCTTTCAGATATGAAGGTGGTTTCCACTCATTATCAGATGGCACGCTGTGATTTTGGGTGCAAGAGCTATTAGCGTAAGCTCAGGCAGTTTTTTTCTTCTAAGTGGGAGTTTATTCATTTCAGATTCACTAACTGCATAAGGTGTGTGCACTTTGAAAAAGGACATGTCTAACAACATGTTGGAAACGAGTCCCCTCTCTCCTCTTCTGCACCCCTTTTGCTTTTTCATTTCCCACCCTTTTTGACTCTTTCCCAAACATCTCCACCTATTCTCATCCCTCACTCCTCTTTGGTTTCATTCCCCCCACCCTCCACAATATTTTTCAGCTCTCTCAACTCTCCCTCCTCCCTTTGGTCTCTCCTTGTTCCACCATTCTCATATCCGATTCCAGCACTGGTAGCCTTTTGTCTTCTAATCATAAACACCACTCTGTTATTCATCTTCCTCCTCCCAACTACTTGTTTTCTTGGTTGAATGAGGATGTGGGGGGGGGGGGGGGGGGGGGGGGGCGGAATTCATTGAAACATATCAAATACTGAAGGGCCTGGATAGAGTGATGTGGAGAGGAGGTTTTCTATGTTGGGCTAGTTTGGGATCAGAGGGCATAGCCTTTAAATACAAAAATGTCCCTTTAAAATAGAGATGAGGCAATTCTTTACCCAAAGGGTGGAGAATGCATGAAATTCATTAACCCAGATGTCGGAGCAGACCAAGTCAGGGAGGATACTTAAGGTGGAAGTAGACACATTCTTGATCAGGAAGAAAATCAAGGGTAATGGAGAGAAGGCAGGAGAATGGGGTTGAAGAAGATGGTAAATCAGCCATGATGCAATGGTGAGGTGGACTTTAATGGCCTATTCCATTCCTATATATTATGGTCTATTTCTCTTCCCCTCCTCCCCCCACCCCCATGGCATCTGCTACCCCTCTGCCTGTCAAGTTTCACCTCTGCTTGGTTTGCCAATCCCACGTGGGGACCTTGCCTCACTCATCCTAGCCTTTCTTATTTACACTGGCTTCTGAATTAACTTTCCTCAGTCCTGGTGAAAAATACAGGATCAAAACGTCAACCATTTTTTTTCTCTCCCACTGATGTTGTTCACTTTCTTCCAGCAGATCATTTTTGGCTTCAGATCCAGGATCTGCAGTCTATGTGTTTTGAATGATGCTTTGCAAACCAAGCAAAATTGTGACTGTGGATCTGTTTAAAATTGCTTTATTGCTGATGTTTAAAAAAAAGTCCTGTTCTGAATGTTGTAAACTTTTCTGCAGTTGCTTTTATGATTAATCTTTTCTGTTTTATCATACTCACATGTGTGTTGACCATCTATTGGTGGATCCTTGGATAGAACTTAAGCATTGCCTGTGCACGCATGTAAATAGTAGTATTCCTGTCCTTGAAGGTCGAGTTACTCTCTAATTCCCGCAAAAACAA
This sequence comes from Narcine bancroftii, assembly GCF_036971445.1. Taxonomy (NCBI): domain Eukaryota; kingdom Metazoa; phylum Chordata; class Chondrichthyes; order Torpediniformes; family Narcinidae; genus Narcine; species Narcine bancroftii. Next base: position 173,984,644 of record NC_091471.1, on the reverse strand, counting down.
AATAATTGCTGCGATTATTTCCCTTCTCCGTGACCATTTACAATGGCTTTTTTAAAATATTCCTGTACACATTTTCACTGGTAGATAATCAGTGGGTGTGATCTTGCCAAACATGAAATCTATGTAATTTGTATCAAGCCCTTCTCACTATCTGAATTGTACCTGTAAGTAAAACTGACAATTTCAAACAAATGATCAGAGAGGAGATCTGCAAAACCAATAGGAACATTAGTCAATGGTCATTTGTCCAATGCCAACACTTGAACAGGTTCTTACAGATCTCCCACTTTGCTTGTTTGATGTACAGACTATGTGCTCAACCAAATAATCTTTTCCTGAGAACCATACCTTCTCCTTCCTGGCCTTCACAAGTAACATCTGCAAGACATTCTGTCAGTGACTTCAGAATAGCAACACAGTTACCACACAAAAGAAAATCTCAGGAATGTACATTTGCAAGAATGTTCCCAGATCTGTTAAGGCTGTACTATTACAAGGAACTATCCTAGCATTTCCTTGCTGACTTTGAGAAGGGAAACAGAGAAGATTGTTGAAGGCTTGAAGAGACAATGAAGAGCTGGAGAGATTCATAGGGTCAGACAGTACCTATGGAGAGAAATGGTCAGTCAACATTTCGGGTTGGGACACCTTATTGTTTCTAAGATTTGCTCACATCATATTGACAGATGCAAACAAAAAGTCCTTTAATTTGTAAATGGCCTATTCACTACTACCCACATGCGAGTTTTTTTTTAAATATACCTGGTGAATAACTCGGGATTATCAAAATTGTTATTTAACATTTGTTACATTGCCTGATGTGTTTTAGTGCATTGAGTTAACAGTAGTTAAAAGTAGTTGCTGTTACACGTTCCTGACAAGTCAGGAGATGTTGAGTGTCCATGCTATCTTCAAGGAACTTGACACTCTCCACTCTCTCTACTACAGATTTTTTGATGTGTAGTTGAGGGTGGTTGTTCCTGGTCCTCCTAAAATACACGATCATCTCCTTTGTCTTGTTCACATTTGAGACTCAGGTTGTTACTCTTGAATCATTTCATGAGATTTTCCACCTCCTCTCTGTAATGCGACTCATCGTTGTTGCTGACGAGACCAACTCCTGTTGTGTCATCTGCAAACTAGATGACACTGTTGGAGCTGGATCTGGCAATGCAGTCGTGGGTCAGTAGCATAAACAGGAGTGGGCTGAGCACACAGCCACGAGGTTGTGTCAGGGCTTAGTGTGATGGTGCTTGACATTCTGCTACGGGACCTGGACAAACTCTGGTCTTTCCGTTAGAAAGTTCAGGATCCAGTTACAGAGAGGTGTATTGTGTCACAGCAAGGACAGCTTCTCCAACAGCCTCTGGGAGGTGGGCTTTGATGCATTCCATCACCAGACACTCAAAGCATTTCAGAATGATGAAGGTCAGTGCCACTGGGCAGTAGTCATTGAGGCTTGTTATTGTTGCCCTTTTGAGGACTGGGATGATAGTGGGTGTAATAAAACCTGTGGGAACGATGGACTGCTGCAGTGAGGTGTTGAAGAAGTCCATGAAGACCTCCAATTAATCTGTGCTGTCCTTCAGCACCCAACCAGGTATGTTGTCTGGTGCCACCAGCTTGTGTGGATTCACCCCGGATAAGGTTCTCCTCTCCTCAGATGTGGCCATGTTGGGGGCCTGTTCATCGGGGCGACATGGAACCTGTGTCAAACCAAGCAATAAAAGATGTTCAGTATGTCCAGATGGGTGGTTTTCTCCTCTGGTGGTGGAGGTAACATGCGGTAATGGTAAGACCATTTTCAGGTTGGCATGATTGAAGTTGCCAGCAATAATCATAGCACTGTCAGGATGAGATGTCTGGGCTTCACAGATGGCCCCTTAAAGCTCTTTCATGGCTTTACTCTCATTAATCAGCGTGGCCAAGGATTCCCTGAGCAGGCAGAAGGGTGTGCATTTCACCAGGAGGTACTCTTATCTCTGCTGAGCAGAATGTCTTCACAACAGAAACATTAGTGCACCAGTTCTCATTGATGTAAATGCACAGTCCCTCTCCTCAGGTTTTGCCATAGTCTCTGTCTCCCCTGAAGCAGAGAAGGCCATCCGGCTGGATCGCTGAGTCTGGAGTGGTGTCCTGGAGTCACATTTCTGTAATCACCAGAGCAGAATAGCCTTGTGGTTCTCTCTGGTTCAGATACAACAATCTTACATTTGAAAGTATGATCGTCAGGTGTGTGGTTCTGAAGGGGTTAACTCTCAGTCTAACCCCCCGCCAATGTCGGCCCATTTTCCACGCTTCTATCTTCTCGCAGAGCACTTCCGACGGCCTCCCACGTGTCTCCCACGATTCGCTCCACAGTTTGCAGCAGTCTGCGTTCCCTGTTCAGTAGGTTTAAACCACACAGAATCATACCGATCCAATCTGCTAATTTGAAAGTCATGTTCATGTTTTATATTTTGACAAGTGTTTCCCAATAGACACAACGTAGGGGGTTTGGGATTTCACCATTCACAGAAACCAAAGTCCACCACCATCTTGGATTCCACTTTATTCCACTTGTTCAGGTACATTGTCCCAAACAGGTTAGGAACCACAAATGGAATGAGTTTGTTCGACGAGACGTGGGACTCTTCAAAATTGACACTGAACCCCATGAACATTTATGGCTGCAGGTGGAGCAATGTTCCATGGATAGACTGATACCAACCAATGTTCATGGCAATGATCAGCCAATCAGAGCTGCATTTAAACCCAGTCTACAAAAAGTGAAAAGTTGCCACTCTATTACAATTGCTATAATAAGTGACTTTGACCACCATTGGTGCACTATAAAGTTATTTTGCATTATTTACATTTGGAGTTGGAATGACCTTTAAAAAATATCAGTGTGCTAATTTAGCATCATCTATCTAAGAAATTATACGTGCCACAGAACTCTCCCTCAAACAGCAGCAACTTATAACTCACGTTATCATTCAGCAACGAAAAGGAATACCTATGAGGAGTTTCTACGTGTGATAACATAACAATATGCTTCAAGTCTTTAGTATTCCATTGCAATGCATTTAATATTCATTTATCAAAAACCTTGCCAAAATTAGTGGCTACAGGACACATCGATAAAAGACATTGTTCATGTCTAATTGGTGACACTAGATTTCCCTGGTTTTAAAACAAAATGTGTGAAACACAAACCACATTGATCAGGAAATTAATGATAAATGTATATGAATCTTCATTAGACTCAGCCTTATCCTTCCTGCATTTCCAAAGTTTGTCATTTAAAACTGTTACTATGCAGAGTTTAACTTCTCTCACTGCCAAATAGTGAGTATAGACGACACTTTCCAAGTTCTAGTATTTCCCAATTTCAAAATGTGTCACCTTCAAGGAAACGCGAGGACAATATTCCAAATTACTATCTTATTAATCCAATAAACCAAACTTTATCGATTCAGTTTTATGTAGCTTTAATTCACTGTTAAAATGGATAAACATTTTGCATAATTTTGAATTAAGATTTTCATAACGATAAATAAATAAAGCATATACTGTATTTAAAGATATAATGATATTCAACTTGAAAGAGTATACAAAAGGAAATAAGATGAAATAAGACAAATAAGACAAAATTAAGACGAATTCAAAGAAAATTATCTCAAGGTCAAGTCTCTTTCATGGATGGTCGAAGAATGAAATACAAGCTCTTGGTTCACTCAGATAGTACAACATATTATGACATAGTCACTATAGTAACATTACAAGCAATACTTTTTCTTAAAGGGATAGGCATAAAATTAACTAATGTTAGAAATTAAAGTACCTTTAAAGAAATTGCTCGAGACAAAAATTGAGAACAAAGAACATTTATTACAACAACAATGCAAAGTTGGGTGCTTCCCCTTACCCTGGGAATACACACACATACTGGGGCTCACCCAACTTTTATACAGTCAATTTCAGTATCAGAGTGCCCTCCCCCTTACATTCTTCTGCCCCCTGGATGGGTTTGGCATAGGTAATCCTTCCTGCCTACGTGCAGTTTCAGTACACTTGGAGGACCAGGGGGTATCCTGTGGGTGTCCCATCATGTCATTGTCCTTATTCACACCTTCCTGATTCTCGGGGCTACAATCTCTTGGTATGCGGAGTTGACTCATTCTATCTAGGGTTGGCTAATTTCATATGTATAAATCTATGTATGGTTAGCTAATTAGATATGTAGGACTTGGTACTTCTGTCCAGGGCTAGGAGACCTTTATCTGATCCAGACTACCTCAACTTCCTACATTCTATTGTACCTTACCATTCCTTTTCTTAGTCTTATGGTCTTGTCACAAAGACTAGAAGATTCTTATGTTAATCGTGCTGACTCTGCTTTCCTGCATCCTAACCCCCAAGCTTATCCTGTTTGTACTGGTTACAGCCATTAACTGATGAATTTTAGTTTCTTCCATGTTCATAATTTTAGATCAATTTTCCCATCTCTCACACTAAGAAGCAAAAAACAAGGTTTTAACCTTTAAAGCTAGGTCTAGATAACTGTAAAAATGTATTGTCCATCTGTGCAACATTTTAAAATTGTCTGATCCTCTCACATTTTTGCAGACATACTTTACAACGAAGTGATCTGCACTAAGATGTATTCATGTTCATTTTAAAATATCTAACTTCCAGAAGACGTCAGCTTTAGTATGAAAAGGAAGAGCTCAGTAACAATTCCTAGATATATTAAAAAACCACACAAAAGGAGCAAAAGGCTCCAAAGAGTCTAAAATTGTTCCAAAATTCAGAAATCTCTGGGTGAAGAAGCAACATTATACTCTGCCTGGACTGAATTTGTAAGATCGTATTCACATCTTTTTCAGATATAGCATCTGAACTTCAGTACAGGGCAATCATATGGGTCTGACTGATGTAATGATGGGCCTGAGGCAGAGGTTCCAAAACCACTTAGCACTGTAACATCTGAAAGATGAGATTCAAAAATTAAAGTTTAGATTGAAACTTTTAGAATTAAATTGAACACAAGGAGGAATCAAGGGGAAAAATCCACTCAAAAGGGATGTGTGGCAAAACAATGGGAATTTCTGGTTTAAGATGGATCCAAGTGGTGATGGAATTGAGATTAGAATCATCAACCCACTGAGAATATCCCGAAGTAGCCAAGAAATACACATCCATCTCCTTCAGTAGATTGAGGGAAGCAGTCACAGAAAAGGAATACTTTTCCCTTTTTAGCTGCATTAAATCCTGAAAACGTTAAAGAATCAACCATGTTCTGAAACATTTTAATAATAAATGGAGATTGTAGTGAATTGGTACAGTCAACAATGTTACATCTTTCAATAAATGGAATACCTTTAATGAGTGGCAATTGAACGGGTGAGAAGAGTCAAGTCAGAATGGGCACTTCCCCTCTCAGATTATTCTTCAGCCTACCTTTGAACATTTCAGACAAATCAGCATTAACAATGCAAGCTTGAATGTAACCAGAATGAAAAGCACAGGCCACAAACATTGTTTCATCTGTAATTTGTGAAATTTGGAGCCTATATCTTTATTCTGCTGTTTGACCAGAATGGAAAGGGTTGGGGGGGTCAGGTGTGGTAAAGGGCAGGACCAGCAAGTACATTACAAGATGAGCACTTAAAACAATTTTGATTTAGCATGAACCCCTTTGATATGCTAAGAGATAGTTTGATTTGACATCTTAAAGAATGAAAGACTCCTGCTTTAGGAAATCTCACCCCACCTTGCTCTGGAGGCATCTCAGACTTGCAATCATAATTCAGATTCACATGCAAGTCAAGGTGAAGTTCAAGTTATAGACATCTGGGTGGAAACATGTGGCTGTTCTGTGCTGGCACTCCTGGAACATCCACCATCTTATCTTTCTCAAACATCTCCAGCCAAGAGAGCTGAAACTTTGAATGACCGCAGCAGCCACCACCACCTTCTCGATAGGTGCTTAGGAATGGACCTTGCCAGAGGCACCCTCACCCCATAAGTGAATTATGATAAAGCTCTGTGTACAGATCTTATTGAGGTTATACTTTCTTGTAAAGTTCACATCCCATGATTTTTTTAAGAAGGACTTGTTCCTCCAACAATCCTTTTCAGGACTTAGATAAGCAGTTTACCTTGCAGAGCTCAAAATATTAAGAAATAACAAAACCCAATCTATGCAGATCAAATTCCCATAAGCAGCACTCTGGCAAAGAACAGATAATGTGATTTGGTTCAGTTGATTCGATGATTGAATATAGGTCTGAACAATAGGAATAACTCCCTTGCTTTGAGAACTAGAGAATATGGAAAAAAGAAACATAGCTATGAAATAAGGAGCAGGTGTAGCGGCAGCTACTCTGCTCCTGCAATAACACACGCAACCAGATGGGTTGAGCTCAGTGAACAGACTAGTTTATTGCAGGCTGCTGGACTGCACCTATACTCCCAGCCCGGACCGCGCTGGAGGGCGCTGACATCACCCAGGTGTCACTTGGTCACCAAGCGTGGGTTTCTGAGCCCTGAGCTGGAAGGAAGGGAAACCCCCGACGCCGCCATTTTGGCCGGATGCCCCGCCGCGTGGCTTACAAGCGGGGCCGGTTCGCCTGCCTTGTGGTGAGCCACCACACAGCCAGCTCCCCCCCCCCCCACAAAAACTGGCACCAATGTCCTTTTTTGCCGGGCGGCCTCGCTTCTTGGGCTGGGCGATGACCACGGTCTCGGTGGGATAGAGGTGCGCTGGCTTCAGCCTGTCCATGGTAAGCAGCTCATGCCTGCCGCCAAAGTCCAGAGTGAACGTTGAGCCAGAACGCTGTATAAGCCTGTACGGCCCCTCGCACGGTCACTGCAGAAGTGCCACGGTTGGGCCCCGCCGAACAAAAATGAACTCCGTGAAAAGCAGCTCGCCAGGAACACGAGATGGGTGGGTGCCATGTCTGGGCGGCGGTGGGGGTTCGAAGGAGTCCAAGCGCGCCCTGAGGTGAGGAAGTAGTTCGTGTGGCGACTGCTGGGGATTGTGAGGTGCGTTGACGAACTCACCAGATAGTGCCAGCGGCGCACTGTAGACCAGCTCAGCTGATGACGCCTGCAGATCTTCCTTGGGAGTGGAGCAGATGCCCAGGAGCACACAAGGCAGTTCATCCATCCAGTCGGGACCCGTGAGGCGGGCCATGAGTGCAGACTTAAGGTGGCGGTGCAGATGTTCAACCAGTCCATTGGCCTGCGAGTGTAGCTGTATCCCCAACCTGTTGGTAGCTGTGCCCAGAGCGCAGATGTGAACTGGGCACCCTGATCGCTGGTGTGTCTGAATAGTCTGAGGAACCCAGTAAGCACTCACTTGATGGTCTCGTACTTGTCCTCGGTGGGTGGGTGCTGAACAAGGTGCAGCACGCGTCTGGCGGTGGCCTGGCCAAGGCAGCGACCACATGGTAGAATTTGGTTATGTCGGACGAAATCTGGTGGAGGTGAAACTGGGCCTCCGCATGGCCGAACCAGGTCTCCGGCTCCTGAACCCAGAATTCAGGCAGATTCATGGCTATAGCACCTATCCCAGGCTTGCTCACGATGGGTTCAAAGACATTTGAACCTGTCGGGTCACCAATTGTAGCGGCGGCTACACTGCTCCTGCAATAACACACGCAACCAGACAGGTTGAGCTCAGTGAGCAGACTAGTTTATAGCACTTATACTCCCAGCCTGGACCTAGCTGAGAACCGCGCTGGAGGGTGCTGACGTCACCCGGGTATCACGTGGTCCCCAAGCGCGGGTTTCTGAGCCCCGAGCTGGAAGGAAGGGAAACCCCCGATGACACTATTTTGGCTGGCTGCCCTGCGCGTGGCTTACAAGCAGAGCTGGTTTGCCTGCCTTGTGGTGAGCCACCACACAGGCCATTTAAAACAGAGGTGCATAGGAATATTTTCTTGGAAGGCAATAAACCTCTGGAAATCTCTGCCTCCAAGAGTAATGGAGTCCACATTGTTAAGGATATTCAAGTTTGAGATAGATAAATATTTGAGAGATTGAGGAACTAAACGTGGAACTGGCACTAAAGAGATGATTATATTAATTGGTGGGACCAGTTGGCATGGCTGGCAAGGCTGGCTATTTGTGCTCCTATTTTCTTGCGTTCTTACATCTTTTTAAACCAATAAGGAATTTTCACAAATGTATATCCAATCCCATGATGGATAAAGTGGAATATATTTATGTTATAGAAATATTTATCTTGGAGTCTGGACTAATGATCCAAAAATGTGAGATAGGAGAATTCCATCAAGATGAATATAAAATTCAGTAAATTAAATAGTTCTGAAATGGAACAGTTGGTTTTAATAATGTTAATGATGCAACTACCTGATTGTTGCAAGAAGTCTTTGAATTCCAACAACCAGATGAAGAAAATCTGCCATTCTACCCTTTACGTGACTCACGACCCACACTCAGCAGGGACGATTGATAGCTGAAATGGCCTAGCAACCCCTTTCACCTCAAGGCAATAAGATGTATTAAGATGAACTGAGGCCTATCTGAACATAGTGCATTGTTTGGAAGAATTCAATAATTTTTGCTTTGGTGCTATTTCACTGGAATTAAACTCTCCCCTTTATCCTTCATCTCAGAGGTTGGCATAATTGCTTGTGGTGGAACCCTACTGCAGGCATGTCCTCATTGGGCTGGGTAGTCTGGCCTATTTTCTGTACCTGTAGCAACTCCCCATTAGATCCCCTAATAAAGACAGAGAGCCCTAGTCTCCTCCCTCATACCCGCCTTGGACACAAGTCAGCAGCATGTAGAAGCATGTCTGGGTCTTCTGATCTATAGAGCCTTTTTGACTCTTGCTTTGTGCCAGCGAGTGGTCATTGAAAGCACCACAATTGCTTGCCATGGACAAGGCAATCCGACTGGAGAAGCTGGAGATCAATCCAAAGGAATCAAAGGCCTCAGTAAAGTTTGATATGTGGTTAAACTGAAGGGCTACCCGAGGCACCACGAAATCATAGCCAATGGTGACTGGTACAACCTGTTCTTCACAGCTGTGGGCCACTGAGTGTACCAATTAATTCACGACTGCTCTGGATACGAAGAGGCAATGGCCCTACTCTAATGGCAGTATGGAGCACCAAAGAATCCGATGTACGCATGCTTCCAGCTTGGCACCCAATGCCAGGGTCCAGGTGAGTCAGTCGACGATTTTGAGAGCTATGCGGGAGCTGGGATGAGACTGCATGTGCCGGGATAAGACTACAGCAACCTACCAGGAGCAGCTCATCTGCGACGAGCTAGTCACTGCATTCCATTCCCATCACGTACGGGAATGAATCCTGGAGGAAGGTGATTGGTCCCTACAGGAAATGGTGCAGATGGCCTGAGCGATGGGAGATTGCTCAAAAGTCATGGAGGCCTTCTCAGCAGGCCATACAGTCACCAGGTGAGGAGAACAGGAGGCGTCATCTTGAGACTTGGGCCTCTGACTGCTGCTGCCACTGCCAAGCACAAGAGGTACAACTACTGCGGCCAAACCAAACACCTGCAAAAGTACTGCCCAGACCATAGTGCAACCTGCTCAAACTGCCGGAGGAAAGGACACTATGCCAGGGTATGTTGTTTTACGCCCCTCCCTAGCAATGCCATGTGCAGATTGATACCTGCGTTGCCATCTTGGGCCGATCCAATTATTTCTGTCGTCATTTCTGGTTGCTGAGAACCAAGCTTCCAGGCTGAGGGCACAACGACATGGAGGGACATCACATCCGGCTTCACTTCAGGACTCCACCACGTGCAATCCATGGGGGCGGCCATCTTCGTGATTTCCTGGGCAGCCATTTTGGCAGCAGCTAACCCACTGACATAGCAGCAGCGATTCGGACAGTGAGCTGATAATGGCTTCCATTGAGCTGGACCAGAGTAGAGCACACCAGCTGGGATGATCGATAATGGACATTGAGGTAAATGGTCACAGAGAGCTTCATACACCCAGGCACAGCTGAACATTATTTCCTGACCGTGTCCCCAGCCAAGTCAAGGTAGCACGAGCCTCCAAATCCCTCTCTGTGGAAATCTGCGGGAGATGCAGAGTGACCCTAACCGTGGAGGGCACCAAATAATATGACTGATGGTGATTCCTCACCTCTGCACACCCATCATGTAGGGGCTGGATTTTCAGTGCTAGCTTAAGGGTGTGCTGATGCAGTTTGACGGCCCTACCATCACGGTCAGTAATAACCAATTCCGGAAGGCCCCTCCCCTCCCCCGAAGAGGCCAATCACTCACCTGAATAAGGGGCCGAGCTCCCAACCTGCGGACTGGCAACCCTACGGGTCCCTCCACCACCGCTGCTCCAAAACCTCACCCCAAACTGCAAACCTGTGGACAATAAGATCAGGTGATCCAGCCCAGAGGACAGGGAATGAATTAAGTCGGAGATGTAGCAGCTGCTAGGGGAGGGCATAATAGAACCAAGTAACAGTCCCTGGAGGGCACAAGTAGTGGTGGTGAAGAGTGGGGAGAAGTACTGGATGGTGAACTACAACCAGACCATCAATCAGTTCACCTTAATGGACGCTTACCCTTTGCCCCGCATAGCTGACATGGTGAATGCGATTGCAAAGCATAGGGTCTTCTCTACCATAGACCTCAAATCAGCGTATCATCAAATCCCAATGTTCACAAAAGACTGCTGTACAAAGAGTTTGAGGCCAAAGGCCGACTCTACCATTTCCTATGGGTCTCATTTGGCCTCACAAATAGGGTGTCGGTGTATCAAAGGGAAATGGACCACATAGTGGATGACAATGAACAAAATGCTACGTATCCATATCTAGACAATGTCACCATCTGCGGCCATGACCAGAATGAACACAACGAGAACCTGCCACCGCAAAGTCCCTCAATCTTTCATATAATAAGAAAAAGTGCGTGTTTAGCACCAAGCGGCTGGTAATCCTGGGGAATGTGGTGGAGCATCGTATCATTGCCCCCGACCCCAAGCACATGCGGCCCCTTCTGGAATTACCTCTGCCACAGAACCCCAAGGCTTTAAAAAGATGCCTGGGGTTCTTCTCGTATTATGCCCAATGGATCCCCAACTATGCAGGCAAGGCCCAACCCCTAGTGAAAACCACAACCTTTCCCCCATTAGTGGAGGCCTGTAAGGCTTTCGAGGGCATCAGGGACGAAGACTGCCAAGGCTGGGATGCATGCCATTGATTAATCCATCCCGTTCCAAGTGGAAAGTGATGCATCCGACTTCACCTGGCCGCCACATTAAACCAAGCAGGCAGGCCAGTGGCATTTTTTTTCCCCCACACCTTCCTAGGTCCTGAATGCAGGCACTCTACCATTGAGAAGGAAACACAAGCTATAGTGGAGGCTGTGCGCCATTGGAGGCACTACTTGGCTGCAGACCATTCACCCTGCTGACAGACCAGAACACCGCCGCTTTTATGTTTAACAATAAACAGCAGGGTAAAATCAAAAATGACAAGATCATGAGGTGGAGAATTGAGATGTCCACCTACAATTATGATATCTTGTACCAGCTGGGCAAGCTCAATGAGCCATCCGATGCCCTGTCCAGGGGAACCTACATCAGGGTGCAAGTTGATCGCCTCCATGCCCTCCACGATAGCCTCTGCCACCCCGGGTTCACAAGGGTCTACCATTTTGTGAGGGCCCATAACCTCCCCTAATCAGTGGAGGAAGTCAGGGAGCTGACTCGCAATTGCCTGGTCTGGGCGGACTGAAAGTTACAATTTTACAGACCAGAGAGAACCCAACTCATCAAGGCCACTTGCCCCTTCGAACGTCTCAGAATGGACTTCAAGGGGCTCCTCCTGTCCATGAATTGGAATGTCTACTTCCTGAGCTTTGTGGACGAGCACACACGTTTCCCATTCACCATCCCCTGCCCCGATATGACCACATCCATGATCATTAAAGCACTCACCACAGTATTCACTCTGTTCGGGTACCCCAGTTATGTTCATAGTGACCGGGAATCTGCCTTCATGAATGAGGAGTTGCAGCAATACTTCCTTTACAGGGGCATTGCTATGAGCAGAATCACCATCTACAATCCCTGAGGGAATGGGTAGGTGGAGAGAGAGAATGGTATGATCTGGAAGGCAGTCCTTTTGGCCCGCAAGTCAAAAGAGATGCCCATATCCCAGTGGCAAAAGGTCCTTCCAGAAGTGCTGCATGCCGCCAGGGTCCCTACTTTGCATGGGAACTAATGTAATGACCCATAAAAAAATTGTTCTCTTTCTCTAGGAGGTCGGCGTCGGGAACCATGCTGCTGGTCTGACTGACAACCCCAGGGCCAGTGCTTCTCCAGAAGCTTGTTAGAATGCATAAGGCAGAACTGCTGATCGAGGAAGTGCACCTCCTGCATGCGAGCCCCCAGTAAGCATTGGTAAGGTTCCCAGACGAATGGAACAACAGTGTCCATCCGGGACCTGGCATGAGCAGGGGACCTGGCACAGGAGGTGCACCCGATACCCCCAGGCAGCGACTAGTTGGTCCCAGGGATCACCCTGACAAAGTAGTGATCCCACCTCAAACACAGCTCCCCCCGAGTGTTCCCCCCCCCCCCCACTGGAGTGTCTCCCCCACTGTTATAAACAAATTCCCCACCCCCTGTAGACACAGACACTGTTCAGCCCTCCAACACCCAGCCGAGCAAACAAACCACCATTCAGCTGAAACCAACGATACAGCCAGCAGGACTTCGGAAATCTCAGCGCCAAATAAAACTGGAGCGGCTAAACCTTTGAACTGCATGAACTATAAGACCCGTGCTGATGGACATTGCCCTGCATCATCCCACCAGACTTCATTCAAAAAAAGGCAGTGAATGTGGTGGAACACGGTACTGCAGGCAAGTCCAGGTATATCCTCACTGGGCTGGGCAGGCTGGCTCGCCTGGTGTATCTGTAACTCCTCTCCATAATAAAGATCCAGAGCCCCAGTCTCCTCCCTCATACCTGCTGTGGATGTGAGCATGTAGAGGCATGTCTGGGTTTTCTGATCAATAAAGCCTTTGACTCTTACTTCATCTCTGCGAGTGGTCATTGACCGCGCCACATTACTACAATTGGTTGACTAGCGGAAAGAATATCATAAGAATCGAACTGTTAGAATTGGGGAACTGGTACTGGCATGGATGACACACAACTTCAAGCAACCAACCACTATCCATGTGCTGATTAATTGATGCAGGATATCACATCCAATTATTATTCAGGAATGTTTCTGCTGCAGGGAGTGCAGACATTAAACTGCATTAATTTTTGACAAGTATAACTGACAGAAGCAACAAACTGTACATGCTTGACAGAACTTGGAGATGTCAAGGTTCAGAACTTTACAAAGACAGGTTATTTCTGTCTGTGGGATAATTAGCAGCTAAAATGAAAGAGCCTGCAAAGTGTTGGAAGCTCCACCCATGGCTCCAACTGCATTGCATTTCCTTCCAATTAGAACTTCATTGCAGGTTATTTTATTCAAAAGCATTAATACTTCTTGCAAGCAACTTGTAACATGTCAATTACTGTTCCCGATCACATCTCAAATGTTATACTACTTATGCAAGAATGCTTTAAATTCAGGTTACAACTTAACAGTGCCAGGCTAGTGATATATTAGAACACTATCCACCTTAAAAAGTGTCTCAAGAGTATATAAAATGGCTAAATCAATAGCTTCAGAACACCTCTAGTACTTTCAAAATGGATCTTGTTCGGCTTCCTTCATTTTACAGATGAAGCTTTGATTGTATCTGTGAACACAAACCTGCAACTTCATCATCAAGAATGTTGGAATAAATACAGGTTTTAATTAACCAATAAAACAACATATTTTATTGAGTGTTGGCTGTACTGTCAGTGGTATCATCTTTCAGTTGAGATATTAAATTGAGGCCCCATCTGCTCTCTCAGGTGGATATTAAAATAGGCACTACTTCTAAAAACAGGAATTATTCCCATTTTTCTGGGCTCCATATTTATTCTTTGATTCAACAACTCTGAAACAGATGGTCTAATCATTTTTCAGAAAGCTATACGTGAGGTCTTACCCTGACTTAATTGGCCATTGTGAAATACACAAAAGTACTGGAAAAACTCAGCAGGTCACAGTGCATCTATAGGAAGTAAAAAGGGTAACCAATGTTTCGGGCCTATTATACTCCAACTTCAGTGTCTGAAAACTTTCCTGTATAACTTAATTTGTCATTGCCTTAAAAAAAACATTAGAGTTCTGGAGAAATACTTCTTTCACTGTAAACTGCCTTGTCAGAGTCATAAATTTGTACAGTATGCAAACAAGATATAGCTCAATTTGCCCATGCTGGCCAGCAGGCACCCTCCCATATCAAGCCCATTATCCAGCTTCTGGCCATAGGTTTCTATGCCTAAGTAATTCAACATATTTGACCTTGTGTAGGCACTAAAGTGTTGTCAGTGACCCAGCTTCAAACCATCTCTCAGCTAATGCATCCCAGTTACTTACCACTCAGTGAAGATTACTGTAGGATTAGAGTAAATGGGTGGTTGATGGTCAATGTGGCCAGTGAGCTGAAGGGCTATTTTCCATGCTCTGGGTCTCTTAGACCCTATGGCTCCCAAACAACAAATGATGAAAGGTCAATTGTTAATTCTATTATAGTCAGTTCATGTTGACCAAAGATTTTGATAAATATGGTAAAATAAGTTTGATTGTATGACATTTGGTCAAAAATCAACCATAATCAAACTGGCTGACAGACCTGGCACAATGGGTTAAATGGCCTCCTTCTGTTACTAAATTCATATCCACCTAGTTTCCACATTTCACCCCCCGCCCCCCCCCCCCCCCCCCAACCCTTCATACCCTTCATATAATGGGCACATTTGGAAAACTGTTTAAGGTTGTTCTTTATACTTCTTCAACAGGCCAAACAGAATGATGCTAAATTAAGAACTGAGCCCATTCTAAATCTTTCTTCCCTTCAACTGTTTGACATAAGAAACATCAGCCACTCACCGAAATCTAAATTGCACCCCGCCTTTCATGTCTAGTGACAAAATACAGTAGTCACATCAACCTTTTGAAGAAGGTTTGAGGTGGTCAGAGATAAAAGTAACAAGATTGAGGAGGAAATAGACATGAGTATAATAGAGGACATGCAAGAGGACATGCAAAAAAGATTCGCTCTCTCTCATAATGAGAGGGAAAGAGATTTTTCCACCAATCAGAACTGATAAGACATCTGGCCCTCATGCATTTCACACTGACTGCAAAATTGGTACAACTGTAATCCATTTAATTCCTCCAGTCATTTGTTATTTATAAATACCATGATTCATCTGAAACAGCCGAATGCTTTCTCTACAAAGAGCAAAAACACACTGTAAACAGAAGGGCTCAGGCCCAAAACATCAGTAATATATCTTTACCTCCATGGACGCTGAGAGACCGACTGAGTTCCTCCAGCATTTCTGTGTGATTTTGCTTTCTTTCCTAATATCTTGGATTAAGAAATGTCCATCCACCTCACAATTATCAATCCATCTAGCATAGCTGTGGAAAAGTGTTCCACACTGCATTTAGAGGTGCTTTTTCACATCCCTACAAAACTTGGCCTTAATTTTTAGACTTCAGCCTTCAGTCCTACACTCCGCAGAAGGCATTTATGAATTTACCCATGGAAACTATAATGAAACTGCCCACAAACCTATTAATTTTAGGAAATACAAACCTTGTAATTTCCTAAACTCTTTGGAGACCTGATATCATTTGACTGGTTAAATGTAAACTGTGCTCTCAAGGCCAACATATGCATTCTTAAAGTATGATAACCAGAACAGCTAACTGTACTCCAGAGCAAGTCATGTTTTAAAAAAAACAGATGCCAAGGTTTTCCACCAGGAATAAAAAAGGAACAACATAAAAAGTTGGTCCTTTAGTGGATGAAATTGAGGAATAAATAATGGAAATTAGACAAAAGAATAAATATTTTGGTTCAGTCTTCATGGTAAAAGATATTAAAAATATCTCAATATGAATATGTAATTAAGGGCTGGAGAAAGAGGAAAATTTGAAAGAAACCCTCTCATTGAAGACAAAAATTAAATAGGGTAAAAGACTGCATAAAACACAAAAAGATATGGATGCATGGAATTGGGGGCAATGTATTAACATGGTTAAATATTAGAAGGCAGAGAGTTGGGAGATAAATGGATGTTTCTCTGAGTGGCACAGAGGTTGGTGCTGAGCCCACAATTGTTCATGATGTACATTGGTGATCTTGAATTGCAGCACAACAAAGTTCGAGGATGACACCAAATTGAGTAGAAAGCAAATTTTGCAGAGGATACAGAGAAATATAGATAGTTTAAGTGAGTGGACAAGGGTCTGGATGATGGAATATGTTGGAAAATGTGAGGCCACCTATTTTGGAGAAAAACTAGACTATCAGGTTATTAAATGGTAAAAAAAAAAAGTGCAGTATGCTGTCATACAGAAGAACGTACATGCTTCACAAAATGTTGGTTTGCAGGTGCAACTATAATCAAGAAGGAAAATAGAATGGTGGATTTCATTGCTGGAAGGGATTGAATTTAAGAGCAGGGAGGTTCTGCTGAAACTGTACAGTGAACTGGTAAGGCTACACCTGGAATTTCTGGTTCAGTTCTGGTCTCCTTATTTGACAAAAGGTACACTGGTTTTGGAGGTATTGCATTGCAGGTTCACCATGTTGATTCCAGAGATGAGTGAGTTAACTTATGAGGATAGATCGAGTCACCTGAGATGGTACTTGGTGCAATTCAAAAGGATGAGAAGGGATATTATAGAAACAAATATAATTATGAAAGTGATAAACAAGATTGAGGCTGGAAAGTTGATTCCACTAATAGGTGAGACTTGAACAAGGAGATATAGCCTCAAGATTCAAGGGAGTAGGTTAAGGATGGAGACAGGGAGAAACTATTTTTCCTAGAGTGTGGTGAATCTGCAGAATTCTCTGCTGAGGAAGCAGTAGAGGCTACATCATTGAATATATTTAAAAGAACAGATTGATAGACTTTTGCAAAGTAGGGGAATTAAGGGTTATGGGGTAAAGGCAGGTTGGTAGAATTATGTCCATGGCCAGATCATCTGTGGTTTTAATAAACAGCAGAACAGGCTTGAAGAGCAGAAAGGCTCCCTCCAATTCTTATTTCTTATGTTGTGGTAAGAGTGCATTGGGTTAGATAGTGACATGTTGGAATGGACAATGGATTGGTCAACAGAAAAAGTTAGGTCACGTGGCTCAATTGCAGATTGGCGATCAGTAACTAGTGGGGTTCCACAGATCAACAATCTGTATTAATGACTTGCGTGAAAGGAGAGCATATACTGTAGCCAATTTGCTAATGGCACAAAGATAGGTGGGTTATCAAAGTGCAAGGTAGACAAAATGCTTTCAAAAGAAGGTAGCATTAAGTCAATGAGCAAGAAGTTGCCAGGTGGAGTACAATGTGGGCAAATGCAAGGTTATCCACTTTGGACTGAAGAATGAAAAATCAAATTATTTTACTTACAATGGAGCAAGACTACAAAATATTTCAGTGCCAAGGAATCTTAGTGCATGAAACAAAGGCTTGGCATCCAAGTTGAACAAGTAATTATGAAAGTTAATGGAACTTCGATGTTTATTGGAAGGGTTTGGAGTGTAAAAGGAGAGAAGTTTTGAAGCAACTATGTATTTAAGAGGGAGATGGGTCAGAATTTATTCTCTCAGAGGGTCATGACTCTTGGGAATTATTTATCTGTGACAGGTTTTGAGGCAGAGTCATTCATTTATTCAAGATTTATATTTACAGCTATATGAACTGCAGAGGAAATTAAGGGATATGGAGGAAGGACTTAAAAATGAGACTGAGACCAAAATTAGATCAGCCATTACCTTTATGGAACAGATTCAAGTAACTTACCCCTGTTCCTATTTCTTACGACCTTTGTCATCATATATCAGGTAATTTTTGGTGAAAATAATTCTTGCTCCTTCATGGATGATCTTGCCTTGTATCACATTGTTTGTTTTAAAGCAGATGTAGTGAATTACCACAGAAGGAGATCATTTAATCAATTGTGCATCTTTGTAAGAGGCTCCCTAGTTATAGCAGATTTTTCCCTCATTATCTATGTTTCTTTGGCAAGCAGCAGTCTTAACCCTTAAGGTATAAAATGGTTCTACATTGCATCGTTCTTTTTTTCACAGCTTGACTTTTGTTTCACTCTTTAGACAATTTGCTCACCTTACTGTCAGCATTGTCTATCTCATCACTTGATAGTCTGTCTTATACAAATCTAGAATCTGAGTACTTGTCCAAGTTTCTCTGCTTTGAATATTTCTCTGCCCTCAATCATTTTGTTATAAATTCATAGATTCAGAGGAGGCTCAAGTGAAGAATAAACACTTGTGCGTCTGCATACTTTTTGGTTTAAAAACACTTGTATGCACTGGTTCAGCTGAATTATCTGTCACAATGCCATTTATTCAAAATAATCCTTTCCAAATCTGGCTTGTTACTCATTCTATTATGTTCTCTTCTTTCAGATTAAGATTCAAGATTCCTTTATTGTCATGTAATACAGAAAATGTAATATTATATGAAATTTCATTCTGCCTGTCATAAGACAGACAAAGAGTCGCCATTAGAATTGCCCAAAAAAAAATGGCAGTGCTGCTGTTGGTATGGATCTGGGAGAGTGGAGACACAGCACTCTTCTGCAGTTGGTCCAAATGCCAGCAGTTCTGTGTAGTAGGGCTGTTAAAGGAGCCAACTGGGCTTTTAATTAAAATCTTGTAATTGCAGGGCCAGTGCCCAAGATGGCAGCACCTATGCTCAGAAGAGCAGAGGAGTGAACCATACAAGATGGTGACCATGGCAGTAGCCCAGCGAGGAGCTCAGCAGCTGAAGGACCCACACAACCTCCAGGTAGTCAGCAACTGGGGTCAGGAGACTTGTGGAACCGGGATTCATTATAGTGTGGAGGGCAAGAAGGGCTCCCGAAGGGACTTTGGAACCGAAAGCTTCCTGATTGTGTTAGAGCTTTTGAACTGGATCTCTGGTTGTTGATGGATCGAACAGAGGTCTTTGCGAATTCAGAGATTGCGGGAGTGCTGGAGGCAAATCTACAGATACTCAGTGTTTCTAAAGGGACATACTTTCACCATCTTCACCACTGGTGCTGTGGTCTTCAGTCTCTGCTTATACGCCAGGAGTAGAATTAGAGCCAGGTGATCAGACTTGCCAAAGTGCATTCGTGATATGGCTCGGTTTGCATTCTTCATGGTGGTTTAGCAGTGGTCGAACAGTGATGTGTTGGTGGTAGTTTGTCAGAGTCTTCTTCAGATTGCTCTGATTGAAGTCTCCCACAATGATCGGGAAGGCATCAGGTTATGCTGTCTCATGGCTGTTAATCACAGTGCTCAGTCCCTCCAGTGCGAGCCTGACATTAGCCTGGGGTGGTATGTACACTGTGTCCAGGATGATTGTGAACTCCCTCGACAGGTAGAAAAGGTGGCATTTGATCGCAAGATGTTTCAGGTCAGGGAGTAGGACTGAGACATGACCATCATGTCTGTGCATCAAGATGAATTGATGACACAAATGCCACTTCCTCTGGTTTTTCCACACACTGGTGTTCCATCAACACGATGGAGGGTGTAGCCCTTGGGCTGCAGCGCTGGGTCTAAAATATCTGCGTTTAGCTGTGTTTCTGTAAACCACTGTGCAGCCCTCCCTGATGACTATCTGATGTTGGTCTAGCTTTTATTAGGCTCATCATTTTTATTCATTTTGAAGATATTATTAATACATGTATCACTTTCAACCCTCATGTTTATCCCTGTTCGTAACTTAAATTTACTGTGACCTTTCTATTGAGTTTTAGTTTCCTGTTAGAGTCCAATTCAGGTGGAGTCCAGTTCAACTGCATAGTTCCCATATGTCCCAATGTACCATAAATGGAGCTACCCCAGCCTTCTCCATTCTTGTGTCATTCTTCAAACATACCCAGGTCTTTCAAACCAATGGGCACAATGATCATAGCCACTCAAACACAATGAGGACTCTCTCATGCACATACTTCTCCCTTACAGAGCAAGTTGATGCACAACGAGATTCAGTGAAGGTCAATCAGTGCTGGGTCAAGATGTGCCTCAATGCCCTTATGCTCAGAGTAGACTGCACTAGACATCAGTGCTGTGGCTGTTGTTGAGGCTAAGACCAACAGCTGAGCTGATGCCTTTAATTTAGAGATGCAGCACATGTCCGTGCCACCCAAATAAATCTAAGTGACCAATTAGCCCACATGGCTATCTTTAGACCCTCAGGTTTTCTCAATACTACCTCTTTAGTGATAGCTAATACATCTATGTCCTCACCTCCCATTTGCATCCATTACATCAGACTTTGGCATGGTAGCCATATCCTCCTCTGTGAATACTGACACAAAACAGTAATTCAAAAACCTCAGCTATTTCCTCATTACTCAATATCAATTCTCCCTTCTCATCTTCCAAGGCACCAACCTTCACTTGAGTCACCCTTTTGTGCTTTATATATTTATAATATATATTTTATATTAGTTTACCTTTCCTCTCTTTATTGCTCACTTCATGGTTCTTTATTGCTTCTTAAAGTTTTCCCAATCTTCTAGTTTCCCACTACTCTTAGCGACTTTAATACGCACAAGCTTTTTTGATTGATACCTTCCTTGATTTCCTTAGTTATCCAAGGCGAGCAGTCCCACTCTGACTGTCCTTGATTTTAACTGGAATATACTTTTGTTGAGCAGCATGAAAAATCTCTTTGAAAGTCTTCCACCATTCCTCAACCATCCCTCCATATGGCCTGTGTTCCAAGTCTACACTGGCCAACTTTTCCCTTTGTAGTTTCCCTTGTTTTGGCATAACACACTGGTTTTAGACCAAACTATTGTCACCTCCATTTGTATGATAAACTGAATCCCTAACTATAAGATCGCTAATTTTTCCTGGACCAAATCCAAGAGACCATGTTCCCTTGTAGGATCAATAACATGCAGTTCAAGAAAGCCATTCCGTATGCATACCATGAAGTCCTCTTCAAGGTTGCCTCAACCAAGCTGACTCACCTAATCTATATGCATGTTTAAGCCCTCCATAACTGCTGTTCCATCTTTACATGCCTCTGATATTTCTTGGTTCATTGCCTTTGCCACTGTTATGCTATTATTGGCTCTAAAGGCTGTGTACGGCCCCTCACCCCAAGTCCAAAGCCCGCTGCGCAGCTCAAACGGCAAAGTCCTCCTCAGCGAAAAGATCTCCATCCTCAACCGATGGTCAGAACACTTCCAATCTCTTTTCAGTGCCAACCGCTCAGTCCAAGATTCCGCCCTGCTCCAGCTCCCTCAACAGCCCCTAAGGCGAGAGCTGGATGAGGTCCTCACCCTGGATGAGACATACAAGGCAATCGAACAACTGAAAAGTGGCAAAGCAGCAGGTATGGATGGAATCCCCCCAGAGGTCTGGAAGGCTGGCGGCAAAATTCTGCATGTCAAACTGCATGAGTTTTTCAAGCTTTGTTGGGACCAAGGAAAACTGCCTCAGGATCTTCGTGATGCCACCATCATCACCCTGTACAAAAACAAAGGCGAGAAATCAGACTGCTCAAACTACAGGGGAATCACGCTGCTCTCCATTGCAGGCAAAATCTTCGCTAGGATTCTACTAAATAGAATAATACCTAGTGTCGCCGAAAATATTCTCCCAGAATCACAGTGCGGCTTTCGCGCAAACAGAGGAACTACTGACATGGTCTTTGCCCTCAGACAGCTCCAAGAAAAGTGCAGAGAACAAAACAAAGGACTCTACATCACCTTTGTTGACCTCATCAAAGCCTTCGACACCGTGAGCAGGAAAGGGCTTTGGCAAATACTAGAGCGCATCGGATGCCCCCCAAAGTTCCTCAACATGGTTATCCAACTGCACAAAAACCAACAAGGTCGGGTCAGATACAGCAATGAGCTCTCTGAACCCTTCTCCATTAACAATGGCGTGAAGCAAGGCTGTGTTCTCGCGCCAACCCTCTTTTCAATCTTCTTCAGCATGATGCTGAACCAAGCCATGAAAGACCTCAACAATGAAGACGCTGTTTACATCCGGTACCGCACGGATGGCAGTCTCATCAATCTGAGGCGCCTGCAAGCTCACACCAAGACACAAGAGAAACTTGTCCGTGAACTACTCTTTGCAGACGTTGTCGCTTTAGTTGCCCATTCAGAGCCAGCTCTTCAGCGCTTGACGTCCTGTTTTGCGGAAACTGCCAAAATGTTTGGCCTGGAAGTCAGCCTGAAGAAAACTGAGGTCCTCCATCAGCCAGCTCCCCACCATGACTACCAGCCCCCCCACATCTCCATCGGGCACACAAAACTCAAAACGGTCAACCAGTTTACCTATCTCGGCTGCACCATTTCATCAGATGCAAGGATCGACAACGAGACAGACAACAGACTCGCCAAGGCAAATAGCGCCTTTGGAAGACTACACAAAAGAGTCTGGAAAAACAGTCAACTGAAAAACCTCACAAAGATAAGCGTATACAGAGCCATTGTCATACCCACACTCCTGTTCGGCTCCGAATCATGGGTCCTCTACCGGCATCACCTACGGCTCCTAGACGCTTCCACCAGCGTTGTCTCCGCTCCATCTTCAACATTCATTGGAGCGCTTTCATCCCTAACGTCGAAGTACTCGAGATGGCAGAGGTTGACAGCATCGAGCCAACGCTGCTGAAGATCCAGCTGCGCTGGGTGGGTCACGTCTCCAGAATGGAGGACCATCGCCTTCCCAAGATCGAGCTCTCCACTGGCCACCGTGACAGAAATGCACCAAAGAAAAGATACAAGGACTGCCTAAAGAAATCTCTTGGTGCCTGCCACATTGACCACTGCCAGTGGGCTGATCTCGCCTCAAACCGTGCATCTTGGCGACTCACAGTTCGGCGGGCAGCAACCTCCTTTGAAGAAGACCGCAGAGCACACCTCACTGACAAAAGGCAAAGAAGGAAAAACACAACACCCAACCCCAACCAACCAATTTTCCCCTGCAACCGCTGCAACCGTGTCTGCCTGTCCCGCATCGGACTTGTCAGCCACAAACGAGCCTGCAGCTGACGTGGACTTTTACCTCCTCCATAAATCTTCGTCCGCGAAGCCAAGCCAAAGAAAGAAAGATAGACAACTCCCACGAGTGATTTTTTTTCCCCTTTACTATTCCTCATCTCTACCCAAATGAACCTTAGATCTCAGAGTAGACTGCACTAGACATCAGTGCTGTCATTTTGATCCTTAGATCTTACATCATCTCTCACTATTGCCCCTAATCTTATCCTTAAACTTGAATACCGGGCTCTCTGTAAGAAGTTTGTATGTTATCCCGGTGTCTGCAAGGCCTTTCTCCGAGGGCTCCAGTTTCCTCCCACCTCTCAAAACGTACCAAGGGTGCAGGTTAATGGGGTGAAAATTGGGTGCCACGGACTCATGGGCAGAAATACCCTGTGACCATGATGTAGGTTTATGTGTATGTCTTAACTAACAGCGCTACCCAACCTCCTTTATCTTTCTGTCTGTCCTTCCTCATTACCAGATATCCTTGGATATTTAATTCTCATTCCTCTCCACCCTGCAACCACATTTCTAAAATGGCCTCTAAATCATACCCCTTTGCACTAATTTGTGCCATATGTTCACTGACCTAGTTTTGAATACTAGGCGCAGTCAGATGAAGTCCCTTTATGCCCATTGTGCTTTTAAAATCTGATAATCTTGTCCTCTTTTGCACTTGATTTTTATCCCCCACTCTTACTTTATCCACATTCTTTTATTTTATCCATCCGTCCCCAATCTGTTAAACCCCACTAGTTAGTTTAACTAACTAGTGCAATTCGCAAGGATCCAGATCCCATCATGGTTCAGAAGGAGCCTGTCCCCTTTGAACAGTTCCTCCCTTCCCCAATACTGGTGCCAATTTCCTATGAATTAGAACCCACTTCTCCCACACCAATCCTTGAGCCATGCATTTAACTTTCTAATCTTCTGGACCTTGTGCCAATTTGCACGTGGTTCAGGTAGTAATCCAGAGATTACCACCTTGTTGGTTCTGTTTTTTTAATTTGGTCCTGAGCTCCTCAAATTTGCAAAACAGAACTTCTCTCTCCCCATTCTACCTATGTCGCTAATACCTATATGTACCCTGACAACTGGATCTTTCCCCTCCCATTATATACATGTTCCAAACCTAGGGAGACAACACAGCCTTCAGGTCACTCTACAAATCATAACATTCAGCTTACATCATTGCTCCATTGGCCGGCCAACGTTAGCCTGTACAGAAAGTATTATTGAAATAAAAGCTCTATTATTTTTAAAAGTTATGGGAACCACCACCATCTTCCCCATCTCCAGGATTCTCTCTCCATCACCCATCCATGTTTCCTTTACCCCTCCCACTTTGCAATCACAATAACATCTAGCCAGCCAACTTGTTTCTGTTATTGGGTTTGGATACAAGACTGACTAGGTCTTGCAGAGTTAAATTTAATGCAAAGAGGGCAAGGGGGTACATCGTTTCTAATCATCTTCAATATCCCCCCCCTCAAGACTTGCACCACCATTTAAAATTCATGCTAAATTATAGTGAATCCTCAAATGCCAATAAAATCAGAGCACACCAAGTCTTTTTTTTAAATCAAATAACTACTTGCTCTGGTAGTAGATGGGATTCCTAGATATTCCAACATATATTTTGGAAAACACATTAACTTGGAAACAGACCTTATCACATGACCTGCCCAAATGAATAAGAACCATTTACCAAGTAGGAGAGACTGCAACTCATTTATGGGGCCTCCTGGGGAGAAGGAGAGATTGGAAACAGTTCTGAATTTGATTCTGCTGAACCTTTCTGCTCTTTATCAGTCTCTCTCCCCTACCCCTGTCACTCAAACAAAAGGATCCATAGATCGACTCTACCTTGAAACAAATCTCACTTTAAAAAGACATTGATAAAACCATCCTTGCAGCTATATTCTAAGGTTATTCTCCAAACAAAATCCACAAAATTTGAAGACAATTCGCTTAGTACAGTATTAAATAAAACAAACCCTCTCACTGAATTGGAGGGTTTACAGAGTGTCCCCATGGAATGTTTAAAACTGGCTTACTGCCATTAATTTTATCCTGTGAAAATTGACAGATGTTCTGAAATGTCCCTCAAAATTCTGAGAAATTACTTCACACACCAATAGAATATTTTGCCATTAATAAGAAGGAAACAGATCTAGTGGGGGGGGGGGTTCTGGTGGGAGTAGGGGTTCTGGTGGGAGTAGGGTATAGAATCACTCAAAATGTACAAAGAATACTAACCATTTCTCAGTATATCTACAGTTCTCAATAAATTTTCAGATTACATTTATATAATCCTCCTCCAGGAGTCGAGAAAATATTTGTTCTCGCATTCATAAGAAACTGATACTTCTTCAGAAGTACACAAAAAAAATAAATGAATCATTAATGTTGGTATCAAGAATAGTAGATTGGCCCTATGATCAATGACCTTGCAGTTAAATTCTAAGTTTATTTTCTAACCAAGATCAGATTGCATCCACAATTCAATACCCTTCTGTTCAGAATTCAGGAAAAATTTAGGGCCAGGCAACTGGGCTAACAAGAATATTTTATGATTAATTGTCTTCTCTCCCTGGTTGAAGATTCCCTTCACTCTCCCAGTGAGCTTTAATACTGCCTGGTTCGTTGCCTTTGTATATTCTTCACTTCCAATAGATAATGGATAAAACTTCAACTTGTTTACCATTAATTTATTTTTCAATACTTAAATATTCAGAGTATTACAACAATGATCAATATCACTAGTCAGGGACTGGAGGAAAGACTCAATCTCTAGATGTTGTCTAATTGCTATATAAAAGCTAACTCAGCACCTTAACAGATGAGAACACAAAATACTGAAGAAAGACAAATGACCAAATCCACTCCTTTGGGGAACCCAAATAAATTAAATTCCATTATTTCAAAATGGATTTTAGCCTTTTTAGTTGTGTTTTAGGATTATATTCTGCACCCCCAGGTGTCTTTCTAGGAAGTAATCTTGCTCATTCACCTCTTCCCCATGAAGACTCAATGTAGAGAAGAACAAAGTATCTGCCTCTCATGCCAATAGTAAAATAATGCCAGCACCATTTGGTTACACTACTTTAAAACAGACATTGCAGATTCCTTGCCTAATCTAGAACTTATCAACTTGCCAGTCTAACACCCAGGTAGGAAACCAAAGTTTTAACCCATGTTACTCTGGGTCTGTGGTGGTAGAAATAGGTAGTGGTCAGGTGCCAGGAGAATTTCACATTTGTACCACACACAAAAAGTTGAAATGATTTTTAAAAAGAAAATAGCATTTTAGATGTTAATATCATTAGGTGATTTGTCCTGAACTCTACTGACATCAAGATCACTCTGGATGTTGTCAATCAATAGTGCAGTTGCTGTTGATAACAGTTGATCACACATGATCTTGCCTTGCTTCATGGTGAATCCTTGTAGAGCAGCAACTAGAATTTTACATCCAAATGCTTAAACCAGATAAATTGTATCAAAAATAACAGAGGCAGTTCATTGTCATAACTCTTTTGTTTATCCTTCAAATGTTAACTCTTCCAATCAGCAAATTCTTTTTTAAAACCCACAAATGTCACATGTTGTCAGTCATGCACTTGTTGATAGGTCTCTCACTTGGTTCCACAAAGGTCACAGCTCATCTAATAGACTTGCATATTGTCATTTTTGGGATCTCTTGCTGGTTTTATCTTCAAGATTTTAAGTCAGAGAAAATTTTAAAAATCCAACAAAAAAAAACACCAGAAATCTGAAATAAAAATAAAAATATTGGAAAAATTCAGCAGGTCAGCCAGGATTTATGGAAAAAAAAGAGAGGTAGTTTCTGATTGAAGACAGTTTAATCACAAATGAATCCATCTGACCTGCAGGGTTTTTCCAATATTTTCTGTTTATATTTTCAGTGAGAATTCCATCAAGCTAACTTGCAGTTCCTATGCGTGTGTTCCATATTCTTTATAGCACAATTCCCAGGGACGTAACTTGACAGCCCACATTCTGCTTCAGGACTGTGCCTGATGCATCATGCTGGTTTATTTAATCTCTTCTTTCTGTTTTTTTTAAAACTTTATTTAAAAGATAAGTAAAAAGTATAACATACAATCTAAATATTAAAAGTAAGTTTAAAGATTTATATATAAAAGAAACACAACAAACATTTTTAAAAATTATAAAAAACGTCTCCCCCACCTACCCCCTTAAGGGTAGTCAAAAATATACATCATATAAATTTAAAAAATATATAAATGTTAATAACAGTTCAAAATACATCTAATTGCATATATTTCAAATACGGAGACCACTTATCAACAAGAATTATTATCAGGTAAAGTATAAGTATTTTTTTTCCATAATGATACAAGCATTCAATTCATTATGCCAGCATATTATATTAATTTCTACATAATCTTTCCAAGGAATAGCAACAAATTTACGCGCTACTGACAACATCAAACGTACAAAATCAATTTGAACTTTATCCAAACCCATTCCCTTTAATGAATACAAATCTCCCAACCAAAAATTCATTGGATCCAAAGGGAGTTAAAAATTATACAATTTTTCCAAAACTATTTTAATTTCTTGCCAAAATGGTTGGACTTTCACACAGGTCCAAACAGCATGTAAAAAAGTACCAATACATAAACCACATCTAAAGCAACAATCTGAATTACTAAACCCATTTTTTTTTTTTTAAAACTTTTCAGGGGTCAAATACAATTGATGTAAAAAATTATAATTGACCATACCATATCTTAAATTAGTCAATTTAATTACATTGTCCTGACACATGTTCACCCAATCATCTTCAGGAAAAGTAAACACTAAATAAGTCTCCCATTTAAGTTTAGATTTTTCCCAATCTAATTTATCCATATTGTCCTGTAATAAATTTTACATAACTAAAACATATCCCTTCTTTGGTATAGTAGAAGTTAAAGATTCAAATTTCGACAAGGTGGGTCAATACATCTCTCTACCATAATTATTTTTTACCAAAGCCCTAAGCTGATAATACACATATAAAGAATTTAAAGGTATTTCAAAACGTTCTCTCAAATGGATAAAAGAAATTGTCCCTCTACAAAACAGTCCTGTATTGTCTTTATATCTTTAGAATTCCAAATCTTTAAATAACTATTAAATATTGAAAAAGGAATAAGCCATTTATTGTATAATGGAGTTAAAATTAGTAATTTATTTTTCGACCCTAAAATTTTATTTTTTAAAAATCCAAATCTTTAATAAATGTTTCAGTATTAGCAGATCATATTCCTGCAATAAAATCAAATTCCAACAGCATATAAACTCATGTATCTCCGTTCTAGGTAAACATGATATCTCCACCTTAGCCCAACTAAGAGGTTGATCCAAATCCATCAATCTAGTAATAAACTTCAATTGAGCTGCCTCATAATAATTTTGAAAATGTGGCAATTGTAAGTCACCCAATGCATATTTCCAATTAAGTTTGTGCAACGCTACTCGAGCTAATTTACCTTTCCACAAAAACACTCGTACTGCTTTATTCAAATCTGAAAAAAATCTAATTGAAAGCAAATAATACCAAAGGTATTGACTGAAATAAATATTGAATATGAGGAAAGATATTCATCTTAATACAATTAACACATCCAATTAAAGTTAATGGAAGATTTCCATTTAGTTAAGTCTGCTTTAATCCGCCTCAATATAGGTACATAATTTAATTGATATAACGATTGATAGTCATTGTCCACAAACATACCAAAGTATTTGATTTTATTCTTCCATCTTAATTTTGTAATATTTTTAAATTCAGAATAATCTTCTACTCCAAATGGTAAAATTTTACTTTTATCCCAATTAACCTTATATCCCGACAATTCTCCAAATTTCGATAAACACTCCTGAAACAGTTTCAACGATCTCTCAGGCTCTGTCAAATATATCAACACATCATCTGCAAATAGATTAATTTTATATTCTTCATCCTTAATCCTCATCCCTCTAATCTCCTCATTTTGTCGAATAGCCTGTGTTAACAGTTCTAGCCAATGCAAATAGGGCTGGTGACAATGGGCAGGCCTGACAAGTTGATCAAGTCAATTTAAAAGGTAAAGATGTCTGTCCATTTGTCACCACCCTAGCAATCAGATTCATATATAAAGGCCTTAACCCAACCAATAAAGAAAGGGCCAAATTTAAATTTCTCTAATACCTTAAATTTAAAAAATCCCATTCAACCCTATCAAAAAGCTTTTTCGGCATCTAATGCAACTACCATAGGATGATTAGGTTGCCACCGATAAGCGTTGATGAAAGTAAGCAATCGAAGTATATTATCGGAGGCATTTCTATTCTTAATAAAACCTGTTTAATCAATATGTACTAATTTAGGTAAATATTTAGCAAGTCTGTTATACTTTTGCCATATTTTATAGTCTACATTCAATAAAGAAATAGGTCTATATGAAAATACTTGTAAAGGATCGCTGTCTTGCTTTGGGATAACAGTTATTAATGCACTCAAACACTTTTCCAGTAACTTCTGATCTTCAATAACTTGATTTAATACTTCCCCAAATATATTAGAAAATTCATCATAAAAACGTTTATAAAATTCCACAGGAAACCTATAGTCTTCTGGGAACTTACCATTAGACATTACCTGAATAGCTTCCATGATTTCAAAATGCGTAAATGGAGATTCAAACTCCTGAATATCTTTCTCATCTAGTACTGGTAAAGTTAATTTAGATAAGTAAGAATCAATAGAGCTATTATCCTGTTTCCCCTCAGAAGTATATAATTTTTGATAAAATGAATAAAACTGGTCATTAATTTCCTGAGGCTTATGTTATTATTGAATTCCTCTTAACAGCATTAATAGTCCGAAACGCCTATTCAGCTTTCAATTGCTAGTCAAGTACCTTGTGAGCCCTTTTCCCCAACTCCTAATAACGTTGTTTAGATCTATTAATTAAGCGCTCAAACTGGCAAGTTTGTAAAGTATTATAGCAGGGGTGTCAAACTCAAATTCACAGAGGGCCAAAATTAAAAACTTGGACTAAGTCGTGGGCCAAACTAAATATTTATTGAAAATTTTCAACAACATCTGCATGTTTTCTCTTCTTTCAACATATGTAATGTTAAACTTTTTCTTATTAAAATAAATGTTTAATAATAGTTTTGGTTAAACTCTTTCCAGAAGAAGCATTAACAAATGAGAAATAAAATATTCAATAAATAATATTTCTCTATAGCCTTTAAGCTCCTTTTAAATGTATTTTTTTTCACAAGCCAACAAGTCAAAAAAATAACAACTTGGTTCAATGACAAACAGGTTTGTCTTTTAAAATGATGAACATATAGTCTGCCTCCCACCTGTCTTGAAAGGTCCTGTTTTCTGTCTTTCGTTTGGCCATTTTTCGTAAGGGGTTTGTTACATGTGAGTTGGGCGACAGGTCGCAGATGCTAATGAAAGTAAAGAGAGGAGGTGGGGGCGATTAGCGGGCTGACGCCAATGCATTTTCAAAGCATTCTGGGATTTGTAGTATTAGCTGTGCATGCGCTATACTGGTGCGGCGGCCAGCAGGCCAGCTCTAATAATATTTGATATGATCTTGCGGGCCAAATATAATTATATCACGGGCCAAATTTGGCCCGCGGGCCTGAGTTTGACATGTGTGTATTATAGTGTAATTTTAACTTAATTAATAGGGTTTTTTTAAAATCTTCTGTTATATCCTTCTGAATGTCCTTCTCTAGGTCAGCAATCTGATTTTCAACTGTAAACTTTCTGCCATATATTGTTTCTTAACTTTCGTAGAATAGCTAATGATCTATCCCCGTCAAGTAAGCTTTTAAAGCATCCCATACTATAAAATGACTCTTTACAGAATTAACATTTTCGGTCAAAAATAAAGAAATATGCTCTTTTACAAACTCTGTTTTTTTCAATAACATTGCATTAAACCTCCATCTATATGTCGAATGTACTATCTCCAAACTTTCACAAGAGAAAATTAATAATGAATGATCTGATATAACTCTACTTTTATATTCTTTGCAATACCCTACCCTGAAGATGTGCTGATACCAAAAATAAATCAATTCTGGAAAATGAGTCATGCCTTGAAGAATAAAAAGAAAAATCTTTCTCTGTAGGATTAATTTTTCTCCAAATATCTACCAAATTTAAATCTTTCATTAACGCATTAAATTGTATTACCATCTTTGACTTCCTTATACTCTTCAGATTTCTATCTAATAAAGGATCCAAACCACAATTAAAATCACCACCCACTAAAATATTCTCATTAGCCTGATTTAACAAGAAAAAAGCTTCTGAAATAAATCGCTCATCATCTGTATTGGGTGCATATAAATTAAGCAGTGTCCAAAATTCCGCAAAAATTTTACAATAAATTCTTAAAACTCTACCAGCATTCCCTTCAGTAAATTCCAACTCAAATGGTAAGTTCTTATGAATTAAAATTGCTACTCCTTTTGCTTTCGAATTAAAAGAAGAATAAAAACTTGACCAACCCAGTCTCTTTTCAATTTCAAATGTTCTTCCTCAGTCAAATGTGTTTCTTGTAAAAAAGCAATATCCATTTTCATCTTTTTAAAATACGCCAATACTCTCCTTCTCTTTATTGGGTTATTTAACCCCTGAACATTAAAAGTTGCGAAGTTCAATCTAGACATAATTTTAACTAATAGTAAATACACACACTAAAAAAATTAAACCCTATAAAATAATGCTCCCCTTTGTAATCCTTCAAAGATGAAAAAAAGGAGAGAAAAACCCCTCTTAAAAAAAAAATCAAAACAAAAATAAAAAAAACATGCAAAAAAAAACACCCAAAGGAAGTATACCCTAAAAAACTGGGTGTGGGAAACCCACTGGTGGTAGATGACTAGCAAAGTTTTCGGTGTCATACACCCCCCACCCCCAGATTCATATTTATTATATAGATAAACACATTCAAATATAGTCCATATCTTCAATCCAGTAACTCCACACCCAACGATCAAGAGGATTCTGTATTTTTTTTTTCTTTCCATTTTTTCCATTCTTCCCATTTCCAATTCCATTTCCATTTAATCTCCCTTTAGGAGACAAAGGCGGAGAATGACCATTTCTTCTCAATTCCGGTAGAGAGTTCGCAAAAACTAAGGCATCATGACCATTTTCAAAAAACTGAGATTGAAAGTTTCCATAAAAAACCTTCAAAATTGCAGGGTAACGAAAAGCAAATTTATACCCTTTTCGCCACAGAACATCTTTAGCCGTATTGAATTCTCACCATATTGGAATAACTTCTTGACTCAAATCAGCATAAAGGAGTTCTCTGTTGTTTTGAACCATTAATGGAGATTGGCTTTCTCGTGCTTTTTGTACTGCATATGTAAAATCATTTCTCTATCCTGGTATTTTAAACAACGAATCAAAACTGCTCTCGGCGGTTGTCCTGGAAGCAGTTTTCTTCTCAGAGCTCTATGACCCCTATCTAACTCCAAACCTTCAGGAAAGAACTCTTTACTCAAAACTTCTGTGATCCACCGTTTAAAGAATTTTATAGGATCAGAGCCTTCAACATCTTCTGGAAGACCAACTATCTTCACATTATTTCTCCGACTCTGATTTTCCAAAGAATCAATCTTCTTCAATAAGTCTCTTTTTTGAATTCCCCAATCTACAAAAGATCTTTCCACTTCTTCTATTATTTCTCTATTACGCTCCACTTGACTTTGACACTCAGAGAAAGTTGTCTCAATTTTTTTTTTAATTCTTGTACAGTATCAAGATATTATACATCTATTAACATCATTTTTGACTACATTCATATCTTGCTTCATATTTGACATTTCTGCACATAAAGTATGCATCTTCATTTTCACTTCCATAAATCCTTGATTCATTTGATCTGATATTTGCTTTAACACATTACCCATCTGATAGGCAATCCCTTCCAGAACTGTAAATACTTGATCCATTCCATGTTCCGGTTCCACTTTTTGAGATTTACCTTCATAGGTTGCTGGCTCCCCCTGCTGGACGTATTCTGCAAAGGTAAGTATTCCTCTTCTGTCGGTGTCGACAACTTGACATTGCGGCTGTGGGTCTGGACACCCAACGCTAGTACCCCGACCTCTTCGGGTCGCCGGCGTTCGAGCAACCCCGCAGCCCACACCTTATAAAGGAGCTCCCAGACTCATGACACTCCACACAGTCCGGACAAAGCCATGGGGCGCATCAGAGCGTCTTCCGACGCTACTCCACGCGTCCCCAGGGTGGCCGGCAAGATCGCGGGGCTGCAGGTCTCTCTGTTGACCATGTTGTCCGCGCACACGGAACTCACCAGGGTGCCGGCGCCATCTTGCAAAAACAAGGTTGGCGCCAGTGTCAAGATCAGCCAAACTGGGGTCCTCTGGGCCTTGGAAATTGCCGAAATTGACTCAGAGGATTCTTTTAGAGTTAAGCCTTAGATTTTTTTTTACATTAGTTGCCATAGTAATTTACTATTGTTTAAAAAATTAAAAATATTATTTTTAACTGATTTTAAACAACTTATATGGTAAAAATGCGTTTAGTTCCAGCTGGGAGTGGAATACATGTCTTGCCTTTATGCCCTCTTGCCACGCTCCCCCCCCCACCAATCTCTTCTTTCTGAATACACTTTTTAAAATCAAGACAAGACTTGGGCTCAAAGCCAACAAATGATTCATAAAATTAAACAAGTATAACACACAGATTTAAAAAAAAATGCAAACTAAACAGTTTACTTTTTCTATCTTAAAGAAGTCATTTTCTTACATAATGCAGTAGGTTGCCAATTCAAGCCAACCAGATACTCTGCTAGCCCCATCGTGGAGCAATTACTATGAAAAGATAGGACAGATTAAGCTTTAGATGAAATTAAGGTGACAAGGTATTTTCAACACAGAAAGGACCATTTGACTTGACTGATCTGTGCAGGTGTTTATGCTTAACACACTTCTTCATCTTGTCCCTTAACATATCCTTTTATTTCTTTCTCCTTTGTGTTTATCTAGCCATTTATGTTGTTAGTTACAAGTAAAAAATACCACATTCTTACTATTGTCTGGGTAAAAACAGTTAATCTTGAATTTCCTAATGAATTTACTTGAGATTTGGTCAGAGGATCCATGTTTTACTCTCAAGTGAAAACATCTTCTTAGTATTCAAATTAGCAAACTTCTGGTAAACAGATGATGACACCTCTTCTTAATAAAGCCTGTCCAACATAATCTTTCAGAGATAGCTCCATTCCATTCAATCTTATTTACGATTTCTCTTGTGCCTCTAAAAACCTATAAGATGGAGATCAGAATAGTTGCAGCACCCCAATTGTTCCATAATCAATATCCTTTCCAAGATTAGAATGTTGTCCCAATTTCTCAAATTTGTTTATCTGGAAATAAATGAGAATTTTTTTTTGCTAAGAGTAGCTTTGTTAACCAGATATGCTCCTTTTAGTGACACCCCAGGGTCCTATATTCCTCTACCCAAATTGGACATTTTCCAAGTATCAAAATACATTTTCACATAGCCACCATGTCAAATGTATTGGCCAACTGCAAACTCATTATAGAAGTGTGGTGGTACACCACCGCCCTACTGCAGGGGGCAACCTCTGTACCTGCAGGAGTGTAAGGGGACAGGACAACACCTGGCCGGCTGTCAATCAATCGACCTGAATGGATCAAGCCCCACCCAGTCAGGTGTCAATCACCCTTCAGGATACAAGCCTGTGCCGGCCTCCCAAGGCCTCACTCAGAGTGGCTGCAGCCACAGCCAGCCTGGCTCTGTGGAAGTCTTTGTGAATTACAGTCTTTATCTTTGTGTATGTCTGATTCTGGCTAACAGTCCACCACAAGATGTAAATTGTCTTCCTATATTTTGCACAGCCTCTCTCTGTGTCGACCATATTTGTTAATAAGGTGCCATTAACAAATATTTCAATCCTAATCTGTTCATGCAAGTCATTGGAACACATCTCTTTTGTGGAAAAGACCCGACTGAGAATCCAACTACATAATCCTGGATATTGAAATTTATAGTCAAGTGTATCAAGATACAACTTCTGTCATTAGACAAAACTTCCTTTATTTTCAGATTGATATCAAGCAAAATGCTTATTTAAAGTGCAGTGATGGGTCACATAGTGGTGCAATCAAACTGACCACTGTTAATTACTGTGTGTAGATGATCTTGGAAGAGCTGATGCAAGATTAAGTTACGGGGAAAAATGAATCAGTTGGAGGATTGTTTTTAATCACCATCAACTTAATGGGCTGAAATCATTTCCTTATATGCTGTAAAGGAAATATGGTAAATATGGAATTATGAATTAAAGTTTCATTTATCCTACTGCAAAACTCAATTGAAACTATTTTTTAAGCCATCACAAGTCCTGTATAATCAATAATAGCCTATATTTTCAATCCGGCAAGCTTTGAATATTTGAAGTTAAAAGACCTATTGTATTGTGATGGCCTGGCACATCGCGCAGTGCACGCGGTAGTAAACAGCAGCATAACACACTGTAACATGTCTCTTAACACAGCGAACCAGTGTGGTTGAAAACTGGAGCAGTACAAGACCAGCAGCCCTAAAATGGCACTAGCCAAGCTGCCCAGCTAACAGATCAATTCACATGCAAGAATGTTCCCACCCGCTATTGTTATTCATGCAGCTGATGTCAACCAATCAATCAAATAGTGGGAACACCAACTTATATAAAAGGAGCCTTTCTAGCCTCAATAAAGCTTAATGTGTGTGTTTCTTTGTAGCAGTTGGCTACAATTGGTGACCTCGACAGTTTAGACGGCTTCTCAACCCAGCGATGGATAGTGAAGCAGCGATCAGCGCAGTTGGCCTCAAGTTCCTGACCATCTGGACGGTTCGACCAGGCTAGCCATCGAGAGAGCCTCCTGTACGAATGGGATCGCCTTTCCAGTAGACAATTCTTGGTGGATACAGGAGTGGAGGTTAGCGTGATGCCCCCGACAGGTTTGAACACTAGATGCAGGCAAGCGGGTCTCACATTGAGGGCTGCCAACAACAGTAGCATATGGAGGCAGCCACTTCTAGTGGGAGTTCACGCTGGCTGCAGTGGAAAAGCCACTCCTCGGAGCAGACTTCCTGCGGGCCCATGGCCTCCTAGTAGACCTCAAGGGCAAGAGACTTGTGCACGCGGAGATGTTCCAAACCTTCGCACTTAGAGGCATCTCGGCACTGCACCTGGACTCCATCCACAGCTCATACGATGAGTTCTCCAAGGTGCTGGCCGAGTTCTCGGCAATCCTTTCCCCTCAGTTCATGGTGGAAATGCCCCAACATTGCATCATATTTACCAAGGATCCACCTCGCCATTCAAGGGCGAGATGACTTCCCCAGAGAGGCTCCAACTGGCCAAAGAGGAGTTCTACAAGCTCGAGGAGTTAGCCATTGTTCAGCAGTCAGACTGTCCACGGGCTTCTCCCCTGCATATGGTGCCTAAAGTATCTGTGGGCTAGTGACCGAGCAGCAATTACCGTCGGCTTAATGAGGCCATCACTCCAGATCGTTACTCCATGCCGCATATCCAGGACTTTGCAGCAAACCTACACGGAGTGACGATCTTCTCCAAAATGGACTTGGTGCAAGGGTACCAACCCAATGGCGCTGCACCCTGACAACATCCCCAAGACAGCCATCCATCACTCCATTTGGGCTGTTCGAGTTCCTGTGGTTGCCATTTCAGCTCAAGAACACGGCACAGACCTTCCAGCGACTGATGGACACAGTGGGCCGAGACCCAAACGGCATTTTCGTCTACTTAGACAATATTCTAGAGGCAAGCAGAACCAAGCAGGAACAACTACAACACCTCCGAAGCCTCTATAGTTGCCTACGTAAGTTCAGCCTTACTCACAGCCTGGCTAAATGCCAGTTCGGGCTGAGCACGATTGACTTCCTGGGCCACAGAATTACCAAATGCGGGGCCACACCACTACCCAGCAAGGTGGAGGCTATCCACAACTTCCTGAGGCCCAGTACAACCAAAGGACTGCAGGAGTTCGTGGGGACGATCAACTTTTATCACAGATTCATCCCAACAACGGCTCGAACTATGTGCCCACTCTTTACCCTAATGACCAGCAAGGCC
This sequence comes from Narcine bancroftii, assembly GCF_036971445.1. NCBI lineage: Eukaryota > Metazoa > Chordata > Chondrichthyes > Torpediniformes > Narcinidae > Narcine > Narcine bancroftii. The sequence continues at coordinate 173,947,271 of NC_091471.1, read as the reverse complement.
AAGGACTTGACCTTGGATGATGACTCCACATGAGCTTTTGTGGAAGCGAAGTAAGCCCTGTGTAATGCTGCACTCCTGGCCTATACCCCATGACAGACACACCCACAGACCTCACAGTTGATGCCTCAGGAACGACAATTGGTGCAGCAGATAGAAGGAAGTTGGCGTCTGCTTGCTTTCTTCAGTAAACATCTGCGGCCCCCTGAGCTAAAGTACAGTGCTTTCGACAGAAAGCTACTGGCACAGTACTTAGCCATCTGCCACTTCCGGTACTTCCTTGAGGGAAGGGCTTTTATGGACCACAAGCCACTGACCAAGATCTCCAACCCCTTGTCAGCCCGCCAGCAGAGACACTTGTCTTACGGTTCAGAGTGCGCCACCAACGTAAGGCACATCTCAGGAAAAGACAATGTCGTCATGGACGCCTTGTCGAGACAGAGCATCCACTTTCTGGCTAACAAACTGGATTTCATGGCACTGGCAGAGGCACAGCAGCAGAACGACGAGATAAGTCAGTACAGGACCGTCGTCACAAAGCTTCAGGACAACCCAGTCAGCACAGGTAACACTATCCTCCCGTGTGATGTGGCTACCGTGCAGGTTCGGCCTATCGTCCCAATGGCATAGAGGCGATGAGTTATCAACTCTATCCACAGGCTGGCACATCCATCAATCAGGACCACGGTCTGGTTGGTAAGTACACATGACATGGGTTGCGGAAGCAAGTCTGGTGGACCAAGACGTCCACGCAGTGCCAAACAGCCAAGGTACAAAGGCACACCAAGGTCCCCCCATAGCCTTTCAAGTCAACAGAACCAAGATTTGACCACATTCGCGTGGACATAGTGGGACCCTTACCAGTCTCACAGGGTTCCTGCTACCTGTTCACAGTGGTCAACCATTTCACCAGGTGGCCAGAAGCAATCCCCCTGGCCGACACATCCACCAGGTCCTGCGCCAAGGCACTCATCTCGCCCTGGGTAGCAAGGTTCTCTGACAGAGGTGCACAATTTACCTCCAGCTTGTGGACCAACATTGCCAACCTGTGGGATGCTCAGCTGCACCACACGAAAGCATACCACCCGGAGTCTTACAAGCTGGTTGAGCGCTTCCACAGGCACCTCAAAGCCACCCTGATGACCAGACTCAAGGGCTCAAACTGGGTAGACGAACTGCCATGGGCATTGCTGGGGATTCATACAGCCCCGAAGGAAGACCTCCTCACATCCACTGCCAAGCTCATCTAGGGAACTCCACTCATGGTCCCCGGGGATTTCGTCCCACCGGCCAGAGGTCAACAGGAGGATATAACCACCTTCCTGGACAGGCTGCGGGGAAAGGTCAGTAACCAGGCTCCAATCCCACGCTCCAGACACGGACAAGCCAAGTTCAACATCCCTAAAGAACTCCAAGACTGTGAGTATGTGGCAGAGGGCCACATCATCCACTACTACAGAAGCCCTACAAAGGGCCTTCTGAGTCATCAGGAACAACGAGGCCACCTTCGAATTGGACATCGGTGGCAAACCAGAGACCTTCACCGCAGACAGGCTCAAGCCAGAACACACAGATCCGACACAACCCGTAAAGACGCCAGCACCTCGACACAGAGGCAGACCACTAAAGACATTGGAGAACTGCATCCAAGGACACTATGATCTGTAGCGCCGGTTCTGGGGGTGGTCATGTGACGGCCCACCACCGCAAAGATCAAGCCAGCACATCACACAGTAGTAAACAGAAACTTAACACTGTAACACATCCCTTAACACAGCAAACGGGTGTGGTTAAAAGCTGGAGCAGTACAAGACCAGCAGCCCTAAAATGGTGCTAACCAAGCTGCCCAGCAAACAGATCAATAACAGGTCGGGGAAGAAGGGTATTCACATGCTAGAATGTTCCCGCCCGATATTGTTATTTATGCGACTGCTGTCAACCAACCAAACAAACAGCGGGAACTCCAACTGTATAAAAGGAGCCATTCCAGCCTCAATAAATTTCAGATCTTAACCCCCCATACTGCAAGTGTGTGTTCCTTTGTAGCAGTCGGTTATAATATTGCAAATTAAATACTCTTTTTTTTCCCAAGTACATTTGTCAAGTTATTTACTTTCACTTTTCATCCCTGTCCTTCTCTCCAAGTTATATTTGGCCAGTGGAATCTGTTTTTAAAAAAACCCCAAAATAATCATCTTTGAAATGCGATTAACTTCATCTGTCCTGTCCTCTACATTTCTGATTATAATTTAGAGGAAATGATTCTAATATTGTTCATTTCTTGAGAATCTATAAAACCATCAATCCTTTCAGAAAATCACTCTCCACTACTTATTTAACCAATCATCATGAACCTTCCACAATTCTTTTAGAAATTTACCCACATTTGCTATTACATTATCAATCATTCATTAATACCCCTTTAATTCATTAATGTCAATGGTTTATTAGTATCAATTTATTCATTATTATCATGGTTAATTAATTATCAAAACAATTAAATCTTATTAATCAAGAGAAAAGTGTAAATCATAAAGTTGTAGGGTGAAATTAATTGATGGTTGCTAGCACTAAATGTTTTTGTTTTGTGGCTATTAGTTGTACTCCGAAGTTGCAGATGAATGCAACAAATGGCAAGGTACTCTTTATCCACGCCTAGAACAAAGCAAAAGAGCAATCTCGACTCAGTTTGAGGAGCGGGGGGGCTAAGTGAAGAGCAATTCAACGATGCCTTATATTTGCAGCAACTGTGGCAGAGCCTGTTGTTCCCGAATCACCCTTCATAGACATAGTCGATGCTGCTCCAACAAACCAGTGACTCCCATGGTCGATCATGACTGATGGAGGCCAAGAAGAGTTGTACTCTGTCTGAGGTGAAGTGAATTGGAAAAATGACTGTATTAACATGACCCCAGAATCTGCAGACTTCCTTGATTAATTTCCTAAATGGATCAAATGTCATTTTAAGATCAGTCTTCTACAGCTCTGAAGCGAAAGATCAAGTCTTTCCACATTTAGTGTAATCTTGCAAAACAGGATCCTACCCTTCAAAATTCAAGATTACCCCCATTGAAATAATTTTTTGATCTCCTTGGCATCTAACACATGTAACTTCAACTCTAGTCTGCAAGTGGTAGAAATACAGCACAATTTTAGAACCACTAATCACCCTCCCAGTTTATCACAGCCAATTCCAGCTTTCTCTTCTGGAGGGACAAATGCTCAACAATGGAAGCACTGTAAAGGGAGATAACATGACTCATTGTTAGAGGGATTCAAACTAATCCCACTGATCCATCCCTGTTCTAAATATTTATCAGATTTTCCCTTTATATTACAAAAGCCTCAAGCACTGCTGTACTAAAGTGATATTTGCATAAGCAACTCACTGTGTGGAGAGATTTTCCTTGACCCCTCTCCTCACTCTCAGTGACAATTTTAAATTGTTGACCTTGTGTTTCAGACTTGTCATTCTAAGGAATCTTGAACAAAAGCAGGTTGAATCTCTGCCAGTATGACTAGTGATTTCAGTATTTCCACCCCAATTTTAAGAGAAATTAATCCTCCTGTGAACAGAGGTTTGAGATGATTGAAACCATCAGCAGGGAACTTTGATTTAAAAAAAATATATATGATAAAATGATGGAGATGAGCACATTTCAAAAAGAACAATCTGTTCAAAGAAATATAGATCAAGTTCAGAAAAAGTAACCAAGGATCTTCTTTTAGCTCCTTTAGTCAAAGTGCATTGATGAGAACTGCTCAGAAAGTTGAACATCCAGTGTATTATTAAAGCAATAGTCAATGTTATGTTATTGAGATACATCAAACTTGACACTTATTTTTTTTAAACCCATGATGAGTGGACATTATTTTGTAAAGTACTGTAGTTATCTTTCTTTTTATATATCAAACAAGTTCACAACCTCCAAGTTTCAACAAAATCATCTATAACATGCAAAGTAATGATATCTAAATCTCAAAGTAATGATATCTAAATCATATTTTAGTAGAAGAGGTAGATTAGGTTTCAAATCGGAATACATGAGGTAATATTGCAAGATTTGAAGGGACTTGCATAGATTCAATTTCAAAAAGGAGTTATTGTTGTTTTATACTTTCTTTTAGCTAATTAAAATAACAAGTGTTTAAAGTAGAATGGTAATAATTTTATTGACCAATTGTCATAATCATAATTTAAGTTAGAGCTATTATAATAACAAAGATATGAATAATCAGTCTTCTGATATATTATATATATATATACACACACACATATATATACATATATATATATACATACACACATATATATACATACACATATATACATACACACATATATATACATACACATATATATATATATATACACACACATATATATATATATGCACACACACACATATACACACACATATATATACACACACACACATATATATATACATACACACATATATATATACATACACACATATATATACACACACACACACACACACACACACACACACACACACACACACACACACACGTATATCTCTCTCTCTTCTTTGGCTTGGCTTCGCGGACGAAGATTTATGGAGGGGGTAAAAAGTCCACGTCAGCTGCAGGCTCGTTTGTGGCTGACAAGTCCGATGCGGGACAGGCAGACACAGTTGCAGCGGTTGCAAGGGAAAATTGGTTGGTTGGGGTTGGGTGTTGGACACACACACACACACACACACACATACATATATAGAAAAGACTGTCCAACCTGCCATTAAATTAAAAAAATGATTTATTACAATGATGCCAGGGTGGGAATCTTTTAAGACAATTTCTTGTCACAAGTTTCTGCACCCAGGAAGCAGAAAAGATTTTTCTCTTTAAATACCTGTTCAATAATAAAAACAATATTTACTCCATTGAGTTTAAATTATTTTGCCGAAATGTTATGCACACCACGAACTAAAGGCTTCATCATGACTTTAGAACTTCTAAACTATCTATTCAACAACACTCCTGGTCTGCCTCTCCATGTCCTCCTCTCATGGATCTGTTTCTCTTATTCTGGCCTCTTGAATGGTCTTAAATTTAAACCACTCCACGTGGACCACCAGATCTTCAGCTGGCAAACCACCAACCAATCTCCCCCACACCCCCAAAGTTCTGGAATTCCCTGCCTAACCCTACACCTCACTTCCTTTTGGGTTTATCCCTTTGAATGGCAGCATTAGAATTAGGAAGGCAACTCTACAAAAACTTCAGTGTTATCATACTATCTTTTTTTTAAAAAAAGCTGCTATGCAAATAATTCAACTGACCACTCTGAGATCGGATTCTAGAGATCAGCCTCAGACTGAGGTGACAAAAAGTTGCAGATCATTTTGCAGCTGTAGCACAATACACTTTCCTTAATGTCAACCACTGCAATTAAAAAATATGCATTTTATAGTCCTGAGGTGCTTATCAAAATGCAAAGCTGGAATTGGATAAAGACCTCACACATGCACCTCACCTCCATGAATGAAGAGCAGCAACAAGTGTCGCTCTGCTTCACCAAATAGCCAGCAGATGGCAGACTGGGGTGGGGGGGTGCCTGCGACACCCGCACCGCACTCTCAAACTGCACCAGCTTAAATTTGCAATGCGATAAGGGAAGAAAGAATTAGTTCGAAATGCAATTAAATATTTCACCAATCGTATTTTAAAAAAATCACAGGGCAGTTCTCATTCAATACATTTGTTGCTGAGATAAAAGTTACTTTTCTATCACTTTTAAAGTTACCTGTTCATGTCCGATCAAGCGAGCTGACGGCGATGCAAGTCCCTCGCCAACTTTTAACTGGAGCTCCCGTCCAAGCAAGGCAAGTGCCCCTTCTACCCGCAGCTGCCTGGTCCACACAGCCTCGGGCAGCCCGCTCCCGGCCGGGTGCCTCCCGCTGCAGCCGCCGCGGCGACCAAAGGGGCGCGCGCACACTCCCCCACCGCGGCGCGGGCGGACGGCACCTGAGCAGCACCGCGCCGGAAAAGTAACCCCACTCCCCGAGGAGACGCTCATTCATCGATTGAGCAACCGTCCACTTCCTGGACCTGGTCTGCATGCCTCACTGTCTGCATGATCACCCTCCCCAGCAGCCTTCAGCGTGGAGCCGTTCCACGACACGGGGGCAAGGCAAACACCACTCAGCCTGCAATTTGCTCAGCAAGATCAGGGCAATGCACGAGCACAACACCAAAGGAAAGTCAACTTTTTGATTCTCAGTCAGAACTCAATGCTCGAACAAGCGAGGGACTCAGCGGAGTCCATGAGTTGAAATGGTCAAACAATATTTTAGGTGGGGATTATTTATCTTAAATACTTCACCATTTCGCCTTCAGACAGAAGAGGAGCAAATCTTTAATCACCCCGTGGGATTTTTTTTTCTGAAAGGTCAACACCATGACCTAAGCTGTTGATATATTCCCTGTATTTCTGCATTCCTTCAGATTTCAGGCATTTTGCTCTTGGTTCAAGGCTTCAGTTCGATGAAATGAGAATATTGCCATGGTTTGATCTTTGCAGGTGACCTTTCAGTCTCTTTGATCAGCCTGAAGCCTAAGGGGTGCATGAGTGATCTTTAATTTTGCCATAGCGAGTACCTTGCCAACCCAGTCTCTTCAAATGTGATCTGTAGCTGATTTACTGATGTAAACTGGCAATGGAAGACATGGAGTATATCAAGAAAAGTCGGGCTAAACTCCATTTTTCATCACTTGCTTTCTTTGGCAGATTGTTTAGGATGTTTTGTTGGAAGTTTTTGCCAGAACAACTTCTCATTGAATTGAAAATACATTTCCATTAATATAACTGAATAAACCCTAACAATTCTCAACTTTTCACAATTCATAAGTTTTTTTTGAACTGTAGTTACCATTGTCTTGGAAACATCACAATGTTCTTTCAGAATGCTCGAAGACATTAAACTCCATTAATGGTTCAAGGTAGTAGAGTGTTTTTTTATGCTGATTTGAGTCAGGAGATAATTAAGAGATGTAAAGAATTTAATTCAGCAAAAGAAGGACTGTGGAGAACGGGGTATAAGTTTACCTTTCGGTATCCTGCTGCATTGAAAGTTTTCTATGGGAATTTTCAAACTCAGTTTTTTGAGAATGATGCATTAATTTTTGCTAATTCTTTGCCAGATATGCGAGGAGCTGATCGGCAATTGTCGCTTAAGAGGAAAATGTCTGATAAGAAGAATGGAAATGGGAATGGACAAAGAGGAGATATGTCAAAGAGTCTGATTGAAATTGAAGATACGGAACAAGTTTTGGGATTGAAATCATTGGGAATATGATATGATTGAGATGCATATATATTTGTTGAGAGGTTCGACTGGGGAGGGTGGATGACTCTGAAGTTTTCGATAGTCATCTGCCACTAGTGGGTTTTTGTACCACTCCCAGTTAAGTGGGGAGTTACTACATTGGTGTAGTTTTGCGAGAGTTTTTTTGGGGGGTTTTCTTTTAGTTGGAGTTTTTTCTTGTAGTTTATTAGAGAAGTTTCTTTTGTTTTTTTGAGCAAGGGGAGTCTTTTTTTAGAATACGTGTGATTTATAAACTTTATTTAATATAAAATGTCTAATTTGAATTTCGCTACTTTTAATGCACAAGGTTTAAATAATCCGATTAAGTGTAAACAGGTGGCTTATATTAAAAAGATAAAAGTTGATATGGCCTTTTTACAGGAAACACATTTAACTGAAAAAGTACACTTGAAATTGAAGAGAGATTGGGTTGGACATGTAATTTCATAAACAAAACGGTCAACCAGTTTACCTATCTCAGCTGCACCATTTCATCAGATGCAAGGATCGACAATGAGATAGACAACAGACTCGCCAAGGCAAATAGCGCCTTTGGAAGACTACACAAAAGAGTCTGGAAAAACAACCAACTGAAAAACCTCACAAAGATAAGCGTATACAGAGCCATTGTCATACCCACACTCCTGTTCGGCTCCGAATCATGGGTCCTCTACCGGCACCACCTACTGCTCCTAGAACGCTTCCACCAGCGTTGTCTCCGCTCCATCCTCAACATCCATTGGAGCGCTTACATCCCTAACGTCGAAATACTCGAGATGGCAGAGGTCGACAGCATCGAGTCCACGCTGCTGAAGATCCAGCTGCGCTGGATGGGTCACGTCTCCAGAATGGAGGACCATCGCCTTCCCAAGATCGTGTTATATGGCGAGCTCTCCACTGGCCACCGTGACAGAGGTGCACCAAAGAAAAGGTACAAGGACTGCCTAAAGAAATCTCTTGGTGCCTGCCACATTGACCACCGCCAGTGGGCTGATATCGCCTCAAACCGTGCATCTTGGCGCCTCACAGTTTGGCGGGCAGCAACCTCCTTTGAAGAAGACCGCAGAGCCTACCTCACTGACAAAAGGCAAAGGAGGAAAAACCCAACACCCATCCCCAACCACCAATTTTCCCCTGCAACCGCTGCAATCGTGTCTGCCAGTCCCGCATCGGACTTGTCAGCCACAAACGAGTCTGCAGCTGACGTGGACTTTTTATCCCCTCCATAAATCTTCGTCCGCGAAGCCAAGCCAAAGAAGAATTCTAAAGCACGAGGAGTGGCGATTTTGGACCATAAGAAAATACTGTTTGAACTGGAATCATTCTTTGAAACAGCTGGTCAAATTTTAATGTTGAATTGTAAACTTTTTGCAGAATCATGGACATTGCTGAATGTGTACGCGCCTAATATAGATGATGAACAATTTATATCTGAAGCTTTTCTGACATTAAATTAGGCTAAAAAAATAAAAGTTGGGCTAAACTCCATTTTTCATCACTTGTTTTCTTTGGCAGATTGTTTACTTTAGGATGTTTTGTTCCAGGTTTTTGCCAGAACAACTTCTCATTGAATTGAAAATACACTTCCATTAATATAACTGAATAACCCCTAAAACTTCTCAGCTTTTCACAATTCATAAGCTTTTTTTTTAACTGTAGTCACCATTGTCTTGGAAAATTCACAGTGTTCCTTCCAAAAGCCACAAATTGCATGAACCAACAAATACTGCCAAACTTGCTGAGATTGAGTGATGACAGCTTAGTAATCAGAAGCAGAATTTATTGTCATGAACAGGTCCTGAAATTTGATGTTTTGCGGCAACAATACCTAGATAAAATATAGTTTTAACTTGAAACTACGGATTAATATTAACTCCATTACATGGAGCAGCTGCTATTTTTCCACCATCAGATTCCTCAATAACAGAATCAGGATTTATTGTCATGAACAAGTCATGAAACTCGGTGTTTGCAGCAACATCAGAGTGAAAACATTCATCTTATAAACCATCTTACAACATTACAAAAAACAAATAAAAATAATAGTGCACAAAATGTAAGGGAATGTCTTTGATTATTCAGGAATCTGATGGGAGCAGGGAAGAAAATGTCCTTTTGATGTTGAGTGCTCATCTTTAGGCTCCTGTACCTTTACAGATGCTTAATTCTTAATAGTGTGGAAGAAGAGTTCTTGGGCTCCAAGTCTATGGATCCCTCACAAGTTGAAAGAGTGGTTAAAAAGGCGAATGGTGTGTTTAGCAATATTTGTTGGTTCATTTAATTCGTGGCTTTAGGAAGGACATTGTGATGTCTCCAAGACAATGGTTACTACAGTTCAAAAAAAGCTCATCAATTGTGAAAAGCTGATAATTGTCTTGGGATAATTCAGTTATATAAATGGAAGTGTATTTTTAATTTATTAGTCAGGGGATTAAGTTCAAGTGCTGCGAGGTAATGTTTCAGCTCTATAAAACAATGGTTAGACCTCACTTGGAGTATTGGATTCAGTTTTGGTCCTCATTACAGGAAGGATGTAGATGTTTTGGAGGGGTTGCAGAGGAAATTTACCAGGATCTTGCTTGCCTGGATTGGAGAACATGTCATATGAAACAAAGTTGACAGAGTTACAACTTTTCTGTTTGGAGCAACAGAGGATCAGGTGAACTAATAAAGGTATAGAAGATTGTGAGGGGTTAGATAAGCCAGCACCCCTTTCCTAGGTGACAATAGCAAATATCAGAGAGAATCAGTGGAGGAAAGTACAGGATGATGTCAGAGAAAAGTTTTTTACTCACAGGTGGGTGCCTAGAATGCATTGCTGGAGCTGATGGTGGAGCCTGTCAGGGGCGTATTTACACAAAATATCACCTATGGTAGGGGTGGCCAATGCATCAAGATACATGGCGACAAGTAGGTCTCACAAAGTGCAAACATATACTTCAAAATGTTGCAGAGCCAATACAAGGGATAATAATTATTTTCCAATAGTATAATAATCCTTTTGATGTGGATTAAATTTCTTAGATATATAAGCTACTGGATATTCAATAACATCACAGTCATCCTTTTGTTTCCCAAAAATTATGTGATTCAAGTTCAGGTTTATGGCATAGCATTTCTTTCAAATGTCAAATGCATCCTGACAAATGGTTGTCCAAATAAACATTTCACTTTTCTCCAAAATATTAATCAGGTGAAGAGTAATGTCAGCAAAGTTTTTACAGAATTTCCTATAATATCCAACAATTCCTAAAAATCTATTAACAGCTTCTGAACTTTAACCTGAACAGGATCCAATTTTCCTCCATGGCCAACAACATAACCAAAAGTGACAAAATTCACTTTTAGCTACATTAACAGTAAGATTGGTTTTCAAAATTTTATCAAACTATTTCTCTTTAAAATGACTCTCATAAGAATCAGCTTGTATGATTTGATAATCTATAAGTACTTCAGTTTTGTCAATCAAGACCTCATGTGAATAACCCTTTTAATTTTGTTCGAGACTTAAGAGACTTTGTTAGCATTAACAAAGGAACAACAATGGAAAATTCACCGGACAATGGTAAATTCAAAATAATAGTTTTTATTACACTGTAATAACATGACATTTCTTACTTATCTCTAACTTAAACTCTAATCTAAACAAATTTAACCACTATGCATAAATGTAACTCTGTGTGTGTGTGTGTGTGTGTGTGTGTTAAAGTCCCAAACTCGTAAAAGTCTGGTGTAAGATGGTTCTGGCTAACTTCCAAATTCTCAAAATAAAGTTTCAACATGTTAACATGGTGACTCTGTGTTTTATGTCTCCCATCAGGAGTTTTAACCACATAAATTGACTTCACTCACCTTAGATTCTATCTCATAATCATTGAAAATCTTGCTCTAACATCATTAGAAATTGATGAGAACAGAATTAACACCTTAGCCCTTGGTTTACAACTTCTGTCTTGCTTTTCTGTTATTCCAGACTTCCATTTTATCTCAACACACTTTTAAATTCTCCTCAGCTATCTTACACATTTTCCCAACGATCTAGAAATTTTGAAACATAATCTAACAAATTCAACTTCACATCCTCATTAACCCACTGTTCTTTTAGCAACATTATAGGTCCTCCAACTTCATGTCCAAATACCAATTTCTTGACTGCAAACAAAAGTAAATGAATGTCTTCATCTCAATCTTTTTCATTCTCACAACAATCAGTCCTCATCATAGTTTTTAAAGTTGAATAGAACCTCTCCAAAGATTCTTGAGATTATGGGTGATATGCTGATTGTGTAATTTGTTTAGCTCCTAATTTATAAACTAACTGTTGAAGTACATATGGCAAAAAAATTGCTTCCCTGATCTGATTGTATTTCTTTAGGCAGACCAAATGAAGTGAAACATTTTACTAGAGCCCCAGACACAGTTTTTCCTTTAATATTCCTGAGTGGTATTGCTTCAGGAAACCTAGAAACTGCACATTTCCAGTTTTTGCTTTGGGCATTGGGCCAACATAGTCCACAATTACTTTAGAAAAAGGTTCTCCAAAAATAGGAATAGGTTTCAAAGGTGCCACTGTTGTTTCCCCACAACTTGACAAGTGTGATGGGTCTTACAAAATGTCTTAACATCTTTTCTTAAATTAGACCAGTAAAATTGTTTCATAACTTTGTAGGTAGTTTTCTTTATCCCAAGATGCCTACCTAAAGGAGTGCTATGAGCCATGTTCAAAATCTCACTTCTATAGGCTCTAGGAAGTACAACTTGGTGATCTACTGTCCATCCTTTATTATCACATTACTTCCATTTTCTCATTAATAATATCCAACTGGCATTTTCTTAATTTCCTCATCAGAGAGTGCTTTCTCTCTAACTTTGACAAGATCAGTATCATTTTTTTCTATTAATTTTGCTCCATATAGTGACACATCCTTTTCCAGCTGCTGTTCACTGTCACAGACTTCTACCCCTTTTAAATAATCTAGTATACGACTGTTTCAACTGGCAAACTTTCTGGTCATCGCTCTTGTCACTGCACATGCTGGGTTTATATCCAAATCTGTCTCTCATCAATGACTGGCTTATCTGTTAATTTTACTGCAGAAACAACTTTGTCCTCTGCCAAATCATTTTCTAATACACACAACAAGCTACCATTTACTGGTAAGCTTGATCTGATCCCTATTTCAACAAGGTCCTTATTTTTAAGTTTAGAATCAGAGTTTTGACCTAACAAAGAATCATTTAAATTGGTTGATGAGTTGCTTTTTATCTCACAGTCTGTTTGTTTCTGTATCTCACAAGCTTTTGTTCCTTGTGAATGACTATGTTGAGGATTTTTTCCACTTGCAAAGTTTTTAAATTTTAAATCAGTTTGGCCAACTCTCTTGCTGGCAACAATTCCCCATTCATCCTCAAACTTAATTGGATACTTTACTGCAGAGACAACCTTGTCTCTTGGTGTAAAAGATTTGAATTCCTTCCTAATTTTACCAACAATTCCCTTTTTATTTCCATTTCTTTTAATACAAGCAGCTAGTTTTGCTGGTTCCTTTTTTCTCCTTCTCTGCAAGGAAAAACAATTCTCTACTGCATGACCAACTTTTTTTTACAATAATTGCAAAATGGATCGAAAGATTTTCGCCATTTATTTTCTACCTTATTTTGATACTTCATGTTATCGTTTTGAAAAGGTATTTTGGGCACAAATTTCACATTTGTAATAGCTGTCTGCAAATATAGCAGAATCTTGTCCTTTTGAAGAGTTTCACTTGGCTTTAATCTAAAAGATCATCATCTGTAAATTCTGCAAGATCTGACCAAATTGGTATTTCTCTCATCTCCATTTAAAACCTCCTGATTGTTTCTGCTTCCTCCACCTCAAATCTCCTTTGACTTTCCTCTTTTCTGTTTTTCTATCTCTAGCTTATGCTGTCTCTCACACTCAATTCTAATTTTTTTCTAACTCAGCTATAACTACTGTTCAAGAGATCTATGGTCAAGAAATTGTTTTAACTCCTCCTCCCCAAAAATCTTTTCTTCTACATAGTGTTCAGCTCTAATTTTCTGAATCACTATTTTTTTCATTGACCATTTTACCTCTGCATGTTCCAATTCTAGCAATAAGTGACAACTCCTCCTTTTACCCTTTTCAAATCTGCAAAGCTTGGTGGCTCCAAAAACTTTTTAATATCCACTTGGCCCATGCTTAGTTTTGAGGTTTAAAACATTATCAACTGCAATTTTTTCACCCATTGACCAAGTCTCCATTTTCAAATCTACACATCCACCTCTGCCTCCGTGATGTCTGTCCATATGGACACAGAATGGTTGTGCATTTACACAGGTGCTTCTGAGATAATAGCTATTGTTTTTATTATCTCAAAAACCATCATAAATCCTTTCATCTTTTCTCCTTGCAATCCAACATCAGAAGTCTTCGCTTTCCAAACTGGCTTCTGTGGTCAAAAGTGTTTAAAATGCCAATGCATTTGTTGATGCTGAAACCAGCTAACAGCTTCAAAGAACTGTGTGTGTTTAAAATGCTAATGTGTTGTCTTTGTGCCCCTGTAACCACCCAAAACTAATTTATTAAACCATACCTAGATAAAATATAGTTTTAACATGAAACTACTGATCCGTTATATGGAGCAGCTGCTCGTTTTCCACCATCAGACTCCTCAACAACAAATTCAGAATCAGGATTTACTGTCATGAACAAGTCATGAAATTCTGTGTTTACAGCAGCGTCATAATGTAAACATACATATTATAACCATCTTATAACAGTACTATATAAAATAAAATAATAAAGACAACAATAGTGCACGAAAAATAGGCAATGTCTTTGGTTCATTGGTTATTCAGGAATCTGATGGCAGTGGGGAAGAAGCTGTCCTTGTGCTGCTGAGTGCTCGACTTTAGGCTCTTGTACCTTTTCCCTGATGGTAGCAGGGTAAAGAGGGCATGGCCTGAGTGATGGGGATCTTTGAGGATAGAGGCTGCTTTTTAAAACACCACCTCATGCAGATGCCCTCGATGAAGCGGTTTGGTGCCTGTGATGTCGCAGACTGAGTTAACAACCCTCTGGAGTTTATTCTTGTCCTGAGAGTTGGCACCTCCATACCTACCAGGCAGTGATGCAACCAGCCAGAATGCTCTCCACGGTATACCTGTAGAAATTTACCAGAGTCTTCAGTGACATACCAAACCACCTCAGAGACTCCACAAAATACAGCTGCCGGTGAGCCTTCTTTGTGATTGCATCAGCATGGAGGCTCCAGGACAGGTCCTCGGAGATGTTCAGGGACTAATTTAAGTATTGCACTTCATATTTTTTCTCTCTTTTTTTGTTTACTTGTGTACATTGATTACAGTTTTTTTTGTACTACCATTAAATGACAATTCTGTCTTATTCGTAGGAAAAACGATCTCAGAGTTGTACGTGATGTCATGTCTATACTCTGACAAGAAATCTGAAAACTGGACTTCAAGCTTCTGTACCTGCCACCTAAAGAGGGTATCAGAGTGATCTGAGTGATGGGGTTCTTTACATGTTGGCTGTCCACTTGGGGGAGCTTCTACATCATGTCTTCACTGGGTGAGGTGTTGGTACCCATGATGGACTTAGTAAGGTTTGCCACTTTCTGCATCCTTCTGTATTTCTGGGCACTAAATTTACCAAGCCAAATGCAACCAGTCAGTATATTTTCCACAGTACACCTGTAGAAGTTTGATAGAGTATTTAACAACATCTCATAAGTACCCAGTCTTCTTAGAAGGTAATGGCATTCTTAAAAAGTAAGGAAGTATCTACAGTATTTTCTGTTTTTATTACAAACATCCAATTGTTTGTTTCATATACCTCTAATTAATTATTTAATTATTTCTCCGTTTATCAAGGGCAAAAGTCACATTAACTTTATCAAGATGTCTCAAATCATTTTAGAACATATTAACTCCTTATATTACATTTGTAACAGGTTACGTGGCAATAAATTTTGCGTGGCAAATTTCTACATATAGCAATATGTGTTATAATGTTTTAACCAGTTATGTTATATTGATATTACTTCAAAGATAAATGTTGTTGAGATATTGTAAGAATTGTTCTGTTTTTCCTCAAAATTTTGCCATGAGATCTTTTATAGGCAGATGGTATCTTACTTCCATTCACCTGGAAGAATGACACTTCTAACAGTGTGACATGCAGCAAGTCTGCCAACATCAACCAAGAATTTTCTTATCTCTGAAATGATAGTTGAACACAATACCTTTCTCAAAACAAGGTGATTTCAGATTGGGAGAACAACACTCCAAATTATGGCATGGAATTTTCTGAATAGATAAATGTCATTTCTATTGAGATCTCCTCTGAAGCATGGTGTCAATATCTGAAATGTTCCTGCTGGACTGTTTCCTTGATCATACAGCCATATACTTTTCTAGAATATGGCACAACTCTGTCCACTGCTTCATTTGCAAACCTGTGAAGAATGCCAAGGTGATTGCTTTTCTATTGTTGATTTGATTGATTTGATAATTGCAGGGGAGGACAAAGCAGATCACGTACATTCACAGCAGTGAAGCCCATTCTTTGTTCTTTCAAGAAACATAAATATACTCCGATCCTATTGCAAGAACAGTGGCACAGCTAGAAGAGCCACTGCCTATCACCCACGTTTGATTCTGGACTCTGATGCTGTTAATGTGAAGTTTGCACATTCTCCCTATGACCACATGAGTTTTCTCCAACTGTTCCAGTTTCCTCCCACATTCCAAAGACAGGCAGGTTGGTGGATTAAGTAGATACTGTAAATTGCCCCTAGTGTGTAAGGTGAGAGGTGGAATCTGGAGGGAAGTGATGAGAAAGTAGGGAGAATAAAATGGATTTGAGTAGGTGCTTGATGGTTGGTGCAGATTCAGTGGGCCAAAGGGACTACTTCCATGCTGCATCTCTATAATGCAGTAAAATGAGAATGATCAAAGTGTTCAAAGAGAAAAATTGAGCGGTAATATTGTTAGAACAAAATCCTCAATTTAAAACACAATTTTTCTCTAATGCAATAGCAAAATCCAGCTGCCTTTATGGATTAACGTTCTGAGTGTTGATCTCAATCTTGCTGCAATGCCCACTTCATTTATCAAACATTAATGCAGAGGGAAGTAAATTATCTAATGGAATTTATTAGTACATAATTTAACTTTTTTTTTTGAACTATGAAGCTCTGGATCAGTGAATGGCTGGAACTAAGTTTGCACCTGTTACATTACTGCTGTAGGAAAAAAAATAGCAGGCCTTTCATTCACTTAAACCTGTTCTGTCATTCAGTTAGAAATGGCATTTATCTCTAACCTTAATACCCTTGCCTAATCGATATTCTCAATCCCTACGTTGTTATATTCATTTGTTCCTGCTAAACAGTGCTTTGTGGTAAAGACTTCCAGATTTTGCATCTATGGTGTGAAGATGTATCAGGGATGTCCTCCTGAATGGCTTAGATCATAATCACTCTAAATTCTTCTGCAAGAGGAAATAGTTTATCTACCCTTTAATCATTTCAATTAAAATTGCACATTAATCTTCTGCAGCAAGTGGATAAAAGCCCATTCTACACAACCTGGTATCGTAATTTAACACTTTAGCTTTGGAAAGACATTGGTGAATCTGTGTTGCATCCTCTCCAATGTATCTCAGAATTTTTGATCAACTCTCTGATTATTCCCCACTACAGCAACTTCCATAGTATAATACCTGCTCAGGAATTAGCAGCTGTTTAGAAAATGGTTGAACAAGTAAAATGGCTAGCATTATCTACTGGGAAAATGATAGAAAATTAATATAATGAGGTCTTGTAGCAGCACTATGGCAGCCCTACAACTCCCAAAAGGCATCGAACCGGCTACGTGATGTCAATAACGCATATCGAGTGCGTGATTTGGGCTTTTAAAAGGTTGCGCATGTTCTGAAGAGTAAATCCATTTGATTAACTGAAGAATCGCCTTGTGTGGTTATTTCATCATGTCTACTGCGACTCTAGTGGCCACAGTTGGTGACCCCGATGAGTCCAAAAACATATTTTTGGACAAACATGGACTTTGCAACCGTGCTGTGAAGCTACCACCTTTCTGGACAGCTGAGCCTGAACTGTGGTTCCAACAGGTTGAAGCACAATATCACCTTTGCAAAGTTGAATTGGACATCACTCGTTATTACCATCTTGTCATTGCCCTAGACCAGGCTGTCACAAAGGGGGTCGATGACTTCCAATGGGATCCACCACATACCAAAAAATATGATGCTTTAAAATCACTTTTCTTGCAGGTATATGGTATGACCCATTGGGAAAGAGCAGCCAAACTACTACACCTCGATGGGTTGAGAGACTGCA
This sequence comes from Narcine bancroftii, assembly GCF_036971445.1. Lineage (NCBI taxonomy): Eukaryota > Metazoa > Chordata > Chondrichthyes > Torpediniformes > Narcinidae > Narcine > Narcine bancroftii. Next base: position 173,929,555 of record NC_091471.1, on the reverse strand, counting down.
CCCCTCAAAACTAATGGACAAAATTCTGTTCCTGGCAGCTGGTGAAAGTTCCAAGCTGCTATTTGAGCAGATCTTTTTGGAACAAATGCCACTTGTTATCCAAGTGTTCATTTGAAGACCCAAGGGCTGTAGCGGCGGAGGCAGACATTCTATGGCTGGCTAAAAAGGAAAGCAAGGAAACCAAATCTGCCCAACCAACCCCTCCACTCTTGACCCCATGTCACACTCTAGTGCTCTTAACACGTCACTCCCTTCAAACAATCAACACCCCAAAACAGGAAAACAGCCTGTGGACACCTCATCTTGGTGTGATTATCACAGGCATTGGGGAGTAAACGCCTGCAAGTGCCTTCCACCCTGCTCGTTTGTGGGAAATGCTCAGGCCAACTGCCAGTAAGGGCAACGACGGTTGGCAAGAAACCTGCAACCCTATTGTATGTATGGGACCAGTTGTCCCAGCAAAAATTTATGGTGGACACAGATTTAGAAGTTAGTGTATTTCCACCCACCAGCTTTGACACAGGCCATCCTACCCTGGACCTACAGCTACAAGCATTTAACGTTGCAACATTCTGACTTACAGCACCAGGAAGATGAATGTCAAGTTCGAGAATCATCTCTACACTTGGCCATTTATCATAGCAGCAGTATCCCGACCTTTGCTTGGTGCAGATTTTCTTCAGGCTCATTCATTCCTCATCATCTTAAAAGGGCATCAGCAAATAGATGGAACTACTTTACAGACCATTCCTCTGGCAGATGCCTATACCCCTGCTCTACGCCTTCAAACATTATGCAAACCAGTAGATGAATTATCCAAGCTGTCGGAAGATTTGCCTGAAAGTACTACTCTACAATTTTCTGCCTCCACTGCAAAGCACTGTATTACTCATCTCATTTATACCAAGGGCCCTCCTATCCACACTAAGTGCGCTGCTTCCCACCAGAGAAATTGCATTTAGCTAAGGACGAGTTTGCCAAGATAGAGGAACTAGGCATAATCCATAGGTTCAATAGTCCCTGGGCATCTCAATTACATATGGTCCCAAACACTATGGATGTTAGTGACCTTGTGGAGATTACATGCGGCTTAACGATGCCACCATCCTAGATCGTTATCCGATACCTCATATTCAGGATTTTTTGGTTAATTTGCATGGAGCAAAGATCTTCTCCAAAATAGACTTGTGTGTGGCTATCACCAAGTACCAATGGAAGCAGGAAACATTCTAAAAACAACAATAATTGGTCCGTTTGGGTTGTTCAAATTTTTACGAATGCCATTAGAATTAAAGAATGCCGTTCAATCATTTCAATGGGTGATGGATGCTTTAGGATGTGGTAAGACCAATGTCTTCATTTACCTCGATGACATTTTTAGTGGCCATTTGAACCAAGGAGGAACATTTGGAACATCTACGTACACTTGTTATCCGTCTTCAAGAATTTCGACTGACGATCAATCCAGATAAATATGTTTTTGGACAAGAAATTATTGATTTTTCTGGGACATAGAATTACTGCACACGGCATGACCCCACTACCATCAAAAATTTAGGCCATTACTAATACTCAAAACCCGCTATGGTTAAAAGCCTACAGAAATTCTTAGGAATGGTGAATTTTTATCGTTGGTTTCTTCAGGGAGTAGCTCAGATCATGAAGCATCTTCTTGATTTACTGTCCAGAAACACAAAAACTATCCATTGGACTGAAGAGGTAAACAATGCCTTCTTGAAGACGAAAGATTTGCTGACTCGTGCCACTGTGCTTATCTATCCAGTGTTAAATGCAGCCACCGCCCTTTCTACAGATGCTTCCAGTATGGCCAAAGGAGGTGTACTTCATCAATATGTCAACGGGCAATGGAAGCCATGAGCATTCTTCATCCACCCTCTTCATGAAGCAGGGAAGAAATACAGTGTTTTTGATAAGGAGTTTTGCCATTTACTTGTCTATTTGACACTTTCATTATTTTTTGGAGGGCAGAGAATTTACTATATACACCGACCACAAACCCTTAACATTTGCATTTTCCAAGGTCACCGAGCCCTGGTCAGCACAACAACAATGGCAATTATTATTCATTTCAGAATTTTCCACAAAAATAGTACACATTTCTGGAAAAGACAATGTAGTAGTGGATGCACTGTCCTGCTCTGCTCCACTCGAGGTTTTGTCTGTAGATCAAGATATTGACTACACAGCTTTGGCCGCAGCCCAAGAACATGACCATGAGATGAATGCTTATTGGACTGCAATCATGAACCTGCAATTGAAGGATGCCTAGTTTAGATTTCATGGCAAACTACTCCTCTGTGATACATATCAACGGGACACACACGGCCAGTAGTTCCGTCAACATGAGTATTCGACTCTGTGCATGGTCTCTCACACCCATCAATTAGTTCGTATGGTTCCCAAAAGGTTCTTGTGGCATGGTCTTAAAAAAGTTCATGCATTTCCTGCCAGAAAGCAAAAGTTCAGTGACATACTAAGGCACCACTGTAGTCCTTCCCAGCAGTTACTTGTCATTTTGTTCATATCCATGTGGATATTGTTGGTCCACTTCCTGTTTCAAGAGGATGCCATAAGCTTTTTACATTAATAGACAGGTTTATTCGATGGCCCGAGACTGTGCCTAGGGTAGATGTTACTACAGGCACTTGTGCTCAGGTGTTCCTCAGTGTCTCATTTTGTTTTACCGACACATGTTACTTTGGATAGAGGACCACAATTTACTTCCTGGATGTGAACAGCCTTGTCTCGCTTATTCAGTACAACAATTCATCATACAAATGCCTATCATCCCCAGGCTAATGGAATGGTGGAAAGATTTAATCAACATCTCAAGTCGGCCTTGATGGCTCAGTTAGATAGCCCGAACTGGCCTAATGAGCTGCCCTGGGTATTTCTGGGCATTAGAACAACTCCAAAGGAGGACCTCCAAGCTTCCTCTGCTGAGCTTGTGTACGGCGCACCATTGGTGGTCCAAGGGGAGTACGTCCCCTACCATTCCAAATCCAGCGATGATCCTAAGAAACTGTTGACAGGCTAAGGGAGACCATAGGAAAATTGGCCTCTATACTACCCTCTTTGCACGGAGAACACTCTTTCTTCATGCCTGAGGACCTCAAAAACTGTGAATATGTCTTCGTCCATAGGGGAACAGATGGTCAACCTTTCCAGATGCCCTAGGAAGGACCTTATAAGATACTCAGACAAACTAGGTTGACCTGTAATTTGGACAGTAGAAGGAAGCCAGTTTTTCCACTATTGACAGGCTTAAACCAGCTTATGTGAACAAGTTTTCCCCACTGCAGCAGCCAACAGTCCATCACAGAGTTTGACTACCTAAAAGATAGACAAACCTTTCTGCTGGTTTTGGGGGGGGGGGGGGGGAATGTAGCGGCACTAAATCTCCCAGAAACCATTAAACTGGCAATGTGATGTCAGTGCGTGATGACATCAATGCGTGTCAAGTGTGTGATTCAGACTTTTAAAAGGTTGCATGGTTGATGAAGAGTAAATCCATTTGATTCACTCTAAAAATGCCTTGTGTGGTTATTTCATCGTGTCCACTGTGATTCCAGTAGCCACAGTCTACCATACCATTGGGATTTTTCTCACCATGCTCCTCATCAAATTCCCACCTTAGTTCACACTACACAATCTGTTATGTTCAGAGGCAGAGCCCTCCCAATCTCTTGGCTGTGGGACTGCTAATTATTGTTATTTTCATACTCTAAGCTCTGGGAAGGTAGCATATATTGCCCATCACATAGACTGTGGGCCTTTGTCTTGAAGCACTGCATGGAGTAAATTTCCAATGAGAGATTATCTCCCGAGTTAGAGACTGAGAAATTGAGAAAGGGGAGAGTTTGCAAGAGAACGATCAAATGCATTTGAGGTCTGGGTGGAAGATGGCAGTAAACCATTCTGATTTGTTTTACTCAATACAGTCAGGTAGGACTATTGAACTCTTTCAGAATCAACCACAGAGCTGTAAGACTAGTCAAATATTGTACACACCATGGTATTTTCTGGTCTAAAGCACATTAACTTCAAGGTCATCATTACAGGTGCCAGCTTTTTCCAGAATTTGAAAAAAAACTGAATGTAAAGTCACAAATTATAAAGTGGAATGCAAATGTTGGTATCACAGTATTTGGTAATGTTTCCTCATAGCTCCAAGGTATCGGCTTCAATGCTGAACTCAAGTGCTGTTGATGTGGCACTTGTAGGTCCTTCCTGTGACATGTGGGTTTCTGGGTTTTCGATGATCCAGTATCCTCCCACATCCCAAAGATATTCTCATAGGTTAATTAGCTAAAGTAAGTTACCCTTGGCAAAAGGACAAAGGGGATGTAATGGACAAAAGGAATTTGATAAGAATAGCTTGCGCTACAGGAGAGTAGGAAAATGAGACTGATGTGATCACTGTACTGGTAACCACCATGGACCCTATGGCCTCTTTCAATGTTACAATCTGTAAGTGCACAACCAGATCTCCTGATAAATGGTTCAGGCCCATAGCCCCTACACCAGCCAGAAAGTGGTGACAAGAATTCTGCCTTATAGACTGCAGACCTTGTGGTGGTCTCCTGTCCCTAGTTCTGACTTCTCCTTAAGTTGTCTAAGCCTTTGTCCCTCTTTTCCCTACCATCAGGGTGCTCAGGCTGAATAGTTCACACAACCGGACATCGGGCATCTCTCAGTGATAGAAATCCCGTCAGAAGACCATTAGATACACAAGATCACCCTGACCTAAGAGAATGGGTTACAATTCCTGATTTCTCATCAGCTGTTCTACCCTCTGGAACATCATGAGGTGAATCCCAGCCATTATGCTCATTGCATGATGAAATAGCATCATGGTATGTAATGCTTGGTTTTCAGTTCAGCTTCACTTTCATTCCCTTTGATCCGATGATATTAAACTGGCTATTTCAATTCCAAACAGCTTTAATTACATAGCTTTTGCGCATCGTCACTCTGCTTTGTTTGTCATTACAAAGCCAATGTACTTCTAGCTCATTGGGAAAAAGATGAAGAGAGGGTCTATTTTAACACCATCCCAGTTTTTTTTTTAAATTTATAATCCAACTTTATTCTATGAACTAATTTTAATCCTGTGGGTTTTTGCTATCTGGGAACCCAATGTATGGTTCAAAACAGCTGCAATAAATCTGCTTCAGTATTCGGTAATTGTATATAGTGAATAAAAATAGCTGACAATTAATACAGTGAAAAAGTCATAGGAGTTCTGACTGCAATGATCCCTTATTAGTGATGTTGCAAGGCAGGAGAGAGCAGCAAGGGACAAGGAAGAAGCTCTATTTCATGACTAGCAGGGCACCAAACCAGCAACATAGTCAAACCTGACCCGAAACCTTAACTGACTGACCATTTTGATGTCGAACTTTGATTGCTGCCTGATATCCTGAGTTCCTCCATCATCTCATTGTTAGTACACTGGGCTTGTGAGCCATTGGCCTCCCATTTATATGACTAACGTGTTAAGGGAACAATTCTCCAAACTATTGTACTGTGAAAGCAAAATATTGCAGATCTTGGACATCTGGAAAAAAGACAAAATACAATGAACCAATGAAAGATAATTAACCTGAAACATTAATTCTTCTCCCCATAGATGATGTTTGACTTGCTAAGTATTTACAATGTTTTCTGATTTATTTTCCAGTTGCGTTGGATGTGGTGGAGACCAGAGCACATCCTAAAATAACATGAAACCATGAATAACAATTTAATGAGGGGTAATCTGCAGTAAAGCAGGCACATGGACTTGTAGTTAATTGCTTTAAACAATAGTTTCTCCTTCCAAAATCTTAGTGAGCCAGCCAACTCAGGAAAGGGGTACCCAAAACCAGGTTATATTAAAGAGAAAATTATTGGGAATGCTTTGAGGACAGTTATATCAGCCCTTTGGCTGCATTGATTCCTCTGAGATGCCCTGAAATAGATTGATATTTTGCAGCTTGAAGAAGTAGTATAGGTCCAACTTTATGTGCTTCCAGTAAACATAATGCCCCTGGGATCATCTGAAGATTGAGAATGTTGGGTCATCCTTGTCTGTTAGTGTCATACTTGCCTTTATTGGAATGTTCTGGGTTCAAGTCCCATTTTAAAGACTACAGTACAAAAGACTAGGCTAGCACACCAGTGAAGTTGTGAGGCAGTCCTGTGCAGTCAGGGGCATGTCTTTGAGGAAAGCCACTAAACCTGGATCATTGGCTCTCATCCAGGCAAGGAGGGACATGTTCCGATGGGACAGTTTGCATCTGTACAGGAAGGGAACTAATAACCTTGCAAGGAGGTTTGCTAGAAGTGCTCCAGTGGGTTTAAACTAGATTTGCAGGGGGAGAAGAACCAGAGTGCAGGGCAGATAGAGGAGTGGAGGATAGAAAAAGTTATGTTGAAATTGCAACCACCAATAGAAGTTGGACATGGTGGAAATGTTCTCAGGAGCATCTATTTCAATACAAGAGTATTATAGGAAAGATAGACAAAATTAGAGTGTGGATTGGCACGTGGAATTATGACATTATGGCCATCAGTAAAACTAGGTTGCAGGAGGGGCAGGACTGGCAGCTCAATGTTTCCGTTGCTTTAAACATGATAGAACGTGATGGAATGGGGGGATGGGGGGTGGGGGGAGTGTGGCATTGCTCATCATTGCTCAAGCAGGACAGACTAGAAGGCTCATCTACTGAGGCTAAATGGGTGGAACTGAGGAATGGGAAAGGTATTACCGCACTCATGGGGTTGTATTATAGACTGCCCAATAGTCAATGAGAATTGGAAGAGCAAATTTGTATAGAGACTGCTGCAGGAAACATTAAGTTGCAATAATAAGAGATTTTAACTTTCCAAATATTGACTAGGACTCCCTTACTGTAAAAGGGCTGGATGGCATGGAGTTTGTTGAATGTGTTCAGTAAGGTTTTCTAAATCAATATATAGAGATACTAACTACAGAGAGTGCCACACTGGATCTCCTATTAGGAAACAAGACAAGACAGGTGACATAAAATGTGTAGGGAACAGTTTGTGTTCAGTGGTCATGATGCCATTGGTTTCGTTAATTATGGAGAAGGATAGGTCTAGGCCTCGGATTGAGATTCTAAATTGGAGAAAGGCCAATTTTGAGGAAATGAGAAAGGAGCTAGAATGTGTGCATTGGGATAGGTTGTTTTCCAGCCAGGATGTGCGAGGTAAGTGAAAGACCTTCAAAAGTGAAATTTTGAGAGTACAGAGTTTCTATGTTCCTGTCAGGTCCAAAGGCAAGGTTAGAAGATATAGGGAACCTCGGCTTTTGAGGGATATGGTGGATCTGGTTCAGAAGAAGAAAGAGGTGCATAGCAGGTATAGGCAACATGGATCAATGAGGTACTTGAAGAGTATAGAAAATGCAAGAAAGACCTCAAGAAATAAATCAGGAAGGCTAAAAAAAGACATGAGGATGCTCTGGCAGACAATGTGAAGGAAAATCTTAAGAGTTTCTACAGTTATATTAAGAGCAAAAAGATAGTAAGAGGCAAAATTGGTCCCCTTGAAGATCACAGTGGTCGGCTATGTATGGAGCCAAAAGAGGTGGGAAATCTTAAATGTTTTTTTCTTTTCATCAGTATTCACTCAGGAAACAAGCACAGAGTTGTGGGAAGTAAGGAAAACAAGCAGTGAGGTCGTGGAACCTATACAGATTAAAGAGGAGGAAGCGTTGTTTGTCTTAAAGCAAATAAGGGTGGATAAATCCCCAGGGCCTGACAAGATATTCCCTCGGACCTTTATGGAAGCTAGTGCAGAAATTGCAGGGGCTTTGGCAGAAATATTTAACATGTCCTTAGCCACAGGTGTGGAGCCTGAGGATTGGAGGGTAGCTCACATTGTTCCATTGTTAATAAAAGCTTCCAAAAGTCTTTCTGGAAATTACAGGCCAGTGAGCCTGATGTCAGGGGTAGATAAATTATTGGAAGGTGTTCTAAGAGATCAGATATACAATTATTTGGATAGCCAAGGACTGATTATGGAAAATCGGATAGGTTGTGTATAACCAATCTTATAGAGTTTTTCAAGAAGGTTACCAGGAAAATTGACAAAGGGAAGGCTGTGGATGTTGTCTACATTGACTTTAGTAAGACCTTTGATAAGGTCCTCCATGGAAGGTTAGTTAGGAAGGTTCAGACAGTAGGTATTCATGGTGAAGTAGTGAACTGGATTCAGCAATGGCTGGACAGGAGAAGTCAGAGAGTGCTATTGGATGATGGCTTCTCAGATTGGAGGCCTGTGACTAGTGGTGTGCCTCAGGGATCGGCACTGGGACCATTATTGTTTGTCATCTATATCAATGATCTGGATGATAATGTTGTAAATTGGATCAGCGAGTTTGCAGATGACACAAAAATTGGAGGTGTTGTGAACAGTGAAGAAGGTTTTCAAAGCTTGCAGAGGGATTTGGGCCAGCTGGAAAAATAGGCTGAAAAATGGCAGATGGAGTTTAATGCAGATAAGTATAAGGTGTTGCATTTTGGATGGGGAAACCAAGAAAGAACATTCATGGTAAATGGTAGGGCACTGAGGAGTGTGGTCGAACAGAAGGATCTGGGAATACAGATACATAATTCCCTGAAGTAGCATCATGGGTGGTTAGGTGGTAAAGAGAGCTTTTGTCATATTGGCCTTCATAAATCAATGTATTGAGTATATGAGTTGGTAAGTTATGTTAAAGTTGAATAAGACATCAGTCTGTTTTGGTCACCTAACTTCAGGAAATATATCAATAAGATGGAAAGAGTGCAGAGAAGATTACTAGAATGTTGCCTGGACTTCAGGAATTGTGTTGTAGGGAAAGGTTAAACAGGTTAGAACTTTATTCCCTAGAATGTTGAAGAATGAGCAGAGATTTGATAGAGGTATTTAAAAAATCATTCAGGGGATAGACAGAGTAAATGTAGATAGGCTTTTTCCACTGAGGGTAGGTGAGATACAAATCAGAGGACATGGGTTATGGGTGAAAGGGGAAAAGTTTAGGGGGAACATGAGGGAGCACTTCTTCACACAGAGAGTGGTGGGAGTGTGGAACAAGCTTCCAGCTGAAATAGTGGTTGCGGGCTCAATTTTAAAATTTAAGAAGAATTTGGACAGGTACGTGGATAGGAGAGGTAAGGAAGCCTATGGGCTGGGTGCAGGTCAGGAGGCTGAGGTGAAAAAAAATGGTTTGGCACAGACTACAGGGGGCGAGGTGGCCTGTTTCTGTCTGTAATTGATCTATGGTGCTAAAAGCAGGTCTGTCCACCTTTGCAGGTATATAATGATTCTAGGTCAAATACAGCTGTTCTTTATTTCAGGAAACCCTGAATTCCTGGCAAATATTTATTTCTTGCTCAATATTATAAAAGTATATTATCCAGTTATCACCATAATGCATTTTGTGGGAGCCTACTATGTACAAATCAGCCTGTTTTTTTTTATTCAGGACAACACTAAGATATGAAGTGTTTTGGAATATCCAACAAAGAATATGAAAGGGAATGTACAAGTACAAATCTTTCAACTTCCCTGAAAAAAATCTGTCAAAAATCTTTAACATTTCCCAAACAACTGGGGTAGAGAATAACCTTACCAACCATCTTCTCAACAAGCATCATTTCTTAATTTCTTTTCACAGAAAACCAGGTGATTGGAAATCAGTCCAAGTTAAGCCATTTTTACAAAGCATGTGCTCATGAACCTTGTACGATTTCAGCCCTGATTCTCATTATTTGGTTGTCCGCTCCATCTCTGGAGATTGATGTTACACGTTTGCTATATGTGGCAGGGAAAGATAATGGGCCAATTCAAGCTGTCTGATGGCTGGAGGTACCTGAGGGACTGATTTGTTGTCAATCATTCATGGCTCAGTGGGCATTGCCATGGTCAGCAAAATGGACAGGCCAGAGTTGAGTTGAAGTACAAATGCCAAAGGTCAAATGTTTTCCACTTCACTGCTGGGCTCACCATTGTGCCGACATCTATTTATGTCAAAAAGAACTGGCGTACAATTGAAAGGACCTGCCTTTCCAGGTTCTAATGTATCCTAATTTCAAAGCATGCCATCTTCAAGGAAACGCGAGGACAATATTCCAAATTACTATCTTATTAATCCAATAAACCAAGCTTTACAGATGCAGCTTTATGTAGCTTCAATTTGTTGATAAAATGGATAAACATTTTGCATAACTTTGCATTAAGATTTTCATAATGATGAATAAACAAAGCATTTGGCTACATTTAAAAACATAACAATATTCAACTTCAAAGAGATACAAGAAGAATTAAAACAAAATAAGACAAAATAAGATGAATTCAAAGAAAATGAGCTTACATCTCCTTCATGGTTCATCAAAGAAAGAGATGCAAACTCTTAGTCGGTCCAGATATTATGACATATTACAACATAGCCACTATAGTAGCACTACAAACAATACAATTCCTTAAAGAGATAGGCACAAAGTTAACTAAGAATCAAAAACACAAGGTTTTAACCTTTACACTGCCTACACTGCACTTTAACTTTAATATCTTTGATTCTTGTGAGTTGTTTCTAATATTTTAAATTGTTGAATAATTATTATTCTTTTAGTTTTTATATTTAAATAGATTTTAAAGGTCTTTTAATATCAGAGACATTATGTCAAAGACCTTTGACTGCAAGCTATTGTTTTATGGAGAAACACAAGAAATGCAGATGCTAGAATCTTATGCCTAAGAAAAGTGCAGTATCCTGCCTTAATGACTATCAAAAAGTAGGACTACAGTGATGAAGTGTTTTGAAAGACTTGTGTTGAAGCATATCAGCTCCTGTCTGAGTGGTGACATGGATTCATTCCAGTTCACATATCGATCGTAGTAACAGGTCTACGGCAGATGCCATCTCACTGGCTCTGCACAAAGCCCTGGAACACTGCACAGCAAAGTATGCTCCTTATCGACTACAGTTTGGAATTTAATATCATCATCCCCCCTCAAAACAGATCGGCTAATTCCAAGACCTGGGAGTTAACAATCCACTGTGTAATTGGATCATGGATTTCCTCACCTCCAGACCACAATCAGTGAAGATTGGTAAGAACTTCTCCACAATCTCTATCTGTACTGGAGCACCACAGGGCTGCATTCTTAGCCCACAGCTCTACTCATTTTACACCTATGTTGTGTAACTCAGGACAACACCACCATCTACAAATTTGTCGATGATCCCACAGTAGTGGGTTGAATATAAAAAGGGGCTAATTCTGCATACAGGATAGAGTTTGAAAACTTGGCTGAATGGAACAACCTTGCACTCAATGTCATCAAAACTAAGGAGCTATTTGTTGACTTCAGGAAAAGAAAGCCAGAGGTTATACAATCCAGCGATGACTGGGGGATCAGAGGTGGAGAGTTTGAATACATTTAAGTTCATGGGAGTCACTATCTCAGAGGATCTTTCCTGGCATCATGAAGAAAGAACATCAGCACCTCTACTTTCTCAAGCATTTGCAGAGGTTTGGTATGACACCAGAAACACTGGAAAGTTTCTGAACGTGTGGTGGAAAGTAGGCTGACCAGCTGCATCATGGTCTGGTATGAGAACACCAGTACCTCTGAGAGTAAAGCCCTCCAAAAGGTAGTGGACACAGTCTAGGACATCACAGACAAAACCCTACATCTACAGGGAACGCTGCTGTCAGAGGGCAGCAGCAAACATCAAAGACCCTCACCACCCACCACACACTCTGTTCTCACTGCTGCCATCAGGAAAGAGGAATAGGAGCACAAGACTCGTACCACCAGCTTCAGGAACAGCTGAGATCTACCATCAGAATCCTTAATGACAAACTCAATCAGAGACTCATTTTATGCGCTTTATTGATTTTATTTTGTTCTCTCTGTATTGCAGTCAGTTTGTTTACATTCATCATCTGTTTACAGTTCTTTTATTTACATGTTTACACTGTGTACAGTTTTTCTTTGCACTACCAATTCTGCCGCACCCACAGGTAAAAGGAATCTCATGGTTATATGTGATGCCATGTATGTACTCTGACAAAATGAGAAGCTGGAGGGACTATATTTTGTGTCGCGACTCAAAGGGGTCCTAATCTGGATTGCTGATGGTCCATTTCTCTCCATGAATGCTGTCTGACCTGCTGAATCCATCCAGCTTTTCATTATTAGCTGTTATTGTATTCTGGGGTCAGTGCATAAGGAGGCCTGGTCTCTGCTCAGAGCCAGTTTTGCCTCATGGGAAGATTTCCAGGTACCAGAGGGAGGCTTGAGGGATTGGTGGTGATGCTAATCTAGTTCAGATTTATTTATTTGGGAAGCTAAGCATGAGCAGGTGGGGAATCTGACTGGTTGGGGTTTGCACAATCTGGGCAATATTAGCTGTAAAGTGTGTCAAAATTGCATTTGAGATAATTGATGAAATGAGAGAGGCCTAAAATGGCCAAATAGACAAAAAGATCAGGCAGTTCTTCAATTAACTAATTGGGACTATACCACCTTAGTATCTTTGAACACTTCCAGGCTCTCTTTCCAGAATTCACTTTCTGTTGCTCTCTTGAGACCTGTTTTTCTTGGCTCCTCTATTTCACACTACTCAATCTATTCTTTATTTCCTCTTCTATTCTGCACTCTAGTTCTGTTCCTTTGCTTTTCTTCTCTCCCATGAGCTCTTCTACACAAATATCTGCCAGTATCAACAAACTAGCTGCCACTCAGTCCCAATTACTGATGTTGAATGTTACATGTGGGGATGGAAAGCTTCTTAATCTGATGTGATCCCAACGATACTTTGTGTTTCGTGTGGTTTCCATGCACATGATTAAAAACACCTTCTCAATTTTCAATCAATAATATTCTTAATTTATATTACATTGTGAGGTTGTCCAAATAACTTTTTATTTGATTTTTAATTTTGACATGCAACGCAGTAACAAGCCTGTCTGGTCCATGCTGCTCAAATACCAAATTTACCCTCAATTTTAAAGGGTGAGACAAAAGTGGAGCATGCAGAATAGACCTACACAGACACAGGAAGAATATACAAACTCCTTATAGTCACCACTGGATTCAAACCTAGGTTGCTGGCACTGTAATAGCATTGCACTAACCCAGTGTTTCAAAACCTTTTTCTTTCCACTCACCTTCCACTTTAAGTAATCCCTATGCCATAAGTGCTCTGTAATTAGTAAGGGATTACTTAAGGTGGTAAGTGAGTGGGAAGGGAAGGTTGAGAACTACTGCTCTAGACCCAATTGTTACTGAAATATTTTGCATGAGAAAAATTGCCATCATTTCCTTTGGAGTTGTGAAACCGTGCACATAACAAGTCAATTAGGTTTGATTAAAACAATGGTTTTCAAACTTTTTTTCCCACCTTAAGCAATCCCTTACGAATCACAGAGCATCTATGGCATAAATTCATGACCAAAACCATGGTCAAAGAGGTTGCTTTTATGGAGCAATATAAAGAAAGGACAAAAATTGGAAAGGTTTTGGGAGGGAAGTCGAGAGTATGGATTCCAGCTATGACTGCCAATGGTGCAGCAATTAAATTCACTATGCAAGAGACCAGAATCTGGTGTATGCAATTATCTCAGATGGTTACAGGCCTGGAGAAAAAGTTCAGTGAAATGGTGAGTGCAAACTCATGGAAGGACTTGAAAGAAAGGAAGCGAATGTTAAAATGAAGGCACTGCTTAAACAGGGGCCAATGCTGGTCAGTGACTGTAGCACTTATGGCTGAGCTGAACTTTGTCTGAGTAGAGACACAGCAGTGTCATGCTTGGACTTGTTTATTCAGGATAGAAGATATAGTGTTGATCTCCCAATCAAATAAGGCATCTATATTGCTGACCGTCTGCTTCATTCTCAAGCAATTCCCAGGAGAAGGATGGAATCAATGGATATGGAATCAAGTCATGTGAGTCTTGCCATGTCTTCCTGTTGTCTGTGATCTAGGACACTAAGGTTGGCAGTGGAGAAGGAAGCTTTGCTTCAATGTTATCATTCAGCAGTGTGAGTTTTCATGATCCATCTTTCATCTGGATATAAAGTGGCTGCAACTTCAGGAACCATAACTTCAGTGTGAAATTATATCTCTACAGATAATGTTTTATTTATTCTGTCTTGTAGAAGGAAGAACTGAGGAATGAAAGCAAGCATGCTTCATGAGAAGAGATCCAAATATCCTAGCAATATCTAAAGTTATCAAAAGGGCACTTTGTTTAGAGGGCAACTCATCCAAAAGCAAGGTTGCATGTTGCACATTTGACATGAAATCATATAAGGGTGATGAATAATTTTAACTTAGAATTTCAGACTCATTCCAGTGTTAACAGATCCTGCCAAAACCTATTGAGTGAGGGGATCCAGGCCAGACCCCAAGTTTATTCCCTTCCACATACCTGGAGACCAGGATTTATCAGATAGCTAGGTCCTCAAGAGGATAGAGCTATGGGAATCCAAGGAGGGAAAGCCATTCCATTGATCTTATTTCTTCTGCTGTTATAGACTATTGATTATGCAAAATCTTCCCAAGGCTCCAGCAGAAAATGTCAGTCAGCTTTTGTAAACACAGATTCCAAATCTCAGCAATTTTCCATCATCTCCACTTAACAATGGGGACACGTACTCACCATGCTGAGCAAATTAAGACTAATATCTTTTGTCTTTTTAAATAAAGTCATTACCAATGGCTTTCATTGAGTGCAGATGTGGAATCTATTCCAACATAAAGATATACAATCTTATTTATGGCCTAGAGTAATCAATCAAATTGTGATTATCTTTATCTGAATGTCTATGTTCTAAGCCAACCAATAGAGATTCAGCTCTATGCATATTTTACTGGCACTGCCTGTAAAACTATTTTCCACATATTTTCTGATTTACATACATTAGGCATGAATATAGCCAGCTAAGAGAAATTGTAAAGTGTATGTTTTGCCTTGTGTTTCATGTTTAATGGATTTGCAAAAAAATCTGGCAAAGATTTGAAGAACTGTCTTAGATTTCTACAAATCATATAAATTCTCCACAAGACTGTCTTTCTGAAACTATATCACGGATAGAAAGCACAGGTCTAAAGCATCTCAAGATTTGAAATAAATGAAATTTTCTCCTCCTGCATGAAACCTTTCCTGCTGATGAGGCCATTAGTTTTTAAACTAAATTGTCCTTGTTCTCAACAGGAAGGTGCTTAAGCATGTGCATCTGTCTGCGTTCAGTTCCCTGTATAGTATAGAGGAGAGGTTCTAGCCTTGTGGAGATAGTGCACAAGGCCAAAAGGGTTAAGAAGTGATCAACATACTGTACCCCAAGGATGTCTGAAAGACATTCTGCCCAACAGTAAGTAGGATTATTTTTCAAAGCTCTTTGCTTTCCCAAGAGAGGACACACACTAACAAGTTACAGATACAAAATATGATTTTTTTTTCTTTATTTCAAATTAAGTCGGGGCATATGAAGCACAGTTCACCCCAAACCTGAGTCCAACTGGATCTAAATATGAACCCAATTTCTTCATCATGATGTCAACCTGACACCCAATAGTTCAGTTTGAATTTCAACAAGCAGATTCAAGGATTCACGTAGATGCAGTGAGTTCTCCAGAGTTCTTGAGAAACACAAAAACTACATATTGCTGGAATCATGAACAAACAATGAACATATGGAGGGCCTCAGGCAGCATCTAAGGAATGAAATGGGCAGTCAGCTTTTTGGGTCGAAACTCTTAGTTTTTGAGACTAGGATGGCTAAAGGAGCTATCAACCATAAAAAAGCTCCATAAAGTGGAGAGAGATAAATATTTGAAAGATCCAGGAATGTAAGGTTATGGGGAACTGGCACAGAGTAGAAGTTGAGGCCAACATAGATTACACATGATCCTATTGATTGGTGGGGCAAGCTTCAGGGACTGAGTGGGCTACTTTGCTTTTCTTGTCTTCAGTCCATGAACAAATTTAGCTGCAACATGGTATAAATAAACAAGTATTCATTGACATCGATGTGTTAAAATTATGAACAGTTTACTCTGGTTTTCTGACAAGCTACTACTTGGTGTCAGACCACAGTGGTAACACAGGTAGAATTTTACCTTTACAGTCAGTAAACATATCCAAGATTTTTTTTTTCGAACAGCTACTGCAAAGGAACAATCATGATCATTTATTTTTAAAATCAATCACTTCAAAGTATGTATTAATTACCAACTTACTAAGATTATCGAAGAAGGATAGAGGGCGATGGATTTTGCAGTTGGTCTATATAAATAGATGGAGGGAATTTTTAATGCCATGACTGGGTGCAAGAAAATGATGAACACTAAATTTCACAATACGAGGACAAGTGAAAAAGAATAGCATCACAGATTCTCAATCACAACTATATTCATGCTTGGCAACATGAAGTCAGCCTTCGTGTAGCTGATAGAAATGTTTTATATTAGGATGTCCCTCTCCTTTCCTTATATCACAGATGGTACTGCATGCTGGTAAGCACCACTAGAATGATGCACTGTTGCATTAAGTGTTTTGTACTAGGGACATACTAATTCTAGCTCTGTAAATAATATTGTCTTGGGTAAACTAGTTGATTTGTGAACTGTTACCCCAAATCCCTGAGTTCAGTTTATTAAGAGATTTGACTGGTCTGGAAATTGTCCCAATATTTGTCCTTTTTATATTAATATGAGCCAAGAATCCATCTTCAAACACTGAAAATCCTATAATCCTCTCTCCTTTCAGCACCAGCTGGATTCTCTAATATACACAGCTGTTTTTAAATGATTAACTATATGGTTTTATGGGGAATGGGTACAGGGGACAATGTAATCTTGCATGGTCATTTTGCTAACTTTTATAACACTAAAACCAGGAATAGGGCTTCAAGTAAGACCAATTTCAAATAGTTAATCCTTTCTGTTAATTCAAAAATATTTTCAATAATCCCAAATCACCCTTTAATTAACATTTCTTAAGGTTAAGTCCTTAACTAACCTTCCTTCACTGTGCTCTGCCTTTTTAATTTTATACTTCAACTGTTCTCTTGCAATGACCAATCTTTCTTCCTTTATGTCTTTCAATGTATTAAATTCATATCCTTTATCCCACTGCCTCCCCATCTTCTAAAAGCCTCCTCCTTTTTCATCTTGGTTTGAGAATCTTGTAATCATACACTTGGGCTACTGAGCAACATCAATATGAGGCAGGGGCTTTCTGGAAATGATTATAACTCATCCCTCATGTCACCCATGTTGCTTGACCTGCTGAATTCTTTTAGTACTTTGCCTTTTTTCCAGATTCCAGATTCCTGGGTCTGCAGTCTTTTGTGTCTCCATTAAACTTGTGCTGTCCCAATAAGTATTATATTGAGCCACAGCTATTAGCTCTTCTAGCAGGTCTTGAATATTGTAGGTGACTAGTTTTACTTAAAGGCATATGCACCTCTTAAATATGGCTGGAAATGATAGAAGCTATTTGAATGTCATGTGCCAAATTCTATATTTTGTCTGTCCCAGCAATGGCCCCCTTTTTAGATTAATAAGTAATGAATATAGCAAGTTCATTTTCATATAGATAAATATAATGGACAGATGGACCAAAATTCCTACTTGCTGCTGCCCAACATGTAATATACACCACCTTCTTTTCTTTCTTTGGCTTGGCTTCGCGGACGAAGATTTATGGAGGGGGTAAATGTCCACGTCAGCTGCAGGCTCGCTTGTGGCTGACAAATTCGATGCGGTACAGGCAGACACAGTTGCAGCGGTTGCAATGGAAAATTGGTTTGTTGGGGTTGGGTGTTGGGTTTTTCCTCCTTTGTCTTTTGTCAGTGAGGTGGGCTCTGCGGTCTTCTTCAAAGGAGGTTGCTGCCCGCCGAACTGTGAGGCGCCAAGATGCACGGTTTGAGGCGATAGCAGCCCACTGGCAGTGGTCAATGTGGCAGGCACCAAGAGATTTCTTTAGGCAGTCCTTGTACCTCTTCTTTGGTGCACCTCTGTCTCGGTGGCCAGTGGAGAGCTCGCCATATAACACGATCTTGGGAAGGCTATACAATATACATTAATAACAAGAGTATATCTTAAATTACCACACTATGCCATGACAAAAAGAGAATTAATAAATATGAAAGGATAGATAAATAAATATTTACAGTGGCAGTTTGTGCAAGAAAAAAGGATTAAGGATTGTTGAAGAAAGTAGTACGTGCATAAATATGTTAACCAATAACCAGGAAAAACTATCCATCAACTCACTGAAATTATTCACATTCTCTATAAATAACACTGGTGGTGCAGGTCCTTCTTGCTATTTCAGTGGGGGTGAACTCGGGAAAGGCTTTTGGAAATAACACTTCTGCTGATAAATCAGGATTCCACATCAGTGTCTGTCTACTCTGCTTATTGCTGGCACAAATCAAATGACCAGGATAGTTTCTATGTAAGTCCATTCGGGTATTTCAGACAGCATTGCCTAAGTCTGAGAAGACTCCATCTAGGATCAGACTTGCTCCAGAGCCCAATTAAAATGTTTTTAAATCATTTTCTTTTATTTCCTTTTGATCCAATCTCTCCCTCTCTGATTTAACATTAAGTTTTCTGTTCTCACTTACTCTTCCTGTTTGAGTTACTTTGGTTTGATTGGATAGGGAGCTGCACATTTGGTTTTCATTCAGATCCTAGATACCCTGTAGAGGGTCCCATTTTGATGGATACTTATCCTAGAGAAAGTGTTTGGAGAAGGGTACAGCAGAGCAAACAATTGGGGTGGCATTGTTCATCGAATTTTCTGAGTAAAATTCAATCCTTTGTTCTTACTGAACATGCTTGAATTTTCATTTCAAGTCAACTTTATTGTCATCTGATTGTACAAGTACAGCCCAATGAAACAGCATTCTCTGGTCCTTGGTGCTAAACATGCAGACACGCAACCAGACATAACACATATATAGACAAACAATACATATGCAGAACAAGTATTTCATCAATACAAACAAATAATATTTTTTCATGAATATGAGTTTCGGATGATTAGTGTGAGCAGTTCCTTTGGTTGTTCAGCATTCTCACTGTCCATGGGAAGAAGCTATTCCTCAGCTTGGTGGTGCTGGCTTTCATATCTCTTTCATGATGGGAGCAGCTGACAGATGCTGTGTGCAGGGTGGAAAGGATCCTCAATTATTTTGTGCCTCCTCTTCCTTTTCAGAGAATAATTGTGGTAGATCATGTTGCTTGGAGGGGGGTGGGGGGGGGGGTGGGGAGGGAGACTCCAATGATCCTCTCTGTCACTTTTATGGTCCAGTGGATTGATCTCTGATTCATTTCTCTACAGTAACTGTACCACATTGTGATGCAGCTGGCCAGGACGCTCTCGATAGAGCTCCTATAGAAGGTTGACATAATAGAGGCCGGTTGCCTTAAAGTGCATATGCTGTTGTGTCCACAATAGGTCAATAGTTAAGTGAACTCCAAATTGTGTGATATAATCTGGGATCACATATTCATGAACCAATGTTTTTTTTTGTTCTTTGCAGTGTATTTCAGAGGTAATTAGAGTCAAAAACCTTAAAGCATTACAGTAAATGAATAACATTCAATACTCTCATCATAGTATAATATTACAAAACATTTCAGTGGGCCATTATTGCACTAAATTTGACACCAAGCTACATGAAATTAAGGCATTTGACCAAACACATGGTTTTTGAGGAGAGAGAGTGGTAGAGAGGATTCAGGAAAGAATCTCAAGATTTAAAGGCTTGGCAATTGAAAGAATGGCTGCTAGAGGCAGAGACAACATGATCAGTCATAACCAAGAATCCAGAAGGGATTTTAAATTACTGTTCATGCTGAACTTAATGCACTCTGGACTCTTGTCAGAAATGTGGGCTTGGAGGCAATGGACCCAAAAGGATGCTTCATTCAGAACTAATTCATATATCTTCCTGCATTTTTTTGAGTAACGTGCTTTAGAAACTGTATAGTTGCAATAATATGCATCTGAAGTCCAAATCATGCACCACATTCAGACATAAATGAAGGCAGATTCCACTGGGTTACAGAAGACCACCTGGATAAAAACCTCTTGAACAACTAGACCGCAATTGATCTGACTGGAATTTTGAAAAGTAATGGAAAAACTAAACAAAGAGGAATGAGAATGAGGAAAGAAGCAAGGACACACACTTTTCCAAACAACATAGCAAGCAAATGGCTGCTAATAGGAAATACATGGACTGAATAAATATGATGTAGTAAATACTTAGTTTAAAGTATCACCGTCTAGACAATATAATGGAGTAATTCAGAAGACAATTCAATGAATCAAAATGAATATAACACAAGTAACCTGAGCTTCATTAATACCTTTGACATTGTTATCACTTTTAATATAATCATTTTCAGGAACTGGCTCCCATAAACACTGATTGCCCATCCCTCATTTCCCTTGAAATGGTTGTAGTGAGCTGCCTTTTCAAACTGTCACAGGCCTGGTATATCTTCTCACAAGTGTTGTTGGCAGGTAGTTGAAGTCTTTAGACCCAATGGTGAGAAGTATGAATTCTAATCCTATTAACCTGCCTTTTTTCTGAACATGTGGAAACATTTCTTTCTTTCTTTTCCTCCTGATGATAATCATGAGTCCAATTGTTACCAATCTACCAACCAGTGGAAAAATAGACCAAATAGTTAGGTATAACATTTGGAATTTGCAAAGGAATTCTTACACTCTCCGACTGCAATTCTCAAGGGCCCTGATGAAGATCCCTGGAGCTCTTGTCAGAATGTGCCATACAAAATAAATAAAAAGCTTGAGATCCAGTTGTAATACATTTCACAACCAAAATTGCTGTTTGGGTTTTTGCAATCTCTCTAACTTTGGTTCAAAGTTTATACCATTTATTCAGGGGTTTCACAGAAGTTACAGCAACAATTTGGAACAGTCCATAAAAGGTGATCTCACCTTCTCACCAGCATGAGTTGGTGCCTCCAGACCAGGCTTTGAGGGCATTGAAACACAGGTGAATCTTCTATCATTGATGTTTGTAGTTAATCCACAGCCTTTAGTTTACATTCTGACATCTAAATGTGTTTTTAAAATTCATGGAACCACAATAGCACAAATAAGATTATGTTTAATCTAATTGTAATCTCAACTCTGCATTCCAGGACTCTATGGGGTAACCTTTCACCCTCTTGATTACTAAGTATCCATCTCGAGTCATAGAGTAAAACAGTACAGATCAATCCCTTTGGCCCACCTTGTTCATGCTGACCAAGTTGGTATTGTGGGCTAGTTCCATTTGTCTGCATTTGGTCCATATCCTTCTAAAGCCTTCCTATCTGTTCAAATGCCTTTTGAACATAGTAATTGCACTTGCATCTATAGCTTTCTCTGGCAAACTGTTCCAAATATAGACTCCCTCTGAGTCATAATATTGCCCCTCAGGTCTCATAAATATTTCTCCTTTTACTCTAAACCAAGGTTCTCTAATTCTAGAATTATCTACCATTGGGGGAAAAAAACTTTATCTATGCTCCACTTAATTATATATGCCTCACAAAGGTCACAGCACAAACTCCTATGCTCAGAGATCAAAGACCAACCTATCCAACTCAAGCCCTCCAGTCCTGGTAACATCAATAATTTCCTCTGCATCTCTTCCAATAAATTGATATACTTCAGATAGTAGGGCAAATGGAACTGCACACAGTAGTCTACTAATGCCTTCTACAGTTGACATCCTAACTTTTGTACTCAATATGTCACCCAATTTAAGTGACATACAAAATGCCTGTGACACCATCCAATGAGTCACCACTTACAGGGAAAGATGGACCTATATTCATAAATTTCTCTGTGTTACAATGCTCTGAAGGACCCTGCCATTTACTTCATCTAACTCTGCCTTGAAAATATTCAGATTCTGCTCCTACTTCCTTTAAAACATAAAGTTCCAAAGACTCGTAACCCATTGAGAAAAAAAGCCTCACCTCTGCCTTGTTTTTGACAATATCCCTAGTCTTTCATTGTTCCAGAGGAGAAGCATCCTTTCCATATCCACCCTATCAAGACCTTTTGATTGTTTCCAAAACTATAAGAAGCATCCTAAATTATCAATGCACTGAAATTATTTTCCTCACACCCTCCTTGTGTCCTGTTTAATATTTTAAATTCATGCACCCAGTCTTTGCATCACATTTCCTGACAGTAAATAAACCCATTGTGAACTTGTTCCTCTCTTTCAAGCAACCCTTCTGAAAAGAAAATTAAATCAAGATGCAATTTGGGATTTTTCAGATTTTAAACACAAGTTAGCGCAAAGATCATGTGCTATTGTTTTTCTTGCACTAAACAGCAGCCAAAGGAAGACTGAATGAAGTTAAGTGCAAGATGCAATGTGTTTCATATCTGTGGTGACTTGTTAATGATAATGAGGTCAGTGAGGATCGATCATAAACTATTTTAATGGGTTGGTACAAAGAGAATTTTGAGCTTTTACTATAAATCTCTGTGGTTATAATAAAAGTCTTGTAAATAAAACAAGAGCCACAACCCGAGTTAGAACCAATGAACCACAGAACACTCCAGCTAGAAAACAGGCCATTTGGCCCTTCTCGACTGTGCTGACCATTGTTCAGCTAGTCCCAAAAGCTGCTCCCATTCCTTAACACTCCAGACCTCTCCCATCCATGTATCTATCCATAGAACTATAGAACATTACAGCACAGAAAAACACGCCATTTGACCCTTCCAGTCTGTGCCGACCAATAAAACTAGCTACTCTCATTGACCTGCTCTCATTCTATAACCCTCCAGACCACTCCTGTTCAAGCATTTATCCAATTTATTTTTAAAAATCAAGATTGACTCTGCATTTGCTACATCAGATAGCAGCACATTCCACACTCCTACCACTCTGCATGAACAACTTTCCTCTAATGTTCCCCTATACCTCTCCCCTTTTAGCCTAAAGCTATGACTTGTCGTATTTATCTCCCCCCAATCTAAGTGGAAACATCCTACTCACATCTGCTCTGTCTATACCCCTCATAATCTTATAAACCTCTAACAAATCTCCCCTCATTCTTCTTCATTCCAAGGAGTATAGTCCCAACCTGTTTAATCTTTCCAAGTAACTCAACTACTGAAGACCCAAAACATCATAGTAAATCTTCTCTGCATTCTTTCAATCTTATTGATATCTTTTCTACTGCTGGATGACCAGAACTGCACACAATATTCTAACTGTGGTCTCACCAATGACTTGAATAACTTCAACATAACATCCCAATTTCTATACTCAATACTTCGATTTATAAAGGCTAAAATGCCAAAAGCTTTCTTTATAACTCTGTCCACGAGCGACGCCACCTTCAGGGAACAATGTATATATATTCACAGATCTCTTTGCTCCTACACACTCCTTAATGGCCTATCATTTATTGTGTATGTCCTACCCTGATTTGCTCTTCCAAAGAGCAACATCTCACACTTACCTGCATTAAATTCCATCAGCCATTTACTGGCCCAATTTCCCAGCTGGTCCAGATCCCTCTGTAAGCTTTGAAAAACTTACTCACAGTCCACCACACCATCTATTTTTGTGACATCAGCAAACTTGCTGATCCAATTCATCACATTATCATCTAGGTCATTTATATAGATAAGAAACAATAATGATTCCAACACAAATCCCTGAGGCATACCACGTGACACAGCCCTCCAATCTGAGAAGCAACCAAACACCACCACTCTCTGTTTTCTTCTACCAAACCAATTTCAAATCTAGTTTGCAACCTCTGTATGTATACCTGGTGCCCTAACCTTCTCAACCAACCTCTCATGTGGAACCTTATCAAAGGCCTTACTAAAGACCATATAAACAACATCCACACCCTTTCCCTATTCAACCTTCTTGGTAACTTCCGCAAAAAAACTTTGCAAGATTAGTTTAACACAACCTACCACACACAAATTCATGCTGATTTTCCTTAATCATCTGATGACGGTCCAAATAACTATATATCCTATCTCTCCAAAATCCTTCAAATAACTTACATACTACTAACGTCAGGCTCACTGGCCTATAATTGCCTAGTTCACTTTTGAAGCCCTTCTTAAACAGTGGGACCACATGAGCTACTCTCCAATCTTCCAGCACCTCCCCTGTGACTAAGCACATTTTGAATATATCCGCCCTGCAATTTCAACACTTGTTTTCCTCAAGGTGCGGGAGAATATCGTATCTGGTCCAGGGGATTTGTCCACATTTATTCATTGCAAGGCAGCAATCACTTCCTCCTTAAATTCCATATGTTCCATGACACTTCTATTTGTTTCCCTTCCATTCTTATTCACTATGCTAATTTCTTGCATAAATATCGATGGAAAAAAAATTGTTCAAGATATCCTCCATTTCTTGAGGCTTCATTCTGATTTTCTAGGGGTCCAATTTTGTCCTTTACTATCCTTTTACTTTTAATATACTTGCAGAAACCCTTTGGATTATCCCTCACATATGTGCCAAAGAACCCTCATGCCTCCTTTTTGAATTCCTGATTTCCTTCTTTAGCATTCTCTTACATTTTTTATACTCTGCAAGTATCTAATTTGCTCCTTGTTGCCTATAAAGCATATATGGCCCCCTTCTTTTCTTAACCAGCTCTCTAATATCCCTTGAAAACCAAGGTTCCCTACATCTGTTAACTTTGTCCTTATTCCTGGGAGGAGCATACAATTTCTGCATTCTCAAAATTTCATCTTTGAAGGCCTTTGACCTGTTGGATGCATCCTTGCCAGAAATTAACATTCCAATCGATTCTTCCAAGATTCTTCCTCATTTCCTCAAAATTGGCCTTTCTCCAATTCAGATCCTCAACTCAAGGACTAGACCTATCCCTCTCCATAATTAACTTGAAACTAATGATATTATGGTCACTGGCCCCAAAGTGCTCACCTACACAAACTTGTGGACCTAACCTGTCCAATTCCCTAAAATAAGTTTGCAACATCTCTTGTTGATACCTCTACATATTGATGTAGAAAACTTTCCTGTACACATTTGACAAACTCCAACCCAACCAGTCCTTTCACCATATGAGAGTCCCAGCTTATGTGCGGAAAGTTAAAATCTCCTACTATCACAACTTTCTGTTTCTTACAGTGGTCTGCTATCTCCCTACAGATTTGCTGCTCCAATTCTCTCAGACTATTGGGTAGTCTATAATACAGCCCTATTAGTGAGCTCATGTCCCTCCTGTTCCTCAGCTCCACCCATATGGGCTCTGTAGACGAGTCTTCAGTGCTATCCTGTCTATTCTCAGCTGTGATATTTTCCCTGATGAGCAATGCCACACTTCTTCCTTTCCTCCTTTGTCCTCTATCCTGTCTAAAACAAAGGAACCTGGAACATTAAGCTGCCAATCCTGCCCTTCCTAATAGCAATAATGTCATAACGTGGCAATCCTTGCTCTAAGCTCATCTGCTTTACTGACAATACTCCTCGCATTGAAATAGTTGCATGTAGGACCATTTCTTTTCTGTACAACCCTGTCTTTACATGCGGTGCTTGCATGACTCCCATTGTCCTCCACCTAAGATTCTGCTCTAACACTCTGGTCCCCTCCCCTTGCAAATCTAGTTTAAACCCCCCGAAACAGCACTAGCAAAACTACCCACAAGGTGCAAACTGTCCAAATGGAACAGGTCTCACCTTCCCTGGAAGAGGGCCCAATTATCCAGAAACCTGAACCCTTCCCTCCTGCACCATCTCTTTAGCTATGTATTAAGCTGGATTATTTTGTGTTTCTTGCACCACTGGCACCTGGCATGGGTAACAATCCTGAAATTGCAACCCTGGAAATACTTTCCTTCAACTTTGCTCCTAACTCCCTGAATTCTCCTATCAGGACCTCCTCATCTTTCCTGCCCATGTCATTAGTTCCTACATGGACTATGACATGTGATTGCTCACCCTCCCTTCTGAAAATCAGGAGCACACGATCTGAGATACCATGGACCCCTTGGTCCCAGGGAGGCAACAAACCATTTGGGATAATTGAACAAACAACAATGATCCCAACACAGATCCCTGAGACACACCACTCCAGTCTGAGAAGCAACCATCCACTACCTCTGTTTTCTCCCACACAGCCAATTTCAAATCCAGTTTACAACCGCTCTATGTACACCTCCCATGTGGGACCTTGTCAAAGGCATTACGAAACACCATGTAGACAACATCCATACCTTTTCCTTCGTCTACTTTCCTTGTAATTTCCTCAACAAACTCTACGAGATTTGTTAAACATGACCTACCATGCATAAAGTCATGCTGACTGTCCTTTATCAGCCGATGGCTGTCCAAATACCTACATATCCTATCTCTCAGAACTCCTTCCAATAATTTACCTACTACTGATGTCAGCCTATAGATATCTGGGTTTACTCTTGGAGTCTTTCTTAAACTTCGGGACAATGTGCTACTCTCCAATCCTCTGGCACCTCTCATGTGCCACTGCAATTTCAATCCTTGTCTCCCTCAAGGTCTGAGGGAATATCATATCTGGCTCAGGGGATTTGTCTACCTTTATTAATTGTAAGGCAGCAATCACCTCCTCCTCCTCCTGAATCTCCATATGTTTCATTACACTTCCATGTTTCCCTTCCATCAGTATGCACTAAGCCAGTTTCCTGATGCAAAATTCTGCTTAAGATCTCCCTCATTTCATGAAGATCCACACATAGTTGACCACTCTGATCCTCTAGGGGACCAATTTTGTCCCTTATTTTCCTCTTACTATTAATATACTTATAGAAACTCTTTCGAATTTACTTTCACATTATCAGCAAAAGCACCCCTCATGCCTTCTTTTTGTCTCCTTGATTTCCTTCTTTAGTATTCACTTCCATTTTCTATACTCTGCAAGTACCTCATTTGCTCCTTAAACCAGTTATACACCACTTTCTTCTTCTTAATCAATATCCCTTGAAAACCAAGGTTCCCTATGCCTGTTAATTTTGCCTTTAATCCTGGTAGGAACATGCAAACTCTGCCCCTCGAAATCTCGCCTTTGAATGCCTTCCAATTGCCAGACACATCCTTGCCAGAAAATAGTTTATTCCAATCGACTCCTCTGAGATCCTTTCTCATTTCCACAAAATTGGCATTTCTCTGCAAGAGAGGTTAAAAATAAATCTTCAGATGGATGTGAAGAAAGGTTGATTTTTCTTGCCGATTGGCACACTGTCACAAACACATAATTTCATTTTCTTTTGTTTTTTTCTTTTCATCCCAGCTATTCTTAATCTTAGTCTATTTTGTCAGGTCAAAAGCAGCCTCCTGGAGAGGTGCCAAGGTGAGATTCTGGTGGAAAATGCATAGTGAATCACATATTTGATACAGAGTGTTTCTAAGTGAAGCACTAAAGTCTGCAAATGATGTGATTGTAGTAAAAACACATCAAATGCTGGAGGAACTCAGCCAGTCTTTTCGGCGTGCATAAAGATAAAAAGCCAACTTTTTGGGTCTGAATTTGTATTTGTTTAAAAGGAAGGTTGAAGGAAAGTGGGTGAATTGATAAGCAGTTTATTTCATCTGTGGAGTCCACCTATGTACAGCCCACACCTATCTTGCATTTCAGTCCTTTTCCTAAGCTACTGAGAGACCTGTATGTTTAAGTAATACATTTCATAGTATATTTTCATCAGCTAATATTTCAAGACATCCCAAATGAGAAACATTTTAACAATCTGGGATATCTGTGTGGGGTTTCAAAGCAGGACTCCTCCAGAACATGGATGGAAATTCCTCTCTGCCCAAAGCTTCTCCAGCTGTGGTTACTTCTGCCCTATGTGCTGAGAAGAGCTTCTTCGGCATACTGATAAGGTGTTTCTGTTCCCTCTCTTGTGATCCTGACTCGTTTGTGTGCAAAATCTGTAGAGCCTGTGAAAATTAAGCCTGATATTTAACTTTTGCCATGTGTCATACCAGTCAGCATGGATGGGTTAGATGGCTGCATAATATGTCGGCCAGTTTGCCTATCTCGGCTGCGCCATTTCATCGGATGCAAGGATCGACAATGAGATGGACAGCGGACTCGCCAAGGCAAATAGCGCCTTTGGAAGACTACACAAAAGAGTCTGGAAAAACAACCAACTGAAAAACCTCACAAAGATAAGCGTATACAGAGCCGTTGTCATACCCACGCTCCTGTTCGGCTCCGAATCATGGGTCATCTACCGGCACCACCTACGGCTCCTAGAACGCTTCCACCAGCGTTGTCTCCGCTCCATCCTCAACATCCATTGGAGCGCTTACACCCCTAACGTCGAAGTACTCGAGATGGCAGAGGTCGACAGCATCGAGTCCACGCTGCTGAAGATCCAGCTGCGCTGGATGGGTCACGTCTCCAGAATGGAGGACCATCGCCTTCCCAAGATCCTGTTATATGGTGAGCTCTCCACTGGCCACCGTGACAGAGGTGCACCAAAGAAAAGGTACAAGGACTGCCTAAAGAAATCTCTTGGTGCCTGCCACATTGACCACCGCCAGTGGGCTGATAACGCCTCAAACCGTGCATCTTGGTGCCTCACGGTTTGGCGGGCAGCAACCTCCTTTGAAGAAGACCGCAGAGCCCACCTCACTGACAAAAGGCAAAGGAGGAAAAACCCAACACCCAACCCCAACCAACCAATTTTCCCTTGCAACCGCTGCAATCGTGTCTGCCTGTCCCACATCGGACTTGTCAGCCACAAACGAGCCTGCAGCTGACGTGGACTTTTTACCCCCTCCATAAATCTTCGTCCGCGAAGCCAAGCCAAAGAAGAATATGTGGCCCACCTACTCAATTAGTTAAAATTGGGCCCTGAGAGATAAGATGTAAGAGAAATAGGTTGGGAAAAGGGCTAAAACATGTTAAGTGGGTACAATAGTAATAAATAGTTGATGGGCTTGCACTGGCCTCAAAATTGGACATATAATCATGCAATCGTGGAATATTTTTGACCACTTTCTCGGGCCAAAAAATGGGAGGGGTCGACTTTTGACCTCGTGAAGAAGCTGTGTCATTCAGATGTCAGGAGCACGGATAGGCAGGTGCCAGGGTTGAGGATCCATAGTCAAAAGCTCAGATGTTCAGGTGGCCAGGGCAAGGATCCATGGTCGATATCTTAGGTGGGCAGGCAGCCGGGGTGAGAATGTATGGTCAGGAGTTCATATCAATAAGTTCAGATCAGCAACATCATCTCTTCCTTGCTGACAGTTAACACAGGGACACCTCAAGGCTGCATGATTCATCCCTGGCTCTATTCCCTCAATATCCATGGCCAATCGATAAATTTACTGACAACACCAATGTTGAGTCAGAATTCAGGATAGAGATTGAAAATCTATTTGGGTGGTGTTCAGTGATTGCACTCTCACTGTTACCAAGATCAAGGAACTCAATATGGATTTTAGGAAGGGGAATTGAGGGACCATGCACCTGCCTTCATTGATGGAAAAGAAGTGGAGAAGGTTAGAACCTTCAAGTTTCTGGGAGGAACCTTCAAGTTCCCTCTCCTGGACTTAGCGCATTAAGGCACCTATGAAGAAAGTATACCAACACCTCCACTATCTAAGAATTCTGAGGAGATTTGGGTTGCAATCGAATACTCTATCAAACTTTTACAGGTGTACTCTGGAAAGCATACTGACTGATTGC
The DNA here is from genome assembly GCF_036971445.1 of Narcine bancroftii. NCBI lineage: Eukaryota > Metazoa > Chordata > Chondrichthyes > Torpediniformes > Narcinidae > Narcine > Narcine bancroftii. Next base: position 173,899,800 of record NC_091471.1, on the reverse strand, counting down.
AGTATGGCCTGCTTAGTCATTTGAATATCCAGGAATGCATTTGGCTTCAGAAGGTAGCAAATATAGCCGAATCTATCACAGGCTCTGACCTCCCATCCATGAGACATGCTGCCTGAAAAAGTCAGCCAACATCATAAAGGATCCCCATCACCCTGGCCGTAATCTCTTCACACTGCTACCTTTGGAAAGAAGTTGCAGGAGCCTAGACACCAGCACCTCCTGATTCAGGAACAGTTTTTTCCAAAGGGTATCTGGCTCCTGAACCTCCCCTTACTATCCTAATCATGAAATACTCTGACACACAAAATGACCTGTCTGCACTACTTAACACCACTTTTTCTTTTGTCTTGCATGATCATGATCTTGCATTAGTGGCACTGTGAATATTATTTTTTATACTTATTATCTCTTTCTATAGCAAATTTAGTATATACTACAAGAGTTATTTCAGTTTACAAAGTACGTGTTTGGCTTCAAAAAGTAACAATTTCAACCAAGTGCACGTTGAACATATTTATATGACAATAAACACATTATCGTAACTTCCAACTGAAGGTGTTGAGTGCACTGATTGGTTTATAATTGAACTGAGGAGGTATTTAGGGTCTCAGGCACAGGATGCCCTTGACCTTGAAGTGTGAAGGAAGCCCACCTTAATCTCCCACTCTCCTTTCCTTCAGTTCTCTGCCAGACCTCATTTTGTTCTACCTTTCAATTACCAAATCAATCAGTACCCCAGGAAGATTCTCATGGCCAAGCATCCCTGCTGATTCCTTGACAATATATAAGATCAAACCTCCAGCAGCAAGTAAACAGTAAAAGTTGTATATGGCTTTAGGTGGCTCTGGAAATCCTCAGCAATTACTCTTGTTCAACTGGTTTCCCTTAGAAAGGCTGCTAAATGAATTGCCAGCAACCAAAATGCTTCACAGACTCTCCAATGAGCACGTTCAGACAACTGAGATACTGAGAATCCTTTTCACCTTCCTCAGGGCTATTTTAAGTGCGCAAATGACCTCCTTTTCTAAGAAAATATCCTGTGTCGGAGACGGGTTCAAATGACATTGCAGCCCTAGAATTCATTTTGGTCTCCTCAGTGTCTCTTTCTCAATCCCCTCAGGAAATGTGATGGACTTTTTCCTTTATTGTCTTGAAAATATTTTTTACTATGTGAACCCTCCAGTCACAACGCTGTGTGCCCAACATTCATTCCCTTGCTTGTGTCCTCTGTTTTTTATTCCCCTTGGCCACTCATTATTTTACCCAATCCATCAATCAACTTCCAAATCTCCTCCATCATTTTGGACCACAGCTGCATTTTATTCTTAGCAACCAAAACAACCTTCAAGAATGAATTAGGCTTGATATTGTCAGGCTTAATTTTTTGGTTCAGTTTGAAGTACAATATTGACAAAATCAGGCATTTTGATCAGTAAAGAAATGCATAAGTTTTCAATTTCAATGAAGTACAATTAAATTGAGAATGTTATGAACAATTTAGGCATATTCAACGTTACATTACCTGACTAACTTTTATTGATACCTATATAGCCACTGTAATGTCATCGGCTGGCATATCCAGCTGCAAGTGGGATTGATCAGGAATCTAAATGTATATATCAAATGTAAAAAGGATGATAATGTAAATTCTGAATGATTCACATTTATTTTGAGCAAGAAAATTATCAGTGAAAATTAAACAATTAATTTTAATTTAAGCAATTAAAACCAAATGTTCAAGTTCAGGCAATAAAATATAACAAACTAGATTAAAAAAAGCTAAGGACTTGTTGGTAACAATTTTTTAAATTATCATTGTGTATGCAATTAAATATTCATAGCTCCTACTTTCTGGTAATCTCAAGTTATTTCCCAGTTTATCTTTTAAATAAGATTTTAACTGGTAATAAGTAAACATTGTACCTTGTGTTATTCCATATTTATCTTTTAATTGCTCAAATGTTAATAAATTATTTCCCAAAAAGCAATCTTCTATTTTCTAGATTCCTTTTCTATCCCATTCCTTGAGAAATAAATTATCTATTGTAAAGGGGATTAATAGGTTTTGTGTCAATGACATTTTTGGTATTTGATAATTTATCTTTTTTTCTTCCCGGTGTATTCTTTTCCATAATTTAAGTATGTGATGTAGTACTGGTGAATTGTTTTATTGCACCAATTTTTCATCCCATTTATAAAGTATATGTTCCGGGATATTTTCTCCCAATTTGTCTAATTCTATCTTAGTCCAGTCTGGTTATTCTCCTCTCTGATAAAAATCTGATAAGTACCTTAATTGCGCTGTAGTAATTTTTGGTTGCTGTCGCCCCCCCCCCCCCCCACCCACCCGCCTTGTTTGTAACTCCATGTTAATTTTTCTAGTGCTATTCTTGATTTCTTACCTTTTCATAAAAAAATTCCTTACTATTTTCTTCACTTTTGCAAAAAGTTTTTCTATCAGGGGAATTGGTCACGTTTGGAATAGATATTGCACTCATGGGAACACATTCATCTTAATACAGTTTAGTCTTCCTATTAAATTAATGGTAGTTCTTTCCAACTCTTTAAATCTTTCTGTATTTTTTAATTAATGGTTCATGTTTTAGGTTGTTATCTATTCTGATACCAAGGTAACGTATCACCTGTGATTGCCATTTAAAAGGGGTTTCTTTTTTGAATTCTGAATAATCAACTTTGTTCAATGGCATCTCTTCGGTTCTATTGGTGTTAATCTTGTATCCTGATATCTCTCCATACTCTTCCAGTTTCATATGTAGTATTTTTATTGACCTATCTGGTTCTGTTAAATATACTATGATGTTGTCTGCAAATAAGCTGATTTTATATTCTTTCTTTTTAATTTTTATTCCTTTTATCAGTTTCCTTCCTTATCAACTCCACCAGTTGTTCAATGACTAAAACGAACAGTGAAGGGGATAATGGGCATCCTTGTCTTGTTGACCTGCTTAATTTAAAGTGATCTGATAAATATCCATGTATTACTACCTTTGCTAATGGTCCAGTTGCTAAATGTTTCTGGTAGTTTAAATTTCTGTAACACTTTAAACAAATAATTCCATTCTACCCTGTCGAAGGCTTTCTCTGCATCTAATGTAACAGCTACCATTGGCGTTTTATTTATTCGTGCTGGATGAATTAAATTGATAAGTTTACAAACATTATCAGCTGCCCGTCTTTTTTTTTAACAAATCCAGTTTGGTCTTGCCTTACTAGTTTCAGTACACAGTCATTCAGTCTGTTTGCTAGTAATTTTGCTCTTAATTTATAATCTGTATTGAATAATGATATTGGTCTGTATGAGATTGGCAATAGTGGGTCTTTTCCCTCTTTTGGAATTACTGTGATTATTGCTGTTTTACATGACTCTGGTAAGTTTTGGGTCTCTTCCACCTGATTCATTACTTCTAAGAGGGGAGGGATTAAAAGATTCCTAAGAACTTTATAAAACTCTATAGGGAATCCATCTTCACCTGGTGTTTTATTGTTTGGTAGTTTAATTAATATATCCTATATTTCTTCAGTCTTAAAATGTTCTGTCAATTTATTTTGTTCTTATATTTGTAGATGTGGTAATTCAATATTAGATAAAAATTTGTCAATTTTGTCATTTTTTTCCTATATTTTCAGTTTGGTTTAATTGTTTTTAGAATGTTTTAAAATTTTCATTAATCTCCAATAGATTATATGTGACTGTTTATCATCATTTCTTGCTGCTAGAATAGTTCTTTTAGCTTGTTCTGTTTTAAATTGCCAGGCCAATATTTTGTGGGTTTTATCTCCCAGTTTATATTTTTAAATTATTTTTATATTTTTCTCTACTTTTTGTTTGTAATGTGTCTTATTAAAAATATCTTATTTTTTTCTCTGCCAATTCTCTCTTTTTCTCTGTATCTTCTCTTTTTGCTAATTCCTTTTCTATAATTGTTATCTCTTTTTCCAACTGTTCTACTTCCAGATTATACTCCTTTCAAATTTTAGTCATACAGCTAATTATTTGTTCTCTAATAAAGGCCTTCATTGCATCCCATAAAATGAATTTATCTTTTACTGACTCCATATTTATCTCAAAGTATATTTTAATTTGCTGTTCAATATATTCTTTGAAATCTTGTTTTTTTAACTGTGTAGGGTTTAGTCTCCATCTATAATTCTTTGGTGGGACATCCTTTAATTTGATTGTTAATAACAAGGGAAAGTGATCAGATAATAATCTTGCTTTATATTCCGTCTTTTTAACTCTCCCTTGAATCTATGCCGACAACAAAAACATGTCTATTCTTGAGTAGATCTTGTGTCTATTTGAGTAGCATGAATATTCTCTCTCTTTTCTCTTTTGGGTGTTGCTTCCTCCAAATATCAATGAGTTTCATATCCTGCATTGCTTTTAGTGTAAATTTATTTACTTTATTCTTATTGTTAATTGTCTTCCCAGTTTTGTCATTGGGTCCAGGTTGAAGTTGAAATACCCACCTAGCAAGATATTTCCCTGTGTAATCTTTAGGAAGAGGTTTTGCATAAATTCCTGATCTTCTTTGTTAGGTGCATAGATATTTAGTAAATTCCAAAATTCTGAATAAATCTGGCACTTTGTCATTACATATCTTCCCACTAGATCTGTTATAATTTCTGTTATATTGATTGGCAAATTTATGTTAACTAATATAGCTACTCCCCTAGATTTTGAATTGTATGATGATGCCACGACATGGCCTACCCAGTCTCTCTTCAGTTTATTATGTTCTATCTCAGATAAGAGTGCTTCTTGCACATATGCAATGTCGATTTTCTCTTTTTTTTAGTAATGTCAGTTACCTCTTCCTTCTAATTTGGTTGTGTATTCCATTAATATTTTATTACCAAAATATAAAATTTATTACCAACATGTACATCAAAGGAAGAGGATGAAACAAAGTATAAACCAAAACAAAGTTGGGAAAAAGATTTCAACATAGGGATAATGTACAAAACATGGGAGGAGTTATGTATAGGAACAATGAGGAACATGATAAATCCTAGATTGTGTATGATACAACATAACTGGCTGCATAGATTATATATTACTCCTCAGAAATTAAAAGAGTGGGACCCGACAGCATCAGATAGATGCTTTTGCTGTAAACAAGAGACTGAAAAAACATTACATGCAATTTGGGCATGTTCAAAGGTAAAAACTTTCTGGGAAGATCTAAACCTAATATTAAACAAAACCACAAAAAATAATGTACCAAAAGATCCAAAAAAAATTCTGTTAAATAATATGAGACAAAAAATTAGGACTAAAATTAGACAAAGCCCAAATAAGATTTATTATGATAGCATTAGCAGTAGCAAAAAAAAAATATTACGACAACCTGGAAATTGGAAACAAACCTTAAAATACAACAGTGGTAAACAGAAATAAACAAGTGTATTCCATTAGAAACAAATTACAATCTGAAAGACAAATATACATTATTCGAACAAATTTGGGAACAATGCATAAAATATGTCAGAGAATGCCAACTACAAACCTCCATCTCTTAAAACAACATGATTATGAGCACAATAAGATTTAAATATGTGAAAGTGGATGATACAACTTCTTTGTTTTTTTGTTATTTCTTTGTTTTATGTGTTTTACTATTTATTGGTTTTTGAAGGGGGTGGAAGGGGGAGAGGGATGAAAGGGGGGAAAAGAGGAAATGTCACTGTATATACATTAGTGATGATCATTTGTGAATGTTGTTAATTGATATGATTCATAGTGCAAGAAATAATTTTAAAAAAAACAAAGGACAAAATGACAATTTGTGAATCAGGCTCTTCTGCTGATTGCAGTGTTCAGCAGGAATGATTGGCTGTGGTTCTATTGTGAGCCATAGAACTGAAGGAACATCAATGCATCCTAGAGTTCCACACAGAGTTACAAAACATGCTGGATATCAGATCTGGGAATATTGTGACCTTTTTGTCTGCACCTGAGTACAGGGACATGGTATAATTTCCCGAGTAGGATGTTGGGAGTGGAATTAGTGAATATACCATATCTGCCACTTAGCCTGATATCAAATCACCCATTTATGCAAATCCTACACTAATTTTATTTTATTCTCTGCATATTTCCATCAAGTTACCCTAGATTCTACCACTAACCCATAAGTTAAGGACAATTTAAGTCAAGCTTATTGTCATCTGATGGTACAAATACAACCCGATGAAACAGTGTTGTCCAGTCCTCGGTGTGAAAACATGCAGGCACACAACCGCACATAACACACCTACAGACAAATAAGACATATGCAGGACAAATATTTTATCTACTGTTACGAGCCCAAAGGACCCCAAAACCCAGCAGCAATAGACATTCACCAAGACAAGTAGTTTTTAAAACAAACGTTGTTTTTAATCAACTTTAAACATTAAAAGAGAATCAAACTTTAACTTATCTCTATACTTAACTAACCCAAATCAACCCCCTTCTAATTCTAAGTGTATGTAATATGTGTGTAAATTTAAGAAAAGTTCTTTGGTTCACAGTTCACTCTCACTTCTCCTTCTTCCAAGTTCTCTGGTTGCAGCCAATTCTTATACTGTGCACAGAATTTAACATGAATAAAGTTCACCATGCTTTGGTGCTCGAAAGGTAAATGTTTACCGCTCAGGAAGGTTCTTGTAGGGTTTGCAGAGAGAGATTTGTTGTTCCAGGATTTCCACAACTGAGATACCACCATTAGTCACATCAAGGTCTCGCTGATGAAACTTGCCCCATCAGGGTTTTCCAGATGGTAACCTCTTTCTTCAGTCTACCGGAGTTCCTTTGTGTTCAACTTATTCCAAGAGAAACATCAGACAGATAGCACTTCCAGCCCTTCACTGCTCTGGAACTTTCTATCAGTTTCAACCAGCTTCCTGGCTTGCACTGTTCAGGTGCTTTAGTGTCACACACACTAGCTAGGGGAGCTTATTCTGTTGCACCTTCCTAACAAGTGAGGAGATGTTGAGTGTCTATGATAGGTCACTAGTTAAGTAAACTCCAAAGAACTTTGTACTCTCTACTCTCTCTCTACTACAGAGTTGTTGATGTGCAGTGGAGGGTGGTTGTTCCTGGTCCTCTTGAGGCCCACGATCATCTCCTTTGTCTTGTCCATGTTGAGACCCAGGGTGTTACTCTTGCACCATTTCACGAGATTTTCACCTCTTCTCTTTAGTGCGGATTATCGTTGTTGCCAATGAGGTCAACTACTGTTGTGTCACCTGGTTACTTGATGACACAGTTGTAGCTGGATCTGGTTTACAAGTGACTTGTGAACCAACAGTTTGGTGGCTCTTTACTGCCTCCTTGGTTTAAAGGCAGCTAGAAATGAACAGATGCTTCTTTGCAAAAGATTCCATCTCCAAGTTTCATGTGGTAAAAATCCTAATACACCTGTACTATATTTGTACTATACCAAATCTACCAAGGGAAACTACTGTATTGGACATGCATAACAACAGAGTAACCATGCCTCCAAAGTGTAAATCCAATACAAGTGCTGGTGACCCCCCTCTCCAGCAGCAGAATCAAACCCTGACTCTCCAGCACCAGATCCATCCTCTCCAACAAGTAGCCATCTCTCCATCATCTTCTCCTACATCATCCAATTATGCACTGTATTTGGAAGACCTTCTTAAGTGTTTTACATGCATAGAAAGGTAAAATAAATACTATATATGCTCTACACTAAGGTAATCAATTGACTGATGCTAAATAAAGACCATATGTACTTGTTCTGACTTTAATACAAATTTGAGTTAAAGGCAGACCTAGGTAATGGAACTCATGGGAAATACATGGGAGGCCACTGGAAGAGTGAAAGCAGAAGCGCTCCCAACTATCTTACTCTCAAAGGTAGGATCACTGGAGAAGAAAATGGATAATCTGAGGCTGCAGAGGAACCACATAAAACTGCAGGGCTGCTTTGCTCTGGTGATTACAGAAACGTGGCTCCAGGACACAATTCCAGACTTTGAAATCCAGCTGGATGGCCTTATGTCCTTCAAGGCAAATGTGGCTTGAAGATATTGCTGTCAGAATTGATGAGTTGGAGATATGACCTCAAAGGGAATAGAAACATTATCTAGACACTATTGATTGTGACATTCTTCATACAATGGGTCAATAACAAGGGGCAAGAAAGCATAAACATGAGGGATTGCTATTGAGGAATTCAGAATTAGAATCAGGATTAATTGCCATGAACAAGTCATGGAATATGGTGTTTTGCGGCAGCGTCGTAGTGCAGACATTCATACTATAAAAACAAAAATAATAGTGTACGAGAAGTAAGGCAGTGTCTTTGGCTCATTGATTATTCAGGAATCTGATGGCAGCAGGGAAGAAGCTGTCCTTGTGCCGCTGAGTGCTCGTCTTTAGGGTCCTGTACCTTTTTTCCAATAGTAGCAGAGTGAAGAGGGCATGGCCTGGGTGGTGGGGGTCTTTGAGGATGGAGGTTGAACTAAATTACCACATCACTCTGGAACAGGGACCATTGAATCTGGGATAGTAAAGAAGTATATAGTGTTAACAGAGAACATTATGGTTAAGGGATGGCTGTGTTCTCAGGTGTGGGTGTGAGCTCCAAAGATCTGTTGCTTGCCCAGTGCTAGGGTTAAGGTAATCTTCCTGGGGCCAGTAAAGAACTTGGAGGTGATAGGGAGAAAGAACAAGAATCGATGATACAGAGAGAATTGGGGAAGAGGTTCCACTAAAGGAACATGAGCTGCCAGGGTTCAAATTTAAAAGCAAAACTATGAAGGTGATAATTTCTGGATTATTATGAGAAACAGAGTAAAGAAGATAAGAGAATTAACTGTGTGGCTCAAAGATTGGTATGGGAAGAAAGGGCTTCAATTCATGGTACTCTCTTAACAATATTGGGGAACATTTATTTGATTCAAGGTGTGATATCAGTTATTCAATTTGACCTAACAAAAAAAATAGAGGTTTTAGGGGGCTGTACAAAAGGCTCAAAATTGAGTAAATGAGGGTGGGGTTAGATGATGGTGTGATGATGAAGAGGAGGGGAGCTTAGAATATTAAACAGAATGGACAAAGTGAAACTGCAGGAATGCGAAGAAGGATAATCATAATCCAGATCTATCAGGAAGAGAGGGAGAGGGGAGAGGGAGAGAGAGAGAGAGAGAGAGAGAGAGAGAGAGAGAGAGAGAGAGAGAGAGAGAGAAAAAGAGAGAGAGAGGAACCATGGCAAAATGGAAAATCTGAATCTTCTTTATCTGAATGTTTGTCATATTTGGAACGTAAGGGAATTATACCACTAATTGAAATTAATTGGTATGATCCAATAGGCATTGCAGAAATGTATTATCAAAGTTGGGATTTAAATATTATAGTAAAAACACAAAAACTCTGGAAGAACTCAGTAGGTCTTGGAGAGTCCATAGGAGTGGCACGGTTGCCGTAGCGATTAGCACAATGCCTTTACAGCGCTAGTGATCAGGACTGAGGTTCAAATTCTGTAAGGTGTTCGTACGTTCTCCCCCTATCTGCATGGATTTTCCATGGGGGCTCCGGTTTCCCCCAACCATTTGAAATGTACAGTGGGTGTAGGTTAATTGGGTGTAAATTGGGTGGCACAGACTCATGGGCTGAAATGGCCTGTTACTGTGCTGTATGTTTGTATGTCTAAATTAGGTAAAGATATAGAATTATCATTTCAGGACTGAGCTTTCTTTAAGATATGAGCAAAAAGCAGACAGGCACCCAAATTAAAAATATGAGGTGATGTTCCTCCAATTTGCTGGTGTTCTCAGTCTGGCTGTGCATGAGATCATGGTCAGACGTGTCAGCATGGGAATGGGGCAGGTAATTGAAATGGATTGCCACTGGGAGATCTTCATTATTGCAGCGAACAGAGCTAAGGTGTTAAACAAAGCAATCTCCCAATCTGTGTCCAGTCTCTCCGATGTAGAGGAGACCACAACGGGAGCATGGGATGTAGTAGATGACCCCTGCAGAAAACATATGGCGTTGCTTCACTTAGAAGAATTATATGGGGCCCTAAATTGTGGTGAGAGAGCGGGTGTGGGCACAGTTTAACATTTCCTGTGGTCACAGTGGTAGGTCCCAAGGGGGCAATTAGTGAGAAGAGATGAGTAGATGAGGGAGTCATGGAGGGATTGATCCCTGCGGAAGGTAGAGAAGGGAGATGAAGGGAAGATGTGTCTGGTGGTGGGATCATGTAGTAAATATTCTAGAATCAATGGGAATTATGTAACCAGTAATAGTAATCCAAGGCATAGCATAAATCAAGAAATTAGAGTTACATATCGCAAGAGCAATACAATAACCATAAAGGACTTGAATCGATGTATGATTTGGGTAAATTCATTAGCAGTAATGGTGAGGAGAGCGAATTAACAGAGTATATTATGATAGTTTTCTGGATCAATGTGTTGGGGAACTGTTGAGGAAATGAGCTGTTATAGATGTTGTATTATGTCATTAGAAAGTATTAACTGAAGATCTGGTACCTAATGGGCCTTTGGGTAAGTGTGATGACAATATTATAGAATTATAATTATGGGATGAAAGGAATTTAATTCAGTTTGAAACAAGTTGCTTAACATCCAATAGGCTGCAAGGGCATAAGGCTTGAGTTGGAAATGGCAAATTAGGAAAATGACATTGAAGGATATTGTGGACATATCTACCAGATAAAATTCTTAGGGCAGAGGAAGCCAAGTCTTACAAATTTGATTAATTTTTTGATTGATCGATATAGGGCAGTAAATGTTGTCCACGTAGACTTTAGTAAAGCATTTGACAAGGTACACTGATCCCGAAAATTAAGGCACATGAGATCCATGGAGATTTGGTAGATTGAATTCAAAATAGGTTTGGCTATAGAAGACAGAGAATAGTGATGAAAGGTTGTTACTATGACTGGAGGTCTGTGATCAGTAGTGTTCTGCAGGAATCAGTGCTGGAACTCCTTGTGTTTGTGATATATAGTATATATAAGTTACTTGGAAGAAAATGTAGGTGTGTTGATTAGTAAATTTACAGGATGACATAAAAATTGGCAGTGATGAATAGTGAGGAAGGTTGCCAAAGGATACATCAGACTATAAATTAGTTGGAAATATAGGCAGAGAAATATCAGATGGAATTCAATCAAGTGTAAGCTATTGTACTTTGAAATGTTAAATGTATACAGTAAATGGGATAATCCTTATGAGAATTGATATACAGATATATAGATCAAGGCCATAGCTCTCTGAAAGTGGCAACATGAATGGAATGGGTGGTGAAGACATACAGCATGCTTGACTTTATTTATCAGGACACTGAGTATAAAAGTTGGCAAGTCAAGCTGCAGCTGGATAAAACTTTGGTTAGGTCACATTTTAATGGTAGAGCAGTTGCAAGATGGCAAATTGCTTTTACTTCTCAGGTTCTCGTGTTTGCTGAGAAAGGGGCTTGATGTACTTTGCATCTGATTCCTCAGCTTTATGCCAGGGAGGACTGATGTGCCAACAACAATTCATTAGTTTGAATGGGGTTGCCAAAATTTTACTATATTTTAATTGTTGAAATTACCCATTGGAGTTTCTTATTTTGATAGTAATTTTTAGTTATTTAAATTGATTGGAATTTTTTAAATGCTTCTGACTATCAGGGACCCTCTAAACATGGTTGACAAAAAAACCCTTTCACAGCCAGGGACCTGTCAAAGTCTATCGGTGTGTTCCAGGGGTTAGGCCTCGTAAGACACTCCATGAGGTTTTTTTTATTGTTCTGCCTTGCCAGTCAGCTCCATCAGCTATCCCCACCTGGAGAAAGTGAGTGCTGGCAGCAGAGGCTTTGGGCAGCAAGTACAGGCAGAGGGCCAGATCCAGGACAATCCAACTCATTAATTTTAAGAAGGAAAATTCTCAGAATTAGAGGAGTTTAGGGACAGGAATTCTATGATGGAAAATATATGTCAGATGTTGAATATGTGTCAGAGGTGTCAATTGTAGCATCTTGCTAAATGTAGCAGTGTCCCAGAAAATTGTTTATATGGTTGGGTCAGATATTGAAACTGAGGAAATTTGTATCTGACAGGATACATTTCTTTCACTGTAATCCTTTTAAAATTCATTAACAATTGGAGCTGGCTCATAGAAATTATTGAAAGTCCTCTAGTCTAGATTCTTCAAATATGTAGCTTTGCAGAGTTGCTTCTTTAAAGAAGACAATTTGTCCTTATGTTGCTTGATAGGTTGCTCCAAAATACATAACTTATTAACCATTTGCTAATGTTTTCCACTTGACATCATCAAACTGCTTTCATTTAACAGGGGATTGTTAAAAGGATAGTTTAGATAATTGTGAATTTACATGATTATACTTGTCAAAACATTTTTCACTTTACTGATACTTCCCAATAATTTTTCAAATTAAACTAGACCAATTGCAAGTGTGCCCAACACAGATCAATATGATGAAGGGGGTTTATCAATTTAAAGTCCAACAAAACAAATGGGAAATAAAACCTTTTATGGCACTTTGGTCCAGAGTATTCAGCAGGCATAATAATTTTCCTTTTGCATCTTCCAAGTTCTGCCATTGACCATCATTATGACATGCCTCCAAACATTTTTTAACTTCTTTAAAATTTATGAGTTGCCCATTCATAACCATTTTCTTGCTATTAACTCGCATGAACATATCATATCCATCCTAAAGCACCTAAAGAATGCAGACATTTTGGGAAAACATTGTTAAAAATGCAGTCTTTCAATTCTTTAGATTTGGATTCTGTTGAACTCCTTGGTCAGGTTTACATTAAAAATTCCAATGGCCCCATTTGACGAACAAAGGGACCATTACATTATTTAGGTTGATTCAGATTTCAGATTTATTGTCAGAGTTACAAGCATAATAGGGGGGTGGGTGAGGTCTGGATCTGATGTCCCGTTCACCCAGGGAAAGTGCACATGTAATACATCGTCTCTCCTTTCTCAGTGTAGTGATCGTCGCTTGGCCACTGTCTGGCTTGCCAGGCATGAGATTGCTGCAAATGGCCTCTCCTACATTACTATGTCCATAGCAACACCCTCTCATCGGTTTCTCTTATTTTCACTGAGTTTTCTACGTTATGGCGTGACTGAATATACGGCAGTATAACTGGATGGGCAGGCTGGGCTCGTTAGCCTTGGTTGACAGCCAGCCTAAGAGAAGGACAATTCTAATTTCAAACCCAGACAGATAGGGCTCATTAGCCTTGTCAGGCCATCTATCTAGAAGGACACTCAGATGTAACACCTATGACCCGAGGACCTGACTGACACCATCCTAGTGTGCTAGGCCATGGCAGTTAAACCGTGGATGTAAGGTGTGGGGCCAGTACTACACACATCTAAAAAATCCACTGTGCAGCCTCAACAGAATTTCCCCTGCAGCTGTTGCGGCTAGACATGTCTGTCCAGTATTGGCCTCGTCAGCTACCAGCGAGCCTGCAGCAGACCTAGAGAGCCCCCTTCCCAAATCTTTGTTCGCAATGATTCTTTTCTCCTATGGGGAGGCACTTATTGGAAGTGCAAAAAAAAACTGATTCAATGTACATATGTAAACAAGTAAATAAATGTAAACAAACTGACAGTACAATACAGACAGAGAGAAAAAAACAATAAAACATAAAAGTAAGAATCCTTAAATAAATCCCTGATTGAGCTTGTTGTTGAAGAGCATGATGCCAGAGGGGTAGTAGCTGTTTCTGAACCTGGTGGTACGAGTCTTGTGGCACCTATACTTATTTCCTGATGGCGGCATTCCCTATAGATGTACTCAATGGTGGGGGGAAGGGGATTTACCCGTGATGTCCTGAGCTGTGTCCGCTACCTTTTGCAGGGCTTTTCACCCGGGGGCATTGGTGTACCCATAGCAGACCGTAAGGCAGGTGGCCAGCACACATTCTACCACACATTTGCAGGAATTTTCTAGGGTTTCTGATGTCATGCCAAACCTCCGCAAACTCCCAAAGAAGTAGAGGTGCTGATGTACTTTCTTCGAGATGACATTTGTGTGTTGGGTCCAGGAAAGATCATCGAGATAGTGACTCCCAATAGAGATAGAAGAAATCATACAATAAATGATTCTGTAGCCTTGTCACTTCACTCCGTCTTGGCCCACCTGAAGAACGATGCCTCATGTGCCAGGCTGCTGGTCATAGACCAGCTTTGCACTTAATATGATCAATCTCCAAAAGATGGTAGAGAAGCTGTCCTCACTGGGACTTAACATCCCTCTCTGTAATTGAATCGTTGACTTCCTAATGGAAAGACCTCAGTCTGTCCAGGTTGGAGGCGGAATGTTAAGCACCATCAGCTGAGCACTGATGCATCTCAATGTTGTGTGCTCAGCCTGCTCCTGTCCACACTACTGACCCATGACTGCACGCCAGATCCAGCTCCAACAGCATCATTACAATTGCAGATGACACAACAGCAGTCGGCCTCATCAGCAACAACGATGAGTTGCACTACAGTGAAGAGGTGGAAAACCTCGTGAAATTGTGCGAGAAGAACAATCTGAATCTCAATGTGGACAACACAAAGGAGATGATCGTGGTGTTCAGGAGGGCCAGGAATGACTACCATCAACAACTCTGTAGTAGAGAGAGTAGAGAGCACCAAGTTCCTTGAAGTTCACTTAACTAGCGACCTATTGTGGACACTCAACAGCAACTGCATTTCCTGCGAAGACTGAAACAGACAAGGCTACCAGTCACCATTATGTCAACCTTCTATATGAGTTCTATCAAGAGGAACTTGGCCGGCTACATCACAGTGTGGTACAGTGGCTGCAGAGAAATTGATCGGAGGTCAATCCACAGGACTATAAGAGTGACAGAGAGGATCACTAGAGTCTCCCTTCCCTTCCACTGATGTGATCCACCTGGATTGTTGTCAGGAGGAGGCATGCAAAATCATTGAGGTGCCCTTCCACCCTGCACACAGCATCTTTCAGCTGCTCTTATCAAGGCAGAGATACAGGAGTATCAGAGCCAGCACCATCAGGCTGAGGAACAGCTTTTTCCCATAGGCAGTGAGAATGCTGAACGACCAAAGGAACTGCTCACACTAGTCATCCGAGATTCTCATTTGTACAACACAATATTTATTTATTTATTTGTATATAGAGAAAAAAAATTGTCCTGAATATGTATTATTTGTCTGTACATGTGTAATATCTAGTTGTGTGTCTACATATTTTGCACCGAGGACCAGAGAACACTGTTTTGTCAGGTTGTAGTGTACAATCAGATGATTGACTCTTGATTTGACTCCCAAGAACTTAAATTTTGCTCATCTCTCCACCTCTGATCAGTGGATCATGCACTGCTGGTATTCTCTTCCTGAAGTCAACAATCAGCTCCTTGGTTTTAATAACAGTGAGTGTGAGATGTTGTTGCACTATTCAGCCAAGTTTTTGATCTCCCTCAGCATTGGGCAACACATACTAGTGGCTCAATGATATTTATGTGATCTTGCCATATGGAATTATATGCAATTATCTGTGAACATAATTGCCACAAATGGAAAATAATTCTTTGGGAGTGAAGTGTTTTTGGATGGCCTGAGAATGTGAAGGGTGCTAATTAAATGCATGATCTCTCATATTTAGAAATTATATATTCAGAATTCTCTCTCTCTCTCTCTCTCTCTCTCTCCCTTCCAACCACCCCTCCCCCCCCCCCACCACTGGTTTCTTGTATCATATCCAATTTGACAAAGTTTTGTTCCAAAAATATACTTTATTCACAATAAATTATTTACAAAACAAGAAAATTATTCAAGACATTTTACATTCATAGTGTTAGATATATCTATACATTCTCATCAATGTACATTTTACATTGTTCTCTCAATACACCGTTACTACCACTGTGGCAGCTTGTTGTTTCTCCTCCATTTGTTAATTGAGGGCTTCCACTCCATCTCAACCCCTCAGTGCTCAGTAATGGGAGAACTCTAGACTGTGGTCCTTCCCACAGCACCGTTGCATTGGCTGCACCAAGCCTCAGTGCATCCCTTAGCATGTACTCCTGCAGCCTGGAATGTACCAGTCAGCGGCATATTCGGACCGACATCCCAGTATGCTGAAAGACCAATAGACCAAAGAGCATCTAACACTGAGTTGATGATCTTCCAGCGGTTGTGGATGTCGGACTCAGAGTGTCCCCCTGGGAACAGCCAATAGATTGTCATGCTGCCGCTGGGGATGAACCACTGCGTCCCTCCCCACACATTCCTTGTGAAACTACATTCAGCAAAGAGGTGGGCAACAATCTCCTTTCCACTGCAGCCATCCTCAGGACATTGTGGTAGAGGGTGATGTTCTGGTTATGCAAGAAAGATCTCACTAGGAGGGCTCCTCTTACCACAAGCCAGGCCACGTCCTGATGCTTGTTTGTGAACCCTGGTGATGAGGCATTCCCCACCATGCATGGACATGCATGGTCTACCATCCCATCAGATCCATCGAGTCATCAACTCTCAGTATCTGCAGGACATTCCGTGCTGACCACTGCCTGATGGCCTTATGGTCGAAGGTGTTGTTCTGAAAAACTTTGCCATGAAGGATAGGTGGTGTGGCAAAGTCCTGCTAACTGGAACTTGCATGGCATCAAGGACAGACCTAACCTTTGCCACACCTTGGACAGATAGAACCTTAGCATAAAGTGGCACTTGGTGCCCTTGTAGTTGGTTTCACACATCAGAATGAGGGCTATGTTGGGACCGCCCTTTCCCCCATTTTCTGGTGACTTGTGCATGGTGCTCCTTCAGACCCTATCCATTTTGGACCCCCAAATGAATAGGAAATCTGCTCTGGTAACTGCCAGGGCTGAGGTGCGGGATGTGAGCATCCCGCTCACATCTGGACCTGGACCATGTACAGCAGTACCGAGAGCACCTCACACCTTTTTTTTTTAAATTTTTTATTTTTCACACCATAAATCACATTAGCCATTATACACACTTTTTCCTTTTCACACATATACAGTGACATTTTATCCCCACCCCTCCTCCCAACCCACCCCACTCCCTCCTCCCAACCCACCCCCCCACCCCCCCCCCATCCATTTAAGGTATACAATCTAGGTTACATTAAACCAGTCAGACAATGTTGTCATTCAACAAAAATACACCAGAAATTCTACTGAGTCCATTCTTTTCTTTCCTTCTCCTTCCATCAACTTAGGTAATGATTGTCCCCGGTAGGTTTTCGCTATTGTATTTAATGTAAGGCTCCCATATTTGTTCAAATATTTCGATATTATTTCATAAACTATATGTAATTTTTTCTAATGGAATACATATATTCATTTCTATATACCATTGTTGTATTTTCAGATTATCTTTCAATTTCCAGGTTGACATAATACATTTTTTTGCTACGGCTAGAGCTATCTTAACAAATCTTTTTTGTGCATCCTCCAAATCAATTCCCAATTCTTTGTTTTTTATGTTACTTAGGAGAAAGATCTCTGGATTCTTTGGTATATTGTTTTCTGTTATTTTATTTAATATCTGATTGAGATCTTCCCAAAATTTTTCTACTTTCTCACATGTCCAGATTGCATGAATTGTTGTTCCCATTTCTTTTTTACATTGAAAACATCTATCAGATACTGTTGGGTCCCATTTATTTAACTTTTGAAGTGTAATGTATAGTCTGTGTAACCAGTTATATTGTATCATACGTAGCCTCGTATTTATTGTATTTCTCATCGTTCCAGAACATAATTTCTCCCATGTTTCCTTTTTTATCTTTATATTTAAATCTTGTTCCCATTTTTGTTTAGTTTTACCATTTGTTTCCTCATTTTCCTTTTCTTGCAGTTTAATATACATATTTGTTATAAATCTTTTGATTAACATTGTATCTGTAATCACATATTCAAGGTTACTTCCCTCTGGCAAACTCAAACTGCTTCCTAATTTATCTTTCAAGTAGGATCTCAGTTGGTAATATGCCAGCGCTGTATCTCCAGTTATATTGTACTTATCTCTCATTTGTTCAAAGGATAAGAATCTACTTCCTGAAAAACAATTTTCTATTCTTTTAATCCCTTTTTTTTCCCATTCTCTAAAGGAAAGGTTATCTATTGTAAAAGGGAGTAACTTATTTTGCGTCAATATTAGTTTTGGTAATTGATAGTTTGTTTTATTTCTTTCTACATGAATCTTCTTCCAAATATTGAGGAGATGATGTAATACTGGAGAAGTTCTATGTTGTACCAATTTTTCATCCCATTTATATAATATGTGTTCAGGTATCTTTTCCCCTATTTTATCTAATTCTAATCTCGTCCAGTCTGGTTTTTCCCTTGTTTGATAAAAATCTGATAGGTATCTTAATTGTGCGGCTCTATAATAATTTTTAAAGTTTGGCAATTGTAAGCCTCCTTGTTTATACCATTCTGTTAATTTATCTAGTGCTATCCTCGGTTTCCCCCCTCTCCATAAAAATTTCCTTATTATTTTCTTTAACTCTTTGAAGAATTTTTCTGTCAGTTGTATTGGCAATGCCTGAAATAAGTATAATATCCTTGGAAAAATGTTCATTTTAATACAGTTTATCCTTCCTATTAGTGTTAGTGGTAAATCTTTCCAATGCTCTAAATCGTCCTGTAATTTTTTCATTAGTGGATAATAATTGAGTTTATATAGTTGGCCGAGATTTTTGTTTATTTGTACACCTAGGTATCTTATTGCCTGCATTTGCCATCTAAATGGAGATTCCTTCTTAAATTTAGAGAAGTCCGCATTATTCATAGGCATTGCTTCACTTTTATTTACGTTTATCTTGTAACCCGACACTTCTCCATATTCCTTCAATTTCTTATATAATTCTTTTATTGATAGTTCTGGTTCTGTTAAGTACACTATAACATCATCCGCAAATAGACTGATTTTATATTCCTTGTCTTTTATTTTTATTCCTTTTATATTATTGTCTATTCTTATCAATTCTGCTAGTGGTTCTATAGCTAATGCAAACAATAAAGGTGATAGTGGGCATCCCTGCCGCGTTGACCTGCTTAAGTTAAATTGCTTTGATACATGTCCATTTACTGTCACTTTCGCTAACGGTCCCTTATATAATGCTTTAATCCAATTAATATACTTCTCCGGTAAACTGAATTTTTGCAATACTTTGAACAAATAATTCCATTCTACTCTGTCAAAGGCCTTCTCTGCGTCTAAAGCAACTGCTACTGCAGGTGCTTTATTTCCTTCTACTGCATGAATTAAGTTAATAAATTTACAAATATTGTCTGTTGTGCGTCTTTTTTTGATAAATCCAGTTTGGTCTAAATTTACCATTTTCAGTACATGCTCTGCTAATCTGTTTGCTAATAGTTTAGCTATTATCTTATAATCTATGTTTAGCAAAGATATTGGTCTATATGACGCTGGTGAGAGTGGATCTTTCCCTTGTTTTAGTATTACTGTAATTATTGCTGTTTTACATGAATCTGGTAAGCTTTGTGTTTCATCAATCTGGTTGATTACATCCAGGAGGGGCGGAATTAATAAGTCTTTAAATGTTTTGTAGAATTCTATTGGGAGGCCATCCTCTCCTGGTGACTTATTATTTGGTAATTTTTTTATTATCTCTTGTATTTCTACTATTCCAAATGGTTCTGTTAATTTATTTTGTTCCTCTATTTGTAGTTTTGGTAGTTCAATTTTAGTCAGAAATTCATCTATTTTCCCTTCTTTCCCTTCGTTTTCAGTTCGGTATAATTGTTCATAGAATTCTCTAAAGTTTTCCTTAATTTCTTTTGGATTATATGTAATTTGTTTGTCTTTTTTCCTTGATGCCAATACCATTTTCTTAGCTTGTTCTGTCTTAAGCTGCCATGCTAGGATTTTGTGCGTTTTTTCACCCAGTTCATAATATTTCTGTTTTGTCTTCATTATATTCTTCTCTACCTTATATGTTTGTAGTGTTTCGTATTTTATTTTTTTATCCGCCAATTCTCTTCTTTTATTTGTATCTTCCTTCATTGCTAATTCTTTTTCTATATTTACTATTTCCCTTTCCAACTACTCTGTTTCCTGATTATAGTCCTTCTTCATCTTGGTTACATAACTTATTATTTGCCCTCTAATGAATGCTTTCATTGCATCCCATAGTATAAACTTATCTTCCACTGATTCCATATTTATTTCAAAATACATTTTTATTTGTTTTTCAATAAATTCTCTAAAATCCTGCCTTTTAAGTAACATGGGGTTTAATCTCCATCTATACATTCTTGGAGGGATGTCCTCTAGCTTTACTGTCAATATTAAGGGTGAATGGTCCGATAGTATTCTAGCTTTATATTCTGTTTTTCTTACTCTATCTTGCATACTAGCTGATAACAAAAATAGGTCTATTCTTGAGTATGTTTTATGTCTGGCCGAGTAATATGAATATTCCTTTTCTTTTGGGTGTTGTTTCCTCCATATATCCAAAAGTTGCATTTCTTCCATTGATTTAATTATAAATTTGGTTACTTTGTTCTTTCTGTTAATTTTTTTCCCAGTTTTATCCATATTTAAGTCCAAATTCAGGTTGAAATCCCCTCCTATTAATATGGTCCCTTGCGTATTTGCTACCTTCAAAAAGATATCTTGCATAAACTTTTGATCTTCTTCGTTAGGTGAATATACATTGAGTAGATTCCAAAACTCCGAATATATCTGACATTTTATCATTACATATCTCCCTGCTGGATCTATTATTTCCTCTTCTATTTTAAATGGCACATTTTTACTAATTAATATAGCCACTCCTCTTGCTTTTGAATTATACGATGCTGCTGTTACATGTCCTACCCAATCTCTCTTTAATTTCTTGTGCTCCAATTCAGTTAAGTGTGTTTCTTGCACAAATGCTATATCAATTTTTTCTTTTTTCAGTAAATTTAGCAGTTTCTTCCTTTTAATTTGGTTATGTATTCCATTAATATTCAAAGTCATATAGTTCAACGTAGCCATTTTATACTTTGTTTATCTTCCCTTTCCATCATTACCTTTCCTCCTTTTCCATTTCTGTTTTCTTATTTTAAACCCTTTATAAGACAACATTCCTAAAACATCAAACATTTTCCTTATTCTCCTATTTAAAACTTCTTTAGCCCCAATCTCCCCTTCCCCTCCTGTGTTGTCCTTTATCCCTTGTCGGACAACAACATCTCCCCTCTCCATTTGCGTTTGCGAATTCACTCGCAAGCGTCAGCTGATTTTGCAGTGACCGCAACTCCCCCCCACCCAGCCCTCCAGAAAAGATTTCACTTTTCATATGTAACAAAGGTCACTCTTTTAGTTCCCTCCTTATTCCCTCTATTCCATTTCCTTCCCTTATTAATTCTTGTCTATACTATCTATATTTTCCTCTAAATACAGATACATTCACGTATGCACATTATACATATACACACTTATACTTCTTTACCCACATACATATAAATCGTGGTCATTTTTACTCTTATTACACGTCTTCATCCCTTAGTCTATTTTGTAATTGTTCTGCAAATTTTCGTGCTTCTTCTGGATCCGAGAATAGTCTGTTTTGTTGTCCTGGAATACATATTTTCAATACAGCTGGATGCTTTAGTATAAATTTATACCCTTTCTTCCATAAAATCGCCTTTGCTGTATTGAACTCCTTTCTCTTCTTTAGGAGTTCAAAACTTATATCTGGATAAATGAAGATTTTTTGCCCTTTATACTCCAGTGGTTTGTTGCCCTCTCTTACTTTTTCCATTGTCTTCTCCAGTACCTTTTCTCTTGTAGTATATCTTAGGAATTTTACTAAAATAGATCTTGGTTTTTGTTGTGGTTGTGGTTTAAAGGTCAATGCTCTATGTGCCCTTTCTGCTGTAGTTCTGGACATCCTAGGATCCTAGGGATCCAGTCTTTTATAAACTCTCTCATATTCTTGCCTTCTTCATCTTCCTTAAGGCCCACTATCTTTATGTTATTTCTTCTGTTATAATTTTCCATTATATCTATTTTCTGAGCTAACAGTTCTTGTGTCTCTTTAACTTTTTTATTAGATTCCTCTAATTTCTTTTTTAAGTCCTTCACCTCCATTTCTACTGCTGCTTCTCGTTCCTGCACCTTGTCCATTCTTTTTCCCATTTCTGATAAGGTCATATCTATTTTATTCATTTTCTCTTCTGTATTGTTTATTCTTCTTCTTAAATCATCAAATTCCTGCACTTGCCATTCTTTAAATGACTCCATGTATTCTTTAATAAGAGAAAGTAAATCCTTTATCTTGCCTTTCCCTTCTTCTTCTATCTCACGGTACTCTTCCTCTTCCTCTTCTTCTTCCTCTGGGTTGGCCACCTGCTGCTTCTTTGTTGCCCTTCTCTTCTCTTCTTTCTTGTTTCCATTGTCTTCTGTGTTCTCCTCTTGCTGCAGGTGCTCTGCAGCTGTCGTTGCCGGCTGTGGAGATCGACTCCCCAGCTGGTCACCCCTCCCGTCGGTGTGTTTTTTTTCATGCGCAGTTGCGCACTTTTACTCGGCTCAGCGAGCCATTTTTGTAGTCCGATTTCTACCGACCTGAGGGAGCGGGTTTCTCTCTCCACCGCGGGCCTCTTCGAGCAGGTAAGGCCTTTTCCTTCATCTTCCGTTGTCTTCTCTTCCTCTCTTCTTACCATTGGTTTCGACTTTTCATTTTTCGTCGCCATCTTCTTTGCACCTTTATACTCACTTTTCTTTAATTTTTATTTCTGTGCCTTTGTGTTTTCCTTTGTTTTTTCCGACTTTTCTGGAGAGGGCTGGAGTTCACCGTCCGGCCACTACTCCATCACGTGACTCCCCCTAGCACCTCACACCTGATGATCACACTTTTCCGTTATCGAGTGGGAGCACTGCGGCCACAGACTCCATTTTTAGCGGACCTTTGTGAATTGCTCCTTCCAATTTTTGTTGCACACCTTAGCCCTTCCAAACCAGATCCCTAGCATCTTCAAGTAGTCAGATCTGACTGTGAGGGGATGGTCACTGGGGAGTCAAAGAAGGGTTTCAACCAGTGTATTCCTTTAGTTCCTCTATATTCTCTGGGGTCAAACTAATTACTGAAGAGCATTACCTCACTCCTCTTCTGGTTTACCCAGGCACCTGATGTGGGATTAAAATGCCCACATATTCTGGTCAATCTCCTGACCGATTGTGTATCTGAACAGAATATGTTATCCGCATACAGGAAGGGCTTGACTTGAGTGACTCCATTACCTGACAAAGACACTCTTCTTATGCCTTTATCCTTCCTGATGGATTCATCAAAGGGCTCTATGCAGCACACAAATAAGACTGGAGACAGTGGCAGCCTTGCCTAACTCCAGACTTGATGGGTTAGCTATCTGTTTCCCACCTATTTATTTGAACTGCACTACAGAAGTATGTGCAGAGCAGTTTAATTGAATTCTGGATTCCCTCCACAAAGCCCATTTTGGAGAATACATCCATCGTGTATGTGTGCAATATCTAGTTGAAAGCCATCTCCTGGTCTAAGCCGACCAGTCAGGCTTCCGCCATCTCCCTCCACCCTGTCCTGCATGTAGGCAATGGTATCCCTGAGCAGCTCAAGGTTGTCAGAGATTATCCTGCCCAGGACCAATCTGGTCTGGGGAGATAACCTGCTCCAGGACAGAATTGTGTCAATTGGCAATGGCCTTGGACAGGATTTTGTAGTCAATATTTAACAATGATATGGGTCTCTATTTCCTGGTATGCTCCTCCTTCCCCTTCTGTTTGAAGATGAGGGTGATGGAGTCGGACATGCTTCATGCCAGAAACATATTTATATACTTCCAGTTATTTTGGGCCCACCCTGTCCCACATTTTGGATGGTTGTCATCGCTTCTGTGAGTCGTACTCGATCCAAAGAAATGGATGGAGAATGTCAACTCCCCCAGAGTAATTGGCCAATCCAGACATTCCCATTTGCTGTCATCTAAAACCTCCATGATAGAGGACAGAAAATTCTGGGAGACCATTCTGACTGTAGCTTTGTGTCATACATACTGGCATAAAAGGATCTCCTGATCCTCTGAATGCCCACCTGTGAGGATGTCACTGAGCTGCCCTCTTCCACAGGGCTGTGGATCACAGTGCTCCCTCGATGAACATTTTGGAAGAAGAAACATGAGCACATCTCAGGCTCCACATCTCTGCTCCACTATTCGGACTCTGGATCGGAAGATGATCTTGGAGGACTCTGAGGTGAGTAGCAAGGCTTGCTGGCTCTTCACCACTCAGAATTTCTCCCTCATATCCACCCCTCTTGACTGCAGAAGGAGGAGTTGCTGCAGGTCAGTCTGAACTTGGCTTAGTTCCTGCTGTCGCTGTCTTGCTCTCTGAACACCTTTGAGGATAAAGAATCTCTTGATGTTCTCCTTGGTCACTTCCCACCAAGTCACTGGGGAGTCAAAGAAGGGTTTCAACCAGCGTATTCCTTTAGTTCCTCTACATTCTCTGGGGTCAGCAATTTCACGTTCAGCTTCCACATTCATCTGCACACCTTCTGGTCCTCCTGTGTGTGATGGGAGGCACGTAGGGGGCAAAGATCAGAGAAGAACACTGGAGTAACATCAGTGGTTCTAACTGTGATGGCTTTTGACACAAAGATGAAATCTATCCAGGACTGGTTTGAGCTGTCAAATCTCGAGCTGTGCTCCACCTGCAGGGTTTCGTAGCTGTGCATCCCTTACCATATCCATCACGAGTCTGGATGAGCTGTCCAGTCTGCTGTTGGCTCTCCTGGATTGTCTCACTGGTCAGAACAACCAACCTGGATGTCGTAAGCAATAGTGAGATCTGCTGGAAGACAGCCAGCCTCTCAGTCCTCACAGGCAAAGTATGCACATTGATCAGACCGAGCACGAGGAGACGCCCCCCCCAACCACCTCCTTAACCTCGATGATTGCAAAGTTGCCTCCCCACAGCTAGATGCCCAGACTGGAAGTGCAACAATCATTTCCCCCACCCCCCCCCCCCCCCACCACCCTATCATACAAACAAACTATGGGGCCATGATCGCAACCACTAATGTTAGTTTCTGAGGCATGGTAGCCCCCAGTGCTGTAGGAAAATCACATTTGCTTTGACTTTACCAAGGTATTATAAAGATTTAAAACATTGCATAGTGTGTTTAAAACTGCACACGCTCAGAGTTGCAAATTTAATCTCCATTTTTTTATTTATAGGAGTCCCCTTACTGTCCAGTCAGTGTCCATCAGCCTGAGTCTACATGCCCACTGCTTTAGTGAACTTCAGTACTGATTGCTGGCTCAGGAATACGGTGTGATCTTCCTCTGTGAGTCTTCTTGGGCAATGCTGGGAGTCTCATTGGGGGGGATATCCAGCTGTGCTCCTACTCCTCCATTTCTTGGTTTGTCAGTATTCTTCTTTCATAGCTTGGGAGCCACGGCCTCTACACTGCTCCTGGTCTCCCCAGAACTGGCCTTTGCCTTGCTCGTGGCCTCCGGGTTGGAGCTGTGGGTTGCTGTCACTTGGTGTGGTATCTCCCACCATCTGGCTTAATTGTAATCCATTTTCTTCCTTTCTTCAGGCCTTGTGCTTCCTCTGTCCGTGTCCAGTGCTTGTACTGACTTCCTCCTCAGATGCTGAGAGACTGCTGGCTTCTGCTTGTACCTTGACCCTTTTCTCCCCCCTACTTG
This sequence comes from Narcine bancroftii, assembly GCF_036971445.1. Classification (NCBI taxonomy): domain Eukaryota; kingdom Metazoa; phylum Chordata; class Chondrichthyes; order Torpediniformes; family Narcinidae; genus Narcine; species Narcine bancroftii. Next base: position 173,874,064 of record NC_091471.1, on the reverse strand, counting down.
CGGTCTCCGTTGCTGGTTTCTTTCTTGGGGCTTCTTATTTCTTTTCCCCCTCTGCAGCTTCCTCCTCCATTACCTCTGCCTCCTCAGGAGGGGCCTTCAGATGTGGCTGGGGTTTGAGGGTTGGAGGTGGATGTGCTTCGGGTCTTCTGTCTACCCCTGATCTCGGTCTCTGTCACAGTCTATGGAATTCTGTAAGTTTTGGTTAAAGTCGATATTGAGGGGGTGGGTGGTGTTGGCCATTTTCCCCCTTGTTGCCTGTTCAGAAGTGACTATGTATTTTGAACAGGCCTTGTAGTGGTCACCTGCTTTGCCACATAGGTTTCAGCACTTGCTCTGTCCAAAGTCATTGGCCTAGTGGCCTTCCTTCTTGCAGTTTTTGCAGATGACTGGGCAGCATCGGGCCACTACTTGTCCTGGTCTGTTACAATTCCTGCACACTCTGGGCTGTCCAGCATAGACCTCTAGTGCCAAATGCAAAAGGGGGGTGGATGATGGCCCCTTTGTTGTCCTCTGTTAGCTTGACCTTTACTTGGCATTTGCTGGACCAAATTCCAAACATGTCTATGACATCCACACAGGTTCCAGTCCCTTTGACATAACAGCCAAGGAAGATGAGCACATCCACGACTGGCACATGCAGATTGAACATGTGCACCGTTATCACTCATTCCTTCTGCGTCAGAAAGGTGAAGACTGGCTGCACCTTGAATAGAGAGATTGGAGCCATGTTCCCCTTCTCCTGGAACTCCCGCCATCCTGCCGTCTTGAACGTCACATCAGTGACTGTTGTCCACAACATCCTGGAGGTAGTGGATGTCGTTCACCTCAAATTGAGGCACTCCATCAGAACCTCGTGCACCAAGAAGTCTTGGTCAAACAGCAATCCTTCACTAAGGGCCTTCACTGCCACCGTGACAATGTTTTGGATTCTGCATGCTGCTTAAGAAGAATTTCCTGTTGTAGCCATCCTTGTGGAGGTGGGCTTACAGCTGAAAAGGTGTTAGATTGGATGGATCCATCCCTGCATTAACACACATCAGACGATTTCCTACTCCAAAACATCCTCTCAGGTGTCTTCCTCTTCTGTCCTCATCTGTGCTGCTGCTATAGCTCCACACCTATCCAATTTGGCAACATTTATTTATCGGCACCAACCAAACCCAATATCTAGAAGAGCAAGGGCAGCAAGTGCAGGGAAAATCCACCACTTCTTGGTTACCCTCTAGGTCACACAACATTCTACCTTGGTCCACACCAAGAGTATTGTGTGCAGTTCTGTGATCCTTATTTAGACCTGCTTTGGCACTATTCTGAAAAGGTTCCTTGATGAAGGAGTTTGGAGTTTAAATGAGAAGGGATTTTATTGAAAATGAAAAAAATTAACAGTGTAAATTCTGTGAAGAATGCTTCCTCTGCTGGAGGAATCTAGATCTGGGGGCATCATTCCAGAATAAGGGGTCATCCATTTTAGATGGCGTTGAGGAGGTGGCATCCTTCAAAATATCATGAGTCTATTTCAGACAGTTTTGGGGACAATCATTCAGGGGTAAGTTTTGGTCTATAGGATAATTGTTATAGAGAATAAGCAAGTACGTGAAGGCCATAATAGATCTGAGAAGCCATGATCTTATTTAATGGCAGAACAAGCTGGAGAAACCTACTCCTATGAGTTACTCCTGCACTAATTACTTATGTTTTTGTAAATATATCACCATTTCTTCATTGATGCTGAATCTAAATCCTGGCATTCATTGGCCTCGGGACGCTTCCTACACAAAGAATGTAGCAGTTTAAGATAATCTGTTTGTTCTCCTGTCAAATGCTCTGTTTGGTTGTTTTGAAAAATATCCTACTGTCAATCCTCCATTTACACAAAACTAGTTTGAGCATGCTTCATTTTGTTTTCCTCCTTCAAAGAAATGTTATATTAGGCTTCATTTTTCATGATCCCTTTACAGCATTTCTACCTTTGAAAACACTTTTTTTTCAGAATCCAAGAGGTTTCACATTCCTCATAATTCAACTCCTGACAATTAGGATTAATCTGATGCCTTGTTTTTCCACCACTTCCAACATTTGAATATATTTCTTGTTCCTTGCCCACTTGAACTGCTTCACATATATTAGAAGTTTGATTGTGAATTCTTTGGAGATGTTGAGTAATTACAATATTGTGGTCATTGTACAGACTTGGCTGACATAAGGACTGGATTGGCTGATGCATATTTCAATGCTTTAGATTTTTCAGAGAAACATATAAAAATAGGTGCAGGAGTAGGCCATTTGGCCCTTCAAGCCTACACTGCCATTCATTATAATCATGGCTGATCAGTATTCGGTTCCTGCCTTTTCCCCATACCCCCTAATCAAAAGGAGGGAGGGAGGTAAAAGAGGAGAGGGGTGACATTGCTAATAAGGTATTGTAATGACAGCTGCAGAAAGAGAGGACATTATGCAGGGATTATCTACTGAGTCATTGTAGGTGGAAGTAAGAAAGGGAGTAATCACTCTATTGGGAGTATTCTATTGGATCCGAGTAGCTACTGGGCCACTGAGGAAGATAAGTAGGCAGATTTTGGAATGGTACAAAAATAACAGGATTTTTGTTTTGGGAGACATCAACTTCATTAATATTGACTGGCACCTCCTTGGGGGAAAAGGTGAAAAAAAGGGGAAGAATTTATTAGGTGTGAGAAGAAGGATTCCCAACACGGTATGTGAACAAACCAACTAGAGGAAAGGACATACTGGATCTAGTAATGGATAATGAACCTAGTCAGGTGACAAGCTTCTCAGTAGCTGAGCATTTTGAAGACAGTGACTATAACTCCCTGACCTTTAGCATAGCCGTGGACTAGGATAGTAGTAGAGAGCGCTTTCATCCCTAACGTCGAAGTACTCGAGATGGCAGAGGTCGACAGCATCGAGTCCACGCTGCTGAAGATCCAGCTGCGCTGGGTGGGTCACGTCTCCAGAATGGAGGACCATCGCCTTCCCAAGATCGTGTTATATGGCGAGCTCTCCACTGGCCACCGTGACAGAGGTGCACCAAAGAAAAGGTACAAGGACTGCCTAAAGAAATCTCTTGGTGCCTGCCACATTGACCACAGCCAGTGGGCTGATATTGCCTCAAACCGTGCATCTTGGCGCCTCACAGTTTGGCGGGCAGCAACCTCCTTTGAAGAAGACCGCAGAGCCCACCTCACTGACAAAAGGCAAAGGAGGAAAAACCCAACACCCAACCCCAACCCACCAATTTTCCCCTGCAGCCGCTGCAACCGTGTCTGCCTGTCCCGCATCGGACTTGTCAGCCACAAACGAGCCTGCAGCTGACGCGGACTTTTACCCCCTCCATAAATCTTCGTCCGTGACGCCAAGCCAAAGAATTATGATTGGATTCAGCAAGAACTAGGAAGGTTACATTTGGACAAAAGTTGTTTGGAAAATGTGCAGCAGAAACATGGAGGACAATTAGGGGCCATTTGCTTGGAGTTCTGTGTAGATTTGTCCCACTGAGACAGGGAAAATATGGTAGGTAAAAGAGCCATGAGGCAGGTAGGGGAAAAGGTGGAAAAGGTAGTCAGGAAAAAAAAGGAAACATAAATAAGATTTCAGAAGCAAAAGTTAGGAAGGGTTCGTGAGAATTAAATATACCCAGGAAGAAACTTAAGAAAGGACCTCGGAGAGCTAGAAAGAGCCTTGAGAAGGCTTGACAAGTAGGATTAAGGAAAATGCTGAAGCATTCTACACATTCTGCAGTATTCAAAATTCATCTGCATTGTTTCATAGACAATAAATGGCACATATCAGAGGGAACCAGTGCTCCATTTGTCTAATTTTTGCAAACTGCAGAGACAGAAACACAGCCAATCTTCATATAGAGGAAAGACAATCACTCTGTAGTCAGGAAGCTAAGCAGGCATCAAAAGATATCACCCTGGTGATACACTTACAAAGAGTGGAGCAAGAGCTGCAGAAATGTTTTTAAGTGTAAAGAAATTTTAACCAAGTTAGAAATCATTTATGCAGCAAAAGTAATTACCTATGTCACTTATTGATGACTCCATCTGCCCAGGATGGACAGAGATCCCTGGAAACCAGGATCTTCCTGTGAGTGGTAAGGGATTTGCTGTTTATGATTGTAGTCTATAGTTCACTGAATTGAGTCCTGGAATAAAGGAGAACCTACTTCAGTACTGAAGTGGCAATGGATAAACTGTGGTAAACTACTGTATGCATTTAATTATCTGACTGGGCACACCCATTGGTCAACTTTACATTTGGCTCCTCCCACAGGCTCCTGAATAAAGGCGACAGTCCTTCAGCCCCCTCCTCAGTTCAGGACAGTTGACCAGGGGGGGATGTGCCTTCATTCTATTGCGAATAAAAGCCTACCAGTTTTGCTCAACTTTAGTCTTTTGAGTCATTGATGGTGCATCAATTTTATTCACAATAGTCTTGACAATGGAGTAGATCCTGAAATGATAGAAACTGGAAATCAACCCTCAATCACCTGAGGCATCTATTAACTTTGAATTCTGGCTGCATTGTTTTGAAGCATTCCTGCAGGCATCATCAGCCATTGTTCAGTCGGAGAATGACAAATTATAGGTACTGCACTCCTGAGTCAGGCCCTTGGTGTACACGATGATCAGGGATGTTGCATCACATCCAGAAGCAATGGACATATTGAAAGGCCAGTACCTGAGAAAGGTCTATGCCAGAGACCTCCCAGTGATTTGAAAGCAGTGACCTGGTGAGTCGAACACCAAGTACCTCCAGGCCTGCAAACCCTCGGATGGGCCTGTGAATGCAAGGACCTGATTATGGATGCCTATGTCACATGCATCAGGTCTAATTACATTTGCCAGAGCTACTAAAGCAAGGTGAGCTCACTCTCTGGAGGACGGTCAAATTGGCAGGCACATTGCAAGTGGCCCTTCAGAACATGGAGGCCTACTCAAACGACAATGCGGCCACCTTATGGTTGACCTGAGCACTGCCAACTTGGGACACACCCACAATGTCACATTCTGCCAGTGATCTGACTACCTTAGGCAGCGCCTAATACCACCTTAGGCAGATGCCACGAGTGCCTAATAACATTACTGCCATGTCCCACCAAAAGCCCGACATGGCCGCTGCACTCTGTGACCACCTGAAGTGCTACTTCTGCAATCTGGGAAAGCATCCAATGGAACACTGTCCAACAAAAGATGCAGTCTGCTCCAGCTATAGGAAGAAAGGGCACCATACTAAGGTATGCAGATCAAAACCATCCCTCCCGAGCAGCGCTGCGTGCAGGGAATGGGGGTTGCCACCTTGGATGCTGCAATCCCCGGGAACTAGCAGCGCCACAAGGAGGCCTCCGTCTTTGGCGCCATCTCCGAGACCCAGCAGCACCGAGTGCAAGTTGTGAGAGCCGCCATTTTGAGTGCCACCTTTGAGATCCAGTAGCACCGTTTGCAGGCCTTGGGGACCACCATCTTGGATGCCACCATCTCCCAACTTAACACTCAAACTCTCTGATGCAGCGATAAGCAGCTATCCGATCCTGGCTTCCATCACACTTGACTAGAGCAGTCCCCATCAACTCGCCAGATTGATTGACAGGTAAACGGCCACATGATGAGCTGCCTGTTCTACAGTGGGAGCATCCACCCCAACACAGTGCAGCACCACTCCCTTGTTGTAAGGCCATTAAGCCAAAAAGTCTCCTTGGCCTCAAGGTCACATATGGTAGGTGTCCACAGCAACTGTGTAGTGACTCTAACTGTGAGGAGCACAGTCTATAAAAACTTTAAACGCCTGGTGATGCCACAGCTCTACACTGCCATGCTACTGGGACTGGACTTTCAATGTCACCTTAAAAGCGTGACAATGGAGTACGATGGGCCCCATCCACCCCTCATTGCCTGTAACCAGAAGGTTTTAAATCACCCACTGCACTCCACCGACCCTTCAGCCCCCTCCCCCACTGCACACAGCCAATGATCTGATCACCCATCGTGCATGACCTGTGGACTCTCCACCCTTAAAATCATCCCTCCATCACTGTTCGCCAACCTCATCCCTGACTGTAAACCTGTCACAACGAAAAGTAGGTAGTACAGTGCTGGGGACAGGGGCTTCATTAGGGCCGAAGTGCAGTGACTCCTCAACGAGGGGATCATTGAGGCTTACACCAGTCCTTGGAGAGCAAAGTAGTAGTAGTGAGGAATGGGAAGAAGAGCAGGACTGTAGTCATCGACTACAGTCAGACAATTCACAGGTACACACAACTAAATGCATACCCCCTTCCCTGTATATCCGATATGGTGAACAAATTGCACAATATCAGTTCTTCTCTACCACTGACCTAAAATCAGCCTACCATCAGCAATACATCCACCTGGAGGATCGCCAATATACTGGGTTCGAGGCGAACAGCTGCCTCCATCATTTCCTGAGAGTCTACTTTGGCATTACCAATATGGTCTCAGTCTTCCAATGGGAAATGGACTGCATGGTAGATCAGTATCAGCTTCAGGCCACATTTCTGTACCTCAACAATGTCATCATCTATGATCACAACCTGTAGGACCATGATGCCAATCTTCAAAAATTCCTCCACTCCGCCAAGCTCCTTAACTTCATGTCTTCTTTTCTTTGGCTTGGCTTCGCGGACGAAGATTTATGGAGGGGGTAAAAGTCCACGTCAGCTGCAGGCTCGTTTGTGGCTGACAAGTCCGATGCGGGACAGGCAGACACGGTTGCAGCGGCTGCAGGGGAAAATTGGTTGGTTGGGGTTGGGTGTTGGGTTTTTCCTCCTTTGCCTGTTGTCAGTGAGGTGGGCTCTGCGGTCTTCTTCAAAGGAGGTTGCTGCCCGCCAAACTGTGAGGCGCCAAGATGCACGGTTTGAGGCGATATCAGCCCACTGGCGGTGGTCAATGTGGCAGGCACCAAGAGATTTCTTTAGGCAGTCCTTGTACCTTTTCTTTGGTGCACCTCTGTCACGGTGGCCAGTGGAGAGCTCGCCATATAACACGATCTTGGGAAGGCGATGGTCCTCCATTCTGGAGATGTGACCCACCCAGCGCAGCTGGATCTTCAGCAGCGTGGACTCGATGCTGTCGACCTCTGCCATCTCGAGTACTTCGACGTTAGGGATGAAAGCGCTCCAATGGATGTGGAGGATGGAGCGGAGACAACGCTGGTGGAAGCGTTCTAGGAGCCGTAGGTGATGCCGGTAGAGGACCCATGATTCAGAGCTGAACAGGAGTGTGGGTATGACAACGGCTCTGTATACGCTTATCTTTGTGAGGTTTTTCAGTTGGTTGTTTTTCCAGACTCTTTTGTGTAGTCTTCCAAAGGCGCTATTTGCCTTGGCGAGTCTGTTGTCTATCTCATTGTCGATCTTTGCATCTGAAAGTCTGGAAGTCAGCCTGAAGAAAACTGAGGTCCTCCATCAGCCAGCTCCCCACCATGACTACCAGCCCCCCCACATCTCCATCGGGCACACAAAACTCAAAACGGTCAACCAGTTTACCTATCTCGGCTGCACCATTTCATCAGATGCAAGGATCGACAATAACTTCATGTACAATAAGGCTAAATGTATATTTCGCACATCCTATCTAGCCATCCTTGGCTGTGTCATAGAAACATAGAAATATAGGTGCAGGAGTAGGCCATTGAGAACAGAGTCATTGGTCCCAACCCTGATTGCATGTGCCCACTCCAGAAACTCCCCCTTCCCCCCAGCCTCAAGTCCCTGAAAAGATGCTTGGGCTTTTTCTCTTATTATGCCCAGTAGATCCCCAACTATGTAGGCAAGGCCCACTCCCTCATCAAATCCACCTCTTTCCCCTAACACCAGAGGCCCAAGCAGCCTTCAGCCACATTAAGACAGACATCGCCAAGGCTACGAAGCATGCTTTGGATGAATCCAGCCCATTCCAAATGGAGAGTGATGCATAAGACTTCACTTTGACTGCCACATTTAACTAGGCAGACAGACCCATTGCTTTCTTTTCCCGCATCCTCCAAGGCTCTGAAATTCAACACTCCTGCTGAGAAGGGGGCCCGAGTCAATGTCAAGGCAGTACGGCACTGGAGGCACTACCTGGCCTGGAAACAATTTACCTTGCTAATCAACAAACGTGCAGTTGTGTTCATGTTCAATAACCAGCAGTGAGGTAAAATCAAGAACAACAAGATATTGAGTTGGAGAACTGAACTGTACACCTACAATTATGACATCTTGTACTGGCCCAGGAAACTCAATGAGCTCCCAGATGCCCTATCCCACAGAAGCTGTGCCAGCACACAAATTGATCACTTACAAGCCCTTCACAATAATCTCTGCCACCCTGGAGTCACCAGGTTCTTCCACTTTGTCAAAGCCTGCAACCTGCCTTACTCCATCGAAGAGATCAGGTCGACCACCAAAAACTGCCAGGTCTGCACAGAATACAAACCACACTTCTACCAGCCAGACAGAGCACAGTTGATAAAGCCCTGAGTGTCGACTTCAAAGGACCCCTCCCCTCCTCGGATCTCAATGTGTACTTCCTCAATGTTATTGATGAGTACTTGCATTTTCTGTTCACCATCCCTTGCCCCGACATGACAGCTGCCACAGTCATCAAGGCCCAAAGTGGTCTCTTCACTCTGTTTGGTTTTCCCAGCTATATTCATATCAACCCGGGGGCCTCATTTATGAGTGATGAGCTGTGCCAGTACCTGCAGGTCAGTGGCATTGTCATGAGCAGGACCACCAGCTACAACCCCCGACAGAATGGACAAGTAGAAAAGGAGAACAAAGGGGCATGGCATGATGGCATAGGTGGGAGATGTGGGGAAGATGCCTCTCCCGACAGAATGAATTAAAACCTGTTTTTTAGAAATTTCTATATAAAGTTATAGTTTTTAATCTTTTTTTTAAAGATATTATAATTGCACCAATGAGGTAAAAACAACTCCTAAAGAAACTACTGTTACTGAAGAAAGGAAGCCTACCTTAGAAGTGGATCCTGCAGACGTTGCTTCTCCCTCCAAGATTGAGTCAGCAAGTCCCGGGAAACCAAGGAAGATGGCGCTGGAGTCAGAAAATGACTTGCTCAGCTGCTGGAGCTTCAAGACCAAGTGCGCATGCACAGAGATCTGCGCATGAGCATAACACGAGCTGCGACTCTGCCTGTGGATCAGGCTGAATCCTCGCAGGCCAGCATTTCTGGACTGTTGAGGGGAAAGCTGAAATCCCGCAGGCAGAATCAATAGACACTGACTTCGACAGAGGAAGAGGAGGAACATGTCAGGACTGAAGAAGAAGAAGAAACTTAACAAGTAACGGAAGGATAAGAGACACTGATACTGGCCCTTATCTCTGTATGCTGTCCAGAAAGGTAAAACTGGAATTTCTACAGTTACTTATTATGTAGCTCCATCAGGTCAATTGGAAACATTGTCAAAACAAGTTCAAATATTGTCAACCCAAATGAATCAAGGATTTATGTCAATTAAAGATCAATTTGAATGATGATTTAATAATATGAAGGATGAAATGATTACTATTAAGATTGATATTTCAAGATGTGCTAAAATAGTGGATAAAATTCAAATTAAATTCAAAAAATTGAAGATTTTTAGGATTGTTGTGAAGTAGAACAATATAAGGATACAGTTGGTAAATTGGAAGATGGTTAAACTGCTTGGGAAGTTCAAAGAAAAGAGTTGCTGCAAAAAATTAGTGTTCTCGAAAATCAAAGCCATGGAAACAACGTGAAAACTGTGGGTTTTCTTTAAGATTTTGAAGGTTCAGATCTGGTACTGTGACAGAGTATATATAAATGTTTTTGGGAAATAAATTGGGAAAGGTTTGTTAGAGTAGGTCACATGCAAACACTTTAAAACAAATCTTATTTGAAATGCTAGACACAGTGGCTTCTCACCTTTTTGCAAGAGCTTTGCTCAAAAGATGTCACTAATGGATTATTGTTTATCAAGGCAACAGATGAAAGAGCAGGCTGAAGCCTCTGATTGGACTGTGAACCAATGAACATTTCTGAATTTACACACTCATTGCATGCACGTGTGCTTGGAATTGTAGTGTGGGGGGGGAGGGGTAAGTTAGGTTGAGTTAAGTTAATAATAGATAAGTTAAAGTTTGATTCTGTTTTCATGTTTGAAGATAACTGAAAGCAACTTTTGTTTAAGTAACCATTTGTCTTGGTGATTATCTACTGCTGCTGGGTTTATGGGTCCTCTGGGCTCGTAACAGTACAGTTTTTTCAGAAATGGATTCTTGAAGTCTTGGGAACTGAACATTTTCCAAATGGGTTGGAGCTGGATAGAGCTCATAAAGCTATTTAGAAAAAAACCTTTTCCAGGATGTCTATGATATTAAGATAAGGAAATTATATTGAGAATTGCAGTTCAGAATGTGAGAAAACATCAAACCCCTTTGCTGGTTGGAAATAACAAGGTATTCAATTATGCAGATTTGAGCCAAGTTATTATTAAACGTTGCAAGGAATTTAATCCCGCTAAGGCTGTTTTATGAAAAAAAGGATATAAATTTGCCTTTAGGTATCCTGCTACACTTAATGTTTTTCAAGGAGAATATCAATTGCAATTCTTTGCTGATAACAATGAAGCTCTTTCATTTGCTAGTTCATTGGCTAATAATAAGAATGGGAATCAAGATCAGTCTTCCCAACAAGTTAAGATGAGTCAAGAGAAGAAAAGAAATGGTTCACAGAAGGTGGAGAGTCATGAACTAACTGAAATTGATATTGATGATGACCTGGCCAATAGAGATCTGGAAGCAGTTTATCAGACTTGAAGAATTGATGATTAATATTGTTGGGTTTATTTGTGTATTCTGTTCGGGAGAGGCAAACTTCTTTATTTCTCCTCCTGAAGTGGGCAGCCGCTTGGTCGTGTTGGCTGCTTTCTGTATTATAGAGGGGATAAGTACTGCTTTTAGTGTAAGTGTTGCTTCTTTCTTGATTTTTTTAGGGTTTTTTTTTCTTTTCTATTTGCAGGAGATGTATGTTATTTTGAAGAAATGCTGTGGACTGGGGTCCCATAATTGTGACCGGCAGGCATTTTATGTTTTAAATATTGAATATGTCAGTGACTAATTTGAATTTTGTGACATTTAATGTGCATGGGCTCAATAACCCAATGAAGAGAAAAAGAGTATTAGCTTACATAAAGAAAATGCAAGTAGATATTACTTTTTTACAAGATACTCGTTTGACTGAAAAAGAACATCAAAAGTTAAAAAGAGACTGGTTCAGTCAGGTTATAGCTTCATCTTTTAATTCAAAAGTGAAAGGTGTTGCTATTTTGATTAATAAGAAATTGCCTTTTAAATTAGAATCTGTTATTATTGATTCTGCAGGTAGGTTTGTTGTTGTAAATTGTCAAATTTATTTTGGACACTTATGAATATTTATGCTCCAAATGTGGATGATGAGAAATGTATTCAACATTTCTTTTTTAATTTGGCACAAGCATATGAAAATATAATGATTGGTGGAGGTTTTAATTGTTGTCTAGATCTATTGTTAGATAAATCTCCAAAGATAGTAACTGAAACTAAAATGGCAAAAATAATTTTATCATTGATGAAAGAAAGAAATTTAGTGGATATTTGGAGGAGATTAAATCCTAAAAAGGATTATTCATTTTATTCATTTAGATATGATTCTTATTCCAGAATAGTTTTTTAAATTATTGGCTCAGTTGCAAGAATGTATAATATCTGCTAAGTTTAAAAGTAGAACTTTGTCAGACCATTCTCCTTTGCTAATAACATGTAGAGGCTCTGAAAAGAGAGACACGACTTATAGATTCAATTCTTTGTTGTTAAGAAATGTTGAATTCAGTAATTTTATAAGAGATCAAATTCAACAGCATTTCGAAACAAATACAGATTCTGTTGATAGTAACTTTATTTTGTGGGATGCTTTAAAAGTTTATTTAAGAGGATAAATTATTAGCTTTTCTACTAAAATTAAACAGTATTTTAAGGGTTGATAAATTGGAGAAAGATAGAAGGTTTAGAGAAAGATATACAGAAAGATGGTATCTGGAAATGAAATCTTGTATTCTATTGGAAAAATAATGTTCAATTTTTGTGACAATTATAATTTTTTTCAGAAAATATAGGGCCCTTATTTAGACAAAATGGGTTTAAAAATTTGAATCTCTTGTAGCTTGTTGCAGTTGTGTTGCCCTGATCCATTTTGTATTTGTGATTGTTTAAATCTCCCTTTTTCTTTCTTAGGGTTATTGGGTGGGTTTTGGGGGGTGGTGGGTAGAAGGGAGTTGATGTTTTATTTTGTATTTTTATAAGAATATATAATATTCATTGTTAATTCTTTTGTGGCTTGTTAAATTTTAAATAAAATATTCAAAATAAAAGGAAAGGGAGAATGCCACGGTCTGGAAGGCCGTCCTCATAGCCCTGTAGTCTAGGAGCTTCCAAGTCTCCCGCTGGCAAGAGGTTCTTCCTGAGGTGCTCCACTCCATCAAATCCCTTCTATGTACACCGCTTGAACATATGTTTTCCTTTCCCAGGAAATAGGCAATACGGACCATGCTGCCGGCATGGCTGATGTCCCTAGGATCAGTTCCTACTCTGAAAACATATGAGGAGTCACAAGTCTGACCCACTGGTCGAAAGAATCCACTTTCTTCACGCCACCCCCAATACGCCTATATGGCGTATCCCGATGGGCATGAAGACAATGTCTCTGTTAATGACCTGGCACCCTCAGGGACTCCAGAGAACACCACTGATCACCCCACACTCTCCCACCCCTTGCCACTCACGATGCACCAGGGCCATGGCACATTACCTAAGCCCCAACAAATGACACACCAGACTCATCCCCACCCACCCACCAACTTAAAGCCAACAACTGCATACAGGTGCCCCAGACTGTCCAGGACCCATCGCTGCACCACAGTCACAGCCGGTACTATGACGGTCACAGCAGAAGACCAAACCACCCGAAAGACTTAATTTGTATTTGTATCATCAACACTTCACCCTGCTGGACTCTTTTATAAAAACAAGGGGTGAATGTGGTAAACCACTGTATGTATATATTTATCTGTCTGGCTGACTGTACCTGTGGCCCACCCACAGGCTTCTGGATAAAGGTGACTGTCCCTCAGCCGCCTCCTCAGTTCGGACAGTCGACCCGTGGGGATGCAGCTTCATTCTATTGCGAATAAAAACCTATCAGTTTTGCTCAACTTCAGTCTTTTGGATGCATCACTGTCCAACATTCTGATCACTGATGCCTGCCTTTGAAAGCCGAGTCAGACATTCTCAGAAGGGCCAATGAAGATTCCTCCTGACTCCATAAAAATCTTCTTAGTGGCAATATAAAAGAACAGGCTTGATCCTCAGAAATGACAGCACCTTCTACACATTTGAAACCAGCCTAGAATTAAATTTTACTCTTTCTTTCACGTGGGTTCTTCAGTTAATGGGCTACAATGTAAGAAAAAGAGAAGTACAGTGATGTCTACAATAATCAATCAAGATCTGGCACAACTGAGAAAGGCCAAACACTGACAACTGTTATACACATTGCTAGATGGCAAATAAAAATATTTTATTAACATAATTAATCTAACTTATTGAAATATTTTAGGTACCTCATTACTCAGTAAGCTCCTGAATATACTTTAATAACAAATAGACAACACATTAAATATTGTATTGCACTTTAAAAGAATGATGTACAACATTTTTCCTCATTGATACAATTTTTCTTCTCACTGTAAGAGGCAAGTTTAATCTTGATTCATCCCACCACAACTCATATTTAGGATTCTGAGGTTTTGAAGCATATCTTGATCTTAAATTGATGTCCTCAGTTTTAGCACTGATATTCCCCTAGCAAAAGTCAGTGATCATAATTTTCCTTGTTTCATTGACTTTCAATATTGCTTTTAATGATCATCCTATCATTCTTTTCAGTTATTTCCAATTCATTATCTAGCTCAAAAAGGAACCTCTCAGATGATGCAAAATCGTAATGTTGACAAAGGCATCTACAGATTGCTCTTACACTTCTCAAGTCTGTGTCCTTGAATGTTTATCTTAAAAGTAAGTCCTCATCTGAGAGGGTACTGTAGTCATGTCCTGAAAGATGGTCCACTGAAACAGAGGCTGCAATCAAGGAAGGATGACCAAAAGTCACACTTTAACAGGTAATGAGCTGAATAACCTCCATGACAACCATGTGTTTATGAAGGGGTCACCTCATAGCACAGAGGGAAAGGGAATGTGTTATGATGTAACTTCTCAACTTCAGCTAAAAGGTATTTCGCTGCAGAATTCCGAACTTCTTTGATTTCCTAAAATCCTTCATCAGGGATTCAGAGCAAGAAGCAGTAATTCAAGTATTGTCCCATTGCCTCATCATTAGGATAAGACACCAGTCCAAAAAAGGGCTTCTATTACTCACTCTCTCTGTGCAACCTGTGGTAGGTTTTTCCTATACTGTACAGATAATCCTTTTATTTCATCTATCCAACACTTCTTTATCCCAACTCTCCCAGAAGACTTTTTCAAGTCACCTTATTCTTTCACAAATCTCCCTGTGTTTCAGGCATTTCAGCTCAAAGAGATGAATTTTATACAATCATTTTCAGTAATTTCTTTGTACATTTGTGTTCATTGTCACAACTTTTTGGACTCCATCACCATAATTGATTTAGCCATGGTATTTATTGTGCCTTTCTTCTTTCTAAAATACCCATCCCACAAAGTGTCAGCTGTGGCTCAAATGAGTTCTGGGTTCAAGTTCCACTTCAGAGACTTGAACACAATATACAATGCTCTTATTGAGAGAAGGCTTGTCTTGTTGAAAATCATGAAACCTCAGTCTCTTAGTGAATGTAAAAGATCTTAAGACACCACTTTGTTCATTAGTCCTGACTCTACATTTATGTACAAAATAAGTTTTTTAAAAATTCTGATCATTGCTGTGTCTGAGAACTTGACGGGCATAAATCTTTCCTACCTTACAAAAATAGCAAAGCTTTTTGGTTAAAAAAAATATCAAAAATGTTTGGGAACCTCTTTATTTCATTCCCTTTATGGGGGTGTTTCCAAAGGTCCTCTGAATGAACAATTCTTATTAGTGTCACTAAATTGGAATTAAGAAATGTTGAAGACAAACTTTGCAGAATGTGGTTCCTATTAATTAATCTGACATCTTTAAAGTGTGCTTTAAAATCAACATCAGCTCCTGGGAAGCAGTTAGAATAAGTCTTAGAATGAAAAACCTGGGGAAGTAATAATGATCTGCAGAAACATTGACATTTGGACCATTATTTATAAACTCCACAATTGTCCAGATTATTACCCCTTTGTTTAAAAACCATGCTTCAGATTTCCCAATTGCTATTGAAGGTGAAAATCCATGTATTGCAATTGTCACTTTTCTGAATACTTAATTTTTAAAAAAAATTAGACACACAGCAAGGTTAACAGGCCATTTCGGCTCCTGAGCCTGTGCCGCCCAATTAGTCTACGACCCCTGGTACATTTCGAATGGTGGAAGGAAACCTGAGCACTCAGGATAAACCCATGCAGGCACAGGGAGAACGTACAAACTCCTGACAGACAGTGTGGGATTCGTACCCAGGTCCCAATTGCTGGTGCTGTAATGATGTTGCACTAACTGCTACACTAACCATGCTACTCTAATAAAAAATAATTAACCCCCACTACTGCAAATTTTGCAGTCGAGTATCCCGCACATCGGGACGACGCAGGCATCTGCACACCCAATGTGCAATGGGATAACCTCATCCTGGGAGATCAGCCAACCTGACCACTGATTCTCCCCTGCCAGTTAAGTATATAACTGATGATCTTAATTGATAGAAATATAGCAAGAATGAACGTAGATGAACACCCATTAAGTGATTACAGCATCATGAAATTAATGTGGTTTACTTTAATTTTCAAAAACAAATGAATCATCTGTACTCTATCACTACAATTGTAAAAGTCAGATGCACTTAAATAAGTAATAATTTGATGCAAGCCAATAAGTTCTCACATTTCTTAAATTCAAGAGAACTTGGGCTAAATAACAATGGTTTGTTTTAAGGCCAACATTGCTTTGTTTTTTTTTGTTGTAACCCTGACTACACTACACAGCTATAACAAAATTTATTGGTTTGTTTGATCGTAATAGAAGGCAGGCTCAACAGTGTTAGGTTTAGAGTGTAAATGCCTTTTTCTCTCTCCAGGTTTACTGAAAATTTGGCAATTGCTATTCCTGATGTGTTTTATATAAAATCAATTCCAGAAAAAGAGCTATTATTGTTTAAAGGGCACAGGCATTAGGAAAAAGCATTTGGCAGGTTTCTCTCATTTGTCTCTGAATGTATTGTGAACTCCATCTGAATGATGAGGCAACTTGACACAAAACACATCATGTTTTGATGCATCCCACCATGAAAATTGCAATGTTCACCTATGCCATCTATACTTCCAAATAAACTTATTTATCCAAAGTTTTTTCATAAAAATCCTGAAAGGAAGAGTCACAAATAAAAGAACTATTGAGCATCTATTATGAACTCAGGGCTTCCAATGTGCTTTCCAACCAAACATTAACAGTGTAGTAACTGTTGCAACCTTCCTCTGAGGCAGTACTTCAGGAATAACAATGGTTTGTTTCTGTTCCAGTTGTGTGAGTTCTGAAATGGCTAATAACGCCAACATGGGAACTGCAGATTCTGCTGTAGATGGGGAAAGATGTGCCTGATGGGATGGCAAGGGAATAGTTTGTTTGATAGTTTGCACCTTCAGCATTTTACTTTGGACTTCTGTGGTGCAGCTAATGCATTGACTTGAGATCATAATACCATTCCAAATTCTCCTTCTTCACTATGAACAGTCATGGGCCATAGATTCTCAACGATTGGTGAGGACATTTTGGAATGCCTTCACAAAAGTCCTCATTGGGATAACCTGAGAACACCTTTCCATGACTGAGCTATCAACACAATGTCCGTTTTACAAATCTATTGTTGTGGATGCACTGTAGGCAAGTAAGTGTCACGAAAGCCTCAATGCTGGGGATGGTGGTCTGGGAGAATACACTGACATTCATTTGTTTTCTTTATTGCATTGAATTTGCACGATTTTGTATAAACATTTGTGGTATTTCTTTGCAGTTCTTGAGCTGCCTGATGTAGGTTATATGTGTAATACAGGAAATGGGCCAACCAATTTGTTGCCAAGACTTCACAAAGGAAAATGTGATTTTGAACAGATAAGCTGTCTTTCGTGATGTTGCTTGAGGTAAACCAGCACTCAGCCAATCTGATTATTATCCATTACTTCCACTGACTTTGAAATCAACTCTTTCATCACCACAATCACATTTCCTTAGGAAATTACCACTTTTATTTAATTCCTCAAATTCTAACGCTGAAACCTCTGTAATATTTTCCTTCCCTATGGAGAGTACCTTGACATAGAGAGAAGGCATATATGCTCCTGGAACTGGCTATCCTCACACCAGAAATTCTTTTGAAAGTGTCAGTTAACCCATGGTCATTGAATTACCATTCTAAAAGCAGTCCACAAATCTTCCTCCTGGCAGTTAACTAGTCATACTTAAGAACCATTCAGATGAAGCAGTTTCAAAGATTGTATAATCTTCAGATCTCTCTCTCGAGTAAATTCAACTATTCTTTTCAAATCATGCTCCCAACAGGGTTTATAATGATTCTCAGTAATTATTATAAGAAGCAATATAATAATGATAAAAAAAAGCGGAATGAAATTGTAGCAATATTGCTAATTATGAACAAGTGACGATCAAAGAAGTTTGGGGAAAAGAAAGATATCTTAATGAAAGCATAGGCAAAGAGTGCTCGGTCAAGGAAAGGAAATAATAAGAATGATAACTGAATTTAATAATTAGTTGAAAATAGAATGCAGACTAGATAGAAATTATTTTATATTTTACTGGGAGTTCTGAAGAAATAAACACAGAGAGCAGCAAGATGTTACCATGTAACTGATTGGGGAGATTGTTCAACTAGGATAAGAAAATTGTTTGTAACGACAGTGCAAATACAGTTCGCTGTTGAGGACTTTTGGTTTTGCATTGATCAGTGGAAATCAATGGTCATAATTGCACATCTAATAAACTATGAAATTTGGCATTATACAAAGATGATATTCAATATGAAACTGGAATGATATTAAGGAGTCAAAAGAGAAAGATTCTAAGACTAATTCAAAAGTTGTCGTAAGAAGATGGGTTATATTCTGCTCGTGATAGATCATAATTTAACAACAGCAAGGGATAAAGCAGAGATATTATTGGTGAAATTGTGCACTAGAGACGAATAGTGAACACTAGGAAATGTATTCACCTTAAGATAAATTACAAAATATCAAGGATCTGCATACAGTTCTTCTTCTTTGGCTTGGCTTCGCGGACGAAGATTTATGGAGGGGGTAAAAGTCCACGTCAGCTGCAGGCTCGTTGGTGGCTGACAAGTCCGATGCAGGACAGGCAGACACGGTTGCAGCGGTTGCAGGGGAAAATTGGTTGGTTGGGGTTGGGTGTTAGGTTTTTCCTCCTTTGCCTTTTGTCAGTGAGGTGGGCTCTGCGGTCTTCTTCAAAGGAGGTTGCTGCCCGCCAAACTGTGAGACGCCAAGATGCACGATTTGAGGCGATATCAGCCCACTGGCGGTGGTCAATGTGGCAGGCACCAAGAGATTTCTTTAGGCAGTCCTTGTACCTTTTCTTTGGTGCACCTCTGTCACGGTGGCCAGTGGAGAGCTCGCCATATAACACGATCTTGGGAAGGCGATGGTCCTCCATTCTGGAGTCGTGACCCACCCAGCGCAGCTGGATCTTCAGCAGCGTGGACTCGATGCTGTCGACCTCTGCCATCTCGAGTACTTCAACGTTAGGGATGAAAGCGTTCCAATGAATGTTGAGGATGGAGCGGAGACAACGCTGGTGGATGCATTCTAGGAGCCGTAGTGATGCCGGTAGAGGACCCATGATTCGGAGCCGAACAGGAGTGTGGGTATGACAACGGCTCTGTATACGCTTATCTTTGTGAGGTTTTTCAGTTGGTTGTTTTTTCAGACTCTTTTGTGTAGTCTTCCAAAGGCGCTATTTGCCTTGGCGAGTCTGTTGTCTATCTCGTTGTCGATCCTTGCATCTGATGAAATGGTGCAGCCGAGATAGGTAAACTGGTTGACCGTTTTGAGTTTTGTGTGCCCGACTGAGATGTGGGGGGGCTAGTAGTCATGGTGGGGAGCTGGCTGATGGAGTTATTGTGTGATAAATACACGTGTTTTCAATATCCAAACAGGGCAACCAAACATAATTCAAGAGCAATATCCAATCATTCTCCCAAAAACAATCAAAATCCATTAAATGGCAAGAGAACTTCTGGAAATTCCTGCAGTGAGAAAACCATCTTGGCCATGGTGTCCAAACAGACTTGCTCATGCTCCAAAAACCAGGGATACTCCTCTGATCACTCCAAAGCAGAGAAGATCTTGAAGAGGAATGACATTGATTGCAAGGGAATCACAAGATTATTAAGAATCCTACAGGAACAGGGAAAGAGGACCTTTTTATCCCCCTTTAACACATGAAGATTGACCAAAAAACTTCATTTGACAAAAAAACCTCACCCCCAAGCCACTGAATGTAACTTGGATGATGGTGAGGAAGGATCTTCCTGTTATGTAGAAATACTTGCAAGATTGGAGATGGTAAATTTCGAAGATCAAAATTAGAACTAAAATTTTAGAGAGAGTGAAGTAGAAAATGAAATGAGAAGTGAAACGGACACCTAAAATATTACGTCAGATAAGTCAAACATGGTAAAATCAAGAACAAAGAGTTGCAAAGTAACTTCATTCTTTCTGATGATCTTAAACATTATTTTGTAAGGAACAAGGAATCAGTTATACATAACAGTGCAGGAGAAACCCAACAGGTCACACAGCATCCACAGGAAGTCGAGGGTAACCAACGTTTCGGGCCTGAGCTCTTTGTCAGTAATTTGACTCGTTTAAAGAATTAGTAATAATGATGAATAAGTATCATTTGACTAAATGATTGACAAAATCAGAAAAAAAGTGGTGGTCGTGGGATTGTGGGAGGAGGGTGGTGGAAACAACAGGACTCTTGAATGCTCATTCCAACATTGCAGCTTCCATTCACGCTTTATGACAATTACACAGATTTAGTGTCACCTTCATCAATGTCAAGACTCAGAAAGTTCTGCTCTCTATTTTCATCAGTAAGGCTTGAATTTTTTTGGACTTTAATTTAGAATAGTTGGGCTGTTTTGATAGTTTTAGTGTTTGATAAAATAGGGTATTTGCAATGATTAGAAAAACATGCATCAAATTTTCTGTCGCAATAGAGCACCACAAAATAAAATTGGTAGTAATAATAATTATACTGCTCAAAAAAATTTTCAAAAGTTTTTCTTCCTGAAAATAAATTGGGAATTATGATAGGACAACTTCAAGATGAACACAAACATAATTTCAGATTTGTTGTACCATGTAGTAAGTTGAGAAACATTAAATTAACTTTTATTGAATTTAGAATGTTTAATCACTTAACATTGCATGAGTTCAACTGGCCTAAAAATGTTTTGCTGCTGATTTTCATTTGTACACAGCATCTGATGCCTCTTGAGTCAGTGTCCAACATCAGTCAGCCAGTATTGATGGACACCAGTTGTCCTGATACTGCTTTTCCATGGTTGTAATGTCCTGGTGAAACTTTTCACCATGTTCATTACTAACTGCATGAAGATCAGCAGGGAAGAAGCTCAAATGTGAATGCAGAAAATCAATTTTCAATGACCTGTGCCATTGGAGGATAATGCAGCTTAACACATGGCTAAAGAGATGGTGCAGGAGGGAGGGCTTCAGGTTTCTGGATCATTGGTCTCTCTTCCAGGGAAGATGATGGGACCTGTTCTGATGGGATAGTTTACATCTGAGCTGGAAGGAATGTTTCCTAGTGGTGCTTCAGGGAGATTAAATGAGCTGTGCAGGGAGTTGGGAACCAGAGTAACAGAGTAGATAGGGAAATGGGGGAGGGAAAAGATGATAGAACTCAATGGATTGTACATGGTGGAAATGTTCTCAGGTACATCTATTTCAATGCAAGAAGTATTGTAGGAAAAGCAGACGTGTTTAGAGCCTGGATTGACATGTGGAATTATGACGTTGGAGCCATTAGTGAAGCTTGGTGGCAGGAGGGGCAGGACTGGCAGCTCCATGTTTTGGGCTTCCATTGTTTCAGACACGATAAAGCGGGAGGGATGCAAGGATGAGTGGCATTGCTTGTCATGGAAAATATCACAGCTGTGCAGAGGCAGGACAGACCAGAGGGCTAGTCTACTGATGCTATATAGGTGGATATGAGGAACAGGAAAGGGGTTGTATTATAGGCCAACTGATAGTCAAATTATTGGAAATTGTTCTAAGAGATCAGATATACAATTACTTGGATAGCTGTGGACTGATTAAGGATAGTCAACATGGCTTTGTGCATGGTAGTTCATGTTTAACCAATTTTGTAGAGTCTTTTGAGGAAGTTACCAGGAAGGTTGATGAAGGAAAGGCTGTGGGTGTTGTCTACATGGACTTTAGTAAGGCCTTTGACAAGGTACTGCATGGGAGGTATTCAGATATTAGGTATTCATGGTGAAGTAGTGAATTGGATTCAACAATGGCTGCAAGGGAGAAGCCAGAGAGTAGTGGTGGATGATTGCTTCTCAGACTGGAGGCCTGTGACTAGTGGTGTGCCTCAGGGATCGGTACTGTGACCATTGTTGTTTGTCATCTTTTTCATCATTGTTCTTTGTCATCCAAATAAATGATCTGGATGATAATGTGGCAAATTGTGGCAGATGACACAAAGATTGGAGGGATTGTGGACAGTGAGGAAGGTTTTCAAAGCTTGTAGAGGGATCAGGACCAGTTGGAAAAATGGCAGATGGAATTTAATGCAGACAAGTTTGGAAGGACAAACCAAGAAAGGACATATACAATAAATTGCAGGGCACTGGAGGAGTGTGGTACAACAGAGGGATCTGGGAATATAGATACATGATTCCCTAAAAGTGGCATCACAGGTAGATAGGGTTATAAAGAGAGCTTTTGTTATATTGGCCTTCATAAATCAAAATATTGAATATAGGAGCCGGGATTTTATGATAAAGTTGTATAAGACATTGGAGAGGTCAAATTTGGAGCACCATGTGCAGTTCTGGTCACCTAACAACAGGAAAGATATCAATAAGTTCCAAAGACTGCAGATAAGATTTACTGGGATGTTGTCTGGACTTCAGGAACTGAGTTACAGGGAAAGGTTAAACAGATTAGGACATTTTCCTTGGAACATAGAAGAATGAGGGGAGATTTGATAGAGGTATTTAAAATTATGAAGGGGATAGACAGAGTAAATACAGATAGGCTTTTTTCACTAAGGGTAGGTGGCATACAAACCAGAGGACTTGGATTAAGAGTGGAAGGGGAAAAGTTTAGAGGTAACATTTGTCAGGAGCTGCTTCACACAGGGTGTGGAACAAGCTTCCAACTGAAGTGGTGAATATGGGATCGATTTTATCATTTGAGAAGAATTTGGACAGATACATGGAAGGGAGAGGTATGGAGGTCAGTGGGACTAGACAGAAAAAAGGTTTGCCATAGACTGAAGGGCCTGTTTCCATACTATAATGTTGTATGGTTCTTTGGCATGTTGAACTTCATGGTGTGCACGAAGTAGACTTAAAATATGGCAGAAAATCATTAAAAAAGTTATACCTAAAAAAAAAGTACGTGATTGGAAAATTTTAAGCTGATTTTCATGATCTGTAGCCCAAAATCCATAAAATACACCCAAAAGTGTTCAGGAACGCAAATTGTCATTGTCCAGTGTAATCGAACAGACCAATTATTTATTTATTATTTATTTATATTAATTTTCTCTCCGAGAATCGTTGTTCCTTGCCCCATTTCAACTCGTACTTTTTCCGTTTTGGATATTTCCACCACTGTCATGCCACCGAGGAATGGGATTCATTTATAGGAATTGCTGGTCAGTCTTGTAATTGGAGAAGATGCCATGAGGATTTTAAAAGTAAACATGCAGTACGTTTAAAGAAAAATGAATGAAGTTGAAATTCTACTGTATGGTTGACATTTATTGCTGGCAAGGAGTTTGATTGGTTTGGAAAAATATCAGATAGGTCTTTGGAGGTTTTATTTCATGTATTTTCAATTAGTTAAAAGTAAACCTATTTATGTTAACTGCAATATATCTGATAATCATATGTATTACACTAGGATTTGAGTTATTAGACTACTGAGCCAGAGGTTTGAATCAGTAATTTAACAATCACTAAGAATAGGAAATCAAACTTTCGTATGAAAAAATTAAATCAAATTTAATGATTTTGGAATTAAGAAGTGTGGTAAGTGTGGTGATCATGCAGTTGTTCTAAAATTCCAAACACCTCATATTCTTAAAAAGGTTTATTGGGGTCTTAAATCTCTCTCGACTGAAAGCTTGAATTTCATTTTCCAAGTTAATTGAAAATAATAGCATATTTCAGAAACTTGGAGGCTTGACTAGCAGAGAAGTTGATTCTTTGTGCAGTTAATTATATTTTAACAGCAGCACCAAAATGATTAAAGGGTAATGTTATCGACTTCAGCATCAGTGAGTGTACTTTCTATGGAATATAATCCCCTGGATTCTGAATAGAATGCTTTATTCAACGTGGCCTGAACAGACACTTCCTGCCATTGAAAAGGCTTCTTGATAAGAAAATGTGCACTTGCGTTTTGTGTCTATTAGCTTTATATAAACACAAATTCCATAGCATTTGTGTTTCTGTTTTCAGAAAAGTTGTATTGCTTTTTTTTAAAAATTACTCACTGTTCCAACTTTTGAAATACTTTGTGGGTTTCTTCTACTGTGTAGTTCTTTGTCCACTGTGGATCTGCCTGCAAAATAAGAATAACTTTCAGGACAAAATAAGTAAGCCCCATAATTATAGATGTCTAAGTTTCCCCCATTACTAAAATCACTATTGTGTCACTCAGAAAATGGACTCCAACCTCCATCAATCCTTTAATTTGTGAAATTATTCACAAAATTCTTAGTAGCACAATATGATATGAATGCAGCCTTCTTTACCTTTTCATTTTCACTGGGTTCACTTTAGTGCCCGTGTTTAACACATTATCTTTCAACATTTGAGCTTTGAACAGGACTGTCAAAATCTCGTTTACTAAACAAATCCAGCTGATGACAGCACAATTTGCATGGTGGTAACCTTGAACAATAGCATTAATATTTGCAGACTTCAGCTGTCAGCTATAGCACATAATAGATGAGTTTGCCCAGGCCAATCTTTTCCCAAATAATTCTAACCATCATGTGTAGGAATTACAACTGATTCAAAATGGGCATAGTTGACAGATAGATCACTTGTTCATCTCTCAAGCGTTTGAAAAAATACCTTTGGTTATCATAGAGGGCAGGAGTTCTAGCTAGTGAAATAATTCTGGCAACAACTTGACAAAATGAGGGCACATTGAATAAGCTTCATCTGATGATGAAAGAATGAGAACTCACAGAATCAATGTATGTTGTAAAATGAAAGCAATTAAGGAGTGTGGAGTAAAGTGAATCCTGGAATCTGGAGTGAACAAGCCAGCTTTCATTGAAATGGATGTGGAATGAACTGAATATCAGGGGTGAGCAGCTAAAAGGTGGAATTGGTCTATAAGTAATATTATTAAATGGTAGATATCCGCTCAAAGTGGGATTTAGTGTAGCACGTGGATCATAAAATGCAGCTTGTCATAAAAACATCAATTCTGGAGGGGAATTTTAAGTGTTCTAATTCTTAAGAATTCTAATTCTATAACAGAGTATAGTTTAATGTGAAGTATTGATTATTAATTGAAACTGGAAAGATATTAAAATATGACTTTGAACATGTAAGTAATATACTGTATTTTCATTCATATAATGTGCCCACTCATATAACATACAGAACATCTTAAACCAAGTAAAAATATTTTCGTATAGCACGCACGCAAAAAGTGTGCTCACTTATGTAACGGGCAGGTGTAGTAGTCCTGTCCAGCATCTTCATAAAATATCCTATAAAAACCACAAAACACAAAGTAACACATGCACAAATAACATTATCAGCCTGTATAGCTATAACCTGCATTTGATCTTGTCTAATCAGTGCAAAAGGCCCTTGCACTTTGTGCTACTTTTGAGATCTAGAGCAGTGGTTCTCAATCTTTTTCTTTCCACTCACATACCACTTTAAATATTCTCTATGCCTAGGTGCTCTGTGATTATTATTAAGGGATTGCTTCAGGTGGTATGAGGGTGGAAAGAAAAAATATGAAAATAACCTAATTGGCTTGTTATTTGCATGGTTTCATAACTCCAAAGGAAATGGGCCAATGACAATTTTTCTCAAGCAAAATATTTCAGTAACAATTGGGTCTAGAGCAGTGATTCTCAACCATCCCTTCCCACTCTCATATCAACTTAAGCAATCCCTTACTAATCTTGAGTACCTGTAGTTTTCACAATGCGAGGAGCCAAATGCAAATCTTACACCACTAAATGGTCTCAGTTAGAGTTTGACTTGGAGTGAGTTCTTAGTCATAGAGAACAAAATCAGGCTGTATCTACAGTCGCCATTCAGATGGAAGTAAGACTATTGCATGAAATCCTGGATTTCAAGGTGAGGTTCCCCTGGATATCAAAGTTTATGAAGTGAAACAGATTATTAGTAAGAACTAGAACAACTGTGGGTCAGCAACTTCCAGAAGACTTGGAACAAAAAAAATATTGATATTTGCAGCTTAGTCACCAGTGAAATATGCAAACTTAAAATCACAACCGCGAACATCATTAACATGGACGAAGTCCCAATGGCCTTTGACATCCCCACCACAAGAACTGTGGCTGCTTCTGGAACAAAAACTGTGGCCATAACCTTGACCAGACATAAAAGGTTGGGCTTTACTGTAGTCTTTAGCTGCATTGCAAGTGGTGCTAAATTGAAACCTATGATCATATTTAAAATGAGTAACATTGACGCAAGAAAAAAAAAAGCCCAATACTGTGATTTTTCACTGTAACAAGAAAGGTTGGATAGGCTCCAGTGTTATGAAACTGTGGGTGGAAAGGTATTACAAGGCAGCTTTTTTTTCAAAGAAATCGTTACTCATTTGTGATTCCATTGCAGCTCACAAAAAACTATAAATTCTGTTGGCACCTATATTGGACTAATTCTGGGCAGGTTGACATCTAAACTGCAGCCACTTAATATTTCCGTTAATCATCCATTCAAGACGTTCATCAGATCGGAATGGATGCAGAATGGCACTCATGAATTCACCCCAGCAGGACGGTTGAAAATGGCAACCTATACTAAAGTTTGCAAATGGTATGCCAGAGTGTGGAATAAGGATAGCACCAGAAACTATATGCAGTGGATTCATAAAAATCACCATATTATCCAATAATGATGGTTATTCCACTACTGATGACGAAAGCATTGACCACTGTGGATCTGCCTGCAAAATAAGAATAACTTTCAGGACAAAATAAGTAAGCCCCATAATTATAGATGTCTAAGTTTCCCCCATTACTAAAATCACTATTGTGTCACTCAGAAAATGGACTCCGATCTGATAAATGTCTTGAATGGATGATTAACGGAAATATTAAGTGGCTGCAGTTTAGATGTCAACCTGCCCAGAATTAGTCAGTATCGACTACAGTAATGAAAGAATGATTGCAAGATGTCCTAAGGTATTTTAATGAAGAGTGTAAACAGTCCGACTTTAAAGGATTCAAAGGGGTTACGGATAATGATGAAGAAGACTAACACAGTGTGGTCCCTTGGTGTCTCCTTCTAAAATGAACAATGAGTTCCTTTGGGCAGCATGTTTAATGTGGTTAGAGCAGTGCTATTACAGCACCAGTAAGCTAGGTTCAGCCACCATTGATATCTGTCAGGAATTTGTACATTCCCCTTGTGTCTGAGTGGTTTCCTCCAGGTGCTCTGGTTTCCTTCAACCCTCCAAGAATGTACAGTGGTTTGTAGGTTAATTGGTGTATTTTTAATTGTTTTTTTTTACTTTAACATGTTGCCCAGCTTTTTTATTTGTTATTTAAGATGTTATATGGTAATTTTAAATGAAAGCAATTGAAAAAATTATTTAATTTAGAACCAGTGGGTGGTCAATTAAGTTGACATATTTAATGTGTAAAAAATTTCTTCTATACCACGCACATACACATAACGTGCAGTGGGTTACCTGGTTTATAAAAAACAGACATAACGCATGCATTATATGTGTAAAAATATGGTACTCAGGAATGGACACATGTAGAATCTGAGGTAAGAAAATGAGGACAATGAGTTATGATATGGCAAAGATAGGCAAACAAGAACAGGAAGAGGCTATATAAACCTTTTCATCTGTTCTGCCATTCAGTGAGATAATGCATGATGCTATGAGGAGAATGATGTTAACTCAGCTGAAGATCTCAAGGAAAGAATAGAGGGAAGGAACTCCTACCAGCAGGCAACAGATCAGTGATGAAATATTTGTATCTCCTTTCACTGGTTTTAGTTAGTTCGATGATTTATCTCCTCAGCTTCCATAAAGCCATTTACAGCAAAGATCACCTTACCCTTAAATTGAGAGATTGATGCTGTTACTTGCACTCCAGCCCTCTAGGTATAAAGACGGGCTTCCCCTCAGTAATTTAGAATATTATCAGAGCCTGTCCATCATAGTTTGCTCATGTCTTAATAATTTATCTGTTCCGAAGTAAAAATCCTTTTCTGTCTCTTTTGGGGCTATAACTGAGTAAGGGGAAGCAAAGGAGAAAGACAAAGGCTGCGGATGCTGGAATCTAAGTCACCACCCAAATCTTGACCAACCATTTCTAACCATAGATGTTATTTGACCCACCGAGTTTCTCCTGCCACTCACTGTTAAAATCAAGAATCGGCTTTCAAGAAGTCAAAGGTCACAACTAATGGTAAGTAATCTAAAGACCCTCATGAAGTTGGAGTCCATGAACTGTGTCCTACGTGACTTGGCTGCACCTTCTGCAGGTGATACACTGACAGAGGAAAACCATAAAAATGGATCCACAGATGCATTGCATGCCATTTGATCCCATAGCACATATTTGGGCATGGCAATGCAATAGAGCATCAGGCATGCAGACTGTGCCATATGGATTTTTTCTATTTGAATTGCATATTGGGGTCAGATGATCATTTTCCAATGTGACTGATTTTCTAAGCCTCTATTCCTGCATTCCTGTAATTTCCCTGATGTCTCTTAATCTAGGAACATGAACAGTAGCACTAACTTATGCTGTGATTAAATGCTTTGAGAACTGGTCATGGCCAGAATTAACATGTACCTAAACAAAGATCTGGACATGCTGCAACTTGCCTATCGTCACAATGGCTCCACAGCAGATGCGATATCGCTGGCTCTTCACTCAGCTCTGGATCACCTTGTAAACAGCAATTCATACATACGGCTGCTCTTCATCGACCATTGCTTGGCCTTCAATACCTTCTGTACCTTCCAGATTTTCATCACTTTTCTTAAATAGCAGACAGGAATTAAAAATTTTCACTCTACAGAAATAGTTACTAAATCAAGGGAACTTGGAAAACTATGGTGAACATTTAACATTCTGGGATGGAAACCATCTGGATAGGGATTTGTCACTCTTGAGTTCCATTATGTTTATAATCCATCACTTTTATATTGCTTACATTAATTTAGGTAAACCCCATCTCCAATTCAATTCTTTCCTTGGGTTGACGGAAATACTCTCCTCCTATGATGTAAATAGCAATTCAATGTAATCATTCAACATATTCATGAATTTTCTTTCCTCATGTAAAATATCATATTAATGATTCTTATGCAGCATTGATTTTCCTGGTAAAATGGAGATAGGCTTCTAACTTTGCAAATTAATGTGTTATCATAACTATAAAAAAATATACAGCTCCAATAGGCACTTTCAGGTGGCCAATTGCCCCACATGTAAAGCTGCATGTTTAGGCAATATGCGGCTGTTTTGAGGCCACCTGAATGTGCAGGAGGTGCTCTTGAGGTGAGATACGAAACCCTCCTCCGAGAGGGATAATCAGCTCAGCTCAGTGGCTCCCCTCAGCCACCTGAATGCAGCTGGCTGAAAGCGGATGTTAAAGGATCAGGCTATTGATCATAGCTGACACTGGATAGGAGCCGGAGTGTGCTCAGAGCTGCATCCTGTGCAGCTGTGTCCTTCAGGTGGCCAGTGTTGTGCTTTAAACGCTGGCACCTGAACTTCAATTTAAAGGGTCGCTTCTGCTTCTTCAGGCGCATTCTTAGCGTAGAATGCACCTGAAAAAGCCTAATATTTACACTTGAGAGGCCCCTGAAGCTACAATTGAATAAATGACAAAATTATCTATTTTACTAACATCTGTTTTGGTCAAGAAATTTTGCAAAGTTCGCTGCTCTTCTTTAAGTGGCGCAGAAAATCTTTGAAGAGCATCTGAGCTGGCAATTGCATCCCTAGTCTGATGTAGTTGTGGCTAAAACAAGCTGCTGGAGGAACTCATTGGATCAGGCAACATTTGTGGAGGCAAAAGGATGGTCAACGATCTTCATTCTTTCCTCCTCACCTGATCACCTGGATTCATCTATAACCTGCCTCATCCATCCTTTCATATTAGTGAGTGGAGGAAGTTTCGGAGAGTCTTCAGAAATAGGTGTTCTACACAGAGTGGCGTGTGTTGAGAATGCATTACCGGTTTGTGGTGGAGGCTAATAGGAATGTTTAAAAGATTTCTATATAGGCATGAGGATGAAAGAAAAATTGAGGGTTATGGGCTGTGAGGAAGAAGAGGGATAGATTGTGTGGTGTAGGGTTATAGAGGTTGGCACAACAATATGGGCTGAAGTGCCATGTTCTATTTTTCCTTTATACTCTCAGTCCAGATGCAGAGTCTCAATTCAAAACACCTCTATGAAAGATGCCTGTCCCACTGAATTCCTTAAGAAGCTTGTTTCTCTCCCTATATTCCAGCATCTGCAATTTTCTTTTATCCACATCCAATAGAAGTATTTCTTACAGTGGGGTACACTAGTGAGGTGTTAACCCAAACTGTGTGCTGGCTCAGGACTAGAGTGTCAGGCATTGACATTAGTACTGACATAATGGGGTAGAACTTCATACCTGATCATGTCTTTGGCTTGGCTTCGCGGACGAAGATTTATGGAGGGGGTAAAAGTCCACGTCAGCTGCAGGCTCGTTTGTGGATGACAAGTCCGATGCGGGACAGGCAGACACGGTTGCAGCGGTTGCAGGGGAAAATTGGTGGGTTGGGATTGGGTGTTGGGTTTTCCTCCTTTGTCTTTTGTCAGTGAGGTGGGCTCTGCGGTCTTCTTCAAAGGAGGTTGCTGCCCGCCGAACTGTGAGGTGCCAAGATGCACGGTTGGATCATGTATTAAATGTACAATTGACAACATCTGCACAGTGCCTAGTACCCAAAACGTACCTGTACTTTCACTTAAATCAATGGAATTTTTGGGGGGAAATACAGTGCAAAAGGGCCACTAGTGTAATGCACGCTCATCACAAAGTATCCAAGAACACATTTTCAAATCATTAGTGTTATTTTTTTAATTCCCATACTATTTTAAGTAGTAATTAATGAATAAACGTGGTTATTTAATCTGTTTTAGTTTGGCCTTGATTATTAGTTAGAAATTTATAATTTATATGCAAAATGTTTTGTAGAATACAATAACCGTCTTTGAAAACTTTCTCATAACTGGTATATTGTTAAGCGCCACCTATTTTATCCTGGTCCAAAACACAGAAGTTGATCATTTTGATATGGTTCAGTTTTCACTGATTAATATCAATCATGCAATCCACTCATGCTTTGCTAGATTTGAGTGAAACTTTTCTTCAGTGCTCTGAAAATACATATCCTGAGTGAGAAATATCAACAAATTTTTTTGCTGTTAAGGTAAAACCGCTTATACACTTAAACTAAAGAGATTTATAGCTTTTAGCTGGGATCAAATGATAACAGAAGACACATATCAACGAAGAACACATAGATCAGGCTTGAACAGTGAAAACTGAATGGTCCTAATAAGTTTCAGCCTTGTTCAGAAATCAATCCGACCTAGTTATTGTATCCATCACTTCTGTTATGGTTCAAACATCTGCACACTTGTCTGCCTGTTCATTGCCAAATGGCAGTCTGCAGACCAGATCTTTAACCTAGCAAGTATAAACTCTATTTTATTACATTTTCATCAACATGGTCAGAATTTACAAGTTAGCTCAATCCATGGCATGTTAAAAATGTATAGGCATCTATTTTAGACATTTGGCCTTCCCAACAATTCAAAATAAAGCATGATTGGGCATATATGCAAATAATTTTAGGAGACAGGTGGCCACTGAATTGGACTCTGTGGAAAACTATTCCTTCAACTACTTTCTTGTTCTTTCTAATTCATTGTTGATCAGTTTGCTCTGTTCCCCCTAATTCCATTATTTTTAATCTACCAATCATGAATAGCAAACCACCTTGTCCAAGAATTTCTGAATATCAGGCCCAGTACATAAAGTGCATTCCATTGATGTAATCTTAAAGTAAATCTAAGAGGTCTGTCGAGAATACACTGTACATATCTATTTTCTCTTAATCTAGGAACATGAACAGTAGCACTAACTTATGCTGTGATTAAATGGTTTGAGAACTGGTCATGGCCAGAATTAACATGTACCTAAACAAAGATCTGGACACGCTGCAATTTGCCTATCGTCACAATGGCTCCACAGCAGATGCGATATCGTTGGCTCTTCACTCAGCTCTGGATCACCTTGTAAACAGCAATTCATACATACGGCTGCTCTTCATCGACCATTGTTTGGCCTTCAATACCATTATTCCCTCTGTGCTGGCCAAGAAGCTGCAAACTTGACCATATTTTCCTGGTTACCTCATCTCCTTATATTCGTTTCTACATTAGGACAGCTATATAAAGGGTAGCTAAATTGATCATGACAATTTCACATGACTATATTTACTTAGTTACTTGCTTTAAAACAGAGAAGGCCATTCAGCCCATTAGATTAAATTCTCTCATCAGTCCCATTCTTATCCTTTATATTTTCCTGAAAGACTTGCAATTTATTCTCTTCACATGCACATCAATTCCTCATTTAATTATTTTACCATTTAACTTTTCTAATGTCGCAAAATAACCTTGCAGCATATCCATGGGTTGTGGGAAGAAACCAATGCACTTAGTAAAAACCCACTTGATTACTGATAGAATGTGCAAATTCCAGCCAGACATCAGTTACGTGAAGACATTAAACACAGATGTTAAGATATTTGGTTTTTAATTAGTTAGATAAAATCTTTCTCCCTTTTTAAACTACATTGGCTACAGGTATGCCCTGATTTACATGTGCATCAGATTCTTTTCAGGAATAAGCTGGATATGACTCTTTATCTACCTTCACCAATGGACACATCTAGTGCATAATAGCCAACAATATTCACCTACCATGTTAAAAATTCTGGGGCGCAATTTCCTGGGATCAAAACTTTTGGCTTTTTTATTATACTAGCTTGGATCTGGGAAGACCCTGGCATCTAGTTTCCTTTCAACCAACATGACCAATTTTTTTCAACCATCAGCAAATTGTGCTCCTTCTTCTCAACATCTTTAGAATTCACATACAGACAAATTTTCTTCACTTTATTAATGTCTAATGCCAAAGGATGAAATCATTCTATCATTTATAATTTGGCAATGTTCTTCTCTTCCTCACACTTCTTTCCCTCATCGTTATAACCTTAGTTTTAATTTGTGTCCTCTCTTGTTAAAGAGCATTTCTTGTTGCACAGACCCATTGGATGATTAGTCTACTGTCCTGGATTTTCCAGTATTCACCTTGATGGGGAAAGATACCCTACTGGCAGGGCAAACTCAAGATATTAGCTACTGGTATTTGTTGTTGATTTTTGAAGAAAGCGAGAATTTCTGTAATTCTGCTTTATATCACATAGTTTTCCCGTTGGGGTGTCTTGCTCAACAGGAGAGAAGGTTGGACTATTGGTTGTGGAGCTTTGAAAATCTGATACTTACCTCCCTTACTTTCTCACTGATTATGATAAATTACCAGAAAACAGGAACAGCTGCAGTTTGGTTGCAATAAACTCTGAGGTCGATTTACAATCAACCCTTCTGCAGTCAAACAAGCCCCCTCAGAGGGAGTACTAACTCATAAAATTGCAAAATGTGATTTAAATATGACCAGCCTTGAAAAAAAAGTCGTTAAATGTATAGGTTGTAAAAATGTGTATACAACACACCATCAATTGTCTCCTTCACAGAGGAAAGAACATGGACAACAACCTCTATAATTTGTCCATATTGAATGAAGCAGTGTATAGCATTTCATACCATTTTATTCAAAACATTTAATAAAACTAGCTTGAGGTTTTGTGTCCCACTGTGGCCTTTTACTTCCAGGAAGCACACTGTTGTGTAGCAGTAGAAGAAACAGTTCTTCATTAAGTTTTTAAATAGTTTTGAAATGGTTTGAAGAGAAGAGAGGGGAATGACTGTTCTTCAAAGAGGTGGCATAGATAAAAAGAGGTTGAATGACCTCCTTTTAGAATGCTGGGCATTTTGCTTCCTCCCCAGGAAAAAATCACTGAAGGAAAAACAGGCTCTTCTTTTTCTATGCCTTACTGCATCAACTACTCCATCCACCTGTAATCCTTGTACTCTATATCCCCAAATTATGCACATGACTTCTGTGACTGCCAGGAACCATTACCACAGATTCTAGGCTACAGTAATCTCCCTCCACACCTGTTTGACTCCTCTCTCCTGGTCAGAACAATATTAATATGGAGTTCAAGCTGGAGTCATACCTGTTATAAACCTATTTTAAATAAACATCTGAAAAGAACAGTGAAATATTTGCCCTCTGATACCATTTAGAAGGCAATTTAGAGTTGGTGGGAGAGAAGCAGAAAAACATCAATATTGCTCACCTGAGGGAGGGCACAAATTTCACATCTTTTCTTCTCCACTCCACTATTCATTCACTTGCTCACTCTCTTTTGCTGTCACCCATTAACATATAAAATCATGGTACAGTAGTACACTGGAACAGTTGAAAGGATATCTATTCTGTCTCTGCAAACAGCTCCAAAATATCAGATATAGTTCTGACTGCCAAGTGAAAAGACAGAGCCATCTAGCATCCTGTCTGTTTCAGAAGGGTGTACTGGTTGAATTACTGAGTATGAAGGAAGAGCAGCATGTGGTTGTGGTAATGAGGCAGTGGGAATCTCCCGGTGCAAGTTCTCACTCCTGCAATCAATCCCCGTGAAGATTCAGCTCAATTGGTATGTTTTTAGCAGGGTCCCCAGAGGATTTAACATACATTTGGGAATTCATAATTGTGGGAAGGGGTGTAAAATACCTCCTCCAGCAGATGCTGCTGCCTGCAACAGCTTAGAGGGCCAGGCAACATTGTATGATTTCATTGCCAAACATACATACAGGGTGTGAGAAAATATTATTCAGTGGTCACCAAATCCATTAAAGTAGTTGTTGCAGTTTTAGATTCTTTTTCACTTTTTGCTGCTCGATCTTGGATCACCCCTGTATCATGTCTTCAGACTCTCTAAACCAGCCTTTTTAATCCTGCAACATACTCAGCAATGTACCCAGACAATAGTCTGAGAATTATAGTTTGTTTTAGTTGTAAATCATTCAAATTGTTTGCCATATCCAATAAATAAAATAATAGATTCAAACTCAAACTGGTTCCAAATTTGAGGGCAAATTTATTGAAAAAGTTAAGTAAATGTTGTTTATTGACTATATGTTGTTCATTACATGCTTACAATTTCCTATACACTCATAATGTATAGCCAAGTGTGGCTCCAACGTAACTGATAAATTCAATGATGACAACACTATTGTTGGCTGAATAGCAGGTAATGATGAGTCTGAATGCAGGATAGAGAACAAAACTCTGGTTGGGTGGTGCCACAACAATCTTGATCTCAATCTCAACAAGTCCAAGGAGCTTAATGTGGATTTTAAGAAGGGGAGACCAAGAGATCACACACCTGTCTGCATCGATAGGTTTGATGTAGTGAGGTTTAGAACCTTCATGTTCCTGGGATTCTGCATATCGGAGGACCACTCCTAGAGCCAGCAATTGAGGCAACTGTGAAGAGGGAAAACCAATGTCTCTATTTTCAAAGAAGTCTGAGCAAATTTGGTATCTTGTCATTCTATCAAACTTATAAAGGTGCACTTTGGAACGTATGCTAACTAGCTGCATCACGGCTTAGTTGAAAATACAAATGCCCGGAACGCAGAAGGCAGAAAACATAACTAGGTCCATAACAGGCTACAACCTCCCATCCATTGAAGTCATCTATGTGAGGTGTTGTCTAAAGATCATAAAGGGCATCCATTACCCTGATCTTCTTATTGCTATGTTTAATAAAAAGGTTCAGAAGCCTGAAGTCCAGCATGCTTAGGTTCAAGAACAATTTTTTCCAATGTCTATCAGGCTCTTGAACCTTCCCTTACTTCCCTAATCACAAACTACTTTGACACCACAAAAAGACCTGCCTGCACTACTGAAATGCCATTTTTTTTGTGTTTCTTGTAGCATTATAATTATGGATATTTATTTTCTATCCTTTATAATTTTATTATCTCTCTCCATTTAGTCATATAATGTATACTATTGGAATTGTGTATTTTTTATGGTATCTATTTGGCTGCAGCAAGTAAGAATTTTGGGCATATGTACATTGTACTTATGTGTATGACAATAAACTCATTATCATCATAATTTAATAGATACATCTATTTAATTTTGTGTTGCAATGGACAAAATTAGAATTTATTTTTCTATTAATTTAGGTAGAAATTGCAAGACCTTGATCTGGTGATGAAGAAACCACAATTTATGAGCAAGTCAAGGTGGGGTGTGTCACACAGGAAAAGTAGGACATAACAAGTGCTTGCATTCATTTGCTGCCCTTATCCTTCCAAGCTAAAAATACTAGGCCTGTTGTTTATCTAGACAGTCCATATTATATAGTACATACTAAAGCTATGTAGATGATGTAGGTGCCTCATCTGGTGTATAAAATGACAGTCCTCAATGACCACCACCCATAAGGAGACTCCTCATCTGTACCTTGTCAATAGTAAAGAAGTGTTGGAATCCTGAGTCTTGAAATCAAGTGACACAACTCCAGTTTCTGTTTTCTTTCTTCCTTATCATGTGAGTTGTAAGGTCCAGATAAAGTTTGCTAAGTCTACGAAGCATTCCTTCCAAGGCTTATATATCTCCTGTATCTATCTGTCTTATCTCCATCCATCAGCTTCTGAACAATTCTATCATCCTCATCTTGTTCAAATTTTGACTCACCACTCCCATCACCCTAAAATTCCCATTGAAATTCAAATCTTTATCGTTCAAATTGCTATTGTAGAGTTTGTAATGCATTTGGAAAGGGTAACAATGAAAGGCCATAAACTTAAATTATCAACTATTTCAATGTAAACCATGCTATTCACAGTTCCAACATCATGTCTCTTTTCAGACCATGGGACCTTGTTTTGAAATCTTTGGCATAGAAATTCTGTGGCATTTTATTACAGTTATAAGCCTCTTGATGAATTTTCAATGAATAAAGGTCTAGTAGAGAAAATCATGGGCTTCCTGATATATTGGATGAGTGCGTGAAATATTCTGTGCTTTCTATGAATTTCACTTTATTGGCACACAAATGCTCAAGTTCTTCATGTACAAGTAGACCATCACAACACACATTGAGGCCAATTTCATCATCAAGGAATTCTAACAGAAGCAGGTCCAAGAATATCAAATCTGGTCTTGGACCCTGTCTCAGGTAGCTTTAAGTTAAAAATGTATCTCATAGATAATGAAGTTCTTCCTCAGATGTTGCAACCTTGAAATAACACTGTCACCCACTCAACCTGATCATGAAACTCAGAGATTGGCCCAAAAAATCCCCAGCAGTAGGATCTAATCCTTCCCCATTGACATTAATCAACATTCAATTTCCCTCTAGAATTGTACCTTCTGGGAAACATTATGGATATGAGTTTTAAACTGTCCAGATACCAAATTCAGTTTGTGAAGGTCACCTTGTTGGTAGCCAGGAAGTGTATAGTGATCATGTGGAAGTCCGACTCCCAACTAAATATTGCACAATGGAATATGGAAATGCAGAGTTGTATTCCCCTGGAGAAAATTACGTACAATATGAGGAAGAAATATGGCACATTCATTAGGGTGTGGCAATCCCCTATCTGCAGCACATTGGTGCACAGATGTAATTATACCCTTTTGAGATAAAGTGAATACAACAACCGTGGTAGTAGTGGAATGCTAAAGATCAGTGAAGTGGGTCATGGCACAGGCAATACACTTTTGCATTTTGTTCCTTATTCTTTTATTTTTAGGTTTCTTTGGGTTCTTCTTAAGTTGCCTTAAATGTTTTTGGCTTTAATGATATTTTGTTCTTTGTATTTATTTAATTTATATAATCTTTTTTTATTAGAGTATGGGAGGGAGGGGACAGGTGTAGGAGATAAAATAGACTCTGTATGATATGCACTGATGTTGGAAAATATTGAATTGTTTATTTGGATTTGTACACGTCTTTAAAAATCAGAAATAAAATATTTTAAAAAAACATGCGATTTTCCAATCTCTGTCAAATAATACTTCAGCCTACATTTCCCACTATACCCAAAAGCTGTCCTCATCAACTATCTACTCTCTTTGGCCCTCCCCACTGGTTCACAACCACCATGCCTGTACATCCCCTACCTCAAACCATGCCACTAGAACAACTTACCTCTTTTTGTATACTCAATAGTGAAATATGTGGAGAAATATCCTATTGTTGGTTTTGTGAGGCCAATGCTAGAATATACAAAGAGTGTACTAAAGAGTTATGCAGCTGCTCTGACCACAGCATATTATTGCTTTAACATGCCCCTCTAGGTGCTTTTCAATTTCTCATCCTTTTGCTTTTCTGTGAAGATTTGTTTGTCAAGCTTAATTCCCTGTTAGACAATTTTGAAACTTTTATCATCCTCACTGTCGGCCAAGAATTTGGTACTCAGCCTAGTTTATCCTTTCATTTCTTAAACACATTTCAGTTTCCAGCATGGGAGCTTCCCATTTGAGATTATAGTGTTCACTCCATCTCTGCATTCCTAGCAGTATGAGAGTATATGTGAAGTGTTTGTTTTGGGTTTAATGAACAAGTTTTAAGTACTTTGTTCTGTCAGTTTTGTGTTATTTCTTCTGCAGCACTTAGCAGCTTTTCCTTTCTGGTTCCAAGCTATTTTAATTGTTTCTCCACAGCTTTTAAATAGCTTTATTGAAGTCTACCAGGATTTACATTCAACCCCATTCAGGATCATATTTTTGCAGTTTTTCTTTAACCATTTTTTCTCATATAAAATTTGCTGAATGTGTGGATAGATGGAACCAATAATTCCAAGCATTTCCACTCGGTTCCCGAGCTGACAAACTTGCTTCTACAATAGAATTGCATGAAGATATCACAGATATAGTTATGGCCAATAAACAGTTTTCCAACTGCTTAAACAAAGTCACAGATAAGCATAAAATGTGATACAAAATTCTCAAAAGGGTGAAGTAGTTTCCTAATTGGTTGATCACTAACATATTTAGCTAGAATTGCAAATTTTGCCACAATAATATTTTTCAAAAGAACTATTCCTTGAACTAATCCCTGTGGTAAAGTATCCTATAGTTCATCTACCCTTTGTGCAAGAATTTTGTCTCTTGGTGCTGCCTTATTCAACTTTTTATTGAAGAGTCATCAGAGAAATTGGAGAAGAGAGAAATTGTATGTTCCAAATTTAATTCAATGGTCATATGCACATATCTTCAATGGAATGCACCAGACTCCATCTTAATAAAGATGTTCGTGCACATGCATTAAGATTGCCCATAAGTTAATTATACACCAGGTTTGTAGATTATAATGTCTATCAACATTTAACCTCCAACAGTCCACCTCCTCTTAGACACTGCCATCCAGTAAGTTTCCTGCTCTTGACCTTTTCAACTCCAATTCTTGATGAGATATTAACTGCCTGTACTTCTCCACTCCACTCAGCCACTCTAACCTCAGGTCCTCCAAATGTGCTGCTCTCCACTCTCTCCGCACCATCCACAACCACCATTAAATCCACAGACAATGGAAGTACAGTTCTGGTCTGGCCTACTAACTGCTACATTGCTGAGCCCCAGATGTCTGCCCTAGACCAAGATCTAAGCAACCATCATCAAGTTATCATCTCCAAGACTATCATGGACCTCATCGCTTCAGGGGATCACTGCCTCCAATGTTATAGTTCACCAACCCCATACTGCTCACTTCTATCTCCTACCCAAAATTCACAAACAGAACTCCCCAACCAAATAATAGTATTTCCTTTTATTCCTTCTACCAAAGTGGATGCCCATATCCTTTCCAACATTATATTTCATTTGCTCCTTCTTTGACCATTCTCCTAATCTTTATGTCTCTCTGCATCCTCTCTATTTCCTTCTCACTCCCTTCCATTCCACCTATCTTTGTATCATCTGCAAAATTATCTAGACAGCCATTTATTCTACAGAGCAAATCATTAACATATAACATAAAAAGAAATGTCCCCAACATGGACACCTGCAGAACACAACTGAATAGATCCCTTTATTCCCACTCTTTCTTTTCAGCTGCTCAGCCAATGCCAAATCCTTGCTTGTAATCCTGTGGGCTCTCATTCTGTGAAGTAGCCTCATGTGGCACCTTGTCAAGGTCAGAACAACAATCTTGCGCATAATATTAGCAAGATCAAGGAGCTTGCTGTGGACTTTAGGAATGGTCTATGCACTTCTTCTCATAGGTGGGATGGTGGTGGAGAGGATCAAGTATTTGGGAGCACCTTTCCTGGAGCCAGCAGATTGAGACATTCATGAAGAACGCGCATCTATACAAGAAGTCTGAGGAGATTCAGCATGTTGTTGAATACTCTATTGAACTTCAACACAAGAACAGTGGAAAGTATCCATCACAGCCTAGTTTGAAAATTTGAGTGTCCAGGAACACAGAAAGCTGCAGAATGTGGCATACCTAACCAGGTCCAACATGGGCATTGAATTCCTATCCACTAAAGACATGTGAAACACTATCTCAAGAATGCAGAAAACATCATAATGGATCCAGATCACCCTGGTTACAATCTATTTTCAATGCTAACCTCAGGCAGAAGGTATACCTTGTATAAGCATGAAGTCCACCACCTCTGGATTAAAGAACAGGTTTTTTTTTCTAACACCATCTGGCTCATGAAACTTCCTGTATTGCCCTACTCCAGAGCTACAAAAAGATCTGTCTGCATGATATCATGTACATCATATTTACTATCATAATTTTGCACTAACTGCAACTGAGAATATTTATCTATCTGTCCTTTTATATTTATGATCTTTTTTTGTCTCATGTGTTAGTTAATTTATACTTTATGCTGGTGCATCTTACCTGTACATAGCAGTCCACAGCAATCTGTCTGGTCAGTGGTCAAATTTTTACAAGGTACCCCAAGATTAACTCCACAAATCTCCTTAAAACTGATACATTTATATTAACTTCTAATTAGTATCAAAAAACAACAAAACCGAAACTAAAGTAAATACTTACTGGATCACGCAGCATCTATGGAGTCAAAGACCGAGTTCGCCTTTCAACAGGTTATTTCTAATGAATATTCTCTGCTTCACTCACCCTAATCCAGAACGAGAGTACGAGCAAGAACTTGGAGAGCAAATATAAATGAAGTATGATTGCTCAATCTCTTTTTCCCCACACTGCAGTGGCCTTTGAAGATTATTTTTCCCAGACCTTGTATATATATATGTGTACTGCTAAGTTTGAGACAATTCTCCAGAGCCTATTATAAAATAAAACTGAACTGTTTACCTCAGCCAAACAATTTCTACAGCAATTTTTTTCAAGTTTCAGTCTCTACAATTTCAGGAACTGAAAATATAAATATAATGAGTTTATATCTAGTTCCAACAGCAGTTTCTCTTCAAATGAAATGAAATTAAAATGAACACAAACCAAAAAAACATATTCTGCATGTGCACACAAATCATTGGCTTATTCCAACAGCACAAAAGGACTGTCTGCCCTCTTGCAAATCTTTTTTTTACACAAGGATTACTGCGAATATTTATTATCTATTAATCTAATGTATTTATTATCTCTTTTAATTTAGTTCAATTAATTTATTCATGCAGTTTTGTTTATGCTTTACCACTACCTGTTCGGCTACAGCAAGTAAGAATTTTGGTGCGTCTGCATGTGTACATGTGATAGTACAGATCTATCACCAATGTATATAGTTACTGTATCTAGACTGTGCTCACAGCGATTGGCTGAGAGCTAAGCCACGCCTACTGTCTGGGCCTTAAAGGGTTGTGTCCCTAGCCAGGTCGGATCATTCCGGACTGGTCGGCCACCTGTGAAGAGCTCTGGTCTTTTGCTAATAAAAGCCTTGGTTCGGATCAACAAGTCTTTGGTTCTTTCGACGAGCTCTACAGTATGTCAATAAACTCATTATCATTATTAATCACAAATCAAAAACTCAGTCATTGTTAATGC
Source organism: Narcine bancroftii (assembly GCF_036971445.1). NCBI lineage: Eukaryota > Metazoa > Chordata > Chondrichthyes > Torpediniformes > Narcinidae > Narcine > Narcine bancroftii. Next base: position 173,832,139 of record NC_091471.1, on the reverse strand, counting down.
AAGAAATGTCCTTCCAAAAACAAACCTCTTCTGGCTGAGAAACTGAAAAAGTATATTAATAGATCAAAAGATCAAAATTTATCATATTAGGATTAGTCTCATATCCTACCCATAACAAACTAAAAATAAGCAATGAAACATCTTTGTTTATACTGTTCGTGCTGTATAAAGAAGTTAAAGTGAAATATTAAAATAAATCTCACAAATACCAATGGATAGAATTCTAAAATAATTCACAAAGATTTAGATTCAAAAAGCAGGCAGATAGATTTCAACTCTATTTGCAGAAATGGAGATTAAATCTACTTCTCTGAAATAATCTGCTGGTTATTCAAGAAACCATTGCCTTTGCCACAGACTTAGGCAGTCACATTCCAACTCTGTGGCCAAACAAATATGAGACAATGGATTTTTACCCTCATAAAACAGTTTGAAAAATAGCCCTCTTTGAAGATCACTCAGTTAGACAGGGATAATTGAACAGTGTCGGGCTGTAAGATGAGATTGGAGTGATCGGCGTGGTTTAGCTATATCTGTAGGTTTTTTTTAAAGTTTTTTTTAATTCAGATTTGTTTTTTCTTCTTTTTTGGGGTTTTTTTTCTCTTTTTTCATATATTGTTATTAATTATATCTTTTTTTTAGAGATAGTTCACACCCTAAACTGATCTAAAAAAAATTTTATGATATATTTTTATTCTGTAGAAGAAAGAAGATTGTTTAATAGCTCTGTATTAATTCATTACTTACTATGTATTTTTTATATCTCTTTGAACTGTATGTGTTTATAAATTATAATAATAATAAAAAGATTGAAAAAGAAAGAAAGAACAGTGTCAACACACTTTGCAATTCACGAACACAAAGGCAGGATGATACCTGTCTCTGTTCAAGCAACTTCGCACATCCATGGACCTTTTGATTCAAAGGACTATTAAATTTAAATTGACCCCTTTGCATTCTCTGTGAGTGACACGTTTTTCTTACCAGTTTTACAATTAAAATATTCACTGACTAAAGATTTACAATCCCTTCAAAGAACATACAACTCTAAAAAGCCAACGTGATTGCTATTTAAAAAAAACAAAACCCATCTTGATTGTGGAATTATTTTATTCTATCAAATTAAAAATAATAAAAGAAAACATGGTCAAAATATTCAATTTTTGTCACAGAATCTCACAGAGATTACCAAGAGACTATAAAGTTGAAAACCTTTAATGCACGAGACTTTTCAATTTCTTTTCAAATGACCAGCAAATCCTCAGTTAGAAAGGATGGAATTTGCCCAGCAGCACAAAAACAAGAAAATCTTTGCTTTGATTTTTTTTCAGTAAAATGTATCTCACTAACTGCATTTGGGATCAATGTGATGTGAGCAATTGAAATGTTTTAAATGAGTAATGCTTCAGGTTAAGTATTGGAAAGCAATCCAGTCACTGAAGAAATTCAATGCATGATTGATCTGGTGAATGTTAAAGTATGAAGGAAGCTGAAGAACAATCTTGACACAATCTGGCTGCTCCTCAATTAGAGCATATTTAAAAGTCAATGTCACAATTGAACGAAGAGCTTTGAAGCGGACTGTAACCTATATAGTCAAAAGCTGAAAAATACGGTTTGGAAGACTAATTTACCAGGCAATTGTTACAATTGGATATTAACATAACATAACATAACATAACAATTACAGCACGGAAACAGGCCATTAGGCCCTTCTAGTCCGCACCGAACCAAACACCCCTTTCTAATCCCACCTCCCTGCACAATGCCCATAACCCTCCATCTTCTTCTCATCCATATACCTGTCCAACCTTTTCTTAAATAATACAATTGACTCCGCCGCCACTATTTCTCCCGGAAGATCATTCCACACAGCTACCACTCTCTGAGTAAAGAAGTTCCCCCTCATGTTACCTCTAAACCTCTGCCCCTTAATTCTTAACTCATGTCCTCTTGTTTTAAACTTTCCTCCTCTTAACGGAAATAGTCTATCCACATCCATTCTGTCTATCCCTTTCATAATCTTAAATACTTCTATCAAATCCCCTCTCAACCTTCTACGCTCCAAAGAATAAAGACCCAATCTGTCCAATCTCTCCCCATACTCCAGATGCTTAAACCCAGGCAACATTCTGGTAAACCTTCTCTGCACTCTCTCCACTCTGTTTATATCCTTCCTATAATTAGGCGACCAGAACTGCACACAGAACTCCAAATTAGGCCGCACCAACGTCTTATACAATCTCAACATCACCTCCCAACTCCTATATTCCATGCAATGATTGATAAAGGCCAGCATACTAAAAGCCTTCTTCACCACCCTATTCACGTGAGTTTCTACCTTCAGGGAACGACCACCATTTACTTTCTATTTTTAAAAGCCCTCTGAGCTGAGACTATTGCAGACAACAATTAAGATCATATTCTTCCCGGACAGCCCTAAATCTAAATGGATTAACCAATTTTTCTAATTTGACTTAATTTCCACCTCTATCTGCTTCCACTATTTCCATCTTTTCTTTACCTACTGGTGTTTTTACTTCTTTCTTTAATTTCCCACAACTCCCACCCTCTCTTCCTGTCTCTCCACCTCTCCCATCTTTTGTCCAATACCCTTTCATCGAGGGGGCGTGGCAAGATGGCGTAGAGATCAGATGTGTAATCCCTGCCCTCTCTGGTCAGACTTTTAAGTGCCCATTTTTTAACCCTTTATTTTTAATTTTTAATTTTCAGTTTGATATTTTGGTGAGCCATTATGGCTGATAATGCAAAAAAAAAACTACGCCTCAGTTACGAAAGAAAATACAGTTTCAAAGTGCAGAAGAATTGGGGCCTAAACGACCTGGAACAGCCTCGGATCCATTTTCAGCGATGCCCAAGCTTCAACGATCGCAGGTGGGGATAAAAGCTAAGGTAACCACTACTCACCAGTCTCAAGATGGCGCTGGTTCAACCCGTTCTGTGGAGGAAGGAACGTGCTCCCGAGAAATCGGGCATGAGCCTGGAGGCTTGTTACAACGAACACCCCCGATGGAAGAGACGGGAGCACAGAGGAAGAGGATTGTGAAGGCAGACACGCAGTCTACAGCGATTGTGGGCTTGGGTGACATCGTTAATTATGGAGAACTCCATAATTTTATGAAAAAATGGTCTGCGGGGGGACGGCAGCGACGGCCCCCTGAGGAAGTCAGGGGGTCATTGTTGGGTGTCCAAACTCGCAGCAGAACGACTAGAATGCTGCCTTTTGAAGAACAACAAGAAGAGGACTTACCTTACTCTACCACTGCACAGGAAATGGAAGAAAGTGAGTTACAACTTATGGAATTGGATCCTGTGTTTCAAACTGCACTTCAGCCTGTTATATGATGCTTGAAGGTATTTCTTCTTATTTGGATGTTATTACTGGTCAATTTAACCAGCTGGTTCAAATGAATACTAATATAACTTCAGACCTAACTGTGGTTAAGGCAGAAGTTAAAGAAAATCGGGAAAACTTAAAAAAATTTGAAATTTATTTTTCTGAATGTAAACAACAGGTACAATCCAATACAGAAACAATAGTAAAGGTGGAAAAATCAGTTAAAGATTTAGGAGCCCGTGGAAAAGAGTTAACAAAAAAATGGACTATTTGGAAAATCAAAGCAGAAGAAATAATGTGAAAATTGTGGGTTTGCCAGAAGGTATAGAAGGTCAAGATCCTGTCAATTTTTTTAAAAAACTGGATTCCCCAGATGTTGGGGAGTCTTTTCCAGATGGATTGGTATTGGAAGGAGCACATAGAGCTTTAAGAAGACCATCCCTACCTGGTCAACCTCCAAGAGCTGTGTTAGTTCGTTGTTTGAATTATTTGGACAGAGAGACAATTCTTCGACTTGCAGTTCAAAATGCAAGACAAAGGCAAGCTCCAATGATGGTTCAGAATAGTAGAGTTTTCTTCTACCCTGATTTGAGTCAAAATATCATCAGACGTCGACGTGAATTTAATCCAGTTAAAGATGTTTTATGGTGTAAAGGTTACAAATTTGCTTTTCGTTATCCTGCTCTGTTGTAAGTGTTTTATGGAAACTATCAGTCTCAATTCTTTGAGAGTGAGCATGAAGCAATGGTTTTTGCTAATTCATTACTGGATGTCAGAGGACAAAGAAGAAGTCCACCATTATTTCCTAAAAGAAAATCTGATGGACTTGGAAATGGGCAAAATGGGAGAAGTGGAAAGAACGGGAATGGAAAGAGTTTATCTACTCTTGAAATGAGTTCACCATCTGGACTGGAATCTCAAGGCTGAATTTTTTTTGTAATATGTTAATATTTTTGATTGGCTGGCTGGGGAGGAGGGGATTGCACTAACTTCTTTGTTAGTCATCAGTCACTAGTGGGTAATCCACACCCAGCCTTTTAGGGAGTTACTACCTTTTGGTAGGTTTTTTTTGTTGTTTTTCTTTTCTCTTATTAATGAATATTATTTTTATTTGGAGGGCCTATATATTTTAATTTCAGGGTCCTATATAAAAAAATTCTCTTTTTTTTCTTTGTTATTATTAATTTTGTGATTATTTTTGGTATTTAACAATTGTATTAGATATGTTGAATTTGAAATTTGCTACCTTTAATGTTCAGGAATTAAACAACCGATCAAGCGTAATCGAGTTTTGGCTTATATTAAAAAGATGAAGATTGATATTGCTTTTTTACAGGAGACACATTTGAATGAAAAAGAAAGTATGAAATTGAAGAGGGACTGGGTTGGCCATATTTTTTTTCTTCATTTAATTCCAAAGCTAAGGGAGTAGCAATTTTGATACATAAAAAATTATCTTTTGAATTACAATCAATGGAAATAAATGCAGGACATATTCTTAAGTTGATTTTTAATGAATTTTGGACTTTACTTAACATTTATGTACTGAATGTGGATGATAAAGCATTTATTTTGGATGCATTTCTGCTTCTGGGGCAAGCCAATGAAAATGTTCTGGTTGGAGGAGATTTTAATTGTGTTTTGGAACCTTTATTAGATAAATTTCCAAAAAATGTTAAAAAATCTAAAATGGCAATTCAAATTTGAGCTTTGATGAAAGATTTTAACTTAGTGGACATTTGGCGACGTCTTAACCCAACAGAGAAGGATTTCTCTTTTTATTCATTTAGACATGAATCCTTTTCTAGAATTGATTTTTTTTTAGTATTGGAACATTTACAGAGGAAAATATTCCAAGCAGAATATAAAAGTCGGGTAATTTCAGATCATTCCTTGTTGTATTTTACTTATGAAAGTTCTGAAAAAGTTCATGCAGCTTCTCGTTGGAGGTTTAATACGATGTTATTTAAAAAAGCGGAATTTATTGAATTTTTTAAAAAACAAATGAATCTCTTTTTGGAAGAGAATGTTAATTCCATTCAGACTAAATTTACATTGTGGGATCCTATGAAAGCTTACTTGAGAGGTAAAATAATTAGTTATACCTCTAAGGTTAAAAAGAATTATCTGACTGAGAGCCTTGAATTAGAGAAACAGATTGATGAATTAGAAAAGGAATTTCAGAGAGATGTGACAGAAAATCAGAAGATAGAGATGTCTAGATTGAAAATGAAATACAATATGTTGCAATCTTATCAATTTGAAAGCTTGATAAATAGATCTAAACAACAGTATTATGAATGGGGTGAGAAAGCGCATAAGGTACTTGCATGGCAGTTAAAGAAAGAACAGGTATCAAGGGTTATTAATGCAGTCAGACGAAATTCGATTATTACTTACAAACCTCGTGAGATTAATGATGAGTTTCATTCATTTTATAAGAAATTATATACTTCTGAGGAAAAACAGGACAGCGAATCTATTGATTCCTTTTTATCGGTGTTGAAATTACCGGTACTAGGAGAAGAAGACATATTGGAGCTGGAGGCTCCTTTTACTGATTTAGAAATTAAATCGGCTATGTTGGAAATGCCGAATGGAAAATCACCTGGTGATGACGAGTTTTTAGTTGAATTTTGTAAGGTATTTTATGATGATTTATCTACAGTATTTGGAGATGCGTAATGACAGATTAATGAACATTATGATCTACCTGAATCATGCTCTAGTGCCTTAATTACTGTAATTCCTAAGAAGGATAGAGATCATTAAAGGTGTTTTCATATAGACCAATTTCTTTGTTGAATGTAGACTATAAAATAATAACTAAAGTATTAGCGAATCGATTGGCCAAATTTTTACCTAAGTTGATACATGTTGATCAAACAGGTTTCATAAAAAATAGGTATGCTTCAGATAATATTCTTTGAATGATTAGTTTGATTAATAAATATCGACAGTGCCTTGACCATCCGATGGTGATATCTCTTGATGCAGAAAAGGCTTTTGACAGAGTTGAGTGGAACTTTTTATTTAAAGTCTTAGAGAAATTTAAGTTTGGTCCTTCTTTTATTGGTTGGATTAAAGCTTTATATAATAAACAAATAGCCAGGGTATTGACAAATGGTCAGATTTCAGAACCTTTTAAATTAACTCATTCAACTCGACAAGGTTGTCCTTTGTCTCCAGCTTTGTTTGAGTTAGTAATTGAACCTTTAGCACAGTTGATACGACCAAATACACAGATACAAGGTATGAGAGTTTTAGATGAGGAGTATAAAATTAATCTATTTGCTGATAATGTACTGGTGTATTTAACAAACCCAGCTCAGTCACTTTTACACTTGAAGGAATGTTTAACACAATATGGATCTTTGTCTGGATATAAAATTAACTGGGAAAAGAGTGAAATTTTTCCGATAGGTGAAGGAGATTATTCAGTTTATAAGAATATTATTAATTTGAAGTGGACTGATCGAATTAAATATTTGGGTATAAATGTGAATGCTGATTATCAATCTTTATATAAATTAAATTATGTATCATTAATGAAAAAGATCAAAGCTGATTTGATTAAGTGGAAGGATCTTCCTATAAATTTAATTGGAAGAATAAATACAATCAAAATAAATATCTTTCCACGTCTACAATATTTTTTTCAGTCAATTCCGTGTTTACTTAATAAGAATATTTTTCAAGATTTAAATAAAATGGTTAGGGAATTTTTATGGAAGGGTAAATTTCCGAGAGTAGCTTTGAATAAGCTAACCTGGAAATATGCATTAGGGGGATTAAGCTTACCACATTTTCAAAATTATTATGAGGCAGCTCAATTTAAATTTATTAGTTCTTTAATGGATTTGGAACGGCCCCCTAGTTGGGCTAAAATTGAGATGGTGAATATTTCTGAATTTGAAATACATCAATTTTTGTTTTGGTGGAATTTAAATTTATTACAACAATATAATGTGTCTATACTAAAACATTTAATGAAGTTATGGATGAGGAAAAATAGAATGATAGGTTCTAAGAGTAAATTATTGACTTTAACACTGTTATATAATAACCAACTTACTCCTTTTTCAATGTATAATCATTGTTTATTACATTGGAAATTTAAAGGTATAAAAAACTTGGGGATTGTTTTAAAGAAGGTCAATTTTTATCTTTAATCAAATGAGGGAAGATTTTGGTATTAATGAGAATTCTTTATTCATTTATTACCAACTTTGATCCCTAGTATAACAAATATTTGGTAGAGATATGATTTTACCTAAATTGACTAAATTTGAATCTTTTCTTGTGATTGCACCAAAGAAGGGATACATTTCATTGATGTACCAAATATTACAGGAAAGTATGGAAAAAAAGGGATGGGATAGATCTAAGATTAAATGGGAAAAGGATATTAACCTTACTTTTTGACTGGTTAGATATTTGTCATGATAGTGTAACTTGATTGATAAATGTTCGTTATGCAATGGTTAATGACAATTTTTTAGATCAATTGTATTTAACACCTGAAAAGTTAAAAAAAAAAATATGGTTTTAGTGAATCATACTTTTGTTTTCGATGTGGTAATTCGGTTGGAACTTTTTTTCATGCTGTTTGGTTATGTGTACATATACAATCTTTTTGGAAAGTAATTCAATTGTTTTTGGAACATTTGAATAAGATCAAAATACCTCTGGACCCGACAATATTTTTGTTGGGTGAGTTGAAGCCTTTGAAAGATTTGGGATTAGACAAATTTCAGATTGCTTTTGTATATTTAGCTTTAACTGTAGCAAAAAAATGTTTAGCAAGTACATGGAAAAATGCTAATGTGATTAATATTCATAGATGGCATAATGAGATGAAAACTTGTTTGGTAATGGAAAAAAATCATGTATGTTTTACATGATAATTATTCTTTTTTTCTTAATAAGTGCTCTTTATATTCAGAATATTTATTTAGATTTATCTTGATTAGATTTTAGTAAATATATTTCAGTTTTTTTTTCTTTCTTTGGCTCTCCTAAAGAGAGCTGGCTGAGAGGGGGAGGGGGGGGGGGTTTCTTCTTTCTTTTTTTTTTCTCTTCTTTTTATATATTAATTTTTTTTAATCGTTCATAATATGTATTTTTTTACTGTATGTAATAACCTTTGAACCCTCCTCAGCTCATTTTCCCCTTCAGATATGTAATATCACCCTTTTTTACTTTTGATTTGATAAAAGATCCCAATCCAAAATGTTGACTGAGCATTTCTACCCATGGATGCTGCTTGACCCACTGACTTCTTCCACCTTTTCATTTGTTTGCTCCTGATTCATGCATCTATGTTATGTTTCTTTAGCAATTAAGAGTTGTGATTGTGGAAATACATATAGACAGTCCATGCAATGATGATTGTTTCCGTTTCTAACAGACTTCAGTGAACTCCATGATGCAAATGATCTGTTTACTTACCTAAAATTAAATTCCCTAGCTACTGAAGTAGGATTTAAACTCAGATCTCCAGATCAGTAGCCCATGTATTGGTTACAAGTCTTGAAATTTAACCACCATATTTCCAGTTCCTTAAATATTAACTTACAGGACCATCTACACAAAAGGTTCTACATCCCAAGCTGGCAGTCTTGTCAGGTACTCCAACTGTTTAAAAAAAAGCATGTTACTGTCAGTTTCCAAGAGCAGCTCGCTATCAGCCTACAAATCCACCTACTACATGATCCCACCACTTGACACATATTCCCCTCTATCCCCTCTCTGCCTTCCACAGGGACTGCTTCCTCCGTGACTCCCTTGTCCACTCCCCCACCCCACTAATCGTCACCTTGGAAACTACCCCTGTGACCACAGGAGATTCTCCACTTGCACCCACATCTCCTCCACCATTCAGCGCCCCAAACAGTCCTTCCTAGTGAAGTAACATTTCACTTGCAGGGGTTACCTACTGCATCCAGAACTCCCACTGTGGTCTCCTCTAGATCGGACAGACTGGATTCAGACTGGGAGATTCCTTTGTTGGGCATCTTGACTCACTCTGCTGCATTAGCATGGTTCTTGCAATGGCCTCCCATTTGAATACTTCAACCCATTCCCTTGCAGATATGTCTGTCCATGGTCTTATGCACTCCCAGACTGAGACTGCCAGCAAATTTGAGGAACAACACCTCATCTTCCAACTGGGCATACTCTAACCGGGTGGCATTAATATCGATTTCTCTGGCTATCATTAATCCCCTGCCCCCCCATACCTATCACCTATCCCTAGCTCTGTTTCTCCATTCCATCTCCTTTTTCACAAACATGATAAATTCTTACCTTGTCCCTTATCATATCCAATTAACACATTTTGTTAGTTTGGATTCTCCCTCCACCCGCCCCCCCCCCCCCCCGCCCCCACCCCCAGCCAGCATTGTCTGAATTTTTAGACTTTCTGAGATTTCCTGTTTCTGGCTTATTCTGCTTATTCCTTGCAGAAGGTCTCAAGGCCGAAACGTCAGCAAAATATCTTTGTCTTCTATAGATGATGAAAAGTCTGGCTGAGTTCCTCCAGTATTTTGGTGTGCTTTTTACTTCTTTTTCCATCCCATCGGATGATGATGGTTCATTTCAGTCAGTCTGTTGAGTTTTATATGAGCATACCCTACTCCTCAGAAAGGATTTAGGTAAGTAGGGGCTGAACAGGTCCAGACCCACCCTCTCAACATCCCCTCCCGGATCCAGCAGCATAGTGAGGTCCAAGACAGCTGGGAGAAGTTCTGTTACAGTGAATGGCCAGACCAAGTTTCGATGCAAGGGATGCCCTTTCCGTGCTTCATAGCCCTGGACCCTACAAGAGGGTTTGTCCGCCTTTTGACAAATCTTGTCTTTCATTCTGCAAAGAGTCTAGCCACCCTCTGCACTAGACAAGCCTAATGGGGGAGCCGGTTAAGTCACTGACCACCTGACCATGCGACAAGTAGTACTGGGTTACATGGTACCAGTAGCACTCAGACAAGTGACCTGGCATAATTGTTTTTTTTAACCACAATCACAGTGTCTGCAGACTTTTATGTTTCATCCTACTCATGCAAAATCACAGTGCCACTTCGTAAACTCCAACAATCTGACAAACACTCACAATTGTCTCACTCCATCAGGCATACAATTTTTAACATTTCATTTGCAGGCAAGCCTTCAGTTGCATATGTCTTCATCACTGGAATTTCTTCTCTAAATTTCTCCATCTTTCTATATGGAGACCTTTAATTTACTCTTTGAAGCCTAGCTCTTTGACCGCATCTTCAGTCCATAATCGCTACGTGGCAGGGAGTGGAATTTTGTTTGATAATACTCCTTTGAAACATCATGAGATATTTACTATTTTTTATTATTCATCCTGAATAATTTATTCACAAGGGAATCACTAATAGACTTATATACAGTACACTCCACAGACAACTTCACAACAGAAATACAGAGGTTACACTACAAGATGCAAACCACTAATTAGCCAGAGGATGGCCAGATTACAGTTTATCAAGAAGTATTTAAATGAGCCTACAGAATTCTGGAAAAAGGTCTTGAGAACAGATGAGACCAAGATTAACTGTATCAGAGTGATGGCAAGAGCAAAGTGTGGAGGTGTAAAGGAACTGCCCTAGATCCAAAGCATGCTGCCACCTTATCTGTGAAACATGGTGGTGGTGATATGACCTGGGCATGTGTGGCTGCCACAGATACTGACACACTTATCTTCATTGATGATGAAACTACTGATGGCAGTAGCAAAATGAATTCTGAGGTGTATAGAAACATCTTACCTGCGCAAGTTTGAGCGAATCTCTCCAAACTTGTCTTACAAGATGATACGAAATATACTGTTAAAGCAACAAAGGAGTTTTTCAAAGCTAAAAACTGGAAAATTCTTAAATGACCAAATCAGTCACCTGATCGAAATCCATTTGAGCATGCCTTCCATATGTTGAAGAGAAAACTTAAGGGGTCAAGCCCCCGAAATAAGCAGGAGCTGAAGATGGCTACAGTAGAGGCCTGGCAGAGCATCACCAGAGAAGATACTCAGCAGCTGGTGATGTCTATGAATCACAGTCTTCAAGCAGTCATTAAATACAAGAGATATTCAACAAAGAACTGAACATGACTACTTTAATATGCATACAATTGCTCTGTTCCAAATATGGTGCTCTGAAATGAGGGGACCATACATAAAAAGTGCTGTAATTTCTACATGGTCAAACGATACTATAAACAAATAACATTGAATAAAACCTGGAATGTACACTTTAATCATATGTTAACTGTTTGATTACAAATTTAAAACTGGAGCAAAGGAGCAAATAAAGGAAAAAAATGTCTTTGTCTAAAATATTATGGAGGGCACTGTATTCCCTTCAAAAATGTATATTGAAAAATTAATTGTTCACATCAGAATTGTTCAAAAATCAAGCAACTAGAAATAATCACCATGAGACTATAAAACACAGGATCAGTATTAGGACATATGGTCCATTGAGAGCATTGAGCAAGTGTCTAGTAAACTTGACACTTTACTAATCAAGGATCTGTCAACCTATGCCTTAACTATATCCAATGACTTGGTTTTCACAGCTGTGTGCCTGCCACATTGACCACCGCCAGTGGGCTGATAACGCCTCAAACCGTGCATCTTGGCGCCTCACAGTTTGGCGGGCAGCAGCCTCCTTTGAAGAAGACCACAGAGCCCACCTCACTGACAAAAGGCAAAGGAGGAAAAACCCAACACCCAACCCCAACCAACCAATTTTCCCTTGCAACCGCTGCAATCGTGTCTGCCTGTCCCGCATCGGACTGGTCAGCCACAAACGAGCCTGCAGCTGACGTGGACTTTTTACCCCCTCCATAAATCTTCGTCCGCGAAGCCAAGCCAAAGAAAGAATGTAACAATAAATTCATCTGATTCACCAGCCTCTAGCTGAAAAAAATATCTTTATCACTGTTCTAAATCCTTTTATCGTGAGGCTGTTCTCTTTGATCCTAGACTCTCCCACTACTGAAAACATCTTCCCCATATCCACTCTATCCAGCCCTTTCAATATTCTATACATTTCAATGAGATCTCTACCCATATTCCCCCCATCCTTCTAAACTCTAGTGAGTATTTTTTTTCTGTATTGCAGTTTATTGACATTTCTTTCTTTGTTTATATTTCTCTCTTTTGTATATATATATTTTTTGAGTAGAGTTAGAGGTTAATGATAAGTAGAAATCCTTCCTGACACACAGAAAAAAGAATCTCAGGGTTGTATGTGATGTCCAGTAGGTACTCAGGCAATAAATCTAAACTTCAAACTTGGAGTACGTGCAGAGCCAACAAATGCTCCTCATATGCTAATCCTTTCATTCCCATCATCAATCTATCATATGCTCATAAACCTTCTCTGGAGCTTCTGAAATGCCTGCACATCCTACCTTCAATACAGAGCTCAAAGTGCTAACAATCCAAATGTAGTCTGACCAATGCCTTATAAAGCCTCAGCATTACATTCTTACTTTTATATTCTAGTCCTCTCAAAATGTATGCTAACATTGCATTTGCCTTCCTTACAACCAACTTAATCTGCAAGTTAACCTTGAGAGGCCCTTTGGACATCCACTCTCCATTTAGAAAGTAGTCTACTTTTTTAATCCTTCTGCAAAAGTACATAACCATACATTTTCCTATGATGTATTTTATCTACCACTTTTCCCCCAATTTTCCTAACCTGTGCAAATCCCTCGGCATCACTCAATTAAAAACCTGCCCACAAAGCCATATACTCCATCATTCAAATCATTAACATACAGAGCGAAAAGGGGCAGACCCAAGACTGACCCCTGCAGAACACCACTAGTCAAATGATAACCAGTCAGAAAAGGGCCCCTATCAGCCAGCCAATCTTCTATCCACGCTGGTAGCATTCCTGTAATACTATGGTCTCCCATTCTTTTTTTAGCAGTCTCATGTGTGGCACCTTGTCAAAAACTTTTTAAAAATCCAAACAATATTCACTGAATCTCCTGATTATTCTGCTTGCTACGTCCTCAAATAATTCCATCAGATTTGTCAGGTAAATTCTCCTCTGAAGGATACCATGCTGACTTTGCCTATTTATCAAGTACGCCCAAAAACTCATTCTTAATAATGGACTCCAGAATTTTAACAGACTGCTTGAAAATAATTCTGGTGAATTGGTAATAGGGAACAAAGAAATTATGGGTTAACTGAATAGGCATTTTGCATCAGTCTTCATTATTGAAGACACCAGCAACATGCCAGAAATTCATGTTAGGCTTGCTGGCCTATAATTTCATTTCTATTCCCTCTCTCCCTCTTTAAAGAGTGGAGTTACATTTCCAACTTCAGTCCTCTGGAACCATTTGTGACTCTAGTGATTGTTGAAATATCATTACTAATGCATTAACAACCTCTTCAGCGGCCTCTTTCAGAACCCTGGGGTATAGTCTGTCTGGTTCAGGTGACTTATCCATCTTCGGAGCTTTCATCTTCCCAAGCACCACTCTCTTCTGCCCTGACTCTCTTGAATTTCTGGCACATCACTGGTGTCTTCTGCAATGAAGACTGACGTAAAGTACCTATTCAATTTATCTACTGTTATTTTATTCCCCATTAGCACTTCTTCAGCATCAGTTTCCAGCAGTCTAATATCCACTCTTGCCTCTCTTTATTATCTGAAAAAAAATGTTTGGTATCCTCTTTTATAATATTGGCTAGCTTACCTTCATATTTTCTCCTCTTGTTGCATTTTAGTTGCCTTTTTTTGGTTCCATGAGAGTTTAGAAGAATGTTTCATAATTGTTATTAATAATTTAGCAATAATTAATTATTAACAAATAATTTTGGTAATTATTCAAAGACCAGAATAATTTTAGGTACTATTTTTATACCTCACATTCAAATTCATCGCTTTTTCATGATTTGTATATTTAACAGAAATTTTGAGTGAAATGTGGTGGAGGTGCATTCCTGGACCTTTTGTCTTTCTGTTTTAATGGTCCCTGTGAATTCCAAACTTGAGCTTGGAAAAGATTAGAGCTAATCCTAACAGGTAAAGTAAGAAGCCATTTCTATATGCAGAGAATGTTTGAAATTGTCATGCTCTTCCCAAATGGGAATTGGTACAAGATTAAAATTACCTGTATTATATTTGAAATCACAATATTTGCAATTAACAAAATCTGAAGTAAGAGATGGAGTCACACATTAAACACAATTTCTTTGAATTGCAGAGCAGGGTCATGGGGTGAATGAGGACTACTTCTGAACTTACCTTCCCATGTTTCTGCTTTTGTTATCTACAAACTGAAAGGACCAGTGGGGTCTTCTTAAATTCAGCAATGAAAACAGAACCTCTAAAGCAGGAGTAGGGCCAACAAACCCCGGAGTTTGTTTTTATTTAAATGTTCAGTGGGCAGGGAGCCAGCAGTTGAGGCTAACTTGGGGGAGAAGCAGAGGCACATTTCTATTTAGAGTTAGTGAAACAATCAGGGCTCCAACAAGCACTGGCAAAGATTTGTTATAAATAATTATACTGATATACAACATTTGCCTTAATATATAATTAGTAATTATACAGGACACTTCAGCTCTGGACTTCTAAGACTGCTTTAAAGTAATTTACATTTACCCTTTAAAGTGCAGTTAATGTAGAAAATCCAGTCAGTTTTTTTTTGTGCACCACAGGCTTCCACAAACAGTGACCAAATAATGAGTGATATCGTTTAAATAAAAAGTCAGAACTCATTTGATCTTCAAAATAGTATTATGTAATATTTTTTTTATCCACTTGAGAGAATCAGTGGTGTATTGGTTTAAAGTCCAGTTGAACAGATCTGATACCATTGTACTCTTTCCACTCTCCTCTAAAATATCAGCCTTAGGCTATGTGCACCAAGTGCCTGTAATAAGACTTGAACCTCCATCTTCTTGCTCAAATGTGAATTATAAATGACAAAATTAATGAACAGAACAAGCAGGAACTAGGAATATAAAAAATTGGGAAAGTCGCTGTCAGGTATAAAACAGCTACCAGAAAAAGCTGGGAGTGGGTTAAGATGGAAGCAACCAAGTCCTAATTCCTTCCTTTCTGTGTATTTCAATTTAATATGCTGTCAGAAGTTGTTTTAAGGTATTTAAAATTGGGTACCATGAAAAAAGTGAGTTAATTATTGATTCAATCTTACACAGAAAGATTCATGTGATACCGAAACTTAGCAAACCTCTTCAAAATAGAGATTTTGAAATTTCTCTGCTACCTATTCAAATCATATTGAAAGTCAACCAAATAGATTTTGCTTGGTAAGTACTGGAAGTAACATTCATTTGACTGGTTGCATTAAATGTTACCAGCAAACTCTCATACATGGTATACTGTATTTGTGATCAACCTGCAGGATTTGGTTAGCCAACAGCGCCACCTGTCAGGGTCAAACTTCACGTTGAAATAGGAGGTTAAAAAATATTGATTCCAGAAATCAAATTGATTACTTCAAAAAAAAGTCTGACTTTTGGAATTTTGGAATGGAAGTTACCAAGAGATTAGTGAATGCTTGTCGATTCAAAATAATTCTGTATTTTTCAAGTGATTCCTCAATAAACAAATATTAACAATATAACATATTAAATGTGCCGTTAAAAAGTATTATTCAAAATTGTCACATAGACAATGATAATAAGTTCATTGTCATATACATTGTACAATGCACATATGCCAAAGTTAAAGTTCAAATTTCTTGCCAGAGTACATACATGACATCACATACAACCCAGAAATGCTTTCTCCTGCAGGCCAGATCATTTTACTTAATGGTAGTGCAAAAAAACTGCATTCAAGAAAAGATACAAAAGAGAGAAATGTAAATAACGAGAAAAGTGCAAATCAACTGACTGTTGAATACAGAAAATAAATATTCAATGATAAATATTGTGTAAAGTAAGAGCCCTTAAATGAATCTTTGACTGAGTTTGTTATTTAGCAGTCTGATAGTAGAGGGTAGGAACTATTCTTGAACCTGGTGGGACAAGGTTTATAGCATCTATACCTCTTTCCTGATAGTCACAGTGAGAACAGAGCATTTCCTGGGTGATCTGGGTCCTTGATCTATGCTGCTGCTCTCTGATAGGAGCATTCCATAAAACATTATAGCACAGAAGCAGGTCCCTTTGGCCCCTCTAGTCTAAGCCAAACCATTTTTTTTTGCCGAGCCCCACTGACTTGCACATAGTTTATAGCCCTCCATACCTCTCCCATCCATTTACCTGGCCAAATTCTTCTTAAATGTTAAAAATGAGCCTCCATTCCTCCCTTCAGCTGGCAGCTCGTTCAACACTCACACCACTCTTTGTGTGAAGAATGTCCCCCTCATTTTCCTGTAATCTTTTTCCCTTTCACTCTTAACCTATGTCCTCTAGTTTATATCTCACCTACCCTTAGTGGAAAAAACCTATCTATATTTATTCTGTCTATCACTCTCATATTTTTTAATTTTTCTATCAAATCTCCCCTCATTCTTCTACGCTCCAGGGAATAAAGTCCTGACCTGTTTAACCTTTCCCTGTAACTCAGTTCATGAAGTCCGGGCAGCATTCTAGTAAATCTCTGCACTCTTTCTATCTTATTGATATTTTTCCTGTTGTTAGGTGTGATAGTACAGATCTATCACCAATGTACATAGTGTATATAGTTACTGTATCTAGACTGTGCTTACAGCGATTGGCTGAGAGCTAAGCCACACCTATTGTTTGGGCCTTAAAGGGTTGTGTCCCTAGCCAGGTCGGATCATTCCGGACTGGTCGGCCACCTGTGAAGAGCTCCGGTCTTTTGCTAATAAAAGCCTTGGTTTGGATCAACAAGTCTTTGGTTCTTTCGACGAGCTCTACAATTTTATTAGCAAAAAGAATTTTTTTTGAAAGGGATGGAGCGTTTAACTCGGCCAGAAAAACTTGATATCGACCCACAGTCAGCTACAGCCTTCAAAGCCTTTAAGTTCTGGCTGCTGAACTTTGAAAACTTCCTGAGATTCATTCAGGTAGAGGAGGATAACCAGCGTCTAACAGCATTGCTGTCTATGGTGTCCTTGAGAGTCTACGAGAACATCCAGAATGAGGACCCCCTATCACTGTGGATGGAATTGGGGTACCCGAAGATGGTGAAAATACTGTGAAGGGCCTGTATCACTGAGGTGGCAGTGGTGTCTGGGCAGGCCACAGCGAATGGGAAGCGGGAGTATTCGTCGATGGCCGTAAGGATGTAGGTATTACGGTTGGTCGACGGTAGGGGTCCCTTAAAGTCTACGCTAAGACGCTCGAAGGGGCGGGTGGCTTTGATGACGTGGGAGTTATCCGGACGGAAGAAGTGGGGCTTGCATTCGGCGCACACCGAACAGGCTCGGGTCATGGAGCGGATCTCCTCAATTGTGTAGGGTAAGTTGCGCGCCTTGACAAAGTGAGCAAACCTAGTGACCCCTGGATGACAGAGCGCCTCATGGAGTTTCCGTAGTCTGTCCATCTGTATGCTGGCGCACGTCCCCCTGGAGAGCGCGTCAGGCGGGTCGTTGAGCTTACCAGGCCGGTACAGGATGTCATAGTTAAAGGTGGAGAGTTCGATTCTCCATCTGGCGATTTTGTCGTTTTTTATCTTACCACGCTGGGTGTTGCTGAACATGAAGGAGACCGCGCGTTGATCAGTCAACAGTGTAAAGCGCCTCCCAGCGAGGTAATGTCTCCAACGACGTACCGCTTCAACTATGGCCTGGGCCTCCTTCTCGATCGAGGAGTGTCTACTCTCCGGACCCTGGAGGGTTCTGGAGAAGAAGGCTACAGGCCGACCGGCCTGGTTCAAGGTGGCTGCCAGGGCGAAGTCGGATGCATCGCTCTCGACTTGAAACGGGACAGACTCATCGATCGCGTGCAGCGTCGCAGCAGCGATGTCAGATTTGATTCGATCGAAAGCCGCTGTGGCTTCGGTCGAGAGGGGAAAAGAGGTGGTCTTGATAAGAGGACGTGCCTTGTCGGCGTAGTTTGGAACCCATTGTGCGTAATAAGAGAAAAGGCCCAGGCAGCGTTTGAGAGCTTTCTGGGTATGTGGGGGGGGTAAGTCCATTAAGGGACGCATGCGGTCAGGATCTGGCATGACTATCCCGTTTTCCATTCGCTGTGGCCTGCCCAGACACCACTGCCACCTCAGTGATACAGGCCCTTCACAGTATTTTCACCATCTTCGGGTACCCCAATTCCATCCACAGTGATAGGGGGTCCTCATTCATGAGTTCAGAGCTGCAACAGTACCTTCTGGAGTGTGGCATTGCTTCAAGCAGGACCACGAGCTATAACCCACGCGGTAATGGCCAGGTCGAGAGGGAGAATGCCACCATATGGAGAGCGGTTACACTGGCTCTCCGGTCTAAAGGTCTCCCCACCTCTCACTGGCAGGAGGTTCTCACTAGTGCCTTACACTCCATCCGCTCCCTCCTATGTACTGCAACAAATGCCACCCCCCACGAAAGGATGTTCCTTTTCCCGAGGAAATCCGAATCGGGAACCACTGTACCGGCATGGCTCACCGTCCCTGGCCCCGTCCTTTTGCGACGCCACGTCCGGCACTCAAAGAATGACCCCTTGGTCGACCGAGTGACTCTACTCCACGCGAACCCACATTACGCATACGTGGAGTTCCCAGACGGGCGGGAGGACACTGTTTCGGTGCGGGACCTAGCTCAGGACGCGGTAGACCCAGCAAACCCCCCAACTCCTTATGCTCCAGGCCCCGTGCCGCAACAGAAGGACCAACAGCACCCCAATGACTCGGGCCACCCTGCCGACAAAACGACTGGGGAATTGAGCGACGGAGCAGTCGCACCCGATGAGCCCGCTGGTGACACCACTCCAGCGACCCCAATCCCGGCACCACGGCGGTCACGCCGGATGGTCAGACCCCCTGACCGCTACAGTCCTTGACCTACCCCTTCCTTTTCATTCTCTCCCTCGTTTTTTTTTTTTTTCCCCGGGTCAATTCTCCAAGAAGGGGTGAATGTGATAGTACAGATCTATCACCAATGTACATAGTGTATATAGTTACTGTATCTAGACTGTGCTTACAGCGATTGGCTGAGAGCTAAGCCACACCTATTGTTTGGGCCTTAAAGGGTTGTGTCCCTAGCCAGGTCGGATCATTCCGGACTGGTCGGCCACCTGTGAAGAGCTCCGGTCTTTTGCTAATAAAAGCCTTGGTTTGGATCAACAAGTCTTTGGTTCTGCACACACTACTCCAAATTTGGCCTCACCTATGTCTTATACAACTTTACCATAACATCCCAACTCCTGGACTCAATACTTTGATTTATGAAGGCCAATATACCAAAAACTCTTTTTACAACCCTATCCATATATGACACCATTTTCAGGGAATTATGTTTCAGCATTCCCAGATCCCTCTGTTGTACTGCATTCCTCAGTGCTCAACCATTTACTGTGTGTCCTTTCTTGTTTTGTCCTTCCAAAATGCAACACCTTACACTTGTCTGCATTAAACTCCATCTGCATTTTTTAGCCCATTTTTCCAGCTGGCCCAGATTCCTCTGTAAGCTTTGAAAACCTTCTTCACTGTCCACAACGCCTCAAATCTTAGTGTCATCTGCAAACCTGCTGAACCAATTTACCACATTATCATCCAAATCTTGAGAAAGATGACAAACAACAGTGGTCCCAGCACCAAAACCTGAGGCACATCACTAGTCACAGGCCTCTAGTCTGAGAAGCAATCATCCACCATTATTCTCTGGGTTCTCCCATCCAGCCATCGTTGAATCTAGTTCACTACTTAACCATGAATACCTAATAGTTCTGACTAACCTCCCATGTGGGACCTTGTCAAAGGCCTTAGTAAAATCCATGTATACAATATTCTTAGTCTTTCCTTCATTGACTTTCCTAATAATCTTGAAAAACTCTGAAAGATTGGTTAAACACAACCTACC
Source organism: Narcine bancroftii (assembly GCF_036971445.1). Taxonomy (NCBI): domain Eukaryota; kingdom Metazoa; phylum Chordata; class Chondrichthyes; order Torpediniformes; family Narcinidae; genus Narcine; species Narcine bancroftii. Next base: position 173,811,780 of record NC_091471.1, on the reverse strand, counting down.
ACTGTGGTGCACTGAGGTAGCAGCAAGCTAGCACAAAACTCAAAAGACTGTACAACAGGCTTTATTCCAGTAAAAGTCTGAGCACCATTTCAAGCCTTGGTGGCTCCCCGTGTGACTGGCTCAGGAGGGGCCAGCTCAGGTTTATATTCAGGTCGGCTGATTGACAGTCGGTCAGGTGGAGTCAGCCCCTTAGGTTGTCTATTCAGGTTGGCTGATTGACAGCCGGCCAGGTGGAGTCAACCCCTTAGGTGGTCTTCCTTCAGGTACAGAGATCACCCCCTGCAGTAGGCTGATCGTTGTATCACCACATTGACCCCCTTCTAAAAATTAAGTCCGGGAGAGTGGGGGTGGGGTGTGTAAAACAGTACCGGGTGGTATTTACAGATTCAGGTGGTCCGGCGGCCATCGGAGTCTCTGCGACTGTTGCAGGGTTGGCTCCTGGTCAAAGGTCAGTGAGGGCATGGTTGTCTGAGGGCTGGCTGGGTCTAGCATAGCTGTGGTGGGTGTTGGTGTGGGCAGCGTGGTGTCTATCTGTATGTCTGTCTGTGGTGGGGGGGGGGGGGGGTGGCCGGGTGGATGTGGTCTGCTAGGAGTGGGGCCTTCTGGAAGGGCAGAGGGAGGAGGTTGGCCAAGGGTACCCATGGTGGTGAGGTTGAGCTGGGTAGTCATGATGCTGGGGGGTGGAGGGGACCCTGCTGGTGCCAGATCCCTGATCAAGATGGTGTCCTCATGCCCACTGGGTACCTGACGTAGGTGTAGTTCTGGTTGGTGTGGAGGAGGAGAACAAGCTCAACCAGTGGGTCGGACTTGTGGGCCCACACATGTTTGCAGAGGAGCACTGGTCCTGGAGATGTGAGCCAAGCTGGGAGACCCCAGTCGCTGATTTCCTGGAGAATGAGAAAAGGCGCTTGTGATGGGTCTGATTAGTACCCATGCACATGTAACCTAATGACATGGAGTGGCTCAGGCGAGGTCCTCTTGCTAATAGTCAACAGACCAGCCTTTGGACCTTAGGGCCAGGGGGACTGCCTTTTAGATCACCCTGTTTTCACGCTCCACCTGTCCGTTGCCCCTCTGGTTGTAGCTAGTCATGCGACTCGCCGCAATGCCTCGCGCTACCAGGTACTGGCACAGCTTCTCACTCAAGTCGGATTCCTGATCACTGTGGATGGTTGCCAGGTATCTGAACAGGGTGAAAATCTGCGTCAAAGCCCTGATAATAGTGACCGTGGAGGAATCAGGGCAAGAGATGGCAAAGGAAAAATGGGAATATTCAACCACAATAGAGAGAAAATAGACGTTCTTGTTTGTGGAAGGCAGGGGATCTTATAAGTCGATGCAAAGCCATCCGAAGGGCCGAGTGGCCTTAACGACGTGGGCCTGTGGCAGGCGGAAGAAGCACAGTTTGCATTCCGCACAGACCCTTCATGGCTCAATCATGGTCTGGATTTCTTGGATGGTGAAGGGAAGGTTCTGGGACTTGATGAAATGTGTACAGGCACATGATGCCTGGGTGACAAAGTGTGTCGTGCAGCATAACTTGCAGTTGGCTGAACTGCATAGTTCATAGTGGTGCATGTCCGGGACAGAGCGTCGGGGGAGTCGTTGAACTACCCCGGTCTGTACTGGATGTCATAGCTGAACGTGGCCAGCTAAACTCTCAAGCGCAAGATCTTTTCGTTCTTGATCTTGCCTTTGTGGGTGGTGCTGAACATTAAAACCACTGTGTGTTGGTCGGTGAGGAGGGTGAACCTCCTACCTACCAGGTAGTGGCACCAGTGGCAGACTGCTTCCACGATCGCCTGGGCTCCTTTTCAATGGCGGAGTGCCCAAGTTCTGAACTGTGGAGGGTCCTGGAGATGGTTACGGGTCAGCCCCCTTGGTTGAGGGTGGCCGCGAGGGGAACATCAGTGGCATCGCACTCCACCTGGAATGGGGTGTCCTCGTCCATGCCATGCATCATGGCATCGGCGATGTCCTGCCTGATGTGAGCAAAAGCTGCTTATGCCTCGTTGGGGAGGGGAAAAGGTTGTGGCTTGGGTCAGTGGGCGGATCATGTCCATAAAATGGGGGACCCAATGGGAGTAATATGAGAAAAGCTCAAGGCACCTGCAGAGACCCTTGAGCGTGTGGGAGAGGAGCAGTTCCATTGGTGGACACATGTGTTCTGGGTCAGGACTAATGACACCATGTTCCACGATGTATCCTAGGATGATGAGGCAGGACACACACTTCTCTTTGTTGTAAGTGAGGTTCAGTTCTTTGTCCGTCAAGAGAAATCTCTCCAGGTTGTCACTGTGGTCCTGATGGTGATGGCCGCAGATGGTGACATTGTCCAAATACGGGTAGGTCGCTCTTAGCTTGTGCCGGTCTCCCATGTGATCCATCTCCTGCTGAAAAACAGAGACCCTGTTAATGATGTCCCCAAACGGGACCTGGCGGAACTGATAGTGACACTCGTCTGCCTCAAAGGTGGTATATGGTTTATTCCGGGCGTGGATAGGGAGCTGGTGGTAGGCCAACTTTAGGTCAATTGTCAAGAAGACGTTATAGGGACCTATCTTATTGACCATGTCGACTATTCGGGCTAGGGGGAAGGCATCCAGTTGGATGTACCGGTTTATGGTCTAGCTATAATCGATGGCCATCCTTGGTTTGCTACCCCCTTTCACCACTAGGACTTGGATTCTCCATGGACTGGTGCTGAGCTCTATGATACCTTCCGCCAGAAGCTGCCTCACTTTTGCCTTAATGGAGGTCATGTCAGCCACGCAATAATGCCTGATCTTGGCAGCTATGGGTTTGCAGTCTGACGTAAGGAAGTTGAAGAGGACGGGAGGGGTTGCCTGTAGCGTGGAGAGGCCCCAGGTGGATTGGGGGCAGTCGCCGGGCTGAGTGCTGTGGAGTGTGAGCAGGGAAAGGGGCCTGTTGAAGGTGAGGGTGAGGCTTTGGAGGTGGCAATGGAAATCCAGCCCTATGAGGACTGGGGCACAAAGCTGGGGCATGATCAGGAGCCTGAACCCTTTGTATGTTCCACCTCCCCCCACCACTGTCAATTCCTCTGAGCAGCGCCTGAGGGTCTTGATGGTCCCGGGCAGCAAAAGTGATGGAAAAGTTTGTGGGATAGATTTTGAGCTTTAGTGTCCGGGCCACATTCGGGTGCATGAATCTCTCAAGACTACTGCTATCGAACTGGCATTTTGTAACCTTCCCATTGACAGCGATGTCCATCATTGAGCACCCGAGTCCATGGGGAATGTCCCCCATCTAGGGGTCCAAGTCGCTGCTCCCTAATGAATGAGACGAGTAGCACCAGCGGCTTCCTTCCAGGGCATGGGGTGCTTCGGGTGGGTGATCAGGTATGCGTCCACGTTGACCATGTCATCCCATCAATGTAATGCCTGTGTTGCGGCAGTCGGGGCCCGGCTGGTCCAAGATGGCAGCGCCTGGTGGATGCACATAGCAGTGAACCTGGAGGTGATGTCATATGAACAGGAATGATGTCTTCAGTGCAGGCAGAAGTCATCAAGAAGAAGATGACAGCGCCCGGGGTGAGCACACTGCAGTGGAGAGAGTTGGTGGCTGGGCCGAACGTGATGTCAGCAGTGAGGGTGGAAGTGGCAGAGTGAGTAAGGACGTTGCCCGGTCCTCGCATTTGGCAGCATTCGGGAGGACTCCCAGCTGGTTGTGGAGGGCTGCAGCATTCTTGACGGGCCTGGAAAGGCACATCTTGGCTAAATGGCCTTTCTTCCCAAATCGGGAGCAATGCGAGTTTCTCGCCAGGCAGCTTTTGCGGGATCGCCTGTCTGACCCAAACCAGAACGCACAGTACTTATAGGGGTGAGCTCCACTGGCGGCTACGATTGTCTCCTCCACGTAGGGTCCTTCGGCGACGGTGGCCATTTGCATTTGCCGGGCAGGTGGTTGGGGGAAACGGGTATCAAAGAACTCTACATGATGAGCTGCAACCTCCAGGGAGCGGACTACCTCCATTGTCCTGGTAAGTGAGGCAATGTTTCTCTCCAGCAGCTTCTATTGGGCACTCCTCACACGCAGGCATCCCGGATCAGTCACTCCACTTTCCCTTCGGTCACCCCGGTCTCGGCCAAGCACGGGCAGGCTAGCTCGCAGGGCCCCCAGATAAGTATCTGCCGTCTCACCTAGCTGCTGGGACCTGATGTTGAGCAGGTACCAGGCATAAACCACATTTGTCAGGGGTTTGTACATACTCTTCAGGGTGGCCATCACAGGTTCATAGTCCATGCAGTACTTGATGTTCTGGAAAGCTCGTGGGACCAGCTTGGTGCAGAGCACCATGAGCTATTTCTGTTTGGTGTTGATCACCTCATCCTGTGTTAGGATGTTCGCCTCAATCGCGTGCCTGGGCATCCGAGTGTTGGGGGTCGATCTCCAGGCTTTCTATCATCAGAAACTTCTCTATGGTCTCGCTTTAAAATTTATACTGAAATAAATTATGGTGCTCTGAGGTAGCAGCAAGCAAGCACAAAGCTGAAAAGACTGTACAACAGGCTTTATTCCAGTAAAGGTCTGAACACCAGTTCAAGCCTTGGTGGCTCCCCATGTGACTGGCTCAGGGGGGGCTGGCTCAGGTTTATATTCAGGTCAGCTGACTGACAGCTGGCCAGGTGGAGTCAGCCCTTTAGGTGGTCTTCCTGCAGGTACAGAGATCACCCCCTGCAGTAGGCTGGTTGGTCATATCTCCACAACTACACACAGCCATGTTAACTATCACTATTCAGATTCTGGCTATCCAATTAATTGTATATCCAATCTCTTAGAACACCTTCCAATGATTTACCTACTTCTGACATCAGATTCACCGGCCTATAATTTCCATGGTTACTTTTGGAGCCTTTTTTAAACAACAGAACAACATGAGCTACCCTCCAATCCTCTGACACCACACCCATGGCAAAGGAAATGTTAAATATTTTTGCCTGAGCCCTTGCAATTTCTACACTAGCGTCCCTCAAGGTCCAAGGGAATATCTTGTCAAGCCCTGGGGATTTATCCACCCTTATTTGCTTTAAGACAACAAGCACTTCCTCCTCCTTAATCTGTATAGGTTCCATGACCTCATTGCTTGTTTTCCTTACCCCGCAACTCTGCCCATTTCCTGAGTGAACACGGATGAAAAAAACCCATTTAAGATCTCCTCAATCTCTTTTGGCTCCACCCTAAGCCGACCACTATGACCTTCAAGGTGACCATTTTTGTCCCTTACTATCCTTTTGCTCTTAATATACCTGTAGAAACCCTTAGGAATTTCCTTCACATTGTCTGCCAAATTTACCTCATGTCTTCTTTTAGCCTTCCTGATTTCTTTCTTGAGGTTTTACTTGTTGATTTTTGTCTGGCACCACCTAACCAGGTTCTCAATCTCCATCCTGTATTCTGAACCATCATTTCCATTTATCTGACCAACAACAGTGTTGGTGGTAGAATTGATCTTTCATTGCATTATATACAAGACATGTTCTTTATTTCACATTATCACCATCATTCCCTCTTTTCTTTTGCTTGTTTACTCTGTTTTTCTGTCCTTGCCAATATTTATCTTTCACTCAATCTTGCTAACAGAGACTACTTATCTGGTCATTACCACATGACAGTTTGAGGTATTTTCTGGGTACATAAATACATAAGAACATAAAAAATAGGAGCAGGAGTAGGCCATCTGGCCCCTCGAGCCCACTCCACCATTCTATAAGATCATGGCTGATCTGATCATTGGCTCAAATCCACCTAGCTGCCTTTTCCCATATCCCTTAATTCCTTCTTTTATGTAAAAATCTAACTGAACCTTAAATATTTTCAGTGAAGTAGATTCAACCGCTTCCCTGGGCAGAGAATTTCACAGATTCACTACTCTATGGGAAAGAGTTTTTCCTCATCTCCAACTTAAATCTACTCCCCCAAATCATGAGGCTGTGTCCCCTAGTTCTGGTCTCACCTACCAGTGAAAACAATTTTCCTGCCTCTTTCTTCTCTAGCCCTTACATAATTTTATATGTTTCTATAAGATCTCCTCTCATTCTTCTGAAATCGAATGAGTATAATCCAAGGTGGTTTAGTCTCTCCTCGTGGGTCAACCCCTCATCTCCAGGATCAACCTGGTGAACCTCCTCTGGACTGCCTCCAAAGGCCAGTATATCCTTCCTCAAGTATGGAGACCAGAACTTCACACAGTACTCCAGGAGTGAGCTCACCAGTACCTTGTACAATTTCTCTAGTGATGAAGGCCAACATTCCATTTGCTTTCTTAATAACCTGCAACCCAACTTTTTTGCAATTCATGCACAAGCACTCCCAAGTCCTTCTGCACAATAGCATGCTGCAGTTTTTCACCATTTAAATAATAATGTTCTTTTATTTTTCCTACCAAAGTAGATGACCTCACATTTACTAACATTGTACTCCATCTGCCAGACCTTTGCCCACTCACCTAATTCAACTATATTCTCCTGCAGCCTTTCCACATCCCTTGTACAATTTGCTTTTCCACTCAATTTAGTATCATCTGCAAACTTGCCTACACTACACTGTGTCCCCTCTTCCAAATCATCAATGCAAATAGTGAACAGCTGTGGGCCCAGCACCAACCCCTGAAACACCCCATTTACCACTGTGCCAATCAGAAAAACACCCATTATCCTGACTCTCTGCCTTCTGTCAGTTAACCAATCCTCAATCCATGCCAATATACTTCCCCCGACTCCATTTATCTCTATCTTATTGGTAAGTCTCTTGTGCCGCATCTTATCAAATGCTTTCTGGAAACCCAAATATTACAACATCAACCTGTTCCCCTCCATCTATCACACCCATAACATCCTCGAAGAACTCCAGCAAGTTTGTCAAACAAAACCTGCTGTCTATGAATCCATGCTACATCTACTTAATCGAACCCCTTCATTCCAAATGTCCCAATATTTCATCGTTAATGACAGCTTCAGGCATTTTCTCCAACTACAAATGTTAAGCTAACTGGCTGATACTTACCTATCTTCTGCCTACATTCCTTTTTAAAAAGTGGCGTGACATTTACTGTCTTCCAATCTGCCAGGACCTGCCTGGAATCCAGAGTATTTTGGTGAATGACTACCAATGCATTGACTATAACTCCCACCATTTCCTGGGATGCATCCTATTAGGACTAGGCGATTTGTCCAGCTTCAGTCCCATTAGTTTGCTCATCACTATCTCTTTTGTAACAATTATTTTATCGAGGCCCTCGCCTCTTTTCACATCCCTATCACCACGCTTTGGCATGCTAGATGTGTCTTCCACCGTGAAGACTGACACAAAGTATTTTTTGAATGCCTCGGCCATTCCTCATTGCTCAATATCAATCTCCCTTTCTCATCTCCCAAGGGACCTATGTTGACTCTAGTCACCCTCTTCTGTTTTATATATTTATAAATTTTTTTGCTGTTTTAATAATTTGTGCTAATTTTCCCTTCATAATCCTGCTCTTTCCTTATTTTCCGTTTAGTTGTCCTTTGTTGCCTATTAAAGATTTCCCAATCCTTCAGTTTCCCACCTCTCTTGGCTACTTTGTACACATGAGCTTTTAATTTTATGCTTTCCTTTATTTCCTTAGTTAACCAAAGCTGGCTCTTCCCTCTCTCACTGCCCTATTTTCAAAGGGAATATATTTTTGTTCCGAGATTGGTATTGTATACCAAGATTGGTATTGTATTAACTATGTTACTTTGTACTTGTATTACTTTATTTTGTATTTTTTCTGTACGTGAATTACTTACTTTCTTCATATGTTAAAATTAATAAATAAAGTTTCGAAAAAAAAGGAATATATTTTTGTTGAGCACTGTGAAAAATCTATTTGAAAGTCTTCCACTGTTCCTCAACTGTTCTACCAACTAGCCTATGCTCCCAGTCCATGCTGATCAATTCCTCCCTCATCCTATTGTAGTTTCCCCTGTTCAAGCATTATACACTATTTTTAAATCTAACTAATGCATGCTTCATCTGTGTGAGAAATTCAATACTATGATTGCTTTTTCCAAGAAGGTCCTTAACTACTAAATTGTTAATTTTTCATATCTCATTGCACAATACTAGGTCTAAAATAGCATTTCCCCCTTGTTGCTTCCTTAACATGCTGCTCAAGAAAGCTATCACGTATACATTCCATGAAATCCTCCTCCAGTCTCCCTTGACGAAATTGATTTTCGTCTATGTGGAAGTTAAAGTCTCCCACAACAACTGCCATTCCGTTCTTACATGCCTTAGTTATCTCTCGGTGGTCATGTTTCCTTTGTTACTACAGTGGCTATGCTTCCAAAGTATTTCATTATCTTCTGAGAAGTTTGGAACATTGTGAAAAGAACCAGAAGAGGATATTATCTAAATGGGTCTTCTTTTTATTTCTTCCAATTTATTGCCTGATCTTTCCCTCCAATTCATCAGTGCACTTTATGTAATTCCCTCTGCTAGCTCTCTGCTCAGTCATTCAACCCTTCTCTCTTTCTATCTCTTCCCACACACTCTTCCTGAAAGAAGATCAGGGATCAGGCTTTCTAGTTCTTTTAGTGTTGGGGTTGGGAGAAGGTGTAAATTCTATCTGTCAGAGTTCAATTTTTTGCCATTTTTAAATTTAATTTGGAAGCACAACAATGAATTCATTTTCTCCATTTCATGCAAATCTGCTCTCAACCACCCTCTCTCCAAAGAGACGAGCGATAGTTCCCTGGTCTTCACCTTTCTCCTCATTATCCTCTACATTTTCCATCTCCAAAAGTATCCCATCAGCAGCCATCCTCTTCCAACCATCCCTGCCCCCCCCCCCCACCACTTGATTTCCATAGGGACCACTTTCTCTGTGATACCCTGGTCTGCTCAGCCTTTCCTACACACTATTCTCCATCTCCTAGTACTTTCCTATTCAGCTACTGGAGGTACAATACTTGTCCCTGCACCTCCTCCCTCACCTACATCCAAGGACTGACATAGTCCTTCTCAGTGAGGCAGAGATTCATGTATACCACCTCCAGTATGGTCTATTCTATTTGGTGCTTGCAATTTGGCCTTATCTATATTGATGAGAGTCTGTGGACAATTGTTTTGGAGAGCCACTCCTCAATGCAATCTCTTTAAACTGAAGGGCATCTACAACACAGTATTAATTTGTGCTGTTCTGCTTACCAGCATCCAATACTTGCTTCCTTGATTTTAAATATCATCAACTTTTAAATTCTTCCTTCAATTCAATGCTGCTCTAATTCAAATCTTATGATCTTAAATTATGATCATAATCTTATGATCCCAAATTTGAATGTACCACCACTGGCAATTGCACTTCAGGCATTTACTCCGAGCTTTAGATGGTCCTTCCAAGAAAATTCAATACAAGAAAATTTTTGCCTCTATCATTAATTACTGTTATAATCTCTGTGATTCTTTGCCAATGCAACTTCCCATGCCATAAAGACATGGACTTATGTTGTGCCATTCACTACATCAGAACATCCCAATTACCTCACTACCAATGAAGGAGTTTTTATGGATATTAGCACTGCTAAAATGTAGGAAATAATCTCATTCTTAGCTTATCATCATTTCAGTCTGATAATACACAAGCTTACCAAAATAACTGGAAAGAGAACAGATTCTTTGTTACCTGAGTTAGTGAAAGAGTAATTTTACCTTCATCTTCTTTTATATAATTAATAAAATAGCTTGAACAAAATAAAATAGAATTTAATTTCCCTAGGATTTTTTTTTCTCTAATGTTGTTTGGACACTCCAGACAATCCTGGAAGGTTTGCCAATAATATCTTACTACTGGTCACAATCTCCCAAACCCACACTGTACACTACATCTGTCTAATACAACTGTCTGTCTAAGATGATCCTCCTTATTCTCTCCAAATGATCTCTGCAAGTGCTTTCATCAACTTAAAACCTTTGACTACTGAGAAACCAATGTCTCTTCATTACAGTACAAGTCCAAAAATCTCGACTGCTCGGGAGTTGGGTCAGTCCGGAAGTCTCGCATAGTACTTTTAAAATTAAAATTTGAGGAATAAAGAAGAGTTAAGCAGGTAAATTTTGATAGAGTAGCAAATACAGCATTCTTCATTTATCAAAGTGAACAGTTTTAAAGAAAAATAAAGTCAACATTTGACAAAAATATAAACATAATGTTTTATCACTATAAAAAGTGTGTAAATGCTTGAAATTATGTTTAAAAATGACCATTGGAAAAAAAATACAGTATAAAAATGAAATCAGGTTATTTAATACAAATTATTTATTAGCAAAACATTGTTATATAAAAATGTAAACTTTTTCTTTCAGCAATTTGTCAGGCTGTAAATTCTAGAATTTTATTCTTTGCTTTTTTATATCATAAATATAGACTTTTTGATGTTGTATGTTTCCATTAGAACAGTATTGCTCACACCATGTTCTAGTTTCTTAATTATTGCATCACATTATTTATACTACAAAGTTTAGGATCCATTATTATAGGTTTATAAAGATCCATCTGACTGTGCATCTTATGGACCTATTTCCCTTTTGAATGTTGACTTTAAAATTCTTTCTTAGGTTTTAGCAAAGATTAGAAAATATTCTTCCTCAGATTATCGCAAAAGATCAAACTGGATTCATTAAACAACAATACTTCCATTTTAATGTTCGAAGACTAATGAATATTATCTATTCTCCTTCATCTAAGATTTCAGAATGTGTAGTATCATTAGATGTAAAGAAAGCCTTTGATAGAGTTGAATGGAGATACTTGTTTGAAATTTTGGAAAGGTTAAATTTTGGTTCTGGATTTAATTCCTGGATTAAGTTACTTTATTTTAAACTAACTGCAGTAGTTATTATTAATAATCAAAAATCTTCCCCACTCAAATTGTTTTGAGGTACTAGACAAGTCTATTCCTTCAGCCCTTTACTTTTTAATCTGGCATAGAACCCCTTGCAATTGCACTCTGTAATTCAAATGAGATTCAAGGTATTAGTAGAGGAGATGAAGTACATAAATCCTCTCTATATGCAGGTGATCTTTTATTCTCTTTCAAATCCTGCTAATTCTATCCCTGCAATACATTCTTTATTGTCATTTTTTGGGAGTTTTTCTGGATATAAACTAAATTTTTATAAAGGTGAATTAATCCCAATAAACTCACATGATCCTATTTATGATAATATGCAATTGAAGATGTTAGAGTATTTCTTATTTAGGTGTTAAAATCACTAGGAAATGTAAAGATTTGTTTAAATTAATTTTTTCTCCTTTATTAGATTTTGTGAAACAATCTTTTACTAGATGGTCCCCATTGAGATTGTCTTTGGTTTGTTTGCATTAATGCTGTTAAAATGATAATATTACCTAAATTTTTATACTTATTTCAAGCTGTCCCAATTTTTATTCTGAAATCTTATTTTGATAATACTGATTCTAAGATTTCATCTTATATTTGGAATGGTAATAGGGCCAGATGAATAATTTTAATTTACAGAAACCTAAGAAGAAAGGTGGTATGGTCTTACCAAATTTGGGATTTTATTATTGGGCAGTTAATATTCACCATGTTATGTTTTTGGATTTATTATTTTGATAAATTTGATCATCTACTCTGGGTATATTTGGAATTGAAATCTGTCCAGAATGATTCCTTAGCTTCTTTTTTAGGACCAGCATTACCTTTTAGACTATCTAAGATCAGTAAATATATTTTCAATCCAATTACTAAATATTTGGTTTCAATTTTGAAGGTTTTTCGGTAAAGGTAAGTTTCATTATTGGAATATAATACTACATTAAGAATGCAACATACATGAATTTATCTTCTATGAGGAAGAAAGAAAATCACTCCTTTGTCCAGCACCTCTCACAGGGATGAGGCCCAAGTGAGGAACAAACTTGTGACCCCTGGTTCACAAGACCAGTGCTCTAACCACTGAGCTATCAGAGTCTCTAATAATGTTGCCTTGGCTATTATTGTGTATCTTAATTTATCTGGAAGATTAAAGGAATGATCTCTTTTATAGATTTATTCTCTGATGGTGATTTGATATCTTTTGAACAACTTTCTACCAAATATAATTTACCATACATGCATTTTTTAGATATCTACAGATTAGAAATTTCCTGAATATGGTCATTTCTCATGATCTAATATTACAACTAACAAGATTTACTTTACACTTCGTTCAAGTTAAGCCCCTTTCAGAAGGGTTTAATTGGTACTAATTAAATTCTTGTATTAAATTTGAGATCAGCCCCCATGGATATGATTCAACAAACATGGGAATCAGAACTTCAACTAGCATTATCTCCTAAAACATGGGGAAGGATTATTAGACTAACTAATACTTATTCACTTTGTGCATGTCATTCTTTAAAATAGTTCATAGAGCTTATATGTCTAAAGATAAACTGGATCACATCTTTCCTAATACGAGCTCTATTTGTGATAGATGCAGTACTGATGTGGCTTCATTGACTCATATATTTTGGTCATGTCCTGTGTTGGAAAGATATTTTAAAAACTCTATCAATGATACTGGTTATTCAATTACAACCTAACACCTTAATTACTCTTGTTGGAATTACAGATGTAGGTTCTTAACCATCTTAAAGAGCCATTTTACTTAAACGGAAAGACTGAATCTCCTACATTATTTCAAAGGCTTTTTCATGAAATGCCTTTCATAAATTTAGAAATAAAGTCAGAAGTCATACTTTAAATACAACTACTAAATATGAAGAAACATGGAAACCATTTATTGATTACTTTCATGGGATATAACTGGCATTATTCTATGAATTATGTAAGGTAAAACATCATGAGATGGGAATGTGTAGGGAGTTACCCTGTACAGGGCAGTAACAAGAAGGGGAGGTGTCCTTGTACTCCTGTTAGGTAAAACATCATGAGATGGGAATGTACAGGGCTGTAACAAGATGTAAATGCATCCTTGTACTTACAAGATAAGAGAGACATTGATGGATTGAGAGGCAGGAAGCTAGCAGGGAAAGGATAGCAACAGTTTTAGTCATTGGACAAGTAATGATATGATGATGTTCTAAGCATGTATCCAAGGGTATAAAAAATCACCATTTTGCTGATAACGGCAGAATGCATTCTCCGACTAACATGTTTAATCGCAAGTGTTACAATCCGGTAATAAAGAACAAAGAACCCTGATTTCGACTCAGCCTGGTGTTTGTCTCACTCATTCATGAACAAAGCAGACCTAACAATTAACACTTCTAACTCTTGCCATTTTTGTTATATGTAGGTGTGGACTGGGATAGGCCATTCAGTTGTTTTTTCTATATTTTTAGTAGATTAGTTTGGTTTTTTATACATAATATAAATATTTCTTTATCTGTTTTCTTTATTAGGAGATTTATTTCTAATATGTCATATTTTCACTCTTTGGAATTTATGTAGACTTGGACATAGCATTTTAATTGTGTTATTTCTATTCTCCTTCTGCATATGTTATTAAATGTTAATGAAAAGATTGAAAAAGAAAGAAAACTCCCTCTTGTTCATCACTGATATGCCTGCTGTCCTACAATAGATCCTCATTTTCAAACTGCTAAATATAAAATTCTGTAATCTCAGTTCCACTACAAACTTTCCCTGGCCAATCACCATTCCTCTTGCTGTCTCTTCAACCCTTCACCCTCAAATGATAGGAGTACTTTCTGCAATTCCCAACCTCTGGAAATTTATTCTCTCTGCCAACATTTATAAAGCCTCACAAAACCTATGTTTTCCATTACACTGATGATGTGCTATTTTCCTTGAATTTATTTCTGATATTATAGAACAGTGTGGCACAGGCTCTTCAGCCCTTGATGTTGCCAACCCATATATTCCTACCAAAAAATACTAAATCTTCCTATCTCATAACCCTCTATTTTTTTGTCATCCATGTGCCTGCTTTAAGAGTCTTTTAAATGCCCCCAGTGCTTCAATCTCCACGTCAATCCCTGGCAAGGCATTCCAGGCATCCACAACTCACCAAGAACACTTACCCCTGATGTCTCTTCACTTTGTACAAATATCTTCTGGTGTTTGGTATACCTGCTATAGGGAAAAAGGTGCTTATTTATGACACTCAGAATCTTGTAGACCACTATTAAGCATCCTCTCATCCTTTTTTTGCTCCAAAGTCCCAGCTCTGCTAACCTTGCCCCATAAGACTTATTTTCCAATCCATTCAACATCCTGGTAAGTCTCCTCTGTACCCTCTCTAAAGCTTTCACGTCTTTTCGATAATGAGGTGACCAGAAGTGAACACAATACTCTAAGTGTGGTCTCGCCCGAGATTCCCAAAGCTTTGGAATTGCAATCAATAAAATATATTATTAAAATTATATTAATAGGATTGCTAACAGTACTATATTATACAGAATGTCCTGTACAAAAATAGAGGATTGTTTCTCCATTATTAAATTAACTTGTGATATTTCTTTTACCATCATCTAATAAATAGGGTTCAGAATAATACTTAATTTTAAAGAATATTTCATCTTTAAAGAGATATAAAACAGAAAATATTGGAAGTTGGCAGTCATTCTGGAAAGAGAGAGTTAATATTTCAGGTCCAGTACACTTTATTATGTTTATAGAGTGTGGCATATGAGTGTAACATTTCAGTATTGCAATTTAAAGAGTGTGATCCTTCATGTTTTAAGCTCTTCTTGAAATCATCGTTGCTGCTGGTTTTCATTTGAATTACACTGTTGTAAAGTATAATTGTAATATTTCTCTCATTTAAATATCAATCAGGACATTGTTCATAATTGAGACTGGTCTTGAATTTCATACAGACCACTAAAATAGGTCCTTGCACAATGACACTGCAATATCTGGCCCTTAAAAGTTGCATACCATTTAGCCCATTGCAATTTCAGGAAGACAAAGCCATCAATGGGGACCAAAATACTTGGATTAGATAGCTAGAAATTGATTGTGCCTAAAGGAATTTTGCCCAGCAGAATTCTGTACCTTTAGGAAGGGGAGGGGAAAGAGTGATGTAAAATTAAGGAAAGAGAAAGGACCTTTACCCTTCACATAGAGCTCAGCAGCAAGCCTTGATAATAAAGGAGACAATGGCATTCCACTCCCAGAAATATCTTGCCCTCACCTCTCCTTTCCATACAGAAATGAATGTTTCCTCTATGACTCTCTGGTTCCTCAACTACTCCCCTCCTCAGGGCACTCTCCAAACACTTTCTTTTTTCTCATTATCCAAGCCTTTTGGGTGAAGCAGCAGTTCACTTGCATTTCCTTCAATTCAGCATTCAACATTCACAATTTGGTCTCCTCATCACTTCAGAAGATAATGCAGATTTGGAGAGCACTTTGCACAACACTATTGTTTTTTTTCCAAAAATACTTTATTCACAATAATTTTTTTAACAAAAGGAAAATCGTGCAAAATCTCTTCCCACTCTTATTTTTGTATCTATACATTTCCATCACTGTCCATTGTTACAAGTAAAACACAAATATCTCCAGACACAGAGATCAAAGTAAAAACACAATGCGAGTCTTTCTTTATATTGCAAAGATAAAGATGCATAACCAATGTTTTGAGCTTAAGCAAGGGCGCCTGAACAAAATGGTAGGGGAGAGGGATAGGAGAGGAGCACAGTCCCAAAGCCAGGAGGCAATAGGTGGAGAAGGGAGGGAGGGCACAGCAGCAAGCAGGAGAGGAGGGATGGCTCAATAAATAGAGGGAATCAGGTGGAGAGCTAAGGGAAAGACAGGGGGAAGGGAATGGAGGGAGAATGGAGAGTAAGTTAGCAGAAACCAGAGAGGTTGATGTTAATGTCATGCAACTAGAGAGGGCCCATACAGGAAATCTGGTGTTATTCCTCCAATTTACAGATGGCCTTGGTGGGATAGTATATGAGACAATTAAATTGGGTCCATGCTCCTCCCACCCAATACCATTTTTCCTTACCTTGCTCAAGCCTGATATGTTGGTTATGTATCTTTATCTTTACTATATATCAGAGGGGATGATGAGACAGCCTGTAGGAACGGGGTCCAGCACCTGGCCGAGTGTTGTGCCGACAATAACTTGGTGCTCAGAAGACCAAGATCATTTTGGAGTTCAGGCATGCTGAAAGCCACATTCACATCCCCATTTACATCAATGGAGTTGTGGTGGACCGTGTATCAAGCTTTAAATTCCTTGATGTTCCCATTTCCAATTATCTCATCTGGACCCTGAACTCTTCCATTCTGATCAAAAAGGCACAACAGCGTCTTTATTTCTTGAAGAGCTTGAAGAAAGTACACTTCCGTCCCAAGATATTGATGGCTTTTTAACGCTGTACTTACCTTTGGCATCTCAGTGTGATATGACAATTGTCTCATATCAGACCGTAAAGCACTTCAGTGGGTGGTGAAAACTGCCCAGGAAATTATTGGCATTCAATTGCCCACCAACAGAAACATCTATCAGGAATGCTGTCTGGACAGTGCGAAGAGCATCATCAAGGATTCATCTCACTAGTGTTTTCGATGAGCAAAAGAAATAGGGAGTTTTTTTGCATTCAGTGTGATCTTGTGAAGAAGTGGAAAGGTTTTGGAATGAACTGAGTTTATTATTAGGGCAAATTATGAAGATAAAGATACCAACGGATCCAAGAATATTTTTACTTGGAGATATTTACGAAAAGGATATAAAATTGAAATTGGACATAAAATTGAAATTGGACAAATGCCAAGAAAAATTGTTAAGTATTGCAATAGCAACTGCAAAGAAATGTATAGCGATATCATGGAAAGATGAGAGAGAAGTGTTACTAAGTAGATGGTATAATGAGATGCGAAATTGTATACCTTTGGAAAAAAAATTACATATAGTTTAAGGAATCGAGTTGAAAATTTTTATAGTATTTGGAAACCATATTGGGATTTTATGGATAATTTTCCGTCCACCTCTTCTGTCTTATCCGCTCCACTTAATTAGTAATTTCTAATATCAATTAATGATTGTCTCTGCTAAATATTCTATATTAAATGGTAGGTGTTTCTTTCCTTTTCTTACTTTTGGTTGGGAGAAGGGATGGGGAGAATATATAAAAGTACTTTTTTTGTATTATTGGCTATGGATATTTGATTAATATTTTTTTCCTGCAATAATGCAAACAATTAAATAAAATTGAAAAAAAAATAAGGATGCATCTCAACCTAACTATGAACTTTTTACTCTTCTTCCAACTGGTAGGTGCTACAGGAGCCTTCGGCCGCGAACCAGCAGGCTTAAAAAGAGCTTTTTTCCCTATGCTGTGACCCTGCTGAACCTTCAATCACAACACTGAGTGGTTCTCCAGTCACATTGTACTGTCAGTACTTTTATAATTGTTTGCTTGCTGAATGCGATTGTTTATTTGTCTTGTATATGAGACTTTTTTTTTATCCTGGTTGGATGGTAATTGCATTTCATGTTACTGGCACAATAACAATAAAGCTGAATCTAATCTCATATCAAGTTCACCATTGGACGCGCCGACTTTCTCCAGCGTTTTGATTGAACTTCACCCACAGGCTTTGCACACCCTCGTCCTTGGTCAGGTGACGGAAGTGAGCCTCGCTTTCGACGCAGAGCGGCCGAGTGACGGTGAGGTTGTGGCGTCATTGCGCTTTAGACCGTCACGTGGCCTGACGGTGGCCGGCGGCATGGCGCGGTCTGCAGAGGAGGCCGTGGGAGCCGTAGTGTTGGCCGGTGACCTGCTGACTTTCCCGACCACGCACAGCGCCAAGGTGCTGTGCGGGCCTGGCCTGCGGCGGCAAGATTCCGGGCTGGGTCTGACTGCGTGTAAATCCGGGATTCTAAGGCACAAGGAGCCCTCGGTCTACTGGGTGGATTCGCATCAGAAGAGGGTGAGCGGCGGGGGTGGGGAAGGAAGGGAAGAAGACAGCGGGAGAAAGCTGGGCTTGTGGGAAAGCTCTGTGTGTGACAAATGACAGGGAACGTTTGAACCTCACTGTACCAACACGGGCAGGGCTTTTCCTTGTATTCACGGTTCACCCCAGCGTGTAGTGGCCCCAGACCTTGAGGGCATCATCCATCCTGTGCTGGTGACTACTACAATAAAAGCATCAGTAGGTCCTTCTGCCCATCGAGCCTGTCAGCAACGTGATAAGTTCTGGCTGTTTTTATTTAATGTCCAATGGTCCAACATTCATACGCGATTCCTTGAATATTCGATTTATTTAAAATATATTCTGTGACCCTTTTGGTTAGAAAGATTCTCTACTCTGGGAGATATCTTATTATCTCAGTCCATGCCTCTAAACCCATGTTCACAGAGAAATGTCTTTAATTCGGTTATCCCCTATATGAGTATTTTATTTATTTCAATAAGTGCAGGAGAGTATGAATCAGTTCATTTCATGAACTTCTGTTGCATGCATTCAATTGGAAATGTAGCTTCCTGTGGATAGGGAAATTTGTATATCTTACAGTTTTGGGACCCCATATAATTATGGTATAGTAGAATGTTTCAATTCAAATTATCCTACAGTTTGTGGTTTCATGTTGCAGCTGTGTTAACTTTCATTAATTTGTACAAGATAGCCAAGACCCTCTTGACAGCCAATCTTTTCAATCTCCCACTTTAGAGAAAATATTCATGATTATACTTTATCACATTCATTCTGCTATGTGCTTCTTTCCCCCAGTCCCTATTAACTTGTTCATATTTCTAAATTAAAACATGGTTATTACACAGACATTCAGACTATCTGGCATAAGAGAAATCTTGTTACCCCACTCACACATTCTCAATGTTGAGAACTTTTCAGATATTTAACCAGCTCCTTTTGATAGTTACAATTGAATCTGCTGCAGCTACCACTCCTCTCCTACTGCCTTTTACTTGAGTTTTTTCTTGTGTGTTGGTTATTTTTTACTAACTACCTTTGTATATTTACTGTATTGATGTAAACTTCAATAATCTGGACATAATAAATAGGAATAAAGTTAGACTAGTTTACTTCTCAGGCCAGTGATTAATTCTAACTTTATCTTGGCATCAGTACAGTTTTCTCACTCTTCCTATATCCCATGACTCCCTTGGAGTGCAAATGTCTATCTGTCTCTACCATGAATCTCTTCGGTGACACTCCCTCCACAGCCCTTTGAGCAAGAGAATTCCAAAGAATTACTATCCACTCCCCCTTAAATAGATTATTCTACAATTAAACCCTTTGCCATAGATACACTAATCTTTGATACATTCTGTCCATTTCCAGGCTAACCCTCAATTCCAATCTCCCTTGAAATGTAAATTCCTTTATCCATAAATTGTAAACCTTCTGAACATTATATCCAATGCAAATATACATTTTCCTTCAAATCAAAGACCAAAATTGAAAGTAATACCACAAGAATTGTCTCACCAGAACATAAAGTTGCATCAAATCTTTTTTATTGCACCTGATTTGATTTCAGATTTATGGTCAGAGTACCTATACGACATTCATATACAATCCTGAGATTCCTTTTTCCTGCAGGCATAGCAGAATTACCACTAATTAGTAGTTCAAAAATAAAATGTATACACTGTAAACATTTAAACAAATAAAAGAACTGTAAACAGATAATGAATGTTATCTTAAATGTCCTTAAATGAGTCTGAGTTTGTCGTTGAGGAGTCTGATGGTGGAGGGCAGCATTTGTTTCTGAACCTGGTGGTGTGAGTCTTGGCACCGATACTTCTTTCCTGATGGCAGCAGCAAGAACAGAGCGCATGCTGGGTGATGCAGGTCTTTGATGATTGCTGCTGCCCTCTGACAGCAGCTTTCCTCATAGATGTACTCAATAGCGGGGAGGGATTTGCCTGTGATATCCTGGGCTGTGTCAACTACCTTTTGCAGGGCTTTATGCTCGGGGGTATTGGTGTTCCCATACCAGATTGTGATGCAGCCAGTCAGCAAAATTCCCACCACATCTCTATAGAAATTTGCCAAGGTTTCTACTGTTATACCAAATGTCCACAAACTCCTTAAGAAGTAGAGGTGCTGATGTGATTTCTTCACAATGCCATTCATATCTTGGGTCCAGGAAAGATCCTCCCAGATGGTGACTCCCAAGACCTTAAATTTGCTTGCCCTCTCTACCTCTGATCCCTCAATGATCACTTGCTGATTTCATGTCACTTCCATTAAAAGTCAACATCCCATAAGCCTTTGCAATTACGAACTTGTGTGTCAATGTTTTCAGTTTCATGGATTAGGATCCTCATAATTTTGTATCACAACATTCTTTAGGCTCACTCAATTTAAATTATAAGTTGCCTTTCAGTCTTCCTTCCAAAAGATAGAGCATCACAATTACCCACATGGTAACCCATCTGCCAGCTTTCCAACTTCCATATCTCTGCAAATTCTTTGTGTACAGCTAACAATTTGCTCACTCATCTATATATCTGTGACTTTGTCTTTGTGAGAATAAGGGATAAAAGTTGGTTTTCACTTGTCCAATAAACCCTTCTGAAAGTGTACTTGAAATAATAAGCCTTAAAAAAAGATAAGGAATTAATTTAGTGCCTCTGTATTTCCTTCCTCCCAAGATTGTTTTTGTTTAATTTGTTTTATATTTTACTTGCCAATTATAATATACCAGAGTCTCAATGAAGCTGCTGTAAAATTTAGGGATTTGGACAAAGGTTGCCAGTATCCAAAATTCAGGATCTAAAGAATATATGCAGACCTGGAGATGAATGAAATCGAACCATTTAGTTTATCAGCATAAAAGAGGAATTTGCCCAAACCAATGTTTTGTGTTGCGAATATTCTTGTGGTATAAAAGCACAGGTTACATGAGCAGAACTCTTGCTGCACAAGAATATCTTATTGCATAGTTGGCTCTGAGTACAGATTTCCAGAGGTAGTTGCATTCATTTTTAATAAAGACCATTTTAAAAAAAGGTACCATTATTCCAAAAAAAATGTTTGATCTTGTCTATCACTTCTAACAGGTTTGAAATTTGCAAATATATTGCAGAAAGATATAATCTTAAATTGTTTTTTGTTATTTTCATCTTTTCCCTATAGTATGTACCAATCAAAGGTGAATATGTGATAGGAATTGTCACCACCAAATCCGGTGATGTATTTAAAGTTGATGTAGGAGGAAGTGAACAAGCTTCATTGTCGTATTTAGCATTTGAAGGAGCCACAAAGCGAAATCGTCCGAATGTGCAAGTAAGTCTTGCTTTTATTAAATGTTAATAACATGAACCAGATTGGATAAAAGACTTCTGAGGTGTTCACTGCAGACATCTTGAGATTTAATGTAGACTAATGATCAATGTGAGCAGTAATTTTTAGTATTAACTTGGTGTTCCCAAAATCAATTGAGAATTTAAAAAAAAAGCTTTCTTCAGTAAGACTTTGTTTAATCAAAATATCCCACTAATTTTGTCTTTTGGGAAAGGTGACCTACTACAACAATGTTAGTTTCAATAGTGGAAATGAACAATTTTTGGAATGCCAAATTCTGCACTTTGCTGTCAGCATCACAAGGTCCAAAATCTGGATTCGCTTATCTGCCAACTGAATATCACTTTTGATAAAATTATAAATAACTTATTTTTCTTTGTAGAAATTGAATTTTGTCTCTCAGATACTGGAGATTAATTGATTAACATCACCTGACTTGTTTAGACATTTAGATGGCCAACATTTTCATCAGGAATCATGTTCATATTCAAAGTAATAAAATAAAATTATTTTAATTGCTTTTAAACAATGCATTTGAGAGTGATGGTAGTTGGATTTTATTTGCATCCAACAAGGAAAGAACATTGTTTCATCGAGCTTTGGAAAATTGAGTTGGGCAACTAATTGATACATGAGCCAAGCTAGAAGAAAGTTTCCAGTGTAGTCATGAATATATATTATGAATGAGTCATAAGTAAGCTTGCTGGATTGAAAAAGAATGGATTTGTCTATATTACTTCTATTTGTCAGTTTTTTTTAATGGTGATTTTAGAGAAGAAAGATCAAGGCTGCAGAAGTTGAAAGTTATTTTACAATATATGTTGTCCACTGAGAATTGATATCAGAGTTCAAGACTCAGCCAAAAGATCACACATTCTGTAGAAAACACTGAGCTGAGTGTGACTGGTATAGATTGGAGTGGGTTCATAACTGGCAAAAAAAAAGCACATTATAATCATAATTGTCATTTATCATAATTGCATAAATTAACTACCCGGAAATGTTAGTTTTCAAATTCACTGTCTATTATTCTAATGACTTCACTTTTGTAGGTGGGAGATCTTGTCTTTGCACAGTTCGTTGTGGCTAATAAAGATATGGAACCAGAGCTGGTCTGCATTGATAGCTGTGGAAGATCCAATGGAATGGGAGTGATTGGACCCGATGGATTATTATTTAAAGTTTCGTTGAGTATTGCACGCAAGTAAGTTACGAAATTGTGAAGATTCTAACACTTTACTATCAATCAATTGTCTGATTTTTTTTTTTAATTCCAAATTTCAGATTACTTTCTCCAAACTGTGAAGTCATCAAGGATCTTGGAAAATTGTACCCTTTTGAGATAGTGATTGGAATGAATGGACGGATATGGGTAAAAACTAGAACAATTAAGCATACTCTACTTGTAGCCAATGTGTTGGAAAGCTGTGAAATCATGACCACAGAGCAAAGGAAACGTGCCTTCAAAATATTGTCTGAGAATGTGCTATGAATCAGTAAACTCATTTGCAAGTTGTGGATCTTGGCCCCACTTGAAGAAGTACAATGCTGGAAGTAAGCATCAAGATTATGCCATTAAATTTTGATGACTTTATTAAACTATTTGTTATTTGAAGTATTGTATTATCTGGTCAAACATTTTGTAAATATATACCAAGTGACATCTATCAATAATAAAATATTTTAATAAAATATGACTTACTCCTATCTTATACTTGAATTTTAAATTCCTGGTGAATAGGATATGGGGGGGGGTGCTTATGAAGTTTTTAAAAATCATGAGGTGCAGAGCCAAGCTTGGTTGGTATGGACAAGTTGCCCTGTTTTCCTGCTATAAATCTGATTTGAATGGCCTGTTTAATGGAAAGGAGAGAAAAGGATGCAAAGGACAAATGATTAGTTTGGTTTAATGTTTTGATTGATTAAATTTCTTGATTATTTTAAAATAATTGTTTGATTTCCTATGTCAGCGAGATGCTTTGCCAGCTGTCCGAATCATTGTTTTTCTTCCACAATATTATATGGGTAGACTTGTTTCCTGCCCCTCAGCCAGAACAATGAACAATCATTTGTAATTGGAATTAAATTTATCAACATCAGGGGATGTGTTTCTCCCATGATAAGTTTGAACAGCTCAGACCTGTTGTGGCTGGCAGCCTGTTATTGGAGCCCTCTACTTTGGACAATTGAGGGATTGGTGAAGGAGAGGTGGTTATTTTCTTCAAACTTTCCGAATTCTAACCAATTGCATTCTCCACCCATGTTTTTATAATTGTAACAAATTCATTATATACATTGTATGGACCTTTTTATTTGCTGCAGCTGAACGGGTACTTTATAAAAAGAAAAATTCAGTTGAAATATTAAAATTTTCAGGGCGTGTCCTAGGAAGTGAATTCATCAGACCCTCAAACTGAGTTCACACCAAGGAACTATTTATACTAATCCTACGTGAATTCCATGTTCTATATTCTCGCCAAACTACTATTTACGTACCATTCACAGTGGCCAATTTATTTACCAATCCGGATGTGATTTGGGAGGAAACCGGAGCAATCGAAACCGACTCGGGAAGAAGGTGCAAATTCCGCGCCGCCGTTCAGGATCGAACCCCGGTTCGAGGCGGCCGTTCAGCTGGGTGCTGTCTTCAGACTTGAGTCGGGATGGGAGCATTCAGTTAAGGTCTGCCTCCCCAATTTGCCGCTGATGTGCAGGCGGGGCTGGGACTCCCGCGGTGTGCGGCGGAGCCACGCCGGGTTAACCAGCGAACAGCAAGGAGCCACGGCCCCTGGAACATAAAGCCCTTCGTGGAGATTTGCTGGCAAACGATCAACATAAACCGCTCGGTGAGTTCCTTTTTTTTCAATTCCCCGCGGCGATTTCATTTTGAAAAAGCAGTTTGTAAGGTTGAGTTCGGGTTCAGATTTCAATGGAGTTGAGAGTGTTGTCATGTCGTTTCCATAACAGCAATGCTCACACATTGGAGCTGGAAAGGCGAGAGATTAGTCGCACAAGGTGAGAACTCTCCGTGCTTGAGGAATTGGAAAGAAACTGATTTGTTCCAAGGCTTCTTAGAATTATTTGCAGATTGTACTTGCACAGCCAACAGCAAATGTTTTGTGCGAATTGCATCACGCCTTAAAGAGCCAACGTCTCGAGGCAATGGCAACATTTTATGCATATCGCATGAAAACTGCTACAAATATCAAATACCCAGACCTTTTTTCTCCCGCTACGTTGTCCTAGAGATTAAGCACAGTTTTCCGTGTCCAATTCCTGCCTCCACGTCTTTGCGAGTTGTGAGGAAAGTTAAACGTTCACCCTGGGACACTGAACCCTAGGTTGCTGGAGTAAGTGACCGCACAGACTTAATTTTGTTTTTCAGATACAATGACTTTTACTTAATGTTGGTTGGAATTCTCTCCACTGCTCGATGGCTTTCGATCGAGGACTTAGCACAAAAATCGAGGAGCACCGTCAGAATTTATTGCCATGAGCGTGTCACGAAATTCGTTGCTTTACGTACATCACTGGTGCAAAATTGCTTCAAATTACATTTCTGTAAATGCTCTATTTAAAATATATATATATATATAGGAGCAAAAGAAGAGAAAAAGTGATGTAGTGTCTCTGGCTCGTTGTCCATTCAGAAATCTGATGGCAGAGAGGAAGGAGCTAATTTTGTCCTTAGTCCTTTGGTGGCAGTCCTTGGGCTCCTGTCCCATCTTCTTGATGGTAGCAGTGAGAAGAGGACATGGGTAAAACACGAAATTCAGAAGACAATGTGGTTGAATTAAAAAAACACAATGTTGGAGAAACTCCAGCAGGTCAAAGTTACCTTTATGTAGCCAAGGTAGAAATACAAAACTGAAGTTTTGGACTTGACCCCTTCATCAAGGTGTGGATGCAGTGATGGATTAACTACAACCCGGGCCCCTAGGCTGAGTTTTGGTAAGGCCCCCAAGGGTCAGCATCACGGGAGGGCATTCACGGCCCAGGCCACCCATTCAGTGGCATATCCATGGAAAAGAGTGGCAAGCACTGGGCAGTGAACTGGAATTCACTGTCTATTGTTCAGATGGCTGGCTCCTCCCTTGGCTCCATTCTCACCTACCCCAATATAAACCCTGGGTTTCCCACCTTACCTCAGATTCATTTGAGGACTATTAAAAGCGCGTTTGTACTCCTCACGTCTCTATGCGCATTCAGTTGTGTTACAATTTTAATAGCTTAACTTTGAAGTCAGGCATGCTCCAGGTCGACACGGAGGAATTTGCCAACTTATGTTACCTCACAGCACCCTTACCACTAATGTGGTTCGGGTCCACATTCTTTTTTTTAATTTCAAAATTGACTTTATTGACAATAAAGCAAGCTGTGCAATGTCTTTTAACATTCGTAGTGTGATACATAAAGGAAAATCAGTGTACTTTTTAACATTCAAGGACACATTGTTACTGTAGATTGTAGTGTTAACCATTTATATCATCATTACCACTGTGGACCCTCAGGGTTACTATATTTTCTATTGTTTGAGGGTTTACCCCATGGATTTTTTTTCAAAATTAAACTATATTCCCATATATTCTACAAAGTAAAACTATGCAAAGTCTTTTTGCTCCTTTAGTGTCATATTCATATATACATTCCATTACTGTACATTGTAACACTGATCTTATAATTTGTCATGTAGCAGCGTTGCCATCATTGCCCTTTGTAGTTGCTCCCCCTGCACCCCCCCCTAGTGTTATTGGAGGGACTTCCCTCTAGTCTCAGCCCCTCCATATCACATCCCTCCATGTCTCAGCATACACTCCTTCAGCCTGGAATGTGCCAGTCAGCAGCATCCCCTCCCTGACATCTAAGTGTGCTAGAAAACCAACAAACTTTGGGCAGACCAAAGGATGTCTTTCACTGAGTTGATGATTTTCCAGCAGCTCAAGATGTCTGGCTCTGCTCATGCATATCTAAGCGGTTGTAAAGAGATCCCAAAATTGGAAGGAGAACAGGGAATCAGGTCTCAGTACTTCTCTTTCACATAAATCACTTGAAACTGACAAAGGTGACCATTTATGTTATCTCTTCCTTCAAGAAATTATGATTACATTTGTCTACAAAAATTAGTGCCCATGCCTCAGAAGTGATTAGTTGGGCATAAAGTGGGCATCAATAATGTAAATTAGACCGACAGAACATTGCAGCACAGAAATAGGCCTCTTGGCACTTCTAGTCTGTGCCGAACTATTTTTCTGTCTAGTCCCACTGATCTGCACCCAGTCAGTAGCCATGTATGCCCCTCCCATGAATTTACCTGTCCAAATTCTTCTCAAATGTTAAGATTGACCCTGCATTCACCACTTCAGCAGGCAGCTTGTTCCACACTCCCACCACTCTCAGTGTGAAGAAGTTTCCCCTAATTTTCCTTCCAAATTTTTCCCCTTTCTCCCTTAACCCATATCCTTGGGTTTGTATCTCACCTACCCTCAGTGGAAAAAGCCTATCTACATTTACTCTGTCTAGATGCCTCATAATTTTAAATATGTCTGTCAACCTCCCTTCATTCTTCTAGGCTCCAAGGGAAAAAAACCTAGCCTGTTTAACCTTTCTCTGTAACTCAGTCCCTGAAGTCTGGGCAACATCCTAGTAAATCTTCTCTGCACTCTTTCAATCTAATTGATATCTTTCCTGCAGTTAGGTGACCAAAACTGCATACAATACTCCAAATTTGGCCTCACCAATGTCTTATATAATTTACAATAACATCCTAACTCCTGTATTCAATTCTTTGATTTATGAAGGGCAGTATACAAAAGTTGTCTCTACAACCCTATCCAACTCTGACGCTACTTTCAGGGAACTATTTATCTGTATTCCCAGATCCCTCTGTCCTGCTGCATTCCTCAGTGCCCTACTATTTACCCTGTACGTGCTTTCTTGGTTTATCCTTCCAAAGTGCAACACCTCACATTTGTCTGCACTAACTTCCATCTGCCATTTTTCAGTCCATTTTTCCAGCTGGTTATGATCATTCTTCAAGCTTTAAAAACCTTCCGCATTGCCCACAACTCCTCCTAACTTTGTGTTATCTGCAAACTTGCTGATCCAATTTACCACATTATCATTCAGCTTATTGATATAGAGGACAAACAACAATAGTCCTAGCACAAATCCCTGAGGCACACCACTAGTCACAGGCCTTCAGTCTGACAACCGCTACACTCTGGCTTCTCCTGCATAGCCAATATTGAATCCATTTTACTACCTCTCCATGAATACCAAGCCTCTGAACCTTCCTGACTAACCTTCCATGTGGGACTTTGTCAAAGGCCTTACTGAAGTCCATGTAGACAACATTCACAGCCTATCCTTAATCAAGTTTCCTGGTAATCTCGAAAAACTCTGTCAGGTTGGTTAAACATGATTTACCACGCCCAAAACCATGTCGACCAACCCTAAACAGTCCCTGGCTATCCAAATAATTGTATATCCGATCTCTTAGAACACCTTCCAATAATTTACTGACCACTGAAGTCAGGCTAACCTGTCTATAATTTCCAGTGTTATTTTGGACCCTTTTTAAACAATGGAATGATATGAGTTACCCACCAATCTTCTGGCATCACACCAGTGCTAAAGAACATTTTAAATAGTTCTGCCAGAGCCCCTGAAAATTTTACACTAGGCTCCTTAAGATCTGAGTGTATATTTTGTCAGGCCGTGAGGATTTATCCACCCTTATTTGCTATAAGACAGCAAGCACCTCCTCCTCTTTAATCTGTATAGGTTCTCTGACCTCACTGTTAGTTTTCCTTACTTCCCTCAACTCTGTGCCAGTTTCCTGAGTAAATACTGATGCAAATATTCCATTCAAGAGCTCCTCCATCTATCTTGGTTCCATACTTAGCTGATCATTCTGATCTTTAAGGGGACCAATTTTATCCCTAACTATCCGGGGGAATCTGGCTTCCTCCAGCTGTTCAAAACATACCCGGGACGTAGGTTAATTGGGTGTAAATTGGGCAGCATGGACTTGTGGGCTGAAAAGGCCTATACCATGCTGTAGGTCTAAATTTAAAAATTTAACACTTTTGTTCTTAAGATACCTATAGAAACCCTTAGGATTTTCCTTCACATTGTCTGCCAAAGCAACCTCGTCTCTTCTTTTAGCCTTCCTAATTTTTTGTGTTTTTTCTTACATTTTTTATGCCCCTCAAGTACCTCATTTGCTCTGTGTTGCCTATACACCTCTTCTTCTGAACAAGATCTCCAGTATCTCTCGAAAACCAGGGTTCCCTATGCCTATTAACTTTGCCTTTAATCCTGATAGGAACATAAAAACTCTGTACTCTCAAAATTTCACCTTTGAAGGTCTTCCACATCCTTGCCAGAAAACAAGTTATCCCAATCCACACATTCTAAATCCTTTCTCATTTCCTCAAAATTGGCCCTTCTCCAATTGAGAACCTCATCCCGTGGTCCAGACCTATTCTTCTCGGTAACCAAATTGAAACTAATGGCATTATGATCTCTGGACCGAAAATGTTTCCCTGCACATACTTCTGTCATCTGTCCTGTCTCGTTCCATAATAGGAGATCCAGTATTGCACTCCCTCTAGTTGGCACCTCTATATATTGATTCCTGAACACATCTGACAAACTCCAAGCCATCTAGCCCTTTTACAGTATGGGAGTCCCAATCAATACTTGGAAAGTTAAAATCTCCTACTATCACAATCTTGTGTTTCCTGCTGCTGTCTGCTATCTCTCTACAGATTTGCTCCTCCAATTCTCATTGACTATTGGGTGGTCTATAATACAATCCCTGAGTGTGGTCATACCTTTCCTGTTCCTCCATTCCACCCATATAGCCTCAGTAGACAAACCCTCTGGTTTGTTCTGCCTGAGCACAGCTGTGATATTTTTCCTGATGAGCAATGGTGCTCCTCCTCCCCTGTTACTCCCCCTATTTTATCGTGTCTGAAACAATGGAAGCCCAGAACATTGAGTTGCCAGTCCTGCCCCTCCTGCAACCAAGTTTCACTAATGGCCACAATGTCACAATTTGACGTGCTAACCCATGCTTTAAACTCGTCCACAGAACACCTTGCATTGAAATGGATGAACATTTCCATCGTGTCCAACCCATTGACTTCTAACATTACGTGCAATTTTCAAATAATCTTTTCACTCCTCCGCTCCTCTCTCAACCATATTTTGCTTAAGTGACAATAATATCTATATCGTGAGCTATGTGAAACATGAAAGTCTGCGGTCACTGTGATTGTGGTAAAAACACTGACATGCTGGAAGAATTCAGCAGGTCTCGCAGCGTCGATACGACGTAAAGATATATAACCAACGTTTTGGGCCTGAGCCCTTCTTTGAAGAATGTGGATGCTGTGAAACCTGCTAAGTACCCCACAGAAATTTTGTGTTATTTCACTAAAACCTTAGTGCTCACATTTCAAATATTAATTATTATTGATATAAACATTTGTTATTTTTCACATTCTAGCCATCTGTACTTGATATTGTCATAATCTCTATGTGCAATACTATTTTATTTCAAAATAAAAAGTTATTTTGACAGTCTTAATTCTCTAGTTCCTGCAGCAATATTTCAAGTTCTGCATCTTGCTTTGTGGGAAAGGAAATGTTCTCATCGGTTGATCTGGATGAAACTGATACCACAAATCGAAGTGACCGACAATCTAAGAGGAAGCTAACATTCACTTTATTGCAGTCTGAGATCAGAAGATGTGCCCTTACTGAGTGTCTTAAAACTGCCTGGTGTGCATTAAAAGAACAACGTGAGCGTATAAGCAAGAAGAATATGGAAATGGTCAATCACAGTACTGTAATTAACAGCATGATCTTAAAGCAAAAGGTGGAGTAAATCATATCATTTTATCTTTGCATTCATAAAATTATTAATGATCAAAAAACAAACATTTTGTAATGATGCACATGAAAATAAGAATTGACTCATGAAATTGCAGTAGGAGGAGCCCACTTGGCCTTTCAAACCTCCTCCATTAGGGTGTAGAATAATATAGACATGCTACTGAACAAGTAAACCAATGATCTTGAGGAGCTGGAGGATATAAACTTAGATTATCAAGTCAATCAACCCCAATGTAAATTCTTTCTCATAGGGATCCCTTTTGTGGGTCCAAAGTGGAAATAACTTTTTCTGAAAACTAGAATCATTATTTTTATCTATTAAAAAGGAAATGGTATAATTTATAAAATGTAATATAAACATACATTGATTGTCAACTGACTGTCATATTAGGCATTATATTGCTGTAAGAGTCAGCGTGAAAAATTGGGTTATTGTTAAACTTCCCCAGGAAAGGAAATTGATCATTCCTACCTAGCTTGCGATATATGTGAATCCAGACCACAGCAATATCAATGAATCTTAATGACTCTCTGAAATAAAACCAATAACCATTTTATAAATATTTGTTTTCTCTCTTTACCAGTTCTGACGAAGGGTCCTGGACCTAAAACTGTGTTTCTCTTGATCTGCTGAGTATTTCCAGCATTTTCTGTTTTTATTGCAAGGTAGAAGAGGCTAGTTATGACATTGACCAGTTAAATCGCACACACCAAGAAGATTTGCAGCCTTCCTGCACACCTATTGGTCTGTCTCGTCATGCTTGACTATGTACCTCTGTTATCCTTTCCAGATGTCGATGGACATATCTCCCTGTCTACCCCCAAGCTTGTGAAATATAAAGTAAACAATAATGCAGTTTAATCAGAATACTACAGAGCAGAGAACGAAGACAACCAGGAATACTCTTAAAGGGGCCACACAAGATACCAATTTGTTTGCAATTTAAAGTTGAGCACATACTCATGATAAAGATGTGATTTCTTAACTTAATGAGGCAGCAGATAAAGTATCTAAAGGGTTATCAAGATTGGGATCCCAAAGATCTAGTTCAACATGAATCGTCCTCAACGAGCCGTATAATATTCTCATCCAGGAGATTAGACTCCACCAGAGGGATTCCTCTGATAGAGAAATTGAACGATGGAAATGTTCCATTTGTTATTATGTTGATGTACTTGAGTTTTGGGTAACCCTGGCAGGCAGGGTGTTACTATTGTGGGAAAGTGGGCCATTTCAAACAGGAATGTCCCGAATTAAAGGGGGAAAGGGATGCGATCCCTCTGATGACTTTTGGGGAGGATTAAAGGTATCAGGGGTTTCTTTCAGGTGGGACCCAACAAAGAGGATGCCGTTTTTCTGGTGGACGCAGAGGCCACTAGATCATCATTAAACGTTATACTGGAGGGAGTTAGAATCACTAGTCCACAATTAAAGGTATCGGGAGTAGGGGGGAGAGTCATGAAGACCCCTCTGATCAAGGGGGTCTGTGTGAAGTATCAAAACAGGGAGGCAATTGAAGACCTGATTCTGGTTCCTCAAGCTGGGGTGAATCTGACAGGATGAGATTTGCAAATTAGACTAGGAGTCAGTAACGCTCCAGTGGAAGGATGTATAATGGTGAAATTGTACCCGTTAAGGGAAGAGGATATCCAGGACATTGGGGACTGTGTCTGGGCCGGAGAGGGAAACAGGGAGGACTGCAAAAAAAACCCCACTCAAAATAACCCTAAAGAGAGGTTCCAGCCAGTACAGGTGAACAGGTGAAACAGTATCCTATTTCAGTAGAAGGACGAAGAGGCCTTCAGCCGGTTATTGAAAATTTACTGCGAGATGGAATGCTAGAAAGTTGCATGTCCCCTTATAACACCCCTGTCCTCCCTGTTCGGAAAATGGATGGGACTTTCTGCTTGGTCCAGGATCTATGAGAATTAAATAAGATTGTTCAGACATGACATCCAGTAGTCCCAAACCCCTATAACATATTGAATTGAATTCCCCCGGAACACGAGTGGTTTAGTGTTGTAGATTTGAAAGATGCTTTTTGGAATTGCCCCTTGGATGAGAACAGTTGGGACTTGTTTGCATTCGAATGGGAGGACCCTCATTCGGGAAGAAAACAGCAGTATTGATGGACAGTCCTCCCCCAAGGGTTTACAGAATCTCCCAATCTATTTGGACAAGTTTTAGAGCAAGTATTAGAAGAACACACAAGCACTACAGGAACACAGTTAATACAGTATGTAGACGATCTGTTGGTTTCAGGAACAAAGGAAAATGAATTCACTGTTGAGTTGCTAAACTTCTTGGGAGAGAAGGGGTTAAGAGCTTCTAAGAAACTGCAATTCGTGCAACAGGAAGTAAGGTATTTGGGACACTTGATTAGCCAAGGGAAAAAGAGAATCAGACCTGAACGAATTGTTGGTTTCACCTGTCTGCCTATACCTAAAATTCAGAAGGAGATAAGGAAGTTCGTCAGATTAATTGGGTATTGCCAACTGTGGATAGATAAATACGCACTGAATGTCCGATTCTTATATGAAAAACTAGGAAGTGATAAAGAAAATGTGGAGTGGAACCTAGAGGAACAGCAGGAATTTCATCACTTGAAGAAAGACTTGATTAATGCTCCATTCCTGGCTTTACCTGATCAGCCTTTCCACTTGTTTATAAATGTGGAAAAAGGGATAGCTTTGGGAATGCAAGCTCAGAAAAGAGGAGGCCAGAGGCAACCTGTGGCATTCCTCTCAAAAATGTTGGACCCAGTGTCACGAGGGTGGCTGGAATGCATTCAAGCAGAAGCAGCCACAGCAGCATTAGTGGAAGAAAGCTGAAAATTTACCTTTGGAGGGAGTCTGGTTGTATTCACTCCCCATGCTGTCAGAACCATTTTATCTCAGAAGTCTCACAGATGGTTGACAGACTCGAGAATTTTAAAGTATGAGGCAATCTTAATGAAAAATTATGACAACAATTTGTACAGATAAAAGTCTGAACCCTTCACAGTTCCAGTACTTGTCAGGAGAAGATAAAGAACCAGAGGACTCAGGGCACGACTGTAGCGAAGTGGTCGAGCTGCAAACGAAAAGAAATGACTTAGAAGAGGAACCCTTCTCGGAAGGTGGTTCATAGATGGATCATCAAGCTGTATGGATGGGAAGAGATACAGTGGATATGCTATCGTTGATGGAGTTACCAGAGCTGAAGTGGAAACTGGGCATCTGCCCGGCAGCTGGTCTGCTCAGTCCTGCGAGTTGTATGCCCTAATGAGAGCCTTGGAACTGTTGGAAGGGCAGGAAGGTTCCATATACACAGATTCGAAATATGCGTTTGAAGTGGTGCATACATTTGGGAAAATTTGGAAAGAACGAGGGATGATAACAGCAAGAGGAAAAGAACTGGATCATGAACAACTAATTGAAAAGACTTTAGAAGCATTAATCAAACCAGAAAGAATTGCCATAGTACATGTACCAGGACATCAGAAGGGGAACGTACCGATAGCTCTTCTCAGAATTTGGATTCCCATACTTGGGGCGGGTAGAAGGAATACCTACAGTCGAAAGTAATGATGTGTTTTTAAGGAACTATTTACTGGCAGTCTCTCGTTCTCTTGCAGATTTAAAAGCTAAGAGTCTGCTGGTGCAGAGCCCTCCTCTGGATTTCCCTATCCACTCTGTGAATGCTGGTGACTGGGTCCTGATCAAATTGTGAAAAGAAGAAAACATTCAGGCCTGGTGGAACGGACCATATCTAGTACTGTTGACCACAAAAAAACAGTGGTCTGAATGAAGGAAAAGGGGTGGAAACATGCTTCAAGAATAAAGGGACCAGTGGACCCACCACCAGCCACAGAAGGAAGGAAAGAGGAGTAAAAAGCACAGAAAAGAAAACTACAATAACGAAACTTTTATTCTTACTATTTCAATTTGTACTTATACATATCATAGCTTTGCGTGTTGAACCTAAAAATTCTTTTATCTCTCTATGTACTAATTATGCTAAGAAACAAAATCAAACAGATTGTTGGGTATGTGCAAAAATACCATACCATGGCAAGTCAGGAATCCCCTTAGTAACAGTCCCTCTCTCCCTACACGAATTATTTGATATATATACTTTGCCCAGCAACAGTGATCCAACCACTGAAGATAAATACAAAGGGTCATCTATACGACCAAAACCAACAAAGTCAGTAACTATTCAGTCTGGAGAGTTGCTTCCTTTTGAGGAACCAACTAGGAGTTTTCAATTGCATGCAATATTGGACCATCACATAACTGCGAATCCCGCAGCCTGTAAATGGCGCATATTAGGTGTGTGGACGTAAAATTTATTCATGGTTACCCGGGGAAAAGGAATGTTGGAATCAGACCTGTACACCTAAAGGTTGGAGTGGATGTTGTTACCTGACCTAATTAATTCACCATGTCCGTGTTCTTAACCAGCTACCTGTACTAGTCTCGTCCCATGGGCAAAGCAAAAGAAGGGTGACTGAAGGCGATCATCTCATGTGGACGTTTTTCCCGACATATGCAGCCTCAAGAGCTGGGGTTGAGATTCAAGAATTAGCAGCCATGCTAAATGAACTAGTAAATGATACGGACCTAGCGCTTGGGGAAGTCCAATCCCAAGTCCGGGCAATAACTACAAAAATGACCACCATGCGACTTAGTCTTCCAAAACCGCATGGCCCTTGATTTTATTTTAGCAGAGTTGGGGGTGGGGGGGGGGAACAGGACACTTGTACTTTAATTAGCTCTGAATGTTGCACATACATCCCGGATGAATCTTGGATTTGGCGGTCCATATTAAAAAGTATAGAGAGAAAAAAGGAGGTGTATGTGGTGATTGGACATGGGGAGATTGGAATTTCGGAGGTTGGGGGCCATGGTTAATGCACCTTGCTATATATGGTTTAATGATTCTAGTGGGCTTATTTATTGGATTATTTCCCAAGCTTGTGAAATATTAAGTGAACAATAATGCATTTTAATCAGAAATACATGGTAAAGAGAAAAAAGGAATTGTGAAAAATAGTTGAAAGTGATTAAACTTGCACCATTCTGTGAAAAGTGATGGAATGCAAATTATGTAGATTAGAACTTGAGAGTAGAGAGTACGAGCTAGTGGGCCCCTTCTTATCTCGAGCCCCAAGGATGCAAGGATCTGGTTCAGGCTGGTACAGTGACCTAAGGAAGTCTATAGCTAGTACTGCGCTTGCTTAATAGAGACATGAATATTAACTTAGATGCCCCTAAGGAGGAAATGAAATAATTAACATAACATGCGATGTTTGAAGACGGGCAACTGAGTGATACCTGGATTGATGTAAGGGAGAAGGAGAATGTTGTATTGGGATTCTGATTGGAAGAAGGTAAATGAAGGTAGGGTGATATTGAGCGCAGGATTATACAAAGGAGTAATGAATCTGAACCTCAGGTGTGGCTCCAGATCAGGGACACCCGACTCTGCAGACTTGAAATAAACCTGTTCTCCAAGACTTGGTCTCCATTGTAGTGATTGTGAACACTTTATATTTCACAAGCTTGAGGGCTCGTCCGGGATCCTCAACTCCCACCTCTTGGTGACTGGCTATCGAAGAACGAGAAGGTGCACCCCACTGATTTCAGTGGCCTCCGATTTCCTTGCTTGCCGTCAGCAGTTTGAGCGAGTGATATCTGGACAGGAGACTCTGGAGAACAGGACCTAGGAAAGCTCTGGTAGAGGGAGTGGAACAGAACAAAGGGACTCCAGTAGGAGGAGTGGTTCAGTCGGGGCAACTCTTGTGCATGAGACCCGGGTAAGAAAAATTGACTATTAAGTACTACTTGGACGACTGGGATTCTGTCAGGAGTGAGTGATCTGATAAGAGTAATAAGAATACCGGAGAGAAGAAGGGACTCCAGATGGGGGTCCCGGGATTGACATTACGCCAGATAGTCCGTTGGGGCGGGTGTTAGGAAACTGGGGTCAGGGAAAGACTAAGGAAACTATGAGTTTTGTTATTACAAATGGCCTCAGACTCTGATTCTGGGGTCTTCTGTTTGGTGGCCCCAAATGGGGTCAGATGAAGATTGGATATGTCAGAAATTAAATTTATTCATAAATGAAAGAAGCCCTCCAGACCCGGAGAGTCAGATTATGCAGCGTGTTGGATCCGAGTGACCAAATTGTTTAAGGTTGCTGTGAAAAAATGAGGAGGCAGACGTACCTCCCTGGGATCCTTTGAAGCACCTGCCCCCACCTTATGATAGTCAGAGAGGAGGGAAGAATCACCGGGATGCTGGTGATATCCCTCCCGAGGAACACCAACAGGTGAGAGAGTCTGATGGAGGGGTAGAGGTCTGTGACCCGGAGCTGAAGGAGGCAGGACAGAAGAGCTCAGACAGGCAGGAAAAACATGAGAAAAAGAGAAACAGACCTGTAAAAGGGTCAGGTCGGAGACCAAGGAATGTCTCCGGGCAGATTTCAGGGAACTCAGCAGTCCAGGACCGTGGTTGAATAAGAGCTCAGGGAGCTCAGTTAAGAGTTCAGGGAACTAGTCCAGTCAAGAACTAGTGTGTTTGTGTGTATGTGTGTGCTCGGGGAGCTCAGGTTTTGAGAACCTGAGGTACATTGGGGAACTGTGCAGATACAACTATCTGGAGGTTAAAAATATAATTCGAAAAGTTTCTGAGACATTAAATGAAAGACTAAGGAGAGAAGGCTGGCCGTTGTGTGTGGTGGTGGGGGGGGGGGGGGTACTTGGGATGATGAATTCATTAAAGAGCTCATTGGAAAGTGGCACCTGTTAGCACAAGAAAGAAAAATAGGCTTGGAGGTTGCCAAACTAGTGCTGTAAAACTGGCAAAGACTACGTAGTCAAATGGAAGTCCTAAGGCTGATGGAGGAGGGAGAGACGAGTGACCCTGAGTACCTTTGGGCATATACAGATGTATAAACTATCTTTCAAGGTTTATATACAGTAAAATCCCCATTGTCCGACATCTACAAGGATTGTAGATGTTGGAAATGTAATTTTCAAGTTGACTGAGGCTCACTCTTGCATTGCCTAACTTGGATACCTGCATTAAGAATACATTGTTTAGACCAATGGTTCTCAACCTTTTTCTTTCCCCTCAAATACCACTTTAAGTAATCCCTATGCCATCAGTGCTCTGTGATTCGTAAGGGATTGCTTAAGGTGAGTGGGAAGGGAAGGTTAAGAATACTGCTCTAGAAATAGTGAAATATTTTGCTTGAGAAAAATTGTCATTGGCCCATTTCTTGTGGAGTTATGAAATCTTGCACAAAATTAGTCAATTAGGTATGATTGAAACACTGGTTTTCAAACCTTTTCTTTCCACCCATATACCACCTTAAGCAATCGCTTCCGAATCACAGAGCACCGATGGCATAGGGAACGTGAGTGGAAAGAAAAAGGTTGAGAACCGCTGGTTTAAATGACAAAAGACAGTACAAAATGTAAAGTAATTTGAACAAAGAAACAGTATTGTTGTCTTTAATTATGTAGTTCACTTTAATAAAGTAAATTCAAAATCTGGTCATGTGCACTGTTACAGCACTGAACTAGCCACTGCACTAACTGTGCCACCATCATAATTAACCCCCCCCCCCCCCCCCAAGTTTACAGTTAAAGCCTTAAAAATATACTTCATACTAATAAAAATAAAGTCCCTTTGGGAGGGTTGCTCTAGTGGCAAGTGGCATTGACCAGCTCTTCATCCCGGTGTCCGTCAGGCTTTTGGCACAACCTGACTCACCTCAGGGAAGTGTCCCAGTCAGGCTACCGGTGCACGCGACTCACCTCCATGCCAGTGTCCTGGACAGGCCCTTGCCATAACCTGATTCACCTCATGGAAGTGTCCCGGTGAGGCCCTCGGCACGCCTTCCTCGTGCTGACAACCTGGCTCACCTTCACGCAAGAGGCGACAGTGAAAACAATGCAAGCGCAGTGACAGACACTGCCCATTCAGCAGTGCAAACCTGCACATGTCCAACGAAGTCTCAGTGCTCCCCCCACGGGGTCCATCCGCCCAGTTTCATTTCTTTGAGTTTATTTATTTATTTGTTTCCTCTAATTTTTTTTGACATTTGTTTAAGTTTCTGGTTGATTGAATACCAGATAATGGGGATTTTACTGTTTATCTATTACATATGTACACTCATTCCCATCCCAAAATATACCTGTTCAGTCTGACTATGTATATTGAGAGAGTTGTTTGTATTGCTTTGCAAAGATTTGTATCAAAGTCTTGAATCAGGAACTATTAGACTTTTTGTTTGGCAACCCAAAAGTAATCATAGTCATTTCAGAGAGCTTTAATGTAATATATTGTTGAATAATTTTTCGGTGTTTTCAACCAGATTCAGTGGAAAATTTTTAATTGTTTTTGCATGTTCCTCATTGAACACTAGAGGGGGCCCTAATGGAAAAATTCATAATGCCGCAACCATACATGTTTTGCTTTAGTTGTACAGTGTCTTGATGACAGGCACTCGTTGATGCACAGTATTCTTTTCTCAGTGTAGCAACAACAATGGCGAATGGGACCGAGAGATCAGAATGATCCCAGATCTTTAAGTTCTGAGTTTGTGCTGGATATATTCGGTTTGTATTACATGTGTTTAGATCTAACTGAGGCTCAAAATCATAAGGAAATTCAGTAAGTCAGATGCAAAAAACTAGCTTTTCCATGGAATCAAAAGCAAGGGGCAATCTTTTTGTTCAGGTTTCTCCTCTGAAGGAAGAATGATAATCTGAACTTTTACCCCTAAAAAGCTGTGGATATTGAGTAGAACGAGATGAAAGTCATCCACAAACTACTTTAATGACGAAACAAGATCAAGGGAATGAATGGTCTATTTCTGGTCAGATGTTTGGAACAATGAACACCACCAGTTGGGAAGATGAAAACAAGATGCTAATACTTATTATACTATGTGTTGGTTGGTGTTATTCTGATGCCATGCAATCTAGAATAAAATTGAAAGTGTTAGAAGCAGAACTAATTTTTCATGTTGATGAACCTTCCAGGTCACCTCACTTGCATTGCTGCTATAATTAGGTAAAAACATAATTGACAGGGATAACTCTCAAAGTTTAACTTAATAATTTAAAACTATCCCAAAATAATTTAAAGCTATTAAGATATAACTGGCAAGTCACTTTATGCTGTAAGCATCTGAAGAGTCGATCTAATAAAGTGATTTGAATCTGCAAAATATTGTCCTAGTTTTGTGGCTGGCTCAGTGATTTCTTTCAGAAAAACAACGTATCATTCAGTGAAAAAGAAATTTCTTCTTGTCAGCCACAATGCCCCACTTTAATATCTGGAAAAGTGGAACAAAACTGCAAGGCCCCAATGTCGCCTTGTAGTCGACCACACAGCTCTGCACGATCCTATTTTCCACTGTTCACTTTCATCTATTCTTGCTGCTGCTCTGTCCCAAGACATTAGCACTCACCTGCCCATTAAAACTCTTTGGGTCTGCGCTAATGCTTCATTATTGATGTAAGCTTGAGGTAAGAGCTAGAGACATTAGCTTGATGCACTGACTCTTTAAAACAGTGATTCTCAATCTTTTTCTTTCCACTCACATACCACTAAGTAATTTCTATGCCATAGGTGCTCTGTGATTATTAAGGGATTGCTTAAGGTGGTTTGTGGGTGGAAAGAAAAAGTTTGAAACCCACTGTTTTAATCGTTCCTAATTGACTCGTTATGTGTACGGTTTCATTACTCCAAAGGAAATGGGCCAATGACAATTTTTCTCAAGCAAAATATTTCACTAACAATTGGGTCTCGAGCAGTGATTCTCAACCTTCCCTTCCCACTTACATAGCACCTTAAGCAATCCCTTACTAATCACAGAGCACCGGTGGCATAGGAATTACTTAGTGGTATGTGACTGGAAAGGAAAAGGTTGAGAACCACTGCTAAAAGTACTCATGTTAACACTGAGCAGTTCATCGAAGGACACAGTGAAAATATGGGGAACTACACTGTAGTAATGGTAGAATGTCTTGAGAACAAGAAAACTAGCAGTCTTTATTTCCATTTCATATATTGTTTCTTGTTGGAAGAACAGGCTGAGAACCATCCAGATTATATCCTCTAATTCACTGATAGCATTCTTGGCCCATTTTCAAATAGGGGGGTAAATCTCAACCTCACTGAGACCAAGTATGTTGAAATTTTGTTAAAAGTGGAATCTCCACACAATGCTTGGCCATGTTAGACCAATGCTAAAAATAACAAGCAACAAAACAAAAACCTATCTAATTAATAATTTGTTCAGAATAGTTTGACTGAGTGGGTTGAATATTCTTCTTCTTTATCCCCAGCTGTTGGAAGCTAAGATAGGATTGCTTCACAAAGAGGAGGGGTCCAGATATGAAGGCAGACTGAATGAAGCTCGAAGGCACAGTGAACTTCAGGATAGGTAAGCAGCCTTCAAGTAGACATCAGTACATTGTCATCAAAGTTTGGTCAGTTTATCTAGGAGAGGTTTCATTATTACTGAGACAGAACTAAGGTGACTAAAATAAAATCCAATTATACAAAATTTGTTCACTGTCAGCTAAACATCACGTGAAATCATGCCAAAAGCATTGCTAAAAATCATATGGACCACATCAAATTAACTCATAATTATGTGGTCTAATTGGATCAGCCAGTTCTGCAGGACTTTAGTTTTTGTTTGCTTTATCATTCAGTTTTTATTGGATTTTTTTTTAGAAGATAAAATAGATCAGGATTTTTAAAAAAATTAAACATATTACATATAGCACAGTAACAGGACCTTTTGTCCCATGAACCTGTGCCACCCAATTGACCTACAACCACGTTAAGTTTTGAAAGTGGGAGGAACCCGGGGAAAACCCCTGCATGCACTGGGAGAACGTACAAACTCCTTACATACAGCATGGATTCAAACCTCAATCCTGGTTGCAGGTGCTGTAACCTTGCCGCCATATTTGAAATGTATCAAAGCCAAGAAATTCATCTTTGCACTCCATCTATCTCCCATTCTATGGTAAAGGATCCTTTCCTTCCATGAATGTGATTCTGAAGAAATGTTTGTGTTTTTGTTATGTATGCTAAGACATAGTGAAAAGCTTTCCTTAATGTACCATTCAAAGGCTTGCAAAGAGCTACTAAACAAAAAAAAAAGAAAGTTTATTCAAAGACAAATGAGCAATGAAGGATCATACCACCTCCACCGATTATATATAGCTGCCACCTTCCACACTACCCATTTCTGTTGTTCCTGCATGTTGCCAGCAGTGGGGGAGAGGAGCTTGCAGGCACCAAGATTGAGCTCGAGCCCCTGCCTCTAGTTGCTTGCTCCCCTGTGCACCTATTCAATTCCCAGAAGCTGTCAGAAGTGGTTGACACCAGATGCCCGGTGGGAGGCCTCCTTCCTCTCTGCCACACCTCCCGACCCCCAGACCTGATTCCCAGAAGCCGTTAACATGGAGAGCCAGATAATTGATTGCAATGTGCACCCAAATTTCTGTGAGGCATTTCAGAAGGCACATTTTTCACCATGCACACAATATGAAGTCTGACTTAGACTCATAGATTTCTACCACATGGAAGCAGACCCTTCGACCTACTGACTAAACTAGTCCCATTTGCCTGAGTATGTTCATTTCCCTCTAAACATTTCTTATCCATGTACCCATCTAACTTCTTGTGAAAAATCTTTATTTTTTTAAATTTTAATGATACAGCACACTAGAAAGCCCTTCTGGTTCATGAAACTCCTACACCCAATTAACCTACCAACCCCCGTACGTTCTTTTAGAGGGTTGAAGGAAGCTGGAGCACCCAGAGAAAACCCACACTGTTCAAGAGGAATGGTGAATTTGAACTTGAGTCATTATCACTGTAGTAGCTTTGCACTAACCCTTATGCTAACTGTATTGCTCATAACAGAAACTGAAAAGCAGGGTGTAGTTGTTGAATATTATCGAGTCAGGCTGCCATTATTTATTATTGATAGGATCTGGTGCTTGGAAGAGGAAATTCAACATTTTAATCACAGATTGGAGCCACTGGCCCTAAAGGGAAAAGATTCCTTATCTACGATCTCCTGGTACCCGAGGGAGAACAGTAAGGTGGTTATATGTTTTTGTATGTTAAATAAATAGTCTATTTATTCCACTTGAACATAAGATTCATAGAAGAAAGGTCACATATCTGTAGCCTTGTTCCACAGACTTAAACATTTTGCCATGAATATACTCATTTTTCAGTGTAGTCGGTATCATAGTTCAACAAAAATGATCGCCAGTTTGCACAATGTGGTGATGACCAGGTTGTTTTCCATAGGCCAGGACACTGGAAGAGCTTGTTATCTCTTCTGAGATACATTTCCTTTTTTGGGTTGAGATATTAAAACAAGGTCCTATCGGCCATCTAACACTGCAGTCCTCTCTCAATGTTCCAGGGGATTATCAGCTTTGGACTCTTTGTCCAGAACGCTGGAAGATGAAATTGCA
Organism: Narcine bancroftii; assembly: GCF_036971445.1. NCBI lineage: Eukaryota > Metazoa > Chordata > Chondrichthyes > Torpediniformes > Narcinidae > Narcine > Narcine bancroftii. The sequence continues at coordinate 173,769,098 of NC_091471.1, read as the reverse complement.
ATCATCTGACAGAGATTGAAATACAACTGGAAGATGAACGATGTTGGCTGTGGAGTTGTTTGATTCTTTTACACTCCATGGAAACAAAGCAACTTTGAAGATAGACTACTTGAGTTAAACCACCATTCAACATTACCATAGCTGATCATCCACTTCAACACCCTGTTTCTACCTTCTCCCCATATCCTTCAGTGACACCATGTTCAAGACTCCCCATCTTCCCTGCATCTAGTATGTCTTCACCTCTTCTCAGTTTCAAGAAAAATTTTAGACATACAGCACGGAAACGGGCTATTTTGGCCCATGTGCACCCCTTTAACCTACACCCAGGTACGTTTTGAACAATGGGAGTAAACCGGAGCCCCTGGAGAAAACAAACACAGATACGGGGATAACATGCAAACTTCTTACAGACAGTGCAGGATTCAAACCCCAGTCTGGTCCTGATCGCTGGCACTGTAAAGGCATTGTACTAACCTGTACTCCAACTGCGCTGCCCTGTGACAACGCACCATCACTTAATTTACCTTTCTATTCTCTTACATGCATTAGCTTTAAATCTCAGTTGTTGGATTCGGGGGAGAGAAAGGAGAGCTCTTATATTTAGAAATGATTCTTGTGGACCACATTTGGAATTACTGCATGGCTCACAATACTATTTTTGAAATCTTAAGTGATTCCATAAAGTTTGTCTTTCAAAAAGAAAGGTCAGATGCTGCGCTGGAGAAACTCAGCAGGTCAGGCAGCTCTATAGGAAGTAAAAGGTAACAAATATTTCAGGCCTGAGCCCTTTGTCAAGCTATGAGCAAAAAGCAAGATGCTGTGTGATCTGCTGAGTTTCTCTAGCATGTTTGTGTATTACATGACTTCCCTGTTTAACCTCAGAAGACACTGTTTTGTCTAACCAGCTGTTTAATCCTATGATATGCAATTGTGATACATTGTGAAAATAGTTTTTGAAACATTTTGACAACTGCAAACTAAACTGAATGAGTTATTTCCAGAATATTTGATAATGAGTGAAATTGTGCAATTATCATGAAAATGGAAAGGCCAGGGCTTAGAAACCTTTGGACCAAGTGCTAGTAAATGGGACAGTGTAAATGGGTACTTGAAGGTTGGCTGTGACACAGTGGGCAGAGTGGCTTGTTTCTGTGCCATGTGACTCCATGACTCTCTGATAATGCAGTAAATCTGGGAATAAATGGGAAAAATTTACAATGTAAGCATCCAAATTGCTCAACTCCTCCCTCAGCCCATCAAAAATTCTAGCCCAGGACACTAACTGCAACCAAGTATTGATTTCTAAGCGTTTCCACAGAAGTGTCCTCATAAATTTTCTGCAGCAATATGCGCCCTTTCATGTATTTCTGCTTGACTGTTGTCCATAGTCATGTCAATATTTACAGCTTTCATCATAGCGTGCCATTGTAGGACAATGTTTAAGTCTAACGTCTACGCAATAGTAATCACAGTGAAGTACAAGTGACCCCTGTGTCACCAAGGGTTGCATACCTAGAAAACAGTATGTACCATTATTTTCCATAATGCTTAAAGGGGGATCCTCTTTATTCAGAGAGTAGTGGGTGTGTGTAACAATCTGCCATCTGAAATGGTGAATGCAGCCTTAATTTTGACATTTAAGCAAAATTTGGATAGGAACATGGATGAAAGGGATATGGTCCTGTTGCAGATCAATAGGAATAGGTAGAATAATAAGAATGGGCCTGTTTGTGTGCTGTAGTGTTCTATGGTTTTTAATCACAAACTGCAGGCAGTGCAATACTGGATCTCCTGTTAGGAATGAGACAGGACAGGTTTCAGAAGTATGTGTAGGGGAACATTTTGGGTCCAGTGATCATAATGCCATTAGTTTCAAGTTAATTATGGAGAATGTTAGGTCTGGGCCTCAGATTGAGACTCTCATTTGGAGAAAGGCCAATTTTGAGGAAATGAGGAAGGATCAAGAATGCGTGGATTAGAATAAGTTGTTCTCTGGCAAGGATGTGGAAGACCTTCAAATATGAAATTTTGAGAGTACAGAGTTTGTATGTTGCTGTCAGAATTAAATGCAAAGATAACAGGCATAGAGAACTTGGTTTTGTAGGGATAATGGGGATCTCGTTCAGAAGAAGGGAAAGGTGTATTGCAGGTATAGGCAACATGAAGCAAATGAGTAATGAGGAGAATAAAAAAATGCAAGAAAAACTTCAAGAAAGAAATCAGGAAGGCTGAAAGAAGATATGAGGTTGCTTTGGCAGACAATGTGAAGGAAAATTCTAAAGGTTTTTACAAGTATATTAAGGGCAAAAAGATAGTAAGGGACAAAATTGGTCCTCTTGAAGATCACATTGGTCTGCTATATATAGAACCAGAAGAGATGAGGGAGGTTTTAAATGTTTTTTTTGCCATCAGTGTTTACACAGTCTATGGAAGTAAGTAAGGAAAACAAGCAGCAAAGTCCTGGAACCTACACAGATTAAAGAGGGGGAGGTGTTTGCTGTCTTAAAGCAAATAAGGTAGGATAAACTGCTAGAGCTATTGGGGAGGGTTTAAACTAGTTTGGCAGGGGGATGAGAACCAGGATGCGAGCGCAGAGAAGAGGGCAGAAGGTGAAAAGGATGACGCAATGTGTCCTGCGTTTGTGAGAAATGATAAGGCAGGGAAGAAAACCTATATGTAGTCGGTTAGTGGGTTGAAACGTGTCCATTTCAACGCTAGGAGTATTAGGAATAAAAAAGATGAACTGAGAGCATGGATCAGTACATGGAACTATGATGTTGTGACCGTTACAGAGACTTGGCTGATGGAATGGCTGCTGCAGATACTGGGGTTTATGTGTTTTAAAAGGAATAAGATGTAGGTAAGGTGGGTGGTGGAGTAGCATTTCTGGTCAGGGATAGTATCACAGCTATTGAAAGGGAGGATGCTGCAGAGGGAGTGTCCACTGAGTCAGTGTGTGTGGAAGTCAGAAAGAGGAAGGGAGAAATCACTGTGCTGGGAGTAGTCTATAGGCCCCCAAATAACCCTCGGGACCGAGTTTTCACAGTTATTCACAATTTAATATCTTTCACTTATTAAATATTCTTTACTCTCCTCCTGAATCATCTTCTGCGTATGTCATCTCCTTAGATGGTGAAAAATCCTTTGATAGGATAGAATGGGACTATTTCAAGGGCTAGAAAAAAATTAACTGGCCCTAAATTGATATATTTATCTCCTGTTGCCTTAATCTTTACCAACTCTTTAAAATTCAAACCTTTTAATTGTGGAACTAGGCAAGGTTGTCCTCTTTGGCCTTTATTAATTAATTTGGCATTAGAACCATTAGCTGTGGCCTTTCACCAATCTAATGACATTTCTGGAGTGTTAAGAGGTGGAAGTATTCATAAGGTTTCTTTATATGCAAATGATCTTCTGTTGTATATTTCAGATCCTGATCACTCAATTCCATCAATTTGTCACTGTTCCACTAATTTGGCAAATTTTCATATTATAAGATAAATCTTTAGAAAAGTGAATTGTTTGTATTGAGCTCTTCTGGCTCTCTAGATACCACCCTTTTAAAATTACTAAAAATCAATTTAATTAATTAGGTGTAACTATTACTAAAAATTATAACAATTTGTTTAAAGACAATTTTCTTACTTTATTGAATTATGCCAAGAAGTCTTTAGGTCAGTGGTCTCCCCTTTCGATGTCCTTAATTGGATGAATTAATGTTATCAAGATTAATATTTTACCTAAGTTTTTATACATTTTCCAGCTGTTCCTGTTTTTGTTCCGAAAAGTTTTTTTGATTCACTTGATTCAATTATTTCCTCATGCATTTGGAAAAATAAGCATCCTTGTCTTAGTAAAGTCTTCCTTCAAAACCTTAAAAAGAAAGGTGGTTTGGCATTATCTAATTTTAGATTTTATTATTGGGCAGCTTATATTAGATGCATCACCTTTTGGATACATTATAAGGATAGAATCGATGCTTCAAATTGGATTAATTTAGAAATTAATACTACTAAAGAAAATTGTCATATTTCGATACTTGGAGGGCCATTGCCCTTTTCTGCTTCTAACTTAACCATACTTAGAGAATTTGGTTTAAATTTAGAAAATTTTTTGAATATCATAGATTTTTACTTATTAGCCCTATAAGTTAGGTTAGTTAAGTCGATAGTGATAAGATAAAGTGTGATTCTGTTTTCATGTTTAAAGATAATTAAAAACAACTTTTGTTTAAGTAACCATTTGTCTTGGTAAATATCTATTGCTTCTGGGTTTTGGGGTCCTCTGTGCTTATAACACTCTACATTGTTAACCCTTTACTCGCCCTTCTAGTTTGACCTTCTAAAATGCATCACTCATATTTATCCAGATTTTTTTCCCTCCTTCTGTGCAAGATTCTGCTTTTCATGAATGGTTTGAGTTGGGTATGCAATCTTTTCAACATTTATTTATTGATAATAATTCAGCTTCATTTGAACTTTTAAATTTAAACTACCTGAGCATCATTTCTTTAGATGCAAAACAGGTCAGGCAGCTTGTTAAGAGGAAAAAGGAAGAATACATTAGATTTAGGAAGGAGGAAACAGGTTGGGCTCATGAGAATTATACAGTAGCAGGAAAGGAATTTAAGAAAGGTCTTGGGAGAGCTCGAAGATACATGACAAGTAAGATTAAAGAGAACAGCAAGGGGTTCTCTGCGTATGCAAAGAACAGAAGTGTGAGGAGATTTAGGGTGAGAAGAATGAAGGTGAAGCAGCTTAAGGATAAAGGAGGCAGCACATTTTAGAGGAGGTTTGGGAGGGGCTAAATTAATACTTTGTTTCAATATTCACAACAGAAAAGGCAGGGTGAGGTTGGAATAGAACAGGCTTGTGTGCTGGAAGATGTTGAGATTAAAGAAGAGGAAGTGTTGGACCTTCTTAAAAACAGTAGGATTGATGAGTCCTGGGGCCAGATGCGATAGGCTAGGTGGCTGTGGGAAGGGAGGGAAGAGAGATTGCTGAGCCATTGGCTATGATCTTTGAGACATTCTTGGTCACAGGGGAGGTGCTAGAGGATTGGATAATGGCAAATGTGGTCCACTTGCTTAAAAAAGGTAATAAGGTGAATCCTAGGAATAATAGACCTGTGAGCCTTGCGTCAATGATGTGCAAACTGATGGAGAGGATTCTTAAGGATAAAATCTATGATCATTTGGAGAACTACAGTCTTCTCAAGGATAGTCAGCATGAATTTGTAAAGAGAAGGTCATGCCTCATGAGCCTAATTGAGTTTTTTGAGGAGGTAACAAAAGAAATTGATGAGGGTAGGGTGGTAGATGTCAAATGCATTACTAAAATACAGATAGACCACAACATCCCTCATGAGAGACTTGTTCAGAAAGTTATGAGGCATAGGGTCCACAGAACCTTAACTGTATGGATAAAAAAAATTGGCTTGCATTTAGAAAGCTGAGATTAGTAGTGGATGGACAGTATTCTGCCTGGAGGTCAATGACTAGTGGAGTTCCACAGGGACTCCTGCTCATTATAAATGACCTGGATGAAGAAGTAGAAGGATGGATCAGTAGATTTATGGATGGTATGAAGACTGGGGGAATTGTGGATAATGCTGAAGGTTGCTGTAGGTTATAAAAGGATTTAGACAGGATACAGAATAGGGTGGAAAAATCTGAATAAATGTGAGTGATGCATTTTAGAAGGTCAAACTAGAAGGGTGAGTAAAGGGTTAACAATGTAGAGTGTTACAAGCACAGAGGACCCCAAAACCCAGAAGCAATAGATATTCACCAAGACATACGGTTACTTAAACAAAAGTTGTTTTTAATTATCTTTAAACATGAAAACAGAATCACACTTTATCTTATCACTATTGACTTAACTAACTTAACTTAACCCCCTTCTAATTCTAAGTGCACATGTATATAATGTTTAAGTTCTGAAAAGTTCTTTGGTTCACCGTCCAACCTCACTTCTCATTCTCCAAGTTAACTGGTTGCAGGCAATTCTTATACTGTGCACGGAATTTAACATTTATAAAGTTCACCAGGCCTTGGTGCTTGAAAGGTAAATGGTTACCACTCAGGAAGGTTCTTGTTGGTTTTCAGAGGGAGAATTGTTGTTCGCTGGACACCCACAACTGATTCCTTTTTAATCAGCCACTTCATGTCTTGCTGAAGAAACTTGCCCCCTAGGGGTTCTCCAGATGATAACCTCTTTCTTTCAGGTCACCACAGAGTTTATTTTTGTTTCTCTTATTTCAAGTTAAACATTAGGCAGCCAGTCCTCTCCTCTTGCATGAACCAGAAGGGCTTTGACCAGGCTGAACTAAGCACTCACAACCTGTCTTCCAAATGGGGTTTTCCACAAGCTTGCCAGCTTATCCTGTTGTAGTTCCAGCTGATGCTGCTTACTATATAACTGCAGAACTGAATTCTCTCTCTGTGTTTATCATTAGCAGAGCTCCAGTATTTTAAATAAGATCTATTTTAAAGTACTTGTATGTGACTTACACAAAAAAACCTGCCCCAATTTATCTCCCAAAAACATATCTATATACAATACAAACACAACATAATCTGTCACAAGAGGAACAGTGGTATCTTGGAGTCCAAATCCATACATCTCTCAAGGTGGCCGTGCAGTTTGATAGGATAGTTTAGAAGGCCTATGGGATGCTGGGCTTCATTAATCGAAGGATTGAATTCCAGAGTTGACAGGTCATGTTGCAACTCTACTAATCTCTAGTGAGACCACACTAGACCACACTAATGAGCCCTGGACTCCTCATTATAGGAAGCATGTGGTAGCTCTGGAGAGGGTGCAGAGGAGATTTACCAGGATGTTCCCTGAAAATAAGACTTATAACACAAGGTAAGCAAAACTGGGACGTCTCTCTTTGGAGCGCAGAGGATCAGATGAGATTTAATAGAGGTCTACAAGATTCTGAGAGGTATAAATGCAGTGGACAGCTAGCGCCTTTTTCCCAGGGCAGGAATAGAAAATACCAGGAGAGATGTCTCCAAGGTGAAGGCAGGAAGGTTTAAGAGAGATGTCAAGGGTGCCTTGCAAGGAGTGGCGGTGAAGGCTGAAACATTAGAGACATTTGAGAGACTCTTGAACAGGCATATGGATGGAAGAAAAATAGAGGTTTACAAGGTAGGGAGTGTTTAGTTTTTTCTTGGTAGGAATATATAGGTCAGCACAACATTGAAAATAAAAGGGCCTGTACTATACTGTAATGTTCTATAAATCCCTAGGGACTATCAATATATTCCCTTCTACCTTGAGGGAAGCTAGTGTAGAAATTGTAGGGGCTCTGGCAGAAATATTTAAAATGTCCTTAGCCACAGGTATGGTGCTGGAGGATGGAAGGTAGCTCATGTTGTTCCATTGTTTAAAAAAGGGTCCAAAAGTAATCTTGAAAATTGTAGGCTTGTGTGTCTTATGTCCATGGCAGGTAAATTAATGCAGGGTGTTCTAAGAGATTGGATACACAAGTATTTGGATAGACAAGGACTGATAAAGGGTAGTCAACATGATTTTGTGCATGGCTTTGTGTAGGTCACATTTAACCAATATTATAGTAAATTGCAGGGAAACATTTGGGGAGAACCTTAGGGAGAACTTCTTCACACAGAGTGTGGAATGAGCGGCCAGCTGAAGTAGTGAATGAGGGCTCAATTTTAACATTGAAGAAGAATTTGGACAGGTAGATGGGAGGGGTATGGGGGGAGCATGGAGTGGCTGTAGGTCAGTGGGACTAGGCAGAATAGTAGTTCAGCACAGACAAGAAGGCCCAAAGGGCCTGTTTCTGTGCTATCATGTTCTATGGTTCTCTGTTTTTAAAAGACTTTCATTGGCTGTAGCCAGGCAGTGCAGTAGTACAGGTAATGCCTCCATTTCCAGCCAACTTGTTGGCTCCTCAGCTCTAGTGCTATCTGGAGTTTGCACATTTTCCTTGAAAACATGTAGTTTTCCCCATGAGCTTACTCCCACCTGCCAAAAAATGACTGGTAGATTAATTGGCTTCTATAAATTAGGTGTGATAGTGATGGTAGGAAGGAGATCCATTGGGCATTGATGGACATGGAAGAGAAAATGGAGTTGAGGGAATTAAATTGGGGAATTAGGTTGATGGAAATGCTCAGAGCTGGTGTATTGTGAAGGGTCGTGCTTTCTCGTGACAGCATTGCCCATTACCTAGTTGGAGTACGCACCACCTGCCAATCAACCATGGTTGCTATAAATTGTGCGCCTATGTATAAACTGTGTGCACGTGTGTGTTATCCCTGTTACCATTTTCCCATGCCCACTTTTTGTAAATGAAATCATTTACTACAAAACTGCATTAGGAGTCCTTGCTTTTGAGACTCATTGAATCTGTTTTCTCACTCAGCTGGCATAGACTCAATGGGCTGAGTGGCTTTCTAATACAAAACAATTTGGGACATCCATAAGTTGGGAAAGATACTATGTAAATGCATGAATGAGCACCATTCTCAATTCAAGATCAGAATTGTGCATACATTCTCCTTGTATGGCAAACTAACATGAATTATTAATCTAAAATGCTTTTCACACCAGTTTCATTTAATATTCACAGATTCAGACCCAATTTGATGTGATTATTAACCCCTCTGTTGCATAAGGCAAGCTGTTTTGAATTTCAACTATCATTGAAATTAATTAGATGCGGCCAGCAATTATTAGCTAACAATTTTGCTTCCCATGCTTTGGGAGGATTTGGAAACAAGTGGCTATCTCTAGAGGGCAAGGGGGGTGGGGGGGGGGGTGAAAAATGAGCTCCATCTTGTTGGAAGAACAGGTCCTCTTGGGTCTTCATCAAACAGGATTAATATAAACATAGCAAGCCCAAGTATGTTGATTGTGTCTCAGAGGTTTCAGTGATTTGTTGTACATTTCTGGCATTAGCAGTTTTATTGTTTGATCATTGTTTTGTACTAACCAAATTAAATAGACTTATTTTCATGAACTATATTTACTGCACCTGGAATTGAAAGAATTTTTCAGGTGCCCCATATGTCTGCTGAAGTCTGAATAGACTCAAAGAGTTGGGAGTTCCACAGTATGGATATACCTGTGCTCAATGCCTGTTTTTCAAAGAGAAATCATCCTGTGGTTGGTTGGTGCAATGCTTTGCTGTGTTGTTAACCTTCATCATAGCTTTTATGGCAACTTGAAATTTTGATTCAGGCCTCAGGGTATGAGCAACTGAGAATGTTTAGTTCTGGAGAGTCCAACACTCACAGAAAAAAAAAAATTCTGGAAGATCACACTAAATTGGAAGGAGTGAAAAAAGTGCACCACGTTTAAAGGAACCCATACAATGCCCATCTTTGCACCTCTTCTCGCTATCCAGGGACCCAAACAGGCATTTCTATAGAAAAAGCTGCAATTCACCTGCACTTCTTCCAGAATCAGAATTTATTGTCATCAACAAGTTATGAAATTCAGATTTTATGCAGTTGCATCATTATAAGACAATACTATAAAAATAATAGTGTATGAAAAGTAAGGCAGTGTCTTTGGTTTATTGATTATTCAGGAATCTGATGGCAGCGGGGAAGAAGCTGTCCTTGCGCTGTTGAGTGCTCGTCTTTAGGCTCCTGTACCTTTTCCCTGATGGTAGCAGACTTTGAGAATAGAGTCAGCTTTTTTAAGACACTATCTTATGTCCTTGATAGAGTGAAGTCTGGTGCCTGTGATGTCGCAAGCTGAGTTAACACCCTCTGGAGTTTATTCTTGTCCTAAGAGTTGGTGCCTCCATACCAGGCAGTGATGCAACCAGCCAGAATGCTCTCCACAGTATACCACAAGAGTTTTCAATGACATTCCAAATCTCCTCAGACACCTGACAAAGTATGGCAAGCTTTCTTTGTGACTGCATCGTCATGGAGGCTCCAGGACAGATCCTCGGAGATTTTGACACCCAGGAATTTGAAGTTATTGACCCTCTCCACCACTGAGCCCTCGATGAGGACTGGGTTGTGTTCTCCTGACTTCCTCCTGAAGTCCACAAACATTTCCTTGGTTTTGCTGACGTTGAGGGCAAGGTTGTTGTCATTACACCATTCAACAAGCTGATCTATCTCCCTCTTGTCCGCTTCCTCATTGCCATTTGTGATTCTGCCGACAACTGTGGTGTCATCAGCAAACTTTTAGATGGCATTAGAATTGTGGCTGGCCACAATTGAGTAGAGCAGTGAGCTTGGGTACTGGATTTGGTGTTCACCATAGGGCCTCCTGTACATTGTCAAAATCAAATGTAAATTGGGTGACTGCTTTGTGGTTCAGTCCATTGGAATGACCCTGAATCTCTGGTTGTCTGGTACTTCATTTCACCATCTGTCTCCCACTCAGACCCAATGTGACCTTGAAAAACACCTGGATTTTCATCGAGGCATGTTGAAACCTGCAGGACTCGATGTGAAATCTTCATCTTTCCTTCTATTTGTATCAGAACTGACTATTTCTGCTTGGCATCATTTTTCATCAGTTTTTCGAGTCATGTAGACTGGCCTGCTGGACATGTCCCACGAGTAAAGAAGCATAATGTGATTCTAACTGCTACTGTAACTGTCCCGTTAGTCTACTTGGTCTCACTCAATTGCAGGTACACCCTTCCACCTTCTCTGACAATGAAAAACAACTTGGTTCTTTCCCTCTTTTTACCAGTTTAACGGTTTCTCCTTCATCAGATGTTATCTGACTGCTGAATTTTTTGAGGATTTGTTGTTTTAATTTGTAGGCCAAGGTTCATTTTAATTATTCAATCTTAGAAACTGAAGTCTAAAGCAATGTTTTAGCCAAAACAGTTAACAAATAAATATATTTAATCAGGAGTTAATAATATAGTGATAATGAAATCAATGCAGTTCATTTTTTGAATTAGAACAGAAGTCTTGAATACCAATTTTATCTGTGATGTTTTTGTTTCCAAAATTCAAATGCCTTTTAATTACTATGCAATGCTCTGGTACATTGAAATGGATGTTGGCATTGCTGGAGATTGCTACAGCATTGAGTGAAAATGTAGTGTCAATATACAGTAGTGTTGGGAGAGTCACGTGATGGAGTAGTGGGTGGTCGAGTGGAACCAGCCCTCTCTAGAGAAAAGAAAAAAAAAAGTTTGAAAAAACAGAGCTCAATAAACATAAAATACAGGAAGAGAAAGATAAAGTTACAGAGAAGAGACAGAAGATGGCACCCAAAAGAGAAAAAGTGAGAATAACAGAGAAAAAGGAAGAAAGAAAATCACTGGAGAAGAAAGAAGAAGGCCTTACCTGCACGTCGGAGCAGAGAGCCACCGTGGAGAGGAGCGGCTGATCTCCGGTGTTGGTGAGTCCCCAGAGGAGCGGTGTCCTTCCAACCGGCGGACTTCAAAAATGGCTCTCAGAGCCAAGAAGAGGTGAGCAACTGCACATGCGCAAAGAGTTGCGCATGTGCAGTGCGCAAGTAAAAGAAAAGGTCAACGCCAGCAGGAGGGGGACTCAGCTGAGGAGCGGCCAGCTGTGGAGTGGCCATCTGAGAGACACCCAGTATCGGGGCGTTCGGCTGGGGGATGTAAGCAAGAAAGAAGAAAAGAAGAGTGATGAGAAAGAGAATGAAGGGCTGGAAGAGGGTGAGCGGCAAAGGGGCGACTGGCAGGGGGACGACCTGCGGCAGGAGGCCCAGCAGCAAGGGACCCAGCAGCAAGTCGACCTGCACTGGGAGGCCCAACAACAGGAGACACAGCAGCTGGAGGCCCAGCAATGATACAGAAGTAGCTCACCAGAGAAGGATGAAGATACACAGATATAGAGAAGAGAAGAAGATGACACAGATAAAGACACAGAAGAAGAGGAGGAAGAAGACCAAGAATTTCAAAGGAAAGAAGGTAAAATAGAAGGACAAAATTTAGATAAAGCCTTTTTTGAAGAACAAATGAGGTTATTAAAAGAATGGTTATCATTAGAATTTAGTTCAATCAAAAGAAAAATGAAAAGAGCTGAAGACAGAATGCAAAGCTTAGAGTTGGTCATTACTGAAATAGGGAAAAGAGTAGTAAATGTGGAGGAACGAGAAGCTGATGTAGAAATGGAGATAAATGATTTAAGAGGGAAGTTGGAAGAGAGCGAAAAAAAATTAATGAGACACAAGATTTATTGTAACAAAAAATTGACGTATTGGAAAACTACAGTAGGCGAAACAACATAAAAATAGTGGGCCTGAAAGAAGGCAAAGAAGGGTCAGAGATGAAGGAATTTTTAAAAGGATGGATCCTGAAGGTGCTGGGAATAACAGACTCACATGAAGAAAACAAAATCGAAAGGGCGCATAGAGCACTAGTACCGAAACCGCCACCACATCAAAAACTGAGATCCATATTGGTAAAACTTCTAAGATATACGACAAGAGAAAACATACTGGAGCAGGCAAGAAAGAAGGTTAGAGAAGACAATAAGCCGTTGGAATATAAGGGACAAAAAATATTTTTTTTACCTGGACATAAGCTTCGAACTTTTAAAGAAGGAATTCAACACGGTGAAAACAATCTTATGGAAGAAAGGTTATAACTTTATATTAAGACATCCAGCAGTACTCAAATTATTTATTCCTGGGGAACAGAATAGACTGTTCCTGGACCCAAAGAAAGCCCAAGAATTTGCTGAACATTTACAGGACAGAAGAGAGGAGGAAGAGTGACAAGAAGGATGACCGGCAAGAAAATATGTAAAAATATAGTAAAGATCATGTATATATAAAATTTAAAGATGGATAAGAGAAGGGGAAGAAGGGGGGAAAAAGAGAGAGAGCTTTGTTATATGTATAGGAAAATAGTGTTCTCTGGGGTGGAAGGATAACGGTCACTGAGAAATCGGTTGACGCTGCGAGTAAGTTTGCAAACCAAATGGAAAGGGGATTTGTGGTTGTCGACAAGGGGCAATCCAAGGAGGGAAGGTTCATTTGGGGTTTAAAGCAATAATGCTTGTGTGGATTGTTGGGGTATTTCATGTCTTAAGTGTGGTCATAAATTGAGATTAAAAAGGAAAACTTTAAGAACAGTAATGGAAAAAAAAGGGGATGGAGGTGGTGAAGAGGCGGAAAAGAAGTGAAAATAAAGATATAAGATGGCTACGTTGGACTATATGACTATAAACATTAACGGGATATATAACCAAACTTAAGTGTATCCCTTTGGAAAACAAAATCACATATAATTTAAAAGACAAAGTTACAATGTTTGAAAAACCCTGGGAACCATATATGGAACATAACAGAAAGAGCAGGCCTCGGACCACCACCACCTAAAATGATAAGAAGATAAACACGATCAGATTTAATGTATATAAGTAGATGATACGTCTTTTTTGTTTGTATTCCTTATTATAAAGATATTGTTTTATTGTATTTTATATGTTCAATATTTAATGTTTTGGGGGGGGGGTGGGAAGGGACGGATGGGGAAAAAAAAAGAGAAAATGTTACTGTGAATATTTAAAGAGATGCATCTGTAAATATATTGGTTGATATATTTAATAGTGCGATAAATAAAGAATTACAAAAAATAAATACAGCGTTGTTCAGGATGATCTCCCAGCAATGACACATTCAATCTATCCAGGCAGTGCACTAAACTTAAAATCCCATTTGTACTTTTACACCAGAGATAAAACCAACTATGCTAAATTAACTGCTTCACTGCTTTTCAATCGTTAAGCAAAGAAATTTTGCCCATCTTTATGCCTGTGATTTGCACAGTCTAATGATGTGCAGTGTGATACTGTGCAATGTGGGGCCTCCAAGGGAGAATAGCAACATTCCTCTGAGCACACAGAGGAAAATTTAAATGAAGTAATTAAATTTTAGGCTTTTTCTGTTACTCCCATTACCGAATTCAGTACAGTTTTACCAGGCTGTCTTTTATCTATTTGGAAGGAAAATGCAGTAGAGTTCTGGTTGAACTTCATAAATAATTTAAAATATAGAGATATAGGGCATGTGTCTCAAATTCAATTTCCTGGGATTAATCTATAATTGTATGAATGTAATTGAAAGTATTTTCCAAGTAACACTGAAGAAAAATCAATCTCAGCAAAGCTTGTGGCTTATTATTCACTTCTTTTCCACCTCTTCACCACCTCCATCCCCTTTTTTTTCCATGACTGTTCTTAAAGTTTTCCTTTTTATTCTCAATTTATGACCACACTTAAGACATGAAATACCCCAACAGTCCACACAAGCAATAACCTTTAAACTCCAAATGAACCTTCCCTCCTTGGATTGCCCCTTGTCCCTTGACGACAACCACAAATCCCCTTATATAATATTCTTTCTGGAATATCCTATAATAGTAATGGAGAAATACCTGCAAGCTTATAAACATTCATTTTTGTCCCCACAGTCCCCCCACCACCTCCCAGCTCATTATGCATTCAGAAATGAACAAATTAAAGGCCATGGCTATAAAATTTTCTATCTCATAGTTTAACTTTACCAAACTCCAGTACTGTACAACAAACCATGAAAAGCACAGGTGCTTTGTCTATGAGTATAGAAGATCCATTATGTTATTTGGCATCCGGTTTAAAAAAAAAAAGGTGCAATAAAATTGTAAGTCACAATCTATTCCTCAAAATTTTAGATCTCTCTCTCTCACACACACACACACACACACACACACACACACACACACACACACACACAAACCTTTCCTGAGCTCTTGTAGCACTGAACATTTCATGTTCATACTATGTGTTATTCATTCCATCTGTTCTCGGGTTACAAATTTATGGATACGTGTATATATGAATTAGTTCCCTTAAATTCAAAATGCATGTTTGTTCCTATAAAACTATTTTTATTTTTTGCAAACAAGGCAAATTAAATTATTTGATGACAACACAAGTCAAGCCTCCCCCCATAAATGTCAGTTATCTTTCGACCACCAAACTGGATGGCAATGTTTGTGATTCTTTAACAGCACTGCACTGTTATGTATTTAATTTCTAATTCATAAATACAGCATGGTAACAGGCCTTTCTGGCCCATGAGCCCATGCTGCCCAAATACACCCATGAGACCAAATAAATACCAATGCAGTATGTCTTGGAGGGTGGGAAGAAACTGGAGTGCCAAGAGAAAACCCACTCAGACACAGGGAGAATGTACAATTTGAGCCAAGGTCATTAACTGCACTTCCAAAATTCTTATTTCATTTGCAAAAAAATAAAAGCAATTACCATTCCTTCCAAAGCATATGATGGTTGTGTATCCAAGAAAAGAAAAAAACATTACAGTTTAATTTAAAATTTATATAATTAAGTGATTTGAAAAGGGAGTAATGCCATCAAAAATTGTAAAAACTGGTTTTGGTTGTTCAATAGTTGGTAGCTTCATAAAGTACAAAGTGCTCATTCTTGAGCATTATGGATCAGTCCCCCAACACAGGCAGCCATCATTACAAAGCAGGAAAATAGTTGATAATGGAAGATATGGTGTCCATACAGAGCAATTTTGTGTACATATGGATATATATGGTAAAAATGTTGCTGAGGTAGAGACAAATGGTTCTGATTTCCTTTATGTAGCAAAAATAACCAATGTTTCAGGCTTGAGCCTTTCATCAAAGTATGAGAAAATGCTGGCAAGCATCCGAACAAAAGAGTTTGTGGGGGGTGGGGGTGGTGATAGTGGCAAAGGCAGGAGATGATAGGTGGAGCAAGGTGGGAGGGGTCACCAGCAATGAGGGGCAGGAGGGATGACTGGGTGGATGGAGGAACTTCAATCTATATATTTGCATGCCTGTTCCAGCTTAATCTTTGCAGATAATGTTTTATCCATCATGTTTTTCTTCTTAACCTGACATGTTAACACATGTTTTATTTGCTTTAGAATCTTTGAATTAAAGCTGTCCAATTTACACCCATTTAACCTACACCCCCAGTTCATTTCAAACGGGAGGAAACCGGAGCCTGGGAGGAAATCCAACGCGGACATGGGGAGAATGTAAAAACTCCTTCCAGATAGCCAGGATTCAAACCCCGGTCCCGATCACTGGCACTGTAAAGGCGTTGCACTAAATGCTACACCAACTCTTTCGCCCTTAAACATTTGACTTAATGTGAATTAAGCTTTACATGAATAATATTTCCAATATTAAGTCATGGGAAAAAACATTTTACAATAAGCTATTACATTTAAAACTTTAATGTTTAATTAAGCAACCTCTTACAAAATCATTGCCTTGATGGAAAGATATTTCTATGCCAACCCTTCTGACTATATTTCTTGTACCCCAACTTCCCTTGACAGTCCTTTTCTCAGAGATTTTGTGCTGTAGTCAAGTTTGTTTGCTGCCTAGTGAGCTGTTTAATGACCACTGAACCAGGTTCTTCCAGTCCAGGGAGAAAATTTGATGTTTATATCTGATGTGGTTGTTTCTGATTTGTGAATCAATATTTTACAATATTAAAGCCAATAATTTCTGCCTGACTACATTTTTCGCATTCGTTGACATCTCGTGGCCAAGCGCTTCATTTTTATACCAGTGGTTTTCAAACAGCTTCCCCATCTCACATTCCACTTTAATTGCTCTGTGATTAGTAAGGGATTGCTTAAGGTGATATGTGAGTGGGAAGGGAAGGTTGAGAATCACTTCTCTAGACTCAATTGTTATTGAAATATTTTGCTTGAGAAAAACTGTCATTTCCTTTTGAATTACTCCTGTTCGGCTCCGAATCATGGGTCCTCTACCGGCATCACCTACGGCTCCTAGAACGCTTCCACCAGCGTTGTCTCCACTCCATCCTCAACATTCATTGGAGCAACTTCATCCCTAACATCGAAGTACTCGAGATGGCAGAGGCTGACAGCATCGAATCCACGCTGCTGAAGATCCAACTGCGCTGGGTAGGTCACATCTCCAGAATGGAGGACCATCGCCTTCCCAAAATCATGTTATATGGCGAGCTCTCCACTGGCCACCGTGTCAGAGGTGCACCAAAGAAGAGGTACAAGGACTGCCTAAAGAAATCTCTTGGTGCCTGCCACATTGACCACCGCCAGTGGGCTGATATCGCCTCAAACCGTGCATCTTGGCGCCTCACAGTTTGGCGGGCAGCAACCTCCTTTGAAGAAGACCTCAGAGCCCACCTCACTGACAAAAGACAAAGGAGAAAAAACCCAACACCCAACCCCAACCAACAAATTTTCCCCTGCAACCGTGTCTGCCTGTCCCGCATCGGACTTGTCAGCCACAAACGAGCCTGCAGCTGACGTGGACATTTACCCCTCCATAAATCTTCGTTCGCGAAGCCAAGCCAAAGAAGAAATAATGAGTCAATAGGTACAATTTAAACAGTGGTTTTCATCCTTTTTCTTTCCAACCACATACCACCTTAAGCAATCCCTTACTAATCACAGATCACCTATGGCATAGAGAATACTTAAGGTGGAATATGATTTTAGGGGGGAAGTTGGAAAACCACTATTTTATATGATTAGCCATTGTCACAAAGAGCTCAGACAGATATTTATAGATTGTCCATTAGAGGCTTAGCCATTTATGGATCAAAAGATAACTTACAGTAATCAATTTGGGCAGCATGGAATCAGTCCCTTTAGTCTAACATATCCACACCACCCAAGGTGCCTACCTGTCCTAACCCTAATTGGCTGCATTTGGCCAATATCCTTTCTTATCCAGGTAAAAATGTCTTTTATATATTGTAACTGCATCTGGCTCTACCATTTTCTCTGTCAGCTTGTGTCAAAAATGATCCCCAGGCCCCCTTTAAGTTTTTCCCTTTCCATATTAAAACATTGTCCTCCAGTTTCCCCTACCCTTGGAAAAAGACTGACCATTTTAATGACTTGTCACTGTGTCACAGCGAGAGAAAGAAGGAGTTTGACTCGAGTGGTGTCCAGTTGGAAAACTGTTTACTTGTTCACACATGTCCGCAAGAGCTCTTTCAAATTCATTACACAAATACATTATGGAGTCCAGGTGCAGGGTAGGTAGCTTGGCCTCCCTAGGCAGAATGTTTGAAAAGTCCTGGTATCTACCAACCATCACCCCTTCAAGGTGACCAGCAGTGAGTGGGCTCTGAGAAAATCTGCCCCAAGCAATGGTTGGGATACTGCAGCCAGCATAAATGTCCGAGTGAACTTGTTGGTTCTAAACAGCAGGGGTATGGTTCGAGTAACGTACATGCAGATGGCACTGGCTCTCCCTTTTTGTTCCGCGTATTGTGGCCTGAAGGAGGGAGGTCACCGATTTTGGCTCTGGTGTCCACCAGGAACTTGCGCCCAGAGTACTTGTCTCAGACGTAAAGTAGCCTGTTTCAGTGGCCAGCCACCATAGCCTGGAAATATAGATGGAGGTTGACAATGGCACATTGGTGGTAGAAACACCAAGAATCTGCCCTGTTAGATGATGCATATAGCTTTGTTGCTGGGCTGCGTGGAGCCTGGCCCTTTGGGAATGACACAGCACTAATCTAAATGGGACACCACCCTGCTGCTTCACGCACCACAGGACGTCTGTGGCGGCCACCCTGCAGGGGTTGCTGAAATCCTCATCGGCTAGCATGAGGTGGATGTCTTCGAGCATCTGCTCTAGAAAAATTTGTTCAAAGAGCAGGCAGGACTTATGGCCATCTGCCAGGGCCATCAGGTCACTCATTAAAAATGATGGTGCACGGTCACCTAGGCTGACCATGTCCAGGAGAGACCAAATGTCTGGAGGAAGAGGACTTTAAGTGCCTCATACTTGTCATTAGCCAGTGGCTGATGCAAGAAATCGATCATGCGACCTGCCATCTCCTGGTCAAGGACGCTCACCACATAATAGTACTGGGTGGTGTCTGCAACTACCTGCCTGATTTGGAATTGTTCCTCAGCTTGTTCAAACCAGACCGCTGGCTGAGTCATCCAAAAGGAAGGCAGTTTGAGGAAGACTGCACTTTGTGAGGCTGCGTTGTCCAGGCCGGGTTCCAAATATGTTGAGCCCATCAGTGTAGTTGCACTATGTGGCAGTGAAAGAAAGAAGGAATCTGACTCAAGTGGCGTCCAGTTGGAAAACTGTTTACTTGTTCACAGGCGTGCATTTTAAACAATCTTCCCAGGAGCCCATGCGTGCCAAGGGGCAGAAGTGACATCATCTTCTGGCCTGCAGTTCACCACACAATCAGAGCCCTCCTGGTTGCTGAAGTCAGTGGTTCACCCATGACTTTCTGAGCCGGTTCGAACTGCACTTAGACGAGCTGCGCACAGACACATGATTTTATAGACCTCTACATAGTCCCTCCACTATCTCCTATGCTCCAGGAAAATCAGCCCCAGCCTATTCAGTTTTTCCTTGTAACACATGCCATCCAGTCTTAGAAATATCCTTATGAGTTTTCTCGGTACCTTCCAGCTGAGTGACATCCTTCCTATAGTTTGGCAACCAGAACGAACACAATCCTCCAAATGCAGTCTCTCCAGCTGTAACATGACAGCCCAAATCCTGGACCAGTGAGGGGCTCAATAGTTGAAGTATCCTACAGGATGACAATCACAGCAGTGGAACAACAAGGGACTCAGCTCTGAGGGACCCATGCAAGCTGTGGGCGCCTGCATAGGTTGCAAGCTGCTGGAGACAAGCTCAAGAAAAACAATGTATTGGAACTGGGATGCAAGAGGGTATTGAGGGCAAGAAGGGCACTTGAAGGGCCTCAGGCACTGAAGACTTGCTGAAGGCTCGCTGATCATGTAAGTTTGGGTCTGGAGTTCGGGTTGCCAAAGAATCGAACAGGTATCTGTGCAGCTGCAGAAGTAAGTACTGGAGGTGAATCCACAGACTCTCAGTGTTTCTGAAGGAACACTCTTTTGTTTCACTTTCTAGCTATAAGGGGGACTGGGTGACATTAATGGTGACACTTTGTCTGTCTTATGGTGGACAGAGGTAATATTACATGGTCTGTACTATTCCATGACAATAAAGGACTTGAATTATTATATTCCATTCCCGGATGCAAGTGTGCCAAATGTGAATTTACTGTGTAATTCCTGCCCTGCTTTAACTTCCCAAAATACAACACTTGTCAGTGTTAACCTTTATCTGCAAGTATTTGACCACTTTCCCAGTTGATCTGGATCATGCTGTAATCTGAGATAACCTTCTTCACTGTTAACTATGCTACAATTTTTAAATCATCCACAAACTAACCATGTCACCTACATTATCATCCAAATCATTGTGACAAACAACAGGAAACTCAATATAGATCCTTGTGCCACACCACTGGTCATTGGGGTCTGATCTGAATAACATCCCTCTATGAGCATCCTCTTACTTCTACCACCAACCAATTTTGTATCCATTTGATGAGCTCATCCTGGATCTAACCTTTTGGACCAACTGTCATTAGCCCCTTTCATATGTGCAAGTGATCCCAGGCATTAACCGCCAATTACCCTTTAAAGTGCATAATGTGAGCAAAATCAACTCAATGGCTGCGTCAGGTGACGTCATCTCACGCTGGGGATTGACAGCCTCAACCCCTAGTACAATCTCCGACGTCTGCAGGTGCCAACGTTGCAATCAGGCAAGTGTGAAATGGGTAATTGCATTGTGGGATTGAAATGACCCCAAGTTTTTCCATGAGTGCAGGAACGTGAAGGAAGAAAAGATTAAAATGAAGGAATAAACTTTGCTATGGGAAAGTTGCAGTGGGGGAGAAAGCGAGAGAGAGAGGAAATAAATAGCAATAGCGGACAATTTTTAAACAGCGTGGGAAATTGGTAATGCTATAGCAAATAATTTATAAAGACTGGAAAAAATCAATAGTGATCCTGACTTCCCAGAATGCCATGGGGCAGAAAAACCCCTCCATGAATGCTCTGCTCATGAAGCCAGGCATAAAGGCCTTTCTCTGCTGCATGCTTTCAGGGAGGGCAGGTCCGCCATCACTTTTATCCCCATTGTATTTATAAATTGTACACATTAGTGCTACCAACTTTCCCACACTATATAAATTGTGCTCTACCAACTTTCCCATCCTGTTTAAAAATTGTCCGCTATTGCTATTTATTGCTAGCATTTTCCCAGGTCCCTTATAAAGGTTTACATAGACTGACACAACAACAGGGGCTGAATGGCTCATACTTTGCTGTACATAAAGCTTAGTTATGTTATAATTAGTCATGATTAATTTTTTTGAATATAAGATCATAATACATTTATCAGGATTGACTCGATGTGTCATGATGTCACCGGTAGAAGGTAGAGCAGTCCTAACCCCGGGGATGGGTCCTTGCAAGTGTGAAAGCGTTCACTGTCCTAGTTAGGAGTGGTCAAGTGTGAAAAGCTAAACCCCCATTCCTATCCTGGGATATTCAACAGCCAATTTAGTGGTACGCAAGTGTGAAAGGGCTATTGAGTGAACAAAACTTCATGTAGATAATATGTACCCCCTTCCACTGACTTACTTAATGAAATACTAGTAATAATATGCAGGTAAAGAAAATCTTCATTCGTCATTGATAAAAAGAGTCAAGGATTTTTAAATGCTCCTTTCAAACATCTTCATCCTATAGGTGAACATTACCTTGTCTTAATCTTCAGTTTCCCCAATCCAAATTTTCTATATTTCTTTACTCCCAAATTATTATAAATATTTGAATGTTTCAGGGTCAATTTCCCTCTCCAGTTTGGGTCACTGTGATAATGGTTTAGACCACACATGTCAAACTCAGGCCCGTGGGCCAAATTTGGCCCGTGATATAATTATATTTGGCCCGCAAAATCATATCAAATATGTATTAGAGCTGGCCCGCTGGCCGCCCCGCCAGTATAGCGCATGCACAGCTAATACTACAAATCCCAGAATGCTTTGCAAATGCATGGGCGCCAGCCCATCAGCCCGCTAATCGCCCCCACCTCCTCTCTTTCCTTTCATTAGCATCTGCGAACTGTCGCCCAACTCACATGTAATAAACCCCTTACGAAAAATGGCCAAACCAAAGACAGAAAACAGGACCTTTCAAGACAGGTGGGAGGAAAACTCTGACCCCAGAGTTTGATGAACTTGCATCGAAGAAGAGATGCCAAGTATCTGGTTTAGACCCAGGTGCATCAGAGTAAATCACAATGTAGCAAGCTCAGCTTGGATTAATATTTTCTTTGGTTAACTTTGGACTGTTCATAGTTGAAAGATTGGATTTTCATTGAAGCAAGTTGTTATTTTATTGATTGTTGGCTTGTGAAAAAAAAACATTTAAAAGGAGCTTAAAGGCGATAGAGAAATATTATTTATTGAATATTTTATTTCTCATTTGTTAATGCTTCTTCTGGAAAGAGTTTAACCAAAACTATTATTAAACATTTATTTTAATAAGAGAAAGTTTAACATTACATATGTTGAAAGAAGAGAAAACGTGCAAATGTTGTTGAAAATTTTCAATAAATATTTAGTTTGGCCCACGACTTAGTCCAAGTTTTTAATTTTGGACCTCTGTGAATTTGAGTTTGACACCCCTGGTTTAGACAGTAATCTCTTCACCAAGCCACAACTATTTCATAATGTGCTGTTGCCAAGGAACTGTGCATGTTTGAGAATCATTCTTCTGACGAAGTTCATCTTGTGATACCACAGCACATTGCCTTGCTTGCAACTGGTGACATTCGCACGCTCTTCAGCATCCTTGTTTCACATCACACACATCGCCAGTGTGAGCCTAACTTTGGCTTTCGGGTGATCTTCAA
Source organism: Narcine bancroftii (assembly GCF_036971445.1). Lineage (NCBI taxonomy): Eukaryota > Metazoa > Chordata > Chondrichthyes > Torpediniformes > Narcinidae > Narcine > Narcine bancroftii. Next base: position 173,746,343 of record NC_091471.1, on the reverse strand, counting down.
AAGAATCACCTGGAAATCCAGGTGATTTGCAGCATCACAGAAAGTCAGATTCTCTAATGCAGTTCCCCCCCTAAAGGACACAAACTTCTCCATGCCAATAAATCTTTAACTATTCTTATCTACCCTCCTGATTTTTATTTCAAAATCTCGTTAGTGTATTATACCCATATAACTTATTTCCTTTCAAAAATACTTTTGGATTACGTTCATGTCTTCCACTTGAGAAAATAACATAATTTCCATAATTAATATCATTTTTTTTTCTTGAGAGTTTAGAGCCCATATTTACAACATTTTGGTTCAAAGGTGTAAGAGATTCTTGAGAGCTTGTCCCACTGGCAACCCTTAACTCCATTATTATAAGTATTGAAGTAATAATTTTTATTGACGTTCTCCCTTTTATCTTTTCTTTTTTTATATATTAGTTGGCATTAGTGAGTGGAGAGGGTGGGAGGATGGGATAGATGAGGGGAGTTTTTTCTATATATATATATATATATACATCAAATGTATTTTTTTATGTACACTTTTATTCAATATCTATGTATGAATGTAGATTTAAAATTATTAAATAAAATGATTAAAAATAAAATTTTTAAAACTTTTGGGAAACTTTCCATTTGGTGGAAGAGCTCCCTTAGTTGTGAACAAAAATATATGATTGACATCTGTAAGGTAAAACATCATGAGATGGGAATGTGTAAGGAGTTACCCTGTGCAGGGCTGTAACAAGAAGGGGAGGTGTCCTTGTACTCCTGTTAGGTAAAACATCATGAGATGGGAATGTGTAAGGAGTTACCCTGTGCAGGGCTGTAACAAGATGTGAATGCATCCTTGTACTTACAAGATAAGAGAGACATTGATGGATTGAGAGGCAGGAAGCTAGCAGGGAAAGGATAGCAACAGTTTTAGTCATTGGACAAGTAATG